>NC_084863.1:14562534-16061284 GCF_951802175.1 Populus nigra
CTCCTAGAAATCAACTATCTTGAAGATAAAGCTACAGTGATATTAGGTCAAGAATGATCTACAAATGACTTCAATTGACTGTTGAAAAGATGTATTTGTCAATGAGAATGAATGATTCTAGAAATTTCAATCAATGATGGCTAAGTGTTTAGCCCGTTTTATATGTTATCATGGCAGTATTCAAAGCCCAAGATGTTGTCATAAGTTCTTTGTTGTTAAACTTCTTTTCCAAAGTTTTAATGAAGATAATGAGTTTGTCATTCAATCGTGTTTACGACCAAGCATTATTCATATTTCTGAGAGAGTTTTCTTATAAAGACTCACAAACACATCTTTGAAGCCTTGCGCGATCTCATAGACGCAATTCATCTCTTTTACCAAAATTAGTTTTCCTATTGGAGTTTTGAAAAAAATTGATCTTGCATTTTGATTCCGAAAATAATTTGATGTTTATTCAAAAACCATATTTTTGACATTCTACTTGTAGAATGACAAGTGAATCAAGCAACTCCATCATTAAGGTGACTAAATTATGGATTAAAAAAAAGAAAAAAAATGAATAACCCTTACCCTATGATTCTTGAATCATGTGTTTTTAAATGTATGAATAATGGTATGTAGTAAACTCGTTGCTCATGACCCATGAAATGCATCTTTGCAAAGACCAAACCATTAAACTGGATGAGGTCAAAGTTTATTGATCTTAACTGCTTGCGCTTGAAATTAGGAAAGGCCATCTTTGTTATTCCTTTCATGTTCTGAAATAAGTACATCCCTTGCGATCCCTTTTTGAGCCTGAATAGTTTTTCTTTCATGAAAAAAATCTCGACTAGGATCACACCCCACACTAGGGGCCAAGAGAAAATTTTAAATGAGAAAAGAGAAAAAATCATGAGAAAGCCAAAAAGACATAAGAGCTCAAGAAATTCAAATGCTAGGGGGCATGCCCAAATCACTAGAAAAAGTGACATTCAAGATAAAGTGAGTATGCCCTAGCAAAGCAATAAAAAAGAAGAAGCAGCAAATCAAATAAGAGCAGCAAAAGAAAATGTGAATGACGTCAAGAGACAAACTGTTGATAGTGATCCTCGGTCTTTGAAACCCGGAAACACTCTTTGAGCCTTATGAATCATTTTCTTTCATAACCAAGAACCATAGCCTACGTTACATCTTTATAGAAGTCCTTTCTAATCCAGCAAGCAAGCAACCTAGAACAATAAACAATGCTCTCAAAATGCAAAGAATACTTTTTCATAAGATTCATGACATCAAGAGTAAACTACTCATTATTATTCATGCTGATAAAATGAATGTTTAAAAAGAGACAAATTTTACTCATACAAAACCTCGAGCTTTTTCTCGAGCCCTTCACTTTGAAACAAAATGTCATCTCATGACGTATTTCCACCAAAGATCTCATTGCCAAACACAAGAGAAAATAATCTCTTTTACAAGAAAGAAAATAACCAAGGAGTTGCAAGATTTCAAAAGCAAATTGTTTTAGGCTCACATTGAAACAATTTTTGTTTTCAAAATGCAAGATCAAGATTTCAAGCTTTATTCTTGACCCATATCCTTCACCAGACTGAAAAGGAGAGAAATGAGAGAAGAGCCTTTTAAAACCATTATTTGTCTAAGTAGTTGACATAGCACACTTGGGGGCAATGACCAATACAAGGGGGCAACATTTAGAAGAAAAATTCTAGAAAAAAGAGATGGTAATTTCCTTCAACTAGACAAGGGGGCATTTTGGTTTACAAAAGACAGCTTGATCCTTTCAGCAAGTGACACCGAATGTTTCTAGCAGTGAAACGAGGAGTAATGAGTGGTCCTCTCAAATTATTTGACGAGTCAGAAAATCTTTAGCAAGCAAGTGGGTCACGATGGGCAACACAAAGGTTGAGTTGTGCAAACAAATCTGGAAATAGACTTATATGGGCCAACTCGAGTGGGCTAGAAGTCAAACGACAAAGATGACCCAAATCAGAGATAGCAAGTCCTTATCAGTCAAGCAACAAAAAGACTAAGAAGAAATGGGGGCCTATATTTCAAATCAAGTAAAGATGCATGCATATCATCTAAACTTTGAGAGATTGAACTATGAGTTTGGCAAATTTCATGAGAGAAAATTCTGGCAGAATCCATCAAGTGGAAGGCCAACTTGAAATGGCCAAAGATTGAAATTGCTTTTGAAAACTTTTCATTTTTGAGAATTTTTCGACCTGGGCAGGCCGCCCATGAGAATTAGGCCACCTGAAAAATCTCTTTGTTTTTTCACCTTCTTTGAGTGCGCCTTCAAGCCTTCGATCATCATTTTTAGGGCACTTTCGAGCCCTCATCACCTTTCAAGTGCGCTTTTGAGCCCTTGACCATCCAAGGTAGTACATTTCCTAACCTTACCTCTCTTTTGAGTGCGCCTTCTAGCCCTCACCTCTTTCGAACGTGTCTTTGAGCCCTCGCTTCCTGTCGAGCACGACTTCGAGCCCCCATCTCCTTTCAAGTGCACCTTCGAGCCCTTGACCATCCAAGGTAATACGTTTCATAACCCTACCTCTCTTTTGAGTGCACTTCGGGCCCTCACCTCTTTCGAACGTGCTTTTGAGCCCTCGCTTCCTGTCGAGCGCGACTTTGAGCCCTCGCATTTTTAATACTTAAGTTTTGTTTATATTAATCTCTTGTTTATGCCTTTCATTTCCTTTTCTTTACTTAGTTAACTTCTTTCTCATTTATGTTCTTATCTTGTTTATTTATGTTTCTTTCTTTCATTATGTGTAGCTAAGTTAATTAAGTCAAGGTAAAAAGGGTACACTAATGGTGTAACAATAAGTATAATATAAACTTAACATGGACCTTAATGTTGGATACTAACATGCTTTATATTTGTTATCTTGTTCACTTTTAATACTTTGTTTGTTAAATGATTAATCTAGATTTATGTTGTATAACACTTGGTACAACAAATACTTGGCACTTTCATAGCCCATACTGTATGGTATAACTGACACCTGAGCTATGAAAGGAACTTGATTTGTTGTTAACATAAGTTATAATCATGAATGCCTGACAACATTTACAAGTTTTAGCATTATTCGAATAAGACAACTAATGTAATCATGTTGACAATTTATACTCTGATTGGAACCTTCTTTGTATGTGGTTTTCAATTGAATAATAAGAGTTTATACTATACTTGTTTGAAATACTATTAGTGGATCCTTTAACCTTGACATTTGTTGTTATCATTGTTTAATCCTTACGTTAATCTTCCATCTCAAAGTTCTCATCAACTTCTTCTTCTTCTTTGTCTTTATTATTATCATTATTAATAGAATTATTGGTATTATTACTATTACTATTACTATTACTATTACTATTACTACTATTACTACTACTAGTATTATTGTTGTTGTTGTTGTTGTTGTTGTTGTTGTTGTATTATTGTTGCTTATAATTTATACAATTAACCTCCCTGTGGTTCGATCCCGGTCTTGCCGGGTTATTTATTACTTCGACACTCCTGCACTTGGAAAAGACATCAATCTTTTGGTCGTGTCAAGTTTAAGAGTTTTATGTGTGGAAACAAACGGTAACAACTACCCACATCTAACATCGCTGCATGGTGAGAGTCAATAACAATAATAAGTTAGTATGTTAAACACGCTGAAAATCGTGGCTGCCATTATTTATAGATTGGAAAGGAAAACTTACTTGTTAGAATTCGCTTTTTGATTTCCGAATCTGTTACTTCAGTGCCACTTCAATTACAAGAACCAAGTGATATTCCACAGTATGAACGTCTTTATAAATCTTGTTAATGTAATGTAGAGTGTTCAAGATGAGAGAAGAGAGAGAGACAATGATTATTCAACCATTAATAATTTTTTATATGGGTTATGTCCCTTTATATATGATTAGAGGAGGCGGTTACTTCTTTTAATAATTCCTCTAATAACTTGTTAGAAGTTTATATTGTTATAAATCTAAACAAACTTTATATACATATCGAACGCTGAAAATTAATTATCTAGTTAATTTTCTATCTAAACTTGATTCCGTCAAGTAACAAACAGTATGTACCCAAAAGTATCGTGCAAGTGTTCATGCTACTCAGTACCAACAATCCTAACCTTCCATTTCATCAATCAGTTTTAAAAACAACACGATCTCTATAAAGTTTCATGCGAACTTCATCAAATAGTTCATGGAGATTTGTAAGAGATGCCAAATTTAAGGAAGATAGGTAGCATTAATATACAGGAGTAGTGCATTTAAATTTGATACTGTTGGGCAACAAATACCGTTAGGCACCAACTTAGCCTTCCTCTAAGACATTTATTTACATGATGCGAACTACTCAACATCTAACATTAATTTTCTATATAAATTTGATACCGTTAGGCAACAAATAGCCTGTACTCACAAATTTTAGGCAGCCTAATTCAACACCTAATTAATATTCTATTAACCTAATAGTTGATTTTATTCTAAAGCTTAAAAACTTAATATACCGGAGTACATGTTGAAAATTAATTGTGCATTTAATTTTCTAAATAAATTAGATACCGCTAGGCAACAAATAGCCTATGCCCACAAATTTATGGCAGCCTAATTCAACTTCTAACAAGCAATGTATTACGCAAGACTACAATTATACTTATCTATTACAAACATAACCAAAAAAAATAAATTGCATTTTACCTGCCGGCCCCATCTATAAATTATACTATTATCTCACAAACTTTTGGAGGGTGAACTTAGGCTTGTTGGGGAAAACAGAAGCTGAGAATGGCATCACAAGAGGCAGAGGCATTTTTCAAAAGCCAATTTGAAATATCGCAACTCTCGCTTGGTTTTGTTGATTCTATGGCTTTAAAATGTGCGGTGGAGCTTAGACTGCCAGAAATAATAAATTCTCACGGCCGTCCAATCTCTCTGTCCCAAATAGCTTCAGGTTTCAACTCTTCCTTCAACCCTTTTCTTTGCAATTAAGTTGTTAGCATTACTATGCATATTATTCTACTGTTGAAAACTACAAAGTCATTTTGGTAAATTTAAATAGTATAGGTTTTAAGAGTTCATGATAAAATATTGTAGGGATATGAATTTAATATTTTGAAGAAACTCAGAAATAGCTTAAATTAAGGGCCACTTGGGCAACAGTCTGAGGCCCCCACTTAATAGAAAATTCAAAAAATAAACAAAACATATTTGTTAATTACATCTTATGAAATGAAAATTATCAAGTACTAAATGAGAATTGTCGAAGATCCTACTTGTCAAACATACATAAAAAATAATAACAAAATATTTCTTAAATATTTTAAAAAATCAAAGTTATAGTTTTGTTCAAGATCACTATTTATTTTAAGCTCGTTCTGAAGATAATTGTAAACTATAAACCTTGATTCTAGCTAAAGATTAGTATATAATTAAAACATAGATACTACTATATAACCTATAAATGTTATTCTTTTATATATATCAATAAAACATGCCTTTACATATAATAATAAGAGATAGTCTCTGCATTAAACTACTAATTTACAGCTTTACCTAGCTACTATTCTTAATTATCCTTCTTTCTTCAAGTATTTTTTTTAAAAAAAATTATGAATGCTTAATTTTTAACATGATATCAGGGCATATATCTTGAATTTTAACATCGTAGCTGGTCAATATAGAGATTTTTTTTCTTGTATCCTTCATGATTTCAGGTATTAACTCACCTAGCCCGGACATTTCTTATCTTGCTCGTATCATGAGATATTTGGTCAGAAAAGAAATTTTTACTGCACACCCCCCATCAAATGGAGGAGAAACACTCTTCGGGCTGAATCAAAAATCAAGATTGCTAATGCATGACTCTGAACGAAGCGTCGCTTCTTTAATAATCATGCAACACAGTCCATGGTACCTAGCAGCGTGGCATTGCTTGAGCCAATGTATCAAAGAAGGTGGAACCGCTTTCTCGAAGGCTCATGGCTGTGAACTGTGGGATTTTTCGTCTAGAAATCCTGAGGTCAATAGGATTTTCAATGAGGCCATGGCATGCACATCACATATGACGATGATGGCAATTTTATCACATTACAAAGATGGTTTCAACAATATTAGATCATTGGTGGATGTTGCTGGTGGTATTGGAGGACATGTAGCAGAGATTGTCAGGGCCTACCCACACATCAAAGGAATAAACTTCGATCTGCCACATGTTGTAGCAACAGCACCAAAATATGAAGGAGTTTCCCATGTTGCAGGAAATATGTTTGAGGCTATTCCTAATGCTGATGCAATTTTTATGCAGGTCAGTGCCCTATTAGAAATTTTATTGGGGCTCATATTAATACAACGATAGATAATTCATCAAAAAAACCAACGATAGATATCCTTTCCTTGAGAATTAATTTTACATATACTTATTCCTTCTTTTTTGTATTTTTACAGCGGATATTGCATGATTGGACCGATGAATCATGCGTTGAAATTTTGAGAAATTGCAAGAAAGCAATACCTGAAAAAAATGGAAAGCTTATCATAGTTGATATAGTTCTACCAACAGATGATCATTGTGATCAATTTGATGATAAAAGAATGGTGATGGATTTAGTGATGTTTGCACTGACCACTGGCGGGAAGGAGAGAACTGAGCAACAATGGAAGAAATTATTAGAGGAAGGAGGCTTCTCTCGCTATAAAATCATCAAGATCCCAGCTTTGGAATCTATTATCGAGGCTTATCCAGATCCAGAGTGAAATATCAATTTGTTATAGTCATAATAATATCTTAAATAAGTAAACTACGCCTGCGATGCAGCAGTCAATAATAATATTAGGCATAATAATCCGACCCATGTAACGCCTTTCCTTAAACTGTATTCCTAGATTCTTAAAGCTTTATAATATATTATTGATTATGATGGTCGCTTGTGGTTGTAATCTATAGAAACTAGATGATTATATATATGTTTTATAGTAAAGGAGGTATTTTTGGATTAGTCTTTACGGAACTGAGACTCGATCCACCACTCACAGAGCTAGGTCAGCACCCTATCACCCCTGGCCTTGGATCGATTCCAAGAACCAGACTCTTTGAATCTATTAACAATCAATATGCAATATTACACGAAGAAAATGAACATTTTCGATGGTGAGAATTGAACTTCTAAGTTAATGAGTTAGAAGCACATTCTCCTATATTGCTCCACCACAATCTTTGATGGTAGAAAATAATATAATGATAACAACGGTAATGGATTTAGTGATGTTTGCACACGCCACAGGTGGGAAGGAGAGAACTGATCAAGAATGGAATAAATTATTAGAGGAAAGAGGTTTCCCTCGTGACGAGGTTTGTGGTAAAGTCATAGATCATCGTCATTACTTGCAAAAGGCTCCATTTTATCTATATTAAGGACTCTTTGATAATTAAATTAGAATTGATTCATGGAAAGATAAATTATCTCTTTGAGAAAAGGTTTTTTCTTTAAGAAATAATTGCCAGTGTTAAAGAAAAGAGAAAAAAAATTGAACCTTATGTCACACCCGGACATCATGGCAACCGATTAAAAATTAATCTCTCATTTGAAAACAAAAAGGGAACAAATATCCGACATGTTATCCTTTTAGGGGACAAGGTCTTATTCAAGAAGTCGCCACCTAATATTATGGTCACTGGAACCCTAACTGGTCAATAGAGATTCTATGGTACGAGACTAGTTATGTAAAAGGGAAGGTATTATCACCCCTTTACCGTTCTACCTGAGACAGGCTACATTGCTGGTTGTCTTAAATTGCTAAATGTTTGTTTTTGTTCTGCTCTTATATTCTTCCTATAATATTCCTAACTCTGGTGTCAATGAATATTCATTTAAGAACATTTCCAACTCTGACATTAGTAAATATAGTGTACCGAAAAAAGTGCAGTATTCCTGACTCTAGCGCTAGTGAATAAATCTGCAAAATTTGAACTAAGAGAAAGGGAAACTATTTTTTCTTTTTTATTTTCTTTTTATTTATGTAGCCCGTCTTAAAACTAAAAAAGAAAGGGTCGGGTCACTGGTCCAAACCAGTGACCCGGTGTTACTACTGTTGCATGCATGCGTGAGCAATTCACGCATGCAAGCAACAGTAACATGCTAATTAATTTTAGCGAAACAGTGAAAGAGGAAGAGAACTCACTGGCGTGGCTGTGGCTGGAGGCAAAGCTGAGGGAGACGGTCGGGCTCTGCTCGCGGTTCCAGACGTGAAGGACGGCTTCCAGACGTCGCTTTAATGGAAAACAGGAGGACCATGGTAAAGCTTTCTGGTGCTATTTGTTGTTGCTGCACTGCGACACTAGTGCTGCTACAAGTGCTGGACCGAAGAGAAAGCTGCTGCTGGACATGCGGGGTGCGCAACTGATGCCGGTGGCTGCTGCTTTAGGAGGGGAGGAAAGGACATAAGGGTTCCATCTGCTGCAGCTGCTGGCTTGTGTTAGCTCCCGGTTGCTGGAAGGAAATGAAGACTTCTACTGGTTCTGCCACTTGCTGGGGGAAAGTGCGGCTGAGGAGAACCTGTTATCGCTGGTCTAGAAGGTAACCTTCTGCTGCTCACGATGGCAGCTTGCTAAGAAGAGGATTTTTGCCGCTCACAGTGGCAGCTTGTTGAGAGGGACTGCTGGCGTTTGTTGCTATTGGCAGATATATCTATATGATCTGATATGATCCTTCTTCCCTTTTCTGTCATGATTCTTCTTCCATTTATGAGTTGATTCCAGCATTATTCTTAGGAAAAATATCAGGGATGTAGCTAGAATCATTCTTGTAATCAATGCACTTCATGTATATATATGTGATGGAATGTAATACGAAAAACATGAAATATAATACAATCTTTCTCTGTCATTCTTTTTTAGTCTTCTTTTCTTCATGTTATCAAAGCTGGTTCATACTTACCAGTCTCATATAGTAATTGTTTAGATGGCTTCCCGTGGATTGGAGAATATGGAAAGTTTTATTGCGCCTTCGTCATTCAACCAACGTCTGTATTCTGATTTAAATCTTCCTGATATGAATTCAAATCAACTTCTATGTTTTGTTCAATTGAATGAATTCAATTATCTCCCTTGATCAAGGGCTGTGTCGTTAGCGCTTGATGGAAGATCAAGAATCGAATTTATTGACAAAAGTAATGTTACTCCTGATATCAACTCTCCCCAGTACAAATCATGGTTTGCTAACGATCAAATGGTTCAGTCATGGCTACTCAACATTATGAAACCACACATCGCTGAAATCTTCAACTATTCTGAATCTGTTGCAGATTTATGGGATGCAGTCAAAGAGATGTATGGAAATCAGAATAATGTTGCCCATGTGTTCCAGCTTAAGAAGAAAGATATTTCATGCTCGCACCAGGAAGGAAAATCATTTGTCCAACACCTTGGAAATATGAAAAACATGTGGAATGAATTGGCAATCTATCGACCTCACACCATAGATGCTGCAACCTTAATGAAACAAGTTGAAGATAAAATCTTCCAACTTTTGGCTAATTTATCTCATGACTATGAAGATCTTCGTAGCTGTATATTTATGAACTCTGAATTACCATCCTTTGCAAATGTGTGCGACTATTCAACGGGAGGAAACTAGAAGAAAGGTTATGAACTTGAGTAGCAAATCGGATTTCTTTGAAGCCCAAGCTTTTGTATCCCATCAGAGACTTTATGAAAAGAAAGGGTACAAGAGTAGAAGATCTGATTTGAAATGTAACCATGGCAACAATCTTGGACACTCAGTTGAACGATGTTGAGATCTTCATCCTGAACTAAAACCAAAGTTTTCAAGAGATAGCAAGGGAGGACATAAGCCTTTTCAACCATCAAGGTATAAAGCCAACTCTGTGAACTATGTAACCAACTAGTCTGCAAATAGATTATCAACATTTACTTCTAGTCCAGTCGACCTCATCAATGAATTTGCATCCTATCTTCATGCAAAGCAGAGTGCAAAACAGAGTGGAGGAGATTTAGAGGAGAACAAAGATTCATCAGCACTGATTGGTCAGTTTGCAGGATTTCTAGCTGCAAATAAAAATGTCTCAGCTTCGGATATACCAGGTATTTTGAATGCCTTTTCTTCTGCTCTTATTGTAAGTAATGTGCATGATTTTTTTATCATATATTCAGGTGCCACTAATCACATAACCAACAAATGTAATCAATTGCTTCACTTTAACAATTTTTCTCCATCATCTCAAATATCCGTTGCCAATGGTAAATATGCACCAGTTTTTGGGGAAGGGAAGATTAAATTACTCTCTCAAATAATTGCATCTCCAGCCTTATATGTTCCCTCCTTCCCATTTAAACTACTCTCTGTTGGAAGAATTACAACATCACTAAATTGTTGTGTTGTTTTCTTTGTATCTCAGGATCTAGTCACTAGGAAGACGATTGGTGAAGGATTCTTCTTTCAAGTTCTCTATTACTTCTCTAAAGATTTTTGCATACCCAAGAGTTTTCAAGTCACTGATTGTTTAGATTCAGAGCCACAATTATGGCATCAGCGTTTGGCACATTCTTCAGAGCCTATTTTGGCAAAACTGTTTCCGAATTTGAATAGCAAATCAATAAACTGTGATGTTTGCCCTTTGTCAAAATCTACTCATTTACCATTTCCTTCTTCCACATCTTATTCAGTTAAACCGTTTGATTTAGTTCATTCCGATGTTTGGGGACCTGTCATTGATTCTTTTGATGGTTATTAATACTTTGTTACATTTGTTGATGATTTCTCTCGTTTTACTTGGCTATATTTGTTAAAATCAAAAAGTGAAGTTGTCATTGTATTTCAAGATTTTCATCATTTGGTTCATACTCAATTCTCATCCAAAATCAAAATTCTACGATCAGATAATGGCTCTGAATATATGTCTAATATCATGATACAATACTTAAGGATGCATGGCATTATTCACTAAACTAGTTATGTCCATACTCCACAACAAAATGGGATAGCAGAGCGAAAGAACTGAGACTTATTAGAGAAAACGAGATCATTGATGTTTCAGATGCATGTTGACACGACCAAAAGATTGATGTCTTCTCCCAAGTGCAGGAGTGTCGAAGTAATAAATAACCCGGCAAGACCGAGGTCGAACCACAAGGAGGTTAATTGTATAAATTATAAACAACAATAATACAACAACAACAACAACAACAACAACAACAATAGTAAGTTAAAGAGAGCTTTGAGATGTGATATTGATGTAAGGATTAAACAAGGATAAAAATAATTGTCAAGGTTAGAGGATCCACTAATGGTATTTCAAATAAGTATAGTATGAACTCTTTTTATTACTCAACTGGAAACCACACACAAAGAAGGTTCCAATCGGATTATAAATTGTTAACATGATTACATTAGTTATCTTATTCGAATAATGCTAATACTTGTAAATGTTGTCAGGCATTCATGATTATAACTTATGTTAACAACAAATCAAGTTCCTTTCATAGCTCAGGTGTCGGTTATACCATACAGTATGGGCTATGAAAGTGCCAAGTATTTGTTGTACCAAGTGTTATACAACATAAATCTAGATTAACCATTTAACAAGCAAAGTATTAAAAGTGAACAAGATAACAAATATAAAGCATGTTAGTATCCAACATTAAGGTCCATGTTAAGTTTATATTATACTTATTCTTACACCATTAGTGTACCCTTTTCACCTTGACATAATTAACTTAACTAAACATAATGAAAGAAAGAAACATAAATAAACAAGGAAAGGAAATGAAATGCATAAGCAAGAGATTAATATAAGCAAAACTTAAGCATTACAAAATATAAAGAGAGAGTAAGAGCATAATCTTAATCTGAAAACCAAGATGCTTAAATACATGGAAAATGCCTCCTTTTATAGGCTAAAATTCAGAACTATTGATTTGTTGACTAATTGATGAATGAGTGGCCATATCTTGACTTGGTGACAATTCTTATCTTCTTGTCTGCCAAAAATGTCATTGATAACGTCATAATTTGAACAGACTTCAATCATGAAAGTTCTAGGAAATTGTCTCATCTTTCCAGGGTAACAATTTGAGATCATTTGGACTTCTAGAACTCGAGATATGGACTGAACACTGAACAGTGTTTGGGCTGCAAGACAGATTCGGACTTCTTCTTTGTTGCTATAATTTGGACTTGAAAACGGCCTTGTTAAATCTTGGGCTCCACATGAAAGTTGTAGGCCTATGTCTTATCTTTTCATCCATATAAAATGGACCTAAATCCAAGATCTACAGCTCCAGATATGACCCAATTACCGAACAGTATTCCAGTTTGGACTGTACCAGCATCTCTTTTCTAAGTTTGGCCATCTCTTTGTCCTTTCAATTTCAGTACTTCAACTCATCAATCAATTCTTTCATTTATGTGATAGGCCTGCATTTAAGATGAACATTTACCATAAATTAAAGGTATCTTATATAATTAGATATGTTATTATAAAACATGCTTTAGTTAAGGAGTTATTGATACTTCAAGTGCAAAATGATGATATAAAACCTTGATAAAAATGCACTTTTAAGTACTAATCACATGTTCCCAAAATATTTTGGTCTCAAGGGGTACTCACAGCTGCCTACCATGTAAACAGATTGCCTAGTAAAAATCTAACGTTTAATTCTCCAGCTGAGTTATTGACAGGGAAGAAGCCATCTCTATCACATCATAAAGTCTTTAGTTGTTCTTGTTATGTGCACATTCCATCCTCTCAGCGTGAAAAATTGGATCACAAAGCAGTCAAATGTATGTTCTTGGGCTATTCTCCAACACAAAAGGGATATAATTGTTACAATCACACCACTCATAAGCTTGTTGTTACCAGGGATGTTCGGTTTGATGAACACACATCTTATTATTCCTCTTTTAGTGAGATCATCAATCAGGGAGAGTCTTCATCAGCCTTATTTCTATTACCAACTCCAGTAGTCAAGGCATATTGCCCAGAACAGTTTTACTGTAATGCAGGAATGGACATCCATACTGATCCTATTCCAGCCACAACAGAGGGGGCTAATCTGCAGATTGAACATCAGGAGCACCTTCGTTCCTCCTCCAGGCATAATCCTATTCGTAACCGTAGACCATCATCTAGGCTTCATGATTATGTGACGTATACAATGAAGCATCCTGTAACCAATGCTCTAGCCTATCATAGATTGTCTTTATCTTATGGAGCTTATCTCAGCACTATCACCAAAGCAACAGAACCATGCAGTTTTCATGAAGCCTGTCATCAAACTGTTTGGCAGAAGGCTATGCACAAGGAGCTTCAAGCTTTGGATGCCAATCACACTTGGAGTATTGTATCACTTCCAAAGAATAAAAGGGTTGTTGGAAGTCGTTGGGTATACAAGATCAAATTCAAGACAGATGGTTCCATTGAAAGACATAAAGCAAGATTAGTCGCTCAAAGCTTCACTCAAACATATGGCATAGACTACAAGGAAACTTTTGTACCGGTTGCAAAGATGAACACCATTCGCACTCTGCTCTAAGTTGCTATAAATCATGGTTGGTTTTTATCTCAAATGGACGTGAAGAATGCCTTTTTACATGGCAATCTCCAAGAAGAAGTGTATATGAAGTTACCACTCGGCCATCCTCAGAGTAATGATCTAAAACTGGTTTACAAATTGCATAAATCTATCTATGGCTTGAAACAATCTCCCCGTGTTTGGTATGCTAAGTTGAGCACTGTACTTACTGAACTTGGGTTCACCAAAAGCAATGCTGACCACTCACTATTTGTTTGTATCAAGCTTGATGAAAAGTTGGTGGTTTTAATTTATGTTGATGATCTTATTGTTAGCGGTAATAATCATGCAGCTATTACCACTCTTAAGGGTATTCTTCATCAGCAATTTGCTAATAAAGACCTTGGCATTCTTAAATATTTTCTTCGCATAGAGATGGCTACTTCTCACAAAGGATTTTTTTTAATCAACGCAAATATGTGCTAGACTTGTTGCTTGAAGTTGATATGCTTGACTGCAAACCTGTAAAGACACCTATGGATAGCAAACTTCAACTAACTTTGGATTGGGACTCTTTTGATCAACCTCAACTTTATCAAAAATTGGTGGGCAAGCTTATCTATCTTACCATCACATGGCCAAATCTGAGTCATTCGGTTAGTATTGTCAGTCAATTCATGCACACACCTACTGCAGCCCATATGATGATCGTCAAACAGATTCTTCGATATCTCAAGGGCACTATTGGACATGGAATTCTTATGCAAAACCATGGTCACACACAGATACTCGATTACACTGATGCAGATTGGGTAGGAAATACTCTTGATCACTAATCTACTACGGGGTATTGTATCTTTGTTGGAGGAAATCTAGTTTCATGGAAAAGTAAAAAACAATTAGTCGTTGCTCGTTCCAGTGTTGAAGCTGAATATCGCGTCATGGCTTCCACTGCATCTGAACTTATATGGCTGAAAGCATTGTTAACTGATTTAGGTGTCTTTCACCCTCAACCTACGTCCCTTTGCTGCGATAATGAAGCCGCAATGCATATTGCTTCCAATCCAGTATTTCATGAACGAACCAAACACATCGAAGTTGATTGTCATTATATTAGGGAGCAAGTTCAGTCACAGATGATTGTTACTCAATATACTAGGAGCCAGGATCAACTTGCAGACTTATTCACTAAAGCCTTGCCATCTGCCCAATTTCAATTGATGCTTTCCAAGCTAGGATCAATCAATCTTCTTGATCCAGCTTGAGGGGGAGTATTGGCAGATATATCTATATGATTTGATATGATCCTTCTTCCCTTTTCTGTCATGATTCTTCTTCCATTTATGAGTTGATTCCAGCATTATTCTTAGGAGAAATATCAGGGATGTAGCTAAAATCATTCTTGTAATCAATGCACTTCGTGTATATATATGTGATGGAATGTAATACAAAAAACATGAAATATAATACAATCTTTCTCTGTCATTCTTTCTGAGTCTTCTTTTCTTCAGTTGTTGATGGTGTTTGAACATCAAGTTGCTGAAACCAGTGCCGCGGCTATATTAGAGGAGAGGGAATCATGGCAGCAATCTGGAGTAGGAGAGTCGGTGTTTCGGTGTGGAGCGACTGTTGTCTGGGCGACTCTGCTGCCATGGCTGCTGCTAAAAAGGGTTGTCCATGGTGCAACTTTCCTGGCCTCGTGGTTTAGTGATATCCTGCTTTGATGAGGATCATGCATGATAAGTGAATAGCATGCAGTAGAGTTCAATCGAAGGAGGGGTCACCGGGACAAAAAGATGAAGCTGATTTCTCTTTTCTCGGTGTTGGCGGCAGAGATCTAGACCATTCTATTGAAAAAAAATATATAATCATTTTCATTGTCAAGTAATATTGTAGAAATAAAGTTTACATGCAAATATACGTCATAATTATATTTTTAACCAACTATTAAATATTTATTTCATCAATAATTTATTATTTAAGATCATCATATTAAACAAAGAAATACTGACAAACTAAAAACACTTTAAAGACAAATTAATCATTATTAGCAAACAGAGGCCAAGATTTAATAAACATGCAATTTTTCTACAAATCAAGTTATCTTTCAAAATTAATAAAAAATTTTAAGCTACATTGACAAACCCGAAGAACTAATATGCATAATCCAAAAACTTGGCAACTTTAAATGCAAATAAGTAATGTGATGATGATGGGTTCAACAATCTAAAATTAAAAAAATAAAAATGAGTAAGAATAATAGTGTTAAGAAATTAAAAAAATAAATTAGCATATAATGAGCAAGAATAGCATTGAATAATGTTTTCAATCATTTAATTTATGATTTATCGGGACTTTATAATCATGTTCCACGGTCATTCATCATCGTATTTATAATATACCGGGATTTCACACATGTATTGCTCAATTCTGGAATATAAAAGTTATCCACATTTCACAGTATATGATAGAGAAATCTCCAATTTAACAACGCATCAAAAAGTTATCCACATTTCATAGTATTCATAAACCTAAAACTGTCGAAACTGCTTTGTTTAGCAAAGCTTCTGGTTTCTAAAATGCATAATCCAAAAATTACAAGGAAGCCATTCTTAACCAGGGAATCCCAACACTGCCATATCCTTGCCCACCAAAAAATAAAATCAAAAAATAATCATTTAACAGGCTGATAAAATTTACATAAAAATCGACAGAGATCTTTTTTTAACAAAAAAAACTGGATCAACAATTACACTCTATTTCAGTTAATAAATTTACAGATAAAGATAGAAAATGCTATACTGATCCCAATTCAACAACCATGCTAAACTGTCACGATAAGTAAAAAAAGAGTAACTGATGCACGTTGCAAGATTTGGATCGAGTAAAACCTACAGGTCATATTTTCTTTCACTTCTTAAATTGCCTTCATAATTGGTAAAATGGCTCAGATAATGCACCACGAAGAAACAAAATATTAAAATGCATCGTTCTTGTCTCCATTTGTTTCAAATAATGAAAATCAACATAACTACATACCAGTTAAAAAAAAACCTTCAAAAATTAATTAAATCGGAAAAAAAATCAAATTAAGTGATTATAAAATCCAAAAAATTCTTATCCAGTTCAATTTCAATTTCAAAAATTTGAAATTGATTCAGCCAAAATTAAATATAATATAAAAAATTTAAAATATTAATATTTTTATTAACCCAAAATCAAACACATATTCCCACAATCTGCCCTAGGAAAACTTTGTCCTTATCTCTCGTTGATTTCTATTATAATCCCAAATCAAAGCCAAAAACATCCCCAATCTCTCTCTGTCTCATCTATCTCTCAACTACTTATATAGAAGAAGTTTGGCATGCAAAAGTAAACTTTCCAAACTTTGTATGGAAGCTTTGCTGGGAAGCCAGCTGTCATAGTTTTTATCATGATTTAAGTCTGTCTTATATGAATAGAAAGCTAAGACATAGACCTAAAACTTTCATGAGGATTCCAAGATTCAAAAAGTTCATTTTCAAGTCCAAATTGTAGCAACAGCTGAGAAGTCCAAATCTATTCTGCAGCTCAGACACTGTTTAGTGTTCAACCCATATCTCGAGTTCTGGAAGTCCAAATGACCTCAACTCTTTTTACTAAAAAGCTAAGACAATTTCTTAGAACTTTCACGATTTAAGTCTGTTCAAATTATGATGTTATCAATGACTTTTTGGCAGACAAGAAGATAAGGATTGTTACTAAGTCAAAATATGGCCACCCACTTAGCAATTAGTCAACAAATTAATAGTTCTGAATTTTGGCCTATAAAAGGAGGCATTTGCCATGTATTTAGGCATCTTGGTGTTCAGATCAAGATCATGCTCTTACTCTCTCTTTATATTTTGTAATGCTTAAGTTTTGCTTATATTAATCTCTTGCTTATGCTTTTCATTTCCTTTCCTTGTTTATTTTTCTCTCTTTCATTATGTTTAACTAAGTTTATCATGTCAAGGTGAAAAGGTTACACTAAGGGTGTAAGAATAAGTATAATATAAACTCAACATGCACCTTAATGTTTGATGCTAGCATGTTTTATATTTGTTATCTTGTTCACATTTAATACTTTGCTTGTTAAATGGTTAATCTAGATTTATGTTGTGTAACCCTTCGTACAACAAATACTTGGCACTTTCATAGGCCAACCGTAAGGTATAACCAACATCTGTGATATGAAAGGAACTTGATATGTTGTTAACATAAGTTATAATCATGAATGCCTGACAACATTTACAAGTATTAGCATTATTCGAATAAGATAACTAATGTAATCATGTTAACAATTTATAATACGATTGGAACCTTCTTTGTGTGTGGTTTCCAGTTGAGTAATAAAAGGAGTTTATACTATACTTGTTTGAAATACCATTAGTGGATCCTCTAACCTTGACTATTATTTTATCTTTGTTTAATCCTTACATCAATATCACATCTCAAAGCTCTCTTGAACTTGTTGTTGTTATTGTTCTTATTATTATTTATAATTTATATAGTTAACCTCCATGTGGTTCGACCCCGGTCTTACCGGGTTATTTATTACTTCGACACTCCTGCACTTGGGAGAAGACATCAATCTTTTAGTCGTGTTAGCTACACCATCAATGGTGAGGGAGAAGTCGGCGGCAGCAGTAGTAGAGTCCATTTAGGAGAGGGAGAGAGAAGGTCGGCTGCAAGGTGGAGAGGAAGAGAAAAGTTCTGATGGCAAAAGGCTTTGATACCAAGTTGAGAATAATTAGGAGGCTTGACCTTTGGTTTAGCCAATCCTTTTCTATTTATATGTGTAGGGCAATATACAATAGTCAAGGTAGAGAATACAACACTAGAGTAGTGCCTA
The DNA here is from genome assembly GCF_951802175.1 of Populus nigra. Lineage (NCBI taxonomy): Eukaryota > Viridiplantae > Streptophyta > Magnoliopsida > Malpighiales > Salicaceae > Populus > Populus nigra. The sequence goes on from NC_084863.1 coordinate 14,580,939, forward strand.
TAATATTTTCTATATAGTATACATTCTATAATAGGCCCCAAGGTTTGAGGGGATGCCATATTGGCATTGTTTTCTAGTGGAGAGAAGAGAAGATCCTCTTGTAGGGATCCATTTGCTTCCCCTACTAGAGGTGCTCTCCTACTAGAGGTGCTCAAAAGGGGAGGTCTCGTAAAAGTCCCTCCCTTGTCCTTACCAAAGACCCATAGGAGAGAGAAAGGGGGAGAGAGAGAGAGAGAGAGGTTGCCTCATACCCCTAAGAATGATGTCCCTAGCAACATTTTCGCCGCAGACTTGGAATTCATGACTCGCCAACAACCTGATGAGTACGTTGCCCAGATGCCTCTTCCTAATGAGCATATCAACAAAATGACCCTAGGAACCTCTAGAGTCTCTTCAAGATCACTACCCCCATTACATGTACATGATAGGGTATTATTTCCCTCTCTAGAGATTTGTGAGGAATGTGTTTAGATACAATTAGCAAAGCTTGAGCCAACTATATCTCAATAGGTGGTCACTCGTGTCTTTTTTAAAAAACCTTTTGTAGAATAGCTGGGCTTGAGCCCACTGTAAAAGCCTTTTGAAGGAAAAAGATGATGTGAAGGCTAAACTACGGAGTATCAAGGTGGTATTCTAAATTGAAGGTAAAAGAAGATATATATATATATATATATATATATATATATATATATATATATATATATGGATATTTTTGGATCAGCATAATTAAAAAGTGAAAGGTGATGGGAGGATACTTTTCCCTTTTTTTCTTTGGGAAATATATGAGAAAATAAATTATTACTTGAACTTCGAAAATGTGACACTCGAACTCAAAATTAAATACTATTTCTTACAAAGTTATATATTAACTAGATTTTTGTATTGAACACTAGATTTGACAAAGCTATAAAATTATTGATAGAGTTCCCATTTGGTCCAATGGCTTTCTTTGCGAGTTGTTTAAGTGCTCTTATATTCTCCCTCATTTTCTGCCCCCCGTCTTTTGAAAGAATTTTATTCAAACTATTTAACACCCCATGCTTTGTAAAGACTCCATCCTCAACTTTGAGACCAATCTCCCACACATCCTCTATCATGCGTCCATTGAGCCTTTGATCGCCAAAAAAGGGCCTACAAATCATAGGCACTCCTCCGGCAATACTCTCTAGCAATGAATTCCATCCACAATGAGTTACAAACACCCCAACTGCTCTATGTGCCAAAACTTCCAATTGAGGACTCCATGGTACCACAAGTCCCTGTGAGGTGGTTCTGTCCAAGAATCCATGGGGCAAATGTACCTTTGAGTTGTCCTTAAGTGACCAAATAAACGGCGTCTCACTTGTTTCAAGGGCCTCAGCTAGTGCCACAAGTTCATGTGGTGGTGGTGTTGTGACGGAGCCAAAGCTAACATATGCTACCGAAGCAAGTTTTTGCTTGTCAAGCCATGTCATGCAACCATATGTGTCTTCCATGGGTGGTGGTGATAAAATCAAATGGGAGGGTCCAATGTTGAGAAATTTTTTGAATCTAGACTTCAAGTCCTTTGTTGTGCCAGGATCTAGCTCTTCAAAGGAGTTAATGAAGACTGCAGCTGCTTGCGGTAACGCTTTTCCCATTTTATGTAGCATGTTTGAAAAGAATGATTCTGTGTTTCCAAAGAGTACACCTTCTGGCAAATCACAGATTCGAATCTTGGACATTCCTTGAATTAAACTTATCGTTTCATCTTCGCGCCCTACCATACCTATATTTACACAAAGACATTGTTAATCTCTCCCAAGAAATTGAGATTACTATTAATTATCCATTTGCTTTTGTACTTATTTCCAATTTTCTTAATTTGGCTACAATTAAGGTGACAAATTATCACTATTTTAAATCTAGAGATCCGGGTGATTTGGGATATAGACCATGCCAAGTTTCGATAAAAAATAAAGAGAGAATTGTCCCGATAAAAATATGGGGTTATTGATATATGAACAAGCAGGCGATTTATTTTGATATTTCTAATATTATATTAAAAAAATTAATTAAAAAAAATAAGGTGAGATCATGAAATATAACCTTATATTAATCTAACAAATTTTGGCAAGAAAATTAATTAAATTATAATTACTATGTGACTGTGTACCTCCATCTCCAAAAGTCTCCCTGATGAGATCAGTGTAAACATGAGCAGAAAGTGAGTTAGGTCCTGCAGTCCAAAACGGCAGCCAACCCACCCCAATCTCCTCCGCCATCTCACAAGCGAACCAAAAGAAGGCATCACTCACCAGACAACTCACCTTTCTCCCCGTCTCCGACACGGCTACCTCCATGGCCTTCTTGAGGCTCTCACGAGCTGACTTCATGAACAGCTCAATGTGCTCTTGGGGATTCCCAGAAAACAAGTAGCCCTCGGGGGCACTATCCCACACTTCGTATGCTTTGATGTTGGGCTGCATAATATTCATCTTTTTCTTGTAAATGGAGAAGATGGAACTGTTGGATTGTTGGGTGCTGAAGAAGGAGAAGTGTGTGTTTGGAGAGGCAGTGGCTAGGCGGTGGATGATGGCGAGTAATGGAGCGGCATGGGTTCCGAAAGGGAAGGCGAAGACTGCTACATGATCGGACATGGTCAGGCGTAATTGAGAGACACAGAGAGAGATGGCGTTTAGTAGTTCACTCCTGTGGTTGGTTAGGTGGTTGGAGGTATAAATGTGCGTACAATGGACAGCAGATATAAAGAAGGGAGGAGGTTGTCTGAAAGGTAATTAACATTTATTTGTACAGAAAGGCAGCAGCAGGAGAGGCTTTTGCATCCACCCATGTTTCTGATGATGTCGTCATCCCCATTGCAGATTGGTAGGTGCTTGGTTGTTAGAAACGGCAGCTAACGTGGAAGCATGTATGTTCACTATATTTTGTTTTAATTATAAACTTAAATGTAATTTATTTATTATTTTTTAAATAATTTTTTAATCTGTAATGGCAAAATCTACCACAATAACAATCAAAATCTACCTGTAATTGCTATTTAAATAGTGGCAAGTAGTAAAAGCTTGGTATTAAAATATTTCTTTTCTTTATAGTTTTAGGTTCGAGTTATGGGATTGTTCATATGATAATCACTGAAAGTTTACCTGGTTATTAACTTTAAAACTCGTGAGATTAATCAAGAAACACGCAAACTACCCGCACACCCAAGTTAAACTTTAATAAAAAAAAAAAATCTACCTATACTTACGTGTACAAAATGCAGCAGCAGGAGAGACTGTTTTGCATCCGCTCGTTTTTAAGATGAGGTTGTCATCCCCATTGTTGAGTGGTACTTGGTCGTTTGTTAAAATGGAAGGTAATGCGAAAGCACGTGTCAACCCCCTAAAAAAGGGCTGCTAAGGTTCCCATATGTCTCTTTTTTGACTTTATTGCAAGAAGAAATCGTGTCCTTGGTAACTGAAGAATTAAGTAAATACTAAAAGACAAAAAAAAAAAAAAACCGATATTCTTATGTCTAAGAACGGAGAACAGCATAGGATATTGATAGCAGGCCAAGAAGGATTTATATAATTTTTAATTTAATTTGTTTCTATTTAATTAATAGCGTTTATAGAATGAAAATTGGAATAAAATTAAACCTTTCCTTGTGGGAAAGAATTAAGATTAAATTAAGTTTAATTTCTGTCACCAATTATAGCATCTTAGCAAGTAGTTGAGAAGCGATCATGAACTCTTGGTGTGAGGCCACAGTTGGTAAGGAGTAAAGAGTACGTGGCCAAATTTCATATTCTTCATTTATTACTCATATTTAAGAACTAAATCTAAGTGAAAAGGGATGCAACTTAATTTAGTAAAAAAACTACAAATATTAATTCAGTTTAATTATAGATTAAGTGTATTTGGTAATTTTCTTGATTCTATGAAAGCAATAAATTAAAGTCAACTTTCAGAGAGAATCTTAAAGATATTTGTGTTGATACACATAGGTTTAATCATCAGATTTATGACTCATTAATGTAATTATACACTGTATTAAAAGGAAACTTACAGTACAAATGACAAATCCATATTGTTTTTCTAATTTCTTCACTCTGATAGTCTCTGTAGTGATGGTAATTAAATATGTGATTTTTTTATATAAAAAAATCTTTTCTTTACTCTTAATCTATTTATCACTATTTTTTTTGTTTGTATCTGTATTCATTAATTGTTTTGTAATTTTATTTTATTTTTGCAATTGCTTTTTTTCTTCTTCTTTTTTGGAAACATTTTAAAAAAAAAATTCTTTGCACTTGTTCTATTTATCACCATCTTTTTTTCTTATCTTTCATTCACTTATTGTTTTGAGGGGAAAAAACCCGAGGATGAAACTTGAAAAAAAATACATTTGAAAAATAATATCAAACAAAATAAATAGCAATTAAAATATTAAGAATCAAATTTGAAAAATCAAAAAATTATAGGAGGTAAAATTAAAAAACATTTGTAATTTGATAGATTATTAATATATTTAAAAATGAAGAATGAAATAAAAAAATATTTATAATTTGAAAGATTATTTATAGATTAAAAATTTTAGGGGAGTGAAATTCAAAAACATTTATAATTTTATAACTTATTCAACAAAAAAAAAACAGTGATCAAAAGCATAGTGACCAAATGTGAATGAAAAAACAATTGCAAGGGCTATTTTAAAATTTCACAAGAGATGGAGCAAAATTCAAGAAAGAGAAGAAGAAGAAAACGGCATGTCCAAACCAGCGGCACGTTAGGTGCATACAGTGGCGGAGGGAGGGGGGGCTGGCAGGGGCCCCGGCCCCTGCAAGAAAATGCCCCCTCCCTTATAAATATTTAATAAAAGTAATAAAATTTTTTCTTCCCCCCTAATTTAGAATTTGGCCCTCCCTAATTTTTTTCTCTTGCTCCGCCCCTGGGTGCATACACTGCACCATCATGTTCAGGACGCTACAGTCTACCGAACACCGCCACAGAAGGTGGTGTTTAGTGGTCGGACAGCTCCACACGTGCCGCTTGAATGATGCAGGGGCTATCAACATGTGCCATCAAGTTTTTAAAAATAATATTTAATATATGATTATTATAATAATATCACCGAGCAATCTCTAAATCTATAACAAAACCAACGTCAGATGATCAAAAAACTCTTACGAGAGATTGTATTGTTTTTGTTTTCAAGGATATCAAAATAATTGAACTATTTCAAAAAATTAAAAGGATAAAAACTCTATTGAGTCAAAAGCATTAGAATTATTTATTTGAAGGCTAATTTTATAATTGTATGTGCATTAAAATAGAAAATATCAAATATAACCTCATACAATATATTAAAGACATTTGTGTTAGGATAAAAAGATAGTATAACCTCCAAAGTTGCTTTTTTTTTCCAATGAAAAATTAATAATTATACTATTACAATAAATAGAAAAATGTGCCTCATTAGTTTTTTTCTAATTGGTCAAGGAGCTTACTTGATTTAAGATTCAATTCATTGAACAGTAAGGTAAAGTTGCAAGTCACAAGGTCCTCGAGTGTAACATTAACGATAAGAGTAACGTTTCAAATTAAAAAAAAAAAAATTGAAAATGGCCCGTGTGGGTTTTGAACCTTGCAACATATATATTATGTGTGTTGGGCCTAAACACTAAACCACCAGGGCAAGGTAATGGGCCGTATTGAAAACAAATGTGGGAAATGGCTCCAACCTTGACCAGCTTGTTATGCATCCAATTAGACCAAGTTTTATAGGAACAAAAATAAGAAAACACTATTTCCGACCTGCCGGATTCGAACCAGCGACCTAAGGATGGCTATTAGGATTTCACCCACTACAGTCCTCCGCTCTACCAACTGAGCTAAGGTCGGTTTCTATTTACTAAGCAAGGCTAGACTGATTTAATAATTAATAGTTACGAGAATGCTAGTCACATCTTGAGTTTCAACTTGCATATATTCATCCAATCTAAGTCTTTGTTTTTATTTATTTATTTATTCACTTTTGTATTGGTGGATGGTGGGATTTCACCAGGTTCATAGATAAATAATGTATTTACACTAACTCTTGTCAAATGAATTCCATAATTTTAAAATATATTCAAAACAAAAGAATTCAAATCAATTCTAGTATGGAATTGACTCCAAACAAGTTGTCAGAATAAAATTTAAAAATACATATTAATCATTAGATTTATAAAATTCAATATTGGATCTCACATTAAAATTATGATTGGATGGCTCGCAATCTTTTTGAGATATTTCCTTGTTTTTATAGAAAAATACACAATTTTTTTCAAAAAAATACTAATAAAAATTAGAAACTATTTTCATTTTAAAAAAAAAAAAAAAACTATAGCTAAAGGCAAAGTAGAAGTGTCATTTTCATCTATGGAAATCATTATTCTCAGATTCTAAATAACATTTTATTATTATTATTATTATTATTTTGGGTTGTAGCCGATGAAATAATCATGGGCGACAAGTACCCGTTCTTCTATCTCTCTTTTTTTCCTTCTTTATTTTCTTTTGTTTTTCTAATAATTTCACTTATAGTTATGATATTTTATATTTCCAATATTTCAAATAATTATGGATTTAGTTCTATATGATCTAAAATTTGTGGTTTTACTTCTTGTCCTCCCTATATGAACTCCATAACTTTAAAATATATTTCGAAGTATTTTTTTATATGAAAATAAAAAAACATATATATATATATATATATATATATTTATATATATGTAGTAATAAATTAATTGTAGTAATAAAAATAATCTTCTTAGATAATAAAAAATACAAATGTTGAATTTAATTTAACTTATCGCATTACTAATATAGCAATTTATATAAGAACTAAAATTGACAAATATGTTATATTCTAGCTTATTGTAGTTTATTGCATCTTTGTTTGCTGGGGGTGATTTAGTCAAGATTTTTAAGTTGACTTTGCGTGTAAGAAACTATTGTAGTTATGTAAGAGAATCACAATTTTATCATGGATGAAGAAAATGTTGTTCCCTTGGCCATTGGCAACCCCCTCTCTCTCTCTCCTCTCTCTTTCTCTCCTATCACTGCCCTTGCGGCTGCTGCACATGACACAGCCTGGGTTCTCTCCTCTCTCTTTCTCTCCTATCACTGCCCTTGCGGCTGCTGCACATGACACAGCCTGGGTTCTCTCCTCTCTCTTTCTCTCCTCTCTTTCTCCTCTAAAATAGTGTTCTTGCCTTGGCTTTACTTGGCTCTGTATTCCCCAGCTCTCAAACTCCCTGTTTATACGCAAGACTAGCCATTTAATCCGTCCGCGCTTTGTCGTGTGTCTTAATTTTTTATATAAAAAAAATAGATTTGCATGCTTTATTTTACATAAAAAAATTCTTTCTATAAATTAAAAAGTCTGTGTGCAAGCATTATAATTAAATTACTTGATAATTATCTATATAAATAAATTAAATAAAAATTTATTAATGATAACTAAAAAAATAAAAAAATCAAGAGATAAATATAGATTAAATTGTTTATTCTTACAACATGAAATATTTACTCGGTTATATTTATCAAATTTATTTATTAAGGTTAATTTTTTATTCAAGTGTGTTTTATATATATATATATATAACAAATAACTTGGGTTATAGATCCATCTAAGTTTAATAATTAGACCTTAAATAAATAGGCAACAATTACAAATGAACAAGATTTTTATATAAAACACGTGCGGGGGGATTTGCAAAATATTTGAGTCGGGTTATGAGATTGGATAACACAATATAAAAAAAATTAAAGAAAATTATAAAACCAATCTTTAAAGAAAAATGAGCAAATAAAATAGATATCAACCCGCATTAATTTTTCAAACTCGTAACTCAGATCATTAGACCATAAGCACTATAAATAAAAATTAAAAAATAATTTTTAAAAAATATTTAAAAATATAATAATTATTATGGTTTAAAGTATTTAAAAATATATCAAAATAATAAAAACAAAAATACAAATCTTATTAACGACTCTTCCAGTACTAACAACAAACTACCATCCTTTATAATGCTGCAAACTACCACCATCAATGCTGTCATTTGTGTCTAGTCGTTTTCATTGCATTTGGTGCATAGCTGAATTGTAAGGTAGGTCTGTGTAATAAATTTTCTTCATTTTTAAAAAGAGGATAATTTATCAATGAAGCATCACTTGCGAACACAGTACATGAGAAATCTGGAGCTTGACTCCGAGAAAGAAACTTCAATGGAAAAACGAAAAGAGTTTCTACTAATAATTTTTTTGAACTGATTTGAGCAGCGAATCACCAAATTAACCTATCAGATGGGTCTTATAACAATGATTTTGTCATGTTGTTCAGTTTATTAGAGGGTCTGTTTCCAATACTATTTTATTTGGAATTCAAGAGGAAAACTAAAAACATATTTTATAAATAAACCAATTTAGATATGTGGATGAGTGGTTTAAAATATGATTAATAGAAGAAATTTAATTTTCATGTATGAAAGTTAATCCTATCATACTTCATCGTAAAAGAAATGAAAAGAACTAGGGTGCTTCGTAAGTCCAAAGAAACCCATGTTTACGTGATTATGATACAATTTTTTGGATCAAAACTCATGCATTTTGAACAGTTGCCGGTTTTGTCAAAAGTTGTCAAAAGCTAGAGAGTTGAAGTCATATTCATATAGCAATCAAGAACAAAGTTATTGCATGATGTTGCGGGAAAAAGTACCTTAAATCTAGCTAGAGCAACAACATTGGTCTAAGCCTAAGCAATGAAAAATTGTCAGTTTTTTTTTAAAAATAATATCGTTTTAAAACTGTGTTAAATTTTAACTAGCAATCAAGAACTTTGGTAGGTAAGATTCAGAAAAGAATCAAGATAAAGAGACTGAGAGTCTAAAAAGATTTTGCAACCAAACAAATACAAATTGATGGAGATGAAAAGTTACCAATCCCACAAAAGATTTGGGACCTTACACTTGGTGGAAGTGAGAAACCACGCATGAAAGCTCATCAAATAAAGCAAAAGAAGAAAAGGAAGAAGAAGAAGAAGACAAGAGGGATAGGTGCATAAACTATAATTAAGTCGTTCCTTAAAAGCTCAAAGCCTCAGTAATGGAGGTCTCTAGCCCAATCTTACTATTAATTTGTTACAGGGCGTTTGTGATCAATGGATTGCTTTATCTTTTAGGATTTAGTCAGAACTGGTGGAGGGACCGAAAGAATGGATGAGGGTTGGATAACAAATAAAGAATTTAATTCTTTATTTCTCATAATGCAAAATAAGTATATGTTTTTATTCATTTTACATTATATTTTTTAATGTGTTTTCAACTTATTTGAAATTATTTTTATGAGTTTGATATGCTCAAGAGATTTCAGTTAGGTCTGAGTGGTTGGAGGATTTCACCCCTGCCGCTTGGGTCAAGCTCAAGTGGCTACCCTTCTCTCTCCTTTCTCTCTGTCTTTACTCTCTCTTTTTTACAGAGCAAGCACTGCTTTTATTGTTAATAATCATTTTATACCCACACTTGAGCACCAAAATCAATGGCAGCAACAACATCTCAATCAATAGCGTGACTCCACTCCTCATGCTCCACGAGCTATCTGTAATTCCAAATATCTGCAACCCTACTCACCACTTTTCATGCTCCACGAGCTATCTGTAACATCACATGCCAACGTACCTGCAACACCATGCTCCACTTTACATAAAGTAAGATAAAAGTTGTTTTTTTCCTCGTACATGGTTTTTGTTTTGACAAAGAACTTGTTTTTTAGGAACAATAAGGATGAAAGATAAAAGTTCACACTTAAACCCATCTCATTTCAGTCCAGGACACAACTGTAAAAAACCCAATCAAGTTTGAAGTTTTTCATGATTTCATAGCTTCTCATTTGATGAATTAAACACTGTTTTAATCATGGAATTTATCATTTAAACTTGATCGAGTAAAAAAGTCTCTAATTTAACAAATATTTTGAATATTATCCATAGCTTCCAGCTAAAATAAGATAAATAAGAAGCGTAATGCTATTCTTTGTGGAATAAAGTTCTAAATTAATTATGAATTATATATCTTGATAATTAGCATCGCCCTTGACAAGATGGATCTAAAACGAAAACCGTCAAGTGATTAGGATTCTTAGAAAAACTTATTCAAGTTTGACATTCTGGGAAAGGAAAAAAAAAACATTATACGTACAATATACTAAAGTCTTTTATATATCTAGAATGCGAGTACTTAATGACGTCTTAGATGATGCAAAATCTCTTACACCTCTAGATATTGTTGACTGTCTTTGGTAGTTTTATTAGCTTTCAAACTCCTTGAATTGGCATGAAACAGATGCACAAATTAAGGAATAATAATGAATAAAAGTAATTAAGACGCATGCAAGACTGACAACAAAGAAGGTTGCTTACAGTGTCAAAACATACCTAACCTAAGAAAGATTCTTAGCAAATAAAACTGTAAGAACATGTGACATGTGACATCGATCAAACTTTTTTTAGCTTTTGGTGAAGAATTAAAATTTGGAGATTGGAGCCCACCCTTCCCCCAAAATCCAATTAAAGATAGGGTAAAATTTAAAAAAATAAAATTTTTAAAATTAATTTTTTATATTTTTAAATTGTTTTAATGTATTAATATTAAAAAATAATTTTTAAAAATAATAAAAATATTACTATGATGTATTTTCAAATAAAAAATATTTTAAAAAATAATCATTATCATACTTTCAAAGCACTCACTAATTAGCCTGCTGGGATGAGAAGTGTTGATTGAAAGAAAATATTTCAACATGAGTATTTGATGGCTTGAATCCAGGTTAATTATTAAAGAAAAAATAAAACAACAGAATAGAGCTTCAATCACCTTGATTTAAAATATTATCCACCAAAGATATAATATGGAATTGACACCGCTGCATCATTAAGTTATGGGGCAATTTGAAGTTTTAAAAGTGTTTCAGCTTTTCCACACTGTTAAGTACTGTTCTTATCCAACTTGAGAATTATCAATGGGATAAGATCCAATTTGTAGGAAAAAGATACGGATCAATTCTGTAAAATAAAGAAGGAAGGTAGTTACCCTATCAAATTGAACTTTTCAATATTATATTTCAATCCATAGCTGAAGTGTTCAATCAAGATTTTACAATTGATGCTGCTGCATGCAAATCAACCACACAAAAGCCACAAAAATTGAGTACATCCAATCATAAGGCACTGAATTAGCCTAACAAGGCATGTAGGAAGGAACCCCAATCATAAATCAAAAATTCAACCGTTGAATCAGACTCAAGTTTTTTCACGGGATTTTACATGCAGTTTTCATATGAGAAACGACTTTGTGATTCATTGGATTATTAGATCTCTTAAAATTAAACCCAAAAGTTGTTGTTTTGTCTATTTTAGTTGTTTTCCTTATTATTTTTAGATTTTAATTAGTATTTCCTATTTAGCTTTGAACTCTCATAATTAGGTATATAAGTTTTGTAGGATTTATGTACAAGTAGTTAGAGTGTTTTTATTATTCAGAATATTCGCTATACATTGCATGATATTGCCATCATGCTGAAGTGGGACTATGGTATTTATGCACGATGTATAAGTATATAATGGGCAATGCATTATACGACTTAGTTTTCCAAATATAATTTAAGTGACAGACAACCAATCTGCCCATGCCATCTTTTGACAGTAGAAGAAACCCATGTGTATAAGCTAGTGATGGTGTTGGTGGTGGTTGGCAGATGGCATTACAAGGGGGCCAAAGCCCTTGTTATTTATAAGCATAGGCTTGGTGGTTGCGCTTTTGAGATCAGTTGATGCTATTTATCTAGACAAGATGTGAAAGGAAACTATGATTTCACACAGCAAATTAGTAATCACAAAGTGGATAACATAGAAGCTATCCGTCTAGCATACAAGTCAATGGAAAGCACTTGTTTTTGACGAGTCATGAGTAGCAAGTGCATGTGGGCATGGAGCGAGCTAGCTTCTTGGTTGTGAATGGAGTCCAGACATGTGTAAATGGGACATGAGGTATTTGAAAATGATATTAATTACCAGTAATTCCCAATGAATATGATCTGACTAGTCGTGAGGCTGAAAACCACTCTCGTGAGGCAAGCATTGGGGAAGTCGACCTTTATCCTCGAGAGATTGAACGTCACCTAGCTGCATTTGTCACTCAAAAAATAAGAATTATGTATAAAGAAAATTCATATTTCCGATATGTTTAAAAAGTAACTACATCCACAACCTCGTATTCAAGCTTGAATACCTAAATTTATGTAGATTGAAATAAACTATTAGCGTATGTGAATAGTTATGAGATTCGAGTTCTATTTAGTTAGCATCTCAGGATAAAAGATACAGAAAAAAATATAGAAATGAAAAAATAAAAACAAATATGTTTATAGAAAATATATATACTTTTTATTTTAAATGTTTCTGTTTTTTCTGTTAAAAAAGAGTAGCTAGAAACTAGCTTGAAAACTTGATGATACAACGCAAGCACCATTGATTCTCCTATAATTAGGGCGACCTCTTAATACAATTTTTTAACAAGAATACAAGCAATCCTAGTGATCTCTAAATTGCTTTACTTGTAACTCTTGGTCACTGGGAATTTGAGTAGCGTGCCCTGAAGGACACGAAGGCTACAATTTGTCAGTCATTCATATCTCTGGTGTTTACATGCCTTGACAAGTATGGCAAACTCACAGTACATTTGGCATGGATTAAATATTCCATGTGTTTGTGGACCCATCAAAACATAAGTTAGGTTTTGGAACTGGCATTTAGCAAAAAAATCATTTTCAGACCAAAGCCTGGATTGGGTTTGAGGTTGGAACGCGACAGCTTTAGAGCGTGTTTGGCAGTGTGGTTGCGGGTGCTTTTCAAATAACTTTTCGTGCCAAAATGCATGCCAACGATGTTTTTTCATTTTTTAAAAATCATTTTTGACATCAGCACATCAAAACGATCCAAAACGTACAAACCATATTAAATTTTAGCAAAAAAAAAAAACAAAAAATTTTCAAATTTTTTGGGAACGCGGCCGCAGCCGCGTTCCCAAACGGTCCCTTAATCTTAGTTCTAAATGAAACTTGATTACGTTTAAACGTGTGGTTATGGTTTTTTTTTTAAATTTTATGAAAAAAATTTTAATGCATGGAAACAATTTATAGTGTGTTGATTAATTAAATAATTTTAAATTTATGATTGGAATAATTAAAATGCAAATTGTACCTCACAGCCACAAAAACAAATAGAGACAAACACATCTACCTACCAAATTCCATGTTAAAAGTCTAAGAGCAGGAATCTAACTAAATCCAACCTTGTCTTCGATTATCCTATACATTGAGCCAATAGAAAATTTTCAAAATTTAGTGACAAACAAACATGATTAGGTGTCCACTTATGTGAGCTTAAGTGGCAGCAGACAGAAGCATGCACAAAGTCACTAGTACAGGTATGTGATTATGGGCCATAAGTGTTTTAGATGGTTTTGGAAATTGCAACTACAGAAGTCATAATCATGGAATGGGAGTTATAATTGATCTATATATGCCTAATTAAGGAGGAGGAGGAGGAAGCTGTAGTCGATGCAAGCACACAAAATTACACTAGCTTCCCCCTGGTTTTATAACTAATCTTGGAATGGAATTTCATATTTATTATAAATCGGTAATTACCGCTAAGATAACTTCGTTTTTTTTTCCAGAAAAAAAAATATTTAATGATTTTACATTTACCATGTGAAGAGGCTTTTAGGAATGAAAGTTTTATCATATTTAATGATAATTAAAAAAAAATATTAACTAATGAACCATGAATCATGTGTTATCATATCAATTAATAAAATAATTTTAATAAAAAATAAATATTTTTAACAGTATAAAGTTATATGAATTTTTTAAGATTTCATGATAAACACGTCTGACATGAATATGATATGGAAAACACCACAATAAGGTCATACTTGATGGAAAAAAAACCATAGATTAATGATGATCAAGAGAAAGAGTTGACAATATAAAAGCACATTCACACACATGTTCGTATGTGGTTAGATCGTTTGTGATATATTTTTAAAATGTTTATATGTATATATATAATAATTTTTTAAAATTTATTTTTGATATTAACATACTAAAATTATCTAAAAAAAATTAATTTAAAATAAAAAAATATTTTTCTTCAAAAGCATTGTGCCACCACAAAAATAAACACTGTTTTATTATTGCACTTGAACTTACTTTTCAAATTACTTAAGAAAATAATAAAATAATATATTTTAGGTGTTTTTAGATGATTTTGATATATTAATATTAAAAATACAAAAAATCTAAAAAAATTAGTTTAATATATTTTTAATTAAAAATTACTCTTATTAAACTTACAAAATTATCATTAATTTCCTCATATCCAATGATTTCATAATATTCAAGAGAAGATTACACAATCCAAATGAAGATCAAAGTTGATGAGCCTATAATCCTATATCCCTCAAGGACCTCATCCATCACTCTACACAGAAGGTCCCTTAACCACTTAAACAGCAGCAAGAAAAGCAGAGCATTGACTCAACTCACATACTCTATTTTCTGATCAAACCACATTAACACTGACTAGCTAAAAGATGAGCTTGGTTATATGAGAAAGAACTAGCTAGAGTCCTCACTCCTCGGACACAATGCCATACCATCAAGCAGGAAATCCAGCAAAAAAATGGAGGATTTTAGTGATCAATCAATCCCTATATATCAAATGGAGGTTCCAAAAATCAAATCTTTAAGTTGTGGTTTTAGCCACCCTTAATCCCCGTGAAGTAATCGAAGTCATGGTGCTGGACCGTTAGTTGCTTTAGCCATGAATCTGCCACACTTAAAAGTGAGACTAGCCTCTCTTGGTCCCGACCGCCATTGCCTGAGACCCACAACTTCCCTTGCATCTTGTAAGTGGCCAAACCAAATGGAGGGAGAGTGATGATTTCCCCTTCCTTTCGCTTCTTTTCTGGGCTCCCAATGTCATCTTCTACATCCATATCTGTGTACCGAAAACGCGTACAAAATAAGCTAATCGATCAACTTGCACTGCTTTTTAAACAAAGATCAGAAAGGGGCTACAAAAGGTACCTTGAAAAGATGATGAGAGGGTGTGGTAGGTCAAGAAACATGTGGACAAGTCCTTTATGGTTCTTCCCATTGGAATGTGATAGATTGGATACCTGCAAATAGTTGACCATAAATGATTCGCTATCATTAACATGAGCAGGTTGAAGAATAAGAAAAGAATCATCCATTAAAGCTTATCAGGAATCTTGCCATGAAATTGAATACCAGGAAAAGCAACCAGGCACCATGTTAAATGTGGAAATCATGCCTTTGTGCAAGCTTTAATTAACTTAATTAGTTTGATTACTTGTGGTGTGAGTTCATGTAAGAGAGAGATTGAGAAACCAACCAAGCAACAGCCATCCAACTAGCTGGTGAAAGATCTACACTTCTCAATGACATTAAACCCGGAAATTGTCGAGCAAATCCATTAATCTGTAAGCAAGAGAGGCCAACAAGGTGTCATTGGAATACAAGCTTCTAAACAATGAGAAGGAATCAGTATATCATTAATAGTCAAAATCAACCCAAATTTTAAAACTCATTATACTGATGGTATCTTTGATTCCTCTTCCAGGCAACAGTATAAAGTTAAAGAGACAATATCGATTGAACGTGTGAATATATGCTCAAGAAACACTATGATGAACTTAACAATGTAAGATATGAGTCTATCAGCTCAAGAAATTGTATAGTTTCTTGTTCAAAAGTCAAAAGGTTGCATTGCCTCTTTACTAGATGCCTCCCATGAAAAGGATGCGGAATGATTCTCAACAAATCAATAGATTATTCCTTTGCCTTGATCAGTCATAAGAATATTGGGTAAATAAAGCTGAATAAAATGCTAATCGAAGTAAAGAACATTAGATTGAAAAAGGCAGCAAGCTGTAAGATCAGCACAAGAGCAAAAAAAAAAAAAAAACACTAACCTTATCCATCAAAGGAACTCTTCCATAAGGAGTTGATCTCTCAAAGTACTCAAAATATAGTCGCCCCAATCTATCATTTATAGGCCAAGGATTGTCTTGCTCTGACCCTCCTTCCTCTGATGAGCATCCATCCGACCTACATACCTTGTCAGTCACGCTCTCATTACTCCACGAATCGCTAAAGGAGTCCCTCGTTTCGCCATCACCTGACTCGGTGTCTTCCCTAAAAACACCATCAAAACCATTCCAAACACTATCTCAGATTCATCAACTTAAAGATGAACACTCAATTATCACATAATTCATCATCCCATTTAGTAAGTTACAAACTTCCAACAATAGAAGGGGACTAGTTACAGCAGATGGTCAAAAAAATTCAATAAATAATGAACTAATGCATCTGGGATTTTGAAACATTTCAATGATCTGATAACATACGTTTCATTCTTTTCGAAAGGAACATAAAACCAAGAAAATAAAGTGATACCTGAAACTGTTGACTGAAGAATTGCTTGTGAAAATTTGGATTGCAGAAAGGTAAGGCACATAGTACTGAACCAAAGTTTCATCATTGTTCAAAACAATAGGAATTCCAGCCCCATAAGCACTCCATTCATCATAAAAATTCCATAGATCACCCAATGTAAAATACTCCACTGTGTCTCTCTCCCATGGGTGCCATAATCTGTTTAGATTTCTAGTCTCACTCTAGAACACAAAATAAACACAAACAAAACGATTAGTCAACAACCAAACACAGCTCAATTTGAGGGGGGGGGGGGGGGGGGGGGAAGGAACTCATCAAAGGCAAAAAAACAAACCTTCGCGAGGAATTGAGATTGGACTCGTGGGGTTGTGCAATGAAGGAAGCAATCAAGGTTTGATTGCATTGACCCTTTTTCAAGAAACATGATTTTAAAGAGAGGAAGTTTCAGAGTCAAAGCGTTTTCCTCTTGTCCCTGTGAGCAAAAACAGAGGAGAGGTAATAGAGAGAAAGGAAGAAAGAGAAGAGAGAGTGAGAGATTGTAGGGATATGATTTCCCTATTCAAAGAAAGAAGCAGAAATGCTAGGGAATTCTATTTTTGACGTTTGGGCATCTAAATATAAGGCAAAGAAAAAAAACAATATTACTTCCTTTTTCTTTTTTCTTTATCTTTATCACACAGAAACTAAAAATAAATAAAAACTCTTTGCTGGCAACAAAAGGAAGAAATGGCAACGTTATAAAAAAAGATCAAGTCTTTTCCGGGTCACCGGAGTCTGAAAATTCAGGTAAGAGTTTTATGCTTCAAGTTGGACACTAAAACCTTCTCTCTCAAGTGGTAATTACTTCTTTGTTTTATATTGTCCTGTTTTTTCCTTAAAGTAAACTCAACCCTTACACTAGAAAACAGAGACACTCTGCTTTGATCAATATTAAAGAAACTAAATTACCTGTCTTGATAATCAAACAGAAAAACTAAACGTTAATTCTTCGAGTTAAATCAAAGCCCACGTATAAAAACACGTTAAATCTACAAAAACAGCAAGAAAACACACTGGATTTTGAAGGAAAGAAAGGCAGAGAAAGTACCCGAAAATGAGAATTTAAATGCTACTCTGTTTTTTATTTTGTTTTAACAGAAACCCATAATTTCCGTGCAAAAGGTAGCTCTAAAACCAAGAATGGATTTCTCTTTATAACAGAAAATGATAAAAAGGGATCAACATTCAGTGAAAAGAAAAGCTGAGATAGAGAAGGAGCGCCTGGAAAATAGAGAAACAAACAAATGAGCAAAACAGAGTATGTTGATGTGTGTTAGAGAGGTCTGCGTGTATCAGGTAGGGTGTTGTCTGTCAGAGATATCCAATTGGACGAGGAACAGAGAGCTACTGGTTTCTTGAGAGAGATAGAGGGGAGGGGGGGAAATATGGACCTCAGTCAATAATTGATAAGACATCAGAATACCAGATTTATATCATCAACGCTTCTCATCTCTCTCTCTCTCTCTCAGGGTCTTAGGAGCATGAGAAGTTTTTATTTTATTTTTTTTAGGGGAGGATTTTTGTAAAAAGTTAGATGGACTTGTCCATTGGCTTTTGTAGGAAGGAGGATAGGATCTTTTTATTTTCTTTTTTATTTAGAATTAACCAAGAAATGTTGAATAGTTAGCCAATCAACAAGAGCTTGGTTATAAAAAAAATCAATAAAAGCTTTTTTTTCATATAAAAAAATAATTTATATTTAAGTTATATAGCAAAGAATATAGAATAATATCTGAAAATAATTTGAGGTGGAATTTCCGCTTTCAAGTAATGAAAATAAAAAAAAAAAACTTATTTTACTCTTAGATTTTATCTAATTCAATAATTTCCTAAAGTGAAAAAACATTTCTGCCAACCCTTATCACGTCAACATTAAAGAATCTTGCTAACTATCCTATTCATATGTTGACAAATTAACTCCAAATTACTAACAATATCTAAACCTTTTATTTTATCTATTAAATAATTCATTCTATTTTTTAATTTCAATTAATTTATTAGCACGTGTTCCTCTTATACTAATGCAAGAAAGTATTTGATCCTTAAGATAATATTACGTGACTCTATTAATTAATCTATTTGATAATGACAATTATGGTGTATGATATTTTTTAAAAATATTTTTTTATTTAAAAATATATTAAAATATTTTTTATTTTAAATATAAACTCAGCAATAATATTAAAAAAATCATCAATGTAATTTTTTTTAAAGGGAGGGGCATTTATAAAATGTGTTCATCGTTCCAAGTAGATTCAAGTTTGAAATCTTGATCAATTGTAAGCAAAGTTATTAAAATTAATTTAAGATCATTATTAAGAACATGTCAAAAAAAAATTATAGGAGTGGTTGGGACTTTGAATTATGAAAAGTTATATCAAGAAAAAAATCTTCATGGCAGTAAAAAAATAAGAAATTTCATTTTAAATCTTGATCATGGCAAGTTATTGATTTATGGAATAAAGTGAGAAGAAAAAAAAACACCTACGTTGGAATTTCACTTAAACCTAGCTATCATGGAAAGCATTAAAAAATAAAAACTCATTTGTATATTAGAAAAGGTTAGCTTTTCCCTAATTGGGTTTGCAGTAATTAGAACTATTTGCTATAATATTAATGGCATTATTTTAGCAAAAGACAGAGTAGATCACATCATATCATTCAAATCTGGCTGTATTAGCAAGAGAATCTAACCAAAGTTAAGGCTAAAGTGTAATTAATTAAGTGCTATGCTTTGAATAATATTACATCAATTTTCTATTTAAGGAGGATTGCATTCCTTTTTTTATTCATAAAAAAGGATAAAAATATTTTTTTTATTTAAGGTAGTATGATGCTGGTTGTTTTTTAAAAATAATTTTAGTTTAAAATATATCAAAATAATTTTTAATTTTTTTAATATTAATACATCAAAATCATAAAAAAATTATTAATTAAATATCTTTTCATGCAAAACAAATTTTTAAAATGAACCCAAAAATAAAAATTATTACCCTCGCAGACACTCAATTATAACAATGAAAGGAAAATGATGATTCATGGAGAAAGCAACTCGTGGATTTCCAGCACGGCGTGGGGAGATTTATAGTGACAGAGAGACAGAGATGTAAAAGCTTAATCTTAATAGAATAATGGCGTGGGGTCTTTAATTTGACTTTTTGTTTGCTTCTTTATGGGTGGATAATGGATTCATGGCTCCGCATGCATTTTCATCCACAACCATTACTAGAAATTATGAATTAAATGTAATGTGGAATTTTATCACATATATATATATAGGTGGAGGCTGCTTTTAATTATTTTATTTTAAAAATATTATAAGATACATAATTTAACTTATAGTTATTAAAATAGGGTTAGCTTTACGGTTAACTTATCGATAACTTCAACTTGAGTTTTATTTTAAATTATTTTAGATATTAATTTAATTAAGTCTGAATGACTTGAACTTGTGTGAAATTCAGCCAAGTCAATTTCAAGAATTTCAAATAAAACTAAAATAACATAGTTTTATATTAAATAATTAATTTGAATTGATATATGATTTAGTTATTCAAATTATAAATAAAGTCAGATTTTGAATTGAATTTAATAACTATAATTTATATGATAATTAATTAATTGAAAACAAAAAAAATTCAAAGCGAATAAAAACGGAGGAGTATATTTCATCTGATTTTTATAGACCATAAAAAAAAATGAATATTTCATCTTTTATTTTTGTTTTTTTTTTAAGATCAGTAGTGGCTATCTTTGATTGAGAGATATTGATGACATTACATTAAATCAACAGCTAAGAAAAAAAGTATTGGTCGTATTAATTAATTAATCAAGTGCCCTAATTAGTCAAACAAGGGGTTTAATCGGCAAAATTTATGATTTGAAGTCTATGCGATCTAAATTTCAAATTAAATAATGAAAGACATTGAATCACTAAAATCTAACAGATATAATTGTATTTTTAATAACTTGATTAATCTAGTTAAATTTAAAAAAAAATATTATTTTAATAAAAATAGTTAACCCATGATCATTCATTTTGATGCGGGACAATAAATAAAAAAAATTAAAGTAAGAAGAGAAAGAAATTTTAGAGAAAAAAAAAAGCTAAAATAGAGAAGAAATAAGATTGGAAATATGCAAAGTCTGTAATATTTTCATTAATCATCAAAACTATTTAATATTTAGAAAAGTAGAATATAAATACTAAAACCTTAACTAGAACAAGTGATTGGACTTATGACCCACTAAATAAAATACCCAACAATAATTAAATCAAACCCAACAAATAAAGTCAAATTAATAAACCTCAACTAAAAATTTATATAAATTAAACCCAAAAATATAAGTTAAAACTCAATCTCTCAATTGTTTGGATTATCGTTTATCATCTATGATCATACACATACATAAATAATATTTCGGGTTCAATATTCCATCACCACATTTGACCTCAATAACCTAGATTTAATTTTTTTTTTAGTTTACTTTTTAGACGTAAAAAATAAATAACATCTCCATTTATGGAAGAATGCACGAAATAATCTCCATTAGTAGAGCGTGCTCATGATAATAGCATCGTTGAAGGCGATGCTCCACTCAAGGATTATTCCTAAAGATGCATGAACAAATTTATGGTCGTAGAGTCCCACACGCACATGACTTATTTAAAATTGACATTAATGAATACTTATGAAATAGTATTGGAGTTTTTTACCTCACAATCGATTAAAAAGAAAAATATAAATTTACATTAATTAAAGGATGTTATAACTGGTTAATTCCATAAAAATATAAGCTTGAGGGTAATGTTTAATAAATGATTTTAATATATATATATATATATATATATATATATATATATATTTATATTTCAGAGGCCTAAACCTGCTTATTTATTTATTTACTATTAGACTTTAAATCTAAATATGTTTGGTTTTTAATTTCATTAACAAAGAAAACAACGATTTTCGTTCTTTTTTTTTCTTTTTTGAGAAATAAAAACAAGAAAAATTCCAAGCAGAAAAAAAAGGATTAAAAAGCAAAATAATTTAGTGTTAATTAATTTGCAGTTGATATACAACATAACTTCATTTGATTTGAACATCCTAATATCAGGACTTCCAAAGCGGAAAAACAACTGTATTATATGTCCTTTTCCCACTTTCCATTATTTGATAAATTAAGAAAAGTAGTTCACTTTCTAGTCAAAAAGTAATTAAATTTAAAAATATAAAAAAATTAATTTTATTTTCTTTAGAAAATATTTTTCAAAACTTAAAATAAATAAAAACAAAAACAAAATGAAATGGCTAACATTTTCAATTTCATCATTCTCTAATTTTTTTTCTGTTAGATTTAGTTTTTATATTTTTAATAAACTTGAAAAAAATATAAATAAATTATTTTATATTAAAAATTATTTTCTAACTCAATTTTTATAGAACTATCAAATATAAAAAAAAATAATTATTTTCTATAAAAATCATCTTTTAAAAAAAAATTTCTTTCCAACAAATAAATTGTAACTAAAAAGTCAAATCACATGTTCACTTTTTTTTTTTTAATAAGACTTCTTTCACATCCTCTTCATAGTGATCCCCACAGGTATAACTTTTCGAATTCATGAGTTATCCTCTATAATATTTCTCTTTATTCTTTTTTCTGGTGTAGTAATTTGGTAGGGACTTGTGTATTCTCATATATAAAAGAGAATATTTCATTTATTATTAAATTAGTAGTGTTTATTTATTTATTTTTGATAGGCATTATTAGTGTTTATCTTAAATAAAGAGATATTGGTAGTTTGGTACTCTATACTAAATATAACCGCTAAGAAACGAACATTAGCCTTATTAAGTGCGCTAAGAGGATGTATGTGTTTTAGGTAGTTTTTATGGCTTTGATTTAAAAAATAAAGTTTCAAAAAAAATATGATTAGTTGGATTTAGATACGTATTTGATAAAAATTATGGTTGAGGTTTATATATAGCAAAAAACATATATAAAATATTTGGTAATTGTGTTTGGAAGTGTGGTTAATACGGTTGTTTTTCAAAGTGTTTTTTATTTGAAAATGCATCAAAATACTTTTTATTTTTAAAAAATTATTTTTGATATCAGCACATAAAAATAATCCAAAAACATAAAAAACATATTAATTTAAAGTAAAAAAAATTTAAACTTTTTCAAAAGCGCTTTTGAAACGCAAGGAGCATTTGGAAACGCGGGCTAACCCGCATTTCCAAAAAAATCAATTTTTTTTGCTAAAAATTAAATTTTTTTATATGTTTTGGATCGTTTTGATACGCTGATTTCAAAAATAATTTTTAAAAAATAAAAAAATTATTTTGATGCATTTCAACATGAAAAACACTTTGAAAAACAACTGCAACAACACTTCCAAACAAACTAACAAACAAGGTTTTATTAAACTTAGTTAAAAAATGTAAAAACTGCTTCATAAAAACTACGTTTCAAACTCAATTTTTTAATGGGTCCCGCAATATAAAACACAATTTGGTTTGTTATCAAACACTTTACTGTGTTTGTTACACCGCAAACATAAAAACAGTTACAAAATAAACGCAGCCTAAACCCAACTAGAGAGGTTAATTATTTCCATTCTTGTGTATACATAGAAAAGATAAACTCAAAGTAAAATGATTTTTTTTCTTTATTTTGCAAAGGAAAACAATTGAAGTCAAACTATTGCAACAAATTAATTTATTTTTAATTATGATGATAATGATTTTAACATGCTAAAGTAAAAAAAAAAATTATTTTGACATATTTTCAAGAGAAATATATTTTGGCAAAACACCCTACACCATAATACCAAACCCAATATTAATCTAATATTATGCACTCTATAGTTTTCTTTCCTAAAACAAATTTTGAGTCTAGTGGCTACAATTTCTCTTACTATATATATATATACTCTAATTAGTGGTGGGCAGTGAAATATAGGAGTTTTCTTCTTGATTGTGTATCCACTATTGATCAAGACAAATTATATATGTCAATTAAATGATTTTATTATCGATTTCATAAAAAAACTTGTGAATATATAATAGTTTATTAAGAGATTTTAATGGATATGTAAGTATATTTTAGAGGTCCAAATCTGTTTCTTTTTTTTTCTTTTTCTAGTATTTATATATGTCCAAAACTGTTTAGTTGAAACTTCACCAACAAAAAAACTATGATTTTTTTTTGAGATAAAGAAAACTAAAAAACTCTAATAGGAAAAAAAATGAAGTTTACAAAGAAAAATATATTGTTAATTTGGAGTTGAGATACAATTAGTAAGCTAAATTGTATTGGTTTGCTGCTTTTTTCATCAAACTGATGTTGTGGTTAATTATGATATAGTTTGTTTTCAGGTGATGTACGTGGAGCTTTGGCAGCTTGCATTGATCATTTAAAATTAAAAAAATAAACTTGCATTGACAATTTTATATGATCCAAATTGCAAAACACTTTTGACAAAAGTATATATTTTTATTGTATCGTATAAAGTGAAAAAGAAAAGAAATATATTAATAAGTACGTAGCCAGTTCATGACCAGAAGAGACACACGCATATATATATATATATATATATATATATATATATATATATATATATATATATATATATAAAAAGTATAAAAACGGGTAGAAATTTGTTGAAATTAAGCTAAACATGGGCGGCCTAATTAATTTTTTAAAAGTACCTCAGTTTTATTGCAAGAACATTATCCAATTAATTCTGTGTCCCAGAATCTGTCTCTGACTGTAAGGAAATTAAACAGGTTACTAGCTAGGCTTCCATTGTGTGCCAAAGAGAGGAAGAATATGTAGCCAAAAACAACATAAAAGAGAGAAGACTTAATTTCCTTTGGATTTAATAATTCACCATTGACGTGTTTTAATTGCAAGAATTTGTTGCCTTCTACGTACGTACAAGTGAGTGTTTCACTCATTGAAAATGTAAACCACATTTTTTACGTTATTATTAATGAAATAGAAACTTCTGTCTCTAGACAAAATCCACGGCCAAATTTATGTATAACTTCAAAAAAACAAAATTGATGTATTGGCTTTCTTTTTTACAATAAAATATTCCAACTAATCTGAGGGATAAAACATATATTGCTCTATTTACTTTACAAAATACGTGATGAAGTAATGAAAAAATCTCAATATTTGGACTTTACTGAAGGTGACTTATACCTGCAAAATAATTTTTTTATCGGAATAAAAGATCTTTCAATATTTAAATTAATAAATATATGAGGGATAAAACATGTATGTGAAAAGAGAGTATGGAGTAGAGAGGGTGATATATGATGTGAATTTGAGTGAAGTTGTATTTGAAATCTTCTTCTGTTTATCTAGTGATGGGGTGTATTTAATATTTATATAAATAATTTAAATAATTTTTTTTAACTCACAGCATTATTTGAAATCTCAAATTTTGTTTTTTTATTCTTGAAACTTTTAAATAAATCTTGAACTTGATTTTATTCTATTTATGATTTTTTATTTACTTTTAATTCCACGTAAAATATGAACAGTAACAATCATACAATATTTTGTTTTTAAAAAAACAAATAATGATTCCAGTTAATAACTTTGTGTTCATTAAAATAAACAAGAGATATATTAATAAGAAAATTTATCTATAAAAAAAATCAAATTAATTATATTTTTTGATTTAATAACAATAATAAATAATCCCTTCATACTTGGATTTTTTTTTATGTTTAACAAAATTTTGATTTCCCTACAGCGTAGTGCAAACATACAAACTACTAACTCCTACAAAAACCTAAGGTTTGTTAAGATTCTTCACTATTCATGTAAATAGTTAAGCACCTTTCACTATTTTTTTTTTAAATCTTCCTTAGATTTTTTTTTATTTGATCCTTTTGGAGCCTAATTTTATGAGATAAAAGTTTTCAATTGAATTAGAAAGATAAAATTTGAAGTGAGAAGACTACAATAAAAAACATAGAACTCATCATAAAACAATAAAGTTATTTATTTTGCCACAAACTGACCACGAAAAAATAAGAATCCTTGTGTGAATGAGTTTCTAATAAATGTGGTTTCTCTCTCTAAACATAACATCGTAGGAAAAGTATATTGGTTTTGGTTTTGTTTTATTTATTCGATTGATTTTTGTTTTATAGTGATTTTGGAGTGAGAAGTGGTTTATATAGGGTTTTATGATGTTTTTTAGGTATTTTAAGGTGACAATAAATAGAAAAATGATTTTTAAGGAAATTCCCTGAATTTTTAGGCACCACAGATATAAATGTATTCTAAGTAGCGGCTCAACAAGTGACATGTCATCGGCCATTGCATGCGATATATTGCCTGCTTAATAAAAAAAAATGGACACAGCATCGTCCGCTCCTGAGACAAAAGGAAATAAATCTAGACACAAGCCTGAGTTTTTTTTATTAAGGCTAGGTGCATTGGCCTTGCCTTTTTTATTTCCTTTAATTTAAGTTTATTTTTAAGAAAATAATTAATTTAAAATATTATTAATTTATTAATTTATTAAAATTTTAAATTAATTAAGAATATATATTAGATATGATTTTATTAAATGCCATTTATTTTTTATTTTATTTTCGAATAAGAGTTTATCAGTTTTTTTATACTATTAGCAATTTGTTTTACAGCCCATCATCATTTCTTAAAATTATGTTCGGTTGATTTCTTGATAGCATATTTTTTTTTTATTGTAATATAACTAAATAAAAAATTTATAACTAAATAAAAACTATTTTAAAAAATTGATTTTATTAAGCTCAGTTAAATTCATTATCTAATTCACGGCTTTAGAAGGTTATCTCAGATGGATCAGGATCGATCAAAAATATCACTATCTTGATATTTTTTTTAAAAAAAAATACTTATATATATATATATATATGAAAATAAATTTTGATCATTTAAAATAAAAGGTTTAAAAAGGTTGTGCTAATAGCAATTTCTTGATTGAAAACGTAAATGCCATCTCTATATATGCAAGCATTAATTATATAGAAACTTGAGTCTTGAGACAAAATCCACAGCCAAATTCATGTATAACGTAAAAAAGTTGTTATCCAGAAGTTCAAATGCATATTTCCTAAGGAATTTGATTCATTTGAAAATGTAAATGTTATCTGCTAGTAAAAACACCACCACTACTACTACAACAACAACATAAATAAATAATAGCCTATAAATATAAGAAAGTTATCTGTTATGAGAGATAAATATATCTTACATATATTAATAAAACAATAAAAATAATAAGTCTCTTAAGAGATTTTATATATACCTATGAGTATAAGAAAAACATTACATCAAGACAAACAATTATTTTAGATGGAGAGACATGATAGTTTCTTATACTTTAGTACTTTTTTTTAAAAATCGTTTAGGATCATACACATAGCCTTAATTAGAACTTGGTAATTGTTGAATTCAAATGCTTTATGCCATACCCAGGTTTTCTTGAGCTTAGCTGACTGCCAAGCTCAGGATTTTTAGATCTGGCATGTTTGTCAAACATACGTTCTCTCTTAGGCTTTGCTGACCATAAAGTCTAGGTGCTTTGGGTTTGACATGTTTGTCAGACTCGTTCTATCTCTAACTTGGCTAACTATCAAGTTCAAGCTCTTTAGTTCTGTCATATTTGTCAAACTCGTGTTATCCTATAATTGATTGACTACTAAGTCTAAGATTTTTTTAGTCTGGCATATCTTGAGCTTAGCTGATTGTCAAGCTCAAGTTCTTTAAGTATGGTTTGTTTGTCAAACCCAGACTATCTTAGACTTTGCTAAATACCAAACCTAAATATTTTTATTTGACGTGTTTACTATATCGATTTTACTTGTGTAAGATTTTTTTTATTTATAGAAATCTTAACCAAATATTTTGAATCAACAATTAGTATTGTGACCTGCAACTGAAATTAGAGAGAGTCCAAAAGGATTTTAAAAAATCCTTATAAGTTTAGATAATTAAATTTATTGAGATAGTGAAATGGTATATTAATCTCAATTAGGCAGCTCAACAACGATGAAAATCAATCCACAATGTCGGTTTACATGACCTTCATTTTTGGGCATGCACAAATCCACTTCAAATTCTGCATTATGCTTGCACTGATTAGCAGACTCCCATTATGAAAAGGCCTTTGAAATCCAGCAAATAATTGACTAATAGCAAAAGCTAAAATGATGATCAATTCTTTATAGAAATCTAATACGTAGACAACAGTACTCTACCTGGTGGATTCGTAGGTCAATGGCCGTATATCCGCAAATAATAGAATAATTAGTAGCAGGAAATAGGAGGTAGTACGTAGGTGATGCTGATTGCTGAAGATAGAATAAATTTCTCCGATGTATGACATGAGTCAACTTCTTCTTATTAATTTCAGACTAGCAATGGCAATTTAATTCAAAATTGATAGATGTCGATTCAGTTCAACCCCATTGGTTGAGTAAATTTTAGACCTGATAAATAATAAGTAAAATAAAAATATTATCAAACTTGATCCGTTTAGTTTATACTCATCAAAAACCCAAAATCCGATAAACTAAATATAAATACCAAAAAAATTCGACTCGCGGTAGCTGTTATCATCCCTAGCTTCTTTATTGGCAGTTAAGAAGCCCGGGGCCGAAACCCTTGCTTTTGAGCCCTAACTGTGTTCGCACAAGAAACCAGGATTAAGACAGCCATCCTCTCCATGCAGGACTTCCACGCCGGGCTAGGAACATGCCCTAGCTCATAAGGAAGGCATGACTCCAAAGAAAGTTCAAAGGGGTCCAACAAGAAGGGCCGACTTATCCAAGAGCCTGAGTGGCTCAACAGTGAACTCGTGGTGGAACTCGACTCGGCTCTGACATTGGAGAGGGTCATGCGTTTATGCGATTTGCACGTCATCCTGTTATAAATGAGCTCACACAGCGATGGTGGTGATGCCAGACACATTTGCGCTCTGTAGACGGCTGAGATGATAGGGTTTTTACTTCGAATAGAGCACCACCACCAGTTAGGAACTGATATCCTGGGCTAGATAATGCCTTGCCGTTTGTATCGCCTTCTCCATGTGTTTCACAGTTATAGAACCCCACAAAACACCATATCAGGCTGGTAAAAAGAGAGCATTCATAAAGCGAAGCACGATAGCAGTATATCCCCTTGCCTTTATCTTCTCTATTTACTATAAATTGCACACAATTTTACTCTTACATCAATACTGATTTAAATATCGAAAGGCCCTTTGCATGATACGAAGAACTTGTGTTTTTTTTGGGGGGCTCTTCTTTGTTAACTTACGAAGCCCGTCAATCTATTACAAAGATCAAGATATCTCTTAGAATTTATTGCAAACACTAAAAATCTGTGCATTCATGGGGATTTTGAGTGGGAATTATCAAACTTTGAGGAGGATCGAGTGAAAAAAAAAATAAAGTCTCTTTGTGAATCAATTAATAAAGTTGATTGTAAGTAGTTGGGGGGTTTAGGAGATTCAATTTGTAGTAATTATAAAAGATATTCCCATGTCGAGTCTCATTTATTAATGATTAATCGTAATTTAAAGTAAATCTCAACTATAATAGCCTTTTCTTTATCCCAGATGATCCTATAAATCCTAAGACAATCACTGTTAAAAAAGGGAAACGGGCATAGATTGATCTATCCGAAGGTAATATCAATTAATTTGGTTGTGGTTTAGAATTACGAGGGATCCTTGGAGTGTAGTAACAGTTGTGGTTCAAAATATTTTTTGTTTAAAAATATATTAAAATAATATTTTTTATTTTTTAAAAAATATTTTTAATATCAACATATCAAAACAATATAAAAATATAAAAAAAATTAATTTTAAATAAAAAAATTAATTTAAAAAAAATATATAGTTTCAACGGATTTCTAGACACTGTTAAGAAAAATGTTGAAAAAATTGTAACAACTTGTTAATCTAGCATTAATCCCCATGAAAGACTTGCTAAGTGGGAACCGTATATATAAATAACTTGTAACCATCTAGGTAGTGATCCAGTGGTAAGAGTTTGGGACCAAGAGGTTTGCTTCATTTGTGGTCTCAGGTTCGAGCCTGATTACTCATATGATAGCCACTGGAGGCTTTCATGGTCATTAATTTCAGGGCCTATAAATTAATCAAGATACACACAAACTGACCCGGACAACCACGTTAAACTTTAAAAAAAAAAATTATAGGTTTCCCATTACTATTTCAATTCAATGAAACATTGAAAAATTTGACCAGCACAGTGTGTGTGGATTGGTTGAGTAGATAACGTGTTGTATGGATAAGGATACAAATAAGGGATTAGAACATAGGGGCCCGGTGGATTAAACTACGAGAAGATAATATTTTACATACGTTTTCTATATTAAATATGGATTATCCACTTCTATTTCTTTATATATATATATATATATATATATATATATATATAGGTATTTTGGGATTAATTCTTGTACATAGAGATTGAATTTTATTTTCAAATCTAGAATATATAAATTAGATTATTCATATAAAAATTAAAGAATTTATAGAAAATTTACTTTAAAGAAAATGTTTGTACAATTCAACCCTTAATTTCAAACTAAAAGATCTAATTTTGTTTTTTTTTTTTTCACCGGGGGATATTTTAATAACTCAATGCATACAAGTAATTAGCATGGTAATATGACCTCATTATTCAAAGTCCTAAGCTGTATTCTTTGAGCTCTTAGTTCTAGCCTTCAATTAGCAATGTAGTTGGGACTAATCAAGTGACTTACACAGCAAGTCAAAACTTCATTATAAATTATATTTTTAATGATTTTGATAATTATTTATTTTTAGTTTTAAATTGATTTCTTTTTATATTTTTAGATCATTTTAATATATTAATGTTAAAAATAAATTTTTTTAAAATAATATATATTATTTTAATATATTTCCAACCAAAAACTTCTTCCAATTAAAATTTATATAGTCATGCAGGCATATTGCAACCATGTCAACACCCTCCCGTTTTGGATTATTTTATAATTAACCTGTGCCAAAATATGTCCCTTTTCTCCCTTGTAGGGAATGACATAGCTTCAAGATAAGATAACCTAAGACTTGAGGGTTTGGAAACAAGTGAAAGGTACATAATTACCTTGACCATTTCTTGAATTTTGTCTGCAAGGGTAAAATTTCGTAAAGGCCATGATAAAACTTGTCATTCCAAGAAATTTTGATCACTTGTACAGCATGGCTGTTTGTAATTTGATCTCAGAGAATTGAATTGTACTCTAATTTTTTTTTTTCTAAAGGGTACGGAGAGGGTGGTTAAGATGGTAGTTCAAAGTATTTTTTTAAAAAAATATACTAAAATAATAATTTTTTTATTTTTAATATCGGGACATCAAAACAATTCAAAAATATATATATAAAATTAATTTATAATAAAAAAATTCAAAATTTTTCAAAAACATCATTCAACAACACTTTGAAACACACCCTAAATTAGCTACATTGATCATATTTGGATTTGATGTTAATAGAAACTGTTCATTTCAATAATATATCTTTGTTCGATAAGTCATAAGTGATACATGTATAGATAATCAAGGGATTAAGATGCTTTACCAACTTTCAATTAATTGGTGATCACATGTTCCATCCCTTCTCATATTTAATTTGTTTGGTATTCTTTGTCTAATCATGCATTCAGTGCTCATATGCCACGATTATTCTTTTAAAATGCAGAGTTTTTGTTTGATAGTGGGAATAACTTGGTTTTTTCAACCCACATGGCGGCCTAGTACAATGAGTTTTTGGTATTATCATAGTCAAAACATATTAAATTTATGTTTTAAATATTTTTGTTATAATTTTAATATGTTGATATTAAAAATTAAAAAAAATTAAGAAAATCATTTTAATATATATTTTTAAAAAAATATTTATAAAAAATACCAAAAATATGTTTGATTGAAGTTAGGGAGATAGAAATTCAAAATAAATATTCCTGCAATTTTAAAGTGAATTTTGTTATTTGATAACAAGAAAAAATATGAATTTTTTCTGTCATCGTTATCTTTATCTTGTCTGTGTTAAAGATAAGAACTAAACGCTATCTAAAATCTATCAAATTGTTTGGTTTTCTACTAAAGATGGGAGAACTTTTTTGAAAGAATGGGCCAAGAAATTGCTATTTTTTGGCAACACTGGCTACCAATTTGTAAATCATGAGGAAATATCGAAAGGAACATTTTTAATTTATCTCTTTGGAAGATTTGATTGATAAAGAAACAATTTGTTTTTTCTAATTATCATGAAATGGCCTAAAATTGAGCCTAGATCAACTCATTGGCATGCCTATGACAAGGATGCTGAGGTTGTCTGGGTCAGACATGACATGGATAAGGTTGGCAATTAGGGTTTTGGAAGATAAAATGGTGGTGTACTGCTTTTCTTTCAAGCTTTCCACTCTTTTCTGCCACAATTACCGGCAAGAAAGTACTGAACGGACAACATCTCTAATTAGGACTAAGGCTGTTTGGTCTCTCCCTGTCAAGCCATGTTTATCTGCCATGATTTGGGGTTGAATGAATACGTTATTAGAAGCTAAATCGGATGCATGACCTTCAATCACACGCATCATCAATCAAGGTATTCCTACTACCTTTCTAGTTCTTTCTCTCCAAAGTTGGTTTCACTTTAAAAATTAGAAAATTAATTTATTTTATATATATATATTTTTTATGGTTTTGATATGCTGATGTTAAAAATTATTATTTTTATATATTTACTAGCAAAAATCACTTAAAAACAACGGCTAACACATTCTCGTACACTTCCTAAACCTCATATATCAAGTGTTATTTAAACTAATTCTAATCGCCTCTTCGTTGTTGCTCGCAATACCAAATAAAATCTAAGTGGTGAAATATTTTTTTTAATTTTTTCAAAATCAAACTAAGTGTTATTTAAAATCTAAGTGGTAAAATCAAAGTTTTTTTCAATTGAATATACATTAAAATATTTTTTTAATTTTTAATATCACCATATCAAAATAATCAATATCTATATATAATTTTGAACATCACCCTATCTAAATAATCAGTAATGTTGACTAAAACCACGTAGAATTGTTTGAAGGTCTTAGAGACCAAAATCCATTTAGATGGGCCAAGGAGTGGGAGGATATATTCAATTGAGCAATCGAGCCATTGAATCAAGGGTCCTGCTTTTATTATCTCCTTTAAGAAGTTAGTGGTTTTCTTTTTTTAAGGTTACCTTTTAGTAATATTCAACAAAGACTAATTTTTTTTAAAAAAATGCTAAATTTTATTTTAAAAATATACTTTCTACATAAAAAAAAAAGAAATAAATATATTAAAAAAACAATTTCTCGAATGTGGTCGAGTAGAGATGAGCAAACGTAATTTTAATCCCATAGAAGCCCATTTTAGGATTACTTAGAGTTTGAGAGGTTTTGGTGATCACAGCAAATGTGGTCGAGTAGTCCATCTAAAACCCACTAAGACCATTGCATCATTTTTTTAAAAAAAAATTTGGGCCAAGCAACCCAATGTACACAATAATTCTTTGAACACCAACTCACTTTCACACTTGAAATTGATGTATAATTTATTTTTTTCTTTTTATTCTGAATATTTTTTAACTATTTTTTTTTCTAAACAAGATATTATTTTATTATTATCTCAAAAAAAAACAAATACGGTTGATAACAAGAAGACATGTTTTATTATTTTTTCTATTTTAAAAACTTATAAATTCATTTCAAAATTATTTTACAGATAAATTTATTGTATATTTTTTTAAATACATCTCGTCTTTTTTATCTTGAAATACTAATTTAACGTTATGTAAAAACACATCATTCCTTCATGATATTAGTTTGATATATTAAAATGATTTAAATATTTTGCTTTTGTAGCCCTTTTACTTTTTATAAAATTGGGAAAAAGAATAATTAACGAGGACCCCAATCCACGTTGAGTACAACTTGGATCCATTCAACTTCCATAAACTAAGTAATCCAGCGTGCATTGGCCATACTTTCAAGAAGTTTTGATTTAAAAATATTGGAACATGAAGTTCTTTGCTTCGTAAAGAAGATAAGGTTAAAGCTTTGCCACCCCCTTTTAATCATGGTGTTTTGTACTGCTTCTTTGCATTATATATCCTTTTTTACTTTAAAAAGAAAAATGAGGGAAACTGTAGTTTTTACTTCTGCTGGTTATCCAATATCCTATTTGAAAATATAAATACTGTTGTTTTTTATTTATTTTTTTAAATTTTTTTTATATTAATATAACAAAACGATTCAAAATATAAAAAAAAAAATTAATTTTTAGCAAAGAAGACTTATAATTAATTGGGACTCAAATGTATCATTTAAACATCATTGCCAAGTCAAAATATAGTATTTAAGAACAATACAAGAGACTAAGAAACTAGCTGAAGGAGAAAATAGCATCAAGGATTAAAAATTATTTTTCATCTTCATGTTCTTTAATATACTCAAATCAAGTCCTTCTGTTACTTTTTTCAAGATTTCTTTCATATTTTACATATAAAACTAATAAAATTATATTAGTTTCTTTTTAATGTTTTTTTTTGTAATTAATAAATAAACTTAAGGGCAATTGGATCTTATGACATATATAAAATATATTTTGAAACAAATATGGGTGGCTCATGCAACACACACACTAGTAAGTGGGAGGAACTCATGCTTTTTGGATAGTGAGTGCGGGATTCTCTAATAGTCAAATATCACATTCAGCAATGGTGTTAAGAGGAGGCCTACTAGGATCTTATTGGTGGCAGGACGTGTGTCATCGGTGGACCAGTGGTGTGTCTTCGATAGATTTTCTTCTTCTTCTCCTTTCGTTCTCTCTTTTTTTCTTGGTAAAATACAAAAGTTTCATTTCCTTTGTTTTTTATATAGTTTGGTCTTTATTTTTTTTTATTGCTACTTTTTTATATCTTTTTCAAAATAATTTTTTCTTCAATTTTATCCCTTATTATTTATTTGATTTCATTTAAATTTTATATCAAATCTGGTCTTTATTCTTTTGATTGCTACTATTTTTTATCTTTTGTAGATTAATTTTTTTTCTTCAATTTCATCCCTTATCATTTGATTTTATTTATTAATTATATCAATTTTGGTTCTTATTATTTTAATTTTTTTTTAATTTTTATCATTTTTCTATTTGAATTCTGTTTTCAATTTTATTCCTCAACATTTAATTTTGATTAATTTTTATGTCAAATGTGGTCCTCTTTCTTTTTATTACTATTATTTTGTATTTGGATCCCTTTTTTTAACTTTTTTTTCCAATTTCATCCCTCATTATTTTGTGATTGAGAATTTTACTTTATTTTTTAAAGATTTTCCTTCTGTGAGGTTAATCCTAAATTCTTGATCATGATCACAGATTTCAAATATTAACACAAGTTAACTTTGATCTTTTTTTTTTGTTCTTCATTAAACTTTATCTTTTCCTGATCTCATCCTTCAATGTCTACTTTATTAGGAATTGGTATTCACACTTTTTTTATGGTGTTATTTCAATCTCATGTTTATGGTCACGAGGTCAATGAGTTAACCCGGGTTAACTCAAATATTTTTTCTCCATTGCTTTTTTTTAATTATATTTTTTTTGTTTCGCCCCTCGACATTGCATTATTTGATAATTGAGCTTTATTATTTTATTAAATTTTCTTTTGAAAGGGTTGCCTTGATATCACCATCAAATTGCAGATTTGACATGCTAACCCAAATTGACTCGAGTTGGTTTTTTAAACTTTTTTTCTTTGCTAGTTTTTTGTCGGTTTTTTTATTGTGTGGTTGTATTTTTTATTTATATTATCAAAATTATAAAAGTTTATTAAATCTAGTTAAGTCAATGATGCGAGTCTCAATTTTATTTCCTTATTTGGAACGATTGAGTCACCTAAGCATTGTTTTTATATATATATAAATGATAAAGTTTAGGTCAATCCTCAGCATAGCACAATCTACCTATCATCTGTAAGCTAATTCTCAACTGACATGAAGTTTATGGAAAGTTTGGCAAGTTTAAACAATCATGGACTGTTATTTATTTGATTAATCTATTCATGATTTTTTTTGTTACATGAAATTCATGATATGCATATCTTTATCAATATCATAATGCTTTAATTTTAAAAAAGCTATTCTTATTACTTGGGGATTTTTGCAATTTCACATTACTATAAATTGAGAGTGATTAAGTTTATTTTGGATTAAAATCAACAAGATCTGCTTAATAAAAACAATATACTTTAAGAAACTTGTAAAGGGACAGCATGTGATAAAAAGATATAGAAGAAAACTAGCCCATTGGTTTGTACTACGCCGTGGGTTGGAGAAAAAACACTTAAAAGCAACAACAAAAAATATCTAGATATTTGTAACATATCTCCTAAAAAAATAGATTTTAATCATGAATTGAATGATATTTTTATTTAATATTAAGATGGAAACACGATGGGTTAACCTGGTCTAATATGTGAGAGTTGTAGGGACAATCTTGAAAAAAACAAAATGAAAAGCTCAATCTTCAATTAACTCAATATTGAAGGATAAAAGTGGTAAAAAATAACACTTAACTAAAACAAAACTTAAGTGAATTCAAGTCAATCAAGCAAACTCATGATGCAAGTCATGCTCATCATCGGATTTAATAAAGCACGTGAGGTTTTTTTAAAAAGAAACATTTTCTTAAAAGGAAAAAAAACCATGTTAGACGTGTGTGGCCGGGATAGCAAAAGTAAATCATTGATAACAGAGGATGAAATTATAATTTTTTTTAGTTTTAAGCTATAAGAAAAAAGATCATCGATAATATATGATGAAATTAATTTTTTTAAATCGAGGGACAAAAAAGTATTTAAAAAAAACAAATAATAATTTGAACGCTGCGGATGAACACGTTAAACCTATGAAGCGGTTCATGAACTTGATTGGATTCAATGATTTCTTTTCTCAATTATTTTTAACTCAAATATAAAACAACAAAACTTAAAAAAAAAAGGATCCCAGGCACATTAGGCCAAAAATAATAAGCCTGAACGCATGTTTCATTTGTTAACAGGGTAGACGACATGTTTTTTTTTTAAATAAGACAACAGACGATGCGCCATTTGCTTTGTCCAAAATTCAACGACCATGGATCACCAAAAAAACATGGTTAGTTTTTTTAGTTTGAAAACGTATTTTTAACTTTTTTTTATCCAAAATACCTAGAAAACATCCCAAACACCTTGATAAATGTATTCATGATCTCAAAAAACCAAAACGATGGCTCAATAAACCAAAATTAACCCAAATAAAAAAACACTCTCGTGGTCAGATCTACCTTTTTAGGCAAGGAGAAGGAACAAAAACACATAGGTGAAGCTCCTTTCGTGAAATGGATTGCTACCAATTTCAATCATTTTGGTTACTGAAATCATCTTCAACGGCCTCTCTCTCTCTCTCTCTCTCTCTCTCTCTTCTCTTCCAAAAAAGATTGAAAATTAAAAAAAAAATAAACTTTGGTATCAAAATCAAATTTCTAAAAACTAAAATGATTGATCACTTGTAAACCGAAAATGGAGTGAGATTTGTGATTTCAAGAAAGTTTCAATGGAATCCACGCAAAATTGTGATATGTTAATTAACTAAACATTTATAAAACTATAATTGAAACAAAACACAGTTTCAACCACACCGCACCACACTCGTTTGTTTTTATATGACAAAAGTGCTTTTAAAAAAAATTATTTTATTTTATTTTTTCTTTACTTCAAATTAATTTGTTTTGTGTTTACATATTGTTTTGATGTGCTGATGTCAAAAATAATTTTTTTAAAATAAAAAAATTATTTTGATGCATTTCCAAATAAAAAACACTTCGAAAAATAACCGATATCGCACTCTCAAACACCTCCGCTCACCAAAGAATAATAATAATAAAAAAAGAAGTGGAGCAATGCATTGATAAATAGAGAGAGCAATAGTATAGTTTCATGTACAGAGAAAGAAAGCAACATAGCAAAGAAAGTAAAAGAAAATGGCCCCAATTTTAGACCATTTCGTAAAGACTCAGAGCATTAGCAAGAAACCATTCCAATTGGGTTGTGGAAACGATGGTGATTCTTTTGATCGTTCGACCTCAACACCAAAAGAATAAAAGAGAGAGAGAATATCTTGAAGTAAAGATATTTTAAGCATCGATTATTCTTGTTTTTATAACTGGGATTATGGGTTTACATATTGTTCTTGAATAAAAGATATTTTAATTTGTTTCCATATGGTTATTCTTGTTTTTATAACTGGGATTGTGAGTTTTGTCGAATTGATTTTTAAAAATATTACATCCCATAAAAATAAAATCAATAAAATATCTAATTATTTATAGAATTGTTATTATGTTCTATTCAATGGCTAAAAAGCTCTTGCAATGTTAATATTACAATTTTATCATTGAACTAAAAAAAACCCTAGCCACCATGGTTCACAATTTCTTCTTCTTTTTAATTTTCAATCTCTAGCAATGGATGGAAATTACCAAATATATGTTGGACATTATCAACATTTCTCTCAACACAACATAGTCTAATACACTAAATAGGAAACTTCTTATTTTTCTTTTGAGAATTTAGTCAAGAATTCAAGATATATAGTCTTCATTTTCCATATGAGAATTGTTGATGCTAAATATCAATATATATATATATATATATATATATTAATGTGAAATATATACGCAATATTCATCTCTCCTGCTAAATAATTCCCAAAACCAACACCACTCCATGCCAATAATAATGAAAATGTTAGCCCACATAGGCTGCATATGTACTCAAGGATTTATTTATTTTCCCCTTCTAGAGTTGTTGCATAATCAATGTGAAGGATATTAAATTATCCACCCATCTTAGCTAGACTTTTAAGAGCCGCCATCTCACCCCCCAATGGTTGGTGCCATGATGCATCTATTTATAGGGCTAGAAGATCAGCACCTGGCTACGAGTATTTTATTAATTTTAACCTTAAAATTAATAAAATACAAGTATCTTATATATATATAAAAAAATAATCGAACATAACTTATTTATTTGTATTAAATTCACCAGTTATTTAAGAGAAAACATGAATACGTGGCAATGAGGACTCGAAAGTCTAAACTTGAAGGGAAACTAGATTGTATCATGGCATCTTAGAAACATACAAGTAGTAGTGCACGGGCACAAATGATTATGGCATATAGCTAGGCATGATAGGAAATACAACTTCAAGAAGGCCCAGCTGAGGCCCATCAACTTTTCCCACCAATCTACCTCCAAAAATTTAAAGCATTCATGTAATAATTTTTTTTATTTAAATTAAGAAAAGAAAGGTGGTATTTAATTAAAAATAAAAGGGACAGAAAGCAAGCACGGAGGGTAAGTGATTGTGGGTGGGGCTTAATTCTACCACTTGCAATCACCTTTTTCATGGCCCAACATTTATTTATTTTATTTTGTTTTTCCCCTTCTACTGCCACGTCACGTGCCCAAAATCCCACCTCTTTCGAACCCTGAGCGTGTTGCCTTTCACAAACGCTCGACTTTACGTGTAAAACACACTCTCTTAGCCTTGACAAGAGACCCGTAACCTGACAATAGACAAGCACTCCTTCCGCTGCCTGCGCTCGTCTATGGACACGGATTCGAGATGTCGGCAATCTTCTTGTGAGTATATTTTTGAACATAATTTTATAATGTAGTAAGTTCACTTGGTAAGAACAGGCAGGACTAAAAATAAATTTTAAGATGATTTTTAAAAATAATAATAATGATATTAAAACAATGAAATATTTGATTGATTTTAATTCTAGTTGATGTAAGTTAATTCATTAAATTTACTATTTTTTTTTCGATTAATATGGGTGTCTGGGTCAGCTTGCATGTACCTTGATTAATCCCACGAGTTCTAAAATTAACAACCATGTAAGCTTTTAATAGCTATTACATGAGTAATTATAAGATTTCAAACATGAAACTATAGAAAAGACAAATTTTTTAGTGTGAAATTTTTACTACTGATTCACCATCTAAACAACTTATAATTTTAATCATAGAGATGATCGCAGTGAGCTGACCGGGTTGGATTGTTCCCAAACACTACCGGACACCATCGTTCTTCCTGCATCTCAGCTTCAAGCTTTTGGCATGAATCAATCCTAACGCGCTCAAGAGATGCGAGTGTTGGTTTCTTCAACAACAAAATTATCTAAAAGAAAAAAAAAAATCATGATTTGGGCTTTGTGCCTACACCCTTAACACAACAGTTACTGCCGGCCATCCCCCCCTCGCTATTAATGCAGACACACAAACCACTCTCCTTTCTCTCTCTCTCTCTCTCTCTCTCTCTCTGAATTTTTTCATATCATCTAAACTTGTTTCTATATTGTTTTGCTTTGTTCTTCCAATCCTAAACTCTGAAGTTGTTTCACTTCTCAACAAAATTTTCTTGAAGGTCAGTCTTTGTTTCAGTTTTTACTGTCCCTTTTCAGGAATGTTGCATGTCTTTTGATGACAACTGTGTTTTTCTCTGTTAAAGATAATGGTAGCATTAATTTCAGTTTGTCTTTTGATGATCCGCTGATATAAAAAAATATGATTTTAATATTTTTCTAAATAAAAAATAATCGCAATTATATTTCCAAATATCCTCTTAATGCAAGAGGTTTAAAGGTCTGACACATGGAAGTTAAAGTGTTCGTTAACAAACTTCGTTTGGTTACTGAGAAAACTGAGGAAACCAAAAGAGAAAGAAAGATGCTTGCTTTATGGATTATGGGGTGTTTTTGTTTACAAAAATTAAAACTTTCTGTTCTCTGGTATACTATACCAGATGGGGTTCAAAAAAAGGGAAAATTTGAATTTGTGCTCTTTGTTTTTTGGTTTCTTTTTTGAAATTCTGTGGCTGGCCAAAGAGGGAAACAGAGCTTGACTTGAGTTAGTTTCTAGTACTAGTAAATTTTGTGTGTTTATGTTAAAGATAATTATGTAATGGTTACTTGATATCTTTGTTACATTCTCTTTTTAAGGCCATATTTTGATTCGGTTTTGACAAAATCGTACCTTTGTTTCGTCCTTTTCTACTTTTCTGTTTCTGCTTTATCACTTCTTGGTTTTCTCTCTCGTGGGAATTCAAAGTTCTACGTTTTCTCTCTCCCTCTCTCTTTACTTTGAAATAATGGTCTAGTCTTAGTTCTGAATTGCTTTTTATAAAGTGGAAACTAGTTACAAAAGGATGTATAGTTTGTTCTATTTTTAAGCCTTTTATGGACGATCCCCCATAAATATGAGGGTTTTAATTAAGATTGTGCCAAATAATATGCTACTTGTTGTCAACTCTTTGTGTTGATCTCTTCTTTGGTTCTCCTGTGATGCTCAAACTTAAAAGGTAAACATTTAAGAATCATGTAAATATATTCCATTTTATTGTTTTGATTGTAGTGTATTTTGATGCATTTTACTATGTAGGACAGACAGGTTTCTTTTTTCTGGTTTGTTCTTGAATTTTATGCTCCCTATTCTCCTCTATTTGTCGGCTTCAATTTTTTAATTAGTAGTTTGTGGATTATTAAATAACATGTTTATATCTCTCCAAGTAGTGCGACAATTAAGTGAATCCTTATGAAGGACAAGATACTCGGACAGCGTTTTAAGAATATGCCATTCCAAGGTCACATGGAAGATTATTAAATTTGGTTTTGTTTGATTTGTTGAGAGTTTAGTTACTCGCAGTCATTTCTGGTTTCTAGCAAGGTATTTAATTAACAATCAATCAACTGTTGTCTTCTTGCTCGTGTTCAGCTGGTTCCATCGTTGATTCAAGCAATCGCCTATGGATTGTATTTGACCAAGATAAAGAAGACCATGGATTTCTACATCGAGGTGTAACGTGATTTGTGGGGGAATCTTTAGTCTTTTGGATAGCCTTTTTCTTGGTTGACTAGCTAGCAAATCTCAGAATTTAATGTGAGATCTGTTCTGGCAATCGGAGGAAACTTGTCAATTATTTACACCACGCATGTCTTCTTTGTTCTGCGGTTGAGCAAATGGGGGCTTGTGTTTCAACTAGTCGGAGTACTTGCAGTAGTAAGAGCAATGGAGAGCCAGTTCCTCCCCCTTGCTTGGGGATCGGTTTTTGCGGGCAAAAGAGAACTAAAAGGACATTCTCTGATCATTTAGTTACACTTCAGCATTTACCATCCATACCTAACAGGGTTTTCACCAATGGAAAGAGCCGAACTTCATGTATATTCACACAACAGGGTCGCAAGGGAATAAACCAGGATGCAATGATTGTATGGGAAGTAAGTTTTATTCTTTCCGTTGAGATTAACTTTTAATGACATTTGGAGGTTTTTTTGCTTGGTCACACTATGGTTCTTTGTAGGATTTCATGTCTGAAGACGTGACCTTCTGTGGTGTCTTTGATGGTCATGGTCCACATGGCCATCTTGTTGCCCGCAAGGTGAGGGATGCCCTGCCAGTAAAATTACAATCATTCTTGAACTCTTGTCAATCAAGACAAAATGGACCAGGTCAAACCTGTTTCATGGGGAATTCAAAGAAATCAGATGTTGGGGATTTGGACAAGGATGGCTCTGTCGAGGATAAATTGAATTCTTTATGGAGAGAAACATTTCTGAAGTCATATAAGGCTATGGATAAAGAGCTGAAATCCCATCCCAATTTGGACTGCTTCTGCAGTGGGAGCACAGCTATTACTATTGTAAAACAGGTATTGTGGGATTAAAGCTCATTCTTGATATTGCATTCATTTAGCTTTGGTAGGAAGTAAAGCTTACTCCTCATGTCCCATTTATTTAGATTTAGCCTTATCGAATACGTTTATTTGTGAATTTAAAGGGATCGAATCTGTTCATGGGATATATTGGGG
This sequence comes from Populus nigra, assembly GCF_951802175.1. NCBI lineage: Eukaryota > Viridiplantae > Streptophyta > Magnoliopsida > Malpighiales > Salicaceae > Populus > Populus nigra. Next base: position 14,623,538 of record NC_084863.1, read on the forward strand.
ATTCCCGTGCAATCATGGGATCCAAGGACAGCAATGATTCCATGGTGGCAGTCCAGTTGACTGTTGATCTGAAGCCTGATTTGCCAAGTAGGTCATATGCATTATAATTATTATGTATTTTGATGTTATACTCATCTTTGCAAACCCAATAGTTGATTTGAAACCAAATTGCTGCAGGGGAGGCTGAAAGGATTAAGCGGTGTAAAGGTAGAGTCTTTGCATTGCAAGATGAACCTGAAGTGCCAAGAGTTTGGTTACCATTCGATGATGCCCCTGGTCTGGCAATGGCTCGGGCATTTGGGGATTTCTGTTTGAAGGAATATGGAGTGATCTCAATACCTGAGTTTTCACACCGGACACTTACAGACAAGGATCAGTTCATTGTTCTTGCCTCAGATGGTGTATGTTTTCTCCTCTGATATTTTCTCCTAGCAATTCCTTTTCTAATCTGTTAATATTGAATCTGATTTTCTTCCATTTTGTGATACTAGTTGATGGATCATTTTAATTTGATATTTTTAAGGTCCTTTGTTTGCTGACTAAAAATTTAGGGACTGTCGTTAAATATGTGAATGCCTTTGACATTGTTTGATATCCTGTATACTGCGTAGCAGAGAGGAAAGCTTGTAGAGGAGTGTTGAGTGTATTCATATACCAATCAAGCAATAGCACTTTTTGAAAGGCATATAAGAACAAAAGCTCATTGTGGTGGATGGTCCAAATTTATTTCTCACATGTATGTAGGTTCTGACTGTGAAACATGTGCATTATCTTTGATTGTATTGCCAAAGTCGTTGGAGTTCTCATTCTCACTCAGATTCTGCTTAATAGCAGCGAAATGTTCTTGGTGCATGGAATTTTTTGTTCACTGTTCCCTTTTGATTATTCGGTACATGGTGACACCTCTTCTTTTGTCTCATCCATGTTATTGGATTTATTTTTATAACTTGTGAACCAATTCAATTCCTAAAACATCTAAATGGGCTATTAGGAAATATATCACAGTTGCAGTGCAACTCCTACATGCTGTCAAGAACATCCAAATTCATCAAGATTAACAGTAATGCAATATTGAAGCTAATGATGCGAAAGCAATCTTGGAATGCTAGAATTATAACCTTGTTATGGTTGTTTTTGAGATAGCGCTTGGCAATATATGTGTGCTAACTATTAAGTTTGAATTGCTTCAGGTTTGGGATGTCTTGAGCAACGAAGAGGTGGTTGAGATTGTATCCTCTGCTCCAACACGGGCATCAGCTGCAAGAATTCTGGTGGATTCAGCTGCTCGTGAATGGAAGCTCAAATACCCAACTTCAAAGATGGATGACTGTGCTGTAGTGTGCTTATTTTTGGATGGGAAAATGGACTCAGAATCTGATTACGATGAACAAGGCTTTTCTTCAGCGACTCTTGATCAGAGCAATCATTCTGGTAATGCTGCTGAGTCAGATGATGGGCAGAAATCCGAGCCATGTTTGCAAAGAAACTTTACTGTCAGATCTGCTGAAGAAAATGATACTTATGGAAGACTAGCAGTTGAAGTTGATGGAGATGGCGAAACAGTGAGTGCTGATGATCAGAGTTGGTCAGGTTTGGAAGGTGTCACACGAGTTAATTCACTTGTTCAACTTCCAAGATTTTCTGAGGAAAGGCCAGACCCATAATTTTTGTGGTTATCTACGTAAATGAAAAGAGGCTGCCATCATAGTAATATTTTGGCCCTGGGGCCGCATTATATTCAAAGAACGTCCTTTTGTTCTGGTGGCATAATGTTTTGAAAATTTACCCTGGTAAATGATTGCCACAGCCTCTTGTTTTGTTTTATGTTACAGAAATGTAGAAAGACAGCTTTGTTCAGAGAATTGAACCTAATCAACATAGCTCTGTTAATATGATTTTGATTCTGTCAAGATTCTGAATGTGCTTATATTGATCGTGTTGGAAGATAAAGTCCTGCGTTCACTCCAAAAACTAGTGATTAAAGGAACACTTCACTTGGCTTGCCTGTGATGGATTTTCTTCCTGTTTGAATCCAGCTCCCTTTTAACTAGTCACTGGTACATCATTTTCAAATGTGCCGAGAGACTGGAAGCAATAATTTATTGGTAGTCTCTTCTTGGTATGGCGGTCGAAGTCAGGACTTTGTAGTTGCTTTGGTGCAGGTTATAGTACTGAGAGCAGTCATTTCATGCATAACATGTGTAAAGTGGAAGACCCTCTTCAGATTCCAATCCTCCATGTAAATTCTATAACTTGCAGGTTTGGCTTAGATGGTGATTGAGTTTGCTTCCCACAATATCATTTTAAATTCAAATTAATGGGAGGCTGCAACAAAGCATTCTTGTTAACATATCAATCTGAAAGAGGATGGACTGTCCAGTACTCACTTTGAAGAGATTTAATCTGAGAGAGAGAATTCTATTTCCATCAGGACTAAGTTGAAGTAATATTGCATGAAATACAAGTTAACATTACGAACATTAAATGCAGTATTGCAAGGAAAATCATAGCATATCAACAGCTACAGGAAGGGGCAGACATGCCATTAATAGATCCTCATAGTCCCGTAAGAACAGAGATGTAGGTGGAGAGACAGGGGACCAATTTAATGGCCGCCAAGCTTGGTGATGAAAAATAAGACCCAAAAATTAGGTAAACAAGGTTAGCTCTGCAAGTTTCAACAAACCACCTTACAATGCACTTCCAAGAGCCTCCCATGCAATTCTTAGAGGAAAATTCCATGGCCTTTAAGAGGAAAACAGCATTGTCATAGCTTAACTAACCACAAATGAAAAAAAGAAGAGAGACTCGTGGAAGCCATAAAAGTATATGCTTACCCTATCTTCATGCGGTATGGATTTAACCAAATAGAAACGGCTACTTAAGTCGCCGCGAAAAGTTCACCTAACTCACTCAAATCCTGACCATAAGAAGAGCAACACTCTTCTCACTTCTTCATCAATCACTGCTAACATATCTCATCTGCTAGCTTTGTAGTCATAAAATGGCTTCCAAATCACAGTTCTCTCTTCTCGCTCTCCTTGCCCTGCTTGCAATATCCGGGCAAGTACTCGCAGGGCGTCAGATTCCGAATAATGTGGATGTGAAACAGCCTGATTTCCTGATATCTGACAACAGTTTTCTCATTCCAGGCATTGGACGGGTGCTGGTTCCACCAACTCCCAGCTTTCCTTCTTATGATCCACATATGGGCATTGGTAACTATAGTCCAGGTGGAGACGATACATTCCCTCCAATTCCTAATGGTGGTGTTTTGACAGTAAACCACCCTTGAGAGCAGTATGCGGGCTGCTGCTTTTTAATAAAAAGCTATGCTAGTTGCATTTGTTTTATCTTTTAATCAAGTATCCTAGATACATGAATTTATGTAATGTTGTGGCAGGGAAGCTGGGGTCTGTTAAGCTTGCTTACATGGAAATTAAGTGTGCTGCATGTACCAGTCCAAGTTTGTCCCTAGAATGTAATGATCACTTTATTCTGTCTTCTTTATTGTTTACTTTCAATATTGTTGTAATTGTATGGTTTTTATGAAGACTGAAATTCTTAGCTATTAAATTGAGCTTCTGCAGGTAAAAGCCCTACCAGACAATAATGACAGATCAATTTCAATGCATTACTACTAATCTTTTCAGGTATTCCCTGGCCATTTTTATGGTTCTTCACCTGCATTTTACATGGCCAGTTCATCAATGAAGAGAGATTTTGTTCTTGTAGTTCACTGGTAGTGTAAAACATTCACTTACTAGACAAATCAAGAAACCTATTCATCAGTATAATTTAGTGTTTACTCTTCAATATAAGTAGATGCAGATGAAGGAAGAGCTTCTAATGACAAAAAGGAAATTAAGGGACTCATTTGCCCCCTTTTCTCAGGAAAGTACAATGAAAAAGACATAATTGATTAGATAACACACAATCTAATACATAAATTTCATCCTTGATTGATTAAAAACTAGGATTTGTGCACTAAATCACTGAATCTTTACATCGCCATCACCACTACTGATCTATATGATTTTGTTTTTCCACTTTAAGAAGTCTTATTCAAAACCAAACTTAATGAAGGTGGCTTGTTGTAACCATCAGCAACATTTACATTGATCTCTTCCTTCTACGAGCTATCCACTTCTTTTCATATAATTACTCAAACTATCCTTAATTGCAAGCAAAGGCAGTAACACATTTACACCTTGCTGGAAAACCATCTTCAATCATAAACATCAAAACCAGACAAAATCTTTCAATAAATAGACACCTTAACAGGTCAATCAACACATACAATCACATTCAACAAAGCAAATTTCCAGTGCAGCATTGGTTACCAGGATTTTATTGCAAATTAAGTTCGTTTCTCATTGTAAACCATTGTTAGAAATCCATTAGTAAATAAAGACAATGAGAAGAAGAAGAATAATAACACAAGATTCCAAGTAGTATTTTTCATTCAAAAAAGAATGCTTGGCTCTACCTCAAAACATGACTGGAAAAGCAAACAATCAACCATTCTTATTTTTTCTTTTTCTTTTTCAAAGTATAGTTTTTCATTAAAAACCTCTGAGAATCCAAAAAAGACAACTCCCGAGAATGCTCTCTGAATCTGGAACTTCCGAAATGGCGAAGTGATAGTCTCATAAGGAATAATCTGCAGCAAAGATTATAATATCCCTGGGTAAGTAAATAAAAACAGGTGGGAAAAGAAATATACCAAAGAGAGGAGCATACAAGAGGGATAGTATGTAGATCTTTCTGTTGGAGTTTAAACTCTAGCATAATCTTGTCATTGGATAAGAAGTGAACGAAAAAGATAAAATAACAATGTCAGTTCTTCAGATCGATCACCTGATATAGTAATTTCTTAGTCACAGTTGGCACTTGACTTCTCCAAAAAGAAAGCAATAAGTAACGTGGCAAATCACTTTCATAGAAACTTTGCCAAGACAATATGATGGAACTAATTAGCATACCTACCCACCAAATATGGTGTGCACTAGACTTCATCATATATGATCTTAATTACAACCACACATGCTTTCCATAAAAAAACCATAAATCAAGAATCTGCCTACTCGTAAAGGTCTTAAACATCAAGTCACCTGCATCTTGTAATTATAAAAGTGGGAATGTGTCATGTTTTGATTCAGGAGAGGAGACATAATTAAAGAACCAAACATCATTATTACTTGAGCTACCCATTTGAAAGCTGTATTTCATGTGTAAATGTTGTCTCTAACCTTCGCAATAAATAACAATCATTTGAGTTAACAAATCTTCAAAGTCATCTATACCCAAGTATCACTCCAATTAATAGACCAAAACCAGCCCTTTAAAAACTCTCACCGCTTCCTCTTCCCCTCTTTAGCGGCAATAAGCTACCACCTCATAATCATTGCACCTCAAAACCATTTGCAATCTTTCAATTCGAAACTGAAAGAAATTAAAAAAGATTCACAATTCTTTCTCACTCATTCATGATTAACATGAAAATTTATATAAACTCTCATATCAAAGACTTATGCTAATCAAAATCCATCAAAATGAGAATTCAAGCCCTTAAGCCATCACAAGAACAATTATCTACTCTAACAACCAATAAAACTGACACACAACTATAAAGTTACAAACTTTCGATTCTCACGAGGTTATTAGCTTCTCCAAATAAAACCCACTAAATATAAACAAAAAACAAACAATAAGTAATTCAAGTTTTGGAGAATTACCAGACAAAAGCAAAAAAGGAGATAAATGGGGTTTTGGAGAATTACCTGACAAAAGCAAAAGGTTGGGTCTTCGCTAGAGAGAGATAAGAAATTAGAGACCAACAATCTTGAAAACAATGAAGATAAGGAAAGCCAAAAAGATGCATAGGAATAAGTAATCCACAAAAACAAAAAACTTGGTTGATCCATGATTTCTTTTCTTTTTATCATTGTTGTAGTTAAGGTTGTTGTTGGTTTGGTTTGGTTCTGCATCATCAAGTGATTCAAGTTTTGCCATTGTTGTTTTAAAACAACAACTGTTGGGTTTGCAGAGAGATCTTACAGAGGAGGTTCGATTTGGGGATCTAGACTCTGGAGCTTTGTTTTGTCTGATTTATGTCTCTGTGGTTTTTAAGGTTTGCTAAAATTGGGTCTTTTGCGTCCCGCGCAATTTTCTCACCAAAATGATTTGTGGACTGTAGGCCCACTACTTCTACCCACAGCAGCAATCCATATTGTGTGAAGGGGGCGCCGATAAATAATTACACTCCGAAAAAACTGGATTACTTTGACCTCGGGTAATTGAGTTAACTTTTTTTTTTATTAATATTATTATTATTATTATTATTACTATTAATATTAATATTAATATTAATAATGTGACTGTTTGAATCAATTTTGTACATAATTTGACTATTTTTATAGGTTATGAAGTTAACAATCATATAAGTCTTCAGTAATTTTGAGATTTGTGAGACTCGAACTAATAATTTTAAAGAAACAAATTTAAAATCTGATCAATTGATCTATATCTGAAATTCAGGGTTGAATTAACTATTTTTATTAAACTGAGTTGTATCTTTTTATTTTTTTTAAATAATTTTTTTGTTATATATTTTTTATTAGATTTGAGTGTATCAACCAGTCATTAAAAACCTCTTTAGAGCTACTTGAATTTTTCAGTCAACGTATTAGAATATACTAGGGGTAACAATTATGATATTAATCCCATTTCAGTTACAGGAAGGTTTGGTTTGGATGATTAATGGATTTGCTCATGTGTCTTTATTTTGGATTTGAACTCAGAAAGAAAGACTAAAACAACGAAATTCTCGTGAATACATCAATTTGAATGTATTCAATCTGTCAAAAACATCCTAATGCTAACCCAAATTCAAGTAACCCAACTCCATTTAAATCAGTAGCGGATACTCCGGTGTCAGTTTCAACCCAAATCCTTTTGCCATCTCAGGCAACTTGTAGTTAATCTTCTAATAGAATGCATGAATGTGTACTTCTGGTGATGGTTAATGTGTTGTTTAACATTAATCTTCCAAGAAACCAACCTTACAAAGAGTACAAGCATGAGCTCCTGTTATAGTCCTGGTGATTTTTTTTTTCTAATTTTTTACTGTCAAGGAGATTTGAGATACGTCATGATATACAAGAATGCAAGCATAACAAGGAACATTGATTACTTTACAAATAATTTGTTGTAGCCATGGTTACCATCTCAGTCTCAGCTAGACACAGCAATCTTGCAGGATTCTGTACCATGTCTTGATTATTCTTACTTAGCGCCATGTACAACTCAATACAAGAATCTCTTTCTATCTCTACACAAAAAAAAAGAAGCTTTCCTGATGCATGAAGAGGCATCTTTTGTAGTTCGCCTTTTGATTTGATGGATATGATCTCGAGTGTGAATACTATAAAAAGTCTCTAATACTTGTCATGCATCATGCAAAGATTCATTATTGATGATTTGAGAAAGAGATCCATCAGATAAGAAACTATTGATCCATCCAAGAATCAATTGATCAGTACGCAGCCACACTGCTGCAGCGGGATTTGTTTGCAACCCACCATTCTCACCGATGATAGTTGATTCCGGGCAGGGGACTTCATCCTTCACGAATTCAAAAAGACCATAGCCATGTAAAACATGAATAATTTGTGCTTTTCATAGAAGATAATTGTTTGAAGCTAGCTTGATGGAGACATCAGATAAATGTGAGTTTGGGAGTGAAATCTCAAGAGAAGAAGCAAGGAACATTGTTTGAACTGAGAAAGAAGATGTCATAGGGGTAGAAGGCTCCGAGGAAAGCTGAACTTGCATTTCTATGTATTGTTCTTGCCTTTAAATATGCATTACACATATTACAGGTCATTGATTCTTACTATATATATATACATGATTTATGTGCAGAGATTATGGAAATCATGAAGTAAATAAAATGAAGAATTCTAGCAGAGGATCTCTGCATATATTTCCATATTTCTTCATGAGCCTCCTTGAATTGCAACAGTCATTTGAATGGTTAGGTGTATGCAACCTACCGCTATACTTGCAGGCGGCTGCTTCTGTAGTTTGAACCTGCAGGATCCTGGTTGCAAGGAAACAATCTTTGCTGTTGCTCTAAGCCTCACCCTAAAACAATAATACTATGACAGAAAAATTATGGTAGAGGCTGGTCTGTGAACTAAGTGGCCTGTCCACGTGCATATTGCCATTGGAAAATGCTTGCAAATTAAGATGATTTTTAAGCCTATTGACAGCCAATACGCAACCCTTCTTGTTGGGACATGATTTTCCAGTTCACTTATTTATACAAGGTGAGAAAAGGTGATATCAGCATATAGGAAACTAATCAAGTGCATTCCAACATGAACCTGTACAAAATTACAGTTCCTCAGATCTACAGTATAGTTTAAATTACTAGATGCCAAGCCCAGGAAAACTAAAGTTTTGGGTTCCACCGGTCAGAGTCAATGGACTTCCAAAATGAAGATATTTTAAAGGGGAAGTTCAGTTGTTATGTACCTCATCAGCACTGCTTGATGAGCTCGAGTTTGCCTCAGAAATTCGAGCTCTCGATTTCTCACTCGAATAACTTCAAACAGAAAAGATAACTCAGTGTTAAATTGAGAATCAGCAAAGCATTTTCAAAATAGCAGGACATGGAAGAAAGGCTATAGCACAATATTATCAGAAAACAACCAAAACTATGATAATGCTCACAAGTTATCACCAGAAAAAGAAATCAAAGAAAGGCATGCAATGCTACACAAACAGTAAGAAAAAGACATGCTCCTTTCGAGTTCACAATGGTATTTGCCAGGGGCCCCAGGTACTTTGGAACCCTTTAATGTCAAATGTTTATTACACAGTGCAGCCAATCAGTCACCAAGAATGCACACGTCGTATAAATAGTATAGAGCAATATATATATATATAAAGTCACAAAACTCAGTTGCAAATTAAACAAACGATAAAGACTCATAGCCATTCTTGCAGGTCTAAACTGTTGAGACAGTGGAGCTACTCGTTAAATACTTCTGTTTTTTGCTGGTCAATGACCATGGATGCTTACATTGACAGTACGGTCACCCAGATGAGCTCCACACAATCTACCCAAAGAAGCCTTTGTTCAAGAGGGATAACACCATAGGTAATCAAATGAGAAAACGGCCAAAGCTTCCATCCTGCCTATCAAGCAGATCAGCAAAAACAGTTTACTATCACCAAGACATTAATAAATCGATGAACAACTATCAATCAGATGGAAGTTGTTTAACATTAACCTCAAAGCATAAATGCACCTTAAGAATTGCCCTGGTGAAAAACATTGGAGGTACATTAGGGTATGAAGACACCAAAATGGACCTTTTCCATTGTAATATTCTTTTTTGCTGCAAGTCCATGCTACTTTTAGCACTGTTAGAAACAAATGACTTTTAATTTAGAGTACATTGACCTGTTCAAGGTTTTTCTTTTCCCGATAAAAAATGTATTCAATAAGATTTCACAGGATTGTCAAACTTCAAAAAAAATTCTTGCTCGTAGTCTCAATTGATATGGAGGGCATTTTCAGGTGGGCTATTAACCTGTGCTCTTCACGATCACAAGTTCAAATGTTCAACGCCAGTCAAACATCAAACAAGATGGAAATTTGAAAACATATTGATGCAGGTTTAACTTGAAAACAACAATTAATTAAAAAACACATAATATTTTAATTTGCAAAAAGAGCTGCCGAGATATAACTCTAAATTAGCAAGTTTATTTTTTCTAAATTAATGATAATCAAGTCTTTTCTTCTTAGAAGATTTACAAAATCTTAAATAAGCTAGAAAGTCTACTTCAACTAGAAAACAAAGAGACAAAAACAAAGATTTAAAATTACAAAGAAAAAATTATAAAATCTAAAATAAGCAAAAAATCCAGAAAAAAAATCATAAAACCTGCCAAAAACAAGAGAGTTGACAAAATTTTTGATATTTAAAGATCCAACGGTTCACGTAGTAACACAATAATTGCTGTAGAGAAAATAGTCTCTAAACTCGTAAAAATCTGAGTATCATCCAATAATCAAATAAAAAATTATGGTTATTTTGAAGATGTTATTTTCACTTGACGCGACCAAACATCTTCTTAATATAACATGTTTTATTGATCTATATATATATATATATATATATATATATATATATATATATTAGATTATTCATATAATTTGTCTATGATGAATTCTCATCTAATTGTTACATATTCATATTTAATTGTTAAAAACTAATCGTTATCATACTCGACTAATCACGTATTCTTTCCTTTATTCACTTGTTCTAGAGAAACATTTAGCTAAATTTATTAGCCAATAGAAAAATCCAGAATGCGATGAACAATGCTGATAACTAAGTACAAGTATAAAATCGGTTTCAAAGCCAGTAAATCAATGGCTTTTTTCCCATAAAACAACTTTAGTATCATAGCCATATCAAAATCAAGAGAAACAGGTGTCAATTGGGAGAATTTATTTATATCATTCACAACTTGCAAGCTAAATAGATAGTGTATTATTAAAAACTGATTTTCAATTGGAAATTTATTAAAATAATATTTTATTATTAATATAAATATATCAAAATTCTCACAAAAAAATAAAATAAAATATTAAATTAATATATTTTTAAATAATAAAAAAAAACAAGTTGAACGGATTAACAAACCCACAAAAATAGTTTTAGTTAAAACATTTAAGGTCCCACCGAGATTTGAACTCGGGTTACTGGATTCAGAGTCCAATGTCCTGACCACTAGACCATGGGACCATTTCTGTTAAAGTTTGCGTAAATAATATTATATAATGATTACTTACTTTAAAAATCCTCCATTTTCTTCTTCTGATGGTTTCTCACTCGAAAAACCCTATTGTAACCTCGTCCTCTCTGCGACAACCCTACACCCCTTTCCACCTCTCCTACCCTACAACAATCGTGGGTCTTCATCAAAACCTCCAAAAAAATTCCCCATACAAATTTTCACTTCCAATCCTAGGTGGTTTTTCACTGACAGCAGCTATCCGCCTTCACCAGAATGGATAGAGCCCTTTAATGACCCCCCTGATATAGCCTCAGAAACCCCTCAAAACCTTAAACCATCTCCTTGGGTTCACCAAATTTCGAGTCTTTACTTAGATGGCTCTATGGATATGGAATCAGGATTGGACCTTTTTTGTAACAAGTTTTTGATCAAGTTATCACCAAATTTTGTTTCTTTTGTTTTGAAATATATGGAACTTCACAAAAGACTTGATCTTGCTTTAAAGTTCTTTAATTGGGCTGGTAAGCAAAACAAATATACTTATAATCTTCAGTGTTATGATTCTTTGTCTGATGTTTTAGCTATAAATGGTGATTTAGATAATGTAAAGTCAGTGTTCTGTAAGTTTAGAGAAATGAGGCTTTTGATGAATGCTTCTGTTGTGAATTCTTTGATTAAGAGCTCTGGTAGTGTAGGGATGATAGAGTAGTTGTTACAGGGCGGGGTGTCGTAGAATGAAGGAAAATAGGACTCGACCGAGTTTGTTCACCCATAATTTTTTGCTTAATGGTTTGGTTAATTCGATGTTGATCGAATCCGCTGAGCATGTTCTTGAGCTTATGGAGAAATGGGACCTGGTGTTACTTATAATACTATGATTAAAGGGTATTGTCAGGAGGGAAAAGCCCAGAAAACATTTTAGAAGCTTAGAGATATGGAGTTGAGAAATGATCATGTATTTGACTTTAATTCAGGCGTGTCATGCTGAAGGAGATTTTGATTTGTGTTTAAGTTTATATCATGAAATGGATGAGAATGGATTGGAAATCCAACCTCATGCATAAGGTCTAATTATTGGGGGACTGTAAAGAGAGGAAATGTATGGAAGGATTTGTTGTTTTCTAGAGGATGACTAGCACATCGTCCCACGCTACACCGCAGGTTATAGTAAAATTTCTTTTGAGAGTCTACGTGTCTTTTTAAAAAAATTAATTTTGACTAAGATTATATTTTAATTTAATATTAAAATAAAAAACTTTTGTTTTATCTTAAGTGGTTAATCTAGATTGATCTGTAAAATTTATAGGGATAATTTTAAAAAAAAATTAAAAAGATTTAATTCTAAATTAAATCAACGATGAGTAAATCAATGAAAAATAACATTTGATTAAAAAAATAAAGTGAACTTAGAGTCAATTACGCAAACCTGCGATGAAATTTATGCACGTAACCTGATTTAATAAATTTTTTGTTCCAGAAATTATTTTTTATTTAATTACATGACAATAAAGCACGTGATTTTTTTTTGTGAAATGATATATTTTGTAAAAGTAAAAAAATCATGATAGGCATGTTGAGATAACAAAGTTAGATTATTGACAATAAAATGTGAAATTGTATTCTTTTAGATTCGAGTTAAATAAAAGAAATAAATCATCGATAACAAAGGGTGAAATTATATAATTTTTTTAAAATTGAGGGACACGAAAAAACCTTAAAAAAATAAATAATACCCCATCAAACTGCTACTCGAATAATGGACTTAAATGGATTCAATGATTTGTTTTATCAATTTTTTTAAAACCAAATAGAAAATAGAAAAAAAGAAGGAGCCTAACCTTATGGATCTTTTAGCTCGGAGAGCACATCTAGACCTATTTTATTTTTATTTTCTAATTTGTTAAAAGGGCAAATCATTTTTTTTTTTTTACAGACAACTAACAATGCATCTCCTGCTTTCTATAATTTGCTGGAAAATCTAGGGTTAGTTGTTTTCAATTTAAAACTCATTCTTAACTCATAACATCTAAAAAATATTATAAACACATTGATAAACTTATCCATGACCGTCAAAAATCCAAAAACATCTAAAAAATTGAAATCAATCCGAAAACAAAATGATTCCCGTGGTTAGATCTACTTCCTTGAGTAAAGAGAATGAAAAAACACCTAGGTCAAATTACTCTTATGAAATAAAACTCATTTACATCAAAATAACACCTAGCTAGGCTAGCTCATTGGCTTGCATTATGCAAAAAAAAAATGATCAAACAAAAAAAAAATCTAGGTATAATTGCATATAATTAGAGGTTATTTTTATCTGACATAGAAAATGAATCATATTGGATCAATCTAAGTCATTGCAGGTTGACATGCGGGAGTTGTGGGTATAATCTTGAAAAATAAACAAATTAAGAACCTAAATCTTGAGTTAATTTAATGTTGAAGGATAAAATTAGAAAAGAAAACTCAATTTTGTTTAAAAGAAACCCAAGTGAACTTGAGTCAACCAACCAAGCTCTCAATGCAAGTCATGCATGCCATCAAATTCAATAAATTTTTTTTTATTCCACAGATTATTTTTCATTTAATACATTTGTATGACAATAAAGCGAATATAATATTTTCTAAAGAAATATTTTTTAAAAAGAAAAAAAATATAAAAGACGCATGAGACCGAGATAGCAAAAATAAATCGTTAATAACAAAAGGTGAAATAATATTTTTAAAAAATTTTAAGTTAATTAAAAAATAGTTCATTGATAATATAGGGTGAAATTATATTTTTTTTCTTTTTAAATTCAGGTATTCAAAGTGCATTAAACAAAAAATAAAAAAGTGAAACAATAGACTGGATGTTATGCTTTAACTTATCAAACTTGTGGTTCAGATCATGAAACTAATTACTGGTTTAATTTATTTATTTTTTGTATCCAAAACAAGAGCCAAAAAAAGCCCAACATGCTAGGAACAGCCCAGATACGTGAGCTTTTTTATTTCTTTCTTTTAAAATACTGTGATGATGTGTTGTTTTCAGCCTACAAAACTTATTTTTTAACCATTTTAAAATAAAAAAAATACTCAAAAACCAGATTTACAATATGTAGAAACAGTTTAAATCACAAAATCAAACCAAATAAATGTTTTCTTCCTTCATTTATGTCGCACCCGACATCGCGGCGGCCCTACAAAATATTCTTGATAATTAAAAAAAAAAAACAGATTTCTGGCATCTTGTTCTTTTAGGGGAAAATGTCTTGTTTAAGGAGTCGCCACCTAGTATTATGGTCACTAGGAACCCTAACTGGTCAACAGAGATTCTATGATTCGGGATTGATTACGTAAAAGGGAAGATATTATCACCCCTTAAACGTCCTGCCTAAGGCAGGCTGCATTGCTAGTTTTGTCTTAAATTGCTAAATGTTTATTAGTTTATGCTGTGATAATTTACTTATAATATTCCTGACTCTGGCGCCAGTGAATATTCACATAAAAAATTATTTTTTTACGCATGCATATATTTTTTATTTTTTAGCTAAATAAAATAAAATATAACGAATAAAAATAATATAAATTTAAACCAATAAAAATAAATGTTTTCTTCCTTCATTTATGTCGCACCCGACATCGCGGCGGCCCTACAAAATATTCTTGATAATTAAAAAAAAAAACAGATTTCTGGCATCTTGTTCTTTTAGGGGAAAATGTCTTGTTTAAGGAGTCGCCACCTAGTATTATGGTCACTAGGAACCCTAACTGGTCAACAGAGATTCTATGATTCGGGATTGATTACGTAAAAGGGAAGATATTATCACCCCTTAAACGTCCTGCCTAAGGCAGGCTGCATTGCTAGTTTTGTCTTAAATTGCTAAATGTTTATTAGTTTATGCTGTGATAATTTACTTATAATATTCCTGACTCTGACGCCAGTGAATATTCACATAAAAAATTATTTTTTTACGCATGCATATATTTTTTATTTTTTAGCTAAATAAAATAAAATATAACGAATAAAAATAATATAAATTTAAACCAGTATTTTTATTCCCAACTCTGGCGTTGGTGAATAAACCAATAAATTTACATTATTTTTATTCATGCATACACATTTTTTTCTTTTTTTTTAATTTTTTTGTTTTTAATTTTTCTATTTTTAATTTTCTATTTTTTGGGCTGGGCCCATCTCAGCCCACATGGGCTGGGCTGGATCCAGCCAGCCCGGCCTGGTCACTGGCCCAAGCCAGTGACCCGGCTGGGCAAAAAAAGAGAAGCACGCGTGAAGTAAATTCACGCGTGCATGAATAGTGTGAAGGTAATTAAATTACCTTCACACTGCATTTGAAAGACTTAATTGAATGCAGAGAATGGAAACTTACCTGTGCAGCGGAGAACGGCGCCGAAGACGATGGCGCAGTGGCTGTTTGCTTTTGTTTCCCGGTGTAGCTCCACTGTCTTTTGGATTGTTCTTTTTCTGTAGGCGCGAAATGGTTGCTTCTCCGTTTTTCTTTCCTTCTCTGTTTTTCTTTTTCCCCTTTGAGATTGTGCTTGGGAAGAAAAAAAAACTTTTGGTCTCTGCTTTCGAATTCCCCTGCTCTGGACGAAGACTACGATGGTAAGGGTCCTGGAACCGGGGGTTGGCTGGACCCAAGCTTTCTCGGGTTCTTTGCTTTGTTTTTGCTCTGGTTCTGCCTCTGTTTTTCTGGGTTTTCGGTCTCCTGCTCTCTGGGTTTCTCCTCTGGTTTTTTAAATTGTGTCCTCCCCCGATTCTGTGAGTCCCCCCCTCAGTTCTGTCCCTCTCTCTACTGTCTTTTTTTTCCCCCTGTGTCTGCTTCGTTTCCTCTCTGTTTTTGCTCGTCTGGTGGTGTTCCCAGTATTACTTCCTCTCCTCCGGTTTGTTCCCTTTTCTAGTTCTCTGTCCGATCTTCTCCGTCTAAGACGGAGACAATGGTTGTAAAAGCACGAGGTGCTGCTGGTTGATGGACCAAAATTTTCCCTGGTTCGGTTTCTCTCCGTCTCACTCCCCGGTTCTGTCCTTTTTTTTTACTCTGTCTTGCTCCCCCCTTTTTTTTAGTTCGTGGTCTTTTTCCCTCCCTCACTGTCTTTTTTTCCTCCCATGTGGCCTTTCGTTCTTTGGCTTTTATAGCCAGAGAACAATGTCGTTTCATCCATTGATTGCAGGTGTAATGGTGGTGGCGGGCGGCTGAACCGTTGAGGAAGACGAACAGTGTCGGCAGTTTAATGGTTGTTTTCATTTTGGCCCCTTAAGTTTTAAAAGTTTTGTAATTAAGCCCTTCGATTAAACTGTAATTGGCCCCCTGCATTTGTGCGCCATTTCAAATGTAGTCCTTGGATTTTAATTTTGCAATTTGGACCCTCAATTAATCCCAAACTTTGCTATTTCTTCAATTAAGTCCCTGATTTCATTAATTTAATTAAATCCAAGTCCAATTAAGTCTCAAAACTTATCAATTATCCAATTAAACCCTTGATTTGATTAATTAAATTAATTTCAAGCTTAATTAAGTCTCAAAACTTATCAATTCACCAATTAAACCCTTAATTGAATTAATTAGATTAATTTAATTAAATCTCAAAACTTCCAATCATGTTGCCCTTAACCCAAATTTTAATTCATTTTTCATTTATTTCATTTTACTTGCTCTTCATCATTATTATTTTTTTCATCATCATTTTTTTTATATCCTTTTCAGTAAATGAAATAATTAAAATAAAAGGTCAAAATTTGGGTTATGACAATTTAGATATGTTTTTTATGCAAAACCAAGGCTTCAAAATACCATAAGACTCTCCTTGATATAACCTACCATACCATACCTTGCTGAACAATCTTTAAAGCCATGGCCTTCTAATATGTTCTTCACCTGTCAAGCTTTATATAACGTCATTAGCACACTCTCATCTGCAATATAGTATTCCAGTGTGGTTCCTTGAATATCTCTTCCAAGTAGCTAATGAATCTTTCTCAGTTTTGTCCCAAAGTTCTCTTGATTTGGATCTTTTTTTAGGCGGTTAAATCCAGAAAAATCAATTTATTTTTGGAATCAATTTAACAGTAAGTTGGCTGAAATATAATTGAGCAAGAAAGTGAATCTTTTCTCCTTAAAATTGGCTAGATAAATGTGAATTCTGCATGCCAAAACAGATTTCTCATTATAAGATCATGCCCAGTGTAGCAGCGGGTAAATATCAAACTTCATTGTGATTCAGAGGAGCATTTCTTTCTCACAGAAGTATGTCTTCTCGTTTTTTCTCTGTTTATGTTAGTAAAGTTCTGAAATTAGATATATGCCATATAGTTTGCCCTTCTTTGCTCTGTGTTACGTACTACAATATAACGACTGTTAAGTCTTTAGCTCAACTCTCCAAGCTACATTCTATGCTTCAATATTATGAGTTATTATTCGCCTTCGATTCTCGGTCTTCTAATCGATAAACATCTATCTCACCGCATTCTTGGCCATAATAATCCAGTAATAGCGTGAAATTTTGCTGTATTTGTGGACCTTGTGGGTGTGATGTCGCTATATCTCTTATAATCCCGCATGTTACTGGCAAAAGCCAGGAGCACGTGTAAATTGGCCTTGGGGACCTTATCCGAGTGGATTTCATTACAGGTCCGCATGCAGAAACATCGTTGTAAAATAGCTAGTGCTGGAATCTAGACAATGCTGTCGTTATTCTTTTAATGCTAGCAAATGTTGCTGTACTGTTGTTTAGCCCGATTTATTTCAGTGATTGATAACAATACTGCAACTGCATCCACTATTCGAATGCAAGCAATAGCTTAATCTTCATATGCAAAGAAAGTGATAGTACATAAGCATCAGTAAAGCACGAGCGATGAGTTTGCAAGTCTCTATATGATTGAATATAAAGTGGGCTTCTTTTTTTTATGATCTTGCTTTCTTGAGGCATCAAATATTCCATTCCCATGCAATTCAAAGCCACACCTTGTTTGTTTTGTTGGTAATGGGAAGGACTTGACAAACAACAACATGGCTCGAGTTGTTAGCAATGTCAATGGCTCCAATTACATGGCAGATTTAGCCTGGTTGGTTCCACTCCTACCAATATTTGAGATTCTTGCGGCAATATTCACATATACATGTTGCAAAAAGATTGATGGCTGATTGATTAGCTTTACTAGTCCCCTTAGTGCCAAGATTAGTTATTTTCTTCGGAATGCATGGTCCCCTTCAACACAAGTACTTTTATCTGTTCTGAGTAGTCCCTTTGTGTCTTTGGCTCTGTCCATCAATGTAGCCAGTCAATTCCAGTGCCAGTCTGCATTTGGTTCATAATGGCAATGGTTAAACTAAGTTTCTCTCGAGAATATGAGGTGAGCAAGAGTGTAGAAATGAAAAAAAATTATTAACTAAATTCTTTTTTCACTTTTTATTTTTATAGGGAATTTTAAAAGTTAAGAGGTTAAAGAATTAATTCTCATCATTATTAATTATTAATTAGCCACAATAAATTAAAAATTAAATTTAAAAAAACTAAAAAAAATTAAATTAATTTCTTATTAATCTATAATTTATTTATCTAAAACAAATTTCCAATTGAATGGTTACTTAAAGAAGGGCGGCCACAAAAGTTTTGAAAGTTCACGGGGCCATTTATTAATTTAATTTTCAGCTTAATTAATAAAGTTTTTCTTTTTTTTTTGTCTGGAATCTGAAAGTTAATGGCAGGTTTAGGGCAATTAACCTCTGTGAGAATTCATGGCGCAGATGACGATGCTGTTGAAAGAAATCCAATACGTCTGTTCAGTCTTTCAAGCCAAACTATGCGAAATTATTCATGAATACATCTCACTGAAGATGTTTTTTACAATTGGAATATGATTTTAAAAAATATATCTACGTTACCAAATTCATCTGTGTTCATTCAATTTAATAGAATTGATGTATGTCGTGAACAAAATCCATATTATCTGATTAAAATATTTGTGGAGATCATATCTTTCACTCGTGGCAGTAGAATATTTTCTTTTGTTGAGACCCTTCAATGAAAATCAACATGTCAACGTGGTTCTAAGCAATATCTAGATATTTTATACTAGTTGAATGGCTCTCAAACAAAACCATGAACATTTGGACCTAAAGATCTTGAAAAAAAAGCTGAATTTTGGACACTACAAGATATATATATATATATATATATATGGTTAGTGAATTATATATATGGATAGTGAATTATGCATGTGGGGGCAGAGATTGTAACTTAGCTTAAACCAGCAAGAGGTCACTTCATTATCCATCAAGTTTATTGCTCAACTTTGAGACTAGAATACTTCGTTTTCATAACCTAGAGAGAGAGAGAGAGAGAGAGAGATCATCAAAAGAAAATATTTCGATGAAAAGCTTTGTAGATCAAGTTATAGATTGGCTTACAGAAGACCTGTAATCTTCTACTTAAGAAAGACAATTGATTGGCTTTATTGAAAGAGGATCTGGATGGGGATTCTTGAAGTTTATCGATCAGCATTATTGTATGCCTTGGTGACACAGAAAGTACGAAAATGTTAATAGCCATTAAAGATCGGGGGACCTTGAGCTTACAGAGTGGCACAGCTGTAGCAGCGACAAGTATATGGTGGTGATTGAGGAAAAGGACCCTACAAAATATGATCAAAACTAATTTAGGGGTCTGAATCGGAGGCCGAGGAAAATGAACTAGGATCACTCAAGTGATGGTCCGGCCCTTAATTCATCCTACGGATAGATAGGTGGCATTTACGAAGCCTAGAAATACTGTCAACTACATGGGCCAATCTATTCCCATATGCTTACAATTTTCAACTCCAACACCGGTAGGGAAGTAGGAAAGGCTCACAGTTATTAAATCCGGATCAGTTTAGTGGATTGATCTAGAAACTGGATTTTTCTAGAATTTTTAAAAAATTAGCCAGTGCAATGACCGAGCGGATTAATCTGCGATCTGAGCGAAACCTGGTGTTTTTTTTTTAAATATAAAATTTAAAATTCATTAGTATATATATTCTATGTTTTCAATAAAAAAATATATGTTTTTTCAATGTGGGAAAAAAAAATTTGGTTTAAATACTTCAACTTAAAAGCTTAATATAATATCTTTTTAATGTGAAATAAAAAACTTTTTAAAATATTCTTTTAAATTTCATTATTTACAATATGTATAGCTTATATTTACATGGATTTTTTTTTAATTTTTTCATATAAAATATTAAATCTTTAATTTTTTTAATTTTTCCGGATTAACCCGAGTTGACTCATGAAACCCAGGCCTCGGTCCCTTGACCGGGTCAACTCCCGGGCCGGGTTTAATAACTATGGATGGGATGATTAATTTTCAATTTCCTTTCAAATATGAAGTATGGCCAGAAATTAAAAAAAAATAAAATAATTTAGTGTTTTTTTCTAGTTATAAAACTAAAATATGCCCGATGATCAGCCCAAGACTTAAATCGGTCTAGGTTGAAAAACATATTGGTTAAGACATTCACCCGACTCAACCTGATTAAAAATTCAGTCTTCAACCCATTGAATTTTTTTGTTTAAAAAACATCATTTTGATTCTTAAAAAAAAACTAATTAACTTGGATTGACGTTCTTGATTTGTGATCTAAGCTTTTCTCTATTAATAAAAAAACTAAAAAAATATTATTTTCTTTCAACTTTCTAATTGGTTTTGAAGTGTTGGGTTAAAATGGTAGATGTCTATGTGTTTTAAAGTATGGGAAGATATTAGGCAATGCCTATGGTAATTATGACCCATTAAATTTAGGACATATATATGGCTTTTTCATTTAATTAAATCGGCTGAGAAGTTGTTTTTTGGGATCTATTAGATTTGGTTTAATTTCCTTAATGAGAAGGTCCATAGAACATGCTTTAATGTTATTAAGGTTTGTAGTTCATCCCACACTTTAACCTAGTCTATAGGCTTTAATTAGTTTTTGAAAAGTGATTAGGTACGCACGCACGCACCCAATCACTAATTTATATTTCTTATACAATAAGTTAAAAATAATATTGTTTTTTAATGTTCGTAGTCTTTTTTTAATTTCATTATGCATTATGTTGTTGATGTTTTATATGTTGAGATTTTTTTTTCTCTTACATATTATTTTAACTATAAGATGTTTGATAAAGTTTTAAAATTAAATTAGATACTAATTAATTGAAATAGGATCAGGCTCAGATACCGAAAATGATCAAATTTTAATAAGGTTTTAATAATTTTTTTGTATTCAAATTTAAATATAGATAATACAAAACTTACACATGAGAATCTATTATTATCCCTAATTTTTTTAATAATGAATATTTCTAAAGACAAAAAAAAAAAAGAGAAGGAAAGGTAAAGGTAAAGGCAAAGGCAAAGGCAAAGACGGGAATTAATGCTTCAAAATAAAGTTAGTATGTCATCCTATATTAAAAAAATAATATAAATTATATTTTATAATTTTAATTAATAATTTAAGTTAGTGAATAGAAATAGTTTTTTGATATTATATTAAATTTTTGATGACCTAACAGTCACGAGTTCAAATCTCACTAGACCTATTTATTTGATAAAAATTAAATACAAGGTAATATGAATCTTTACAAGTTTTAAATTTAAAAGATTTTTATTTAAAAAAAAATATGTTAATTAACAAATAATATAAATTATATTTTAAAATCTCATCTAATATCTTAAATTATTAAATTAACATGATTTATAGATAATCACCATTCATCACATTCAAATGGTGGCTTGCAAATTGGCGAGAAAGAAGAAACAAGCATGATGCGAAGCTCTCTAACTCCGTTTGGCTTTGGCTTTGGCCTGAAAAATGTGTGTGTGTGTGTGTGTTTTCCAGCCAAATATAATTTTAAACACGATATTACTATGTAGATAAACAACGGTCACTAAGCTAGCATGTAATGGTTTGCTTTTTCGGTCCCGGCCCCTTGTCACATTCTTCTGCATACATCTATCAATTTTAATGAAGAATCTCTCTCTCTCTCTCTCTCTCTCTCTCTCTCTCTCTCTACCTAGCCATATTGATAACATGGCCATGTCTTGTGGTCTATATCCTATCGTACGATTGCGAGATGGAGCTTCTCTGCAATATTTAGAGAGAAGAGTTTTTTGAGCTTTTTAACAAAGGGACCAGCCTTAAGATTAAATTTTCATAATTTAGAGAACGATATCTTTCAAATCTTCATGATTTAGAGAACGAATCTTTCAATGTATATGGGCTCTCTTTTGTTTCTGTCTATTGTACACAAGAGAGTGTCCCCTACTTATAGCTCCAATATCTATATTAACACCATTATTTGTCTATACTTCTTGTATTGAACCAAGCTAGCTAGCAAGCTACCTCAGCATTCATCACCTTCATGGAACCAAAAAACACCAATGGATCGTCAAGAAGCTATGAGCATGACATTATCGGTTGGTTTGAGGACATATCAAAGAAAGCCGGCCAAGTTCAGACCGAGACTCTTCGCCGAATTCTTGAGCTCAACTGGGGTGTGGAGTATCTCAACAAATGGTTAGGGGATATCAATATTCAAGACATGGATGCAAGTGCATTGGAATCTCTGTTCACTTCTTTGGTACCTCCTGCTTCCCATGCAGATTTAGAGCCTTACATTAGCAGAATTGCTGATGGGGATACTGTTCCGTTACTCACTAAACAACCTATAAAACTTCTCTCCTTAAGGTGTGTCCTCTTCTCTTCTCCTCTCCTCTCATCTTTTTTTATATTATTTTTTCAAGTTTTTGGATGCTTGGACCATATTGCTATAGCAAAAGCTTATCTTTGTAGATATCATGTGGAAAATGGAACCAGAATATTAATTGATAGAGTTGTGAGTTATGGGCTCTATTTGGCTCTTGTTCAGTTTTCTTATCTTTTATGATTTCATGGGATATATACCTTAAGGTAGTCCAAGGATTGGTTGAAGTGTACAAAAGCTCAGCCTTTTTACCTTGATTTGAAAGGATTCCATTAGCCCATGTTTCCACCATTTGTAAGAGAATATTTCCAGAATTATTTCCTTTTTTTATGATTCTAATTTTGTTCACGGTTACAATTTTCTCAAGTTCTGGAACCACAGACGGAAGGCAGAAGTTTGTTCCTTTCACTGACCATAGTGCTCGAACAACTCTTCAAATTTTCAGCTTGGCAGCAGCTTATAGATCAAGGTTTGACCAATCTCTCTCCCTGTTGGTCACACATAATCCAAATTTGTATGGTATCTAAGAAGACAATTAAGTCAAGAAAAGATGGATAACTACACTTTAAATGTATTGTATTGAACAGTTGAAAAAAAACTGTACAAGTAATCATTTGATTTCTTGTACTCTCTCTTTATTTTATGTCGTGGATGTAGGGTTTATCCAACAAGGGAAGGAGGAAGGATCCTTGAGTTCATATACAGCAGCAAACAATTCAAAACAAAAGGAGGGTTAACAGCAGGAACAGCTACAACCCATTATTATGCAAGTGAAGAGTTTAAGATCAAACAAGAAAAAACAAAGTGCTTCACTTGTAGTCCACAAGAAGTCATTTCTGGTGGAGACTACAAGCAATCTACTTATTGTCATCTTCTTCTTGGCCTCTTCTTCTGTGATCAAGTAGAGTTTATAACCTCTACTTTTGCTTATAGCATAGTTCAAGCCTTCACAGCATTTGAAGATGTGTGGAGAGACATATGCAATGACATTAAACATGGTACTCTTAGTGAAAGAATCAACTTGGCAAAGATGAGAAAGGCTGTGCTGTCTATCATCTCTCCAAATCCAAGCTTAGCTTCAAAGATAGAAGAAAACTGCAAGGAGTTGGAGACTCAAAATTGGCTTGGTTTGATTACTAAGCTTTGGCCAAATTCCAAGTATGTTTACTCCATAATGACAGGCTCAATGCAACCTTACTTGCAAAAACTAAGGCATTATGCTGTGGGCTTGCCATTAGTGAGTGCTGATTATGGATCAACAGAGAGTTGGATTGGAGCTAATGTGGATCCTTATTTGCCTCCTGAAGATGTTACTTTTGCAGTAATACCAACCTTCTCATATTATGAGTTCATGCCACTTTATAGAGAGAATCATGATTGTGGCTCAGCCATCGATGACTTCATCGAAGATGAACCGGTACCACTCTCAAAAGTCAAGGTAGGACAAGAGTATGAGATTGTCCTCACTACTTTTACTGGTATGTTTAGATCTTTTTTCCCCTCGAGTTGCTATTGCATTTTCCATTGATATCTTCGTGAATCTCTCCAACCCCATTTCTTGTAGCTTGGTTGATGTTTTCGTCATATTGCCCATGGTAAGTAAAATTGGCAGCCAGAAACTACTGAGTATCTTTCATGGGAATGGACCAATTGTCCTGGCACATTTAATCATAGAAAATCAACATCATTGCATTATTTATTTTTGTGCCACCATTGATGTATTAATTTCTTGATTAGTCAAGCATCGATTTTGACATAGACATGGCATGTCGACGATTCACAAAACAAAAAATCTTGCATGAATCTAGTCCCTTCACATGATTGGCAGCCACTTAGCAAGTTTTAGGAAAGTTGGTTCCAAAAACTTAAAAGTAAGGTTTCGATCTATGGTCACGAGACTCTCAACAAGCCATCCTCTTACACTACCGATATTCAGTTTCCTGTTTGTAACTTCTTGTAGCCTGGTGTGCACGTTCTATTGGTTCAATCGGTTCAAGACCGTGGTTTTATTTGATTTTCAAGGGTTTTTTTTTTTTTTTGGAAATTAGATAGATGATAACTTTAGAATTCATTGAGTTTTCAATCCGTTTATATTAGGAAATGAGAATGACTAAATGGTCAAAAATTCAAAAAAAAATAAAAAAATCATGCAATCCTTTTTCTTCTTCTTTTCTTCCAAGAGGGACCAAGATTAATATATTATAATTTGATGAAGATTTCTTCTTCTTCTTTTTTGTTCAGGGCTTTATAGATGCAGGCTAGGGGATGTAGTGGAGGTTGCTGGTTTTCACAAAGGGACACCAAAATTGAACTTTATATGCCGGAGAAAGCTAATTTTAACTATAAACATTGACAAGAACACTGAAAAAGATTTGCAGCTGGTGGTGGAGAAGGGGTCTCAGCTACTCATGAGCAAGGCTAGAGCAGAGCTTGTGGATTTTACTAGCCACGCTGAGTTAGAAACACAGCCAGGTCACTACATAATTTACTGGGAAATCAAAGGAGATGTCGAAGAAGAGGTTCTTGGTGAGTGTTGCAAGAAAATGGATGCATCTTTTGTTGATCATGGCTATGTGGTGTCAAGAAGAACCAATTCCATAGGACCTCTAGAGCTTTGCATTGTCAAGATGGGGACTTTCAAGAAGATCTTGGAATATTTCATAGGAAATGGAGCAGCATTGAGCCAGTTCAAGATTCCTAGGTGCACCAGCAACCATGGACTCTTGAAAATTCTCAATGGAAGCACCATTAAAAGGCTCTACAGCACTGCGTATAGCTAGTTAATAATTAATATAATTCCAAGAATTTTTGTTTGGTGACTTAATTAGTCTACTCAATAAATAATTTTTGTCTTAAATAATTTTTTCTGATCACTTTGTTAAGAGCATGTGACTAGACTTGTTAAACCAATATCCAACACGAAGTGTTGGGTGTATAAATAAAAAGAAAAAAAATTGTTTACATATAGCTGAAGTATTAGTTACTACACGTGATTATTTTCGGTTAGGTTTGGTTATTATTAAAAAAAATAACTAAATCAATTTTATTTTTTAAAAAAAAACTGAAACTAGTTCAAATTGACTGGTTTCGGTTCGATTACTTTAGAACAAAAACTGGTTTTTTTAGTTTGACTCGGTTTTTTTCTGGTTTGGCTTGATTCTTTTCTGTTTGGCTCTTTTTTTCAGTTTGCCTTGGTTTTATCAGTTTGGCTCCGTTTTCCTGGTTTGGCTCGATTTTTTTCTGTTTGAATTCGGTTCGGTTTTTTTACTTTCAGGCTTATAAAACCGAAACTGAACCGAACCGATCAGTTTTTTTCACGATTCGGTTTTCTCGATTTCTTTTTCCGATTTACTCGGTTTAATCAATTTTTTAGTATTTTTGCTCATCCTTTTAATTCCGATAAGTAACTAATAGTTACTTATCTGAATTATTGGGTTACATATATAAAGGTAAGAATATTTTTTAAAGATAAAAAATTGTGATACAATAAAAAAAAATCAAGAAATATTACTTAATAATAAATAAGATGTTAACAAAAAAAACAATATACTAACACTAATTGAAATTAATAAAAAAATGGACCCTATAATAACCTGAATTCATTAAAATTACTTTTTTATATACTAACTAAATATGTGTTTGTTTTGTAAAATAATATATTCCAAGAAAATAATCATTTTCTTGTAAAAGGTTATCGAAAGGGTTATCTTCCATTTCTTTGATATGATAAAATATTTTTCTAGAAAGGTTTCTTGTAATCTACAAGTTTGGATTAAATTGTTATTTTTAGTAGGGGTGGCGTTGAAATGATGATGATGAGAAAGTGGCGATTACATTAATAATAAAATATAGTGGTGGTAAAGTGAAAATGGTGATATTAATAATAAAATATCAATTGTATTAAGGTGCTAGCTATCCCAAGTCTTATCAATTATCAAGTGTGCAGATATCTTGTAGATAATTTTTTTATTTTTTAAATTAATTAGATGCTGACACAGGGTAACTCTAAGATAATTAAGAGGGTGTTTGTTTTTAAAATATTTTTTTGTGATTAGAGTTTGAAAAATGTAAATTTTAAAAAGATATGGTTAGTTGAATTTAATTACGTGTTTAGTAAAAATTATAGTTAAAGTTTTGATATAACAAAAAACATGTATAAAATATTTAGTTGTTATATATAGAAGTATGGTTGCGGTTAGTTTTTAAAATGTGTTTTACTTAGAAATACATTAAAATAATATTTTTTTTATTTTTAAAAAATTATTTTTGATAACTGCGCATCAAAATGATCTGAAAACACTAAAACAATATTAATTTAAAGCAAAGAAAAAAAATTAAATTTTTTCAAAAGTGTTTTTGAAAATAAAAAATAAATAAGATTTAATGAAACCCAATTAAAAAAATATTTAAAAACTGCTTTATAAAAAACCATATTTCAAACTTAATTTTTTAATATATTAATTTAGTTTGTTATTAAATATTTTTATGCATCTGTTTCATCACAAACACAAAAGTCAACGAAAAACAAACGCAGCATACCATACAACTTGTTGGAGTTTTTTTTTTGGATTTTAGCTAGCAGATGAGTTTCTAACGTTATAAAATGATATATAAGAGATTAAATTGAGGAGACAAAGGGGGGGTAGATATTTTGTTGTAATAATATTATCTATATAATAATGGCGATCAAAATAGACTACATGAGTTTCGTCAGTCTCATAATGTTTTTTTGTAATTTATATGGTACACTATGGTCTTTCCTAGTTTTTTTTTTGAAATTATTGTACCAAGATTTTTTTAAAGATACTTGCTGCATTATTGCGGGAGCTTTGAGGTGTTTATAATATATATTTTTTCTATCTCCTCCCTCCTCAATTCATTTTTTTGGATCATTTTATAATTAATTTTAAAAAGATTGCATGCATGTGAGTCGCATTTCAACTGCGCTACTTTACTAAATAATTTTTAGAAAAGATGCCACTGTACTAAGATCTGAAAAAACTCCAACATGGTGTCCTTTGTTCATCATAATACAAAGAGTATTTTTAATCCTATTGTACTTCCTTCCTTGTGCAGTCAAGGGAAAGTTATTTAGTTAAAGGTATGGAATAGTAACTTACTTTACTGCATATACAAAGAGTTATTTACCTACAGGATTTGGAGGTACTTTATTATGAACTATTAAGTAAAGTTTTTTAGTTTGGGAGCTTGTTAATGTGTTTTATTCTTACATCTTTTAATGTTTTGAATTCTAGTTTACTGTAATTTTAATGATAAACTGGTTCTATCAATAATATCTTGATTATTTTAAAAAAAATAATGAAAAATTCTTATCCTACATAAAGGATACACTTGGGAAAACGCCCTAAGAGGTTTTTTCTTAATTATCCCTCTTTTCTATAACAATTTTAAAGGGTTGGTTCAGATACTAAGAAAAACATTTACTCATTTTGAGATCTTAATTAGAAGACGATGGCATGATTTATATGTATTTCTCATTAGCCTACTTCGTTGATTCTTTAAAGTCCTATTTGTTTGTTGGAAAGTAGTTTCTTTTTAGAAAGTGAATTATTTTTTGATATTTAATAGTGTGATGAAAAATAAATTAGAAAACACTTTCTAGTGTTTGGTTATATTATGAAAAATGAGCTGGAAAATAACTTATTAATGTTTTATTTTTTTCGAGTTTATTAAAATAATGAGGGACAAATCTTACAAATTAAAAGGTTGAATGAGAATGAAATTAAAAAAAATATAATTTCATAAATGATCTCAAATAAAATAAATAATAATTAAAATAATAGAGATCAAATCTAAAAAATTAAAAAATTAAAAGATGAAGAAATTAAAATAATAATAATTAACATTTCATAAATTATTTCAAATAAAATAAGTAACAATCAAAAGAATAAGAATTAAATTTGATAAATTAAAATTTCAATTAAAATTTCATAAGGAAAAAGCAAATAACAATTATAAAAATAGGGACCAAAATTAATATAAAAATTAAATTCTAAGGGATGAGATTGAAAAAAAATATTCAAAACAATATATATATATATAGCAATCAAAAGTTTGAGGATCAAATTTGATATAATCCGCAAATAATATGACATTTCTAAATTTTTCACAACTTCCAAAGAGTGTTTTCCGCCCAAAATAAGAAAAACACTTTCCTGAAAATCAAGCCAAATTTTTCTTTGACTGGAAAGTGTTTTCCGTTTACTGGAAAGTATTTTCCGTTAACCACCAACTTTTTTAATGACAAACAAACACAGAAAAGTTTGGAAAGTAATTTTCCGAAAACTATTTTCCAGAAAACAAACACAACAATCTCAATCTCAAACCCTGAATACATACATGACTATAAACATAATATCAAGACATACCCATGACACGTGCACAATACACACACATTAACTCTGTAGACTCGTGTTATGCTATGAGACTTTTTTATGTTAAAAATGATGTTTAAGGAGTGCAAACATGTTTTAAACATGTTTTAAATAGAGACCTGATTTGATCAAATAAATTAATTTTATTTTAATCAGATAATAAAAAAAATAGATGATAACAATAATAGCAAATGGACTAATTGTTTTTTAAAAAATAACAATAATAACTTGGAAAAATATGTTTTTGTAGAAGATGACAAATGATGTAGCTCAATTTGTTTCCTATTAAATACTGAAGGATAAAGTTGTATTAAAAAAAATACAAAAGACTCAATTTAATACGAGATGGAATAACAAACCTGTAATTAAAGGAATAAGAAGTAAGTCAATCCGAGTTAATCGGCCAAACTCACTACCTAGATCATGAAATTAAGATAACCCAGTTAAAAACCATAAAAACCTACAACACTAAAAATAAAATAAATAAATAAACATGAACAAATCATATGCATTGTGCAATGAAATCTCACTATTAAAGTTGAGAACTACTAAAGTTTTAACTTGGTATGTACTAACCAGTTGTCATATGAAATGTCACTATTAATGATACGGTGTCGGCTCTATAAGGCTGGCCGTGGTTCATATTAACCGTCGGGATTTCCAAGGATATTCATCTATTTAAAAACAATGACTTGAAAATTACTTTTTGTATAAAGTTCTGACTCTGCAGATTTTACCCTGATAGAAACCAAGCTCTCCATGAAGGAAAAAAAACAACAAAAAAGTGTCTTTCAGTAACCATTACCACATTTCCATATATATATAATACAACGTTTCATGAGTCTCCCGTCATTTCTTGTCCTTGACAATGATATACATCAAGAAACGGCTACAAATTCATCGATTTCTGTAATTTTGGACCTGTTGGAAGATTATCATGCAAAGAAAAACAGCACGATTTGTAAAAGCATATATATATATATATATATAAGAAGCATAAAATTTAATGGTTTTCAAGAGTTACTTATTATGTTTATTTTTAAGATAAGTATATAAATAGAAAAAATCAATCCCAGATCACATAAAATGATAAGAATATTTTAATCTAAGTTGAGATTTTATTGTATTATTCTCTCTACTCTTTATGCCTATTTTTCTTGGGATTAATTAATTTGTAGCATTTTTATAAGTGGAAGGAATTAAAGGAAATATTTAATATGTTGGAAAGTGAACTAGTAAGTGCTAAAAGAGTATGCAAATATCATGTCAATATTTAACAATCAGATTTTAAAAAAAAATGTTAGGTGAAATTGAAGAATGAAGTAATTTATATGTAAAAATTATAAAACCAAACTACAAAACATGTGAACAATCCCAAACCTTGTAAAAAAAGAGAGGGGGGGGGGGGGGTTAGAGGTCATTGGAGTATAGGATTTGAAATTAGTAGATTTATTTTGTTATTTTATTCAAATCCAATGATTAAAAATTTATATTTTTCTACTGTGTGTTAGAAAATAATATAAATCATATTTTGAAACCTCACCTCACAGTTTAAGCTTTTGGGTTGAATTGATTTTTTAACATGGTATCAGAACCTTGATAACCAATCGATCACGAGTTCGAATCTCATCATCCTCATTTATTTGATAAAAATTAAGCACAAGGTAATGTGGACGTGTGCAAGTTTCAGGTACAAAGAGCTTTCACTTAAGGGGGTGTGTTAGAAAATAATATAAATCATATCTTGGGGCCTCACCTAATAGCTTAAGTTTTTTGGATGAATTGGTTCTTTGACACTTGGTATGAAATTAATAGATTTATCTTGCTGTTTTATTCAAATCCAAATATTAGAGATTTATATTTTTTTTACCAGGTATGAAAATATAATTTATTTTTTAAATTTATTCAAATCCAATTATTAAACATTTGTATTTTACTAGGTATTTAAGATCTGTTTTTTTCTCACACAATCTGAAGTTACCGTGATTTTGGTAAAAATTGCTGACTCATTTTCTATAATAATTTACATAAACAGAAGGGACTTGCTTGCTTTTTTGATATATAGATTTATATAAACCACCTCGAAGTTATGGAAACAACCTCCTGAACACTTTCAGGGGTGAAAAGGACAAATTCCAGCTGAAAAGGTGTTCCTGTCCTCTTTTAACTTCGGACGATCGGCATGTATTGTGGTGTCCGGCATGTCAAATAAAGGGGAATTTCAGCACATGTTGTTGCTTTTTTATACGTCATCGCAGTGAGATTAGAGATAACAATTATGGTAATCATAGTTATAACTGAGGTTTTAGTAATTGAATAATCAAAATTTACATGTTTTTTCTATGATTTATTAAATTTACATGTTTAAAAAAATGAGTAGAGTAAGCCTATATTGATGGTTAGCACAACGATATAGAATGGGTCAAATGTTTTTGAACGTAAGAAAAAAAAAGTCCAGACAATGCAAGGATTTCTAAAAAAATTAAGAAAATTTGAGACTCGGGTCATTGAGTTGATTGGGTTTAATAATTTTGGTTAATTTAATAATATCAAAAACAAAAGGCAACCTTAATTTATTAATACGAAAAACAATGCAAACTTAAATGAATTTCTTAAACCTGTGTTCTTTTAAAATCACCGCTAGTAAAATCTTAGACCCGAGCTCAATTAAGAAGTTCAATTTTCAACCAATTTAATGTTAAAGTATAAAATCATAAAAAAAAAAATCATTCCAAAAAAATAATAATGAAGGGTGAAATTGAGAGAAAAAAAAAACAAATTCAAAAACAATCTCAAACAATAATAAAAAGAATAAAGATAAAATTTGACAAACTAAAAATTTAAAGGTAGATAAAATTGAAATAAAAAAGTCAAATTTTAGAAATTAATTGATATAAAAAAAAAAAGAGGGAGTAAATCCAAAGGAAGAAAAATGAAGGGCTGATTTGCAAGTTTAGAGGTCAAGGCGTGGATTTCTAGGGAAAGAGAGAAAAGAAAAAAAAAAAAAAAGTTGTTGGCATCAAACCAAAGATTTATTATCTGCACACGTCGCCTAGAAAAAAAAAGGACGTTGAAATGAATTGAATGATACGGCGAAACAACAATTAAACTATAAAGTCAGCCACACATGCATCTTGAAGGCGGTTGAATTGTGCGTCAACAATTTTTTTATTTATAAAAATAATACATTGCCCCTAAAACAAAGTAAAAAATCATTATGAAATAACAAATAAGCCCTTGCAATCATGTTTTGAGAATTTTAATTTTAAAGGCAATATAATAATTATATTGTGCTTTAAAAAGTAAAATATAATGAAAAGCCTCTAAATCATAGTTATTTTGTTTTATTTTAAGATCATAAGGTAATTTAACGGTGTAAAAAAACTACAAAAAGATAATGTTACCCCGGACAATTCAAAAATAACAAATGGATCCAATAAAAACACCCATTTACCTTCTTTCAAAGTATGTTAATTTGATTTTTTTTAATAAAGAATAAAACCGTTATTTTACTATTTTAATCCCAAGTAAAAACACAATATTTGTACAATAGTTTGACCACTTTCTTTGGTTTTTTTATAATTCAATGGAGAAGTCAGATTATTTCAGAATCCTGAAGTTTGAATTGGTACTGAACTCAACGGAGTCAATAATCTACACCGACAATGTAAAACAAGCAAGTCGTCTGATGGTTCTATGCTCAATTTCAAACAGAGAAGTCTAAAATGCTAATGATTTGAGCATCGATACAAAATGGATGACTTTCAAGATCATTGAATTTTAATAAAGTACTAATAAATCTAAGTGATGGACACGACATTGTACTGATATGTTATAAGCATCTGCATTGCATAAACTTTAGAAATTTTGGGGTACTAATATTGCAGTATTTTTGAAAAAATTTAAAAGTATTTTATTATTTTAAATTAATATATTTTTTATATTTTCATATCATTTTGATGTGCTTATATTAAAAATTAATATATTATTTTAATGTGTTTTGGAATGAAAAACACTTTAAAATTCAATCATTACTACACTTTCAAACACTCTCGAGTCAACTATGGATAGTTTGTTTGAAATTTTGATATGAAAAATAAATTTTAAAAATTAAAAATAATTTTTTAAATATTATTTTAAAAAATAACTATTATTATTTTCTTGAAGGCAACTTGGAGACGAGTGTTGGTGGAGTACCAAGATGACAACTGGGTGATGCCCAGTTCCAGTCCTATGCTTGAAAGATCTTCCATGTTGCCATTAAACGATGGCCTCATGTGTCTGTCTGTCTGTAAAGATGCTCGAGGGCACGAACCTTCTGTTTTAACTTCCGAAGGACTCAACTTGAATCCTTAACCACTGAACGAATTTTTCATTGATTAATATAGATGAATTAGGTAATTAGCCCTCAAAATATAATTAAATGACAAAATAGCACAGGATAAATAAAAAAAACAACATTTCAATAATAATGTTACAGTTAAAAAACACGACATTTTTTTTTGAAAAGATAAGGTTAGGTTGCAAGAGAGGATGGTTTGCCCCCTTGGAGACAGCCAAGCACTAATTAGCCATTGATTAATTCACCATTATTGCAACAGTACAGCTTTTCGATCGATCGAAATCACTGAGCTGTGGAGACCACGTCACGGGGTCACAGATAATCAGCACGCGTGCATTTTTGTTTGTCCTTGAGGGAGCAATGTCTTTGCAGTACAATGATGCAATTCTTTTGATGGGAGAACACAGCAATCTAGAATAAGATCGGTTTTATATTTAAATTATTATTTATATCAATTTTATCATTATGCTATTTTTTTTTCTTGATAATAATTACTCTTTATATTACAGGAACATCTCAAAGATTGTCCAGAAAGAATAATGGAGACCTTAATTATAGCAATTAAATGATTGGATCCCATTTTTTTGTCCTAATTATTGATGTAATTAGTACACAAGCAATCTTCACAGTTGCAGACATTCGTGTGCTTTGTCTCATAAATTCATAATCAAAAGCTTCACGAGGAGGAACTACACTTCATCAATCCATGAAAGGACAACGTTTTCATTATGATTTTCAGTTGGAGTAACTTTTCTTTTCTTTTCTTTTTGTGGTTTGATTTTTATCAAAAAAAATAATTAGATTGAATTTTTAAAAAACCAAAAGGATTCAAATCGATTAGTTTTGGTTTGGTTATTTTAGAATAAAAACCAAAACCAGCCGACTGGTTTCAGTTTGGTTTAGTTCGGTTTCGGCTCGATTTAATTATTTTATATTAAAAACAAAAAATTATATTGTTTTTTTGTAATTTCTAATGAGTTTGGTTTCGGTTTGGCTTTGTTTTTTTATTAATTTCGGTTTGGTTTGGTTTTTCAGTTTCAGGTTTATGAAACTGAACTGGTCAAATTTTTTAAATATTCTAATCGGTTTTTTTTATAATATAGTTTTTTTTATTATTTTTTTTCTAATTTTCTTGATTTAATCAGTTTTATATTTTTCTCTCACCCATGATTCCTAGCAAACAAACAACAAGCTTTGATTAGTGACCTGGTTTTATTATTTAGAAAAGAAAAGGATTTTCAAGGAAAACTCCATGCCCTAGCTTCTGCGGGAAAGCATGCGTCTTTGTCATATAAATGTCTATAAATATGAAAGGACATAAAAAGCACACCCACGCACTGATTTCCACATAAAACCAAATGTTTTTTCTCCAAATTTGCATCATTCATGTTCTTTCTCCTTGTGGGAATCTTAAATTGTAATCTCTCGATATCCCATTAAGTTATAATTAAGCTTATGAATTTTTTTTATTTTTTTTTATGTAAACAGCTTCCTTGCTGCACGATAAAAATATGATTTTTATGTGAGCTATATATGTTCATGATAACAATATTGATAAAGCCAAAGTACACTTTTTTGAATCGAAAAGGATCTTGCGCGAAAGCTAAAAGGTTTCGGTAGAACACTACTGAAGTCTTGTAAACTATATGCCAAGAGATATTGGGATCGATCGATATAACCCTTCAGCTTCAATCCAGTGAAGCAGCTAAAGTCTTATTTTTTTCAATTACATGAGATTAGTTTTGGAATTATGTTACAATTACCAAATTGAAAAAATGGGATTGAAATATAATACATGAAAAAAATCTAAGTTTAATCCTAAATTCTCATCAATTTTTATTTTGATTCAAGAATTTATTATATATTTTTTAGTTCTTAACTTTGAGATAAAAAAAGAAAAAGCTGTTGGAAAACAGGAAGAAAAAAGAAATATCATCGATTTGGTCATTTATTGGCTACAAAAATTGTTGTTCTTGGTACCAACATGAGCGCCATTTCGACAAGAATAGGTTGATGGTGGAGTTTTTTTTTTCTAAAACCATGCTTGAAAAAAAAAATCAAGTTTCATTTTGATTTTTTTATTTAATTGATTCCTTTTTAGAGTGTTTTGAGATTGTTTAGTGATTTATATTGATTTTTATAGTGATTTTAGATGAAAATTACCTTGAAAATAGAATTTTAGGAGAATAAAACCTCTCTTTTTTCACTTTTTAACCACCATAATAGTGAACAGATTCTAGAAACAACGAGCAACAGTAAAATCAGATATTATAATTTGTTAACTCCTTTCATGACTTCTATTAACAAGAATTAGTTTCTAACTTTATAAGAGATTCTTACTATGTTTATGTTTTTGGTATTCTAGTGCAATGTATTTTTGTAAAAATAATTTTTAATTGAAAATATAATAATATTTTTTTATTTTTGATATTAGTACATCAAAATTATAAAACAATACTTAAAAAACATCAATTTAATATTTTTGATTGAATCAAAAAACAAAGGGACCCTCCATACAAATACAATTGCTTTTTTAAAATACCTTTTATTTAAAAATGCATAAAATCTATTTTTCTTAAATGATTTTTTTTTATTTTTCTTACATCCTCATATTTAAATGTAAATATATTTTGAAAAACTCTCGAACAAAACCACTCTGTGACTTCTCTAAAATGGCTTACTTAAAAATATTGATTGGCTAAATAATATAGCCTATAGGTTTTTTCAATTTTATTCTTGGTGCTAGGGTTTACAGTTAATGGAACCACAAAGACATTAACTATAAAACAGAATACAAACAAAGATAACCAGAAACAAATATGGGCCTACTAATCCGGTGCTTCACTTACATCCATGATCCAACAACGATCCAAATAAAACATTAAGAGGCTCATGGGCCTCGTTTTTGGGCCAGTGGACCCCACTCTATATTTTTATCTTAGGGTTAATTTCATTTTAAGCCGTATCAATTTCTTCTTAAAAATATTGCCTAAGAAGAGCACAATTTAAGTCCTATAATATAAAGCACATATTCAAAGTCTACGTGTCTGCAGGAGAAGTTCGTTCCCTCGTCCACGTTGGATTTTGTCGGCTGAGGTGTATGACCCGACACGTGACGAGTGGAAAGCATTGCCTAAGAAGAGCACAATGAGGTGCAAATGCGTTGGGTACTGGGTTGACACGGCAAGGAAAAATCCATGTGGTAGGGTATTTGCTGAGAAAGGAGATGGTAGTAAAGGGTGTCACGGCACACATTGGACCGTGTTCTGCTGAGGTGTACAACTCTGAGCGTGACAAGTGGGATCTTGTGGTAGGGATGTGGCAATCAGATGTGCCACCTAATCAAGTATTAGCTCTTGTTATCAACTTATTTATCTCTGAAATGCAGTAACGAAAGCAATATATGTATGAAAAGAATCGAACAATCTCAAGTAACTTGTAATGGATGGCCCCACCAAGTGGGCCATTTCTCATGAAACATGAACAAAAGTGGGCCCAAGCTGTTGAGAATCAAAGGATCATACAGCCCATTCCACAACTTGTGCTGTAAAATATCATCTAAAGAAGAGAAAGTCTCAGCAAAATAAATCAGTAAGAGAGTCCTTCACGTGAGGCCCAAATTTGCACGGGCCACCTGTGACTCGGTCCCACAACCTGTCAAGCCTCACCACACACGCCGTTGCACATGCCATTGACTTCTACTTTGACATTTTAAGTAATCGACGGCCCTGATTTAAAATTATTGTGATGATCATCTCGGTTCTTGGGAAGGATCGGGTTCTTGCTGTTTTGCCACGTGGTCTATCGTGAGACCACAGCTCTGGGATCTTTGACACGAGAGGCACGTGAAGCTGGGAGCTGTGTTTATTCTCCTTCAGTTACTGTAGCAAATGCACAGGATAATAGCTTGTCAATGTCCCTACATGTGAATATTTTGGTGGTGATTAATGCTTAATATCAAATTTATTAAACATAAACTCGCTGAATTGGGATGATTTGGATTAATTTAAAATGATATTATTTTCATTTTAAA
The DNA here is from genome assembly GCF_951802175.1 of Populus nigra. NCBI lineage: Eukaryota > Viridiplantae > Streptophyta > Magnoliopsida > Malpighiales > Salicaceae > Populus > Populus nigra. The sequence continues at coordinate 14,660,864 of NC_084863.1, forward strand.
AAAAATTAAAATAGTATTATTTAAAAAAAAAAAATTAAATCAAGTTTTAATTAGATTAAGTTGACTTATGGATTAATCTACTAAATTAATTATGTTAATTTTCACCTGATTTTTTTTAAAAAAATATTAGCTTGAGTCAAGTTTCTGATCGACCGATTTTCATATTAATTTGTTAAAATAAATTGCTTTTAGCTAGATTTCATAAATGGAAGATTTTTTTTAATTTGGTTAGTTAATTTTTGTTTTTTTTATATTTGCAAGTAATGAACAATTTATGATCATTTGATCCTCAGCTCTTTACAATTTAAGATTAAGTCAGGTTATAACAGTTATTTGATGGAAAATAAGAATTAAACTCATTATCTATTTATATTTTTAAACCCAAGTGTTTGCCATTTTATGATTTGTGCTATTTCTTAACAGGTAATTTATTCTTGAATTTATCAATATTTCCCTGTTTTTTAATTTGAAATCTAAAATATAATATAAGAAAATAAAATAAATAAAATCACTTATTATTTAAACCAAGAACACAAAATAATTAAGAATTTACACTGTTATTTTAAATTGTTACTTCACCAGAGTTGTTATATATATAAATAATTAAAATGGATTATTAGTTAATTAATTGCTTTTACTTTCTTCAATCCATTTGATTCTGTGCTTCAAAAAGATTTAACAAAGAAACATTATCCGAGGAGTCTTAGCGTTCATCAACAAACAGTAAATTTAACTTTAATTTCAGTAACTGACTACTGACAGTCTTGTACTAATTGAGAAAATTTACTGGTTTTTTTTTCATCAAAGTAAAAATAAAAGTTTATTTATTTTTTTTGTTTTAAAAGTATTTTTAAGAAAACTTTTAAAAAAATCAAATCAAATTTTTATGTATTTTCATATTATTTTGATGTGTTGATATTAAAAATAAATTTTAAAAAATAAAAAATATATATATTATTTTGATATATTTGTAAATAAAAAATTATTAAAAAATAATTGTTATTATAATAATAAAAAACTAAAAGAGAGACATCTCTGTGTGTGTCTATATATGTATGTATTGGAATTAATTATTATTATTATTATATTAACATATGTTAAAAAAAAAGGGCATTTCATTCTAGCAATGCAGTGAAATGTTTAGAATTTTTTTACTTTGATTCTTAAAGTTTTTGAGGATTTTTTTTAAAATTTTAAACTTAGTTTTTTTTTTATTCTTTAATATTAGATTTATTAGTTATTATACTTCATAATTTATTTTGATTTGTTTTCTATGAAGTTATTTCAATCTCGTAACCTGGATTGCGAGTTTTGCGGGTTAAACATGCTTACTCGGTTTTTTTTGTTCTTTTTTAATTAATTTTTTTCAGATTCATACTTTAATATTGAATTCATTAACTATTAAACTTTATAAAAAGATTTATTTGTTTTCTATGGAGTTATCTTGGTCTCCTGACTGAGTTTGGCAGGTTAACTTGGATCATTTTGTTTCTTTTTTATTTGATTTTCTTTTTAATTTAATATTTGATTGATTAAAAATTAGGTTTTATAATATTTTTTAATTGATTTTTTTTCAGATTCATCATTTAATATTGAGTTTTTTAAGAATTAAACTTTATAAAAAGATTTTATTTATTTTTTATGAAGTTATTATGGTCTCTTGACCAGGTTTGGTAGGCTAACTTGGGTTAGCTATGTCATTTTTTTTCTTTTTTATTTGATTTTTTTAAATTTAATACTTTAATATCGGGTTGATTAAAAATTAGACTTCATGATATTTTTTATTTGCTTTCTATAGAATTATTGTGTTCTTATGATTCGAGTTGCAGGTTAGGCCAATTAACTCAGGTTTTTTTGTTTTCTTTTCAGTTGAATTTTTTTTCAATTTTATCTATCAATATTGGGTTGATTGGGGATTAAGCTTCACATTTGTTTCAGTTTGTGTTTTATGAAGTTATCTTGATCTCATGACCTGAGTCACGAGTTTGATCGGTTGACTCAAGTGGTTTTTTATGTTTTTTTTTAGTTGATTTTTTTTTTTATCATTTAATATTGAATTTATTGGGAGTTGATCTTCATAATTTGATTTCAATTTTCTTTGTATGAGGTTATCCTAATCTCATAATTCAAATTTGACAAGTTAATCGGGGTTGACTTGACTTATTTTTTTAGTTGAATTTTTTTATTAATTTTATCATTGAACATTAGGTCGATTGAGAATTGAGTTCAATAAAAAAAATATTTGTTTTCTATAAGGTTATCGGGGTCTTATGGCTTGAGTAATGAATTTAACTAGTTAACTTGAGTTGATCCGAGTCAAAATAATAATAAAAAAATGTTATCTTGATTTTATTAGTCATCGAGATTGTCTTTAAACCTATCAAATCAACCAGGTCATGCAAGATTAATCCCTATATAGTTTGATTTTTGTTCTATTAAAAAATATATTAACAACTTCTAAATATTTACATCAAACAAAAAATGTAAATATTTATATATAACTCAGTGGCGTTATATATATATTATCTTAATGGTTATGAAGGTATATTAGAGCTACTTTCATCATAAGATAATAAACGATTTTTATATATTAAAATGTGCCATCATCTATAATACGAGGACTATATGTTAACTAAAAACTAAAAGAAGCTTGGGAAATCATCTCTTTCATTGATCACATGAATAGTTAAGTGGTTGGCCCCTCTATTTTTCCTTTTTTTGTTTTGAGTTCCATCTTTCAAATTTTTTTCTTTTATTTTTTTTTATTTTTAATTTTATCATTCAATTTTTTTTATTAATTTTGAATTAGTTTTCATAATTCATTTTAGTTTTTTATATGGGTTTATTGCATTATCGAACAAATATATTGCTATTTAATTGATGTATAATTTTTCAAACATTTATTTTTATTATCATATCGTTAAGTAATAAATAATTTTAAAAAACAATTGTTAAACCCAGTAAAGTCTAAGATTCAGGTCATAGATGAAGCCACGAAACATGATCCGATTCAATATATCACCATTTTAATATTAAAAAAATATGTGATCTTGAATTTTTTTCTAAAATTAAACCATATTTTTACTAGCCGTCCGCGTTATTTTTGGGCCCATCAAGTTGATTAGATTATATTAAGATAACTTTCATATAAACTAATTGTAAACCCACACTAAACAAGGTATTGGGTCAAAAAATTTAAAGATTAATTTATTGGATCGAGTTTAATAATAATATCAAATAGTTATCTTCTAAGTCTTAGAATGTTTTTATAACTTATTGAAAGATTTTACCCTTTACAATGTTGATGGTTTTTAAATTCCAACAAATCAAATATTTATAGTAAGATAAAGATAATTATATTAATAATTATATAAACAATTAAAAATTTTGAATTTTTTACTTGATTGTTTCACTGTTTATATAAAAAGTGAAACTTTCCTATCTTTTTTTCATCTTTTATTTTTATTTTTATTTTTATCCTCATATTTTTCTAGTTAAACCTTTTATGATCCAATTCCATGAAATAAAGTTTAAAATTGTAGTGGAAAGATAAAATTTAAAGTGAGATAAATACAATGTAAAAAAAATATGATGTTAATATCAAAGTTTTTAGAAATTTTATTTTTATCCAAAAGTTTATTTCATTCATTTTTTAATCTCTATATTTATGAAATGACAGAAAAAACTCATCGAGAAATGACAAGTTTGTTGGTTGACCACAATCCAACCATAAAAATAAGAATTTTTAAGTCAATGAATTTTTATTATCAAGAAAAGTTCAATGAAGTTTTTTTTTTATTTAACATATAACAAGAAACTTAAATCAGGTTTGATTTGGATTTTTTTGGATTCAGCTGATTTCTGTCTTTTCAGTGATTTTAAGGTGTTTTTTGTATTAGATGACTTATGAATGTTTTTATAGTATTTATTTGGTATTTTAAAAGAAAATAGACCGCAAATAGATTTTTGGGCTAAACCCTATCAATTTTCTGTCACCACAACGATGATCAAATTTTAGGTAAGAGGCCTAGTAGGTTATAGGTGATTTGCCACCACAAGTGACATGTCAATTGTTTAGAAAAATAGAAGTGGATAACATGTCGTTTGCTCCTAAAAAAATAAAAGGCATGGGCTTGGCTTGGGAAGGACGAGCATGTGGGTTTTCTAAAAGCTAAAACCTATGTGTTTGATTTTTTTTTTGTGGTCATGCTGTTTTTTTTTTAATTCTTGAATATTTTTAATTTTTTTAGTATTTTTAAATTTAATAAGTTGATATTAAAAATAATTTTTTAATATAAAATATATATTATTATAATATATTTTCAAATAAAAAATCTTTCTAAAAAACAATTGTAACACTACCTCTCTTCCCGTGTGTCCGCGAACTGTAATAAAACTTTTCTGTGGAAGCACGAGTCCATTCTTACTATCATAAAAAGGCTTGATCTTTGTACTCATAAAGAACCCGCCTCTCTCTTTCTCTCCGAAAGTTCTTTCCTTAAACAATTCTCTACAATCTTTACTAGCTACAAACCGATTTCCATGCTTAACAAAGCAAGTGTTAAAACCCTATGACACCCTGAAAGAAACAGGCAACTGAGTTTGCTTTGGTTTCTCTCTTTCTTCAATGAGAGAGGAGAAGGTAGAGAAAGAGTGAATTTCACTTAACATTTTGGTTCTAATGGGTGTAGGAGATAGTTGGGATACAGTAGTGTCACCACCACCAACATCAGTGGTGCCCTTGAATTTAGAAAGAGATTATCATTGGAGACATTTTGATAATTCAATGAATGCTGTGTCTTTTGGGTTTGTAGCTACTGCTATATTAATATCTATGTTCCTTGTAATAGCCATCTTCGAAAGGTTCTTAAGGCCAAGATCATTGTCTTCCTCAGCTGGTGCTAATGGCAGTTCTTCTCCTAATGATCTTGAAGCACAAGTTGTTTTCCATGGAAAGCTTGATTTCCCATCTCCAAAAGTACTCTCTCTCTCTCTCTCTCTCACACACACACACACACACAATTTGATTACATTTTTGTTTTTGGATTCTGAGAAGGAAGGGATGCTATTTTCTTTTTTTTCTATTTTTGTTTTTATTGATTAAGAGATTGGAAATTAATTATTGTAGTTACAAAAGAAGCATTGATTTTTCGTTCTTTTTCTTGTTCTGTTTATGTCTTGATTCTTTTTGGGATGACCTGCAAAGTGTAATGAGTATACCTGCAAGCATGACTGTGACTGCTCCTTTTGCTTTCTTTTTGTTTGTAATGATAATTAATCTTTGGCAGTTTGACTGGCCATTATGCAAATTGCAATTTTTGTGTGTATGTGTTGAAAGCTTTCTCTCTTTTATGCTTTCTTGAACTTGTCTTTCTGAAATCACTTTTTGGTTTTGGTTTATTGTAGTAACCATTGAGATATCTTTTATCTGTGTTTAAGCTCTCAAATTCTGTTTATATTTACTTCTTTTGACAGTGATTAACATGAAAGATTAAGTCTTTATGTATAGATAAAGTATCAATTTCTTCTTGTTCCTTATTTCATTAGCATTTGAGGGAGTTCCTGTTTGAAAGAATATTATACCAAGTCACACGAGACAAAGAGGGCGATAGCTGGGACCTATTGATATGCATATGCACCGTCCAATTGATAGCTCTATCTATATGAGGACTGCCCATGTGTTGGCATGTCCTTCAGGTTCCTGCTGATTGAATGATCCCTTTCAACTTTTGATACCTGGGATTTTTCTCTTCCACTCAGTGGTAGGAGCCATCAGTTTTCATTATGTAACTACCTTCCAATTATTACTTAGCCTGCCAGTAAGTTTTCATTTTAGTTTAACTTAACCTCAAGTAGTAAATTATCTTTAGTTCCTAGTCTCAGTGAGTGATTTTCAAATCCATGATTGCATTTGGCATATGTGATTTTAGATTATGATTAAAGATGATCATTATGAAAATTTATAATTAAGCTTTAGCTAATTGAAGTTCAGTGGCTTAATTTGTGGACAGATCATGCAAATTTGGAAGATTAGTGGAATTATATGGGAGCTTCTGTAGCGGGCGGAATTATGTTAAATAATTCATCATTTGCATTATAATATAATATTACGACGGCTCTTTAACGCAACCTCATTTGATTGTAAACATATTAGAATAATAGATATTATTATCCTAATGCATATGTATTGTCATTTGAGTCTTATAATAATATTACTTTTTGTACCATTCTTATTTGTTATTTACAACAAGCAGGGTATTGCTTTCCTTGTTCATGTGTTCATTATAGAGGATTTGATACAGTTAACATTCTTTGGTGAACCTTTTGCTTACTTCATGTTGTACAAGGCAGTCATCTTGGCCAGAAACAATCATGTTTATGCTTCAAATCTACTACACCAAAGTCCAAATCTAATCTTCTAGATTTGTAATTTATGAGCAGCCAATGTTGTTGATATGGCTGTGTTATTATTCTGATATAGCTCTGTCTACTATATTATTGATCAATTTAGGTGTCTATTAAACAATCTGATGCACTTTCTGCGTGGTTAATTATGTTTAAAGCACACATGGGAAGACATTAATTACATGAATGTGTTTATCCATGCTAGTTTATCAGGCTAAAGGGTCCATTATATCTTACCAGCATGTGATTTTTGTCTTTATTGCTTCACACCATTATAGTATCAATGAGTGCTGAAGATTGAATCGTGTAAGAAAATGATCTTGCCTTGTTTACTTACAGAGAAGAATATAACAAATGATGTATGAAATTCTAATATGCATGGTGAGTTGTGTGAAGCCTTGTTAGAAGGTCTTTAGAGATTAGGGTGGCCCGAAGCTGTCAAAGAAAAATATTTATCACTGACAATCTCCCATTTTCGCCATCCCGAGATTTGTCCTATGCCATTTAAGGCAACTAAACATGTCTAGACACAATGGCCAAGTTTTTCTCTTCTGGGTTTGTTGTTTAGCTTCAACTTACAGTAGGCCAGCATATTATCATATTCACCTGATGTGATGCTGCAAGTGAGAAAATGTCCTTAGAAATATGCCTGATATCTATATTATGTGCCCATTGGTTGGTTTGCCATGTCTCATTGCTCCTTTCCTTCTACAGCTAAGACATGGTAGACCAGCTTTCTTTTTGTATCTTGGCATAGCTAGCTAATTATTTACCTTTCATATATCAACTTGTTTCAATGATATCACATTTTTTCCACACTAGATGTTAACACAGTAATTTGATTATTAATTAATCGAGACCCTTGATTTATGGAAAAGTAAATCAATGGGGATAATGTGGTAGGTATTCGTGCTTGTTAAGAAATCATTCTACTCCACTATTCCATGTCTTTATACTTGTATCTTAAGAATGATTAAAGTAAACCCTTTTGTCTCTTCTTGCATGGCTTCTATTTGCAGCTTCTCCCCGCTTGAATTCCTTTGAAAATATTATTAACCTGCGTTAGTTGCTGGACCTGTCACACTTTCCATGGCTGGAAAACTCCTATACTTATTACATTAAAGTATGTCTTGGAACTTGCACATGAGACCTTCCGCTAATATCTTGTTTCGTACTTTCGTTGTTCTAATGATTGAAAATATATGATGCCTGAAGAGTGATTCTTCAGTTTTACTTGTATCTAGTTAGTGCCAAATTTGCAGCAATCTTTGATTGCCTGTACATGTTTTCTTTGCTGACTTCTTGTTTCATATGCAGATGACAGTTTATGCGGAAGGGGTATCGGTCATCATGCCCGGTGACGATGTTCCTACCTTCCTTGCACATCCAGCTCCTGCACCCCTGCCCTCCAGAGCGCATCATTAGGCCACTTCACCATCAGAGTCTATGCTACAGCTTCACCTCAGCCTCAACTTCAAGCTAAAAAAGAAACCTAACATGACCTCAAAATAACTAACCAGAGCAACCGATTTTGCCAAAACTTTTCAATCATTGTCATCAACCAAACTTGATTTGAGCTGTGAACATTACTGATGATGAATTAGTGTACATTTGAATTCAATGATTAAATGCAAGTTGTCTTTGCTTCTGCAAGGTCTAAATCAACACAGCCAATTGTGCCACTCCTTTTAAACTCCTTGTTTTGTTGCGAAAACGATCTGGAATGTGCTTTCACTGTCATCAAATTTATATCTTTATACATGCATTGTTACATTTCCTTCCTCGAATTTGTACCAAGATGTGTATAAATATCTTGTTTTCTTTTCTTTTCTTTTGGTTTTAGCTTGAAGGGTATTTTCTCTCCTCTCTCAAAAGACCGAAACCAACAAGCCTAAAAACAACAATAGCCAAATATAGAAAGAAAAAAAAAACCTCAAGGACTAGAGTATAAAAAAACTTCGGAAACCAAATGGTAAAACACTATAGCTACAATGTTTTACCATATTCTTTCAATATTACTTATAATTATAATATAGTTGATATTTTTAAGCAAGGTATGAACCTAGTATTATACAGCTTAAGATCCTTTGGGCTTCGATATATATATATATATATAAAAGGAAAACAGAAACAGAAAAAGGATACAATTATGGCCTAGAAAACAGTCCGATGTGCTAAAATAGGTTAAGAATCGCCATGGCCCTCGGTCCATTTAAATCAATAGGCACTAGGGTCGATGCAGCTCAAATTCAATAGGTCCCGTGTAGATGGCCCAGAAAGCTTTTTGCCTATCCAAAATTGTTTCGATAAAGAGGCTGAATTCGAAGGGCTACGTGGCTTAATGGACTTGGGTGGCACAAATCTCTCTGCCAATATTGTTTTAACTTCTAGCCTTCTCAGGTCATATGCTGAAGGTGGATATCACTATTTAGTTATTTTAGATGTTTTATTTAAAATAAATTAGCTCTTTTTCTAGGTAATTTATTCTAAAAATAGATTTTATTCCTCACTTCTTTAGTTAAGGGTGATTAACTTCTGTTTTTTTATAATTAGTGATGAATTAAAATAGAAAAATAAATAAAACAACCCTCACTTTCTACTTCCATTAGACCAATTTATCCCATTTTCTTTGTTGAAAGAGTAAAATGTTAATTACATTATTTTTAGTTTTTTTCGTTCTTGTAATTGTAATTTGTTATATGGAAAACAACCCTCACTTTCTACTTCCATAATGATATCGAGTCACCTATTGAAATCATGGTTCTAACTAAAATCTAATTTAAAAAGGAACCTAAATAATTGAGTTATTGGGTTAAAGTGGATCATCGGATCAATATAAATTTATTATTTTTTTCAAAATAATATCTCTAATTTTTTTATTTTTTTTATTCTTTAATTTTGATTTAAATTAGATTTAATTAGGTTAGAGCAAGTCAATCATAAAATCACCAGAATATAACCATATCAATACGAGGACCAGTTCAAATTGAATCTCGGCACAAATTAAATTCTAAAATCGGAGGTGAGTCAACTGAACAATTTAATAACTAAGTCAAACAAGACACAGGACGTTATTTAATTACCACTTGAATTTAACTTGCAATCACTTACGTCCTTGTTGAATTTGCAACGTCAAACAAGACACCAGGCTCCACCATGTACTAAATTCTAGCCCATCTTGAAATTTCAAATCACCTATTTCTCTTTAAAAAATTCTGTTGCAGAATATTTTATCCGGTTAGTTTTTACGCTTTAAAATATTTTAGAAAAAAATTAATTTTTTATACTTTTTTATTATTTTAATATGCTAATATCAAAAATATTTTTTTAAAAATACAAAAAATATTAGTTTGAAATATTTTCTAATAAGAAATATTAATTTTCGTGTTTGACATGCGGTGAGAAAGTGTTTTTGAAAAATTTTAAATTTTTTTTTTATTATTTTGCTTTAAATTAATATATTTTTAATGTTTTCATACTATTTTGATGTGCTGGTGTAAAAAATAATTTTAAAAAAATAAAAAAATATTATTTTAACATGTTAGAATAAAAAAACTTTAAAAAATAACTGTTATTATATTTTCAAACACCTGTACGGGTCTTCGCTTTTCCTTCTCAGCAATGTAAGGTGCATCCTTTCTTATGGTCCCTAATTTGAATCACCATTGCTTGTCCAGTAAGTATGATCTGTCTGCCAGGATTGTTATAACTTCAAGTCTTCTCAAAAGTTTAAAGGCAAGAAAACCACCATCTCTTTAATTGATTGCTTTTAATTGCTGATAATTATGCTGTCCTCCATGAGATACTACAGTGGTTTTGCATGTTCAAACCAAGGATGGATGCAGGTTGAATGATATGATTTGCCATGAATCGTGTGAATGAGATTAAAGGGCTCTCTAAAGAAGAAGCATTGCACTGGAAATTGTTTAATTGTTTGTTTGTGATTAAAATGTTTTTGGTTTAGAAAGATATTAAAATAAAATATTTTTAATTTTTTAAAAACTATTTTTAACATCAGTATATCAAAACAATTTAAAAATATAAAAAAATATTTTTTAATAAAAATAAAAAATTTTAAAATTTCAAGATTGTTTTTTTAGAATACGGTTTAATCTGTATTCTCAATAAATTTAATTTTTTTATTTTAAATTAATTTTTAAATTTTTTTAATGTGTAAATATTAAAAATAATTTTATTAAAATAAAAAATATTTTTAAAAACAATATAACCGTACTCATTCTCGAAATTGTTAATTCAATTGTTTTTTTCTCAGTTTCATACACTATTCATTACGTGAAGGAAAGATGTCAGCTAAGCCACGTGCAGCAGCAGAGCAGAAGTGACCTGACGTTGGGCTAACTTGCACTTTGTGTTCACACGAAGTCCCGAGTGGAAATAGTAATGCTTTTCTTGTCTTCAGTCACTGTAACATGGAAGGAAGGAGGTGGACGCATGGTCCCGAGGGACAAACATCCAACTCTTAAATACTCCGAAAGAAGATAGTCGTGTCCTCACTTGCATTCGAAAAATTAAGGACAAAAATATTCATTACATTATTGTAATAAATAGTAGTTTATGTCTTGGGGGTACAGTAATATCACCACGGGGAGTAGTTTTTTATATAAATTCCACTACATCTCAGCTCTGCTATAGCCCACTATAAAAAAAAAAAATAGAGTTGATTTACGAGGCCTAATTGTGTCTATACCCTCGTATAATTTTATCGTTTATAAAATCCATCCAATAAAAACTATAATTTTTTTGATTTTGTAAACATGTAACAACATCAAGTAAAATATCATCAAAAATAAAATTAAGATTGCGATTAAATTCTGTAAATGTTACGTCATCAAACGATTTTCTTCTAATTTTTCAAATAAAACACGATTAAAAATAATAATAACAATTGAATTTTTTTAACCAGGTAGGACCCGGTTCAATGCATTTATCTTTAAACTAGACCCGGTCCGGTCAGAACAGTGTAGTAGAGTGACTTCAATATTCATGTGAATAGTGGAGTTTCACTCTTATTTATATGGTTTCTATATAAACAGTAAAATGTGTTTTATCATTATCAAACATTCAACATGTGCGGTTTGCTTTAAAAGTAAAAGCTACCACGTAAACAAACGGACACTAAAAAGTTCTTTATGTTGTTTTAGGTGAAAATAAATTAAAAAAATATGTTTTATGGTTTAAAATAATGAATCCTAATTTTTTAGTTATAGAAAGTGATTAAAGTCATGTTTGTTTTCCGGAAAATGGTATTCGAGAAACAATTTTCCAAACTTTCATGTGTTTACTTGCCATTAGAAAAGTTGGTCAACGGAAACACTTTTCAGTCAAGGGAAAATTTAGCTTGGTTTTCAGGAAAGTGTTTTCCTGAAAAATTTAGGCGGAAACACTTTTCGGAAGTTATGAAAATTTTAAAAATATCATATTATTTGCTGATTATATATATATATATTGATTTTAATATTTATTTTTCAATTTCATCTCTTAAAATTTAATTTTTATATTAACTTTGGTCTTCATTTTTATAATTATTATTTACTTTTCTCTTATTATTTTTTTATTAAAAATTTTATCTATCAAATTTGATCCTTATTCTTTTTATTGTTACTTATTTTATTTGAAATAATTTATGAAATGTTTATTATTATTATTTTAATTTCTTCATCTTTTATTATTTTATTATTTAGATTTGATATATATTATTTTAATTATTATTTATTTTATTTAAGATAATTTATGAAAAAAAATTTCTTCAATTTCATTTTCATTCAACTTTTTTAATTTGTAAGATTTGTTACTCATTATTTTAATAAACTACTGAATATCAGAAAATAATTCAATTTTTCAGAATTTATTTTTTTAAAATTTACTTTTCAAAAACAATTCTTTTTAATAAATAAACAGTGCAATGGGTGACAAATTATCTGCTGCAGTAGTCAACTTGTGGTCCAACTATAAAAAAAATAGAGTTGATTTACGAGGCCTAATAGTGTCTAGCCTCGTTTTTTCCAGTATTTGTTTCTACTTAAATATTGCTTAATACCATCTCTTTTAATTTTTTAAAAAAATTAGTATTTTTTAAATAGTAATTGATATTTTAAAATGTTTTTCTAATTACATACCGCTTCATAGAAATAAATGAAATGTGCAGAAAACAAATGGACACCTGGTGTCAAACAATTATTATTGCGTCTATCTTTTGTTTTTTTTGTAGAAATGCAAGCTTTTCATTTTATTATTCAGTTAACATTAACAATTTTTATTTATTTATCATTTTAATTTTTATTATTAATCATACATGTATTTTTTAATTAAAAAAATCATAATATTTAAAAATACATTCATAGCACAAAAGCTTTATTTTATTGTGTTAACTGAGTTAGAACATGTTTAAGAGTGTTGTTATGGTTGCTTTTTAAAGTGTATTTTATTTAGAAATATATTAAAATAATTTTTTTTTTATTTTTTAAAAATTATTTTTGATATCAATATATTAAAATAATTTAAAAACATCAAAAATATTAATATATTATTAAAATAAACAGGCACTAATATATAAAAAAAATAATTCTTAGAATAAAAAAAGCCAAAAATTCTTTTAAAAAAAATCCTATCTTCTCATAATTTATTTAAATAATATCAGTTAAATAAATTTCTAGATATTTTCTTCGGGAGGGGCACCAGATGGGATACCTAACAGAAGGAATTGTTAACCTCTTTTTTAATTATCGATGTCATGTCATATGAAAATTGAGGCATGCAAGCTTTAATTAAGGATGTGACTGATGTCCATAAAACCCTGTTAGTCGTGACTGGTGTGACTCTGTGGCAACCCCACCCTGGTGAGACCCAGAGGCGAGTGATGGTCCCATATGGCATCAAGTGGTTCAAGTCTGTGCATGGTGATGCTGCCTGAGCAAAGCACCGATCTGTTCTCAAGCTCCTGGCATCAAGTGGTTCAAGTCTTCTTGTTCAAGAATTCTGTCCATGGTGATGCTGCCATAGCGAAGCACCGATCTTTCCATCAGAATCACTCAGAGGCAGTTCTTGTTGGTGCAAGTTCTTGGCATGTACTTTTCAAATTAATTTGTGGTGGATGATTCTTTCCATCAGAATCACTCAGAGGCAGTTCTTGTTAGTGCGAGTTCTTGGCATGTACTTTTCTGAGTGCCCCCACAAGAATTATATATATATATATAAGCAAAAATAAATATTTATAATTTCAAGATGCAACGTATAGAAAAACACGTCTCATTATCTCTGTTCTTTCTATTCCAAGAGACTAGTCAAACACCATCCTCCTATGTTTGAAAATGGTGGACTAGAAACCCTAAAGGACATGAGATTGATTTCGAGTTTCATCACTGGACCACTCTCTTGCGGCTTGTTGTGCAATGATGTGAAACATCATGGCCATTTAAAATATATTTTTTCCAAGTCACTCTCATGTTCTTGAAAAAAATCCGAGAATACAACTACAAGTCTTCTAAATATATCCAAAAACGTTTCCTGGTCCTAATGAGAGTGACTAAGAACAGTTCTTGCTTGTTGATTTTTTGAACCCCATTGCCATTAGCAGGTTGCTATCCTTGTCTTTCTTGTGTGATTTCCACGAGCTCCCTCAATTTTCAATGAACTCTTTTCTCATGAAAATGATTTCTCGGGAAAATAATGAAATACTTCTCGGTGCAATCCTTGATACTTTTGTCTAGACGTCAAGAAAATTGTTCCAATCCATGATATTCTGAGTTTCTTATAACGATTAAATACTATTTATCAATTTTTTAAAAGAAAAATATAATTTACACGATTTAAAAAAAATTGGCTCTCCTGTTTTTTTTCTTAAGATCAAGTTCTATTTACGAAATGGTTTCTTCTGCCGAGATTAAATTTGTTAATCATGTCAATTTTAAGAAATGTTAGTCTATGTATTTATATATAAAATGAATTATTCAGTATACCGAGAACTGTATTCCTTCCTCTCGCAGAAACATGGGATACATACGTTAATTATTTTTGTAATAATTCCTTTATTTTATGAAAGGATGGAATGATATAATTAATAATTCCATCATTTAATATTAAAAAAATTTAAAATAATTTTTATTTTTATTTATTTATTTATTTATGAAGTCATTTAGTTTTATAATCCGAACTATAAATTTGATGGGTTAACTCAATTAACTTAATTTTTTTTAATTAATATTTTTTAATTTTATCTTTTAACATTTGGTTGATTGAAAATTAGACATTGTTATTTTTTTATGAGATTATCTTTATTTTATGACTCTCGGTCACAGGTTAACTTGAGTTGTTTTTTATGTTATTTTTTTAAATAATTTTTTTTTCAATTTCACCCTCTAATCAAGGATAATATTTGTTTTGTATTTCAATTTTAATTCCTATTCTTTTAACTGCTATTTTTTTTTGTTTTGAATCTTTTTGTATAATTTTTTTTTCTGTTTTATCCATTAATATTTGATTAGTCAATAATTGATTTTTATGGTTTTTTTAAATATAACACTTTTAATTTAATGACCTAAGTTTTGGTTTTTCCATCCATCAACATAATTTTTAATCAAAAAATTATAAACACCCATTTTTAAAAAAAAAAACATAAAATTTAAATCTATATCTCATTGACTAAGAGGCTCTCTTAAATGAAACCAAAATTAATTGCTAAAAAATGACTAATCAACAACTAATCGATCCCATTTTCGTCCCATCCAGTAGCATCATGGATACATGTCAAGCACTCAAGGTCTCACCGAGTCATTATAAAGTACTAATTACAAGTAAAACGTGAAGCTAATTACTTTAATTAATTAATTAATCTGGTGGTGGCGGTGATAACGAAATATAACGAATAAGAAATTAAAGCCATCATCCTTAATAATAAGGTCGGTGACTATCAAATAGATTCTTGGTAGATGACACGTTTGGTAGGGCTCCAATTGGGATAAAAAAAGAGATAAGGACTGTTTGCCTCCTTTTATTATTAATATATATACACACCAATTTTTCTCAATACTTTCTTCCTTTTGGCCGTTGGAAGAGATAATAAAAAGAAAGAAAAAATGCTTTTCCAAAAGCAGCTTTTGCTGCCAGGAATTTTCTTATGTGACGACAAACGGTGCCGTAACGGTCCTTAACCAATAACCTCTGCTGGGATTTTTTTATTTGGGTATTATTTGACTATATTTTCTTATTATTTTTAATGGGTGTATAAGAAAAAAGAAAAAGAAATTGGTGGCTTGCAAGTTACTACGAGTAGTCACCCTCGACCCACTCGATCATCGTTGGACTTGGTCAAGGTGTATGAGCAAATAGAGGCTACTTTCATTATAAAAATACATAAAAATAAAATAAAAATAAAGGCCTCTTTCAGAAATGGAAAGTTGGAAACTATAGGACAACAACAAAGAAATTATAAATTGAAATGTTTTTTTTTCTTCTAATTGGGTTCCGTTGTCATAATGAGATATTTTCGGTTTAAAGATGAAAAGGTTGCATGTAAATACATTTTTTGAAGTATATTGTTTTATATAAAATTTATGAAGATAATTAAACCTTTACATATAAAAAATAATCCAAATATATTTAATATTAAAAATCTTTACCTTTCATTTTACCAAAAAAAAAATTCATTTTAGGCATTCACAAGATATAGTTTTTTAGATAAAAATAATAAAAATAAGTTAAAGAATTATATCAATTCTAAAACTTAAGTTATAAAATGAAGTTTTAAGATATAATTTATATTATTTTTTAAAATATTATTTCAAGTGAAAGTTTTCTGGGTTTGAAACTTGCATGTGCTCATATTATTTTATACTTGATTTTTATTAAATAAATAAAAATAATTACTTTGTTATTGTCTAAAAAAAGATAAAAAAATACACGAATAACAAGAATAAAAACATGTTTATAACTGAAAAATATAAAACTAAAAATTTTTTAAATAATAATTTTAAAATGAATTTGAATAGACAAAACAGAGGAGAGGAGGATGGGTACGATGTTGCCTTCATTTGACGGGCTAGTTGCAGATTGCAAATGGGAAGATTGAAAATTTTGTCATGCTCCTTTTCTTTTTCTCAAAAATTAAGAATTTTTCAATGACAATTACCCCACATCACTCTTCTTTATGTCCTTTGTCCAGGGATACCAAGGCAAAGAACAAAGCTAGGAGGGACCATTAGCTTCATGACATCGAGATGCTTCCTTGCATTATTTTTTTTGTCCGATTGCTATAATTTTCTACTATGTTATTAAACCTCACTCCAACCCGATGCATACTAATATAAGAAATGGTATAAATCTGTAATTTAGTTAATTGAGTGAGAGTTGAATTTAGCGTGTTTAAAAATGTACTTGTGATTGTTTTTTAAAGTATTTTTCACTTGAAAATATATTAAAATAATATTTTTTTTATTTTTTAAAAATTATTTTTAACATCAGTATATCAAAATATAAGCTTTCTTATAACAATAATACAATTAGTATGGTAATAATACAATTCCCCTGTGAATTATATCATATAGTCAAAAATCCTATTCTTACTAGTATGTGTTTGAAACGTTTTAATTAGGCAATTAGGCAGTCGATTGTTGTCAAAGGTGACTCCAGCTTGCTAGGAGCCTAGGATTAAGATACTTGGTATAGGAAATAAATGGTGTGGATGATTTATTCAATATCATAGAAGATCTGATTAATATCGAATAAAAAATTAATTTTAATATGTGGAAATTGAAAACTTGGTATGAGCACGTCCTTGACTACCTTGTAAGAAAATTGTAAGTACGACCTTGACTAGGAAACCAAAAAAGAATGAAGACCTTGACTATTTCTCTTAAAACCTGATAGTTTCGGCGCCTATTTAGGCACCGTTTGGGAACGCGGCTACGGCCGCGTTCCTAAAAAATTTGAATTTTTTTTTTTTTTTTGTTAAAATTTAATATGGTTTGTACGTTTTGAATCGTTTTGATGTGCTGATGTCAAAAATGATTTTTAAAAAATGAAAAAACATCATTGGCATGTATTTTAGCACAAAAAATTATTTGAAAAGCACCCGCAACCACACTGCCAAACACGCTCTTAATATTACGATAGTTTTTATAGTCGTTATAAAAAATTAGATTTTTTAAAATATTATTAATTGTAATTTTTAAAAATATAGATCTAAAAACTATTTGTTTGTATAAAATTATTGTGAGATTGATTTTTACATGTAAAATAAATAAATAAAACATATCACTCACTGTGAATTAAAAGCATGTCTTTTTCAATAAAAACATATTATTTTAGCTTTTATGTGTGTGTTTGATACCGTGGAGCAAAATAATTTTCACTTAAAAAGTATAAAATAAATAAATAAATAAATATATATATATATATATTAATACTGATACAGCATGTTAACATTATTAAAAAACACTAAAAAAAATATCAATTTAATATATTTTTCAAGTGAAACATGTTTTTAAATGAATTAAAAAACATAAGCTATCATACAAAACTAATGTTTAAAACGCAATTACGCATAAGGCTCAATAGAGAAAAATAAAATTATTTGAATAATCAAATAACATTTTTTTTCTATAGTTATAAAAAAACATAATTTACCATCTCATAAGAAAAAAACCAATTCCTACTCATGTTTTGGTAAGAATGGATATAATTGCTACGATTAAATATGGGGCTTAGTGCATAAAAACAAAAATAATTTGATTATTAAAATAATTTTGTTTATTATTGAATAAAAAAGTAAAATAATTATAATATCAAATAATATCCTAGTCTTGACAACAAGGAAAAATAAAATAAAATCATAGTCAAGTTTTGGCGAGAATGGATATAATAGCCACGTAAGACTAGTGTCCAAATCAAACGTAACATTCTTCGCCAGGATTGGCGAATGAAGAAATACGCATAGACAAAATAAATTAATAAAAAGAATATCAACTTGATGCATGTTGAATTAGCCGGATTCATGTAATAGTGTGGTGCCCGCAAACCATTTTCTTGTAGAACATGATTGGAGTTTTGGATTGAAACTTGAAAGGAGTGATGGCATGCATCATCGTAGATGATGGGTAACAAAATTTAATATCTAATTCCACAAATTTAATTATTTGAGATAAATAATTCTTGCTTGAGAACCAGTTCGGAAATACGGGTTTTTTAAAAAATTAACTTTTTTATTAAAAATTAATTTTTTATATATTTTATATATTAATCTAAAATATATCTTTTTAAAATATAAAAAATATTTTAAAAAATAATTATAATCACGTTCACAAATATAAATCATAAATATAAATCATGTATAAGAATTAGAATTCTAACAATTATAGAATAATTATTGATTAAAATTTAAGTATTGTTGGATTTAAAATATTTTATTTTTAATTTAATAATTAGTTTTTTTATATTTTAAAAGTATTTTTAAAATAAAAAATCTTTTAATATATATTTAAAATAAAAATATTTTAAAAACAACAAATAACACCCTCTAAAAACTATGTATTATCAAGCCTGCTAAAAATAGCCTGACCTGTACCTAATTTTTCACAATCATAAAGCCTATCCTTACTTCCAAGCTACACAGATTGAAACACTCATGCACGCGCAAGTAAAGCGCGTGAAACAATATTAATGATGCCTTGTCAGCAGTTCTAGTCGCCACGCAAGACATGGTTGATGGTGCATTTGGGTTCTTCTACTCTCAATTTTAACCTATTTGGTATCTCTACTATTCTTTGTTTCAATATCACCCCTATTTTATTTATTTATGCAATTATTTGAACCTTTTGTTATTTATGACAAGAAATTGCATTAAATCCACAAACTCTAGTTGGTGCCATGTAGAATCAATGTCACAGGACTACATTTAACAAGGTATTTAAGATCATTCTTTTAAGGGTAATTAATGAAAAGATCAAATGATTACTAAAATTATACTTTTTTCTTTCGCATTAAAAAAATTGATATGATCAGTTATTAACCTCACCAATGAAATCCATAAAAAATTTTAAAAATATACATACTTCAGTTCTTATCATTTCTAAAATTAAGTTTTCTTATGTATATTTGAATAGGGTTTTCTAAGTTCGTTAAAATGTATATTTTTAGATTATTTTGATAGTTATTTTATACCAAATCCTCTTTTAAATGATTTTATAATACATCATCGCATCATCCATGCAAAAGGATAAGTTTCTTTGGATTCTAACCTTAAGGTTGGAACTTGTAAGTTAAGTGTGTTTGGTACTATTGTGCAAAGTGTTTTATAAAAATATTTTTCGCTTTAAAATATATTAAAATAATTTTTTTTGATTTTTTATATTAATATATTATAATCATTAAAAAAAATATTAGTTTGATATTTTTTCAAGTCAAATACATTTTCAAAACGTATCCAAATACATTTTCAAACACAAAATCAAATGGTGTCAAAGGGACAAACCCTTTTAATCCAATCCCTTGCACTTAGGATTTGATGGAAGAATTGGGCTAAACTAATGGCCACTTGAGCAATGATCCAAGACCCCAATTTAACAAAAGATTTAAAAAATAAATAAAGTATATTTTTTAATTATATTTCATGAAATGAAAATTACCCCGCTTAACAAAAAGCTCAAAGTACGAAATGAAAATTACCTAAAAACTTTATTTATAGTTTTGTCTGAGGCTCCCATTCACCTTAAGCCGGCTATCATTGAATATGAAAGGATCTGAATCATAAAAATCGGAAATATAGGGATAATATTAGAGCACAAAAAAGGTAGGTAAACTAAACTAAGTAAAAGTCCAGGAAGTTCCATATTACACTCTCTCACACGCACAAAGACTGTTCAACTTCAACTTATGCACAGTACTCCTCTTCTAGCTGCCTAGTTTGTATTTTTACAGAAAGAAAAACAAGAAAAGAGCCTCCCTCTCTGTCTCTCCCTCTCTCTCTATATATTATTTTTTTCTCTCCGCGTTTCGTGGTTAAAACTCTCTTTCTGCAACTTTCTCAACTGTTCTTTACAGGAGTCAGTTCCTTTTCTCCTCTCGGTTCCGTAAAAATTGTGATGTAATATCTGCTTACGTCCATTTCTGGCTCTCTATCTCCTAATTCATTGATTCTTAGCACTTAAGTTTCTTTGCGTTACTTTTAGAAAGAGCTACAAAAAAGTAAAACAGAAACTTTCTTTCGTTTGTTGGTGTCAGCAATTTGCTTCATTTAAGCTTGACATTTGTCAAGATTGTGTTTTTTGGTGCTCATTACTTGTTTTTTTGTTGTTGGGTTTTTATGCTGTCGAGTTCTCGAGCTTTGATAAGATCACTAACTGTGTGTTTCCGTGGGTATTCTTTTGAGGGGTCTGGTTGGTTTTTTTCAGATTGGAAGTGGGTTTATGGTTGGTGGTGTATAGAAAGAAGAGATAATCGAGTTCGAGAGGTTCAATGGGAGTCAAGAGATCTGGTAAAAGAGTGTGCTTGAATTTGGAGATCTATGGAAAGTTCGTTATTGGGTTTGTTTTGATTTGCACAGCAAGAATTTCTGTTGGTGTTACTAATCCAAGTGATGGTAATTAAGCTTGAACTTTTTTTTTCTTTTGCTCTTTCTTGTTTTGGGTTTCTCTCTGCTGTTTGGTTTGTGAGAAAATGTGGGATATAAAAGTAAAGTTATTAGTTAAAATTAAAATGATATAAGCTATCAAACCTAGATGGAAGAAATGCTTGGTTGGGTTTGTAAATTTCCTTTCTTGTTTAAACTTTTCTTTTTCAGCAACCAAATTCGGATTTTTACTAGTTGTTATTGTATAATTTTAAGCTGGAATAGTAGTGTTGCTTATTAATTTTGTTTTATAGTACATGGAATTTTGAATCTTATCACCTGCATTGTTTTGATTGACTTAGTTACTGCAATTAATAGCTTATACATTTCACTGGGCTCTCCTGTACTGCCCGGGTGGGT
Source organism: Populus nigra (assembly GCF_951802175.1). Classification (NCBI taxonomy): domain Eukaryota; kingdom Viridiplantae; phylum Streptophyta; class Magnoliopsida; order Malpighiales; family Salicaceae; genus Populus; species Populus nigra. Next base: position 14,682,249 of record NC_084863.1, read on the forward strand.
CGGCACCGGGGGAGATCCATGCGGCGAAGGGTGGCAAGGCATTGTATGTAATGTTTCAGAAATTCAATCCATGTATGGAGCTCTGCTGTGGTCTCATCATATTTATTGCCATTTGTCGGCATTGATAATGTAAAGCCTTTTAAAATGTGCTGTTTTGCAGAGTTCTTAATGGTGCGAATTTGGGAGGAGAACTTGGTGATAATCTGGGAATGTTTGCTTCTATCATATCGATGTAAGTGGCAGTCTCTCAATCTTTCCCTCTCTCCCCTCCCTGTCTCTATACGTGCATATGCCCATGGGGGTGAGCATGTGAATGATGTTTACACGTTGACTAATGGAAACATCTTTCCTTCCATCCTAAAGAGCTTTTTCACCTATTCCTTTGCTGCCATTAGAAACGCTGTTTTGGTTTTCATTTCATGTGAGAGGAACAGAACGGGCATTCTATGTGTGCCTTTTGACAGTTATTGACTACAAGAGGCATTGAAAAAATTACATGGGATTGTTTTATATTTACAGGGGCTCTTAGAAAGTGAGACGGGGTTGCTCCAGCCAACTTGGAAGACATTGCATTGTTTGAGTAAAATGCCAATGATGTGTTGCATTGTTCCGGGACATGATTTTGAAAATTTCATTTATCTACCCTACCCTTAAATGAATGGTCCAAACTTCCTGATACCCCAAGTTTCGATTTCTAGTTGTGTGCTTCACACATTAGATGAAATAGGAGGAAGTATAACCAAAGTACATAAATTGCATTTGTTTGGATTCCAGGCAATAATCTTTCTTGTGATTTTTGTGGATTCTGACATTAATCTTTGTGCACTTATTCTTCTCTTCTTCCTGTTTTTTAGAGATCTGAGCAACAACCACATAGGGGGGAGTATTCCATCGAATCTGCCTGTTACTATGCAAAACCTGTACGCATCCTGTTACATGAGATAATCTACGGGTTTTATTTTTCCCTCCATGTATTCTATTCCTGATAACTTTTTATGCAACAGCTTATGATAGTCTTTACCTTTGACAGTTTCCTTGCAGACAATAACTTCACTGGAAGCATCCCTGATTCCCTGTCCACTTTAACCTTACTGAAAGCCATGTAAGTTTTGTCTCCTCTTTTGCCGATGTTGATGCCTGCTTAGTCTCATTTTTATAATTTTTATGCTTGTATCTTAACTTTGTATGCCTTGTAGGTCTCTTAACGATAATTTTTTAAGTGGAGAGATACCGGATGCCTTTCAAGCTCTTCCTGGGTTGATCAACTTGTAGGTTATTTTTTCAAAAGCTGGCATACTTTTCCAGTTTCATTAATGTTGCATTATGGTTAGTGTAACAACTTATGCTTTTTGCAGAGACTTGTCCAATAACAATTTGAGTGGGCAGTTGCCTTCTTCTTTCATAGATTTGGCTAGTCTTACAACCCTGTAAGTTGTCACAGCAAGTCCATTTATATTGCATTCACTTCATCTCCTCAAATAATACTAACCACTTAGTTGGCAGACGTTTGCAGGACAATCAGCTATCTGGGACCCTTGATGTTCTACAAGATCTTCCCCTGAGAGATTTGTACTATTCCCAACCATGTCTCTTTCAATTTTAAATGACAGTACCTTTTTACCTCTTTCAGGAATTTCTATCTAGTTTTGTGTCCTGAAGTTTGTTGAATGATTCTTTCCCTTGTTTTGTTGTCCTTTTTGCTCCTCATAAAACAGGAATGTAGAGAATAACCTGTTCTCAGGACCCATACCTGACAAGCTGCTGGCTATCCCAAATTTCAGGTAGGAATGAAAATGTCTTTCATTTGAAATAGAACTTGATGTTTTTTCAAAAGCATTCATTTATCTCTATGAATTATGCTGTCATGATGACTTAAATTGATGAATATTATGTCAATTATACGTCATGTTCACTCAATTTAGGAATTTCTGGTATTTAATACTTATTGACAGTTGTATGAAAACTCCATTAAGCTTAAATCTTTGAGTAGACTAGTTAAGGATGATGATAATTATTATGCATTTCCATTGTGTTATTCTGACCAGAGCATGAGCAACCATTTGCAGTGTCCTTGAAAACAAGCAGGTCTTGGAAATCATACCATATTGATGTGACCAAACGATTCAGACCAATCATGTTCTTGAAGGGTTCTATTAAGAATGCATGGTTTTTTTTAAGCAGGGATTTTTTCTGGATATAATATACATGTGAAGAAACCTCTAATCCTCTGTTGGAACTTATGGGGAAGAATACATCCAATTCGTGTTAAATGTGGTGAAACACATAATTATTAGACATATTTATACCTTACAGAAATCGGAGCTGAATAATTTCTTGAATGCAAGCTAGGAATTTGCTCAATAGTATGGAAATCATTCCATGGGGACTTTCTGGTCTCCACATTCTGATGCACCAAGTTAACAACACCATGTGCTTACTATGGCTCCTACCAGAAAAAAAAATCAAATATTCTTAAATAGGATGGAGGCATTTCCTTTTACTTGCATCTGCTCTGTTTGGCATCTAAGTCCATAAACCTTTGCAATATGCTGTTTGAAATGAATAGGAAGCACTGTTCTTTGCAGTTTGGAAGATTTAGTTATCTCTACGCTCATTTGTTTGCTAATATTGATACTTGTTGCAGAAATGATGGCAATCCGTTCAATACTTCCTCTGCTCCATTACCTGCACCCACATCCCAATCCCCATCCCCACCAACACCTACACCACCACTTTCTGGGTCTCCACCATCACCGTCTTCTCGGAGAACACCCGGGAAGCAGGCTGATGGGCCGTCTTCATCAGAGAAATCGAGTTCTGGAGGAAGAAAAAAGAGAGTAGTTTGGATATCCATTGCAGGTGTATTGTTGTTTGTAATACTGGCATTAGCACTCGTGCTTTTGATTCCAAGATGTAGCAGAAGAAGGTGGGAGGATAGCAGAATTTTCAAGCGGCATCAAGTTGGAGAGAACCCAAGGGACAATGGATCCTTGGTCCAACCAACTAATCAAAATGAAAAAGGCAAGCAACTATTTAACTTGAATCATCTGCTTCCATGCAAGATTTCAATTCTTTTGATCGCTGACATGCTCTAAAATTTTTCAAACAGTTCCAAAGGAGACCACACAGAAGCCCAAAGAGGACCATCCAAAGCCACAAAATATGCATATGAGAAATGAACCCAAAATGAACCCAGCACCAAATAGGGACAATCACTTGATGGGCATTGGCAGAGCAGATCTAGATTTCATGGCTCCTCCCCCACCCCCACCCCCACCACCTCCTCCTCCTCCACCACCACCCCCTGTTGAGAATGTCATTGTTAAGCCAATTGTGCCTGTTGAAGTAAGCTCAGGGAAGCCTTCTCGTAAATCTCAGATCCCTCTCACTTCTGCTAGGTCCTTCAATATTGCATCACTTCAGCAATACACAAGCAGCTTTTCTCAAGAAAATCTTATAGGAGGAGGCATGCTGGGAAGTGTTTATAGGGCACAGCTTCCTAATGGAAAGGTGCGGTCTTTTACCATGATTGGTGTTAGTTTTGGCAATTTATTTATGGTGATTGACGACGAGCCACAATATTCTATCTGGAGATTTGCTGTATTATTATATTAATTTTGTTAGTTTTATAGCTTTGTTTCTTCTCTCTCAAGTACTTTTTTAACCAGTTTCCTTTCCTTGTGTGCTCCTTTCCACAATTGTCCAAAACTCTGGTTTTTAACTGTTGACCATTACTGCAAATCCTTAAACAGAACATATCAATGAGCTTTGAAAGGTGAAAACTTATGGTGGTTCAGTGCATTTATCTCAAACTTCTCTATTATATGGTGCCATCTATCTGATCAAGCAAGTCAATTTTGTTGTAAGAAAATTATATAGCAGAATGTCTGGCTTCTGATATTTGATGTAATTGGTTGCTTTTTTAGCTTCTTGCTGTCAAGAAACTCGATAAGAGGACTGCAGAGCAGCAGAAGGACGTGGAGTTTATTGAATTGGTTAACAATATTGATCGGATCCGACATGCTAATGTTGTTGAGCTCATGGGATACTGTGCAGAGCATGGTCAGAGGCTTCTGATCTATGAGTATTGCAGTAATGGCTCTTTGCAAGATGCACTACACTCAGACGATGAATTTAAAAAGAAACTTTCCTGGAATGCCCGCATTAAGATGGCACTTGGAGCTGCTAGAGCCTTAGAGTAAGTGAACTAGCCACTGAGATGAAACCACTTTTCCAACTTGAAAAAAAATCTTAACTAGTAAGCAACACGAATACAAAGAGTTTGCGTGCATGTATGGAGAGAGATTTGAATAGCCGACAAATACAAGCTGTCCGAAGGTATATGGGTTAAAAAGATATAACTAGGTGTCCAATATGCTAGAAATGGTTTGTAGATTCAGGTCTATAAAATGGTCAATCATTCACCAACATATTTCAATGGGGTGAAGGTGGGAGGCACGCTTCTGCACACTGATTTTGTTGTTCTATGTGTGAAGGTATTTGCACGAGGTCTGTCAGCCACCTGTTATACACAGAAATTTTAAGTCTGCCAATGTTCTTCTTGATGATGATCTTGATGTTCGTGTCTCGGATTGTGGTTTGGCTTCATTAATATCATCAGGGTCTGTAAGTCAGGTAAGTAATGATCATACAATCAGGCAGTGATCCAGGTTGAAATGTGAACCATCTTGGGAGTTGACTTTCAGATGTGTTAGATTGAGTTACTTGACTGCAATTTATTTATTCTTAAAGAAGGGAATTTTGTTGAGCTAGTTGACTGATTTGTTAAACTTCTTTCAGTATTAGGAAAAAGTACTTCAGTTGGTGTAGGGATCTTCTTGTTTCCATGTCTGCTTCCTTCTCTAAAATTATTCCCCTCATTTTCAGTTGTCAGGCCAGCTGCTAACAGCTTATGGTTATGGGGCTCCAGAATTTGAATCAGGTATCTATACCATCCAGAGTGATGTTTACAGCTTTGGTGTGGTCATGCTGGAACTCTTAACTGGCCGGAAGTCTCATGACAGGTAAAATTGTAATGCATGCTGTGTTTGTTTTCCCAAGTGCAAAAGCATATGGTGCTTGTTATCCTCAGGCAAATTTTTTACTTGTTTAATGATGTCTTCTTTTCAAATTTTGCCCAGGACACGGACTCGGGGGGAGCATTTTCTAGTGAGATGGGCAATCCCCCAGCTTCATGACATTGACACATTGTCAAAGATGGTTGATCCCGCCCTTAATGGAGAATACTCTGCTAAATCTTTATCAAACTTCGCCGATATCATTTCTCGATGTGTTCAGGTGAGAATTATATTGCTGGTTTCTTTATGATTTCCTCAGACTTGGTACATTATTAACATGTGAATGCCACCTAGTTGCAGTCCAAGATTTTGTTTTCTGCCAAATATAGGATGATTACCTTTGCCTAACCTCAAGGTTACCATGCAGTCTGAACCAGAATTCAGGCCACAAATGTCTGAGGTTGTCCAGGATCTAACAGACATGATAAGGAGAGACCGCCCCAGCAATGAATCAATTGGGGACTGAATGAAAATCGGTACATAGAACTTATGATTCCACTTTGGAATGTGAAGCTGCAAAGTTGTAATCTCCCAGAATGTCAACACTAGAAGATGCATCATCAACTGTAAACAAATGCTGCAAGCTAACACAATGACTGTTCACATCCCAGGTCCATACATTTGAGAAGTCTTCAAGCTACCTCTGGAAAGAATGTGAACAATTCATTTTTCTTCTGGTCAACAATTTGTGATTCCGTTGTTCATTAAATTATGCAAAACAAAGTCTATTACTGCTGGAAGCCTGGAATTTGCTAACCAATTGTTTTATATTATTATTCGTTTGTAATTCTTGACAGTGAAATTTTGTGGTAATGTTTCTGTACCCTGAGTGAAACTTACATTTAGCTTCAGCCAAATCTATATGATTCTACCTTTCAAATACTCTTAATTTTACCTTGTATGCATCGTTGTGGTAGCTCAAGATAATGCAGCAATCGATTCTATACGTGCTACTTGCCTAATTTTATTGACATAGGGGCGTGACAAGTAGAACTACGGTCTGCAAGGCTATCTATGAGTATTGCACAGCTCTTCCTGTCTGTAGTCATCGAGATTTTATTGCATTAAAACGCTTTCTAATTCACCGAATCTCTGGCCGAATACCTTTTCTTGCAAGGAAGAACGTTGTATGCGCAACCAAGCAAACTGGTGAAAGATGCATGCATGCATTATAAGCCAGTGAAGCTTCAGTTTCATGTTTTCGATGCATGGCCCAAAATACAAGATAGAGTTGCAAAAACGTTATATAGCCTTCTGTGCATGTAGGCTATAGCCCATAGGCACAGGTAATTGACTCAACAGACACACAGCTACTGCCATTGTGCCCATGAGTTTGGTCTTAAGTTATTTAAACTGTTGAAAATAATGATGCCCCTTCACATCTTTCCCAGCTCCTTAAATTATTTTGTTTTATGAAAAGAAAATTATAAATGACATGTTAGAACTCATCTTATAAAATCTTATATTATATTTTTTTCCCCTTCCAAATGCTTAGAAGCTCTATAGCCTCGCTGGTAAGCTCAATTTGAGTCGCTCATGAACCTAACCAAGCTTTAGCGCTCGAATTAGCTTAGCCACCCTTGAAAGAGTGTATAATAATTCCGAAGATGAACACGACTGAGTGATCTGTCAAAGCTACAAAATGTAAAAAATGCTTTGGTAGGGGAGCGTTCTGCTCAGAGGGAAACACCGGCACTAGCAAAGATTGATGATAAAGTGAAAGTGAGAATGTGGGCTTGAATAACACAAAATTGGTGAGAATCCAATGCACTCACCCTGGCCTGTCATCAACTTTAACATCGACAGGAAGTTAACATCTCATTATGCTAAGTGATCAGGAAAAAAAAAAAGAAAAAAAAATAAGAGGAAAAGCGTGAACAGCAGGATTCGAACCTGCGCGGGCAAAGCCCACATGATTTCTAGTCATGCCCGATAACCACTCCGGCATGTCCACCTTGTTGCAGGCGTTCGGATTTATATAAAATTTAGTTTCAAAACCAAAGGCACGACCTTTTCTTAAGAATGAAGCAGACGTACAAGAGCCCAGAAAACATGCACCTAGAGTGTATATGTGAAAAAGGGTGAAGTAGAAAACCAGCAATGTCTTAGAATTTATAATCTCCCATCCAATTGGTGTGGCAAGAAGATAAGAACAGTTTGGCAAAACAAGATCTAAGTAGAGAGATTTTTTTAATCAACTATATATACATAAACACCATGTCATGGTGATGACAGGAATCAATTGAATCAAAGTTAGAAGACTTTGATTATAATTATAATTTTGATCCTTCTTCGTGGTCCAATTGAAGATAGGTATATGTTTTCATGGTTAGATGGCATGCTCTATGGGACTTGATTTTGATATTTGATTATTATAATTTTGAGGTGTTGGCTAAAATGGTTGTTGATGTAATTTGATTATTTCACGTGTATTTATTTTTTATTAATATACATGCAAAAAAATTTGTCTACTATTAGAAACGACTCTACAACTATCTTATTCAAGCAAAAAGACAAATTTTAAAAAGTATAAAAACCACCAAGTAAAAGGTGGATAATTTCTTTATTATTAAAATATACATATAACACCATTTTCTCTCGCAGAATATTTATTACATACCTAAAAAAATAGTTTTATTCTTGAGATTTAATGCTCTTTTATATATTTATTATACTCTCTCACCGTAAATATATTAACTTAAGCATTGAAGAATATTTAAATCCATCAAAATGTATTGTTTTGCTGGCACTAAGCTTCCTAGTTATATTAACAATAATTTTATTCCTAAATATCTTAGAGTTTCAAAACATTTTTGTGTATTTATTGCTAACGCGTGCCTGGAGAACACCTTAACAAAAGGGTGTGAGTGTGACAAGAAGAATTACTGTCTGCAAGACCTTTATGATGCTGATAAATAAAATTAAATTAAAAAAATCACTGCTGATTCAGACATTTATACACCAGAGAACCAAGGAAAAGTTGTAGTGTTAGAATAATGGTCTGGAAAATTAAAAAAAATAATCAACCTTGTGATTTTCTACTAATTACACCTTCCCCTGCAATGAACGCCAGCATTTGAATTAAAAAGGAAGAAGAGGGTAACCTCACCTCTCTCTAAAGGGGTGTTTATGAAAACGAATCCTTTGACGACCATTGGGACATAGAGATTGTTACATACAGTGTGATAATTTATTTTTTTAAAAAATATATATTAAAATAATTTTTTTTAATATTAATACATCAAAAAATTTTAAAAATACTTAAAAATATATAATTTAAAGCATTTTTTTTTCCAAAACTTGATGAAAAATTGATTCCACCACAGTTTCAAACGAGACCATAATATTAAATTATGAGGTTAATCTTTGATTAACCACAATGTTTTTTTTTTACTGGTCTTGACCTGACTATATTTAGACCATGGGAATCATATCTTTTAAGAAGTGTTGGATTAATATTTTATTTAATTTAATTAAAAATTTAATTTTGATTAGGTTTTTAATTCTAACTTTTTTGGATTAATCAAGATAATAAATCCAGGTTAGCTTAGAATGAGTTACTTCCACACATTTTTATTCATGGGAACTTCTATTTTTGCTAATATAACGTAGGAAAAAACTGAAGAAACTATAGGGTGACCCGCATGGCTCATTGTTTATTAAATAAGCTTGAACTGACTGCAAAACTAAATTGATTGTGACATTTTGATGCAGATCATGCATGCCTTTCAATTTTTTTTTATTTAAAAAATTCCTTTCAAGGGCCGTTTTCTCAGGGAAGAAGACTCCTTTCCTGTATTTGTCTACAAGTCACACTGAGAAGGTTTTGGTTGATAATAAATAATTATAATAATAAGGTGAAATAATCTCTTATTAATTAAGACTTGAGAATCCATAACAGGAAGAGAAAGGTCAGGTTTTCCTAATTAATTAGGGAAATTGATACGTATCATTCAAACAAGAAGGTTCAAATTATCCTCTCATGGATATTGTTTACCTGGAAGCGAAAAATATTTGTGTCAAAGAAATGTTTTTCGAGGAAAAACAAATTATTATAATTAAAACTTCATTTTCACTGATGTATTAACTCATATGTGATGAAATATATATGTCTTGTATATTATATATGAATATTGATATTTCATGAAAAAACCCTTCAATTATTAAAGATTTTTTTCAATTAAGAAATCTGTGTAATTTATTGGAAAAGACTATGTCGCAGGTCAGATTATTATTTTTTAATGTAATAAAAATATTTAAGTTGTTAAAAATTATTTGTTATTGTTATTAAACACATGTTAATAAGTTTATCTTGAAATTTTTTAACCAAACTTTTTATTTAATCTGACTTTAAATTAAAATACATAAGAATTGCTTCAATATGACCAATCAATTTGTCCATATAATTTTTTAAAAATTTATCTAAATATTTGTTCAAAATTTGACTAATACCTGTCCTCATGGCTAGCAATTCGAAAATAATAATAAAAATTGAAGGAAAAAAAAAACCAAATCCAGAGTCAAACCGAGTTGACACCGAGTCAAGCACGCATATATAAGCCTCAGCACCCTCTCCCTCGCTCTCTCTCTCTTCGTTAATATCCATTTTTTTGTCTCATTTTCACCGCTTTAAAACTCTTAATTCCTCCGTTTCTCTCCATAAAATCCAATCCCTATTCAATTAATCCTCCTGCATTTCTCTCATTTTTCTGGATCTAGATTTTGTTAAGATCTGGTGATTTTTCACTATAAAATGAGTCGGTACGATTCGAATCCTTTCGATGAAGAAGAGGTCAATCCTTTCGCGGTATGTGGAAGTTATACGTTTCGTATTTATTAGATCTGTGTATGATTTGCGTATGTACATTGTTCGCGTATTTCGTTTCTGATTTTTAGATTCTTTTGTGATGTTGGTTGTGTTGTTTGGTTGCTGAGAAAACGCGGAGGATTTTTTAGAGAGAAATTTTACATGTTTGGATCTTATTTAGACTAGAAAGTTTTTGTTTATGGTTCTTTTTTCTTAATAATTTTTTGCTTAATCAAGTAGAGTTTGATTATTAGCACTTAGTATAGCAATATTAATTATATAGATTACTATTAATTTTGAGTTTAGATGAAGAAATGAAGCTTATATTTTCTCTTTGTTTGTTTATTTGTTTGGTGATGGAAGGATCAAGGAGGAAAGGGGAAAGGATCAGGGCAATCAAATTATGGCGGAGGCGCGTTTTATATGCCTGTAAGTTTTTGTTTTCTCCTAATTTTTCAGCTTTACAGAATGTAGTGTTTGTTTTGTGAAAGAAGAAGAAACTTATTTCTTTTGATTTAGGAGTTTGTAATTGGTTCACATAAACCTTGTCCTTTATATGAGTTTGGTGCTACCTTGAAGGTTTGATAGCGAAGTCAAGTCCAATGTAGGTGTAATTTGACCGTAGATTATAATTTTCAGTTGGTCAAAGGATGGTTTCTAGCGTTGTTGAAGTAAAAAAGTTTCCCTTTTTTGAAATTTGTGATTTTTTTTGAGTATTTTGTTTGTAAATTGGATTTGATTTTAAGTTCATTATTGCACCTCAAACATGAATCTAAGTTAGGGACCTGGAATTTAATCACAATGATTTGCTCAATAGGAATGGAATCCGAGAGTGAAGTTAAAACCTATAAGTGACATACAAGCACAAGGTGAACAGGATCACAAGCTAATGTGCTTAATGTTTCTCTTAAAGCAATTTTTGTTTGCCAATTTCTTGTGTAGCCACTGTGCTTTATGGATCTTCTACTTATTGCTGAGTGCCAGTCCCATGGTTGGTTTTAGTTGTTCTTGCATATATATGGATTTCATGAGCTGGTGGTACGATTCTGTTTTGGTGTCAATTTTTCTGTATTGGTGCTGTTGCTAACTTATTCTCTTGTGTTTTTCTTTTGTTGTATTCTTGTGAAATTTATAGAATCCTGGAAGTGTCCCCCCTGCAACTTCAAGGCTTTCACCCCTTCCTCATGAACCCTATGATCGTGGTGCAACCATAGATATTCCTCTTGATTCTGGAAAAGTACTATAATGATTCAAGATTTTGGTCGCACAGTTACATTATTTGAATGTTGCTTTCATATTTTTCGTTTTCGTTCTTCTGTCTCTAGGATATAAAAGCCAAGGAGAAGGAACTCCAAGCTAAAGAGGCTGAATTGAAGAGGAGGGAACAGGTGAGTGTTCTGATATAGTAGCTTATGCTCATATATTTATGTGTGTGTGTTTATAAAAGTAATTTGAAATCCACTTTCCTTTTGTTTTCCAGGAACTAAAACGGAAGGAAGATGCGATAGCACGGGGTATGTTATCATATTGATTTTCTTTTTTTGTAGTCAACGAGGCTGTGCATGGTTATATTTAATAGAAGATAATATTCTCTGTTTTGTTTTGACAGCTGGAATTGTAATAGAGGATAAGAACTGGCCACCATTTTTTCCGATTATCCATCATGACATTGGAAATGAAATACCAATCCACCTGCAGAAGATGCAGTATGTTGCATTTACAACATTGTTGGGTATGTTTTGTATTCTACTTCTTGGAAATTCTTTTCGATGGCCACTGATCATTTCCAATTGTTTGGTTCCCATTGTCCCATTGTCCATTATAGTCAATTTTGCTAGGCTGGTCCTCAAGGTTCAGTCCTGTCAGCAAGGAGAATCTGGAGACAAGATTGTCAAACTGGACAATGTATCTTAAACTGTCAGCATATCATTTTTTAATGGATTTAGGTCATTCCTGTGATCGATCATGTAGCTTGAATGGTCATAAAATAGTTTTATTTAGTTGGGTAAATGGTGGACCAGTTTGAGAAATGTTTCCAGACAAACATTTAACAGCTGTAGAGTAACCTGATGTTATGAAATTGCAGGTTTATTTGTCTGTCTTTCTTGGAATATTATAGCTGTTACCACAGCCTGGATCAAAGGAGAAGGTTGGTGCAAATCCACTGAACATATTTGATTATATGGCTATCTCACCAGTTTGTCTAAAATCGTTTTCTTTTCTAGGTCCAACGATATGGTTTCTAGCCATCATCTACTTCATAGCAGGGGTCCCTGGAGGCTATGTTATGTGGTATCGCCCCCTTTATCGTGCAATGAGGTATTATTCTGTCATTCATGGCTGAATCTCATTTTGTTTTTCATGACATGAAAGGTGGGGCCTGTGAAATTTCTCCTTTGACTATTCCGTGCTAGCATAGCAGTGCTTCCTATTCACGCCCTTTGTTTCTAAAGCTTTTCAGGATCCCATAAATATCTAAATATGATTATATAAGCTTGATTCATCTGTTTGCATCATTCACAGATGACCTTATGGATGGTGTGAAGACTTGATTTTTCATATTTAATAATAATGTGGTCAATCTAGACATGGTTGGTGAATTTTTATATGCCAATGTGTGATTTGAATTGGATATTTGTTGATCTGAAGTATCATCTTATAAAAGAATATATACTTCCTGCAATTGTGGAAAGAATCTGACGTACTCTGGTGAGGACCTGAACATGCAAGGAGGTCCAAACAAAAAGAGGGTGGGAGGGAGGTGGATGGAGCTGAAAATGCAGTAACAATAATAATAATTTGTTTTTGCAATGCTCTGCATTGGAGAGGTCATGTTTAGTTATTTTTTATTAGTTTGCCTGCTAGCATTGGAGAGAATTATCCTTAATATTCTTGAAAGCTTAATGAATTCACTAAAGAAACTGTAACTCAGAAAATTCATTAGAGAAATGAGATCAATTAGTGTTTGCATAAAAACTCAGATATTTTCCTATCCTTGGCTTTTTTGAGTCTTTGCTTTCATGCTGTATATCATTTGATTAGCATAAATAGTTCTGCTAACTGATAAAAAAGATTGCTATATGTTTTGAACTTTGCCCATGGTATGTGATTGATGAATGGGTTCAGAATAGATAGATCCTTTTTTCTGGATTATGTTCCATTAAAATACTGGTAATTCTTGAGCATTATAACTTAGCAATAATAGCCTAATGAAAAATATGGGGATGGGTTTTGAAGTACTTAAATTATGCTTTCAAGTAATAAGAAGAATGTAATGGTTTAGTTATACTCTCTCCTTGTTCATTTTTTCCATTACGTGCATTATGCTATCATAACTTTTATTCAACTCTGTGCCAACTCCTATTGCAGGACAGATAGTGCTCTGAAGTTTGGATGGTTTTTCTTTGCTTACCTGGTAATCTCATTTATGTATTCCTTCCGTATTCCTTTCCTTCTTGAAGATCCTCTAGAAAATCCCTTATTTGTTGTTCTTGTGTTTTCCATGCAGTTTCACATTGGCTTTTGCATCTTTGCTGCTGTTGCTCCCCCAATTGTTTTCAAGGGGAAATCACTTGCGTAAGTTTTTCTTTTAGATGTTGCATTGAAGATAGTTATTTTGCTAGAAAATTAAATATGACGTGGCTTTGTTTGGAAAGTGAAACAGCTATTCTGGGAAAACGAGGATTGTCCCACTCATCTGAAATTCATATTATTATGTTTTGTTGGAGTCTTTTTCTAAAATGTTTGAGATTGATAGGGTTGAAAATATATTGATTGTATTTACCTTTAATTTCTCTACTCTGCTAATGTTTGTGTGATCTTTTGTGGACAGAGGTATTTTGCCTGCTATTGATCTTATGGGCAACCACGCTTTAGTTGGGGTAAGCTTTCTACTTTTTAGTTAACAGTTTGATCCTTGATAATATTAGTGGACCTCCACTGCTATTATGGAAGTACTTTCATGCTGCATATGATATGTTACAGTTCATTTTTAGAGTGAGAATTTTGATGAAGTATGGCTTTGTAAAATTATCCGGGTTGACTTGAGAATAATGGGAGAAATGCATCTGTATATTTGATTGTGTACAGTTTTGATGCAGATGTCCAAGCAAGTCTGACTCTAGTACAATTTTGTTTGCAGATATTCTACTTCATTGGATTTGGATTCTTCTGCGTTGAATCCCTCCTCAGTATCTGGGTCATTCAGGTTGAATAAATCCTTGGACAACTTGTGCACACATCCCTGCTTACTGTTTCATTATGGTTTTGCTAAAGGTTCTTTGTTTGTTTGTTGTCCTGAATTGCAGCAAGTCTACATGTATTTCCGAGGCAGTGGGAAAGCAGCAGAGATGAAGCGGGAGGCGGCAACAAGGACCATGATGGCTGCCCTATGACATTGCTCCCACTGGACAAAGATGCTCTTCTTGGATGGTACCGAAAGACCTACTTCCTTACTAAACGCGTCTTGCTTCATTGTTAACCTTGTCGATGTGTTCATCTTTATACACAATTCTCAAACCAAAGAACTTGTCAGATTAGAAAAATTGAATAGGATTCATTTTTAGAGCTTTGTGTTCAGCTGAGGCATCAGCTTCATGAGACTGAGATTGATACTATGTTTCTCACCTTGTGATACTTTGTTTCTCACTTTGTATTTCTATAGAATGATTGTGTCATTGTATGTTAATTCATTTTTACACTTCTAGTGCTTAAAGAGAGGCGGTTGCCGAGACTACAGCAGATGGCTTCAGGCTTGAATGGTTCCCTCAAACAAGAAGTGCTTGATCCATGAGATGATGATATGTGTTATCGCACTGGTCTGGTAAACCTCAGCTAGTTGATTCATGTTAATTTTGGCCTGTTTTTTTCTTGACCTGCCATGGACATAACGTTGTGGCTCGCAAGGAGTCAAGTCTTACAATTTGCTGGTGTTGATGGAGCTTCTGATAATTTTCGCAGCTCCACAATGTTCCATCTTCCATCTGATGACTTCAGTCGTTCCATCACTAGCAAATGGGACGGCATGGACTATGCAGAAAAAAGAAAACCCATCTTCAAGTTGCGGTCAAATAAAAATGTGGTTGCAGAATGGCATTAATCCAAACATGATAATGTTTTAATAATATATTAGTCTCTGATTCTAGGGTTTCCTGGAAGTTAAAACCCCCCCAAAAGTTCTCACTTCAAAACCTTTTCCTATTTTTTTCCCCTCTTGATTCTTACAACCAGTCAAAAAAAAAAAAAAAACCATTCAAAAGAATTTTACCTGTTGGAAGGAGAAAGAAGCCAAACTCGGCCCTTATTAACATTTACACCATAAACTAAAAAATTTAGCTGATTGTAAACTCTTCAGTACACTGTTCATAGCAATATTTTCCTTTCATTGTCCCTGAGATTTTTACTTTTTATTTTATAGATTAGTCATTGAACTTAATTTCTTTTTAATTTTATTCTTCTGTATTATATTTCCATGATCTATTGTGTTAATATCCTTTTCTATTTATATTATTCTTTCGCATGCCTGGTTTGCTATAGAGTATTTTAACATTAAACTAAAGATTTTTTTCACAAAATACACTTCAAACTTATTATATAAAAAAATAAAAAAATAAGGATCAAAATTAACATGGATAAAAAATAGGTATTTTTTTCAAAACACATGAAAAAATTAAATTTCATTCCTAAAGTTTTGAATTATACATGTTTGGTCCTTTCTATTTTTTATTTTTATATTTCAATTCAAAACTTTATTTTTATCGTATTTCATTCCTTGAATGTAAAGAAAGGAGGGAGAGAGATGTTGAAAAATGATAAGGGGAGAGAGAGTGATTAGTTGACCATAAAAATAATCAAAATTTATGTTAATAAGTTTGTCTTGAATAAAAGAATTCAATGAAGGTGATTTTGCTTTTAAACATACTAAAAATATAGATTAGGCATGTTAATTTGTTTTCAATTTGATTTGATTTTGAGGTTTGATAATATAAAGTTGAGGCTTCAAAATGTGTATTGAGGTTTTTATGATGATTTAAATAAAAATAAATTGAAAAATAAATTTTAAAGGTTTCAATATTTAAATTATGATTTTCTGATTACTTTCAAAAACATAAATGAATAATAAGTTATTTATAATCTTTAAAAAGATAAAAAAAACTAGTGGAGTAAGCTCCTTCCCAAGACCAACAACTCTTGATCTTATTTTTTTAACAATGTTTTTTAATTAATACCTTTTATTTTAAAAAAAAGTTGTCTTGTTTAATTATATTTTTTAAATATTATTAATCTTTTGGATTTTTTTTAATTTCACAATACTTTAAATAAGTTATTTTAATTTATCTTTAAACTTTTTTTTATCTTAAATTTTAGACAAGTAAGTTATATTTGCATGATTTATTTATAAGAATAAAAATCATATGTATGTAGATTTGACCTTAAAGAAAAATAAAAGAAATGTATAAAATAAAAATAAAAATAAAAATAAAATATTTATAAGGGCATCTATTTTTTTTAATAAAAAAAATCAACTTCCCACTTATATCTTTACCGGTCTTAACAATTTTTATTTGATTTATTATTTTTTATATTATTCAATCTATTTTATTAAATAAAAAAATTATTTTTAACTAAAAAAATTATAATATCAAAAAATATATTTATAATATTGTCAATTTTTTATATATAAAAATTAACTTGAAATAGTGGTTCGGTAACACCAATTGAAAATACTGACTAACGTTCTCACTATTTTACCCTTCAGATTCATTCTATTCCCCTCCTGTCGTTTGCTTCCAGCCTGAGCCCACTTTCTACGGCCAAATATCAAGCAACTTGCAAGAACACTGTACAGTGTACACCCATTTCATTTCCTAACCAAATTTCTTGAACCCCAAAAACCCTAACTCAAGAAAAAAAATGCTTCACAGTGGCAGTTTCAGTTACAGTCAGAGTCACAATCAAACTTCAAGAGAATTAGGGCATCAAAATCTCCTCCAACTGAACATTTACTCTCCAAGTAAGCTCCTTTCTCTTCATTCTCCTAGGGTTTTTATAGGGTTTAATAACAACCATCTTAAAAATCATAACTTTTCAAGAAGAAAGCACTGCCCTTTACCCAACAATGCTTTACTTGGTGATAAAAGAGTTTTATATTCACAAACCCAGAAACAAAGTAGTAAAGAAAGTAAGGGTTTTTTAGGGTTTAAGCTTCAGTGTCACTCGAAGACTCTAACTTTACCGACTAAGGGTTTTTCAGTAAATGGTAAAAAGAAGAAGTATGGTGGTGTTTTGCCATCAATTTTAAGGTCTTTAGAGTCTAATACTGATGTTGAGAAAACCCTTTATTCCTTTTGTGAGAATTTGAGTCCTAAAGAACAGACTGTGGTTCTTAAAGAACAGAGGAATTGGGAGAGAGTTGTTAGGGTTTTCGAGTTTTTTAAGTCGCAGAAGGATTATGTTCCGAATGTGATTCATTATAATATTGTGCTTCGAGTGTTGGGTAGAGCTAAGAGATGGGATGAATTGCGGCTTTGTTGGATGGATATGGCGAAAAATGGGGTTTTGCCGACGAATAATACTTATGGAATGCTTGTTGATGTGTATGCCAAAGCGGGTCTTGTTGAAGCTCTTTTGTGGATTAAACATATGAGACTTAGAGGGTTATTTCCAGATGAGGTTACAATGAATACTGTTGTCAAGGTTTTGAAGGATGTGGGGGAGTTTGACAAGGCAGAGAGGTTCTATAAGGATTGGTGTGCTGGAAGGGTTGAGTTGGATGGTCTTGAATTGGATTCTATGCTTGATTCTGAAAATGGGTCTCGATCTGAACCAGTTAGTTTTAAGCATTTTTTGTTGACTGAGCTTTTCAAAACAGGAGGGAGAGTAAAGATTGGGGGTTCATCAGATGAAGAAACACTGGTTAGGAAGCCATGTCTAACATCCACATATAATACATTGATTGATTTGTATGGGAAGGCAGGACGTCTCAAGGATGCAGCTGAAGTCTTTTCAGAAATGTTGAAATCTGGGGTGGCAATGGATACTATCACTTTCAATACCATGATCTTTACTTGTGGAAGTCATGGACTTTTGTCAGAAGCAGAGTCTTTGCTTGATAAGATGGAAGAAAGACGGATATCTCCTGATACGAGAACTTATAATATATTTTTATCTCTATATGCTGATGCAGGAAATATTAATGCAGCCCTTGAGTGTTATTGGAAGATTAGAAATGTGGGTCTTGTTCCTGATATTGTATCTCATCGAACTATACTTCATATATTATGTGGAAGGAATATGGTAAGAGAAGTGGAGGCTGTTATTGAAGAAATGAAGAAGTCTTCTCAGAAAATTGATGTGCATTCTGTGCCTGGTATCATTAAAATGTATATTAATGAAGGTTTGCATGATAGAGCAAATAACCTTTTAGACAAGTGCCAGTTTGATGTTGGATTCTCATCAAAGGTTCGTGCAGCAATTATCGATGCTTATGCTGAAAGGGGGCTTTGGGCTGAAGCAGAGGCTGTCTTTTATGGAAAAAGGGATTTGTTGGGACCGGAGAAGGGTGTTTTGGAATATAATGTCATGGTCAAAGCTTATGGTAAGGCAAAGCTTTATGATAAAGCCTTTTCTCTCTTTAAGGGCATGAGAAATCATGGGACTTGGCCTGATGAGGTCACATATAATTCTCTTATCCAAATGTTCTCTGGTGGTGATTTAATGGATCAAGCTAGGGACCTCTTAGATGAAATGCAAGAAGCAGGGTTTAAACCGCAATGTCTAACCTTCTCTGCTGTCATGGCATGCTATGCCCGTCTGGGCCAGCTTTCTGATGCAGTCGATGTTTACCAAGAAATGGTAAAGGCAGGAGTAAAACCTAATGAAGTTGTTTATGGGTCTTTAATCAATGGATTTGCGGAAGTTGGAAATGTTGAAGAAGCTCTGAAATATTTTCGCATGATGGAAGAAAGCGGGATTCCTGCAAATCAGATAGTGCTGACTTCCCTGATCAAGGTTTATAGTAAGCTGGGATGCTTTGACGGAGCAAAACATTTGTATAAGAAGATGAAGGATTTGGAGGGTGGTCCTGATACTATTGCATCAAATAGTATGATCAGTCTTTATGCAGACCTTGGAATGGTATCTGAAGCTGAATTGGTTTTCAAAAATTTGAGAGAAAATGGTCAGGCTGATGGGGTTTCCTTTGCGACCATGATGTATCTGTATAAGAGCATGGGCATGCTTGACGAAGCCATTGATATTGCAGAGGAGATGAAGCAGTCAGGTTTACTGAGGGACTGTGTGTCATATAATAAGGTAATGGCATGCTATGCCACCAATGGTCAGCTACGTGAGTGTGCTGAATTGTTGCATGAGATGATTGGCCAGAAACTGTTGCCTGATGGTGGAACCTTTAAAATTTTATTCACTGTTTTGAAGAAAGGGGGCTTTCCATCTGAAGGCATAGCACAGCTAGAATCAGCTTATCTGGAAGGAAAACCTTATGCTAGACAAGCAGTCATCACCTCCATTTTCTCTGTAGTGGGTCTGCATGCTTTAGCGCTCGAGTCGTGTGAGTCTTTCACAAAAGCAGAAGTAGCTCTCGATTCCTTTGCCTACAATGTTGCAATATATGCTTATGGGTCATCAGGGGAGATTGATAAAGCTTTGAAAACATTCATGAAAATGCAGGATGAAGGCCTTGAACCAGACCTTGTTACTTCTATTAATCTGGTTCATTGTTATGGGAAAGCTGGTATGGTTGAAGGTGTGAAGAGGATTTATAGCCAATTAAAGTATGGAGAGATCAAGCCCAATGATTCTCTAGTCAAGGCTGTCGTGGATGCTTATAAAAATGCCAACAGGCATGATCTTGCCGAATTGGTTAACCAAGACATAAGATTTGGTTTTGATTCTCAACAATATTCTGATTCTGAAATTGAAGCCGGGTCTGATGAAAGTTCTCTGGGCTTTTAGAATCCAGTAATTTTGTATTTTTACCAATGATGCACACTGTACAGAGGCAAAGTTCATTTGAGCATCGAAGAATTGTATGTATGGATAGTAAAATAGTCAAAGGATAGTCCTGTCTTGATGTAGAGTCTGGTTTTGCTGTAAGATTATTTTGACTGTAAACCAGTGCTGCTCCCTTCTTAATATTTGATGTCAATACCAAATTTTGCCTGTTCTCTTCTTTTTACACAGTTGCGGTCTTTCATACACATTGATTCCTCAGAGTTGATACATCGTATTGCATTTGTAGCTGACTAGCTGTATGACATGTTATAACTTTCTGAACCTGAAATGGTTATTTTCATTGATAAACAGAAATGATGTCCTTCATTTGCCCAGGCTCTTTGTGGTGTTTCTTGTTACTTTGATCCTGTAAACCAGTGCATTTCTTACAGTTAATTGGGCTCATGCTAGAGCCTCGAAGTTGAAATGAAGTAGGGTTAAGGTACATGCACTTACATTCCCCATGCACAGTTTCTGTGCTCCTTTTATTTCCTCAGAAAATATAAGAATTGAGTTTTCAATGACAACAAGTTATTTGAATACTGCAATAGTTTTGAATAATCATCACCTGGTCACTGGATGCCAGCTTATGAACATTCGGCAAAGCTTATGAAACAACATTCAGCAAGCAAAGTTTCATCAATAGAGTTTTTGGAATAGAATGTGAAACAGCATGTTGTTCATGAACAACTAACTACGGATGAAAGGTAAAAAGTTTCAGTCCTTTTGCAATTTAACATCTTCTCTCTACATTTCAAAGCATTTTGTAGTTTTAAATCAGATTATAAAATTAATTGGAGGTTGAAAGATCTATTCAATTAAGTGCAAAGACCGCACACCTTTTTTATTCAATTGTATTTCTCGGAGATAAAAAAAAAAGAAGAAATTTACAGGACTTGGTTGTCATAATGGCTCCCAGGAATTAAACATGGAAAATAACTTGGTGTCATTTGTTTAATTCCTGATGGTGATTGTATTACAAAAAGGGCATGACAGCAGAGGAAGTTTTCGTTTAGGTTGAGAAGTTCCCATGAACAAAATTTTGGTGTCTTCTCATCTCATTGCAGGAGATTCTGTGCTGACAACTTTCCGAGTACTCATTTTAACCAAGACATTGACAGGAAATCTTCTAGTATGCCAAATGACTGGAAGCGTTCCAATTCGGTGGTCAAGGACAGCTATTGCAGAAAAATCGGTGTCCGTAGTCTGCATCTGGTTTCATCGCTCTTGATTTTTGGACCTGCATGTCTTCTGTGATTCTGGATATCTTGAGAACTTCAAGCTTTTCTTCAGCCTTCAAAATTGCTAAGATGATATACATAGAAGATTCTTTTCACCTGAGACTGTTATCTAGATATTAACAAATATTACTGTTTAAGTCTCGATCCAACTTGTGCCTGGCATTTTGCCAACACCTCTCTTCGTCATTAAATTCCGAATTTTAACAGCATCATCCCATCGGCCAACTGCTCTATAGACATTAGCTAAATATACATAGCTGAGGTGGTGGTCAGGTTTCAATTCCATTGCTTTCTTTGCAATGCGCTCTGCAGTAGCAGAGTGTGGACTGGCTGCACAAGCACCAAGAAGAACTGTCCAAAGAGATGGCTCATCTCTGCAATTTGCGTACTCTATCAATTTTTCTGCTTCTTCTAGCAAACCAGCACGGCCTAGAAGATCAATCATGCAATTGTAATGCTCAATTCCTGGTTTAATTTCATATACCTCAGTCATTGCGGCAAAATATTTCTTCCCTTGGTCAACCAAACCAGCATGACTACAAGCAAAGAGAACCCCAACAAAACTAATATAATCAGGCCTAATCCCCTCTTCAATCATCTCATCAAATAATTGAAAAACTTCTCCACCTCTTCCATTCTGGGCAAAGCCATAAATCATCGAGTTCCAAGTTATCAAATTTCTAACTGACATCCGCACAAAAATTCTGTATGCAAAATCAATACAACCACATTTTGCATAAAGATCAACTAATGCTGATTCTGTGACCACATCTCGCCAACAACACCTTTTCACATACTGGCAGTGAACCTCTTTCCCTTGTCTTACAGCTGCCAAACCTGCACAAGCACGAAGAACAGTTCCAAAACTATAGGTATCAACCTTTTTCCCTTCTCTAAAAATCTTAATAACAGATTCAAAGTCACCATTTTGACAATATCCCCCTAACAATGCAGTCCAAGAAACCAAATTCTTTACACTCATTCTATCAAAAACACATTGAGATTGGTTAACCAACCTACATTTCCCATACATGTCAACAAGGCTGCTCTCAACAAAAACATTTCCACTCAATCCTGATGTAATCACCTTAGCATGCACTTCTTTACCTTGCTTCAACCTCCCTAAATTACCACAAGCAGTCAAAACCGTCCCAAACGTAAACCCATCAGGCGACAACCCATGTTTCCTACACATCGAATAAAAGAATCCCAAAGCTTTATCATACACATCGTTCCTCGTAAAAGCTGCAATGATCGAGGTCCAACAAATAGCATCTGGTTGAGGCAATTCAACAAACACCAGGATCGCATCATCCACCGCAGAATTCCTTCCATACATATCAATCAAAGCAGTAGAAATAACATCATTCAAATCAAACCCACGAACCATAACAACCCCATGAAAGCATTTACCAAGCCTTAAGTCCCCAAGTCCCGAACACGCCTTTATCACAGCAGATAAAGTGAACCCATTTGGCTCAATACCAAGACCCAACATTTCCAAAAATAATTCAAGAGACTTCTTTGGTTTTTCTACCTTAACATAACCAGTTATCATTGAAGTCCAAGAAATCAAATCTTTATAAAACAACCCATCAAAAACCCTTCTTGCCTCAAAAAGATTAGGGCCCAGCTTGAAATAAAGTGCAAGCAAGCTATTCCCCACAAACCTATCAGTATCAAGACCAGATTTTATAGCATGAGAATGGAATTGGATACCGTGAGTAAAGGAGACAGCTTTAGTACAAGTTTGCAAGAGAGAAGCATAAAAGAATGGTTTGTTGGAGAGTCTTGTCCAGTCTATGGAGTTTAGGACGTGAATTGCTTCAAAAAGCGAACCGGATTTGCAGTACTGGATGATTTTGTATGCTTTCGATTGTGGATTTTCGAAAGTTTTGAGATTTAGAGAAGCAAGCGTGCTGTAATGGCGTTGGCTAGAGAGAAGAAGCTTCATAACTGATTTTTGAACATTTCTGGCGGTTCGGAGATGTGGTGGTTAAGTACCACATGACATGGGCTCTGAGGTGGAAGGACTGATGTTACTGTAGTCTTTTGAGTTTTGGCTCATTTGATAAATAGATTTTGTTTTTTCAAATATGTTTTCGGATTTCTACATAAAAAAATGCTATAAGGTAGATTGCTCATATGAATAAATCAGTTTAAAATGATTTAATTTGCATTTAAGATTATCATACATATTGTTTTTCAAAATATTTTTAATTTAAAAATACATTAAAATTATATTTTTATTTTATTTTTGATATCAACATATTAAATTGATTAAACAACACTAAAAAATATTAATTTAAAACTTTTACAAAAAATAAAAAAAAAATACTTCAATCAGATTTTTATAGATATTTGATAATTCTTTCAACTCATATTAGTGTCTGTTTGGTAATATTAAAAAAAGTGTAAGTAAATATAACTAGATGAAATTATATTTATTATACTTATTAAAATAATTTTTTTTGTTTTGTTAAAATGGTGGGGTTAACCTACCGTCAACTAAATGTTACCAAATCAATAGTGTTTAAAATTCAGCTTAAAACCTAGCCTGTGTCAAGCTCCACGCCGTGATTTTCTCATGTCAAGCCAAGCTGAGATGTGTTAGGAAGTAAAAAAATTTAATTTCTTATAAAAAATTTAATATGATTTATATGTTTTGAATTGTTTTTATATGTTTATGTTAAAAATAATTTTTAAAAAATAAAAATAATTTTTATAATTTTCAGTATAAAAAGTTATTTAAAAAATAATTGCTACCACACTACCAAATATATTCTTATCTTTTAATAAACTAGCTAGAGTTTATAAAAAAAATAATTAAATGAAAATAAGTCAATCATGTTAATGAATACTCCAAGATATTCTTTAGTATAAAAAAGAATAATAAAATTTAAATAGACTAACATTTATCTATGTTATTAAAGAGTGCTTGGCTAAACAGTAATTATTATAATTTTAAAAATTAACTTGGTAATCAAGGAGTTTTTTTTAGAAGATAAAATATATAGGTTAAAACAATTAAAAAATATTAAAAAACAATAATTTAATTTTTTAAGCTAAGTATATTTTTAAAATGAACTCAAATATAATTATATATATATATATATATATATATATATAAAAACAGGAAATGGCAATTACCCTTTAAAAATAATTTGTCTGTTTCGTAGCAATGCCCGAAAATCGATAGAAACCTAACAACTGCCACCCACATTCTCCCTAGTCAACGAAAGCCACCTGGCTGGTCTCAGTAATGACCTTGCTATTTTTCGCTCCTGTGTCTGCCCGCGTGTGCGGTCCAGATCATCTCAGACCACCTTCCTTGTAGTAGTAAGCCTAAACGTGCCTGACACGTGGAAATAACCCACAAGAGAACTCTTTGCACTCAAAAGGGAGCTAGACCGCCACCATTAATTCTTGACCAAACAACAAACAACTCTCCCCGTAACCTCATAAATTTTATGAGATGTTGTTTTACTTTTTTTTTTTTTTAAATGATATTATTTTAAAATTTTTAAAAATATTATCAAACCAATTTTGATTATATCAATCATATTAACTCTAGATTTTTCTTTGACAATCAATATAGGAATAGGGTCCTAAATCAATTCATTTAGCTGGGTTGTGTTTTGTAATTATGCTTAAAATCGAAAAATAAATAATAAAATTTTTTAAAAAAATTTTTAATATATTTTTTAAAACATAACTCTTGCAGCACTCCTAAAAAACCGAAAAATCTACCTGGCTGGCCTTTAGTAATGACATTGCTGTTGTCGGCTCCTGAGTCTTACCCGCGTGTACGGTCCAGATCCCCTCAGACCACCTTCCACGTTGCTGCAAGCCTAACTGTGTCTGACACGTGGTAATAAAAAACTCTTTGCACTCAAAAGGGAGTAGACCGCCACCATTAATTCATGACCAGACAACAAACAACTCTGGATCCTATGAACTCATAAACTTGTTCACAATGATCTTTATTTATTTTTAGTTGGTTGAGAGGTGAGTTGGTTGTTGTTGTTGTTATTATTCTTTTTATTATTATTATTTAAGATTTGAAAGAGATATGATTAAAAGATTTTTTTAAAAAAATCTAGTTTAAAATAAAGTTATTAAATTCAATGTGCTTATACTATGGTCTAAAATATTAAATTACTAGCCAAAGCATGTTAACTTTTGATAAATTTAAAATAATATTGTTATAAATTTTTTTTTAATTAAATTAAGTTTTGATTTGGCTAATTTAGTTATGAGTTAACTCATTTGAATTGATTTGAATTTTTTTTTAACTCAGATTAAGTTATAGATTAGATAAATAGATTATTGGATTGATACCAACCAAACTAGAACTTTTCACTTAAAAATATATTAAAATAATTTATTTTATTTTTTAAAATTTATTTTTAACATCAACTTATCAAAACAATTATAACAACTAAAAATTTAATTTAAAACAAAAAAAATATCAAAAAATAAAAAAAATAGCGAAACATTCATCTCGACTCCAAACATGCCTAATTACACGACGGGGTTAAAATTAATTGGATTAAAAAGAGTTGTAGTTTTAAAAATGCGGCGAATCTAACGGTCAAAAGACCAATGAAGTTGCTTGATCTTTAACGCCTCTCATGCGTATATAAATGCACTTGCCCAGCTACTATTTATATGCTGACTGCTTACCAGCAGTATTGCTCTCTCAAGTCTCAACTCAAAAAAACTACGGCAAGCCCAAAATATATCAAGACAAGAACAGCATGGTTTACTTTTGTTTTCTTATTGATCAGACTCGGAAAGTGAGAAGAAGCAAGCCGGCAGCTGGAACTTGTTCAAGGTGTGGTGGCGGAGCAAGTGTAGCTGACATGAAAACCTGTACAAGATTTTGCTATGTGCCATTTTACTCGAGATCTTGGAGAGCTATCATGTGTACTTTCTGTGGAGCTATTCTCAAATCTTACCACTGAATTACTGTTCTTCATTCCTTTAGCTAGTTAGCTTTGGAGGACTTCAGCATGGGTTTTTCCCTCCCTTGCTCAATAAGTTTATATATATGGTGTTAATTAAATAAGTTTTGGACGCCTTGCAGCTACTTATAAAAACATGCTTGAACCTCTAGTTTTACACGTTGCTTATTCTATTTCTTAACCTTTTTTTTTATGAGAAATCTGGGTTGGGAAATTGTAGAGAGCAGTGTTGTTCATCGAGAAAAAATTAAGAAGAAGGAAACTGTAGAGAGCTAGAGTCCTCAAAGGGAGATAGATGCTCAATGTTCTTTCTTGTTTGCAGCATAGAAAAAGGGGGGATACGTCAATGGTTTTGGGTTTGGAATCCTGCAGTTTGTGCAGCGAGTGTGATAAATTTACAGACGGGCAGCTTTAATCAGGAGGATGGACAGTAATGGCTCATCATCAAGAGGAGAGGACATGGAAGGTGGAGTTCTGTACGTGATGCCAATAACTGAATACGTACGGTCTAACTTTTACTATTAAAATTATAATTCTTTTTATTAACATACATCTCTGTGTTTCAATTTGCGTGCACCTCAAATATATTAAAATTGTAATTATATTAATGCATGCAAGCATGGAGTCTTTTTCAGAAATAAGTGAAATAATAAGAGCACGTACTAGTCTAGGTGAACCCTTTAATGACCTAATAGAGGGTACCAATTTTACACGTAGTTTTAAAAATCAATCCGGTAGTCGAGGGAAGATTTTTATAACGGGTTCAGAGGTTTATCCAGGTTAATAAAAATAATAAAAATAATATTATTTTATTAAAAAATAATTGACGGTCAACTATATATTTTATTCAACTCAAATCGATTCAAGTTTTGAATTGGTTAGGTCTTGTGTTGATCTGTCATGCCAATCTAGTATTAAAACTATGATTTAATTTACGCATCAGATAATTTTCTGTCTAGGCTAGCTGCATGCTCCAATCATCCAGCAATGATTTTTTTTTCCTTGACATTAAACTTACTTTCTTGAACCTTTTAATCGAGAAAATGCAGAAGTACGTGTTAACTTCTACGTACGAATACAAAGTATGATCATGAAAGGGCAGGAAGATGAAAACTCATGGGATTTTCCTTCTGTTTTTGTTGCTGAGGGAATCAAGGGATGGATATGGACAGCCGTGCCTGGGAAGCTGTTGAATGACGATGAGATGCATGTGAAATGCCAGCAAGAAAAAGGGTGTTTGGTTTCCCTTTCATCATCATCTACAGATATTATCACTCTCAGTGCATTTTTTATGTCTCAGCTTAATGAGTGAAGAAATTTATGAGAAAGGACAACTGGGTGTAATAAATTATGAGAATTAATGCCATTAGATTACAGCTTTCTGTATTTATTTTATTTCAGAAGTCCTTTTCATAGCCCAGCTTCTAATAAGCTTTCAATTTTGCTATCTAGCGTTTTAAATTGTGGTTCAATAATAATGAAAACATTAAAAATAGTGTTTTTTTTTGTTTTTTTATTTCAATCACGGTTTAAAACCCCGGCTACAGAGGGGTGTATGAGAATGTGATGGTGGTTTTTTCACTTAGAAATATATTAAACTAGTATTTTCTACATGTTATAATATCAGAATGATCTAAAAACACTAAAAAAATTAATTTGAAAGAAAAAAAATATTTTTTTCAAAATTACTTTTAAAAATAAAAAACAAACGGGATCTTGAGATCATACTTTAGGGATATTTCATAAAAGGGTATTTATTAAAAATTATTCAATGTTCTTAATTAATCACGGTATTTCTTTTTTATTTAGAATTTGTGGGAATACTTGAAAATATTAATATATAAAATAACATTTATTTAATGTATTTAAAAAAGTCATTAGTTTTTTTTTTAATAGTCGATTTTTTTCAAAAACAAATCAATGGTAGATAAAAGTTAATGAATGCACATTCATATAATGTTTGAATCCTAGCTTTTTCCTTCATAAAATTGGAGCAATACAGGGGAAATTAGCATGATTAGTTTTGACCAATAATGACATGAACAAATCTAGAAATTAATGATCTAAACAAATTTTAATTCATTAAAAATAACATCTATTGCTTGCATATTTGCAGAAATTATATAACCTTGGATGCCTAGGCCCATAGTATCTTGGTAGAAACCAAGGTATCAAGAACAATAATTCAAAGTTTCATTAATGGTTGAAAATATGTGATAATCTTAATTTTAATTTGAAAAACACATCAAGTCATCAATTTATTATACAATTTTTGATCCTTGTGAAAAGATCAACGTCCACTTCTTTATTTCTTAACCTATCATATGAACAAGAAAAGGATAGGAAAACAGGGGGGGTGTCTCAAAATAACAGATTCAAATTAATGGCCCAAGAGTAGCCCATCCCATTAAATAAAAAGCCTTAGCTCACCAAATCCATATAAAAAATCCCAACAAAAACCAAAACCCTAGCACCTTCCAACTAGGGTTTAAGAGGCAAACCTTTCTCCCAAACAACAGAAATCCCAGTTCTCACACACGAAAAAAAGGAAAACAGTATATATATAGTATCAATAGATTTGCCACTGTTTCAGTTATGAAATTTCACTGCACCATAAACTCTTCTCTCCAAAAATCCAATCTTAAAAATGGTGGGGTTTGTATCTGAACCCTCCACCATTAAAGAAGAAGAAGAAGAAAGCAACCAAGTTTCTAAAGCTAGAAACTTGGAAGACCCAATTGAACCTTTTGATCAAAAGCTCACAAATTTTGCTGATTCTTTTCTTGATTTTGATTCTATAGAGGAGTTTTTTGAAGGCCCAGAAAGGTTTAGTTTAGATTTTGAGAAGAGAATGGAGATGGATGATAAAGGGCTTGTTGTTAAGGACCTGGTTGTTAATGGTTCTGATTCAGTTTTCGAAGAAAAGAAGGGAATTGTTGATGGGTCTGATCTGGGGGGTTTGGTGAAGGTGAAGGAAGAAAGAGTGGAGCTTGAAAGAGGAGGGAGTCTGGGGTGCTCTATTGAGGAGGAGATGGGAAGGGTTAGTTTGGTTGCTGAGCTGAGTTTAGTTGTGGTTGATGGGGGTGCAAAAGTTGTGGGTGATGAGGCAGAGATAGGTAATGGTGGTTTGATGAATGGGTCGGGTTCAGATATTGGTGACGGTAGTGGTGTGAATGGTAAAATAGTGAGTGATGAAGAGGAGAGCGAAAGTGAAAGCGAGTCTGAATCGGAGAGTGAAAGCAGTTCATCTTCTAGTAGCAGTAGTGATGATGATGATGATGATGATGAACAAGAAGAGGAGAGTGATCAGGAAGAGGAGGAGAAGAAGGGGGGAGTTAGAATGGAAGTAAATAAAGGGTTAGATGGTTTGGGTGACATGGAAGAAGGTGAGATACGGGATGTTGATGGAGAGGAAATGGTTGCTGGGAATGATAGTGAGGATGAGGGTGAGGAGGAGGAGGTGGAGGAGGAGGACGATGGATACAAGATGGTTGAGTGGAGTGATGTTGATGAGGAGGAGGATGCTGCTACGGGAGAGCCTATTAAGTCGAAGAACGAGGTTCAGGTAAATTTTTGCTGCTTTTGCTGCTATTTTATGTGTGAATCAGTTTTATCTTATTGTACATTGTTTAATGTCCGAGGCATTGGAATCATTAGTTCTTGCTTTGTCATTGATCATGTGAGTACGATCTATGGAGTTAAATATAGAAATGCAAGGTGTTTTCATACACATTTTTTCTGGCAAGTAAATGTTAGGGCAATTTATTGTTTTATATGGCATAGTCTAGCGGTGTATTGTTTCTTCACTTTCCAGAAGATGAAGGTTTAGCAGCTTAACATGAATACTGTTTGAAAACAAATTTATTGTTGTAGTTACTGGTGCCCAGCCTAATTAACTTAAGGTTTATGTAAGAATACAATTAGAGGACTCTGAAAAAAAATAACAACAATAAAAACTAAAAAGCCTTCGTTCCTTCTCTGTTTGATATAGTCACTGATTTTTATGGTTCTACATTAACAGGTTAATTGCTATGATAATGATAATGCAATTTACTATTAATGTTAGTTTAAGAATAGGAATTTTTTGACTTGGCTCCTCTGTGTGTGACTTTCTATGGACCCAGAATAAGGCTATACTGTTATACCCATTGATGACAAGTATGCCTGAGTTAGGTTGCAGATCAAAATTTGATCCAGTGGCTCACTATTCAGGCGTTTCAATGTTTTGTTTTTATGTCATATTGCTAATCAAATAAACTTGTGCCAAATCTGCAGTTTCTCCCTCCTGTTCCTCCTGTTCATGCTTCATTGGAACTTCATCATCAGATGCTACCTGTTGGAGTTGTTTTGTCGGTAAGCCCGTATGAAGCCAAGTGTAGATCATTTTTATTGAAGTAAAGATGTCTTAAATCTAACACCAATATATGTAAATCACACAGATATGTTTGCTTTCTCTGTCAATTTAAGCTCTAGGTTGACTTTGGATTGGTGAGAGCTGTCTCAGTAAATCTTTTATTCTTGATTTTTCAGGCTATAGGTCCCCAGGTTATAGTACAAGGGGTGGAAAAGCACAATCCCTTGAATGAGGGTTCTATCCTGTGGATAACTGAAAAGAGATCCCCGTTGGGGTTGGTAGATGAGATTTTTGGACCTGTCAAAAACCCATACTACGTGGTGAGATACAATTCAGAAAGTGAAGTCCCTGCTGGGGTCCTTAATGGTACTTTGATATCTTTTGTTCCTGAGTTTGCCAATCATGTGCTCAATGTCAAGAATCTTCACAAGAAAGGGTACGATGCATCTGGTGAATACGATGAAGAGTTAACTAATGAGACAGAATTTTCAGATGATGAGAAAGAGGCGGAGCACAAGAGGATGTTAAAAATGTCAAAGAGAGGAGTCAGTGATGAGAAATCTGGAAAAAACAAAAACAATAGAAGGAAGGTGAAAAATAGGGGTGGCGGTTGGAAGAATAATAAACCTTTGGGGGAGCAAATGCCAACTGGTGTAGATCAGCTACCACCCAATCAAAATTTGCGTAATGACTCTGCTGTTGGAACATCATTGGCCCCAGTGCCTCGGACAACTGGTGTTTATGCACCTTCAAATGGTGTATGGGCGAATATGGTACCGTCTCAGCAGCCTCAGGCTTTAGCAATTCCAGGTGGTTTTCCAGCTAATAATATGCCTTGGCCTGTACAGAGTCAACTTCAGCATCCCTATCAGATACCAATGGCAAATGGTATGCCAATTCAGCAACATTTCAATCCTGGTCAGAGATCACTTCCTAATGCTTTGTTAGCAGGGGGACAACCAAATTTCTTTGCTGGACCTGCATATCCTCCACCATGGCCTGTAGTGGGAGGACACTACTTTAACCAAGCTGCATTTGGAACAGGATTTCAGGTTCAACCTAATCCTCCAGCTATGAATGTGGTAGACCAAGGAATGGTATCCACTGGACCGCCTTTAGGACAGAACTGTAGTTTCCAACCACCAGCCATCCCTCCTGGCAACATACAAGCTCCTCAGCAATTCAATGCAGGAGCCTCTTCCAGCCATGGAAGAAAACATTATCGTAGAGGGGGTGGTCGTTTTTCAGGTGGGAGAGGTAGACAGCCACCAAACTGATTTTTGTCATGTTTACGTTTGCACTGTAACATGTTGAGCTGTAACTTGAAATAGGCAATGAGTGGACCTGCAGTGCCCTGCAGGCTCGCCTCCTTTGTGTAAATTATTTTACGTTAATGGATGTCAGAGAAAATGTTTGCTACATTGCTCGTCTGGTGCTTGACTTACCTCAATTACAGTTGATGCTGCAGTATTCCCCTTCACTTTTAGTTCTTTATTATAATATAATTATAATGGTATTTAAGAATTGTTGTTTGGCTTTCGTTGAGGGGGAAGCTGGTCTGCTGGTGCAAGGGAAGTGGTGATAATGGTTGCTCATGGTTGGTTCATGGTGGTTGTGAGATTCTAAGAGAACCTTGGCATCAAGTTTTGGGCTCAATATATGCACGGATCTGGATTGTATCATGTGGTCTAGGAGATTCTTCCTTCAAATCTTAATCCGTGCAAAATTTGGTGTGCTCCCCAGGTGCTCCTTGGGAGTGGTGCTTCTTGCTGTCGTCTGTGCAAGCCAAATGCCTTCATAGGCTAGGTAACATTCAGCTCCCACATTCCTATACTGGTGCAAGCTTCTGGTATTTCAGAGGCCATGGTGTGTTGGATAAGATATTTCATAGGACATGACAGCGATGCAAATTAGAGTACTGTTTTGTTTTACGTCTGGTGAGTGTGGCCGTGTGGGATCAGAACAACATACTATAAGAACAATCGTATCCTTATAAATATAAAATCTATACATGTACTAGAAGTACAAGGTATTTTAAGGTAAAAATGTCACCATTGAAATTTTCTATTTTTTTTTTCCTTTAGCGGGTATTATAGTGGTGATAAATTTGTAATTTTTTATTTTTTGAAATAACATGGTAAAAATGACAATTGAAATTTTCTTTAATGTTTTTATCATTTTATACTTTGCCTATTAATTATTTTTTTATTATTATCTTTAATTTTTTAAATGTTTTTTTTTAGTTTTTTTTCTTTGTAATTTTTTTGAAAACAATATTATTTTTTATTCTTTACACTTTGAATATTTATTGTTTTACACTTAGTCTATTTATCTTCATTTTTTGGAATTTTTTTTCTTTTTTTTGAAAAATTATTATATAGAGACTAAGAAAATGGTGTTTCAACATAAAAATTGCAACATAATCCTAATTTTCCAGTACGTGAAAAATAAATTTGAGATTTTACATGTTTTTATTAATGCATCTAGTGTCTACTACATATGTAAGCATCAATCTTTTGATTTATAGTTATATTATTTACTCGCTGTTAAAAAACACATTAATAACATCTACACATTAATTTACTTGCATTACAAAAATTATTTGACCTCCAGCAAGGCGAGTCGAATAAACATATTAATATTTTTTTCTGCATTTATTTACATAGATAATTCTTGGTTTATTTAATTAAATGCATACATAGATTTTTTTTTATTTATAATTGGGATTTTTGTTGTAAGAAAATAGAACAACTAATAATATTTTAATTCTTTTATTTTTCTTAAATAATATTTATTTTAATTATCTTTTTTTTTTATTTCAGTAATTTTCATGAAAATATATATGAAAAAAAGTCAATAGTCCAAAAGAGGGAAATATCATTTCAAATCTTACGAGAAATTAGTATAAATTGTATATAAAACTAGTTCATTCCCGCGCTCTATCTATCTTGGATAGGACCAAAAACTTTTTAAACTTCAAAAAAAAAAAACATTAAAATTATGAAAAATATTTAGCAATGTTATTAATCCAATCAAGTTGTTCAATTTTAAAATCTCCAGATTCAATTATATATTTGGTTCAAGTTCTATATTAAATTGTGCAAAAACATTTTCAATATAAATTAATTAATTTCACATATTCAAATATAACCTTGAACAACTAGCAAAATCATAACTTAGATTTAAAAAAAAAATTAAAATGATAACTTAAAAAAAAATAAAATGATGATATATTAAATCAATTTAGATCATTTTACGATCTCGATTATGAATTTTATTGAGTTTAAAAACTTTTTAAAAAAACTATATTTATTTAATTATATATATAACAACAAATTTGATCAAAATACAATATTAAAATTTATTGATAAAAATAACATAGTTTATTGAGACAGGTTTCATATGATGTTCTATTTTCATCCTCCTATGTTATCCCGCAGACCAAACATATCCTTAAAGCCCATTTCTGTGGGCTTTATGCTTGTTCTTTCATGGGCCTAAAACCATCCATCTGCAACTTGTCTTCCAAAGTCAAAACCAGCCCTTATGTTCCCATGGGAGTGGAGATTTCCTCCAGAGCATAGACATTTTCCTCAGTAGATTCATCCACTCACTTGTGATTTCCTCCCATTTCTGACCAATCTTTGAGAAATTATCACCAATTCAATGGTGCCAAGAACTTCCACACCAGTTGACTTACAGCTGTACCTGGCTGCTTGCTTACCATCCTCAGCAAAACTAAAAGAGTAAATTTTCTTTTTAGTCCTTGATTATATGTTAGTATTCAATTTTTTTTGGGAATATGGTTTAACAACAGTTCTTCAAATTATTTATTTTTTTTTGAAAAAAAATTAAATTAATAATTGTGTCTTTTTTATCATTTTAACGTGTCAATATCAAAAATAAAAAAATATATATTATTTTACTATATTCTTAAATAAAAAATATTTTAAAAAATATTATGCATTACAATTTTAAACTCGTAAATTATTAGACAAAGTATACAAATGCAACCAAAACTAATGATGATATTTTTGCGTTTAAAAATAATTTTTGATAAAAAAATTAAATTTTTTTTGTTTCATTAATTTTTTCATATTTTTAGCTAATATTAAATATTTTTTTAAAAAAATATTATTTTAATACATTTCTAAATAACAAATATTTTAAAAAACAATTTAACATCTCAATCTAAAACCTAAACCTAGGACCCCAAAACACGATTTCACCCCAGTTAAACCATTCCTTTTTCCAAACAAACTTAACCCAACAGGGCATCCCAATGACCCAAAACTTGATTTGGACCATTATATATATTGACTCAACCACGCTTGATCTAGACCAAATTTTCTTCAAATCATTTTGTATCCATACCAGGTTTTACTTTTAACCTTTTAGATAACCTAGCAAGTTGACCAAACCAGACTCAAACGACCAGTTCCAATGAAACCTAGTCTATTCAACTCCAAGGAATTTAAAAAAAAATTATTGACTTGGATTGATTGATGCCCCAATCCTAAACTGGATGACCCTGAACAGACCTGACAACCATGCTTCCAAACAATGGTCACAAACCCTCATCTTTCAGTGGCCAGGTGAGGAGGGCTTGTGCCTGTGGCTAAGCAGATGTAAGAAATGCAGGTTTTAACATGCCAAGAATTGATGGTGGAAAAGAAACCGTCGGTAGACATGAACATGCAAAAGAAAAAAATAAATGAGATAAATTACTAAATTTCGAAGTTCTCTACCAGCCAACGAGCACAATGAATGCCTAACTCAGAGACTGGAATTTCAGGTTTAACATAAGAGAATGTTACTCATAGGCTTAACTGTGGGGGCAGGGGATTAAATAAAGCAATAATGCCATAGAAAGGCAACAAATAAAAGGGGGGATATCAGGACTGCTAAAGCATCACTGTTTTGAACTCAAACTTTTGCATTCCTAGTGAAGTCGGTGCAAGTTTGGCAGCTGCAATCTGAGAAACGACAGATTTCACAACCAAAGCACACACAGGAAGTGCAGCCCTTGCATGTTGGGGAACGGGTGCAACCCCTGTACACCCTTCGACTTGCCCGTTCTTCGTCATCGTCACATGTTATTCTGAAATAAGTAAAAAACACACATGAAACCACAACATTAGTTAAATTTCTACTAGTAGACTGCGTGCATGCATGCTAGACCATTGAACAGCTAGAAAAAGTCTAGTCAAATTTCTACACTAAAGTTGTGCAAAAGGCGAACTTCAGTCATGCATCAAGTACAGATCTGATCATTGCAAGAACCCACCAATTCATTTAAAAAATCTTCCAAATATAAAGAAACTCGAGCACCGATGGAAAAATTGTAGCCCATGAAGAAACACAGGTGCTTTTGCTTCTTCAAAAGACTTACATGAAGAAGTTCCAAATATAGATAATAAAAACAAAAGATTGAGTGGAAAAAAAATGCAAAAAACAAAAATTATACATGTTCCAAATTCTGTAAATGGGATCTCAAATAAGAACTGTCCTTAACTTGAAAATGTTCCAGAAAAGCATGGAGTAGAAAGCATGTCACTGGGACGGGATCTCAAATAAGAACTGTCCTTAACCCTCAATGTGAAAATGTTCCAGAAACGCATGAAGTAGATAGCATGTCACTGGGTTTCCTTCAATTGCATGGCACAAAATTACATCTATAAATGCAGGCTAGCAATTAGGGAAATAGAATTTGTTAAAAACTCCACTATATACAGAGTTTACTTTGTATCCCTCTATGACTATCACTTCAGAAATGCTTCCGTGCAGAGGTGCAAAGGTGGCAGCGAAAGGTAGGATGACACCTATGGCTATGTATCAAGATTGGTTCCATTGTCATAATAGAATTTTTGTTAAACTTCAGAAATTAAAATAAGCATCAATCACATGGGAATACTACTCAACTTCTAAACTAAATAAATTATCATCATATCAAGCACAATTATATCTCTGATCTTTTCATTTTTTTCAACATGCTAAAAAAAGGTGCTTAACAGATTTACTGAAACTTTGCAACTAAAATAATCAGAGGGGATATGATCTGGCAAATAAACACGCACTTCATGACAGGGCAAATAAGCAATGCTTCATGAAGAGAACTCTAGGTCAAAAAAAATGTCCTGCAAAAGATAAAATACATGAATCCCCTATCCATTTTAATAAAACATGAAATCCTTCTACAACAACACATAGGTTGCTCCTTTATTTATGATTTCTCAAGCAAGGATATCTTATTTCTTTAATCCTCTAAATGTACTTTAGCTCTCTGTGATACCTCTTAATGAGAGTAGTCTATCAATAAGGATAATTTGTTTGACCGGATACCTTGGCCTAATCAAGTGCTGTTGAATGTCTGATCGAAGGTGCTTTTATCAATCATGACCTATACCTAGCTTGCATAGAGGCTGATCACGCTGTAATCATACAAGCCTGATCATATAATATAAACTTTTGTTTTCAAAGCATCAGCATTCTTCTATCACCTAAATCAAACAATATTCCATCTTCTATCATCAATGCCCATCCGAACAAGTTATTCATCCTGGTAGTAAATGATGCACAAAATCACCCATTCTTCAATAGAAGAAAAGAAACAAAAAAGACAGCACAACAAATGAAGTTAAAAATGAATGAAAACAAAGATATTGATTGGATTCATGACCTCGTTTTGCTCTCTAAAGACAAGAAACTTCACCAACAAAGAGAACAAGAATGAATCAATGCATGGTTTACTTAAAAACTGCAAACATGTCAAAATCTCCACCATACAGGCATGAAGTGCATGATCAGAATCCAGCTTCCAATGTAAAAAGGAAACAGATTTTAGAATCATCGTTCAAAATGACTAACGACCTAAAACTTCATGAAGGTCAAAATAAGCAAATCATCAACAATCAGTGATTCAAGGGGAAACTTACTTGTCATATGGCATATCAGCACATTTCCAGTTCGCATCAGCCAAAGCATCATGGTGAATCCGACACTCCTCTTTGGACCGTAACCGAAACCTGCGTTCCTTGTTACATTTATTACAGCGAACAAACTCATCGCGATGACAAACTCGTCCATTGTGTGACCTGTGGGATCCATTGCCATTTTTTGAGGCCTGGTTGTAGTATTTGAGCAGCACTGTCTTTACCAATGGAACCTTCTCCCCATTAACTATGACCCATACATTGTTCTTCCATTTTCTAGCTGTCTCTCTTCCAGAGTGCTTCTCAAATGCAGCAGGAGTCATCTTGTCTTGCATCAAGATAACCATTCAAACAATTAAAGGAAGCACTTGATATTTCCAGGAAATAAAGCAATCAAAAGATCTGAACAAAGATTAAATTAAAGACAAAAAAAAGATCATACTTTAATACAAATATGCTATGATCACATGCACGGAACAAATGAAAGCTTCATAGGGTCAAGTCACAGAGAAGAAGACAATGCACGGGGAACATCAATCCATTTTAACATTTAGGGACACCGACTGCCATTTTTTTGAATTGCTGTGAAGTTATAAAGTGACTAAGACATTAGAAAGAAGTTTAACTGGATTATTGTACCAGACAATATACCACATTCTTCTGCAAGAGCCACAGGATAGCCAATGGAGCACAGACGAAAAGTTGCATAAACGTGGCCCTAAAAGTTATCAGGTAAGTCCAGCAGAAGGTGTTTCACTAATGAGAAATGAAGATAAACAGTGTGAATGCTTTCTCCTTTCAGTTAAGACCACAAGAGTTATTCTTGCGAACAAAATGCATTCCCCTTTCTACGAACCTAACTCTCTTTTAAAGGCTAGAAACTGCCCTTCCTGTAACAACTTTCAGTATCAAACCCTTGCAAGACTCCAGTACCGAACACTTGTTGAAACCTCCACCTATACCATCCCAAGTTATCAATTCTTTAATCGAATCTGAGGAGTCACAGGCACAGGTTAGACAACCCTTCCAGTTGCACCGTGACGGGAGAAAAAAATATTCGGCAATGTGAAAGAAGATAGATCCTGAGTTGTCAGAAGATGTATCCTAACTTAGCACTACGTAACCAGATGTACATGCACACAGAAGACCACATCCAACTTAAGCATTGGTGTGCATGATAGCCATTTAGAAGTCAGCTTCCTAGTTTGACCCCAACCAGCAGCCATCCTTGTACAAAACCATAGTTCACTTCACATAGTCAACCTTGAATTTGCACATAATCTAAAGCAATAACAGTAAAGGTAGAGAGCTGTAAGGATAGAGTGGCCAGAGAGGGTACTATAAAGTACATAGAAGAGTGCCATACACAAAGGCTTACTCTGTCCAACAGGAAGAGCAGAATTCTGGTATAAAAAAACCAAACCTTAGAACATCGAAGTCAACCATTGCAATCAAAACAACAAAAGCCATGCAGCTCTCATTGTAAAGAAGATCACTCAAAAGACCAGTTCTTGAATCAAAACACAAGCCGTAGTTCAATCTGAACCAGAAAAAATCAACATAGAAAAGTCCACAGACAAAACTGCATTATCTATTTGAGCAATGGCATGCACAACTCACTCTTTCAGACAAAACAACATACACTTAGAGACTGTAATAATAACACAAAACAAAATTCAAACCATACAACTGGCAAAGGATCTTTATCACTCTTGATTAAACAAAAGACAGTGACATCCATCAACGTCAAACCATACACACACACACACACACACAAGACCTGTTCAACATGCATAAAAATCAGACCCCGGTTCATTAAAACCCTTCATAAAAATTTTAAAAACCAAGACAAACACTTTTTAAGAAAAGAGACCTTCATCACAACCAGGAGTGCATTCACATGTGATTTCAAGTTCACCATTGATAAAAACCCTAAGCCTACCAACAGCATCACCATATCTATGGCTAGTACAGCCACACATCACTTCTATGTAATCTCCACCTCTCTTGACCCCACTCATCTCTCTCAACTCTTCTTCACTAAACAACAACACCATCTCTCTCTCAGGTCCATTAGCCATTTTTGCTCACCCTCTCAAAAGCTCTTCCTCTCCGCTTCCTCTCAGAAAAACAGCCAAAACCCAGATGCCAAAATGGGATCTTAAGGTTAAAACCACCGAACAAATCAAGAAAAGATAGGATTTTGAGTCATGGGTATTGAAAGATATCAAACCCCCAGATAACCACAAGGGTTAAAACCAAAAAAGACAGAAAGTCTCAAACTTTCTCAAGAATCACGCATCTCCAAGAGATCTGATGGAGAAAACGTTGAAAGTGTCATCAGATATATAGAGAGGAGCGGAGTTGGTGTTTTTGGTTGTTTTGGAGAGATAAATAGAGAAAGAGCGAGAGAGAAAGAGTATGAGCTGGCTAATATGTGCGTGTTTGGTAGTGAAGTTTTTTAAAAATGTTATTTTAAAACAATTATATATTAAGATAATATTTTTAAATTTTAAAAGACAATTAATATATCAAAATTATTAAAAAAATACTAAAAAATAATATTTTAGAATAAACACTGAAATGGCATTTGAAAATATAACAACGTTATTTTTTAAGATATTTTTTTCTAAAAAAACATCAAAATAATTATAAACTGTCCCTGAGAGAGAAGCAAGTGTCGTGGGGGCGTCTGTGAGAGAGAAAGGCAAGGTTGAAAAGCCCTTTTCATGTGCTAGAAAGAGTGCTATTTGCTATTCTTGCTTGCTGCATGACATGACACGAGAGAAGAAAATAAATACTTTTGTGTGTGCGTCTATATATATATATATATATATATATATTAAAAAAAAAGGGTTAGAGAGAGAAATTTGGCAGGATAGAGAGGTGGGGCGGGGAGTTGGGGTCAGCCAGGAAGGATGGTGGGGTTTAAGGGGGGCATGGGAAGGACTATAGGAGAAAACGAGGCTTATTTACCAGGCATTTGAGGAAGATTCGGCTTGTGTTGATGAGGATTCACTCTTTACTATGATTTTTATTTTTTTAATTTGGATGGCATGAGGTATTTTAAACACCGATCCTCTGATTAATTAACATGAAAACTTTGCTCTAATTGAATCTTAAACTAAACAGATGACCATTAATATGATAAAAACAGTATCTTTTTTGTTCATGTTAAATTTGATAACTTTGATTTTAAGATGATTCTGACATTATTTGAAATTAAATGTCTTCTTGAGTGTATTTTATATGGATTAAAGAAGTGAATTCTTTTAAATTTATAAAATGTAAACTCATAGAATCAAGAAAAATGGCTACCATCTCAAGACCAGAAGCCCCGCCTGTTCACTTTTACTATGGTGTACCTTCTGTTCTTATGTTAGAGTCGTGTTTTTGGTTTTCCAAGCTCTGCCTTTTTGGTGTGGTTGGCTTTGCACTGTTTCCAGGTAGGGTTTCTTCTGTTTTACTCGGGAGGTTTTGTGATTCGTGTCAAGAAACTTGTGAGAGGAGTAAATGGGTTGGAGAAGGTGACCAATGTGTTGATCTGCCCTAGAAGGGTAAATGGAAACAGTTCAAGGTGGTGATAGATGGTGTTCGTGGATTTGTTTATCGATTTGTTTGTATATTTTAAAAATATTTTATTTTTTTATTTTAAATTAATAACTTTTTATATTTTCAAATCATTTTAATAATTGATATCATTTATTTGTTTTTTTAACATGAAATTCATATTCATTATCCTTAAAAAATTCATATTCATTATCCTTCAAAACAATGATCAATTCAAACACAACTTGTAAACTTGGTTTCAAATGAATGTTTGATATTAAAGCGCTGAGTATTTTTAAAAATAATAAAATCATTTAAAAACATTGTAAAAAACATCAATTTGATTTTTTTCAAAGCAAACACATTTTTAAAATACACCGAAGCATAGTTAAAAAGGCAAATACCAAACAATCATCAACTCAACAACATCATGACTGTACATACCAATTTTAAACATATTATCAAGTTAAAAAGATTAATCGGATTAATCCGGTTACCTCGCTATCAAATTTTTTAAAAAAAATCATAATCATGAGACAATTTCATTGAATATATTATTGAATATATCTATTGATTTACCTGACCAAATCAAAAGAACTGTTTACTACAAAGTTTGGAGTACAAACTATCCACCAACACTCTTCAATCTCCTTTTCATCTCGAAAAGAAGAAATGAGAGCAATTATTATTATATGAAGACAAATATGTTGAGGCTGTAGCCATGTTAGCAATGAATTTGTGCAAGTGGAACCAACAACATAACATAGTAGTTAGTAGTCTCCATGTTTGAAAATGTTGCCCATGATGACCAGTCATCTTCTTGTTTACTCTAATGTTTGCCATTTGGTTTTATTTGTTGCGATTCGCGAGCGTGATATTTTTTATTTTTAGGTATATTTTATTTTAAAAATTTTTTAAATTAAAACTTTTTTTATGTTTTGTGATGATTTTAATATATTGGTGTTAAAAAAATTATTTTAATATATTTTTAAATAAAAAATACTCTTGAAAATCATAATATCATGTGTGGTGGAGATTTTAGTTGAATTGTCTATTGCAAGGCCAACCAGAACCTCTTTTAGTGGCCACAATATTGGGTAAGATGAAAAGGAAACCTCCAACACTACAATGACCTCAAATCACCGTGACAGGCATCCTTTCCATTTAATTTTTCTGGTTGTAATTTGAAAAAAATAAATTTTAAAAACACTTTAAATTATAATTTTTTTCAAATTTAAATTTTTACCATAATTCAAGATAAAAAGTAGATTCAAGTAATGAGAATAAAATAACTTTTAAAATTATAATCAATCTAAAAGTATTTTTAATCGTTTACTTTATCAAACAGAATTTTAATTAAAGATTGACCTTGTCTTAAAAAAAAACTTATAGTTAAGGAGGGAGTTCAAGATGTGGACTTTGATTAATTCGTTAAATTAAAAATAATAATTTAGAATGAATAAAAAAATAGAACTATTAAATTCAAATCTAATGATCAAATATAATATTAGCATAATAGCAGTCTCATGGTTGGTAGCACATTACTATAGACAAGACCGAGCTTTGCTTCATAGTAGTGTATTTAATAGTTTTTTTTTAATTAAGAAAGATTTTAAACTTAACAGTTATATTTTTTTTAATTATAATATATAATAGTATGAATAAAAATAATAGGTACGATGATGTAAGGGAGTGATGCCACCTTGCACACCACACATGAACTACTAGCTATGTGTTTGATCCTTGGTATATAATACTTTTTAAAAATAATCTTTATTTGAATATATATGAAAATAATTTTTTTAATATTAAAACATTAAAATTATAAAAAAAATAATTTAATATTTTTAAAATAAAATATACTTTTAAAATACATTAAAAAAAACAAAAGCTATCCCAATCAAGAACTGCTGAGCTTATTAAAATTTGTAAAGATTCCCAACACTCGTTTAATTAGCTAGGGAATATAATAAATAATCTGAAGAGCACTTGCTTTATATCTAAGCTAGCCTTCCCATGGTCCTTGTTAGGACAAAAAACAATAATTTTTGTATGTCTGACAAAGGACAATAATCAAATGATTATATCATATAATAAGATCTCACATATATATATATATATATATATATATATATTCAACTCTTTTATTCGTGAAGTTACTGGGCTCATTGTTCATGGTTGCCTAGTTGTGTCATCGTTGAAGCCAACAAAATTAAGTTTGTCATGAGTCATGATCAACTTGGAGCTAGCTAGCCAAGTTGGGTGCACTTCCTCTGTTCATGAGGTCATGTTTCTAGCTTTTCCCACTTTCCTTTATTTTTTTATTTTTTCCTCAAAGAAAAAGTAAACCTATAATTTAATGCAAAAAGAAGAAGAAAAAACTATAATGACAAGTTCATAATTAATCGGTGTTTGGCTATCGTCTCCAAATATATAAAAAAATAAAAACAGAGACCATTGAAACAAAGAGCGAAGACATGTTCCATGTTATTGATTTAAAAATATAAAAAATTATTTAAAATTTTTCATGAATAGATTTATTCTTACATCTTTATTTTTTTTTAACTAAATATATTTTTGTTTTTTTATATATGTTTTCTCTGTACTCAGTCTTGATCTCTCATGTTTTATCCATAGAGATTAATTAAATAATAATAATAACACGAGAATAAAAACCAGAGAAGAAAATTCAGTGGACAGAAATCTCCAAAAACATTTTGACCAATCAGCCATGTAATATACTCTCACAACCTTGTATATTTTTTTATTTATAAACACATTAAAATAATATTTTTTTATTTATAAACACATTAAAATAATATTTTTTTATTTATAAACACATTAAAATAATATTTTTTAAAAATTTATTTTTAATATTAACATACCAAAACAATAAAAAAAACATATAA
This sequence comes from Populus nigra, assembly GCF_951802175.1. NCBI lineage: Eukaryota > Viridiplantae > Streptophyta > Magnoliopsida > Malpighiales > Salicaceae > Populus > Populus nigra. The sequence goes on from NC_084863.1 coordinate 14,726,097, forward strand.
AAATTAATTTTAAATAAAAAAACTTTTACCCATTTCCGTCCCAAACGGGGAACTCACACAATGATTAGTAGTCAAAGGTAGGAGGATATTTATTGTCCTCCAATGCACAAAAGGGAAGGAGAAGTCCTTCGATCACAAACTAGGGCGGTAGGGCCTTTTCTTTGTTTTGTTTGAATCATAGCTAGTTTTCGCCATGAAGATGAACATGTTCTTAGGTACAAGATATCATGTGGTAGTTTTAGGTTCGCTGAATCACACTTACGTAATAATTTTCAAACTACGATTCAATTGTAGCTAGTTAGGAAATTAAGGGCCTGATTGCATTGTTTTTGTTGAACTTTAAGCTCTTTCCATGGAAGGCTGTCAAGTGTCATGAATGGAACAGCTCGTCTTAATTTTGTGCTGCTTTGAATTTAATTTCCTGTTACCTAGACAAAGTCACTAACTCCAAGTCCTTGATTACCTACACAGGAGGCTATATATATAAAAATTCTCTGAAACGCAACATCATGATCGCTGCCAGAAATTAGTTTGCTTTTCTGTGTCCGCTGGCTAGGGTTGTCTACTGGGACACATGGTTTTACTTTAACCCACAAAAGCCTGCACATTGTGCTCGATCTCCCTCATGATAAGCCGATTTCATGTTGGTTTTACCGGGAGACACCAGGACAAACGAGGAGGCTGGAAAATGGATGGTAGATATCACCTTGTTCTGCTTTGCCTTTCTGCTTTTATTGCCATTGGCGCAAAAAACAAGCACCTTGTTTGCCCTGCTTGGTACTTTGCGTTACGCAGCGGCTCTTGAACAAAACGAAGGCATGAGAGGCAAGAGAATCACGTGCCTGATTCTTTTGTCTCGAGAATGGCATGTTAAGATTTCATGACATGACACTGTCTGATCAACTGATTTCACATACCATTGTGATTTATGACAGTGTTTGCCTTAAACCTAATGCTCTATTCTAGACACTATAGAATAATTGCTTTGACTATGCTCTAGTCGTCCTACTACAACTTTACAAGAACATTTGCATGCCAACATGTCGCGCGCCGAGCTGGCATGCCAAGAGAAAGTTGGCTTTCAATGGCAGGGATTCCTCCATGATTACCAGCCTGCATTTCCTCACTGCTGCTACTTTTCTTGCTTTTGTTCAATGCATTATGAGAACACACAACCACCCACTTGATTATTCCATTCAATCGTTTGTGAATTACTGCCGAAACTATGATCTACAGTGGTCAACTTTAGTACACACACGGTTCAAACGCAGGCCTATACACATACTAACATTTTCCTCTTCCTTTCGGTCGTTATAGAGTGCGTTCTACCGACGCATGATTCCTAGCTGTCTTAAATGAACAAACTCGGATGCTAATGTGGATCAAATGATTGGTACAATCCTGTAAACAGAGTGTTCAAACCAACTTTTTCTATCACTTAGCCAAATCATGGCCGCAAAAGGGGTTTAATTGGATGGTAATTCTATTGTTTCAACTTTTACAATACAACGGGGAGAAAGTTGAAAGCTTGACTTGATCAATATACTAATGAAAGCCTGCTAGAAATACTAATGAAATGGCCTGGTGTGATCTCCAACAGGGAGGCCTCCGTGTTCAAAAAGTTTGTACCAACCAACCCAACCTTTGACTCTTTTATTTCAAAACTTAGAATATTCTGGTCAGCTTATACGCGTTTAATTAAATGTTTACAGTTTGAAAGTAGCTTTTATACAGGATTAAAATCTTACAGCCGTAGCCCAAAAAGATTTATTACTAGTGGAATTCCAACTTGAGAGCTCAGAGACTCCTGGCTAAATACCGCTAGACCACCTTACTGGGGTTCCAACCTTTGACTCGAGAAGTGCAACATGAAATTATGAACATATTTGGAGTACTTGATAGATTTGAATATCACTGGATTCATATTATTACTTGCAATTGTTGTGTCCTTTTTCAGTTGCTACATGAATCAAACCTCAAGAACTGAAACCATCTTTTAAGCATGTTTCCTTTCAATATTATTCTTATATATTTTAAAAATATATAAGAATAATATTTTTTATTTATTAAAATTTATTTTTTACATTACAACATTTTAAAAACATCAAAAAAAATTAAGCAAAAAAAATTAAAATTTTTAAAAAACATAGCAACACCGCAAAGACAAACTGATTAATATGTACGAACACCACGAAAAAAGCTTGCTGTAATTGAATATTGCATGACTTGGTGAGTGGGGAGAATCTACTGGGCATTGCATGATGTTAGGGGAAGAACCACCTGAATTCAAACATATGATGAGCACAGCATTTACAGACATTCAGTGCTATTACTCTTTGACATTTCGCTGCTACTTCCCTGTATATGATTCGCTTGGCGCTCACCAACCTAAGCTTTGAGACTCCCTTTACTAGAATCCAAGGAGGAATACAATTTCAAAAGGTTTCAAACCCACCATGATCACCGCAGACTGCTTAATTACCCCATGTCCTTTTCTCATTCGCCTAACACACACCTCCTCGCCCTATAAAGAGAGCCTTAATAGTCCAAACAACGTAGTTTTCAACCTATGAAGATCGCCAAATACATCACTGTTCAAGGTTGTTTCTTCACATGTCCAAATACTATGTATGGACCATGCTTTTGTTGTTATATACTAACTAACTTACTGTAGTAGCCAGCCCAAAACCACATAGAGGACTTGCATCATGGAACAAATCATGACCACCTCCAGGTCAAGCCAGGCAGGCATGGGAGAGTTCGAAGAAAACAGGGAAGGAGATAGAATATTGTCTGCTGCAGAACATTGGCCTGTGACTGACTTCGTTCAGGACAGCGCAGGGTTCAGCCTTCAGGATTCCTGACTCCAGAACTCTGTATGATCTGTACATTGGTACAGCAGGATTAAGCCCATCTTGCCATTTTCGATTTTGATCTTTAGTCCCTTTGAGTATCTAGATCGTTTCAAAACTTCTGTAAACTTAGTTTGCAGATGTCTTATCATTGCTGACATGATCATCAATTTAGATATCCTTCATTAGGTATACGTGAAAAACTTGTAATGAATGTATTCAGATGAATTTTTATTTAGACTAAATTTGTTTGAGTTTTAAAAGTATTTTTATAAAAAATTAAATTTTTTTAATTTTTTATTTTTAATTAATTTTTTTATATTTTTAGATTGTTTTAATATGCTGATATTAAAATTAATTTTTAAAAAATAATAAAATATATATTATTTTAATTTATTTTAAAAAAATTATATTTTAAAAAACAATTATTATCACACTGGACATTTATTTAATCTTCATTAGAATTGCAGCTTAACTAGTGTTAGTACTTCTGGCACATGCGTTTCATAAATATCAATAAATATTTTTAAAAATATTAAAATAAATTCTTAAAAAATAAAAGAAAAACAGCAAAATATTATGGAGAAATATTGAAATATAAATAAAATTATTATGTATTACTCAAACAAATAAGGTACAAATATGTATAAAGATTTTATTCAATGTGTCACTAAATTTCAATATGATTACATTAGCATTATAGTTTTTATAAAAAAAAAAATTGTTTTGATTGTAGATACTTCCTTTTTAATATACATGAGACAAATAATAATGATATAGACATGAATAAAAATAATATAAAACAATAACAAAGGGCCTCATATATTTTTTAAAAAAAAATCAAGGATTTAAATTTATTTTTTATTTTGATGTATTTTTACTATTTTTCATAGTTTAATTATTAACTTTTGTTGATTTATTTTAAGCATATTTAGAGTTTTAATAGTAGAAATAAAGTACTATAGATTAGAGTTGATCTAGAGAAGCTTGTTTTATACTATTTAAGATTTTATATGGTTCATAAATAGATATAAAATGAAAAGGTGGGATTAATGTATTTTTAAAAAATTATATTAATGTTTCAGTCTATTTCTTAATTAAAAATAAAATTGAATTGACATATTAGTATTGACATATATTTTGTATTGTGATGTATCCAATAAAATATATTTTTTCCTTTTATATATAGTAGAAGCCATTTAAATTTCGGCATGTAGAGTTTTTATTTTTTAAAGTAAGACAATATATTTACTGATAAAATCTTCTTTGTATATATAATAACTTTTAAAAAATTAAGGATATTTTATTGAATAAAATAGTTCAACACAACATTTATTGATATAAAAAAATAGTAGTAATTCTAACATTTAAACTTTGGGTTACAAATATAAATCTATTGTTTCATTTTATGCTTATAAGTTGCATACAATATGGATTATTTTTTCTTGAACGGCGATTATGTTTGACAGTGTGGTAGTGGTTGCTTTTTAAATAATTTTTTATGCTGAAATGCATGTCAATGATATTTTTTTTATTTTTTTAAATTTATTTTTAACATCAAAACGATCCAAAACATACAAATTATATTAAATTTTAATTAAAAATATGAATTTTTTAAAAATACAGTTTATATTACATTCCCAAACAATTAAAAAAAAATTAGAGAGAGATTTAAGGTTTCGTTCAGAATCAGTGTAATAATAGTCTTTTGTCCTGTACTTTGCTCTTTGCAAGTTTTCCACATTTTTTCAAATTAAAAAAAAATGAACAGTATAATATTTTTATTTTATATACAAACTCTTTTTAACAATGTAAAACATTAAAATTATATATTTTTATATGGTTTTCATATTTAGCCAGTGTTATAAATTTACTGTAAGGATTTTTCTTGAGTTATAAGAACAGCTCTTTCATTATAATTTTTAAATTAAATTAATATTTTATGATTAGACTGTCATGAATATAAAACATTAAAATAACTATTAATTATAAATTATTGTTTTTATTTTTTTTTCTTTGAATTAATATATTTTTGATGTTTTCGGATCATTTTAATGTGCTGATGTCAAAAATAATTTTTTTTATTTTTTTTATATATTTTAAAATAAAAATATTTTAAAAAATAAATAATCGCTATCATATTCTCAAAAACCTCTTTTAATTAACTTTTTTTAAAATTCCAACTGCCTAGACCACAAAACCACAGCCACATTTTACTTTTAAAATAAAAATTATATGTTTTTTATTATTTTTTATGGGTCTTATAAAACCATAAATCATGTCTCACTACACCTCTATCCAAAATACATTCTAAGAATTATATATAAAAATTAAATTCATCTTATTTAGATGGGGTTTGTTTTTACGGTGACATTGTAATTTTAAAAAATATTTAAATATTTTTTTAATGATTGATGTAAAAAATAAATTAAAAAAAATAAAAAAATTATTTTGATATATTTATATATATAAAAAAAACCTTTAAAAACACGCCGTAGTTTTTCTTAAAAAGTGCACAGGCGACGGCGTCTGTTCTTACCCTTTTTATTACAATGATCATCGCCGCTAATTGTCACTGTCCTTTTCAACTCTTTTACTCCTTTTCCTTTTTATTTTTTTTTCCTCGAAGTTCCAAATTTTAAAATTTACTCCTCATGTCAATTGTCATCAACAGAATCTTACCCTCAATTGCTATGATATGTTTGATGGTGTGGGAATCATTAATTTGATTTATTGCTATAATTTTTAGTTTTGATTATAGTTTTTAAATGTTTGGTAATTCTTTAAAAGAAAATATCACATCTCTTTTCACTTATTATTTTTAAAAAGTTATAATTTATAATTTTTTCAAAATCAACACCATATTTAAAAATCATAACTTTTCTAAACGGATTTATAATATTGGATGGTGGTAATGTATTGTGATTATATAGCATTGTAAATTAAAAATAATATATTTTTTTATTAATGTGAATATCTGGATTAACTTGTGCGCACCTTGACTAATCTCATGGGCCCTGAAATTAACAACCATCATATTAGTAATCACAATACTTGAACTTGAGACCATAGGGAGAGCAAACCCCTTAGTCCCAAGTTTTTACTACTAAGATACCTACTAAATGGTTAAAATAAAAGTAATATTAATAAGGATCATGATTGATAATTCATTCTTGTAATTCTAATTAAAAGTAATATCCTGGTTTTATTCTTAAAAAGAATATTAGATTTCATGAAAAAATGTTTTTTTTTGGTTAAAAAAGTGATACTTTAAAATATAAAAATATAAAACACTCACTTAATCTTTTAGATAAATCCATATCTACCCCCCCTTAAGATATTCATGGCACCAAGTATTAATAATTATTATAGTATATTTTAATTTTTTATTTATTATATCAAGCATTCTTATTTTTCATTTTCACTCTCTCTCTCTCTCTCTCTCTCTTTTCTGTGGCTTTTTAATGAGGACCACTGTAGGCCAAGATTGAAATCCTTTGTCTAGACATGAGTGAAATTAAAGACTTTTGATTCCATGATTGGTTAAGTTAGTGTTTTTATTTTAATTAATATGAATGTCTGGATTAGTTTACGAGTATTTTGGTTAATTTTTTAATTTTTTTTTTATTTTTTTCATAATAAATCAAATTAAATTTTAACATTTTTTTAACCTATGATTGATTCTCCAGAGAATATCGAGGAATTATTTAATTTTTTTATTGTTTCAAAGAGACTCGTTTACATACAATTCCAATATTTGTTGTTATGTTAGCAAAAAAGGAAAAAAAAAACTAGTTAATTAAAATTCTATCGTTTCGAATACAGGGGATAGAAACTGGATCTTGCTCTGAGGTAAAGCCCAAGATGTTGGGAGCCCATTTGAGGTATAGATCATTCCCTGAACTGCCATGCACCATGGCAATCCTATAAGAGGAAGGGCTGGCAATCGGAAAACTATGAACACAAATTTTCATTAATCTAAAATTTCTTCATTAATGTAAAACCCTATATGAAAATAGGTTTTCTTGCTAAATCGGAAATATGAGTTGTTGATCCGATAGATAATGAAGTTTTTCTTTGATTATTAGGATCTAAACCCCGAACTAGATTTTAATGTTTTTTAGTTTTTATTTAGTACTTAAGCTGATAAAAAAAATGTCAAACAAAAAAAATAATAATAAATCAGATCCTTGCATTTAATAAAGAATTGAAACTTATTGGGCCACTTGGTGGAAATATATGTTTTTGTTTATAGAATTTAGTTTCATAGTTTTTTTTATCTGTTGTATTTTTTTATTATATAATTAAATAAAATATTTTATTGGATACATTATAGTTTATGACTTGACTCGTATTTTTTTTTATTTAAAACATGTTAGTAATATTAAGATATTATTAATTAATTCATCCACGATAAAACACGAGCTCTTGTCCAAATTATCATTAAAGTGAAAAACAAAACCCTCCTAAAGTTGGTTTATTAGTTGAGGGATTAGTTATCGAGATAGAGATTTATAAGTTCATGATTCAGTAATCCCCTTCCTTCATCATTATTGTATCCTTAGTTATTTACTAGTTTATCTACAATGTTTTTTTCTGTCAAATAATTTTAGATTATTAAAAACTTTTTAATATGATTATCAAACTCAATATAATAATTTAAACTTCAAAAATTTCCACCCAATACTTCGGTTGGTATTTTAGGAATATTTTAGTCAGCCTATCCAACCCAATACATTATAAAATATTAATTAAATATTAAATCGGATAAAATTCAACTAAAATCTCACACTAAATAATGGATTCCATTTAGTTGATTTAATTTCTTAAATTTCATTATATGATAAAAAAAGGTGATTTACCATTAAATCAAAAGATAAAACTAAATAGAACCCAATCCACCTGGAAAAAAATAAAATAAAAAAACTCAGAAAAAACAAAATGAGCAGGAAAAAAAAAAGAACATGATCATTGATAACTTTTATCATGGTAATCTTCTTCTGACAGGCTTGCACCTCACTGCGGTCCTAGCAATTAAGCCCACTGCTTTTGTTGTTTTTGTAATCTTCTTGTTCTGTTTTTGAAAAGGGAAGCCAGGGCCAATTGCAGAAGAAAGAATCGTTGGCCAACGAGTAATGTACTTTCTCCATGCTTTTGACTTTGTTTAGGAATGTAAAGAAATAGTATTTTTGTAAGAGAGAAGGGATTTTGGCTGTTGAAATAGCTGTCCCATTGGAGGTATTAAAAGAGAAGATAATAGCTTAAAGGATAATTTTTTGGCCTTTTCTTTTACTTTTGTGTTGGAGGTTCTCTAAGGTGGGCGCCTCCAATCCGGTGGTGATTATGTGTTAAAAGCAGCGTGGACAGGGTTTATTAGGTGGGTTGGGAGAGGCGGGTCATCGCACAGTGATAGATGTAACTAGCCTCTGATACGGTGGCTCTTTCTATTAGTGCCAGGAAATGTATCATGTATGCTGCCATTGCATCATTAACCCTTGTTTGGAAATTAAAAAATGAAAAGAAAAAACTTATTCATTTTAAGAGAAGTTTTTTTTTATCCAATGATTTTACCACTACACCTGTTTGTTTTTTTTTTATTTTAAAAGTGTTTTTGAAAAGATTTGAATTTTTTTATTTTTTTTCTTTGTTTAAAATTGATTTTTTTTTTGTGTTTTCAGATCATTTTGATGTGCTAATATCAAAAATATTTTTTAAAAAATATTATTTTGATGTATTTTCAAGCAAAAAATACTTTAAAAAACAACCGTTATTATATTTTCGAATAACGTTTTAATTATGAGGTGTTCTTAGAAAAAATAATTTTGATTAGTTTGAGAATGTTTAAATTATAATTAAAATGAGTCATGATGTCATTTACTAGATGAGATAAATGTATATATTGATATATTTGAAATTATACATAAACAAGGAGAGGAAGAAGGAGGTGCTTTTTAGGATTTCCATTTTTATTTTTATTAATGTCTACTTTTATTTACCATAAGTGTTATGATTCACTTAGTAATGCTTGGTATTATTATTTAGAGTTTTTTTAATTGAAAATATATTAAAAATATTATATATATATATATATATATATATATATATATATTTCTGACATCAATATATGAATTAAAAAATATATATAAAAACATCAAATTAATATTTTTTAAAACAAAAAATATTTAAAAAGCAATTTGAAAATCAGGTTGCAAACCAAAACCTCACTTAATACATAGTTAATTATAACCTAAACTATATTGAACATGGTATATCAAATCAAAAATATAACGCAATTTGTTGAATCTAAACTAATAAGAATGGACAAATATTTGATTTATCCAAGCTTGAAAAGAACATGGAGAACCCATTTCCTTGCAACAAAATTTAATTCACCTATTCATCATCAATCTCTCTCGCCATTCTTTCAAATCAACATTCCCAGTAATGTTGTTATAGCCCTCGAAACCAATATATTAAGTTCTAAAGACTCAGAATGAATAATAAAAGAAAATTTCTAATTATTTTTTATTTTATTTTTAATAAGACTGGGTGTTATTTTTCTTTTCGGTTCTTTTTTATATTTATAATAAATGATAAGCTCGGAGGGCTCGAAATGAATATAAATCTCAATATTATTGTTATAGTACAAGATACTTGAATATTCACTACATAAAGTTCATGGAGATGCCATCATCAATTTCTCTTACCATATTTTTCAAAGTAGCATCCCTAGCTATGTTATTATTCCCCGTGGGACCAATATTTTGCCCCAAAAAAATATGCTACTTTTTTACTGTATAATGCAGCTTGTTTTTTAAATTGAAAATATATTAAATTAATATTTTTTTAAAATTTTTTTGATATAAATATATTAAAACCATCTAAAATATAAAAAAATATTAATTTTATATATATTTTTTAAAATAATTTAAAGAAAAAAAATCAGACTAAACCCACCGACTATGGACAGTAAAAAGAACACCAATCAAATGGTCCCCAGAACTAAAACTCCCTGCGGACCCTACCCCATTGATGATCATCTTTTCAGGACAAGATGCCACGACCACCTCCACGTATGTGTGCAGAATCATACTCATGTAGCTCCTGGTTAATGGGCCCCGCAGCAGTTCCTCTTTGTGGGGTACACTTTTCACTGCTCGCCTAATGTCCTTCTTCCTGTCTGTCTTATAATGGCCTATGTTGACGTTACACACTGTGCAAAGTGCAAGAGACAAGGGTTACTGGTTACTACCGACAGAAGAGAGTTCTTCAATTCTCTAGTCGGTAAATATTTTTGAAAAAAATTATTTTTTTTATTTTTAAATTAATATATTTTTTATTTTTATATCATTTTAATATACTAATATAAAAAATAATTTATTAAAAAAATATTATTTTAATATATTTTAAAAAAAATACTTTAATAAATAACCGCTACTGCACCTCTAACATTCTCTACATAATGTTGAAAGTTCTATAGACATAGGTTGTAACGACATAACAAAGTTCTTAGATTTTTTTTATAATTATTGTATTTAGATAAGTTTAAATATATTTTGATTAATTTTATAAAATTCTAAAATTAACAACCAGGTAAGTTTTTAGTAGCCTTGAGATTTGTGACAATCAAACAAATAATCTTTAAGAAGTAAATTCAGGTTTGACCAATTAATTTACACCTATCGTATTTGAGTTAATAGATTTTTAGATGCTATGTTAGTTTATTTAGCAGACACATGTATTTTTTTTAAATTAATTTTTTTATTTTAGATTAATTTTAAATATTTTTAAGTTATTTTTATATTTTTATATAAAAAATACATTTTTTTAAAATAAAAAATATTATTTAATAGATTTTCTAATAAAAACACACAGAATTTATTTAACCGAAGAAAACAGAAGAGAGTTCCAAGTTTCAGGCAGTAGAAAGACAAGGTTGAGACTTGAGATGCCCGGACTTTACGGTGTGGTGTAAGATTGTGAGATTAATAAATCATGCCGTTACTTATCTTTTGTTACCATGTTATCCCCTACTTGCATAGGCGCGTGGATTAGCTTTGGATCCTTTCATTTTTGGCAATTAGCCGTATTGATTAGCATAATACTAGTTTCTGCCGTTTGAATTGAAAAAATTTTAAATGTAAAAATATGTTTAGATAATAATAAAATATTTAATATTATTATTAAATTTTTTTCAATGAATAAATTTTAAAATCTTTTCATTCAATTCATTTTGTAATTAGTTTTTAAAATTAAATTATTTAAAAGTTGTTTCGATGTGATTCATTTAACTGTTTCAAATACAACCTGCATAACCAGTAAAATACATAATTTGGTTTATATATATATATATATTTTTAATATTATAACATTGATATATTAAATAAACTTGAGTTTCATAACTTAATTTGTTAAATTTATAATTTGAGTAACAGACTCCATTGTGTTTAAGAATTTTCTTTTAAAAATATTTTTTATTTAATTATATAATAAAAAAAATAAATACTTGTAAAATCAAGCATAAACTAAATATTGAGATGTTTATTTGAAACTACAAAAACCTCATATAAAATAAATCAAAATAATTTATCAAAACAAAGTCAAAATTAAATAAATATTAAAAAATTAAATTAGAAAACAAAAAAAAAACTATCTCTTCACTATTTATATTAACAGTAAAAGAGATGAATTATCACTCAATTTAGTTACGATGAGTAATCATGTTTGAAACATGAGAAATTGTTCATTCCCTAGTTAAAAGCACATAGATATTGATTTTTCATATAGTTAATGTGTGTTATGTATGATTTAATATCTCATAAACTAATATCATTTAAATTTAGATTTCACTTGTATACCAATTTTAAAATATATAATTTTTTTTACATGTGCTTATTTTATTTATTTTTTTATTTGTAAGCAAAGATTTGAAGAAAACAATAATTAAGTATTGAAATTTAGAGGTTGGTTTTTTTAACGGTTCAAACTTCAAGATATTGTTAAGGAAGATTTATTAAATTTTTCTGAATATATTAGATTCAAGTTGAAAATGTCTCTTTAAAATTGCTTAAAGTAAAAGAATTAATCTCGATCACAGGTAAATTCACTAGAAAATACTTTAATTATCAAATAAAAAAAGCAATCAAGGGCAATTGGTCTGTTATGAAGGAAAACCACGCGCCATGAATTGGCGTGGGAGCTCTTGTAATTGCTTGAGCGTTATTGTCTATTCTTCAAATAATTACGAAAAGGAATCAAGCTCATTTAATCAAAAGTTTTCACCAAATAATTAAATGCAAATCCAAAATCTTGATCAATTTTAGTGTCCCCATGACCTGACTCACCACCACCTCTCTCTCAGGGAATAAATTCAGCGGATTCTGCTCAAAGCTTCAATCTTTGAATCCCTCGCATTGTAAAAAGATTGCAACTTTCCCTCTCTTTATCTCTCTCTTAACTACATTCAAACTCTTCAAACCTAGTAAGTTTTTCTTCTTTTATTTCCTCCTTTCTGTAGTTCTCTTGTGTTTAAAGTTTCTAAAAATTTACTCTAAGCATCTCCCTTTTGTTTCTATGTTTATCTCTTCCTATCAACTCTTTGTGGTGATTATTAGATCTGAAACTGCTTAGAGCAAAACCCCACTTTTTATTTATTGCATTTGTTGAATCTAACTGCTTCTTGGTTATTGAAGTTTGAGTTTTTAAGTTGAAAGTTAACATTTTGTTGGGTTTTTTTTTTCACTTGTAAATACCTTTCTTTTATTGGAATTATTATGGGTTTTCAGCTTTTTCCTTGTAACTGTTGTTGCCATAAAGATTTCTTTTCGATTTTACTAATTTGGAAATTTGAGTTCTTAATCTAGGAATCTTGGTGGGGTTTTGTTAATATGTTAATGCAACTTCGCTTCAAAGCATTAGAAGCTATTCATTTATCTGAAACGGAGGGTTTGCTTCTATTTGGCTCTTTTCTGTTTACTAGATTGATGGGGGTTTTGCTTTAATTGCTAGCATTTCTTGGTGTCCTCTGATAATTTGGAGAGTTTTTGAGTTAGAGGAGAACGATGTCTATCAAAAAGGCATTGGTGAGTATGAGGAAGAATGGAAGTTCCCACTCAGGAAGGTTGTTCAGTGATAGAAAATGGCTTATCCCATTCTTTGCAAGCTTGCTCGTGTTCTTAACTCTGTTTTCATCGGCTACTTTTGGGGTGTTTACATCTTCTTATGGAGGAGAGCAGGTGCCATTTGACATTGTTTCGTATTCAAGACCGGAGGACTCAAGTGGGTATTTCGTAGAATCGGATTTAAAGAAATGGTTTGATAGAAGTAGGTATTCAGAATTGGAACCGCCTAGATTAGCTTATCTCATTTCAGGTACGAAGGGTGATAGTCAAAGAATGATGAGGACTTTGCAGGCTGTGTATCATCCTAGAAATCAGTATATTCTACATTTGGATCTTGAGGCACCCCCACGAGAAAGGTTGATGTTGGGAGGGTATGTGAAGAATGATCCAACGTTTCAAGAAGTTGGGAATGTGCGTGTAATGGCACAGTCCAACTTGGTGACTTATAAAGGGCCTACAATGTTTGCCTGTACCCTTCAAGCAATTGCAATCATGTTGAGGGAGAGTTTAGAGTGGGACTGGTTTATCAATCTCAGTGCTTCAGATTATCCTCTTGTGACACAAGATGGTTAGTACCTGTTGCTGCTGCATTTTTACTTGTTTCATAATTATTATTGCTGCTTTTTTCTTATTCTGTTGGGTAACTTATCGTGTTCGATTTCCATAAGAGGATTGATAATGTTTAAGAATGGTAATTTACTTATCGAATTAATTTGAACTTCTCTCCACATATTCTGTAAAACTGTGTATTGGTTCTTGTATCCAGCATAGGTGATATCTGACAAATTGTGGTATAATAAGTCGATTTCTTAGGTTATGTAATTAGCTTGGAGCAAAATTTGATGCAGTAAATTGCTTATAAAAAATAATGCTGGGTCATTGAATCCAATCCTTGCTTCAGTTCACACGAACAATTTGAACCCATTAACTTGTGTGAATGTGGTGTTTGGGTCCAACCAGGTTTCCTTCATGCTGTTCACATATCATTTACCAAGCTCATGGTATTCCAATTCTTTAGTTCTAATAATATGAAGCTTCAATTTGTTTCCTTTAGGGCTAAGTTTTGAGCTATTGCTCTCAAGTAGGTTCGTGCGTTTTGCTTCTAAGGGAAAGGATATCTTTGTTTTGCCTTGGGGAATGCGCAAGGTTAGCATACTCAATGGATCACCTTTTCTTTAGCACTGCACCCTCCTGTTGCACTTTAGCAATAGAGATATATTTCTCGACTGCATTTGCAAGATGTTTAGGAGATCATGATTATGCCATCAAAATTTTCTTATGGGATTCTATTTATACTAGAAAATGAAGAACATAATTAATTACACCGAGGTTTACACTTGGAGTCTAAGATTGTTTAGCAGTTTTTTCAAGGGAATATAGCCACTGTATTGCTGTCACCTGCTGAAGGGCTGGCTCACTATGTGCAACTGCTAAGTGCTAACCCTTTCTTTTGGGTTCAAGGAACCTCAAAATTTTGCTGTCTCATGGAGTTTTTCTGTTTGTCATCCAGGAGTGGAAAATTTTGCTGTGTACTTATTTTAAACATTGCCATAGCCCTGTAACAACTAGATTTATGCTTCTGCATTTTTTTTTCTCGACTCTAGTTATTTTTAAGGAAAAAGATCATCTCCTGTGCTCCTTTCTTGTTCCTGTATTGCACAGTAATTCTCTTTGAAGAAGTTAATTTTTCTGAAAAGGCCACTACTAGGTGTTGGTCCTTCCGAAGTAGGTTCTTGCAATGTCTAATTTGGAAACTCAAACTGTATAAATCATAACAAGGTCTTAGCATTTATCTTATTTGATCAACGACACATTATCTTACTCTATTTGTTTTTGGTATACAATCATGTTCAGTGGTTGCCTCTCAACTCTCTGATTGACTTGCTATTCATAAGTTGCATTGGATGGATGAACTGACAGAAACAGCATTGTGCCTACAAATCTCTTCATACTGTTCAGCAATATGACTAAGTTCCCCATTAATTTGCTAAATTTCATGTGATAATTCTGATGGGTACAGGGGATTGAAATATTTTTTACTCAAGTTTTGGAATTTCTATTTCCTGTATACATGGATATGCTTTGCAGTTGTAAAATCTAATTGTATTTTGACTCTGCAGATTTGCTCCATGTGTTCTCAAATTTGTCTAGAAACCTTAATTTCATTGAACATACACAGCTAACTGGATGGAAATTGTAAGTGAAGAAAACACAGAACTTTGCACCACTACCTTAGCAAAACTTCATCTGCTTCTATTTTCTGAAAAAACAATTCACCTAGGGTATTTTGATCTGCCAACTTTTTGCAGGAACTCGAGGGCAAAACCGATTATTGTTGATCCAGGCTTTTACTCATCAAAGAAATCTGACCTTTATTTTACTACTCAACGCAGATCACTTCCCACATCTTTCAAGTTGTTTACTGGTATGCGTGTCTATCTAAGCTTCATGGATTCATTGAGCATACAGTAAACTTGTTTTTTTTTTTTGAGAAATATTTAGCTATGAGATGGTAGTTGCTTCTTTGAAGGATTGCATTGCATTTCTGATTCATGTTAGCTTGAAACTGTCTATTGCAGAAACATATTTTCACTGCATATCCCATACATCCCCATCCCCATCTCTGTCTTGCTCTGTGTATGTGTTTGCATCAAACAAATTCACCGGTGTGCATACGAGGACAGGAAACATGGTGGTAGTGTATGACTAACACCATTGTATGAGGCTCCCCCAGATACCATAAACTACACTCTGCACCAACCAAAATTTGGTATATTGTGGAAAGCATATAGCCATACACTGACATCTTACATATGATATGGATGAATGCTGACATGTCATCATTATCATCTTAACTTCGTGTCAGAGATCTTTCATGTTGCATGATGTTGTTGTGCAGTCAGTTGCAGAGAATGCAGTAGGTGAAAACAAATCGCTATCTTGATCTTTTACCATAAAAACGTCTTTTTGGCCTCTCCTTTCAAGTTGGCTACCCTGGATTTGATATAATGAGGGTTTCTTTCTGTATTTTGTTTTCTACCCTTACTTTTTTTGCACTGTTTTCAAAATTTGAACTGTTTTACGTCAGCCCATTAAAATGAGGCATTGTGAGGGAGAATTTGGAGACATTCGTACGCTTCATTAGTGTTGCTTGAAGTGGCTTCTCTTGAAGCTGCACAAGAAGCAACTCCCACACATTATAGGACTCCCACACATTATAGGACGAACCTCAATTGAGTCAGTTGATAGCCCACTAGATTATCTTTAGTGGTGGTTCCCAAGGCGAATGGGACGATCCCAAATCCTTGCATGGTCGAGTACCATGAGGCAAAATACTGTGTGGTCATTTGATTCTTTTAACCCTGCATCTGGATGTCTTCCTGCAATTGTTTAACTCATGGCCTCTAGAAAATCTGATTACTTTCTGTATATGATACTGTCCTTTATTCTTTTGTTTTTAATATGAAAAGGAAAGAGAAGAAAAGAAAATGCTGTTTGTCTTTTCTCTGGTATACAGGTTCAGCATGGGTAATGCTGACACGATCGTTTCTCGAATACTGTATAATGGGATGGGAGAACCTTCCACGAACTATCCTAATGTACTACACAAATTTCATCTCCTCTCCTGAAGGATATTTCCACACTGTTATTTGCAATACTGAAGAATTCCAAAACACAGCCATAGGTCATGATCTCCACTACATAGCCTGGGACAGTCCTCCCAAGCAACACCCTATCTCTTTGACAATGAAAGACTTTGTTAAAATGGTTAAAAGCAATGCCCCATTTGCCCGGAAATTTGCAAGGGATGATCCAGTTTTAGACAAGATTGATAAAGAGATTCTAAACCGCACGGGCAGGTTTGCTCCTGGAGCATGGTGTATTGGCGGCTCAGACAATGGATCTGATCCATGTTCCATACGCGGTAATTATTCAGTATTTAGACCAGGTCCTGGTGCTCAGAGGTTACAGGAACTGCTCCAGACATTATTGGCCGAAGATTTTCGAAAAAAACAGTGTTCATGATGAAAGAAAATTTTGACAACTTTCAAATGTACATTGATATATTCATATAGATTATACAGCTGGTGTAGAGCGGTGGAAATTTTTTCCCTTTTTATAAATCAATGAAAGATCAAGGTTGATAGAAGAAATATTTGATTCATCATATGAGCAGTGGTTATGATAATACTTGTGCTGATGTATGAATACAGCTAACACCATGCTCAAAAGGGTTGCAATCAGATGCCCTTGTGAGGTCTAAATGTGATGGCATTCAGCACCTGGAGACCCAAAAGGAGAAAAAGAAAAAAAACCGAGGGAAGTAACTTAGAAGTTTGGAGGAGTTTTAAAAAGAAAAGGGACAGAGTATTGTCTAACAATAGAAAATTATTTTTCTTTTTTATCATCAATTTTTTTCTCCTATTCAGTTTTAGTTTTTCAATAAAAAATTAGAAAATGTATTAATATTTATATTTTTAATAATCTAATTATAGAATATTAATTTTATTTCATTCAAATTAAATTTATTATGAAATATTTATACTTGTTAATTCAAAAATTAAATTTATGATAACAATTAAATATAAAAATATATAAAAAAGAAATTTAATATTTTACATAAAGAGTGCTTGAATATAAAAGAAAAATATTGTATTATTCATCATTTATTTATTTTTATTTGTAAAGAAAAATTATTGAGAACCTAAAAAATGTTTTTCAAACTCAATACAGATTTGTAGAACTAAATAATTAGTTTTTTTTTCTGAAAAAAGTATAGCATTTTAACATAAATTTTAAATTTTATTTTTAACTACTTTCCAAAAATTAAAATATTATTCTGTTTCCAGACCGTTTAAAAAACGGTTTGTTTAACCTTGTTTTTCTAAGATAACATGCCTGACGAACAAAACCCAGGAAATCATGCTGCTATACATTTTCATATTGATCTTGAAATTTATTGAGTTTCAGATATTGAAAGGGCAGAAATACACGTTTTTTTGGCTAAATCGTAGGGTCAAGGAAAGAAAAAATAGCAATATATTTGCATAAAATGACTTATTCAGAAGTATTTTTCTGGTGTGGAATTCATTGCTTATTCAAGATATCCTCTTAAATTTTGAACACAGTAAAAACTTTCAGAGTCGGGATCAGACAGTAAGTAAGTGGAAGTAGAACAAAGAAAGAATCAGCAAGTGATCTAAAAACAGATAACTGCACATAGTTTTGATCATTTCTTGGACATTTTTGCTTACTAGAGACATTAAGCCTGGATTATGTTTTATAACAGGGGACAAAAACATATTTGGATGAAAAGACAAACATAAACATACAATAAATCTATCCTGAAACTAGTTTGGAATAGATTTCTATCTTCTCAAAATAGAAAGAATAGAAAGATATGTCTCCATTATCTTCGTCTCATCTATCTGGTGGTGGTGACGGTAACCAAAAGCTATCATAAAGTAGCTACCAATTGAGTAAGCTTAAGATTTAAACAGTTGATCAGTTTATGTTATTTGGTTATGTTCTTTGACCATTATGGTCAGCAGAAATTTGATAATCAGTTTAATGTCCAAACGAGTGTTTGATCAGTCTCTCCTAGCAGAGATTAAATTCATGTACTTTTGCACAATCATTTCTGGTGAAAGATCAGTGAAATAGCCCTTCTCTACATCCAACCCTTCTTGAGCTGCCAACATCTCAACCTGTGCTTGCACCCTGTCTGGGCCAATCCGATTAGGCTCCAAGAGCATGCAAGCAATCTCAGCTGAATCATCGCCATGAAATAGGGCCAACGATTGTACTGTTGGGAGTCCACCACCGCGAGCACTTACCATGCGTGCTATCCGTCGAGCAGTTGAAACATCGGTGCACATGATGGGAATGTTGTATAATGTGACCCATGACCGTGCCCCTATCAGTGTGACTCCTCTGGTCCGAGACACATGGTTTGGACCATGGTCAGGATTTTCTGGGAGAATTTCGGGTATGTTCCACCCTGCCCATTGGCTGCCCATGAAATTTGGCCTGTAGTAGCCTAGCTCACGCCTGATTGTGTCCGGGGCCCTGCCTGTTGGGTGTGCTGCAGCATAAAGAAATACCGGCACTGCAATATATCAAGAAGAAAAATAAGAAAGTGGTGGATATTTTCGAGACTAAAAAAATGCTGTTTCGAGTGAAATATTAACATCTGCAGTGTGATAAATATGGTTCTAATTAAAGTTTTGGACCAACCTTGAAATCTGCTGCCAATATCTGCTGCCACAGCCTTAGCAAGCCAGGCTGCTTCATCCAGTGATGCTTCAGCCATAGGGTGGAAAGCAATATCATCTACAACGCCAAGTCGAGGGTGTGCGCCAGAGTGCAACTCTAGGTTAATGGCTCCGTAAGCAGCCTCAACAATGGCTAGTACAGTTTGGTGCAATGGACTATAAATGGGACTACCAGTGCTATCAACAACAACATATGATACAATAGTGAACCTGATCCTATTATAAACTCGGTCCTCAAATTTGTTTACAATGACACTTTCTGGGTCGATCCTAGCAGCTCGTTCAATTAAGTCCAGAGCTGCACGGTTACGTGCTTCAGAGATGAAGAGCATGCAGCATATCAGCATGGATTCATTTGCAGTTTTTTTGTTCTATGCAACCAAGACGAACAAGAGGAAATTAGATATCTACTGATGTTGGTAAAAGAGTTCACACCAATGAGTCGAAGGCCTATTGGTACCCAGCCAATTAATCCCATCCTATCATTTGATCATAATAATTCAAAGTCTATGATCAAAATTGTCATTTACTCTAGCGATGATGTCTCTTGCAAAACATGAGAAGGGGAAAGACTCAAATTTGCGTACTGTCTAAACAACCAAAGAAAAGAGACTGGTCACATGCTCTGTGTATAGCTTTCTGCTATTTATAAAGAAGCGTTTGGTTGCTGTTTATGGACAGAAAAGATAGAGACAGTGGGACAGAGGAAATATGTCCCCCTGTTCACTCCAAGATTGTCCCCTACACATTTATTTCATGTTTCCATTTCTCAACCATACAAGTTTCTGTCTCTTCTATACCTGTCCCTTCTATCAGAGGACACTAACCAAACTCAACCAAGGAACAAGTGTGTGGTAGATTGGCAGGTAAATGGAGGTCATGTTTAGAGATTTTTCCAGGGGTTAACTTGTTACATGGTCAAATTGGTTTAGCTTCAAATGCTTCTGGATTATCAGCTGGCTAGTTGTATTGAAAAGAAAATACTTAAAAGAAGTAGAATGCCAAAAGAAGATTATGCTCAAAAATCCTAAAAAATAAAAGGATACTAGAGATAAAGAGTATATGGCATCTATGGAGACAACAACAAAGAAGGGAAGTAGAAAGAAGCTACTCAAATTGCTAAAAAATTATATTGATCCCACAAAAAACTCAAATGGGATGATTTTAGGTGTTTTAACAGTCATTAGTAAATTTGTACGAAACAAGAACTTTTCAAATGAACACAAACTTCCGAGCTAATGTTCTAATTCAGAAGTGATCAAAGATCAAAATAAATAATCTTGCTGTGCATGTAAAAACAGACACATGAAGATATAAAGGTAAGTATCCATGCAGCATGGGCTCAAAACACAGAGCAAAAGGAAAGATAACCCAGAAGAGAGAAAGAAGAGATGAAATTCTATGGAAGACAATAATGTGGAGTTGATGATGTTTACCTTGCAACTAGAGTCAAAATCCATTTCTTGCCTTCTGCTCAAGATGATCTTGATGCTTTTGCCTATGCTTCACTATTCAAGGGAAGGAATTGATGGTGAGAGGATATGTCCTATGTGCATGTATAAGCCACTAAATCACTACTAATAATTTAAGCTAGTGTGAGTCAGCATTACACAAATTCATTAAAAAACTGTCCCCACAATTCGACATCAAAATCAGCAGCTATGGATAAGGAGAAATCAGTGGCTTATTACCAAAAGCAGATTCACATGGTGTTGAATAGCATCATATTTTACTCATAAGAAAGCATTGTGTGTCATGAGTAGACATATCACATGTATGCAGATCATTTTCTTATGAAAGAAGGTTCTCTATTATCTATAAAATGACAAACAAAAGCCCACAGAATCATATTGCCATACTAGTAAGTTGGAAAATTCATAGTGCTAAGGGCAGGTAATTGTTCTTGTGAACCCAATACCTCCCTGTGCCAGTGGAGTTATTACAAGGACAGTCTCCTATCCACAAATTTAGATATTTGTTTCATCTTGAAAACCATTGATTTCGTTTATTGAAAAGGACACAAAAATATGTTCCTTTGTGATATAACATGTGATTATTTGTTAAAGATTTTCATTGAGGTTTCATTGACTCAGCCCTAGGGAAATGAACTTGAATATGAGCCCTAGCAACCAAAAGATGAAATCCATCAAGGGCCTTGTATCTCAGATTGAGATTGGTGTCAGGAAGTAAAACCCATCTCATTTTTCAGGCTATTAGATATGTTTTTAATGGTATGGAAAAAAAAACAACTCTGAAACTACACTGGTGGTTTAGGTGAAGCATAAATGGGGCACATTGTAGTAGATACAACACATGGTTTTCATAACTATTTGTGAACCCTAGACCCCCCCTCCCTTCATAATTTAAAGCTTTCGATCTATCAAATACCAAAAACAGCCGAGCTCTATTGTGTTAGCATTGATGCTGATGATACAATAGTGAGAAGCAGAAACTGAAAAAGACAAAGAAACCGTCTCGTAGCAACCTTATCTTTCTAACATTTTTAGAATCTTTATGACCAATCATATCAAGCAGAAGATGATCTTACATTTATTTTTCTTCTATTTGTCTTTAACATAGATACATCAATTAGGTCATGCGCTAGATGTAAGGATGAATCATTACCTGTGTGATAAGCATCCTCATAAAAAAAAGTAGAATATGGCACTTTTATACATGATTGAAAAATCCACTATTATTGAGTGGATGAATCTAGAAATTCTCATTCAACCAAAACATCCTTCCCATCTCATCTTGGCAACAAGGGTCTATTCTGAAAGGATTAGGTTGCATACCTTATATTAAACGAAGTGGTTTCTAATTCTGATGTTATCAGGATCTCAGTTGTCTCTTGTGCAGATAACAGCTTTCTGCACTAGCTGAAAGATTTCTCTTTATTGTTTCACGAGCAAATCTGCAAAATTGAGGTTGTTAAGGTCCCGACGAGTTCCTAAGCAGATAAATCATGAAATTCCGAACAGCGAGTTTGGTCATCTTTATTTCTGTTTTGGGCTCTATGCCGAACAGTATCCAGGCCATCACTATTTCTTGTTTGATTTGATAAAAAAAAAGACATCACAGATTTCAATTAGAATATCAGGTAATTGTTCAGTGATTCAGGTTTCATGTTTCAATGTCACAGCACTTTGCTGAAAGCAACTCTGCTATCAAACAATTCTAGATTGTATACAACACTATATTGCTTGCCTATTCACTAAGCTTTGCTTTAATTTAAACAAAATCCTTGGAAATTAATCTTTCTTGTAGAGAACTAATACCACACTTCATGCCATCCATATACGTGAAAACTGAAGTGCAAAAGTGTTACTTCTTTATGATAGTAAGAGATAGAAAGAACGCCATTAGAGAAGTGCAATCGAGAAGTCAGAAAGGAAAATACATATGAAAAGAGAAGATGAAACTAGTGAAATCTAATCACATATGAATTCTCTGACAGAATCACATTTAAGCATTGCAGAACACATTCTTGTTTCAAATATTATAGGAAATTGTTCTCACCAGACATCAAGACGACCAGATGATCTGCGAGATAACTCTTATGGAGGGATGAAGAACGAAGAGCAGATATAGAGATACAAGTTGAACCAAAATATACGTAGTATTTATAGGAATTTTTGCATCTAAGCAATCTCTCAAGAATATGATGCCAAAACTTCACCGCTTCTAAGATGATGAATATGCTGGTAAAGACGTACACATTTCATGTGTGGACAACCATTCACATCACATGCATCGGAACAAAAATCCCTTAGAAAGACACCTTTCAGCGTAGCATTTTTTTTAAAAGTAATTTTCACAGAAGGGACAATACCTTCTCTGTTACAAAATTGCATCTTGTGGTTACATTAGGGGACAAAACTTCAAGTAATTTTCAATTATTTTATCCTGTGAGAAATCTGTAAAATATCCCTTCCCCACAGCCGCACCCTCCTCCTTTGCGAGTCTCTCAACTTCTTGCTGAACCATCTCTCCCCCCACATTACTTGGTTCCAACAAGTTACAAGCAACCTCAATGACATCATCACCATGTGCAAGTGCCATTGCTTGAACTGAAGGAAGTCCGCCTCCTCTCCCACTAACACGTTTTGCAATTCTACGAACAGCGGCAATATCAGTGGAGAAGACAGGGACATTGTAGTTATCAACCCACCTGGTTGCTCCAATTACAAGAACACCTTTTGCTTGATTCACTTGAGCTGGACCTTCATCTGGCTTCAGTGGCAAGGACTCTGATTTTGGCCCACCTGCCCATTGGTTTCCAGAATTTGGCTTGAAATAACCCAGCTCTCTTCTGATTGAATCGAGTGTTCTCCCTTCAACATTGGCAGCTCCATATAGAAATGTGGGGACTGCAGGCTACATATGAGATCATTAGCAATGCAGAAACAAAATGAGCTATGATCCAATAAGGAGACTGCACAAAAATTCAACATAACACAAAAAATTTCAGCATGCCTTGAGAAATAAATATTCATCCATTGATATCTCCTTTATTCTGAACAAAAATAGGGCTCCAGTCATAAAAAAACATTTTTAATTTTCACTGCCTCACTTTGAATCCAATGCCAAACTCATTTCATTTGTTTATTTCCAATGGGTACTGAAATGCTCAGTAGATCACCTTTGCTTTCAAGGTAGAGACATAATGCCATCTTTCTAATATGCATTCCCAGGGAAAACTAAGTACTTGAAGCAAATATATTGTGTTTTGTTTTATGCTAGAAGCTACTGCCAGCGGGTAATTGAATGACAGTGTCGGGCTGTTGTTTAGCAAACACAAACAATTGGATCAGGAATTTGCAGCATCGATTTACGTTCATTGAAATAAAACATCACTCAAATTCTACAATTTAGAAAGCCAGAAGAAAAACCAATCATATCCAATTGAAACCAGAAGAGAAGAGATATATACAATCTACTGCTACTTATGCTGCCTCAGGTATTATTTTAGGCAGGGAACATAGTTTTGAGAAAGTACCATCTTCGGAGGAGAGAATCTAGACTTGTCATCAAGCTAATTAATCAAACTCATCGTTTTTATAGGTTTCTTTCACTTATATACTATCATGAAAAACAAATTCCACAAATCACAGATAAGTTCAAAGGGCTCGAACCTTGAAGACTAGAGCCAACGTCTACTGCCAGAGACTTTGCAATCCCAGCTGCCTGGTCTAAAGATGATTGAGCCAAGGGATGAAAGCAAATGTGATCAACAACACCAAGCCGGGGATGACTTCCACAATGCAATCCGAAATCAATAGTTTCCAGAGCAGCTTTAACCATAGCAAGCACAGCACCCTTCAAAGCACATGAGTCTAAAGATGGTTTTGGAGCCAAACTCGAGACAAGAGTGTAGCCAACTCTATTATAAGTCACATCTTCAAACTTATTAACAATAGGTGCTTCAGGGAATAGCTTTGCAGCTCTTTCAATTGATTCCAATGCCACTTTGTTTCTGCTTTCAGATATGTATACCTTACAGCAAGCAAGCATCATCTTCAACATAATTTCTCCTCCTTACTACCTTTTTCACAAGCTGCACAAGCAGATAGAACTTAGATGATAGAAATTGACATTATCAACAAACTTTGTGGTTATAATCCCAGGGGACCACAAAAGCCCCAACCTCTCTCAGTTACCCCACATTATAAAAGTAAAATTTTCAAGCACCAATCTTTAAATGAAAATAGTCATGAAAATCCAAATATTAAGTGAACAAGGCTTAAATTCTTCACAATGGAGTAGCTGATCAATAAAGCTTCAGTATCTAACACAATCAGCAACACTAGAATTGTATGCTTCCTGACATATCGGATCAAACGTAACATTCTACAGGTTCAAAACCAACTAAGCTATCCAAATTCAATAAACTTGTAGAAAATAAAAGGCTATTAAGCTTCAAAATCAAACACAATCAACTACACTAGAATTTTATACCTAGCCATATTAGATCAAATAAAATCTAAAGATCCAAACTTTGCCATAGACCACAAATTATCACATCAAAAAGAAACATTCTTGTTCTATTAACCAAAGATCCACTTGAACTACAAAGCTTCAACAAAAAAACCACCAAACCCATTACACAAAGACCCAAAAAATACCCCATCAAAACTCGATTTCCTTTGGTTTTGGGTACCCATCATACTCCAATTTCACACCCAAACCCGCCCTTATGACCCGAAACTTCAACCTCAAACTATCCATAATCTCATTCACTCTCTCATCTTCCGGGTCTAAAACCGGGTATTTCTCAATCAACTCCTCCATCTTCTTCATAGACTCCTTCAACCGGGTAGAGAACCGGGTCGGGTCAACAAGAATAGCAGAATTCCATACATCAACACAGCCACGATAAAACCCGAGTTCTTCACCGATTCCAAAGCCCATTTTCAGGCCCGTTTGTTCCGCTTCTTCTTTTCCAGACATTAACCCTTGGCTGTAGCCTTCATTGTAGCCTTCCTTGAAATGGGTTTCCTCTAAATTTAGTGAGGAATCGAAGATGTCTTCAATGGAGCTTAATTGAGATTGAGAATTCATCCGATAAAGTTCGTTTTTTCACGTGTTTTTTTGGATTGACCCAGTAAATAAAATCGGGTTTTTTTTATAGGTTTTGTTTCCTTAACAGAGAAGCAGATGATGGTTTACCTGTTGAGCAGCGTGAGACAGAGAGAGCTCGAGGATCCCTTGGTTTGTGATTCTGTGGAGTGTGGATGTAGTGAAGATGGGTCTTTGTGTTTTTTAAGGTTTGGGCTCAAAGAGTTAGTGCGTATTGGGCTTTAAGTTAGATCTCTATAGTTATAAGAACACATTGGGGCTGTACCCAGCCCAACTTCCAGAGTGAGTTAACCCATGATCCTTGGATTAGTATGTTAAACCATACTTTGAATTATTATTTTTTTAAAATTATGAAATGATATTGTTTTTCTTTAAAAAAAAAATAATTGTATTTTTTCACTAACCTAACTTAGATTAGGTTCTAGATAAGTGGATCATTAAATTGATCATTGAGCAGACCAAGTTTTATTATATTGGTTTCTAACTTTTTTTATTTTTGGGTTTTATTCAATAATATATATATTCCTAATAATTTTTGTACATCAAATTAAATTATAAACTATAAAAAAACTTATTCTTTCAACAACATTGTTAAATTCGAACCCAAAATGATAAAATGTATAGTATACTCACTTGTTACATGAGCTCACTCTTTAAAAAATGTTTTACGAGAAAAATTGATTGCCATTTTTATTTAAATATTTCATCTAATTTTTTTTATTAATTTCAATTATGCAATATAAAGTTAAATTCAACGAATATTGTACACACATGTTTTGAATAGGTTTATGAACTTCATGAAAGTTAACAGCTATTGTACATACATTTTTATTAATTGTAATTATGTAATATAAAACCCACGAATAGGATTAACTCGTCAAATTTAAAAATAGGTTCATGAAATTTAAAAAGTTTAATAACATAATTTTATTTTGAAATTATTTTTTTAACTATTTAATAAAAAATAGATACTCATAAAATTAATTTTAATTAAAAAAAAGAAGTACACTGTGAAACCCGCGAACAATATCTTATAAAATTAAGTATCAATTTCGATGCCGGGATATTTTTCTTGAATTGAAATGAACACTTCAAACATAAATATAAATAAATTATTAACTTCAAATCTTAATAAAAACATAATGTAAGGACTAAATTAAAAATAATAAAAATTCAATAACCGAAGCAAAAAAAGACCAAAATGCAAAAAACATATGCAAAAAATTGTGGATTAGTATTATAATTTACAATATTTATAGGTGCAGGGAAACAATATTTTCCCTATATTTTTTAGTGTTTTTTGTAATAAAAATAATAAAAATTTAATAACAAAAAAAAATAACTAAAATGCAAAATATAAAATAAAAGAAAATAATAATAATTTATAAAAGTCTATAAATTACTATTATAATTCATAATATTTACGAATGTGAGTAACATTAGTTACCCCATGTCCTTTAGAGTTTGTTGTAATGGGTAAGAGATTTTTTTTTATAGTTTAACGTGGGTGTCCGAGTCAGCTTGCGTGTATCTCAACTAATCACACGGGCCCTGAAGTTAACGACCATATAAACCTCCAGTGACCATCACATGAGCAACCATAGGGTTCGAACTTGAGACCACAGAGGGAACAAACCTCTTGATCCTAAGTTCTTACCACTGAACTACCACTTAGATGGTTAATAGGTAAGAGATTTTACTTGTATAAGGATTGAAGATTCTTTTCTCTAGTAGTAGAAATGGAGAGATTTTATGGTTCTGAAAGTAATTATTGATATTTATTTTGAAGAGAGAGATATATATATAAGGAGAAGAGAAAAAAATAGTCTAGGTGAAAATATTTTTTATCATTTTTGATGGGTCTCAAATTTAATTTTTTTTTTATCATCTATCTCTCTTATCAAAGTAAGTAAAAAAACTAACTACTCGGACTTACTTTTTAAATATCCTAAAAGAATTTTATAAATAAAAATGAACCTAAGTGTGGATTGCCTAAGAGAGGGAGTTGTTTTTTAAGGATATCATTAGTGATGAAAAACATGTACGTTTTAGATCGTTTTGATGTGCTGATATAAAAAATAAATTTTTAAAAAAATCATTGACATGCATTTTAGCACAAAAAATTATTTGAAAAACAACCGCTACCACACCACCAAACATCCTTGAAGTCGTGAAAAAATTTTACATATAAATTAGTTTTTTTATGGTTGGGTTGACAAACTTGATTAGTGATTGTTTGATTCACTTTTAAAAAATAATTTTTTTAAGGAACAAGAAACTCTTTCATGCTTAATTCTGTATGTGCATATAGAAGAAAACAATATACATGAAGAGAAAAAATAAAAGGAAGGTTAAAGAGTGCGTATTTGACATATAAATTGTATGGCCTAACATGCTTGATCTGGTTTTCAATGGTTTGACCTGACTTTCATGTCATTGGGCTAGTTTTGGATGACTTTTGTGGGCTTTGCTAGCATTTATGATCTAGAATTACATGGTTAAGACTTGTCTGGCTAGAAATTGCTCCTTAACTTAGAGGCCTAGTTGTCCTCTAGCTTGTTTAACTAATGACTAGGTGTATTTTATACACTTAAGCTTTAAAATCTTTTCAAGGAGAGTAGAGATTGTATCATCTATGGAAAATTGATATTTATAAAGGTTATTGAACTTATTTTTTTTGTTTTTTAGTTTAATGTGGGTGTCCGGGTCAGCTTGCATGCTCTCACGGGTTCTAAAGTTAACGACCATATAAGCCTCTAGTAGCCATTATATGAGCAATCACATGGCTCGAATATGAGACTATAGAGAAAACAAACTTTTTGATCCTAAATTTTTATCACTAGATCACCACCTAGATGATTAGATTTTTCAGCTTATATGATTCATTAGTGCTATCCATGCTTGTTGTTTAGGAAAAAACTACTATTAAATCATGATGATTCTTGGTTTATGTGCTATGGATTTTATTGTTGAAAATCTTTTAGTGATGATATAGGTGTGGAAAATAAAACCTCCTCCACGTAAAAAATATTATTGGTCGATTCTCTAATCGTGTTTCCCTATAAAAAAATTTGTTGCCAATTAAAGTTCATATATATAGTTGTATAGCCAAAATGGGCCTCGTGATAAAGTCAGTGGACCGCATGGAAACTTGAAATATTTATACATACATAGCCACAAAAGGACAAAAGGGCTCCAGAGTCAGCGCCTGGAAACAGCCTCCATGCTTCTCCAACCTTATTAACTCCGCTCTTTTGTATGAGAGAGAGAGAGAGGGGGAGGGAGGGAGAGGGAGTGAGAGGGAGAGGAGTAGATGCATCATGCATGACTCTTTTTCCATGGCAAGCAAGGTCTTGTAGGTATAAAATACTTCAAACCTTGCTAGAGAATTAAAAGGAGAGAGAGGCCCATTTCTTCTTCTAGTCTTAATTATAACTTCACCTTTAATTAAGAGCTAGCTAGAGAGATCATGGCTATGGGGGGTTCCCACAAAGGAAACGGCAATGGAAATAGAGGGAAGCCATATGGGTTGATGTTGCTTTTGGCATTTGGGGCTGCTTTGCTTGGCGTTATGGTGCTACACAAGGTCAGAGAGAGACGCATCTTCAACCTCCTTGTCGAAGAGAAGGGCCAAGAGCTCATTTCCCTTCAGCTTCTCTTGCAGGTCCCTCTCTCTTTCCCTCTCTTTCATGCATGCATGCTACTTTATTTGACGTGTCTTCCTATCTGCTTGAAACCTATGATTCTTTCATGGCTTCAATTTTTTCACCAGTTTTTGGTGCAAAGAAGGGCCGTGACTTCAATTCAGTAGAAAAAGTAAACCTCTTTTAGCAATTTCACTAATTCAGTCATGGAAAACCCACCATTTTTTGGGACCTGTTTTGCTCTCCAGCTAGTTTTTACTTTCTTCAACGTACTTGACCCCATGTGGATTAGGTAGAACGCAGCTTTCATTTCGCCATACCTAGAAGCTAGTAGGTAGTGCATGATCCCAAAAGCTATTGACCCACCCATCAGCCAAAAAACAATCCGTCACAAAAAGTTGAGAACTTCACCTCTACAGTACGATTTTTCTGCTTAAAAAATGAACTTTCTAGAGGCATATTGCCTGTGTGGTTAGGACTAATGCGTGCATGATCTCATAATAACCCAAAGTCCAAAGAAACATTGTGATCATTGGTTTGATAGATTGCCAAAAAAATTTAATGAAATTGGCTTATGTCATGGGCCAGATTCTCATCGTGATGGAGCAAAGTCATTTGGTTGGATGAAATTCTTGTAATGTGATGGCATTTCACTGGACCACATGGATCGAGATGTTTGATGAATAATGCTGATACGTTAAAATCTTCTGGCCGCCTGGGTTGGATCGGACCAAACTAATCTATTGTTTGATTAAGCACAAATGACACATCTAATACGATATTAAATCCCCTTATTATATTCTTAGGTAGCAATTCTACCCATAAACAACTAAAATGTGGAAAACTAGGGCATCATCTGGATTCTGTGTGCATGCATGATCAATTTTCATGTTTTTCCGACTCCCTATCCTGACAGAATGACTCATGAATACAGAGCTCAATAGCTCCTCTCTAAGTTTTAACCTCTGGCATCTCTTGACTTTTCCCTCAACAGTATCCCTTCAATTCTCACGATAGATTTAAAAGAAACTTATTGATGGCGTGAGAATTCCTTTTTTTATTTTTACATTAATTATTTTCAGTGATATCTCAATTACTAAAATCAAAAAAATATTTTATAATACGAACGTTTTTTTTAAAATTTTATCAAATTAATTCAGAAAATTAAAGATGAAAGAAAAGAACTATTTTCTTTTAAAGTACAAACTTTATCTCGCCATTATTTTTTTTTAATAATTTTTTAAAATATTTGGATCAAGTCCATTTTAAATATTTGGACCAAGTCCATCTTTCATGGACGGACGAGACGTAACTCAATTATATTCATTTATATCTGCCATGATTATGGGTAAAAACACTCAGAAAGTGAGATACTGAACTTCGCTTTGCGGTGTATAATCTAGATTATGATGTTTAATCCTTACTAAATTTCTAATACTAACACTGGTTACATTTTTCTTTTGTTCCTTATTCAGAAGGAAGGACAACGCAGCAAAGAGATGAAGAGGAAGACTGAAGAGATGAAAGCAAAGATTTACTCTCTAAGAATCCAAAAGATGGAGCTCGACAGGCGGCTTCTGGAGATGCAGTCTACGATTGGTTCTATGAAGGATGAACAAAAGATTATGGAGTCTGCACTCGAGGAGAAGCAAAGTGAGATCAAAATGCTAAGAGAGACGAACAAAGGTGCAGAGAAAGAAACTCTTCAAATGGAAGTACTTAGAGAAAGTCTGAAACAAAAGGAAGCTGAAATTGAGGATTTGAAGCACCGTCTTGACTACCCAGCTAAGATATGGTCAGTCAGCACAGATGACCCATCGAGCCCACCTCTAAACATGACTGTGACCTTGAATATGGTAAGCGAGAATAAGATAGAGGCCGGAAAGAGTGAAGAAGAGGTTCTGTTGCAAGAATCTGTAAACGATAGTAATGGTTTGAATTCAACAAAGGGTAACGGAGGCAAAACTACATCTATCAATCAAGAACAGGTGGGTGATACTGCCACAGTTGAAAATGCAAGTGAAAGCAAGGTAGCAATTCCTGACAGG
Source organism: Populus nigra (assembly GCF_951802175.1). Taxonomy (NCBI): domain Eukaryota; kingdom Viridiplantae; phylum Streptophyta; class Magnoliopsida; order Malpighiales; family Salicaceae; genus Populus; species Populus nigra. The sequence continues at coordinate 14,757,616 of NC_084863.1, forward strand.
ATAGAAGAGCCCATAGCAGAGCAGTTGCAGATGCTTGAAGGCTCCAGAAATGGAAGAGCCATTGGAATTAATAATGATCAGGTGTACAAAAGTGAAAGTTCTCAAGAGAAGGGCACTACTGTTTCGGGAGAGGAAAATAATGCTTCAAATGCAACTGAGACGAACGTGAGCAGGATTGGAAGAGTATCAAAAATTGCAGATGCAGATACTGACGAGAAATCAAAGGATGGTGAAGAGCATAAAGTTACCCGAGATGGGAAGCTGGAACTCGAAAATGTTCAGGAGGCAGAAGGTCATCAAGAAACTTTTAGGGGTGGTGTGAAGTTGGAAATGATGGACAACTCCAGAAATATGAGGAAGGAGAAATACCGCCATGCTAGCAGAGTAAGAGGAAAGCGAGGGGAAATGGGTACCAGGAATAGGCTGCTGGAGATTAGAAATCATGAAAACAATGGGGCTGAGAAGATGAGAAGTAGGAAGTCTCCTACTGATGATCAAGGAAGACTGATAGACAGAGAAGAGGGAAGAGCGTCCAATGATGGAAAAACAGAAGAAATAAGAAAGGCTGTGGATTCTTCTGATGGCAAAACAATCGAGCATCAAAACCATGAAGACTCTAAAGATCTGCAAAACAAACTGGGGAAAGATGGTACAAATCACCAGATGAGTGAAGACCATGAGACATTGAAAAGGCTCCGGATAGCTCATGACAGCAAAGAGCTGACAAATGGAAGCCTAGATGCCCACCCTGGTAACATCGGAAGCAATGACAGGAAACAGAGCCTGGATAAAGGCCAACAACATGAAGATCGACAACAAGCCAGTGGCACGCAAGAAAGCAGAAACAGCAGCATTATGAACAACAAAGAAAACAGTAATGGACAAGTGAAACTAATCAGAAAGCATGAAAAGCAAGAACAAACAGAGGATTCAAATACAGAACAGGAGACAGATGGAGGAGCTGGATATTTTTATAAGGACTCAGTTTCTGATTTTGAAGAAGATAAAGAAGAGTACAGAGAGGAAACGGACGAGTCCGAGTTCTAGCTGATTAACAACGGCATTTGGTATTCTTGCTGTAAAGGTCTCAGATATCTATCCGCATGACTGCTAGGACTACTATCAAGTTTGCTTGGAGTTTAAAACTAAATACATGGCATATAAATTTGCAGGAGACTGGTGGTTGGCAGCACAGAAATGCCTATGAGAGTAATCTTGAAATAAAAAGTTAAGAACCCAGATGGTAGGGAATGATATCTGCTGGAAAATGTCCTGCTTCCTATGGTATTTTGGATCAAATTTTTACTGGGAAAATGTTTCTGCCCCCTTCACTGGTAATTTAACGGGATTTTAACCATTTTCATAACCTTTTCTTCCAGATTGAGTTCAAAAAACGCACCACAGTTTCAATTAAACGGTTGTGATTCACACCCAGGTTTTGTACAATTTCCATCGCAACATTACTCCATTGTTGTCAACTTGTTTTCTTAAATAACCCAAGCATTAATTTCTCCAGACCATGATAAATTTTTCACACATTTGTCCCAACTTCAATTACTATTGGCAAAGCTAGGTCAAAGTTTTAACATCAGTTCAGTTTGCTGTAAAAAGAAAAGGAAAGAAAGGGCACAACATAAAACTGTAATTTGTAGTAAATCCATTACATGAATTTGGACTAGGGGAATATAGCATCGGATTATCAGAATATTGAAGGATAAACATCAAACCATTAGAGTGACAACCAAATGGCCATGCCAAAGTAAAAGGGCTTATTTACTTCCCAAAATTAGCAATTTAACTTCCAAGTTTAATAATCCATCATTCTCTAGTAAAACAAATGACAATACTTTTCAGCAGAATCATCTGCGAACAAGGAAAATTGATCCCAAGACGTGAAGTACAGCCAAACACATTATTACCAGAAAAGTCATGGGACGATTACACGCTTCAAGCCTCAGTGTGCTGCTTCTACCACTTCCTGTAAACAATAATCAAATGTCAGAAAAAGGGAAAACAAAACTGTAATCTCAGAATTACTAGCTAAAGTTGGCAAGTTACATTTCATTGTGAGTTTCTTTTATGAGATCACATTGTTGGTTTTCCTAAAAATAAACCTTCAGTTAATACTCTCTATGCTTGACAGCTAAGAATTATCAAGTTCGCAAATGGCTTGAGCAATTGAGAGGTTCACCAATAATTGTAGAAACCATGTTCTCCTAAATTGCATTCCATCTATAAGCCTCATCAAACACAAAAAAGTTAACCTCAAGACTTAATCTTGCAACTACTCCATGTTATACGCTATACTTAGACACGACCTTCTCCTGATAGCCAGATTTCCTCTTAAGATAATTGGTGTGGCGATTGTGTTAGGTGCAGCCATACTCAATATTATTTTTGCCTATTTTTATTTCATCACCATGTATAAGGTCCAAGCATATAAAAAATCTTCACAAGTCAATTCCTTCAATAATTGCACATCACATGATCAAATTGTTTAGCACAATATTGAAGAAGCTTTTGCTGTATGTAGAACTACAAATAAAAAGACTCAGAGAAGGAAAAGTGAAGAAATGGTGAAAGAAGAAGATGAGAGGTAGAAATTGATCGTGGAGGAGCCTTTGCTTCCTCCATGAAATTCAAAGTTGTCAAAGATGCCAAGGTGCTTGTCTGGGTGCCTTAGAGCTAGGCACTATGCACTTGAGGCGTTGCCTAGAATCTTCTAGGGTTTTTTCTGATTTATATTGTTTTGCAATGCTTTCATAATATCACCCTTTAGATAATAGTTGTCTTCAAAGGTATTTTCTAAAGTTATTGAAAAGACAAACACATTCTTCCATGGATCAAAGAACACATATACCACCTATTGCTGCATCAACAGTATAAAAACAGGTACTTGAATAGTTTAATGATCTGTTATGCAATTCATTCATCTCCCCCCCCCCCCTCTCTCTCCTCCCCTGCTTTACATTTTTTTTTCCTGCCCCTTTTTCTTCTATATAATTTCAATTCTCTTTGCTGCAGAAAGTTGTCTTATCCAACTAGCTGGTCTTACGACCTTAAGGCAATTTGCGCCTTTGGCAATATTGGTTGCATTTTATTTGACTACTATTGGATTTCCAACTATTTATGATTATCTATCATATTAAAAATTTAATTTCCATCTTGGAAAATGTGCAAGCTTATGTACCTTGAAATATGGTTGCAATTATCATAATAATTGAAAATAAATTTTTAAAAATTATATGTTGACATGTACTTCATTTAGAAAAAAGGGCAACCATTGACTAAAAATGTGAATGAACAAAGCAGGGCAGAGGTAGCATATGCTAAAAAGTGCGATAAATGGAGCAAAGGCACTTCATCCAATGAAAAAAATGTGAAATTTTGAATTTTCCAATGACTAGGCTGGAAATAACAGTAAAGTACAAGGTTGTAGCATTAAAACTATATCCAAAAGTACCTCTTCCTTCTTCCCTTTGCCTCCTGTGAAGAACTTGTATCCCCCATAGAAGGCTAAACCCCAACCACTTAAAGAGACGATAACAAACTGTAAAACCAAACATCCAACAAACAGTCAAGACAATTTGCATTAAACACATACCTTCCATTATATCCATCTACCACTAATAATAACAACATTAATGGGACAAGGACATAGACCAGAAACTCATATATAAAGAATCAGACGTGAAAGCTCCCATAAAACACCAAACAACTGTTAAATATTATAAATAAAACTCGTTAAACTCAAACTCAAAATGCATGAACCCGCAAAAAAAAACTTCTCCTTGTCTAGATAAAATGACTATCAAACAGTCCCAAATACTAATCAACGCTGGCTGCAATACTGCTCCAAAAAGACAATACTCTAGTTTGCAGTCAAAATGCAAAAAAAACAGAAATGCACAACACCCTTTGTCCAAAAAAAAAAAAACAACTCTCACAAAAAACAATAAAATGAACATTTTTTTTTAAAAAAAAATCTTTGCAACATTAAGCATATAGAATATAATATAAAAATGTAAAAGACTGACATGCTCTTCCTTCCATTTAGATGGGCTCATTGGATCTTGCCAGCAGTTAATCCTCGGTGGCCCATGGTGGTCTGCAATTATCACACAAAAAAAAAAAGAATCGCCAAGAAAAAATTCATCATTTATTTTAAGTATTCATAGGAGTAATAATCTGAAATTTTCAATTAAAGAGTGAAATCTATTTCAACTAAAACCTAATTTCAAGATTTAATTAAGCTCAAATTTCTCAAAAACTGAGCTAAAGATTGCAACTTTTTAATCTAATCATCAGCTTCTGATCTTCGGTAGAGACGAATAAATACGTATGTGTTAAATGTATATACGTGCATTTATAAGTAAATAAAATATATGTTAGGTAAGTGTGTATCTATATGTGTTTTGTGGGATGGATTTACCTGCAGCGCCGGCGAGGCCGCGGCGGTGGATGAGAGCGGCGACTTGAGCTGGTGACTTGGGAGAGGAGATTCGAGAGAGAGTAGCGGCTTGTCGAGCTGCTGCAGCCGCCGCTAATGTAGCCATGGTTTTCTTCTCGTTTCTTTCGTTGTAGCGATCGAGAGAGAGCGAGAGAGAGTGGAGATGGAAAGGAGAGCGGAGGATTGGAATTCTTTGTGTTTTTTTTTTTTTGCTTATAACAGACGGGAGAGTGGAAGAAACGATGCCGTGTGATGTTGTTTTGGTGGGATCTAACGACTTGTCGGTTGGTTGTGCGAAAAAGGCTTGTTGAGTGGATGCTAAAACTACATGCCGTTCTATTTAGGGGAAAGAATATGTTATCCAGGCCGTTCTATTTAGGGGAAAGAATATGTTATCCAGGAACGACTTGTATGTTGGTTTTAGGGAAAAGGCTTGTTGTTTTCAGACATCAAGTTGAAAAAAATAAAATAAAAATTCAATTAATCAAGTAAAAAACTCGATTAATGCTCATAAAAGCTAATAAAATAGCAAAATCAGAGAAAATACGAAAAACAAATAAATTTTAATGGGAGAAAAGAGTTACAGATATAAATTTTTAATTTTATTTAAAACAAATAAATATATTATAGTTGATTTCTAAAAAGTTTACAACACCTTTAAATAGTTCATAAAAAACCTTTCTCTACTATAAAACAATTTTAAGTCTGAAGATATTAAAAAAATTAAATTATAATCCAAAAATAAACAATAAATATAAAAATATCTAGGAAAAATAATAAAATTAACCAAAATAACTTCTACACGTAATTTCAGGATATCCGATGATTTTATAAGCGATCGAGTAACTTTTCTTAAAAAAACACATGTAGAATTATCTAGAAAAGCTTGAGTCCGGTCCCACAATCAAATCTCTTGTTATCTTAATTTTAAAACATTGATTTAATCTAATACAATTAAATCACTATATATATTCTACTAGTCCATAACTTACAGATCATCCATAGAAATACTCATTTAGTTGTATATGATCTTCACTCAAATACTCGACTACATCACCTACCCTTAACTTATTAATTTTTTTCTAAAAAGAAACATTTTTGATAAAAACAACATTGATTCAATCCTTAACTCTTTTTTTAAAGGGGTGACCCTCCCCATCCTTAATTATCCCATGCCAACACCTTCGGGGTTCACAGCTATGCATACAGGTCGGGGAAAACACTAAAATCCCGGTATTTTTTCTTTACTGTTTGGAGATCTTCAAACTAGCTTTTGTGTAGGATATAAAAAAGGGACAAACTCAAAGACAAAACCATTTAAGTGGTTAAGGTGGCATGAGGAATAATTCGCCTCTGGTTTGAAATATATCCGGATACCTCAAGTTTTCAAGTAGATTCATTGCATAAATCAATTTTGGTGATCCACTCTAGTGTGTGAAACTTGATGATATTGGATAATATTCGCTCTGTTGAAACTAAATTTGAAGTTTGCCTGCATTTTATCAATGTTTGGAAACCGTTAGGCATAATAATTGAATCAAGGGTAGCAATTTTGATTCTTACTAGCACAAAAAATTAGTAGCAGGTGAAAAATAGCTCAACCTTTGATGTCAAGGTAAGAAGAAACAGTAAGTTGACAGTTTTACTTTTGCTTGAAGCTAGTTGAAGTGGCTTACAATCACATCTACATTACATTTTATCATGCCCTATTCAATCACAGCCTCCCCTTTTAGTCACCTACTGAAATTTCTCCTTCAATTCCCTGTATTTCTGCCTAAGAAGGGGTTTCTTGTAGCTGTGATTGTTGTTCTTGCTGCTGCGGTTGTTGCTGCTTCGAATTGAACTGGATTATATAGCACTTCAAACTTTTCTCTTGGATCTGTGAACATGATCCAAAAAAGTTAGTGTCAAGAACTTCCAGTCAAGACTCGATGAATGGCATGTTAACCATTAAGTTTTTCAAAACTTGGATATCACATTTACTGGGATCATAATGATAGCGTTCAGCTTTCTACCTGTAGTGCAGATACTGTCTGAAGAAGTTCTAGGCATTCTTCCACGAGTAGTTTCTCTTGTGCAACCACCTCTGCTAATTGTGAGAGAAGTGCAACAGTCTGCTCAGCATGATAAGGAAGAATTTCAAGGTTAGTTCGGATGACATAAACAGGAGGCATCAAGCGCCGACGTAGTGTGATAGGTTTAGTAGTTTCTGCTTACTGAGGGTGAAAATGAAGATAATGCTGACTTGATGGACGCTGAGAGATCTGATGCATGTCGTAGTGCGATGGAAGCTGATTGTGGATCAACCTATAATTTAGCATTCGTTAGTAAAATTACTTGATGCTTAGCCACAAAATAGTTTTAACATTATCTGTTAAAAGGGGCTTCCTTTTGCCCCTTCTTCTCTGGGATTACCTCTGCACCTTCAATGAGGGGAACTCTGCAAACAACAGAATATAAACACTCTTTAGTCTTTGAAACTGAAGATAAGTGCTGCCTTTCCATGTCTCCCCAAGCTTCCAACAATTTGATCTACACAAATTATCCGAAACGAGTGTATGAACATGTATGCTCTATCATGACATTACATTATAATTGCGATTGCTATACAGGCATTATTAATTCATGATGCAAAAATATTTGTTACTGACTTGAGAGTGAAGTACAAAGTCTAGCTTCATCTTGAGCTTTTCCTTCTGAAGCTTTAATCTCCTTTGTGCGACAGAAAGTCGAAGCTTTGAAAGACTATCCAGCACCCATAACAGATTGTTCTGGAAAACCATCAGAGATAATTTTCTCAGGCTCAATTACAATTGAAGAACTTTGTGATGGTTGTTAGGCTAGAACCCTGACATTGGTATAAATCATTTTTATACCAATGTGATAGCAAAGTTAAATATATTGATAAAACCCTTCAACTAGTATAACTTGATCAGCAAAGTTAAATCATGCATACCTCCACTTGCTTATTTATGTTCAAGTTCACAGTAGCAGCTCTAACATTTGCATACCGCCATTGCATCAGCCGATTATGAAGCATTCTTAGCTGATGAATGTTCTCAACATTCCCAGATCCTGAGAGCAATGAACTAGATGACAGAGATTTCTTACCCTTAAACAAGTCCAGACCCATATTCAGCAATTTCTCAACACCTTTAGTCCTCGACGGATTTGATGGCGGTTTCAAATTTGAAAAGGACATCAGCTTTTCCTTGCTTTCCACTGACATCGGCGGTGACCCTGATCGCCCTGGTGACAATGCCCACTGGGATGTGGCACTCCCATACCCCGTAAGTGAATTAGCTCTCTTAATCACATTCTTCATTGTAAGTTTCTTCATTTTTGGAGAAGACTCTAATGATACTGCAGTTTGAGCATTAGCATCCGTTGTCCATCTCCGTGGCCTTGTTGGTATATCATTCATATATTTAGAAGAGACCTCTACACCAGATTTCCTAGAACTTCTTCCTAAAGTTCGAGAAAAAAGATCATTTCCTGAATGTTTATCACTGCACTCTGATATTTCTGACTCGAGATTATCCTCAAATATATCCGAATTTCTCCGAGATGCACCAACTTCTTTCGAATTTTTATAAAGGGCATTTTCATCAACAGATAATCTTCCAGGAACATAAACATGATTGTTATTAGACGATGAATTCGAGGAGGAGGATGACGATGAAGAAGAAGAAGATTTTCCCGGGAAGTGAAATTTCCCTGTGTATCTCGAAGATCCTCCAAGAATTGGTCTATGATTTTCTTTTGTGCTCTCTTTCTCTTTATCATTTTCAACCCTACCAAACACAGTACCAGTACTCCTTTGCCTACCAAGTGAAAACACACTGCTACTCTTCGTGGGTTTTTCATCTTTCTTGTGGTCTAACAAATCTTTCAATCTTGCATTTCCAAGATGATCTGCTAGAGTGCCTTGATTGTTTTGGTTGTTTGATGATTGTGAAGGCGACGAAGAAGGCCAAAGGCCTCGAATGAATCCAGGATCATCAAGGCTCCGATGCTTTCGACCATCAGAGGAGGGTTTAGGGCGAAGTGGTGATGAGGAGGAACCTTGGTTTGGAGATGGGGTTCCACTGTTATGTGAAGGTGAGGTTGGCGAGAGAAACCTGGAGCTTACTTCCCGAGACTTGGGTCTTCTTGGCTTGAGAGATTGATCTGATGAGAGCATAAACGGTTCATTTTCGGTATTCTTCATTGTTTCTTTGTGTGCGCGAGAGAGAACAAGAGAGAAGGCGAGGATTCTAACAATAGAGAGATTTGAGGGATGTTTGTTTTGTCTTCAAAATGGATGAGAGGAAAAACAAACATTTTTTGAAAATGGCGGCAATGTAGATATGACAGGCCGGCTGATCAATGGGATTTTCTTTGGATTTTTATCAGCTAGAAAGTACTGTCAGGATCTGCTTGACTCAGTCTTGACTTCTCACTCAAGCAGGGTAATGTTGGGAAAAAAATGATTCTGTTAGACTTCCTGAGAGATCTTAGGAGGTAGGAGACAAAGGTGAAGCAGTGCTGTTGTTCAATGTTTGCTTCTTGCTTGCCGGCATCTGTGTTTCCAAGTGGTTAACCTGGGCTTCCGCCACGTGTCTGACATTTTTCTCAAAAGTAACTAGGGTGTGTATGATCTACGTGGCGTGGACACGTTTTTTTTTATTTAAATTCCTTTAAATTAAAAAAAAATCAGAGTTTTTTCATGGAGTGAAGTCACAGTATTAAAAATAAATTTTAAAAAATAAAAAATATTTTAATATATTTTTAAATAAAAAAATAATTTAAAAAACAATCAAATTTTTTCCCCGACATTTGGCAACAGTTACTGAGAAGCCAAAGCTCCATGCTTTAGACCAGGACCGTTTCAACATAAACATAGCCAAACCCATATTTTATTTGCTTTCTCCCCGTGTTCATTTTTAAAGGGCAATACAAAATTTGGCATGGAGACTGGTTAGAAGTTAGAACAATCAAAGTTGTTATTGTCATTATGAAGACTCCACAGTTGATAATTTTTTTTTTTTTTTGATTTATGTGGGGTGTCCGGACCAGCTTGCGCGTACCACGATTATTCCCCACGGCCCACTGGACATCCTGCAAGCCCAGGGGCAGGTTAGGCACCGCGGGGATGACAGGCGTGCACATAGAGAGTCGAACCCGGGATGGGGACGAAACAAATCACACGATTGACCACAGTAGCTAGGCCCTCAAGTGCTCCACAGTTGATAATTTTTTTTTTTTTTTTTTTGATTCACGTGGGGTGTCCGGGCCAGCTTGCGCGCACCACGACTATTCCCCACGGCCCACTGGACATCCTGCAAGCCCAGGGGCAGGTTAGGCACCGCGGGGGTGACAGGCGTGCACATAGAGGGTCGAACCCGGGACGGGAGCGGAACAAGTCACACGGTTGACCACAGCAGCTAGGCCCTCAAGTGCTCCACAGTTGATAATTTGGATGCATGGGTGGTGTGTTTATGGGATTTGGCTCCTGGTACAGATGTTGTAAAAGACCATTGCTCTGCTAAGACAACACATCAAGACGATGGATTTATTATTATTATTATTGCTTTTGCTTTTTAAGGTTAAACAGGAGGCTGAATTATTCCAAGCGCAGTTCTCATCCCAGCCCAGGAACTTCCCTTGTAGAGAATAAGAGAAAACCCCTTAGCTAAAGCTTTCATGGTATTAGTTTGAACTGATAGAGGGTTAATATTCTCTAGCTAATTACCTTATTAGTGCCAATTGGGGGATAGGAAGGGGGGGGGGGGGGAATTTCATCAGAGAGCAATAAAATGTTAGCAAATGAGAAACAACCATACCTGTGTTATAGGGAAACCACAAAAGAAAGAGTTCATGGTACAAACAAGAAAGAACAAATGAGAGATTCAAAGGGCCTTTACAGCTTCACTAAACTCCAGCAGAAGCAAACCCCACATTGTCGAGAAGTGTCAACAATGGGATAGAACAAGTAAAACTACAGCGGATGACTGTTGGTTTGAGCTTGCAGCTTAGCCTAAGTAATAAACTAACGAGACTTGTTGGGCAATAGGCAGTAATTATTGATCAATTGATGTTAAATTAACATTCTGTACTACATCAGGCACTTTTACAACCAACAGCCACGGTTGGTCCTGTGAAAATTGTGCAAGCATACTTGATCTACAAAATTTAGATGTTCTTAAGCACCCGGAAAATATGATATGAAGTTTCCATGTCCAAAATCAATGAAAATTGCACTGTTGTAATAAAGGATGACTATAGTCTACGTACTTTTCCCAGAGAGACTTGTATTTTTCCATCCCAATTTTCAACCATGGCTTGGAGTTTCCATTGAAGTGCAACACAGCCCCTTTCTCTATCAAGTGAGGATCAACATTTGTATAGCCCAATCCCAACACATGCCATGAGGGATCTAAAGGTTCTGTCAACCCATAGAAAGTCAAAAGTCCAGGCGGTAGCGTCCCAAGTTTCCATAGTGTCCGATCCACATTCTTTTCTTGCCAGTAGTGGTAGATTTCAGTTACATTTCGCTTTCTCCACTCAACCAAATCGAAAACGTTCATTCCAAACGCCCAACCACATGCATCAGGATCAAAATGTTCTCTAATAAGAGGGTGAGAGTAGTTCAGGTACTTATGGTATCTGTGAAATGTCTCCATGCATGTCTCAACTGCTCCATTAACACTGCTGTTCAAATCAATTGAAAACAGACCAGATAGATCCTTCTGAACAACTACATCATCATCAAGAAATACCACCTTCTCCAGTGCAGGAAAAACTTCAGGAATATAAAATCTGAGGTGATTAAGCATGGATAGATATTTTGGGTTCCGGAACTTGATAGGAGTTTGGCCATCATTATTATGGCCTGAAAAGTAATAGCTTTGAGTTTCAGAGTCCTGGAGCTGCTTAAGCACTGGAACATACGAAGCATTTAGCCATTTAAAGTCTTCAAACTTCTGCACCTCAATGGTAACTCCTCGGAAAGTGTTCATAGAAAACCAAGCCTTCATGGCGGCATAGTTTATTTCATCAGTTACAAGATGAAACACAACCATATCTGGATTCTTGGAATTTAAAGTAGTTGAATTGACAACAACAGAAGTTGCAAGGATATTGTCAGAGAAGACACAGAAATGATAGAGACTGTTATCTCTAAGTTTTGTCTCAATGTGCATTCTCTCATTCATTCTTCTGTGTAGATTTGAATTTCCAAACCATTCAGTAGTTAACCGAATACCAAGGCAGTAAAGTCCTTTTGGAATTTCTTCAGCAGCTATTTGACCATACTTCGAGCTTTTCTCGCTCACCGCAGCCATTTGTTCATCAAGAGTTTGGATCTTGGATTTCAGTCTCATGATCATAGTTGCACTATCATAATGAAGTTGCTGGGCGTGGAGGAGCAAAAGTGCCATGTCACGGATTGCAGTTTCTGATTCTCTGGTTGTTAAAGGAGCTCGCCTTGTTGCAACACTTGAAAGGAGGACCTGGGAATTGCGTATTTGGGCACTTAATTCCCAAGCAAACTGAATATTGTTACTTTCTTTGGCGATCACAACAAAAGCTTTTGCAAGAGAAATTTGGTCACTAAGTTGCCTGGTGACTGAGTTGGGGCTCAACATTTCATCCGTAATGTTTAGACCTTCAATGTTTTTCACATACTTGGTACAGTCCTGCAGAAAGAAAAAGAATCAAGCGTTTTAAATTCAAAGAGAGGAAAGTGGTAACAGGGAATACAAGGAAGATAGCATCATTATCAACATAAAAATTAAGGATAAATGCACAGCAGCTCCAACACATAATGTAAACAGTTTAAGATCACTTTATAAATCTAGCAGTAAATCCAATGCATATACTTTAGAAGGAATCACCTTTATAGTGAATACAGAAAAAGATGCCATCACTTCTAAAAGTTAAGCGTTAAAAGGAAGGTAAAGGAACAAAAAAGGATATTGACACCTGACAAACTTTGCTGAGTGATGCTGGAGATCACAACTTTGGTGGCACAAAAAACACACAAACATAGAGTGGGGCAGCTGCCATTAATTTCAAAATTTCTCGGTTGGTGAGTTCATCTAGTATTTAAATTAATCATTTCCTAATTACAGTTCAGCATTGCAGGTTATGTCTGACACAGTTTTCAAATTTTGTTATTGCTGAGTTCTGTAGAATAAGTTACATTCGAAGAAAATGTGTGAGGAACCAGGGAGACACTTGTCCATACAGTTGTTATACATTTGCAATATTTCACCGATTGCTATAGAACATTCAATCACACCAAAAAAAAAAGGAAGTTATAGTCACCAAAATGTCAGCCATTCTATGATATCATATGAATACATGGCATACCAACTGTTTCCTAAATAACACCATCACAAAGCTAGCACATGAGGCGCATTTTAAAACATGATGAACTTTTCATACTGTTGGTCCTCAAAAACACAACTCAAATCCTTTAGATCACAACATGTTTGATGCTCTAATAAATCTGACCTCAAAACACACATTTTCTCTAATATAGCAAGCTAGTCATCTTTCTTTATAAGTTTCATTTTCTTAAAAAAAATTGAATTTTATTAGCCGAACATGGAAACTTAAATAGAGAAATGCTAAAAAGAATAGATCTTTCACCAATATAATTCTGTTTGCTTGTACCAAAATTCCTAACCATATAACTCATACAAGTTATCAAACTCATCTCCAAAAAATATTATTCAATTTGTTCAGCATAGAAATAACCTCTCTTATCAACATTACATATACATGGAGTGCATAGAACATTGAGGTATTTATACATAATTCTTAGAATTTCAATGTCCTGTGAACTTTGTTTACGCTTCACATGCACATTATAGAAGCAATGTATGATACAAACAATGCCTTAAACATAACTTCCTCAAATCAAAACCTAATATGATCATTTAAAAAAATTCAACAACCTGAATCAAATTAACGAGCTGGATCAAGCTAATGCCTCCACTAAGATAACTAGTAAAGGAACAATAACAATTAAGCTATTGGAATAATATTGCATATCTTAAAAATACAACTTCAAACTTTAAATGAAACAAATCAATTTGTGAGCTTAAGATTTCAAAACAATTTATCCGCGTCTACTTGTTTAAGCAACCCTTTCATCAGGTGCAGTATAACTCCATCTAGCTCAAGCAAAGTCACAGATCAGACAACAATTCCAATCTACACAAAAAAGACAAACCCGGCTGCACAAAAACATAAACAAAAAAAAATAGCAATTTAAGCTAACAATCATGTCATAATATTGCTACTGTCCCCAAAAATGTAAATCTCAACCTTCATTAAGCCCCATAACAGTACCAACGAAACCTAATTAAGCCCCATTGTCCCTTCAAATCCCAAATCACAAAAAAAGGTCTCAGAACTCCAAACACTGATTCCCTTCAAAATTCCCACATTTCACAGCAATTAAACACATTAAAAAACATGCAATTGAACAAATAACTGCAAAATCCTGTAAAGCACATATCTTTACCTTAACAGAGCTTGTGGGTCTTGATTCAATACGACTCTCTTTGTTAAAAATAACTATAAACAGCAACACAACTATACCACACAATGACCACACCACCACATTTGATACCCTCCTCCTTACTGGCCTCCTAAAGTCCACTGGTCTCCGTCTCATCTCAAATTTAAGCTCTGTTTGGTTTCAAAGAAAGTAACTTTCCTTGAAAATTTTGAAAAAGGGATCCCAATTATGGATTTCAAGTTCAAATCTCTATGACCCAGGTCATGAAAAGTTGATAACTTGAGATTGGGATCTGAAATATGATTTGTTTTTGAGTTTTTGGATTTATTTTTTGGGGTTTTGTGTATTGAAAAAAGAAGCCAAGCAGAGAGAAGTTTGCTTTTCTTTTGGGACGTACAGACCGCACACCATTAATGATTGTTACGGACGATAGATTTTAGAGAGGGAAAGTGTTTTGGTTTTTTGTTATATTGTGTAGATATTCACTATATATTCTCTGGTAAAATATTTAAAAAACAAAACAATTATACATATAGATTTTTTCAATATGTTTTTATACTTCAAAGAAATCTAAATAAAAAATATATATATTTTCTTGTAATTAAATAAATCAATAATTATATTAATAAATAAATAAAAAGATATTAAATAATAATTAACAATCAAACTCACAAATATAGATAAGATATTTAATATTGTAATATGAGATTTTTATCCAATTATATTTGCTAAGTTTATTTATTAAAATAAATTTTTTATTCTATCAAATAATAATAGAAATAAAACCATACATTCAATTGATTGAATAAAATAATAGAGAAAAAAATATTATGCAAGGTTATACATATTATAAATATTATACAAGAATAAATATTTTTTATTTTTAAAATAAAGTTCATATATAAAAGATAAAAAATAGATAAATCAGAAAAAAAAATTCTTTTAAGATTAATTGCATACAAAATAACCAAAAAATAAATATTATTTAAAATAGGTTTTCTAAACAAAACAAAAGAGAGAAGAGGTATTAATATAAATATAAATAAAAATAATTTTGCAAAAAAAATATAAAAAAGCATTAGTTTAAAAAATATTTTAAAAAATAAAATAAAGGGTTATACACTATTAGACTCTTTTTATATTTTTATAGTTGGAGTGAACGACATATCATTTACCTTGAATTTTTTTATAAAAAAACTTCAAATGATGCGTTGTCTGTATTACCTAATCCCTGACCATTGTGGTGGCAATAAAATGGTGTTGATGGTTTTTTTTTACCAAAAAACTATATTTTCAATATATTTTTTTTACCGAAAACATCATAAGCAACATGATAAAACTCATTCATGACCTAAAAAACCATCTTAAAACCAAAACTTTTACCAAGATTCGATATGCTTTTCTTGTCAGTTTCAAGATAAATGAACCCCTAATGTAAGCTCCTCTCATGAACAAAAAAACAAAACAATTTTACACCAATTTTATCTGTTTTGAAAATCAATGCCAATGAAAATTTCTTCTCTCTTGCGTGGGATTCCAGTGACTTTCTCTTACCTTTCTTACATCTGGGGCTAAAAAAACAAGAATGAAGTTTGGGATCAAATTTGATTTTTTTCCTTTAATTTTAGATATTGGAAGGATCTAATTTCCATAATTTATAAAGTATAAGGACTACAATAAATATTTTGCTCAAACCTTTTAAAGCCACTTATCCCCTACATGTTTTTTACTTTGTCCTGTCTTTCAATCTTACCCTCCCTAGCAAATTCACTTATAATTGGTCTAGCAAGGGTCAAATCTAAAAAAAACGAAAAAAAAAACACTGCAAACAATTTGTTCACAGTGCCATATAAGGGGATTAACCATGTATTTTGCATAGTGAATCCCCAAGTGTTTTAGTTTTTTAATTAATAATTAATTTATTAAATTATATTTTAATCCTTGTTCTCTTAAAAATATTGGAGGCGTAAATTTATAAACTAATCTCTTGACTGGCTTTAGTTTTTGCTTGCATGAACTTTGTTTTTTTAGATGATGCTATGAGAAGCAATCTTTTAATTATAGTGTGGATATTTTAATTTTGAATGTATGGAGAGGAGATTTTAAATGAAAAATCCCAAAAAAATTGATTTTTCTATTAATATCAGCTCAACACATAAGTGCTCGACGGAGTAATTAACAAAAGAACTGGCAACTTACAAACAAATATGAAATATAGAGATTAATTATGTGATTGTTTAAATTATAATAAAGATAGCAAATGAACTAATATACCATTCAATATCATATTGTAGTTTTGCTTATATATACTCATCTATGCTTGTTCTTATTTATTTAATAAGTCAAGAATTTTATCCAAGGTCCAATCATAGTTGATTACTAGCTTTCTATATTTATTCTAAAAATATAGTATCTCTCATTAATTTGGAAGATTATGGGTAGGAAATAAATAAAGAGTTGACCACAGAAAAATAATAATTCACATTGCAAAGAATCAAAGATGTTGCTTTCTTCCTCTTCTAATGACAGGTGTTTTCTCTTTTAGAAATTAAATCTCAAAAACACAGGTAATTTCAATTTTGACACCAAAAGCTTTTAGAAGGTCGAAGAAGTGTTTGAAAATGTGACAGTGATTGTTTTTTTAAAGTGTTTTTAGCTTGAAAAAAATATTAAAACGATTTTTTTTATTTTTTAAAAATTATTTTTAACACCAACACATTAAAATAATCTGAAAATACTAAAAAAATTAATTTAAAAAATAAAAAAAAATTAATCTTTTTTAAAAATATTTTTAAAACACAAAAACAAATAAATCTTAAACATCACTAAAAAAAAACACAAGTCTTAAGCTTTCAAGTAACCATTCTAATTTATAATATATGAGCATTCCTCTAAAGGTTTTAGTGAGGGAAGTGATATCTTATGGGCCTCTAAGATTGGTAATTTTTATTATAAAAAATCTAATTTAAATAATTTTATGTTATGCTATTTGTGAGCCAAGTGATTTTATTAATAGCGTCTAGATTTTTAGCTACCGTTATATATTTACATCTCCATGAATAATTATATTGTGACATATGCTAAAACACCTAGGACTTTTACTGTAGCATTTTTTTTTCATTCTCAAAGTTTTTTTAATTATGTACATCTATGCCCAAATTAAGATATACTTTATTAATTTTTTTGAAGTTTGGGACAAATTAAAACAGACAGCAAAGTCTAAAACACAATGAAATTTCATTAAAAATCTAAATTTTGATTCAAAAATTTATTTTTATTGTTTTACTTTCTCTTTTCAACCTTCAAAATCCCTATAGTTTTCAAAAATTTAATTTTAATTTAAAAATATATTTTTCTTATTTTTCAATCTCTATATTTAAGAAATGAGAAAGAAAATCACTTGATTCTGGTACGAGAGAAAGTTGTTGGTTTTATTAATTTTGGGCATAAAAAAAGTTGATTTTGAAGTTAATAAGCTTCATTTGACAAAAAAAAAAAAAGAAGCTCGATTGAGTTGTTTTGAATCTTAATATTGCCTTAAAAATAGATTAGAATCGAGAAAGAAATTTTTTACCCTTTTGATCTTGTGTTTTTAAGCCATTTTTTTGAATTTTTTAGCTTGATATTTTTTTTCAATGTTACAAGGATGCTATTTAAATATTTTTATGAAAAAATGGGTTTTTAACCAAAAAAAAAAACAACCCAAAATAAAGTTGTGTAAGAGTAGATGACACTTTGTTTTTTTTTTAAAGGGCATATAACATGTTATCCACCTCTTATAAAAAGAATAAAACAATAAAAGGACCCAAACACGCAGACCAAGGCTAGAGGCCTACATGTCAGGGCTTTTTTTAGAGCAAGGTGAGATGAGCTGAAAAAAATAGTACCATTTTTTTTTTGTTGTATTAGACTATAGATAAGTTTATTAAGGTGTTTTCGATGTTTTTGGTTAAAATAGGTTTTTAAATAAAAAAAATCAAATTCTTGTTTTTTTAACAACATCTAGTTGCTGGATTATGTAGAAAGCAAACAATGTATCATTTGCTATCTTTTTTTTTTTAAAAAAAAGTCATTTGTCCACTTAAAAAATTAAAATAAATAAAGACAAGCTCGAGCATGTGGGCTGGGTTGGAAGGTTCATACGTCTGAGCTCATTTTGGGTTTTTCTTCTTGCTATTTTATATGAGTTAAAAGAATTGATAAAAAATCATTTAAATCTAATTGAACCCATGTATCGGGCCATAAATTTAATAGGTTAATTTGTAACATCTAAGTCATTATTTTTTTTAATGCTTTTTTTGCCCTTTAATTAAAAAAAATTCAATTATATCTTTTGTTATAAGTAGTCTATTTTCTTATTTAACTCAATGATGTACTTTTACTATCTGGACACCACGTGCCTGTCATCTTTTTTTACCTTCTAAAGAAAATGTTTCATATAAAAAAATCATTAGGCACTTTGTATTATCATGTATTTAAATGAAAAATAATATATAGAATAAAAATATTATTAAATTTGATAAAATGCATGACTTGTGTTACGAGTTTATTTGGTTGACTCTAGTCTACTTAGGTTTTTTTAAGTAAATATTGTTTTTTATCGATTAATGTTATTCTTCAATATTAAGTTAATTTGGGATTGAGCTTTCTAATTTTTTTTCAAAATTATCTCGAATTTTGCAAGTAAACCCATGTTAACTTAGATAGATCAAGTGTTTTTTTATCTTAATATTAAATAAAAAAATTGTTTAAAATTTGTTTTTCAAGAAGATATATCACTAATACTTGGATTTTTTTTTTGAGCTTCGAAACAATTTTGCTCCTATCCGTGACATGGCACGGGGAAAATTACCAGTTCTTCACTAAAGAAAGTGAAATAAACTTCTTACCTTTCTATTATTTTTTAAGATTATTCCCTTGAATTTTGTAAGTCAACTCATGTTAATTTAGGTAGATTAAATGTTTTTTTTATTTTAATATTAGATAAAAAAATCGTTAAATTCATAGTTAAATTTTTTATTTTTAAAAGACATATAACTAATATTTAGATATTTTTTGAGGGGCTTTAAAATAATTTTGCTTCCATCCGTGACATAATACGGAGCCATAAGTACCGGTTCTTCACTAAAGAAAGTGAAATAAACTTCTTACCTTTCTATTGTTTATAACAAAAACCATTATTTATATATACAAAAATTACTTTTTTTTTTTATTATCATACAAGTTTTGAATTTTAAAAAATATTTTATGGGTATATAATTTCAAACTTGGATGATATATTTAAAGTTTTATATAAGAGATATTTATTTTTTTTATAGATGAAAATTGATAATACCATCTACCTTTAAATATAAAAATAATAGGACTTTGGATCCTGACAGATGATTTCCCAATACGGTATATTAATGCTATGCTTGGGAGGAAAGGACGTGCAAGGTAGCTATCTGGACTTTGTAGAGTTATCCCTCTCGTTGCCAAGAAAGCCTATGCTGATATCCAGGAGCTTATGAAGGTGGAAACAATCAGCCAAGCTTTCCTTACCAGCTAGCACACAAAAGATCATAGAAGGTGGTAGTGACTAAACTGAAGCCCATCAAGAAACATCAGCTCGTGGCAGCCGCAGCATATCATTCCAGGTAAACAAAGCTTGGACAAAATCAAACATTTTAGTTTGGTTATCAGTCATGTATTCATTTGGTATCCACTTTCTAGTCTACTTGTACACACATTGATGTTAGATTACTGAAGTTACTTTCATTATTTCCCATGGTGATCCGGTTTTCTGTGTATTAGTTCGCGTCTATGGCTAATCCAGTTGCAGCTGAGGATGGTCCACGCCGCGATTATCAATGGTTTATTAGTACAATCAAACGAAAGATTGACCATTTGTCTCCGGTATCAAATTGGAGCATTTGGAAGGTTCCAAATAGCCTTCGGACTGTGAATGATGATGCCTACAATCCTCACATCATCTCAATCGGACCTCTTCACAGAGGACAGGAAAAATTGCAATCCATGGAGGTTCACAAATTGTATTATATGCGATCCCTCCTACTACGAACACCAGATGTAGATGAGACTCTCAGATCTTCTGCTGAGGCCATCGAAGATTTCGAGGACATGGTTAGTTCTTGCTATGCAGAACCAATCCATATGAGTTCACATGCGCTTGCTGAGATTTTGTTAGTCGATGGTTGCTTTATGCTTGAACTTTTTATAAGATACTCCAAAGTTGATCTTAGAGTGCAAGATGATCCCTTGTTTTACTCCTCGTGGATTATCTTAGCTCTCCAGCGAGACCTTGCATTGCTTGAGAATCAGATTCCATTCTTTGTTCTCGAAAGACTGTACTCGCAAGTAGTGGAGTCTAGTACTATTGGTCAGTCATTGCCTAGCCTCCCTGAGCTCGCTCTTGGTTTCTTCAAATCAGTTCTGTACATTAATGATGAGAATTTTAGGATCATTAGGAGACCCTATCCCCATTTGCTTGATTTAATTCACAATTGCTACTTACCCCCAGCAATAGCTGTAAGAAGCAATATTGGAGAACGGGTTTCAACGCAGCGGGCAACATCACTCGATGAGGCTGGAATTGTGTTTAGGAAAGGTACAGCAAGAACTCTATTTGACTTGACGTTCAGAAACGGTGCACTTGAAATCCCACCATTGCTCATCCATGATTCAACAGTTTCACTCTTCCAAAATCTCATTGCTTACGAGCAACTTTCACGCGGTACTGCAAAATACATCACATCTTATTTCGCACTTATGTCCCGTCTTGTTTATGATCGGAGAGATGCTGAACTACTTGAGAGCAAAGGTATAATTGAAAACGATATGAGCGGTTGGAAAGATGTTTCAGTGCTCTTCAATGATATGTGCAAGCAGGTTGTTGTGCAAGATTTCTATTATGCAGAACTATGTCAGGATTTGAACTCGAACTTCAGGACTCAGTGGGCTTTATACAAGGCGAACTTGAGAAAGGCCTATTTCAGAAGTCCATGGACAATTGTATCGGTCATGGCTGTCTGTCTGTTTCTTTCTCTTGCTGTAACTCAAACCGTTTACACAGTACTTTCGTATCATCCTCAAAATTGATAATTGTCTGAGTGTTTTGTTTCCACAATTTGTTCAAGAATTAAGCTTTTATGCATAATAAATATTGCCTGTTCATGGAAACCTTTTCGTTTTAGATTCGAGTGAAAGCTCGAAAGTTCGATTTCTTGTGACTGAAAAATCAAGCTACAGAACAGGAGAATACATTTACTCATGGCCTTACTTCAAAATCACCAGATCTTGTTTTTCATCGAGCAAAACCCCGGCGTGCACTTTATTCCGTGCGGCCATAACTTTTTGGTTTTTGGCAGCAAACTCGGTAGCTAGTAACAATTCAATGTTTTAATGTTAATGCCTTGGATAGTTAATTTTTTAGCTTTATATATATATATATATATAAAATCTAAGAAAGTTATGTTTTTTGAAAGTTGAGTTAACACTAAATTTATTTTCTTCTTTTTTTTGAATTCATCCTTCCAAGAGACAAAAGTTTTTTTTTTTTTTTACTTAGCCATGTTATTTTGACAAGTCCTGACTAGTGTAAGAAAAGGAAAACTCGACATTCAAAAGTGCAATGAAAAGCTCTCGAGTGATTTGTTTTAGTTTTTTTCAGCTGTAGTTTGTAGATTCAAATATGCCTCCGGATGCTGGGGCCCGAAAATCCAATAATGTAATAAGTGCACTTTGAATTACTGTCTCCTCCGTATTCCCTCGGGATGGAGATCGGACAGCACAAAATAAGTGAGATCGGACAGCACAAAATTACGATTATCCAAGAAGAAAAAAACCACCATGGCTTAAGATTCTCTTACCTCGGAGCTCAGTATAAAAAACATATCTAAACGATACGAATTCATAGACATACTCACTTGCTATTATCTTATCACTGCCTCTACAGTTGGATTTTCATGTTGTTTGTAGATTCATTAAAAATATTTTGACGGTAATAAAAAAATCATTCTCAAAGCTCCCATCACCTTTTTCTTTTTTTTCTCTAATTTTTGTATCTATTTTTTTTCTTTTTCTTTTCTCTTTTTCTCTTTGTATTTACTTTTTTTTTCCTTCTCTCCTTTTTAATTTTTATATCTATTTTTTTCTTTTCTCTCTCCTCTCTTAGCATCTTCTTTTCTCTTTTTTCTTTTTTATTTTGTCTCCTCTCTCCTTTTTTATCTTTATATCTACTTTTTTTTTTCTCTCCTCTCTAATTTTTTTTTCTATTTTTTTTCTTCTCCCTCCTCTCTTAGCATCTTCTTTTTTCCTTTTTCTTTTTCTTTTGTCTCCTCTCTTATCTTTGTATCTACTTTTTTTTGTCCTTCTCTCCTCTCTAATTTTTTTTCCTTTTTTTTTTCTGTCTCCTCTCTCCTCTCTGTGTCTATTTTTTATTCTTTCCTTTTCTTTTTATTCCTATCTCTTATCTTTGTGTGCCATCTCATCTCTTCTTTTGGTCATTGGATTTTTTTTCATGGACACTGTTCTTCATTAAGGAATTAGTTTGAATGGAAATCCAAATCCAATAAAAATTAGTATTTGCA
Organism: Populus nigra; assembly: GCF_951802175.1. Classification (NCBI taxonomy): domain Eukaryota; kingdom Viridiplantae; phylum Streptophyta; class Magnoliopsida; order Malpighiales; family Salicaceae; genus Populus; species Populus nigra. The sequence goes on from NC_084863.1 coordinate 14,780,168, forward strand.
CAATTACTACATTCACAACACACCTGATCATGTACGTGCACGTGTTATATAATTGTGCTAATTTAAAAATTATTTTTTTAATTATGCTAGTTTGGTAAATATTTTTTTTTGTTTTAACCAAATACTGAAACAAAACATAAGGCAATTAGATCATTTGTAATAAGCTAGTACTGAATATACAGTTTGTAATGCAGTAAAACTTAGAAGCACAAAGCCAGCAACTAGTGATATAATTGCCCACGGATTCTTGCAATGGTCTCTTCTGAAGTCTGCTTTGTATCTATACCATTGTTTGTTATAGTATGCATTCACATCCTCACATATCCCAGCATAGTAAAAGTCCTGCAAAACAATCTGCTTGCAGATACTGTTAAAAAAAGCTGAAACATCTTCCCAGCCACCAAAATCATTCTCAATAATCCGTCTTTGCACAAGCAATTCAACATCATTTGGTGTGTCAATGAGACGATCCATGAGCAAGAAGTAAGACGTAATGTACTGTTGACCTCCATGGAATCTTTGCTCATAAGCAATGAGGTTCTGGAAGAGTGAAACTGTTGAATCATGGATGCGTAATGGTGGGATCTTGAAAACACCATTTTCAAACTTCAAGTCAAATAGACTGCTCGTTGTGTCCCTTTCGAACTCGATTCCAGCCTCGAGGAGTACAGATGAACAGTGTATGAATTCCCACCCTCCCCTGCCTCTTGGATTTGGTCTTGAAGAAAAGGGCAGGTAGCAGTTGTGTATTAGGCCAAGCAAATGGGGGACTATTCTCCGGCTGACAGCTAAAGTTCCTCTATTGATATACAGAGATGATTTAAAGAAATCGAAAGCTAGCTCAGGCAGGGTAGGGAGTGACTGACCAATGGCACTAGGTTTTACTGTAAGCTTGACCAGCCATTCAAGAGCAAAGAATGGAATCTGGTTCTCTAGCAGTGCCAAGTCGCGGCGAAGAGTTAAAACCATCCAAGAAGTATTGAACACAGGATCATCTTGCAATCGCAGATCAGCCATGGAGAACCTCAAGAAAAGTTCGAGTATAAAGCAACCATCAACCAACAACATCTTGGCAAGATCATTTTCTTTGTATTTGTCAATTGGTTCGGCATAGCAAGCTCGGATGTGCTTGTCAAAACGTAGGATGGCTTTGCCACATTCATCTAGACTCTTAGCAGGATCCGGTGTCCGAGCAAGGAGAGACAGCATGTAGTGCAATTTGTGAACCTCCATAGCTAGCACGTTCTGCTCTCCATGGTGAAGAGGTCCGATGGAGATGATGTGAGGACTGTATGCATCTTTATTCACAGCCAGAAGGTTGTTTGGAACCCTCCAAATACTCCAATTTGATAGTGGATTCAAATGAGCAAGCTCTATGTTGATGGATTCTAGCCATGTTCTCTCGGCCGGAACTTGATTTGTGATGGGAAGTTGATCCATGAGGCCAAATGTTTGAAATAAAAGCACCCTGGCAAAAGAAAAAAAATTGAAAATTTCTATCAAATTATGATTATCCAAGAAAAAAACCACCATGACAGAAGTTTCTTTTACCTGGAAAATTATGTGCGCCACAAGTGTGAAGCTGTTGACGTCTTTTGATCCTGCTCTGAGTTCACCGTATCTTCAAATTCTGCCTCTCTTCTTCTAAGCTAGTTTGCAAGATTGAAATGACACCTTTTTTTTTTATTGAATTTGAAGGACTTTCCTGGTAAAATAATGAGGTCTGCCTCCACATGTATGCAATGTTTTTGGACAAATCTGCCCCGTTAACCCCTATGAAAATACTATTGTACCGTGTTAAAGAATTAATCCAATCAAAACCATAATTTAAATTTTTAGATGGAATTGATTATTTAAAATCATATTAAAATTATGATAACTAGTTGTTACGAATTTAGTTTTTATTATTTTTAATTTTTTCAGCTGAAATTATAATTCAATTTAAGATAATGTGAGATGTAAATGTATTAAATTTAAAATTTTTGTACTTAAATGACTGTGTTAAAACAATAATATAAAGTTATTAATGAGATTTTGACGCTACTTTAAGCTTAAATCTCTAAGGATTAAGTTCATGGTTAAAAATGTATATTATATTTCTTGATTTTTTGCGTTCAAATCCTTGAATTTATTAAAAACATTTGGGTGCACGATAAGGAGGATGTTCCTTAAGATTGTTCAAAAGGAAGATTTAATATTTAACTTGAAGAAGAAAAAAAAGGAAAGCGTACAGCCCAGATTGGGATGGCCTTTAGAACTTGAAAATCGAAACCCATTTCAACACAAAGCCTATAATCTCAAATTATTTATCGATTAAAAGTCCAAACCTACTTGAAGCTAACTATTTTCAATTTCGAGACTCCAGGCCCAAACTCGGAAGCTCTTCTTCTTCTTTCCAATGAATAATTATGGAGAGATTATTCTTTAATTTTAATTTGAAAAAGAAAAGTATAGCTAATACGAGCGTATTCAGGGATTAATTACATACCATGAAAGTGAAGATTTCTTTGATGGTACTGTTCTACCAAATAATTTATTCATTGGTGATATGGTTTCATGTAAGTAAATCTTTGAATGGAAAGTAATTTATTATAATTCTTTTTTTATTTGTTTCCGAATCACAAGAATTTTATATCTCAATCTAGGTGCTAGGAACGCAAATGAGTTTCCTAAATTGTAATTGATTTTACTAGATTTCTTTTAAAAAAAGAATCCATGGTAGATTGTTCTTCCTTTTTTTAGCAGCCTTTGATTTTTTGTTCATGTTTGTTATGAAAATATTCAATTTTTTTACCCTGTTCCTTAAATTACTTGTAAGAGTCTTTTCTTTTCTATCGAGATGAATCTGATCTATATTTTTAGATTTATTTATAATTTATTTCTTTAAAAATAACTCTTCCTTGAAAAATACAATAACAAAGAAAAGAAAGTCGAGTGAAATGGGAGGATTTTGCCTACCAAAAAAGGTTTTTGAAACAAAAACTACTAAATAAAGGGCCAATCAAGGGATTATCTAATTATTTCTGACATTATAGGGAATAATTATTTAATCTTAATATACTAGAAGTACTATGATATAATGAAGTAAGAAAAAAACAATTTCCCTCTTCTTCTTCTTCTTCTTTTTTTTTTTTGCTAGGATTGGAAATCTTGTATTTTCCATATTCATTCGAAAGGCCAACTCGGCCCCTCTACCTCTCTCTCTCTATATATATATATTGACATAACGTTCTAGTCCACCACCATATCCTGATAGCAAATTTTAGCCTGGTCTAAAAGATGATGACAGGAAATAGAATGAGACGTTTGATGAACAAAAAGCCAATTCAGGATGTTGACTTGATTTCTGAGTTGCCCGACCCCATCATTCAACATATCATGTCCTCTTTGCCCTACAAAGATGCCGCAAGGATGAGTATTCTGTCCAAGAGATTTGCATCTGCATGGACTTCCTTTCCTATCATCTTTCTTGACGAAACCCTGAACATGGGATCGTGCCTTGAGTTGACAGGTAAACAGAAATTAAATAGTTTTTTGGGCTATGTGGGTGATTTTCTTTCTCGTCGCCGACTGGATGTTAGCTTAGAAAAATTTAGCTTTTGTTTTTGTCTAAATAATAGCTCTGAGCAACCAAATGGTGGTATTGAGAATGCAATTAGTTATGCAATAGAGAATAACGTGAAAGAGCTAGAGCTAGATTTTGTTGGAAAAAGTTTCAAATGTATGGCACATTATAGTTTGCCGATGAAAGTATTGTCTGCTCAAAGTATTATAGCTTTGAGTTTGAAAGGGTTCATGTTGGAGCCACCCCAGAATTTGGCCTTGGATTTCCCTTTCATAAAAGAATTGAGATTGGAAAAGTGTAAGGGGATGCAAACACTCAGTGTTTCAAGCCAAACACTCAAGATTGTGGTGTTGGAATCTTGTCAAAGGCTGGAGAAGGTTGAAATCGATGCTTCGAATCTCGAATCCTTCTCGTTCGGTGGAGGAGCAAACTCATCCTGCAGCGTCGATATCACCGCTTGCAAGTCCCTCGAATACTTATCTTTGAGGAATGCTGAGATCACAGATGAATGGATTAAACATGAAGTTGCTCAGTTTCTTCAACTTGAGGTTTTCAAAGTTGTTGGTTGTCGACTATTGGAAAACTTCCATGTTTCCAATGCTAATCTTAAGACAGTGGAGCTAAGTGATTGCTCAAATTTACAGAAGATTGAGATTTATTCACGAAGCTTAAACAAATTTGTTTACGGTGGTCAGTTAATGCCATCACAAGTTTTCATTTATTCTCCATCTTTCCATGCTAAGGTCTCATTGAGTGTAGATCATCCACTCCCCCATGATTGGTTCTCGAGCTTCAGGGATTTTCTTTCATGCTTCGACCATTGCAAAGAGTTGGAAATTGCTTGCAGTATTGAGATGGTACGATTTCCTTCGCTTGCGATTTAATTTACAGTCTCGTTCAATTATGCAATACAAACTTTTTTCACTATAATCTGTCTCTCTTTTCCATTTCTAGGCTTTGATTGTTCCAATAGATTCAAGGGACAACTTGCTTCCTCCATTGTATGACCTCAAGTATCTGAAGGTAGTCGCAAAATTTCCAACAAAATCGGAGGACCTCGTGGGCTTGTTGGATAGTTTGCTTTGGTTTGCTCCTCGTTTAACAGTATTATCTTTTGTTACGGGTAGCAAGGAAAAATCTCTTAAGGTATGTACATGTCCTAGTTGTGAAATCACACCAGAAGGGACGGATGTAGAAGAGATGTTAAAGAACCATAAAAAAAATTTATTTCAACATTCTACCATCTCTTTCTTTTTCATCCTGAAACGGTAATCAAATACTACCTAAGAAATTAAAAAAATATGCCCTTGATTTATTTATTTCTGTTTTCCAATATCCACATAAAATCTTGATCCAATGGCTCAAAAATCCTTTTGAAGTTTTATTTCATCATTTTTTTCTAAATGTTTCGTATGAATCTACGCGTAATTTGTTATCTTTACAGAACGGCCTGTCTGCGGGATAGTATTTTGACACTGATGATTTCTTTCTATTTTGTAGTTTGAATATGATATAGCAGTAGCTATAGATGAAGATCTCGAGTGCTGCTACTCGATGCCTATAAAGTGTTGGCGACACTCTTTAAAGAAAGTTACAATGGAGAACTTTGAGGATCGTGAAGTTGCTATTCTGCAGAGGTTCTTCGCACAAAAGGCGACAAGGTTGGAAGCAACTTCAAGGGAAGACAGTGCTAGTGCTGATGCTTCAGCCGAGGAAGGAGTTTCTCAAGGTTCTGGTTCGGTGAACACTCGGAATATCGGTGATCTAGGGGCTATTATCATGGCTAACTTTTTTGATGTTAATGATACATTAGAAATTATGATGTGAACCATGGCTTATGAGGGCTGTATGCATCTTTATTCACAGGCAGAAGGCTGGCTGGAACCCTCAAAATTCTCCAATTTTGATGTCTTCTAGCCGGGTTCTCTGGGCCACAGGGCCAAATGATTGAAATCAAAGTAGCCTGCAAAATGAAATGGAAATGGAAGTTTTCTATATAATTTTGATTATACAATATCGAAAGGTTTGTGATGTGAGTTTCTCATTGTCTACTCGTAATCTCTTTTAATCAAACAGAGACACATTATCCCTCTTATAATCAAGCCAGTGACCACCTGCTAATTAATCCACTTCAAGAATAAGTTTCCAAGCAATCTCCAAATCTATCTTGACTGCCCAAAACTCAGCCTTGTTGGCTGCAAAAGCATGGTGGAAACGGCCTTGTCAATACCTGAAAACCCCACCGGCACCAGCTGCTTCTCCTCGCACCAGGTCACTGTTGATATAGGAAAGAAAATATAGTTTTTTTTTAAAAAAATTATTCTTTAATATATTTTTATTGAGAATTGCTTTTTTATGTTTTTTATGGGTTAGTTCTCGCCAAAGGGTTATGGATTTTAAAGCTTGACGGTAGTTGATTTTTGGTCCTTCTTACTTTATTTTATAAAATTAGTTTATTTTTAATTTTATTTTTTAATATGTAATTGTTTTAGATTTGATCCGTGAGAGAGAGAGATTATCTCAATCTTATACATATAATCGTGTGGTTAACGGATTAACCTGAGTTAAATTAGATTTTATTTTTAGATTAATTTTTTTAGTTTCTATCCATCAACATTTGTTTATTAAGAATTTTACTTTGTTGGTTTTTTGGGTTTATCTTCTATACGATCAGTCCCTCTCTTATGACCACAATTCCTGGTTTTGAAGTTTAACACGAATTGACTTCAGTTTTTTTATATATTTTTTTAAAATTGATTTTTTTTTAGTTTCATCTTTCAACATTTATTTTTTAAAAAAATTGATTTTCAAGCTTTTGTTTTCACTTTCCTTTCTATAAGGTTATTCTAATCATGCGCCCATGGTCCGAGGGTTTACGAGTTGACCCAAATTTGTTTGTTGCTTTTTTAAAAAAAATATTTTCTAATTTCGCCATCTAACATTGAGTTGTTTGATAGTTTAGCTTCATAGTTTTATTTAATTATTTCTCGTTATTTTTTATATATATTTTATTGGCATATATAATTGTTTGATAAATAAAATATTTATTTCAAGAAATAAAATTTAACACAATTGAGTACACGTTCGCAAGGTTGTTAATTCCGTTCCGTTTCATCCAGAATGACCGAAACATTCCATACCAATTCAAAAAACGAAATAAAACGGAACAATTTTCATCTCATTTTAAATCTCGGTCCGTTCCGGATTTTTCAGCTAAATTTCAGCCGAAACGTTCCAGTTTTATTCCACATGTTCCGTTCCGCTCTTGAAAAGCCATTGAATCAAATTGAACCTTGTTTAATTTAATTAATTAAACCACCAAAGTATAAAAGGCCATTTTCATTACTATTTTCAATAATAATGATATTAAAAATAATATTAAAAATTATTATTACTATTTTCATTAACAATGATATTAAATTTTTAAAATTAGATTTATCACTAATATATATGGTTTATATTCATGTGTGTTTTTTTCATGTTTATACTTTGTAGGAATTTGAATAAAATAAGGGATGCTTTAGATTTCATTAGCCTTGATAACATTGACCTAACTTTATATTTAAAATATTTGTGTTAAAACATTTTACTTTCATAATATTTTAATATTTTGTTTAAGTTGAATTACTTTAAGTTAAAGATCTATTTAATATTGACTATTTAGAAATATTTTAAAATTTAAAATTATATTTGTTTGGCATTGTGTTTGTATTGCATAATTTATAATTAATTTATCTTGAATTTGAATTATGTTTATATATATATATGAACAGTACAACCCTGAAATGGCACGCCGAAACACTCCGAAACTAAAACATTCTATTCCAATTGAAAAAACGAAACACCTACCAAAACGAAATTGACAACCTTGCACGTTCGTGTTACAGAATCAAATATCTTAATATTAGTTATCTCTTAATTAAATATTGGTTTATTTAATTGAATTCATTTATAAGTTTTTTTATTTGTGTTTGAGATTTTTTAAAAAAATTCCTGCATTTTTTTTTTTACTTAAAAAAATTACTAACATACGATGAAATACATGTCAAATCGGTAGTGATTGTTGATTAAGTGAACTTGAAAAGTTTTTTTTTATAATTTATGGAAATAAAAAGGTTAAAATTAAAAGTATAATTAAGAAATTATTCAAGTTGGTAATATTACCAAAAATAAAAATGATTTATTTTATATTATGGATGACTGGTTGTGGAGGGATTGTTTTGAAATCATGATTTTAATTTTTAATAAAAAAAAATCTGATTCAATTTTGCAACATTTTTTTATTTAAACTAAAAGGTATTTGTAATCAATACATTTATAATTTTTTAAAATTAAAAATTAAAAATAACTTCAATCAATTTGTAAAAATCATTAAAAAAATATGTATGCTACTTTTTTTTGTAAATTGTTTCTTACCAAAACTAAGGGTAAATTTTCAAAGAAAAGGAAAGGAAAGAAATTACAACTCTAGTTATGGTTAAAATTAGAGGCTTAATCCGGATCTAAACCAAAGGATCCGGGTATCAATTCTACTTGGATCCACTAACCCATATTAACAGCCGAAAAGCGAAAACCATTTCCCATTTCCGCAGCCAAGATTTGGCCTTTCTTAAACTGATAATGGCATAACCTCTCTAAATACCTCAACTATGTCGAGACCAATAACCACACTCTCTTCTCCAACTCTCAAAATCCCATCCTTTTCTCGTCTTTCCCTTCAAACCCACAAAAGCCAAACCATTTCTTGTCACTCTTTAGCTATAAAGGCTAGACCTTTATGCAGCCATAACCAGACGCTGAAAAGATTTGGTTTGTTTCTGGACAGTCGAGATAGGAAGTTGGGGTTTCGTGTTAATGCAGAGAATGGAGAAGGAGAGAGCGAACGGGATGGTGTATTTGATGATGGTGAACGTGGAGAGAGTACTATGCCTGAGAGGTTTAGGTACTTAACTAAAGAAGCACCTGACCCTCCTGTTAGGTGGCCTTGGTTTGTGGGTATGTTTTAGTTTCTTTGCTAGAAGAAAAGGACTTAATCTTTGAAGATAAATTATTGCTGCTTTGAAAAAATTTTGAGTTTTGGATTGTGAGTGCTACCTTTTTTTTCGCTGTTGTTGGTGAAATGTCAAGTAGATTGGTTGTTCAGTTTTCTTGATTGCAAATGTTCAAGCAATTTTTTGAGCTTGTTGGCTGTTTTATTAGTTGAGAAATTGAAATCGATATTGGTACTTCACTAGTTCTTCTGTAGGATAATGTATTGCTTTGCTCAACATTTATATGTGATAGTTTTGTAACATTTATACATTTTTTTCAGAATGGGGGGACTATTGCTCCTTTTTCTCTGGAGATTAATTTGTTTTGAAATGATTTCCATAGATTACTTGAATGTGACTTGTGCTGAATGTCTGATGAAAATTATCCACCATGATGATTTTGTTACATGATGCTTTGAACGATTTGCTTGAGTTGCCAGGATATTTGACTCAATCAGTTGTTACTTGATTTTGTAGGGTTCACATTTTGTCTTGAAATCAGTTGTTGTTCTTGGTGTGATAAATATTACTACTACTACTACTATTATTGATTCAAAGCATCTTTCTTTCAATAATTGTAACCTATTTTTCAATATACATTGATGCCAATTGACATGGAAATGATGACAATATGAAGTAAAAGGTCTGAGCAGAGTGAGTTAATGGTGTTAGTCATGGATGCAGAAGTTTGGAGGTGCAAGAAAGGGAGAGGGCCCTTGTCCTTGTTTTGAGTTACTGCATTGTGACTGTCGCAACCTCTCCTACAAAAAAATTGCCATTCTTGGTGATGGGTTGAAATAAAAGGCGTGGGGCTGCATTCTAGAATTGAATGCTAGCCTAGAGTTCTCCCAACATTTTGTACTCGCATCTCCTTACTTTAAGCTTCTGTTGGCTGCCACCATGCTTCCTGTATTGATCAAAACTTTTATGCTGATCCACACATGCTGCAATGGATGTGTTCTATGGGATAATGTATGTTATTTTCTCACCGTTTATACATTGATAGTTGAGCTTAATAGTCTTTTAAACATGAAGAAAATGGAAATGATGGCAATATGAAGTAAAAGGTCTGAGCAGAGTGAGTTAATGGTGTTAGTCATGGATGCGGAAGTTTGGAGGTGCCAGAAAGGGAGAGGGCCCTTGTCCTTGTATTTAGTTACTGCATTGTGACTGTCGCAACCTCTCCTACAAAACAATTGCCATTCTTGGTGATGGGTTGAAATAAAAGGCGTGGGGCTGCATTCTAGAATTGAATGCTAGCCTAGAGTTCTCCCAACATTTTGTACTTGCATCTCCTTACTTAAGCTTCTGTTGGCTGCCACCATGCTTCCTGTATTGATCAAAACTTTTATGCTGATCCATACATGCTGCAATGGATGTGTTCTTTGGGATAATGTATGTTGTTTTCTCACTGTTTATACATTGATAGTTGAGCTTAATAGTCTTTTAAACATGAAGAAACTGGAAATGATGGCAATATGAAGTAAAAGGTCTGAGCAGAGTGAGTTAATGGTGTTAGTCATGGATGCAGAAGTTTGGATGTGCAAGAAAGGGAGAGGACCCTTGTCCTTGTCTTGAGTTACTGCATTGTGACTGTCGCAACCTCTCCTACAAAAAAAATGCCATTCTTGGTGATGGGTTGAAATAAAAGGCGTGGGGCTGCATTCTAGAATTGAATGCTAGCCTAGAGTTCTCCCAACATTTTGTACTCGCATCTCCTTACTTTAAGCTTCTGTTAGCTGCCACCATGCTTCCTGTATTGATCAAAACTCTTATGCTGATCCATATATGCTGCAATGGATGTGTTCTTTGGGATAATGTATGTTGTTTTCTCACTGTTTATACATTGATAGTTGAGCTTAATAGTCTTTTAAACATGAAGAAAATGGAAATTTGTCTTCGTATGAATTTCACTTTGTACTTGAAAGTGACTTGTGCTGTAGGTCTGCATTATGATTTTCCATTTTGATGATTTTGTTACCTGATGCTGCAAACAATTTGCTTGAGGTTTTTGTACAAAATATGTCTTAGCCAGTAACATTTGATGGATTTTTTAACTTAAATTTTTAAGCTTAAACATTTGGTTTTGGGGAGTCAAGCTAGGTTTCCTTGTGTTTATGACATTTCCAAAGTTCAGCACTCTGCATTTTTTGCTATTATACCTTATGAATAAATATGCAAAAATGGTTGCTTAACCTCAAATTTTGGAACTTGAGTAGAGAAACTGTAGAGTGTAACCTGTTGGAAATTTTGACTTGAAAGGTATATGATTGTGGTACTATGATTTCTTGCTCTGTAAATCCATTAGTTATATCTTGTGGAGGAAAATGCTGTTGTTTCAGTTAAAGATTTCACAGATTCTGTGTTTGTTTGTGATCAATATTTGCCCAAACTGTGTGATATGGTAGTGATTATGCTTCTGCTCTGTTTTGTTTGCAAAGAATTGTGACCACAGATTATGATGTGCCAACTAACCCCTTTCACTTGTAATTAACATGCAGCTCTGGGTTTCCTTATCTATGCATGGAGAGCAGTCTTATTTGAACTAGGTAACTGGAAAAGGGGTGTCATAGCTATTATTGGTTTTGTGGGATACCTCCTGAAACTTCTGTTGGCTGTTGTCTTCCATTTCATTGGGGATCCAATCACGTCTCTGATCAGATGTATAGAGACCGCAATCTACACATTTCAGGCTTTCTACTCTGGAATAGTACGATCCGCACCCATTCCAGAACTGACCTTGATTATCTTGCTTGCATCAGCAGTTCTTGCTATTGGCGAAGCTGCCACTCCAAACTCTGTAAGCAGGCAACCTTATCTTCTCACAGTATCTGGCCTAATTGGCTATGCAGCAGTAAGAAACTACATCTCTGAGCCTCTTTTCTGGACACTTCTACTGGGTTTATATGCTTTCTCTAGATTCATTAAGAAGAGAGATGATGTTACATCTGCCTTGCCTGCTGCAGCTGTACTAGCTGCAATCGGAGAACCTTGGGTTAGAGTTTTGGTAATGGTTTCATATCTAGCTTTAGCTATTTCTTACCATTCAAAGCAGCTCGCCAAAGGAAAGGAAGAAGTTGAAGTTGTGACAGCGGATACTAGTAGTAGGGTTCCAGTGCCACTGCTGTGCGCAGCTTTAGCCATTGGTATTCATGTTGCTGCTAAGTGGGCTGGCTACCGCCACTTGACATGGATGTTAGTATGACAGCAAAGACTCAACAGTCGTCTGGAGATGATGGGCGAGTTTTGAAATGGCTCAAGGGACAACTCCTGTAGCAGCAACAATTTTAGTCTTCCGGACTAGGTTAATCATTTCTTCATAAAAATCTCCCCTTTGTTTAGATGTGTGTATCACATATGATCCATAAGATTGTACAATTGCGAGAATTTAGTGAGAAAAACAAAAGTCCCGGGGACAATGTTCAACACGTTGAGAAAAACAGAGAATCCCTCAGGTTGAAGCTATTCATGATCGCGATCTCAAATTATTAGGCACTCTCATTGCATAGTTTTCGGACCATATTCGGTGACTAAGTTAGAGATAGGCTCGGGTCACTAGGTTACCGAGTAAACATATGGGTTATTAAGATGACATTGTTTTCCTCCTCTCTCTTTTTTTTGGGATGTTGACCTAATAGAGTTTGAACTAGATTTAACTACATTAAAAAAAAAAATCTAGTTGGGTCAATTAAGTTTCATCGTGTTAATGTTTTATCCATTTCAATTAATCTAATCTATGATTTTGAGCGTTAGATTTTCCAGGTTAATCACTATGCTCTCTTGTGTGGTATCCTTGTATGATACTGAAATTTAAGGCCATCTCATCGAAGAAGATTTTGCTGAGTTCGTCTTTGAATTCTATAGATTCGATTTAAAATAAGGTTCTTAAAAATATATTTTTGACACGGTATAAAAAATACAAAATAAACTCGGATTGTAAAAATAAATTGTAAAATCATAAAAAAAAAAATTTCATACATAGTTTAAGCACCTTAAAATGGACGGTTCCAATAAAAATTCATACGTAGTTCAAGTATCTTAAAATACACGGTTCAAATAAAAAAATCATATATAATTTAAGTAATTTTTTATTAACTAACAAATAACAAATTTAAAACAAATAATTTGTTGATGTGTTATATAAATTAAAATTAGCTTCATTTTCACAAGAAAAACAAGCTTTATCCATAAGATTAGTGTTACCTAGAAGAGGTGGAATAGGGATAACATCATCATCTTCACAAGAATATGCTTAAAGGCTAAGAAGCACCTTTGTTGTTTCCTATCATTTGAAGAGATGAGCACTTCTCCTTTGAGAGGCTGGAAAAAGCAAAATGAATGCATACATTAAAGATTCCTTGGACCAATGGAGTCTTCACTTCATTCAATATTAGGAAAAAAAAGGTTTGAACATCACCATTTCCTCCACACAAAAAAAGAGAGACAAAACCGCCAGATTTATATAAGATATACAACAATGCCAAACAGGAGCCTAGGTGCTTTTTCATGGAAGGAAACAATACATTTATCAGCTAGAACAACAAAAAGCATATGCAAACACTTCTTAGCAAATTCCTGAGAAAATTGACCATTTTGAGAATGAAACCATTAAAACCAACTTCATGTGCCAAGCTACTGAAGTTGACTGGTCCAGTGTCAAGTAAATCACAGAACATATTGGTTGTCATTTAAGCTAACAAAACTTATCCTTGTGCTGTGATCGTTTAATAAAAGCCAACATGTGAAAGACATAAAAAAAAAAAGAAGGAAAATCCAGTCATCAAAGTGGCCTAAAACACCTTACAACATATTGTGTAGAATAAGAGACAGGAACTAACAACAAAAATAAAGCGGGATTGAAAACCAAAATTAAAGAAAAAAATATATGCTGGACCAAAAATCAAACCAAATGCAATATATGGACCATGATCATGAGGTTTATTGGAAGGAGAGTGCAGCGGATCTGACATGATTTAATTTGCAAATCCAAAAATTCTTTCTTTCACCTGTAACTAAATTAAACAGAAACAAATATTAGAGAATAATATAAATCATATACTAAGACCTCACCTAACATGTTAAACTTTTAGGTTAAAATGGTTCTTTGACACCAAAGAGAATAGAAATCAAACTAGAATATCAAGGACAACAACAACAACAAAAAATCACAAATTAAAACAATATTTATTCTTTCCAATAGCCGAACACAACTTTTTGTTTCGAGTTCATCGAGTTTGACCAATTTTAATCGAGTTTTCTATTTTTCTAGTTTTTTACTTGATTTCACATAGTATATTTGTGTTAACTTGTAAAATCGTATAATTTTACGAATCAACTCACAAGTTTAACAACCATGGATTCAAGTGTCTTGAGTTGTTAATTTATAAACCTAAGTTAACTTTCTGATGTTGTCTCAAGCAATCTATATTTAAATTTTACATATGCCAAATAGGAGTGCAAAAACTGCGAATAAATTCTAAAATCTTTTGAGTTGTTAACTCGGTGTTGACTATTGTCCTATTTAATCAAATTAATTGGTGTAATTGACCTTGTTGCTATGCACTGCTAGTGAATCAATTGAAGAGGTATAAATAAATAAATATTTTCCATGTGTTATTTGTATACGAATGCTATTTCTCATAGTTTTTTTATTCTCAAATATGTTGCCTTATTTAAAATATAATTAAAAAACCTGTTTTAATATGTGAAAATTATAGTTGTTAAATTTAGTTCCGAGTTGATTTGAATTTAAAATCTAATTTGAATTGAATTTTATTTTAAATTAAATTAAAATTATTCATTGTTGACCTTCCTATGCTAACTCGTGACCTGTTTATTCAGTTCAAACTCAAACTGGTATATATTGATATTTTAATAAAAATATTAGTTTAATCTTGGTTTAACAACTTGGGTAAAAAATAGTTTAATCTTGGGTTTTCACAATGGACCACTCGAAATTCAGCCCAGCCCATTACAATACCAACACCACCAAAAACCAATCCAGCCTTCTCCCCAAAAAGAAAAATAACAACAACTAGGGTTTTATAGCTCTTGAACCCCTCTATATAACATCGTAACCCCCCCACCAATTCTTCATTCGCAGTCTCAAAGGCTCTGTTATATCAAATCACAAATCCTTTCAAAAATCTTCTCTTTTCAAGATCTTAGCTGCACGATGCCTCCCAGGCTTCGCTGATTACAAACCCCTGAGGTAGAAAGTCCCAAAGCTCGTGCTAAAGCATCTGCCGTTTAGTGTTGCAGTTTAGCCTTTTGTACCTTTCCACGGCTTTTCTGTGTCAAATCAACGGCTACATCTCTTAGTCTTGAAAACATCACTGTTTTTTCATCTGGGTTTGTGTTTTTTCTATGTTTTTGTTGCCTCTCAATACCTCTAGCTTGTTTTGAGATAAATGGTTGAAATTAAGCTAGTCAATGAGGCAAAGATTGAATCTTTTTGGTGGGGTTCACGTGGGGGCTTATGCTATTTGGTTAATGGTTTTGCCTCTAAAAATTCCCTCTAAATTCATGAAAGTTGTTGTTTTCTGTGATTCAATTTTTTGGCGATGATTAAATTGGATTTTATCCGCGCTTCTGAGAGAAATCAATGAAGCAAAAACATAATTAATGGTTGAATTTCTTGATATGAGCCAGCCCTTTTTTGCGTAGAGATGTTTTATTTTGTTTATTATGTCATTTATTGATTTTTTAAAAAAAATATGGCAGTGATGATTAATTCACAGCTTTAATGCCAGTTCTGCTACTGATAATTCTTGATTGATAGAGCTGTTATATCTCTGAGCCATATAATTTATAGATGATGCAACTTCCTGGTTTTGAAAATGTAAATGATTATAGATCTAAAAATAACTAGTGTTTATGATTTAAATTAGTTTATGAAGAATATGCAAGGATTGTTTAAGGTTTTTGAAAATTTGGTCATGGTGTTACTTGTTTTGAGCATCAATGCATTGTAAAATTGCCTGTGATGATGCAATCCAACTTATTTGAGGTGTAGTGGAGCCGAGACCCTGTTTTCAGGGAGAACCTACTTGGTATAAGCTACATTATAATGATATTAATGGATTTAACTGAGGCAAATTGATTTGAGGCAAATTGATTTTGAAAAATTAAGTGTTTCCTGTTCATTGACCATTTAATTTCCTAGTTTTTGAATCTGTTATTCAAATTGAGTTTTAACTATACTCTTGTACCCTCTGTAAATGGGTTTAGAGTCTGAAAAACTCAGACAGTGTGTGTTGTCATCAGCTTCTTCTCCCGCATAATCCACGAGATTGGAGTTAAATAACAGCACTACATCCGTTTCCTTTGTTTTTCTTAAAGGATATTGCTCTGCATTTATTGGTACAAATAACAGTTTGTTCTACAGTTGGATTCATTATAAATTTTTCCAGTCAGTCAAATGTTTGGAATAATATAAAAACGAGCCTTATTACAGATTGTATACTTGATAGCCAGGATTGGAATTTCAAACTTTCTTAGTATGAATGTAAGATGATGGCAAGCTGGGATTCTCTCGTGAACGAAGGAGGCCCTAATCAGGGCACTGCAATTCTAAAATGTCTGTTGGCAAGTGGCGATGCTAGACGTTTGAAATTTACAAATCATTTATTAGTCAGAATTGCAGTGCCTTGATTTGGGCTTTGTTTGTTCCTGTAACCGCCATGCTAGGGGAGGGAAATGCTTCTGCAAATGTGACCGCTGCTACTGTTATTAGCTTTTTCTTCAGGGAGAATCTTATCATGTGATTGTGATCCCTATTTCCCTGTAGTGGTATATATACTGCCTATTTAAGAGAACTTCTTTTGAATAAGATGGCAAGTTTCAGATTGTGTTGTTGCTATTTTCAATCTGTTTATAATTCTTGCTCCAATTCTCACTTTATTGAAATATTCCTGTCTTATTGTCCTTTGATCTTGCTTATTTCTGCTCTTCCACAACAATGCGCCACAGCGGTTCACTGCCCGCTTTCTCGAGTTATTCTAAGATCCGTTTCTGCATAGGAAACGTTTTGGCAAAAATATTGTTAATGATCCAATATCATAGCTAATTATCAAAAAAACAATTATCATTAATCTACTGCCAGGCCTTCTCGCTTCCACGACTAGGTTGTTTTACAATGAACTATTTGCTGGTTATAAAAATTCCTGAATCTGTTCTCAAGAACATTTGCTTTTTAATCATGTTATACACTGGTTATTTGTTACTAATTCTATACAGAGAAACTCCCCCGTGCATGCTTGGCCGCTAATGCAACGATCAGATTTAAGGGCGTGTTTCTACTTTATACGCTGAGATTTTAAAATATTATTTATATTATATTATATTATAAAATAAATTGAAAAAATTAAAATTTATAAATATTTAGTTATTATGATTTTAATATCATATTAAGGAATTATCTGGAACATGTTTTCAACTTTAATTTTTCAAGTATACATGAAGAATTGTGTTATTATTTGGAGTTTATTACTGATTAAAAGTATATTTTTTTTATGATACCGTGTTTTTTAATAAAGAATTATTTTTTTTCTTAGATTTTACAAATCATTGAAAGAAGATTCACCATGCCGAGTTAGCTTATCAAATTCATTGAAAATGGCCCATTCGTACGTTCATCCAAAAAGAAACTCAGATACAGAACCCATTTTAGCATAATGGAGAAAGGAAGTCAGTGTCTTGGAATGGAAGCAAGTGAAGTGAAACAGTGGCGAATCCTCCATTGTTGATACATCTTCCAGCTGAGGCTCTCCGTTAATTAATACATCTAAACAGTGAAGGGGTGAATTTTTTTTTCTCATTTTCTTTCTTTTTTGAATTTTATTTTTTTAGTATTTACTTGATTTTAAATTTATCTTTATTATAATCTCAAACAAATATCATGATACTTAGTTTATATTTGATTTAACAAGTATTTGTATTTGTTTTTGTTATTGTATTAAAAATACAAAGCTCTTCAATAAGGTGAAGTCTATAACTCATATTATTGATTTGATTATTTAAATTACCAAGTACAAGTCAATTTAATATATTATTATTTTAATATTAAAAAAAATCATTTTAAATTTATTTTTTTTAAAGCAAGTCACGTTTTTTACTGGTTATTTAAGTTTTCTTAGAACTTATCTAGTCAACTGGATTATATCAGGATAACTATTATATTATTTAATTTTAAACTCATATTAAATAAGAATTTGGATTGAAAATTTTTAAGTTTGACTTTATTATATCATGTTTAATAACAAAATTAAACGGTGCCTCGCGGTCTAGATATTATTTTTATGTTTATTTTTATTTTTATTTGAGCTTATTCAATATTTTAGCATAATGAGGCAGATGGTTTTTCTAAAAAAAAAAAAATTAATGATCTTACATTTACTTGAGAGATTTGATATGGTGAGGGGGTTAATTTGAGGTTTTCAATTTTTTTTTATTTTCTAAGATATAAAGAAAATTTAAAAAAATTCATTTTTATTTTCAAGTGTTTTTTTCCATCCTAGTTAAACACATGGTGTGTTCATATATTACTTTTAGGTAACTTTTGGTTCTTGTCTTTAGAATATAAAATACAAAGACATTGGGGTTAGAGAAAACGTATATATTTTTTTATGTTAGAAGCATAAAAAATTATTTTAAAACTATTATAAAAATAAATTTATTTTTATTTTTATATTTTTATCTTTTTAATTAAATATTTTGTGTCCTTGCTATCGTTTTATCTTAGTATAGTAACTAAACATGGCATTAATAATAACAATGATTATAATAATAAATATCTTAAATATATAATAAAAAAGTTTTATTAATATTGGTTGCTGATCTCATTTGATATTTAACAAAAGTTGACCTACTAGAAACGTAAGAGTTGACATTGAAAACTTTTAAACTACATGAATCGAAGTGACATGTTTATTAATTTCCAAAGGCTAAAAATATTATTAAGAGATTTTAAAATTATGATTTATTAGAATAATTTAGAATATAACATGATTTACTGCAATAGTTTGGATTCTTTAATAATATGATCAAGTTGAATGAATCTTGCTACGTTAAAATCTTAATTAATAAACTATCTAGGCAAATTTTGAGTGGCGAGTTTTTAGTCAACTCTCGAATTCAGCTAGATTTTGAATGTGTTTGTTTTGGCATTTAAAAAATATTTTTGATTTTTCTTTTATTTTGTAGAGTTTTGATTAAATTTTAAAAAATAAAAAATATATATTATTTTAATTTATTTTTAAATTAAAAAATACTTTAAAAAATTAATTCAACCACAACATTTCTAACAAGTTAAGGGTTTGTTCGGCATTGCATTTTGAAAGCGTTTTAAAAAAATTAAAATTTTTTACTTGAAATTAATATTTTTTATATTTTCAGATCGTTTTAATGTGCTAATGTCAAAAATAAATTTTAAAACATAAAAAAAATAATATTTCAATGTATTATAGAATAAAAAGCACTTTAAAAAACAACTACTACCACTCTTCTAAACACACTTTAAATCATGTAAATTGTGCCCCATTAAATTAGGAGTGAGTAAAAAAATCGAAAAATCGATTAAACCGAGAAAATCAGAAAAAAATAATCGAATAAATAAACCGTGAAAAAAAAAACAGATTAAACCGATTAAAATTTTAAAAAAAACCGACTGGTTCGGTTCGATTTTGGTTTTATAAGCCTGAAATCAAAAAAACCAAACCGACCGGAACCAAAACCAAAAAAACCCGAGCCAAACCGGAAAAACCAATCCAAACCAAAAAAACCGAGCCAAACTGATTGAACCAATTTTTGTTCAAAAAACAAATCGAACTGAACCAAAACCGGGCAGTTTGAATTGGTTTTGGTTCGGTTTTAATATTTTTTTAAAAAATTTAATTTAATTGTTTTTTTTAATAAAATTCGAATCAAATCGAAAATAATTACTCCAATGTTAAATCATGTGCCCCCACCATGGGTCCACGACAAGACATCACGTAAAATGAAATGATTAGTGTTGATAGAGACATGAAGGTTTTTATTTATTTATTTGGATTGCAAAATTAATTACACTGAGAAAATAAAAAAATAACCGAATAAACCGAATTATGAAAAAAACTGATTAAAATTTTGAAAAAATTAACCGGTTCAGTTTTGGTTTTATAAGCCTGAAATTGAAAAAGTAGAACTGAACCGAAGTGAACTCAAATCGAAAAAAACCGAGCCAAAACTGAGTCAGACCGAAAAAACCAAGCTAAACTAAGAAAACCAAGCTAGACAGGAAAAAACCGAGCCAAATAAAAAAACCAAGCCAAACTGGTTTGATCCGGTTTTTGTCCAAAAAAACTAAACCGAACTTAAATCGATTGGTTTGAACTAATTTCAATTTTTTTTAAAAAAATAAATTTAATTATTTTTTTAATAAAAACCATATCAAATCAAAAATAATCATTCCTACTTTAAATCATATGCCCCCACCATTGGTCCACGGCAGGACATCTCGTAAAATGGCATGATTAGTGTTGATGGAGACCTGAAGGTTTTTATTTTTATTTATTTATTTGGATTGCAATAAATCGTGTTAAATGCAATTTCTAATGTTCGCACTTTAAAGAGATAGTTCTCATTCTTTTATCTGCTTTGTAATATTATTATTCTTTTTTTTTTCTCAAGTAATTATATTATTGTTAGATCTTAATTCTTATGGATTTATTCTCATACTCTCTCTATTTTATTAACCACATATATAGATGAATGATAAAACTATATGTTTTTTGCCTTCTCATCATTCCACTCTGCCTATCAATCTAACATAATAATTTATTAGGCTGTAGCAACTCCCTTTCAGTTTTACTAGCTATTTTACCGGTGTTTCTTCATGGTTTGATTTTTTTTAAAAAAAATATAAATATATAAACTTTTCTAAAGTGTTTTTATTTTTATAAAAAAATTCCAAGTAAGAATTGAAAAATTCATGTATAATTCTAATCAAATAAATTGATAACTATATATATTAATAAATAAATAAATAATCATTAATGATAAATAAAGATGAAAAATTGAATGGAAGATATAGACCAAAATATTTGACCTTGCAATTTTTTTTCTAATTTTTTTATTTAATCAAATGATATTAAAAATATAGACACTCATGAAATTGATTAAATAAAATTAAAAAATAAAAGTATCATGTAAGGTTACACATATTAAAAATGTTATCCAAAAATAAATATTTTTTATATTTGAAAATAAATTTCATTTATATAAAATATATATATAAAAATATAGGTGAGTTAGAACAATCTCTTTAAAAAATAAATGCATATAAAATAACTAAAAATTAGTCGTTATTTAAAAGAGACTAAATAAACAAAATAAAAAAGCAAAGGGGTTTTAATTTAAATATAAATTTAAAAATTATTTTGAAAAAAATACATATAAAAAGACAGTAATTTAAAAAAATATTTTAAAAAAACAAAATGCTAGGCTAGCATGCCTGGGTCATAATGTAAGGGCTCGTGCGCGGGCCGGCTAAAGTAGACTCGTATGCTTGGATCCTTTATTGTTTTTATATATTTTATGGGGGGCATGTTGTTCGTCCCAGAATGTTCTGAAAAAAATATAAGACACATAACACGTTGTTTGATATTGCTCAGTTTTTAGCTATTGTGGTGGCTGAAAAATTAAAACATAAGTTTTTTTTTTTTAAAAAAAACTTATTTTGACCAAAAACACCTAGAAATATATACTAGGCAATTTGATAAACCTATTTATGGCCTCAAAAAACACAGAAAAAACCATCCCAAAACTCGAAAATCAATCCGAAACCAAAACTCTTACTGAACTCATATATGTTTTTCTAAACAATTTCAAGGTAAAAAATACACTTGATGTGAATTTTTCTCATCAAATGAAACAATTTGACACAATTATTGATCCATTTTTTGGTCGAAATAGTTGTCAACATAAATTTTCTCTTTGTAATGCTAGATTTTAGCGACCTTTTGTTATCTCTCTCTTTCTCAAACTAGAAACCAAAAACTAAAAAAAATAAAATTTTGAACCAAAATTGATTTTTCCTCATATTTTTGAAACTAAAGGGACTAAAATTTATAATTTAAAAAGTCTAGAAACTATAATAAAAATTTCACCCATACTATGTCAAAGTCATTTATCCCCTCAATATTTTCACTTTAGTCCCTCATACTTCAATCTCACCCTTCCCTGACAAATTAGCCTGCAATTTGGTCCAGCAGGGGCCAAAGAGGAGAAAAAGGCAGTACCAACAATCCGCCTATCATGACATGTAAGGAAATTCATAATGCATTTTGCACATTAAAATCCTATCCTCCGTAAATATACTTATAATATTTGCTTGCATCTCTATCTTAATTTATTAAATCTAGCATGACTCATGATTTGGTCAAGTAGGATAAATCAATTTTAATATATTTTTAAAAAGAAATTAAATTGATATTTTTTAAAAAGCAAGTCGAACTAAACTTTAACTAATGATCAAGTCTCAACTCATTAAATTAATCTGGTAAATTCTCATTTAATTTAATTTAATATAAAACTGTGTCTAGCAACCAAGTGGATTTGCATGGAATTTAAAAATACTTCTTTTGTCCCCTTTTATTCTATCCTCCGTCGGAGGTTTTGTTACGAGGATTATGCCTCGTTTTTTTTTTTTGTCGGGTATTCAGACAAGATAAGGATTTGGCTTTGTGTTCACTGGATAATATTCGGCCAGAATTCTTCATTGGTGCGTTGATCTAATGATGACTCTGTATATTCGGTCTTTTTTTTTTAACGACTAAGGGTCCATTTATTTTACCCTAATGACAAAAATACAGTATATTTGCTTGTGGTAATCTATCATAATTGTTTATTAGTTTACGAATTTTAAACTATTTACTGCAAAATATAATTTAATGGATTCAACTTGTTCATATTCACAAGCATATATTAAATTCTACTTATTAAACAACAATCATAACTTATCGGATAAGCACGACTTGAGAAGGCCATTAGAAACAATCGAAAAAGTCATTAATCTAACTTGATTTGAATTATTTTTTTAAAAAATTAAAATTATATTATTTTAATTTTTTTAATTTCTTACTAGATCGTGATCAAATAAAATTATACAATATTTTTAAAAAAGATTCGACCCAAGCTAGAGGTGACACTTAATAATCATAATATGCGACACTTAATTTTAATAAAAAAAAATAACAGAAAAATATATTGAAGATAAATTAAGAGTCATAATTGATTACTTTTTATACGAAATATAATTTGATTTTTTAATAAAACAAACACTTTATATATATAAATAATAACTTTTGCTTGGATTGTGTAAGTTAGGTATTCAAAGAGGAAGTTACTAAGGCACCGTTTGGGAACGCGGCTGCGGCCGCGTTCCCAAAAAATTTGAAAATTTTTTGTTTTTTATTTTTGGTAAAATTTAATATGATTTGTACGTTTTGGATCGTTTTGATGTACTGATGTCAAAAATAATTTTTAAAAAATGAAAAAATATCGTTGGCATGCATTTTAACACGAAAAGTTATTTGAAAAGCACCCGCAACCACACTGCCAAACACGCGCTAAATCACACGCTCAATTTCTCTCTTGTTTTTTTTTTGGAAGAAGTTGTCCATTGCCGACATTAATAACCAGACTACAAAGCAAAGCAAGGATCATGAAAATTTTAATTTCATCACAAGTAACACCCGATATTCCCTCCATCTTTTTAGAAGGTGTGCTAAGTAAAAATGTACATGTGTTATGCTATCATTGCATAAGGCCAAGTGATTGCATTCGTCTGTCTCCCAAGCACTCTCTACGGATAATTAGCAGGCACTATTCAGTGCTGTGTCTGAGTGTCAGCTCTCTTCTCTCTCGAGAATCAAGACCCTCTTGAATTTGAGATATTTTTCAGGAAATGACGATTATGTCCTTCATCAACAGAGCTTCAAGAGCTCTCCATGGCTATCCTGCTTCTTCTAAGCTTCTTGTTCTCTTCACTCTCAGGTTGGTTATGTACTTCTCCTTTTTTCTAGTGTTTCTTTTCTTCACTTCTTCAAAGAAAAGTGAAAAAACGTGAATTTTTAAAGATCTCTTTAGTTCTTTTAGTAGCTTTTATTAAACAGACAGACCCTTTCAAGTTGTTCACTTGGAATGTGTGAAAGGAACACTGTTTATCTGTTTGGTTGCTGAGAAAAAGCATAAGGTTTATATCTTTTATGAAAAAGGGAAAAAATTTGCAATCTGGGTTCATTCTTTTTTCTTAAAGAAAACTAGATTACTTAGCAAACAAAAGGGTCTCGAATCTTTGAATTTCTCCTTCTGTTAACGGGTTTGATTTTCTGAAGGTCAACCTTTTTTGTCCTTTTTGATTTATGATCTTAACATAGCTAGGTTGTTGCTGAATGTAGTTTCTTGATGTCAATGTAAGTTATTTATTTGATTGTTAACTTTTTTTTTCTTGATTTGATTAGTGAGGTTTTTTAGTGTGACAGGATCCAAGGAAGGAACTTGATGTGGGGTTTATCGATCAAAATGGAAAATTTTAGATGCATTAGTATAATTTGTGACCTTTTCCCTCTCTGAAGCAAGTGAAATTCATGATGTTGTAATGTGAAAGGAACTCAATGGGTTTGAAATATCAAATTTGACCGAATATTTGTGTGAGAATTCGTTTTATATGTTGAATTGATAGCAATGTATCATGTTTTTTGCAGAGTTTTGGAACTAAATTTGCAAAATGCTACATTCCCAGAATTGAGTGCTTCCATGGTATCAATAGCTACATTTCACAAAATGGAGCATTTAAGATGCCCAATGGTGCCCTTAACAAATGATTTTAACAGAATACGGCACCAAGTGAAAGCTAACAATATGATTTGTCAATTTTTTGACACACACACGCACACATATAAGGATAAATGATACTGTCAAATTAGGTTGAACAATCTTATACTGGTCAACTCCCATTGTTTATAGTTGATTTGTTTTTTGTTTTGAACTTGGCCTCATTCTAGTTGAATGACGCCTACCATGTTTGAACCTAGTTCTCCGAATAGCTTATCATTTTCTTTACCTCTTCTAAAGCAGGAGACTAGCAGTTAAGGTCCCTGAAAAGATAATTTTCTGGATTCATCACAAGTTTTTTCTTTTGCTTTAATCCACATAGATTTTGCGTAAACTATGAACTTACAATTTCACGAATTCTACCAGTCATTCTCTAACAAATATGTCTGCTATCTTGAGGTCTATTACAGTAGTGGAGGTCTAGTGGCATATGCTGATTCGCAATCAGAAACGGCTGCGCCTGCTGCTGAGCTTAATCAGAATGAGTGGAAGAAGAAGAGAGTGGTGGTTCTGGGAACAGGGTGGGCGGGTACTAGTTTCCTTAAAGATCTGGATGTTTCTTCATATGACGTTCAGGTTGTTTCACCCCGCAATTATTTTGCATTCACCCCTCTGTTGCCTAGTGTGACCTGTGGTACAGTTGAAGCTCGGAGCATTGTAGAGCCAGTGAGGAATATTATAAAGAAGGTAAAGGAAGATAACAAGAACCCATATTTAATCATGTGATAAATTTTGAGCGATTTCATGGGTGCACACACGCTCACACTAAAATACCTCATACTCACATTCATGAATATAAACATATGACTGCAGTTTGTACAGATCACTATGTTTTCATGTTTATTTTCTTATAGAATTTCCATTTTATTCTGATAGAGAAATGGGGAAATTCAATTTTTCGAGGCAGAATGTGTCAAGATTGATGCTGCAAAAAACAAGGTTTTCTGCAAGTCTCATTTTGAGAACAACGTGATTGGTGCTGAAGATTTTTCCCTGGAATACGACTACTTGGTGGTAGCGATAGGAGCCCAAGTAAACACTTTTAACACCCCTGGTGTCATGGAGAACTGCCATTTTCTGAAGGTAGGGTCATTTTAATTATATAGGGTGGAGTTAAGGTAACACTGTAATCCTCATATAATATCTACTACTCAGCAATCTTCCACGAGGTTTTGGGCTTTTCTTTCTATAAAGGGAGAAACTGACCTTTTCAGGAATTGGAGGATGCACAGAAGCTCCGCAGAAGTGTGATTGATTGTTTTGAAAAGGCTTCCATCCCTGGCCTGACTGAAGAAGAGCGAAGAACTAACCTTCATTTTGTAGTTGTTGGAGGAGGTCCCACTGGAGTGGAGTTTGCCGCCGAGCTGCATGACTTTATCCAGGAAGATTTAGTCAATGTCTATCCTATGGTTAAAGATCTAGTGAAAATAACCTTGATCCAGTCTGGAGATCATATTTTAAACATGTAAGGTTTTAGCTTTCACGATCTACATTTATAATGCTTCTGAGCATAACTCACTGGAATGCCAAACTATCAGTTCTGGTGAGATGTTCTCATATTCATCATCATTGTGCCACTGGAACTATTACTGCATATAACTGGCCTCATGTTCCTTATAAAGAAGTACGTTTATTGCTGATATGATGGCTTCATCTTTGCTTATAAAATGCATCTCAGCAAATGGGCAAGAAGAAAATTTGAAAACTAAGCAGCTACTATACTCTGTCTTTGTAGGTTTGATGAGAGAATTAGTACATTTGCTGAGAAGAAGTTTCAAAGAGATTGTATTGAAGTTCAGACAGGATGTAGAGTTCTCAATGTTTCTGATAAAGAAATTACCATGAAGGTCAAATCCAAGGGTGAGATTACATCTATACCACATGGACTGGTAGTATGGTCTACTGGTATCAGCACTCGCCCAGTTGTGAAGGACTTCATGGAGCAAATTGGGCAGGTTCGTTGCATATAGCAGATTCTAACTCTATTATGACAATGCTCGCTTATGAATGAAGGTTATTCTACCGAGTCACTTAAGATCCAAGTTTTTAAATATGTAAAGTGGCATCAAGCTCATGCTGTTATTTTGAGATTTTCAGAGTTGTCAGACTACATGGTTGTTCTTACTCTATTAATTACACTTTAAACTTTGTTTCATATGCAGGCTAACAGACGTGTTCTTGCAACTAATGAATGGCTGCGAGTAAAGGAATGTGAAAATGTATATGCACTTGGTGATTGCGCCACAATAGATCAGCGTAAGATCATGGTAGGTGAATCCTTTAGCCTGTCAATTTAATTCTTAAGAGATGCCTAGTTTATTTATCTTGGGGACATTCTGCATCATGAAATGCTTTAATAGCTGCAGATTCAGCCTATACATCCTGGGATTTGTTCTTTGTTTTTTCTGTTAATCGAGTTTGATAACCTAAATCATGGAAAACTTGCATCAGAATAGTGTACAGATGGCAAAATGTTAGGATTAGGTGCGCATGTTTATATAAACAAGAGACATTTGCTTCTTTGAAATACAGAAAATAAGCAGAGATAGCAACAAGTTGTGCTTCTCTGATCTCCAATATATGCAATTCTTTTGCTGGAATGTTGAGTCTCTTCATGAATTTGTGCACTGAACTTTTTTTCTACTAGTTTTTATGATATTACATATTCCAGAAAGAGATGCTGTATATTCACTCACATATCTTTTGAATTATATGTATCTGTGGGATTAATTTGGAAAAACAATAGGGATATGCAAGAACAAACAATTTTTATTGGAAACATTCCTCTAATGAATTCCTTGGGAACTTCTTAAGTAAGTGGAACATACAGAATTGTGATCAATCAAATTAACTGTTGGACTCCCAAATAAGCCTTTGCATTAGAATACCATATGTAGATCACGTTAATTATTGAATACTGGTGTTTTGTTGCTGAATAAGGGAGGCGTGCCAATGTTTTTAATATTTCTCATTTTTAAAGAGTAATTGAAATACTTGAATCACCTTTCATGGACAAACTGAATGCCTTTATCAGCTTTTTTTTTTCTTCACTATCAATTCATTTACCTTTTTATTTCCTCATCGATTTCATGTTTGCTTCAAATTCTTGGTTTTTATATAATTGTATAAATTTGTGAAATTTTGGACAAGATTTGAATATGATGCAATGCCATTCTGCTTTAGGAGGATATTGCATCCATATTTAAAGCTGCAGACAAAGACAATTCTGGTACCTTGACTGTTCAAGAATTCCAAGATGTGGTAGATGATATCCTTGTAAGGTATCCCCAACTGGAACTCTATTTGAAGAACAAGCATCTGAGAGATGTGAAAGATTTGATGAAAGATCCCGAGGGAAAAGACATAAAAGAAGTTGATATTGAAGGTTTTAAACTAGCCCTTGCTCAAGTGGATTCACAGGCCAAAAGTCTGCCTGCAACTGCACAGGTATTTTTCTTGCATCTACTATTGTACGTTTTGATGCCAGTCTTATTTTTTTTTCCTCTCTTCAAAATATGATACAAGAATTTCTTTACATACTTTTTTTTTTCAGGTTGCTGCTCAACAAGGTGCTTATCTTTCTAGGTGTTTCAATCGTAGAGAACACTGCAAAGATAATCCTGAAGGTCCTCGGCGTTTTGTAGGTTCTGGGCGTCATGCATTCGTTCCATTTCGGTATGCTTTCTGTCTTTGAAGTGCTCATCTTTTTTCCTATTGAGCTGTTACAATATCTATATAAGAACATTATGAACCAGTTTTTATTATACTTGTATCAAGCCTCCTTTCCATCTTCATGTTTCTAACTTCCAAGATGCTGACATTTTGGAATGCAAGGTACAAGCATCTTGGGCAGTTTGCTCCTTTGGGAGGAGAGCAGGCTGCCGCCGAACTGCCTGGAGACTGGGTTTCCATTGGTCGCAGCACACAGTGGCTCTGGTATTCTGTATATGCCAGGTGATTATCAGCTACTTTTAGAGTTCAAGATTTGCTAGCTCTTTGAGTGAGCATTTAGTCTCCACATTCATGAATTTGACTGTAACCTTTTCTTTCATTCAGCAAACAAGTGAGCTGGCGAACAAGAGTGCTGTTGGTATCTGATTGGACTCGGAGATTTGTTTTTGGAAGAGATTCAAGCCGTATTTGAGACAACAAATGGCGTCTTCTATAAACTATCCCAAAGTCACTGGTTTTCCCACAACTCAATCGCAGCATTTCCACCTACCGTGTATAAATATATATGATTTCCTTTTTTCCCTTTCAAATTTGTGTCTTTGTACTCTCCTTTGGCATGTAAAATAGATACACTGTTACCATTTACTAGTTTACCAGGTGTAAAATAGCATGTAGGGCAACAGATTCCTTGGTAACCTGATGCTGTATATGGCTGACAAGTATTCTTTCTTGTATGGAAGTCTTACGTTGATTTACACGAGCATGTAAAAATGCTCATGCTCCCGCAAAGAAGTTCCAAACTTTACGAGGCTTAGACTTGTATTTTCTTGATGTCTTCAGTTTTGTGTTATGATGTATCTTGTCCAAGGCTGCTGCTATATCTTTGAATTACCTAGTGTTCTGAAACCACCCGAGGCTTGGACCCAGCCAGGTTTCTAAACCAGGCATGTAGTTTTATCTTGTGAGCAAGATTCAAGTTATTTTTTAAAAAAATAATATTGTTTTGAAATTTTTTTTTTAACCTACTAACTCGAAACCTAGGCTTTAGACCGGGATGGTTTTTAGAACACCTTTGAAATCACCTTAAGAAAATTAAAATTAAAATTAAGGGTTGAAAATATGGGATCATGGGGTGAGATCATAGGGGAATGATATGGGAAATAATATTACTCATCTAATGTACATTAAAAAGAGTGCTTGGCATTTTGAAATGAGATAAATTAGGATCTGGTCAAATGCCTGCTGGTAATTCCTCTGTGGTGAGGCCATGGTGGTATATGATGTCTAAAATTAACAAGGCTTGCAACAAGGAGATACTGTTTTCTTGCTAAAAGAGTATCAAAATTAACAAATTTTCTCTCTAAAATTACCATAAACTTAAATATTAGTAACATTGGTGTCAATAATATTAAATACCATGTGGTTGGCAAGTATGCTCCTCCCTTTGTGGATAAAGGTTCTATTCCAAAATTGTGATGGGATAATACATTTTCTTTTCCATTTTCTAGTTTCATGATAGATAATTTTTGCGGAAACAGGGACATAAATTTTTTACATATAAGTTGGTACGAGGATTTCCTAGAATCAACCGAGATGAAAAAAATATATATATATATTAAAATCATATGTTACACCTCTTAAAAAAGGGGACCAAACTGTTAGCTAGAGGAAGGTATGGTTCTGTGACAGTGACACAGAAACACTACGTATTAATAGCTCCAAATTTTTGATCCGTAAACTTCTCATTAGAATCTGCTCTTGGATTTATTCTTCCTTTGCAACAGAAAAACAAGATTGAAAGAACTGTTTCATTAGTTTTTGTTTAGAGAGGCAACAAAAGTTTGGTTTTGCAATGAGAGGGTACTATACATTCTTTGAGAGAGCTCTTCGAGCTTGTAATGATCACTCTACAGTGTCTAAGCTTCTTGTCATCTCCTCTGTCAGGTTATCATCTGGGCCACCTTTTCTTAACTTTTTTCCCTATCTGTTTTTGTTTTGTTCTCTTTGATCTTGTTGAGTTTTGATCTACGAGATGTGTTTCTGAAGAGTTTTTGACCATAGTATGTGGTTGTTCCCTTAACAAGGTATATCTATGGCTGGAAAAGTAAAGGAAAGAAAAGAAAAAGGAGCAGAACATTGCATAATTAACATAAAATAAGTAAGCTAGGAAAAAAGATGGAATTTATGGATGAATTAAGCTATGGAGTATGTTACAGATTGAATATGGTTTTTCTTCTCCTTTTTCTTTCACATGCTTCATGGTTTTTTTAACAATAATTTGGAGACTTTGCATACATAATGACTCTTTGTTCATGTGCTCTTCAATTTGACTTGCTAGCGGTGGAGGTCTACTGGCATTTTCTGATGCCAACGCATTCCAAAGTTATGCTGAAGGAGATGGCAAGAAAAAGAAGGTGGTGGTACTTGGAACTGGCTGGGCTGGCGTCAGTTTCTTGAAAAACTTGAAGAGTTCTTCATATGATGTTCATATAGTTTCACCGCGTAACTATTTTGCGTTTACTCCATTGTTACCAAGTGTTACAAATGGAACAGTCGAAGGACGCAGCATTGTTGAACCAATTCGCAATATTGCAAGGAAGGTATGAAAATGTAAATCATAGAGTAGTGTACTTGCTGTTGCATTGGAATCTTGTGCACATACTTCATTCAGAATTACATGAATTAAAGTGAAATATTATGTTGAAGGCTTCTTTTAATGTCTAGAATTCGCAGCATGAAAGAGTCGAAGAGGAGAAATTATAAGAATTGTGATGATCCTATTAACATGGATTAAATGCTGCTTTGGAGCTGCACCCATGTGTTGGAAAATGGAAAACAACATATACATAACGTTATTTCTGTATCTTGCAGAAACCATTTGGAGTTGGATTCAAGGAGGCTGAATGTTATAAGATTGATCCAGTACAGAAGAAAATTTATTGCAGAAGTACTGATCAAGGCAAAACTTTAGGAGCGAATGAAGAATTCACAATGGATTATGATGTCTTGATTGTGGCCATGGGAGCTAAATCAAATACTTTCAACACCCCTGGTGTTGAGGAACATGCTCACTTCTTGAAGGTAAATTGAATATCATGATGAGTTCATATGACTTGGTAGCTATGCGTAGAATTTTTCACCTTCTGAGCATTATGTTAAAACAATTAGATTGTTAAAATTATTTTGTCCTAACCTAAACTTGTCGAGTTCATCATGCAGGAAATTGAAGATGCTCAGAACATCCGTAGGTCAATAATTGATTGTTATGAACGTGCAAGCCTTCCGAGTATAAGCGAAGAAGAGAGGAAGCGCATTATGCATTTTGTAGTTGTCGGTGGTGGCCCATCTGGTGTGGAATATGCTGCAGAGCTTCATGACTTTGCACATGATGATTTAGCTAAACTATATCCTTCAATCAAAGATTACCTGAGAATTACACTTCTTGAGGCAGGCGATCACATTTTGAACATGTAAGGCAGATCACTTCGAAAGAAATTAGTCTGGTGGGGTCTAAGGCATGATTATGGTTATATTTTCTAAGTTTGTCAATGACAATCACTGTCAGTTGGTTATATCTCTTGCTGTGTTTATACCTGTTTAATGGTCCTTGAATACACATTTTGAACATGTAAGGCAGATCACTTCAGTAAGAAATTAGTCTGGCGGGGTCTAAAGCATGATTGTGGTTATGTTTTCTGCGTTTGTCAAAGACAATCACTATCAGTTGGTAATATCTCTTGCTTTGTTTATACCTGTTTGATGGTCCTTGAATATGGAAGATGGATACACCATTTTCTGCAGGAATCTGGTCTTGGCCTTTTGTTGTAGGTTTCAATCCAACTCCATTTTGTTGAAAGTATTTGGAATAATTACGTGCAGCATTTTTATACACTATATCATAGCTAATGAAATCTAGAGACATAGACGACCGGAATCGATTAGTTTGGTACTCGAAATGCGGATAAAGAGGTGTTGTACATCTCTTATCATATCCAAGAAAAGAAGGTTCAACTGTCAAATGGTGATTTTTGAAATTAAGAATCAATTAACATCTGAGCCTTGCTTACTTGTTTCTTACAGGTTTGACAGTAGAATTACTAAATTTGCTACTGAGAAGTTCGAAAGAGATGGAATTGATGTAAAGACAGGTTCAATGGTCATAAAAGTTTCTGACAAGCATATCTCTACTAAAGAGATAAAAACTGGCCAGACTGTTTCAATACCTTATGGAATGGTTCTCTGGTCAACCGGCATTGCAACTCGTCCTGTCATTATGGATTTTATGAAGCAAATTGGTC
This sequence comes from Populus nigra, assembly GCF_951802175.1. NCBI lineage: Eukaryota > Viridiplantae > Streptophyta > Magnoliopsida > Malpighiales > Salicaceae > Populus > Populus nigra. The sequence continues at coordinate 14,812,606 of NC_084863.1, forward strand.
AGGTCTGTTTCCTCACAACCATTTACATCTCCATATTTCCCTACACTTCACAGCAATGCGTGATAGGATATTCCATTAGGGTTAAATTTCTTTGATCTCAGGGTAACAGGCGTGTTTTAGCTACTGATGAGTGGCTGAGGGTTGAAGGGTGTGATGGTGTGTATGCTCTTGGTGACTGTGCCACGATAAATCAACGGAAAGTCATGGTAAATGAATTTAGACATATAACATCTCTTTGCTATAAGATACGAGGCCTTTCAGTTTTTATATGTTCTAACCAGCACTTAGCTCTTTCTATCGACAATTTTCATACTATTCTCTTTGTTCTGACAGTAAGTGTATCCTTAGGCCAGCTTTGGCGTATCTTGTTAGAAGGTGCCCTGTCAGTATGCTATTGTAGGTTATCTGCCGACGAGCTCAATAAATTTGATTTTTCTCTCCATTTCACTATCAGGAAGATATAGCAGTAATATTCAGCAAGGCAGAAAAGAATAACTCTGGTACCTTAGATCTCAAAGATTTTAAAGATGTTGTTGACCACATCAGCGAAAGGTATCCTCAAGTGCAGATTTATATAGAAAAGAAAAAATTGAAAACCTTTGATGCTTTACTAAAAAGTGCTCAAGGGAATGACAACAAACTGATAGATATTGAAACATTCAAGAATGCTCTACATGAAGTAGATTCTCAAATGAAAAATCTTCCTGCAACAGCTCAAGTAATTTCAATTTTTTCCCCTTCTTTCATTCCTTCTTTCAACCAGCTAACAATGCTCTTTTGAGTTACTGTTTTTTTCTTTTTTGAAATTTTAAGGTTGCAGCACAGCAAGGTGAATACCTTGCAAGCTGTTTTAATCGTATGGAGCAATGTGAAAAGTATCCTGAAGGTCCTATGAGATTTAGGGGAACAGGCTGCCATCGGTTTCGTCCATTTAGGTACAAAATAGACGTTCTTCCTTCCTCTATTTTCCATGAAATATACAGGGCAATTTAAAAGGTAGTCCATCTCAAAAAGAAAAATTTAAGTAATAAGTAATGCCCTTCATGAATCAGTTCTTCTTGCCAATGCCTTTTTTGTAGAGGCTTTAATATCCAGATGAACATGTGCAAAAGTCTTGTTTACTTCAGACTAATTTAAGGTTTCATAACAAGGACACTGTCTTCTCTGTCAAAGACACCATTTGTTTATGTTTGTTGATAGTGTAATGAAGAGTTTTAGAGAGAATGCCGATACATCTGTCGATTATCCAATGCAAGGTATAAGCATTTTGGACAATTTGCTCCATTGGGAGGAGAGCAAACTGCAGCTCAACTTCCGGGAGATTGGATTTCCGTTGGCTATAGTACTCAGTGGCTCTGGTACGCGGTGTATACAAGGTAATACTCTTATTCAGGTTCAGAAATACCTGCTCTAATGTTAACATACTGCCATCATCTGATTTTTTTTTTTTTTTTTACTTACAGTAAGCTAGTCAGCTGGCGCACGAGAGTGTTAGTGGTATCTGACTGGCTTAGAAGGTCAATATTCGGAAGAGATTCAAGTCGAATCTGAGAGTTCTGGAGCATGAATCTTGCAAAACAACTACTGAAGCTCAGGCAATTCTTAGCAGATTTTATTCCACCTTCAGCTCAAAACCTCACATAATTATCTTTGTTTGTCAGTGTTTTTCCTGACTGTTTCATTAAAAAATAAGTTCTTAGCAGAAAAACTTTTGCTGGAAAAAACTTTTGGGTACAATACTTGCCCTTAGTTTCGGATTGTTTAGGAATATTGGCGAATCCTAATTCCATTTTAACCAAGTCATTCTTATGAATTTCTTATCAATTCATGCTGTTCCATTCTGATGGTTGCATCAAAGTATTGTTGTTTTCTTCAAAATGTGAGCTTGTAACTTTTTGTTGTAAAGCCTTTTCGTAATACTGATTATGGTAGAACCAATATCCTAAGTATTGGAAGAAACAAGGCTAAATAAAGTAGAGGACTGAAACAAAATTGGAACAAAATCTGTTGTCTAATTGTCATATGACATGAATAGTTGTAGAAAATACTGTCCTGAGCTGTCTCAGATTTTGCTGGAGTCCCTTCCAAATATAAACTTTCTCGACCAGTCAGATATCACCAACATTCTTGTACGCCAGCTAACTAGCTTGCTGTAAGTAGAGGAGGAGAACTGTCAAGTGATGAAAATATTCTGATATAAATCAAATATATGTGAATATGAGGGAATCATTACCTTGCATAAACTGAGTACCAGAGCCACTGAGCGCTATGTCCGATCGAAACCCAATCTCCTGGAAGTTGAGCTGCAGTCTGCTCTCCACCCAATGGAGCAAATTGTCCAAAGTGCCTGTACCTGAAATTTCATAACTAAAGCTTCAGTATTCTATATTGCGTTTTCAATCGTTTAGCAACTCCATCATTTATAAAAAAATTTCCTTTACTTTCCTAGATCTCCTCTATACAATAGATAAATTCCATACAATAAGTAATTCATAGCTTATGAAGAATGAAAAGAAAGAAAAATGGTGGGAGAATATACTGTACCTGAAGGGATGAAACTGGTGTCGGCCTGAAGCCCTGAACCTCAGAGGACCCTCAGGATTCTTTTCACAAAGCTCCTTTCTGTTGAAACATTTTGCAAGGTATTCTCCTTGTTGTGCAGCCACCTATAAAATAAAAATAAAATGAAGATCGATAATGTAAATGAACACTATAGATGGTTGAATAATGTCAACAGAACAGTGAAAACTAAAATATGTTTTACCTGAGCAGTTGGCGGGAGACTTTTCATTTGAGAATCAACTTCGGATAGAGCCTTCTTAAATATTTCGATATCTATTTGTTTCTTGTCATCTCCTTGAGCATTCTTCAGTAAAGCATCAAAGCTTTTCAGTTTGTTCTTTTGCAAGTAAAGCTCAACTTGAGGGTATCTCTCACAGATGTGGCCAACAACTTCTTTGAAGTCTTTAAGATCTAGAGTACCAGTGTTGGTCTTGTCTGCCTTCCTGAATATTGCTGCTATATCTTCCTGTTAAATCATAGGGCATTATTGTACAAGTCAGCTGAAAACTTCATCAGAAAACACTATGCAATGTGTATAATACAGAGATTTTGAATATGTTTACTTTCACATACCATGACTTTGCGTTGATTTATAGTCGCACAGTCACCTAGAGCATATACATCTTCGCAGCCTTCAACCCTCAGCCATTCATCGGTTGCCAGAACACGCCTTTTGGCCTGTCCCCAAATAACAATCCTCAATGGTTAGTTTAGTTGAAAAGTCTTTCACGAGTAAAATTTCAGAAATGAATGTGAAATAGTAGGATGCTCATGGTTGCGGAACTACAGACCTGATCAATGTGGTTCATGAAATCCCTGACAACAGGACGAGTAGCAATGCCGGTTGACCAGAGGACCACTCCGTATGGTACAGAAACAATTTCACCGGTTTTTCTCTCCTTAGTAGAAATATCCTTATCAGACACTTTTACAACCATTGATCCTGTCTTTACATCAATGCCATCTCTTCGGAATTTCTCGGTAGCAAATGTAGTAATTCGTTTGTCAAACCTGCAAGAATCAATCAATTAAAAACTTGTCATTACCAGTCTTAATCACACTTCAGAACTCAACAAATTAAGAGAGAACTGATCTGACTTACATGTTCAAAATGTGATCACCAGCCTCAAGAAGGGTTATTTTCAGGTAGTCTTTAGCGGAGGGATATAGCTTTGCCATATCATCAAATGCCAAGTCGTGTAGCTCTGCAGCATACTCCACACCTGTTGGACCACCTCCAACAACTACAAAATGCATCACCCGCTTCTTCTCTTCTTCGCTTACACTCGGAAGGCTTGCACGCTCGTAACAGTCAATTATTGACTTACGAAGCCTCTGCGCGTCTCCAACTTCCTGCAGGGTGAGGAGATCAAGTCATGGCTTTAGTATTTCCTTCCCAGGCTATTCGATAGAGTATTCAAGAATTCCAGGATTTTGCTATAGCTGACACCGCTAATTTCAAACTTTCTTTAAATGGTGTTAAGCAGCAAATCAAATTCATAATTCAGAACATACCTTCAGGAAATGAGCATGCTCCTCGACACCGGGGGTGTTGAAAGTATTTACACGAGCTCCCATGGCCAATATCAAGACATCATAATCAACTGTGAATTCTTCAATTCCATCCAAAGTTGAGGATTGGTTAGAACGACAATAAACTTTCTTATTTACTGGATCAATCTTATAACATTCAGCTTCCTTGAACTCAACATTGTAAGGTTTCTGCAATATTACGAAAAAAATAAGAAACATAACTCAGCAACACTAATTCAAAAAACCAACATATATAACACTTTGTACATTTAACATTTAACAGTCATTATTGCTTCTAACCTTTTTCACAATATTGCGAATTGGCTCTACTATGCTGCGAGCTTCCACCGTTCCATTAGTTACACTCGGTAACAAAGGAGTGAACGCGAAGAAGTTATTCGGAGAAACGACTTGAACATCATAGGAAGAGCTCTTCAGGTTTTTCAAAAAACTTGTGCCCGCCCAACCAGTTCCTAGAACTACCACCTTTTTTTTCTTGCCTTCATTCTGAGATGAGTCTGTGATCAATCCTTGGAATGGACTGGCATCAGAAAACGTTAACAGACCTCCACCACTGCAATAATTCGAGAATCAAGGTATATAAGTTGAAAACAACAGCAACGAATAACATTATTACTAAGTTCTCACATGGAATACTGCATATGGTATATTACATGCATCATCACAACAAAAAGTTTTTAGATAAAAAAAAATATGCGTACATTTCTTGATGCACAAACAAAAGTTTTGAATCTGCAGTCACTGGTTAGGATAAACATGTTATTTTTCAACACAGTGATTGTTTTACTGTATTTAAGGTAGCCTGAGACAGAAGAGACACGAAGATAGTCTCAAGGGTCCAACCACACACACTTCTATCACTTATCTCCCTGGACATTAACCAAACGCAACCTCTCTAAGGGTGCCTGACAGCTTTTATGCTGGAAACGCACTTTTTAGAAACTTTTTAAAGAAAGAAAAACCGTGTTGTCAGTACAAATTAGTCAAAAGCTTCAAGAACATATAAATCTCAAAAAAAAAGAAAAAGAAAAAAACAGTAACACAAACAATTATAAACCCAAATAAATAAATAAAATATGTTATGATTTGTAACCTGACGGTGGAGACAATAAGCAGCTTAAAGAAAGTAGGGTGCTCTTGAAAAGTTCTAAAGGCTCTCTGGAAGAATGCAGACCCTCTCATTGTAAAACCCCGCTCTCTCTTTCTCCCTTGAAAAATAGAAGCAAACCCTAAGGCAGAAGCTAGAGAAGTTTATATAGGGAGAACATTGTGGAATAAAATTGGAAACACGAATTTTAAACTGTGAGAGAATGAAACTTGACATGCAAGACAGGGTTAAATAGAGTAACTGCAATTGAGACAGGTCTCTATTTCCTGAGAAGTTGCAAATCTCTAACTTTATGCGTTGAACCTGCATTAACTCCTACTATTACATATTCTGGACCTTTTCCTTTTTATCTTTTAATTTATAACTTGTCAAAGGCATGGCTGTAAAACCTGGTCCCGAGAAAGCCGATATCACGGGTTAATTCCAGGGTTTTTTTAATTAAAATAATATTATTTTTAAAAAAATTCAAGAAAAAAATTAATAGGTTTAAGGTTCTAACAGAATCAACGAATCAGGGCAACTTAAATTATTATTTTTTACTCAAATCGATCTAGATTTTAAATGGAACATATGATTAACTCGTCTAGCCAGTATAGAATTTACATTTACGTGTAAAAGGACTCAAAATAGGAAAGGATAACATTTGTGAAATATAAAGATCTTTTTCCCATCAAAGAAAAGATCTCTTTCCAAAAGAAAAAAAAAACATTAATGCAGAAGAGAATCTCCTTGTTAACATAACAGTATTCTCTTAATTTAAAACACATGATTAATTGCTTTAATGCATGATCATGAATGGTTACCAGCTGTCTAATTGGGTTTTCCTAAGCCACCTTTCATATTCAGAAATTGAGAGGTTTTTTAAGATTATCGAAATTGTTTATTTTTAATATTTTTTATTTTAAAATATATAAAAATAATATTTTTTTATTTTTGAAATTATTGTATAAAAAATTTTAAAAATTAAAAAAATTAAAATTTTATAAAATACTATTTGAGCCGCGTCACTAAACTGTGCCTGCATCCCTTCACCATGGAGTCAAGCAAGCCATCCACACGCAGACGAATGCAAAATTCAATATTAAAGCAAGGTTGTTAATTCTGTTTTATTTTATCTAAAATGATCGAAATATTTCATATTAATTTAAAAAATAGAATAATTTTTATTTCATTTTAAATCTCGGTCCATTCCAGATTTTTTAGTTAAATTTCGGTCGGAACATTCCGGTTTCATTCCACATATTCCGTTCCGCTCTTGAAAAGTCATTGAATCAAATTGAACCTTGTTCAATTTAATTAATTAAACCACCCAAATATAAAAAACTCTTTTTCATTACTATTTTCAATAACAATGATATTAATAATAATATTGAAAATTATTATTACTATTTTCATTAACAATGATATTAATTTTTTAAAATTAGATTTATTATTAATATATATGGTTTATATTCATATTGTTTTTTTCATGTTTATACTTTGTAAAAATTTGAGCAAAACAATGAATGATTTAGATTTCATTAGCGTTGATAACATTAACCTAACTTTATATTTAAAATATTTGTGTTAAAATATTTTACTTCATAATATTTTAATATTTTGTTTAAACTAAATTACTTTAAGTTAAAGATCTATTTAATCTTGACTATTAAAAATATTTTAAATTTTAAAATTATATTTGTTTGGTATTGTATTTGTATTACATAATTTATAATTAATTTATATTGAATTTGAATTACATTTGTTGAATATATATATATATATATATATATATATATATATATATAATATTGAAACGACATGTAAAAATACTTTGAAATTAAAATATTTTATTGCAATTAAAAAAACAAAATATTTATCCAAACGAAAGTAGAATTTACCTTAAATTAAAGTGTGTGGAGAAAACCCAGTGTCTTGTGCGGCTTGTCCAGCCTCCTGTCCATGCTGTATTATCTCAAAATTTTGCATGATAGGAAGTGTACACCTAACCTGAGCGAGTAATTGATCATTCATGCTTGTGAACAATTTTTGTTAATAAATTGAGCTTGAGGCAATGCATAGGACGGATAGAAACTAAGGTATTTTTATGTGATAAAAAAATTAATATATTAATTATTTATATAAAGGTATAAATCGACATAGTACAAAGTTCAGTTGAAAAAATAATTAGAATCCAAAATTAAATAAAAAAATATTTTTAAAAAGCAAAAACAATATTTTATGACTTGATTTGAATTTATTCCTAGCCTTGTTGGTTATAACTGGTAAATCCTTTAATAGAATATGGCTTGTAAAATTTCAATTTGATTTAATAGTCAAATTTAAAGTTATGATTATTTTTATCAGACTATATATATGACATGTTTGAACTTCTTTACTGACTTTACCTTGTCTATCTAATCCGTAAACATTATCCGCAGGACATTATACATCTACAAGTTATATTTTTCTAATACTTTCACTAATCTGTCTTATAATCAAAATTACCAGATTTGTTCAATCAGACTTCTCTTGCAGAAAAATGTGGTAAGATCAATACATCTAAAAAGCTGCCATTGCAAACAATCCAAAAAAGCTATAACTAAATCGTTCCGAGGTTCTTTCGAGCAATTTCTAATGTTCAGCAAAGGAATTGGATTTTTCAACTCTGCAACATTGGCTTTAAAAAATGCTGAATCTAGAGAGGAATTGAAACCATCTTACTAATCAGAATCTAGCAATTGCTTGCACTCATTAGTTTCATTTAGTATCTCCAGGAGAGGAATTTCAACTATTCCTTATTTTCTCTCCAGAAAGGCTATATGCACTATAACTTTCCAGCTCATAAAAAGCTACCTTCTTTCTTGACCCTGGAAAGGTGACATGAAATGCAATCAATAGTTGTTGAATATCCCAAAATTTAAAGATTTACAATGAAAAATTTAAGATATCATAAGATTTTTTACGAGATATAATTTATATTATTTTTTAAAATTATTTTATGCATGATATCAGGAAACTTAACTTGTCATGTCATGTGAGGTAAAAAAAATGACTTATATTATGCTTTAGTATGTAATAATGGAGCTGGTCTTTCTAGGAACTCCTCATATTCTATATATGTATAAGAAAAGTCATGGTTTGCCTAGCAAAAATACGAGGATAGATCAAACAACCAAGCCATTGAGAAGGAATGAAAGATAAGATATCACATTTTCATGGATGAAGATGGAATCATTACAGAAAGCAATGGACAAAACTTATCATATTATTGCATATATTCAGAAGGCCAATGAAACTACACTACAAACTTGCGAGGTCCCAACCCATTTAGACCAAACCAAAAACAACCTTACTACTCCATAACAAGAGTTATGGCTTATCAACAACAAAGCTGAAAAATACCTTAACCAATTCAAGTGTGGACAACAAAGAAGAAGAAAAACTTCCCTTTAGTCCTAATTTACTCGTTCTCACCATCCTCCTCTTCTGCAAAACTAAGAGCCTGGCAAACAGAGTCCCCTGCTGCAGTCTCCTCGACGGGGAATAAGTATGATTTCCTCCCAACCAAATCAGCCACTCGTTTTGCCGGCCCTGAGTCCCTTGGAGTCTCAGCAACACTTCTGACAGTCTTAATATTCGGCAACATATCGGTCACTACAGAAACTGCCTGCGGAGATTCCTCCTCAGCATCATCCTTGTATACCACTACTTCACTTGGAATCTCCCACTTCTTCTTCACTCTACCACTCTCCGTTCTCTGACTCACCCCATTACCACGCGAAGCCCGCCTCTTATTAACATCTTCCTTCTCATTATCCGGCAAAGACCTCTTCCGAGCCTCGCTAGCAGTTAGATTCCCGTTAGACTGATTTGTTCCAATCTGATTATACCTGCTAGCCACCACCCGTCCGGGCTTCAAGGGTTTCTTATTAGGCACAGATCTTTCCCCGTCTTTGAATAGATTCTTTGGCTGAATTGAAGCAATAACCCCATCTTCTTTCTTCACTGACCTTCTAGACCCCACAGTAGTAACAGCCTGTTTAGGAACTTGGATTTTGGACACATTTTTTCGTGATCTCGGACTAACACTCAAACTTTTTCCCCTCTCTTTAGTTGCCTTCAACTCATCAATCTCTTCAAGCTTCCAAAAACACGATTTCCGCCGATTCTGCGTCGAAACAGGAGTTTTCATCTCTTGTTTTCCAAACAATAACCTTGATTTGGATCCAGAGAAAATCTCACTTGGCCCTAAACTGACCCCTCTTCTATTAATCTTCGATTTAGCACTTGAAACCAATGGCTCTTCAATCTTGACACTCTGTTTCTGCTCCATAAATTTTGCAGCCACAACCCTCCCTCTCTTTTCAACAGTCTTTGATAAATTCCTCTCTGCCTTTTCCAGCCTAAGCACTTGAAGTCTTGAAGATAAACGCTTAATCTCCTTCTCGATCTCTTCAATCTCTATATCAATCTTTTTCTCATCATGATTCTTGATCTCCTCATTTTTCTCCACCATCTTCGACAGCCCAACCTTCATTGAATTACTCCCTTGTGAGTTAAAAGGATTGGCATTAGATTGAAGTGGCTTGATGGGTTTTGAAGAATTGACATAAACAGGAGAAGATTTTTCACAAACTGGGCTAAGATTCTCTTTGCTTGCATCGGATTCAAGACTTTGATTCCACCAAGAAGACTTAAGATTCAAAGAATCCTCTGATTCTCCATTATCAAACGCTGCATTGTTCCATATCTGAACTTCAGGAGCATCTACCACATCCGGGTATTGAAGAATACTACTCATCTTTCTTCTTGAAAGATCAAAATGATGGATTTTCTTTGTTTTTAACAGATCAAGATTGTATCCTTTTTTAAGGAATCTGTGTGTGAGAAAAGAGAGAATTTATTTTTTTTTGTGTGTGGGTTTTTGATGTGGGGATTTTTGAGGGTTTTGTGTTGTTTTAAGGATTTTTTTGACCGTTGGAGAAAAAGTATTCGTTGGAGCCTCATGGTGGGATATTGACCGTTGGATTATAAACGGCTTATAGTATTAGACGCTCCGATTTGATTTAAAGGATTAATTGGTCAAAAAATGGAAAATTCTGTAGGGATGGGATTTGGTGCGGCGGTTTGTTTCCTTGTTTAATGGGGTCCATAAGGAGCGTATACGTGTATCGGTCGGCCCATGCTTTTCTGCAGTCATATTGGGTCATAACCCATCAGCAAAGAGAGTCTTCGAAGTGAATGTTCAGGAGTGTTGTAGTTTATGTTTTAAAAAATATTAAATTAATAATTTTTTTAGTTTTTTCAATAATTAATATTTTTTTAATATTTTTAATATTTTTATTGTGTTAATATAAAAAAAATATTTTAAAGCATTTCAAATAAAAATATTTTGTACTACAATATCAAATCTTCACAAAATAATAATTATAGTTCGCTCATACTTAATAGATATTTATTTAAATTTTATTGGTTGAATTTAAATATCTAAAATAAATAAATAAGTATAAATAATAATTTTGAGCTCAAATCCTGGTACTAAAATTATCAAAACTAAAAAAAATATCAATTCACATCTAAAAAAATAAAATAAAAAATCATGTCATTAGTAATATCATGAATCATTTTGTTAAACAAATGGAGGTAAATATTTGAAAATATCATAAAAAAAATAATGCATTAGTGTAACAAGATTAACATATAATTATAATAGTGTTAAAAAAAATTGTAAATCTATTGACTCAATTTTTTTTAATTTAATCTAGTTCTAGCATCAATTAAATTGAAAATACTTTCTCTACTTATGATATTATCATATAATTTATAACGATATTTTTATTATTTTTATTAAATAATGGTAAGACTCTTAAACATTACAACAAAAAAACTAAAAGCCATAGACACATTTTACTATCTTTTGAAAAAATAAAATGATGTTTATACCCTTGACAAGAAACTTAAAAACTTGCAATTAAGGGTATAATTGTTTTTTTTATGGAATTCATTAGTTATTGCAAAATTCATTGGGATAGATTGGTCATGACACCTTCTTATCATAGTAAAATGACTAATCCATCCTTAAAAACAAAAAAAATATTAAACTTTCAGTCATAGACTCTTTTGTTTTGAAAAATAAAATGTATAGTAAAGTCATGGTCATATTCTTAGAGAGAAAAAAAAGTAAACATGCATAAAAAAAGTTTCTGTCTTTTCTATTTTTTTAAACAATTCAACTACATAATTACCCTTGAATTAAAAAAAAATTAAGGCTAATTTCAAGAGCGTTTTAGTTTTTTCATTCTGATTGTTTTGCATTTTTTGAATTTAATTAAGAACTGTTAAGTAATTTTAAGTAATCAAATATTATTTAAAAAAAATTGTTGAGCGCATGATAGCCCTCACACCTTTTGGGTGACACGTATGAGGGTATACTGTTGCCAAAATCCTGCATTCACAGAAGCATTGGCAACAACCAATCATCCTTTTTCCGACAATATGGGGCGTGCTCATGGCCAAATTCTGGTTGGGCTGCGGAGAAGTTTTTTTTCTTTCATTTCTCATGCCCTTGAAATTCATGTCAGCTTTTCCAAAAAATGATTGTGTCCTCTAATTTGTAATTTTATCAATTTGGGATCTTATTCTTATAATAACCATTTCTTTTGCTTTTGAAGCTCTTTGAAGTTTAGTTTTTTTTCAACTTCATCCCTAGGTATTTTATTCCATTTGATTTTTATATTTATTTTGGTACTTCTAATTTTGATTGCTCTTTTTTGTGTTTTATATACTTTTCTTGATTATTGTTTTTCAATTTTATTCCTTATCATTTTATTACATTTGTTTTTTTCATTAAAATTTGGTTCTCATTCTTTTATTGCTATTCTCCTATCATTTTCTTAATTTTTTTTATTTTATCCCTCGACATCTTATTTCATTTAGTTTTTTTTATCTAATTTTTGTTTTCATTCTTTCATTTTTTTTATCATTTTATTAATTTATTTTTTTTCCAATTTAACCCCTAAATATTTTCTTTCATTTTGTTTTTATGTCGTATTTGGTCTATATTGTTTGAGTTTTAAATTATTTTACAGTTGAAAATTTTACTTTGTTATTTTTTCATGATTGTCCTCTTATAGGGTAATCTCTGTCTCATGACTTAGACTCGATTACGTTTGGTTTTTTTTTTGGGTCATTTATAAAAAAAAATGGTTTTTCAGATTCATCATTATACGTTTTGTTATTAGGTCATTGGCTTCATTGTTTGTTCCACTTTTTTTTTTGTTAAGTGATCTTAATCTCATATATCAAGTAATAAGTTAGTCGAGTTAACCCAAGTTGACTCAAGTTTTTTTAAAAGATTTTTTATGAGGTTAATTTTTTTTTTCAATTTCACCCTTTGTCATTAAAAAATTGGCCTTGAGTTTTGTGATTTGTTTCTTTCTGTTGGGTTATTCTAAGTGTGGGTTAGTTAAATTAGCTCAAGTTTTATTTTTCAATAATTCTTTATTTAAATTCAGTGTTTTTTTGCTAGGTTCTTCTTTTGGAAGTCTAATTTTTTTTTTTATCTTGATCTTATATTATGGATGACAGATTAGTCGAGTTAACCCCGATCGACTCAGGTTTGTTTCCCTCGACTTTTTTTTAGGTATTTTTTTTTAATTTTATCATTTGACATTAAATTAGTGGCCCTTGATCTTTGCTATTTCTAGCTTTTATTTCTATTAGATTATCCTGATAACCCGTATTACCACTGTTTTTTCATGTTTTTTTTATTGAACTTGAGTTTTTTTTTACTAAACTCTACTTTTAAAATTTTATTTTATTTATTTTAATTTTATATTGTGAGTTGTTGGTTAGTCAAGTAACCTGGGTTGATTCGAGTATTTTTATTCGACGTTATATTTTTTGATTTTGTTTTCATTATTTTTCATTTGATTATTAGGTTTTGAGCCTTACAATATTATTCAATTTCTTTTTCTACATGTTATTTTAATTCCATATTTCAAGCCATGTGTTAATAAAATTAAAATTAATCTAAATTTGCTCAAATTGTAGTCAACTAAATCTTTTTTTTAATACATTAGAAAAAACTTTACTCGGCTACGATAATTTATACTCGAAACAAAGAGTGTAAAATAAAAAGCAAGAAAAACCAAAGCAGTGAGGAACGACGTCGTGTGAATTCATTGAACTCAATAAGTTAAATCCGTTAAAACCCCTCTGTAAACCGATAACTTCATTAATCAACGGTTACCACTTCAGGCAACGTTCCCGGTCGATCAGTCTCCGATTAAAAAGTCAGGTAACTCAATTTTTCTCAGAAAAAACTAAATCAAAACCATTGCTTATAAATTCAATAATTTCATCTAAAAAATCTTTGCAGGAAATGGATCAATCACGGCAAGTATTCACCGTCGATCTCCTAGAACGGTATGCATCAAAAGGCCGTGGTGTTATCACCTGTATGGCAGCAGGAAACGACGTCATCTTATTAGGTACCAGCAAAGGCTGGCTTATTCGACACGATTTCGGCGCCGGCGGTTCTTCCGGTACTCAATTCACATTCAAATTCTTCCGGTTGTCTCTGTCAAAGAAGCAAATCTCTAATTTTCTTCCTTGAAATGCTAGATTTTGATCTTTCTAGTGGACGGCCTGGCGATCAATCTATACATAGAGTGTTTGTGGATCCTGGTGGTAGCCACTGTATCGCCACCGTTATTGGTGGAGGTGGTGCGGAGACGTTTTATATGCATGCTAAATGGAGTAAGCCACGTGTGCTTGGGAGGTTGAAAGGTTTGATCGTTAATGCTGTTGCTTGGAATCGGCAACTGATTACTGAAGGTAATTAGTTTTGATTTTTTTTATAATTGCTTGTTTTAAAGAAAAATCTTAGTTTAAATGTGTATGTTAATTGTGGATTAAAGTGAAAAAGTAAAAGCTCAACCCTGTGGAAATTTATGATAGTTTCGTTTTGTTGTAAATTTTATTACTGTGTCTGTGAACTGTGATTTCAAGTTAGAGAGGGGTTTGTGTGATGTGTTAGTTTGATTTAACTTGCTAAATTATGGTATAATTTTGATTAAAGTGAAAAAAGATAGAAGTTTAAGTGATTATGATATCCTTTTGAGTTACTTGTAGAAAGTGACTAGAATTAATGGTTTTGATGAATTGTGAAGTATGTTTTCTTGTGCAGCATCTACGAAGGAAGTTATTATTGGGACGGATAATGGGCAGCTGTTTGAGATGGCTGTAGATGAGAAAGATAAGAGGGAGAAGTATATAAAGTTTTTGTTTGAATTAAAGGAATTGCCTGAAGCTTTCATGGCTTTGCAGGTTTGCTCTTTCTTTGATTTTGGTTGATAAAAGTCGATAAATTTGAAGGAATTGCATTTTGGGATTAATTATAGGGCATGCATGTCTGTGCTTAAGTAAATGATCTCTTGTTGGTTTGCAGATGGAAACGGCTAGCTTAAGCAATGTAACCAGATATTATGTGATGGCTGTTACTCCAACACGACTTTATTCTTTTACTGGAATTGGATTATTGGAGGTAAGTTTGTTTCTGATATAAATTCTGTGTGCTATCATGAAGTAACTGGTTGTTGTAGAGCTCTTTATCTTCTTTGTGCTTTTGATCCTGAATTTGTTTGTGGCTGTGCTATGAATTTCTTACCAAGTGACTGGAACAACTCGTTATTGGCTTGCAGCAGTTTGTTTTACATGATATTGGCTATAATTCAAATTGAATTCTTATTAGTTGTTAGCATTTGTAGACAGTTTTTGCTAGTTACTTGGAACGCGCGGTGCATTTTATGGAACTGCCAGGGGAAATACCAAACAGGCAAGCACTTCTCATTGCCTAAATTTATTCAAGTTTCTTTACTTATTTATTTATTTTTGTAATCTGTAATTTATGGTTTTGTATGATGACTTGGGAACAGTTATTTTCCATTTTTTCTTGACCTTTCTGACCATGAAGCTCCTGTGCTGTTTTGGTCATCTATTAGTGAATTGCATTTTTTTATCAAGCAAAGAAGAGCAATGCATTTTGCATGGCTTTCTGGAGCAGGTATCTATCATGGTGGCTTAAATTTTGGAGCGCAGCATAGGTAAGGAATATCATTCTTGACTACTCCCTTTATATCCACAGAAGCATCTGTTAAAGTTCTTTTATTTATCACATTTTTCTAAATGATAAAAAAATTTGTGTTGCTGGTACAGCTGTGTTCCACTGATGTCTTAGAAAATGGCTACTGTATTTTCTCTACATATGCCGCTTGTTAGTCCTCAATGTTTTAGCAAATGCTTTTTCTATTGCAAAACCTTTACTTACAGTTGTTCAATGGAAATTTCTTGGGCAGTTACATAAATGGTGATGAGAATTTTGTGGAGAATAAGGCTCTTTTGGACTATTCAAAATTAAGTGATGGTGTTGATGCAGTTAAACCGAGCTCAATGGCAGTTTCTGAATTTCATTTCTTACTTCTTATTGGAAACAAGGTTAAGGTAAGTCATAACAAGCACTCATGACACTCTTACTCTTGATAATGCCAATTGGTTGACTTTATGAGTGAGTATAAACATAAGTTTTCATTCATTACCTTCAGTTTTTGTAACTATTTCTGGTTATGAGGCCTTTACTTTTGCTTAGTCTTCTATTACATCTCATGTTCAACTACTGAAGTATTTTGGATTTAAATTAGGCATCACCTAGGATTTTTCAATTTATGCATTTACCTTGTTTAGGTGTTCATACTTCTTTGTCATGTTTTGATAGGTTGTTAACAGAATCAGTGAGCAAATTATAGAGGAGCTTCAGTTTGACCAAACATCAGAATCGGTTTCAAGTGGTGTTATCGGATTATGCAGTGATGCCACTGCTGGCTTGTTCTATGCATATGACCAAAATTCTATTTTTCAGGTTTGTATCTCATGATGTGGCAGTGGGAAGATAAATTAACTCAACAGAAAAGAATAGAATTTCGACGGCTAAAACTGGAAGATAATGAAACTGGAACTAGAAAAATAGGTTTAGAGTGCATAGAAAACCTCTAAAATGTAAATAGATTGATAATAATATAAGACATTTCTGAAAAACAGCATTGGCAGCCCAATTTATACTAGTTGTAGGTCTAAATCCCAATCCTTTTAGAAGAGGAATCACCAGTAAAAGTTTTATGACTCATGTAGAATTCAAATAGTTCAAGCATTCCTGAACTATATAAGAAAACTAAAACTACTAAGGAAAATATTAATCTGCCAGCATCTTGATTGTTCTCTAGTCCTCTATTTTTATGTCAATGTTGCATAAGACAGTAATTTATTCGTTTTGTGCCAATGTATTGAGAAATAAATAGGTGTCTGTTAACGATGAAGGGAGAGATATGTGGAAGGTGTATCTAGACATGAAAGAATATGCTGCAGCTTTAGCAAATTGCCGAGACCCTCTCCAGAGAGACCAAGTATATTTAGTGCAGGTAATGTCTAATAAACCACGCTGCAAGTAAAATAGCAGCTGGTTTGTGATTTATGAATTTAAGTTTAACATTATGACACCTTAAATTTCAATTTCATCTGCAAGCAGTATCTTTTGGAGAATCCTTGTTGTTATCTGGCCAGTGTATAACTGGAGTGGTTTCTGATTCAGGCAGATGCTGCTTTCACCTCCAGGGATTTTCTAAGAGCAGCATCGTTCTATGCAAAAGTGAATTCTCTGTTTCTTGATTTTATTTTTTCCAATAGCTCATTCATTATGTGATTGTGCCATTATTTAGAAGATGGCATATAACTAATAAGAGTTCTTTTTTTGTCTTGTTTTGTTTTGCTTTCTCTTCTTCTTTTCAGATTAATTACATATTATCATTTGAGGAAGTTACGTTGAAGTTTATTAGTGTAGGCGAACAGGTAAACTCAGGACCATTCGTATTTTCTGCATTATGGTCATGTTAGTTTCATTTTAACAAAATGATTACATGTCATATGCATCATATCATGTTTTCTGCCAGAAGTTGTCCATGCTTCTTCCACATTGAATGCATAAATTGTCCATGCTTCTGCATAAATATATAAATAGCAAATGCAATACTAAAACGGGAGTTTGAGAAGGATTTTAGTTCCCCATCATAGTTCACATGTGACCTTAATGCTTCATTGAGTAAAACTTCAATTGGGTCAACACTCAACCTAGTTTTTGTATTTTAACCATGCTTATTATTCTATTTATATGAATTGCACGCATAATATGGTTTTTACTATTGGTAGTCCGAGTCTGTAAATATAGGTAGCTGTATAGTTGTATAAAGTCAGGACTTGAGAAATGTTACATCTGCATTTAATTTATGATAACTTCTGTTTTCTGGGCTGCCAAAAGAAAAGGATTGGCTTGTACAACGAAATTCTTACTTAGCTTTGCTTACATGCAGGATGCTTTGCGAACTTTCTTGTTGCGGAAGCTTGATAATCTTGCCAAGGATGACAAGTGCCAAATAACAATGATTTCCACATGGGCAACTGAATTGTACTTGGATAAGGTTTTACTTATTTATCTGACATGTATCATCGATAAAAAACTATCTCAGATATTTGGTCTTAACTGGCCTTTGATCCTCTAGATTGATTGCATTGTCAATTTAATAGATGTTACTGGCACAAGAGAGAAATGAGCATAGGTTTGATATATGCATCTGACAATACCAGACATTTCTGAACTTTTTCCTCTGTTCTACTTCTAATGTTCCATTTTTATGTCTACTTCTCTCAAAAGTCAAATGCTAATATCTACTGAAATTAAATTGAAAAAAATGAAAAGCGAACATTTTATATTATTTGTCGGGCATGAACATGCTAGTGGATGATTTGTTTCTTGGAGGTCATGGTATGTCAGCTGCTTTTCCATCCTTGTATCTTCCACATCTTGAATCTGAGCTAATTAATCAAAATTTTAGTTACTTCTGTTTTACTTTAAGCAGAAATTTTTTTGTAAGAGTATGCAGCAGCTTTTGAGATGTTCTGATTTAAATTCTTGGACATTCTTCACTTGTTGCATTAGTAGTAAGTAGTAATCCACCTCTGCTATGTTTGTTACTACATGAAAAGTTTTAGTTGCTGAATGAGTTGTAATGTTTTAGCATGTAAAAGTTCTATTGCTTGAAAAGTTTTTCAATTCATATATGCATCAATAATTAGTATCTGAGATCATTAAATTTTAGCAATGAATTTCACATTCAATTTTCTAGATAAATCGGCTACTCTTGGAAGAGGATAATGCTTTGGACAAACATAGTTCTGAGTACCAATCAATCAATCAAGAGTTCCGTGCTTTCCTCGGTGACTGCAAGGATGTCTTGGATGAGGCAACTACTATGAGACTTCTAGAGAGGTAATCATATAAATTTTTGGTAGTGTTTGACACTTATTTAGACTTTAGACCTACAATGTCTGTCTCTAGTCTTATTTGAGACAAATGTGCTTGGAACCATTGATAAATAACCAATTTTTCTTGTTTGATGTGATTCCATTCTATTAATATTAGTTCCTTATTCTACTGCATGTTAAAGAACTCATTTGCACTATGATAGTTTTGCCCAACATCAAATCATCTCAGGTGTCCTTGCATCCACATGCATAAATTGCTATTGGTTTTTTGTTTGACTTCTCGATTGTTCTTGTCTGTTAAAAATATGCTGGAGTGAATTTTAGCTCAAATGCTTTTCTGCAGCTATGGCAGGGTTGAAGAACTAGTGTATTTTGCTAGTCTGAAGGAACAGTATGAAATTGTAATTCACCACTATGTTCAGGTGCTTTCACAACCTTTGTTTATTTGCTGAACATTGTTGTTACTTGCCATGCTTTGTAGTTTAGTTTCATTGGAGAATGCAAAATTGTCCTCTATTTTCTTTTTTATTGAGTGGTGTAGAGGGTGAGAACATAAAACAAAACTAATGAATACTATATTTGCCTTCAACTTTAGTGTGGTAAATCCTTCTAATTTGAGAACACAGTCCTTTTGACTGTAGCAGATAGGTTTTAGTGGGTTCGTTAAGTAAAAAAGCTCTATCTTCATTTGGTCAGATACTTTTTGTTGACAGTGTCTGTTAGCTGATAGTGGTGGTTAGGATTCTTTATTTCTTCTCTTAGCGTGCACGCATACACACACACTGTTTTTGATAATATAAAATTATATTAACTGACTAAATAGAGTTACAAAAGCATGATAGAGAATAAGTCAGCCTCCAAATTAAGAAAGCAAAAGGAATATCATGAAACAGCAGCCCGATCACACTGATTGTCAAGCAAAGTCCCCTAAATCCACGTGAAGCATGATGCCACAGAGAAAGAAAAATATCCTATTCCTCAGCAATGGCATATAAAGTGTTTTTTTTATAAAAAAAAATTCTAGCATCTGACCTAACAGGTACACTGTATGACAGCACACATAGTACAAAACCATGTGTGTGTGTGTAGGCATGTAGGTAGGCAGCTTTTTATGCCTGAGTTCTTGTTCCTGGCGATTCATTTTATTAATTTGCCTTTGTTTTTTTGGTGGGTGGGTGGCGTTTAACTCCAGCAAGGAGAAACAAAGAAAGCATTGGAAGTGCTTCAGAAACCTGCTGTTCCAATAGACCTTCAGGTACATGTTTAAGTGTGATTTGAAATATGGTTCATTTTCCCAATCATGGATGGTTGCAGCGAGGTTTTTTGCTGTAATGCTTTCTGTACTCTTAAGAGTCCACACCACCTTGTTTTTAGTCCTATTTTCTATGAAGGTACTTAGTGAGATTGTTTTTGCTTTGCAGTACAAGTTTGCCCCAGATCTCATTGTTCTTGATGCATATGAAACAGTTGAGTCATGGATGACCACAAAAAACCTGAACCCAAGAAAACTGATTCCTGCAATGATGCGTTATTCAAGTGAACCTCATGCAAAGTAATGGGTGCAACTTTTTTCAATTATTACATTTTTCTTTTTATCAGAGGGGTGTGAATTTTTACTTCTGTAAGCATTAAAACGAGCTCAATTTTCTTGTGATAGTCTCCATTATTATTTAGTTGTTTTTGGCTCTAAACAAGACTTGTAAATGATAGAAAGTCTGAGTTTAGCTTTGGTGCTGCTGCTCACACCAGTGCTAGATTTCCCAATCCTTCTGGTTTTTCTCTTTGAGTTGTCATCTAATCACAATCATTGGCTTGCTTTTCCTACCTGTGGCATAAACGTTTCTTATGATCTGATTGGTAGATTCCATGACAAAAAAAATTACTTTTGTCAAAGGAAGTTTGTGTCTTGTATCATCAGACATGACCGCCAATTGATAGATCAATACTTATAAATTGCAATAACCTTCAGAAGTTCTATTTCCTGTTCAGTTATTAACATATAGATGTTAGATTATGTATTTGATGTTTCTGGTGAATTGCGGATCTCTTTTCACTGCAACTATGTGTCACCTGCAGGAATGAAACCCATGAAGTCATCAAATATTTGGAATTCTGTGTTCATTGTTTGCATAATGAGGATCCTGGAGTTCACAACTTGCTTCTTTCTCTCTATGCTAAACAGGTTGGGTTTGTTCTTAGAATTTTAACAGGTGGAAATGTCTTTAAGTTTGTAATTTCATATTTTGTTTGACATGCTCCATATCATTTTAAGATTTTGATTTGAATTGTCTACTGACAAAAGGTTAAGTATGCCAGTGGGTCTGTATCTGGATAAGTAAACTATATGTATTTTCTGGATCCTTTTGATGCCACAACAGTCATTCCAAACTTGCTTGCTCCTGAAGTTATTCCATGGAAGCACTTGAGTTTTTTTATCTTTTTATTTTCTTCACCCATGAGATTTTGCTCAAACAGTATTATCACAGTTCATTTGAGGATTGCCTTGATGATATTTTGTTTTATTTATATTCAGGAAGATGATGATGCACTTTTGCGTTTCCTACAATGCAAGTTTGGGAAAGGACGAGAAAATGGTCCAGATTTCTTCTATGATCCCAAGTATGCCTTGCGCCTTTGCCTCAAAGAAAAGCGGATGCGTGCCTGTGTTCACATATACAGCATGATGTCCATGCACGAAGAAGCAGTTGCTCTTGCTCTACAGGTGATATTTTAGTGCCTCTAGATCCTACTGCAATTTGTTTTTATAGAAATTTGATGTGCTTCCAGTTTACCAGCAGCCAGTGCTGTAAACCAAGTAAAACTGAGGTATCAAGTTTTGAAAGAATCCATAAGAAATTCAAATCTAAGCTAGAAGTCTTGCAATCTGACCCCAGATCAGTTTTCTGCAAGTTTTAGCAAATATGGCTAGAAATCTAGAAGGTCAGGGTTCACAAATGAACACTGGATGGAATAAAATCTGAGAAAAGGGATAATTCATGTTTGAAATTTTATTTTCTGAAATCCACTACCAAATTTGTTTACAGATTTTTTTTTTCTTTTCATGGGGGCTCTTGTTCTTACCAAACCCTACAAATTTTGCTTTACCTTTATCCACCAAACACCTCATAGAATTAATTAACCCATTACAATTTTCAGATAAGATAGTTGAAGGGAAAAAAAACCTAAAATTCCAAGTTGAATAAGACACCATAGCCCCAAGTTGAAAAGGAAAAAGCCCTTAAGAGTTCTCTCAAACTGAATTTACAGACACCTCCAAATCCAAGGAGCTCAGAAATGAAATTGGTTTTTCCTCTAGTCTTGTATCTCTGTGTGGTCTTGTGCTATTTTGACATATTTTCCTGCTTGTAATTAGGTTGACCCCGAGCTTGCAATGGCTGAAGCTGACAAGGTGGAAGATGACGAAGATTTGAGAAAGAAGCTTTGGCTTATGGTTGCCAAGCATGTTATTGAACAAGAAAAGGGAACTAAAAGGGAGAATATAAGGAAGGCAATAGCATTTCTCAAGGAAACTGATGGCCTTCTAAAGATTGAGGATATATTACCGTTCTTTCCAGACTTTGCCCTAATTGATGACTTCAAGGTAATCTTGTTACCCTGATGTTTTGGGGTAATTTTCCATGACATCGTTGATCCCTTCTTACCTTATTTTCAAATTTTATCTCTCCTCCGATTGCCATTTGAGCTGCTGCGTGCCCTTCTAATTTTATGCCTGTTATGAACATTCTAAAACTTGAGTATTTTACTGTCCCCTTGCTGCTGGCTTCTATACTAGAGTTGACTCTCTTGTGTGAGTGTAGGAGGCAATTTGCTCATCATTGGAGGATTACAACAACCAAATTGAACAACTAAAAGAGGAGATGAATGATGCTACACATGGCGCTGACAACATAAGAAATGATATTAGTGCACTTGCTCAAAGATATGCTGTCATTGACCGCGACGAGGAATGTGGGGTATTGGCCATTCCAGTCTTTAGTTCCATTCACAATCTGCATGCTAAAGCTACACTTGATCCTTTTCCATGTACTTGCATTGGTTGGGATATCACTTTACCCTTCACTTGCCTTAGGAGTAAAAGGATGCTTTTTTTGGCTCAGTCTCACCTTTGAAACTTTTTGCTGAAGTTTTCCATGTACTCTAAAAGATTCCAAGGCTGAAAATAGGTGGGCCTAAATAGGTCTTCCCCTTATACCATGTTTATTTTAATTGGTGTCATTACCTTGTTGTCATCATACTGTAGTTGGGTCATAGGAACTAGAACTTGGACTTTGGAGATAGTCCCAGCCTTCAGTATTTCCGCATGAGGTGGTTCCTCTCATGATTCAAACTTGGACCCTCACGGTTGGTAGTCCAAGATTTTTACTGTTCCATAAAGCAACTGTTTCCAGTTGCATAGCTCATATTTGAACTTGTTAAATTCTGTTGTCATCTTACTGTATTTATTCTTCTCAGGTTTGTAAGCGCAAAATCTTGATTGTGGGTGGGGACTACCGTATGTCTCGGGGCTATACATCAGTAGGACAAATGGCTCCCTTCTATGTATTTCCATGTGGGCATGCCTTTCATGTGCATTGCTTGATCGCCCATGTGACATTTTCTGTCAATGAAACTCAAGTAAGTTGATGTGCAGCATTTCTCACATAGTATTTTTGGTTAAATGCTGCTGTTGCAAATTTGAGAATCAAGATGACATTTTACTTGGTAGGTGCAACTTGAAAGTCAAAGTAACTTCTAATCTGATTAAATAGTCAATCATACTACCATTTATTTCTACTTTGAATAGCATAAAAAGCACATCCATTGATGGCTACAACATTAATCAAATCGGAAAGCATCATTTGGAAATGCATTATGTTTCACTAGCACGACCATTAAAACAACTTGGCCCCTGTTGGTCAAACCCACCATCCTTTTCTCTTGAGGATGGAAGAAAAAGAGCATTGATTGGTTACAACTTGTGCAGATTGTAAGAATTGCATTTGTTAGTTTTATAGTTAGTTCTGAACAGAGGAATTATGCTGGCAAAATTGTGATTGAATGATCATCTGGATTGTGGATAGCTATATCTGCACAAGCTTATTATTCTACTTGTGCCCTGAAAGTAGAACTCTGCTTCTGCATTTGTGAAATTTCTGGTTGTAAAAATATCTCACTCGCAGGAACTTCATATTTGATCTGACCTTTTCAACCTCTTTTTTGTTTTGTTTTTTTTTCAAATGAACGATGCAGGCAGAATATATACTGGATCTGCAGAAGCAGCTTACGTTGCTTGGTGACGGAGCGAGGAAAGACATGAATGGTGGCATAACTGAGGATTCCATTACTAGCATGACTCCTGCAGATAAGGTCTGTTTTATGCTTGTCATTCACAAGTAAACATTTAGTGGCAATATGAAGTAGTTATTAATTTTCAATAGCAGTCTTCACTTTCAGTGAGATTTTTGCATATACTTATCCTGGTTATTGGCTTATGTGTACACCTGAAAACAATATATACCTCCTGTTACTAACAACTATGAACTGAAGCTTGGTAATGGTGAATTTAATCAACTTTCTTATGTCGTGATCTCCAGCTCCGTTCTCAGCTGGATGATGCAATAGCAAGCGAATGTCCATTTTGTGGTGAATTGATGATCCGTCAGATCTCTTTGCCTTTTATACTCTCTGAAGAAGCACAGCTGGTTAATTCATGGGAGATAAAACCACAAAACAACCTTGCGAACATGAGGACCCTCTCTTTACCGGTATGACCATACCCTACTTTTGTGGCTGCATGCTTTTCATTAAGTGTTCTGCTTGCTTGTGGCAATATAATTATCAACAATTATAGATAGCTTTTGAAAGGGTTTTTGCTGCTTGTTAATCCATATGGAATGAAGAGTTCCCGCCTTAAGAACCAACAAGAACAAGGGTGTTGTTATTGTTATTTTCTTAGTGTTATACATTATTAATTGTAAATTTGATTGTTTTATTTTTGTAAAGAAAAACACACACACACACACACATAAAAGAGTATCACATTTTAAGGAATACTGAAATATCTGCTGTACACATGTTGGCGCTTCTGATAAGATGATGTTGTGTTTCTATGAATTTTGTAAATATATTTAATTAAAAATATCTTTTATTTAAATCATAATTTAGTTTTAATCAAAAGTTAGAAGTTTTAAATTTAAATATACTGTTTTTCAAAAAAGTATATTTAAGTTATTTTTTATCAAACATACTCTTAACTTAATTCATTTTTGTTATAAATTATTTATGAAAAAAAATTTTGAATTAAAACTTAAAAGTCAAATTTTAATTTTTATAAATTATGTCAAAGGGATTCGTAATCACGAAACTTTTTTGGCCTTAAATTAAAATTGGCTTAAAATAGACCATTGAAATTAAGAGTTAATCACCTCCATCATGCTACATTTTGCGTGCCATTACAGTTTACACTTTATGCTTTTAAAAACTATATTTTTTACCCTAAAATTAAAATTAATGGAGTTAACTTTTATTTCTGAATTTTTTAAAAAATTTAGAAATGTCTTTTTCAAAATAAGCTAAGAAATATATCACTCTCGTTTTATCAATTACACTCCTTTCTATAGAAATATTTGTGTTTTTTTTTAATTTATAAAATCAAGTCAATTTCTTTTTTTAAAAAAAAGGCTTCTATATTTTTTTTAAAAAAATCATATCATTTATGTATTTAACAAGTATTATCACTTGTGCTACATCACATATAGAATTTTAAGTTAATTTTGAATATAATAAAAAAAATGTGTTAATGTTGTGGATATATTTTAAAATATCAAGATTTTTTTTAATTAAAAAACACAAATATGTTTACGCCACAAGTAAGATTTCAAGTTAATTGTCAATTTTTAACATGAAAAAATAATTAATTTATGAATATGTTTTCATGTATAATATATTTTTATTTGAGAAACATGCTTTATAAAATATTATAAAATAAACTAAGAAATATATGAATTTATAAATTAACACTAATTAAAATTTAAAACAGAAAGCTAATCTTTATAGTAAAAATAAAAGATAGATGTACAAATAAATATTACACTGCCATTTTTCTTTAAAATATTTTCATTAATTTTATCTTAGTGGTTAAATGTGTTGCTAATAAAAAATGATTTATGTTTTTATAAAAATTTTATATAAATGCATTTAATTCATATAAAATATGAGAAAAAATTCAACAAAAATCAAAATCTCTTTAAAGTATTGTGCAATTAAAAAAATATATGTAAAGGGGTAAAATAAACGAGGCCATGCACTGATGGGTCATACCTACATGTCTAGCCTTAATAATAATAATAAAAAAAAAACCTAAGTGTGCCTTGTGTTTTTTTAATTAGAAAAGGACAATATTTGCTTCTATATTTCTTTTTTTTTTAAATTAGACAACAGGTTGCTGACTAATTTATTTTAAAAACAAGATTTAAAGATCCCAAAAATTCAACATTTAACATCTTGTTTCTTGAAAACACCTCCAAAACACAATATAAACCTCTAAAAATCACATATCAACCTCAAAACACTCCAGAATCACTCAAAAAAAATCAACCAAATAACAAACAAACATTAATGTCTCTTTTCCCGAAATATTTATAGGGAAACATCTTTTTTGAATTCTAGAAAAGAGAAGTCTGTCCATATAAAAATTGTTCTTATTGGTGGTTGAAATGTGATGAATCCACAACTTTCTTTCTTTTTCTTTTTTTTTTTCTACCAGTCTCTCTCTTTTTTCAAATTAGAGAATGAACAAAATAAATAAAAATAAACTTTTAGACCGAAATATCTTTTTGAGTGATTTTTAAATTGGTGACGTGGTTTTCATGTGTTTTACATTTTCTTTGTTTGAATGTTGTTTTTTTTATACAAATTTAAATCATCTCATCAAATGGATCACAAAAAGACACAGTTGAACAAAAAAAGTTTTAAGTATGAATATAAAAATATATATGAGTGGTGTTCATCTAAATAACATCATCCCAAATCTTTTAGTTGTACTAAAAATAGTAATATATTCTTTTAATAAATCATTAAAAAAAATCTTACAAACAGAAGGTAGCACATTTTACTTGATTTTTCCTAATAATATCAAAATGAAATGAATGATTTATCCTATCAAATCCTTTCAAAGTACCAGGCAGAATATATTATCAAAAAATAAATAAATTAAGAGGCCTCAATGTTTCATTATATACACATACTTAGAATATTATGAATTAATACAATATAATGACATTATTGCCCTTCCTAAACAAAAACAATGAACCGGTCATTAGGGGTAAAATAATTTTTTTATTAGGATTCATTGGTCATTATCATATTGATTCGGGACAAATTGATCTTCTTATATTTTTTTAGCACAATAAAATGATTTAATTATTTTTAAAAACAAAAATTATTAAACTGACGTCCAGAGGCTTTTAATGCTTTTCACTTTTTTTAATACAATAAAATAACTAAATTACCCTTAAAAAAAAGAATTACCAAACTTGCATTTAATGGATTTTTCATATTTTTATCCAGCTTTTTTTTATTTATAATCAAGTTGACTGAGTGTCAATTTGGTTATTTAATAAATATAAATATTATTTAAAAAAGTAGTTGGCCCATGCATTGCACAAGTCAACGTGTAGGTTGTGCCTGCACCATTCGAGCAGCGAGTGGAAGGGCTTTCGGCTACCAAATGATAGCATCTAGAGCAGTGTTCGAATCATCTTGGCTGCCCTTCTATCTCTGGATGACATGTGTGGCTAATGGATCTTTGATTTGACATCGATAACCTTTTTTTTCTTTCCCTTCTTTTCTCTATCCTCCTCGATCTTTGCACTTGACCTTTAAATTTTCAAAATCACCCTTCAATTTGTTTTTTCTTCAAATTTGACCCATGTTTTTTATTACTATTTATTTTATTTGAAATAATCTATAAAATAAGATTTTTTTTTCATCCTCCTTCAATATTTTTATCTATCAAATTCGGTCTCCGTTCTTTTAATTGTTATTTGTTTTATTTGAGATCATTTTTAAAATTGAATTTATTCTTGCAATTTGATCCTCCTGTAATTTTTTTCCTATTAAATTTGATCCTCATTATTTTGATTACTATTGTTTTATTTTGAAAAAAAAATAAATTAATATTTTTTTTCCGATTTCATTCCTGGATATTAAATTGTTTAGGAATTGAGCTTCTTGATTGAGCTCGAGTTAAGAATTTCACGAGTTGCAAGTTTGAAAGATTAACCTGGGTTTAAGAGATTGACACGAGTTTCTTTGTTTGTTTTTTATTTTATAAGCTTATTTTTTTCAGTTTTATCCTTCAGCATTTGTTTAATTGAAGTCTGGGTTCCGTTAATTTTTTTTTTTACTTTCTATAGGATTTTTCATTGATTTTGAAAATGACTCAGGCTATTTAAGATTTTTTTATTTGTTGTTCTTTGTTAAGTTTAGCTTTTTTAAAAGAAATCTTGTTTTTGAATTAAATTAATTGATTTAATATAAGTATGAGATGTTCACTTCATGATATTTTATTTAATTTTCTTTATAGGTCGTTGCTCTTACGATGCTCATGATCTTTTTCGGTGTCGTAGTGCAACCTTTCGTGTAGGTGTGAGTAAAAAAATCAAAAAACCGATAAAATTGAGAAAACCAAAAAACAATTAACCGAAAAAACCTAACCATGAAAAAAAACCGATTAGAATATTTAAAAAATTTTCGGTTGGGTTCGGTTTCAGTTTCATAATGCTAAAACCGATAAACTGAAACCGAACAGAACCGTTTCAAATAAAAAAAAGATTCTATAAATAACCCTCACACAGACACGCCACTCAACCCACACCACACCTCCTCAATCCTAACAGCCTCCCATAACACTCAAAACTCAAAAGTCCACAGCCAATTCTTTGTTATTTAATCTTCATTAATTTCATTCCATAATCTTCATCAGTCATCACCATATCTTGCAAACCAACCACCCCCACCCAAGCTCCCACACGTCTCACCTAACCTTCCAATCTTCATTCTTCAATTTGCATCTCCAGATCTATCATCTTAGCAACACTCCTAACTCTCAGCAACAATAAGATTTCTTTTCGTTTTTTTTTCCTGACAGTTTTTGTTTCTCACTTTGGCACCATTATGGCCATGCCATAAAAATAGAAATCCAACAGAACTTATTAACAAAAAGTAAAAATTAATTTGATATTTGATGATTACTTATGAAGAATGCAAGGCGTTGATGAATATATTTAATTGGGCAATAAAGAGATGAGAGAAATGTGGAGCTTTTGATGATGAGTGATCTTTGGTCTTGGTGATGGTTTGGGTTGTTAGGTTATTGGCAGTGTACCTTTTTGATAAAAACTGATGTGATTTGGTGATGAGGGTAGCTAGAGTGGGTGACTAGTGGAGACAGTAAGGGTGGAGGTTGGGCTTAATTATGTGGTTTGGATTGTTGGCAGTTGTTGGGTTTTTTTTATGAAAGGAAAATGGGTAAAGAAAGTGGCAATCGGCACTTGACAATGTTTATTATGGTGGTGATGATTTGTGTTTGAGAGTATGGTTTTCGATGATGTAGGTTTTTCTGTTTGTAATAGTGAGAAGTGATTGATTACTATAAGAGAGCGCGGTGTGTTTTTATGGTTCTATGGAATGCCATTTGCTTGAGGAAAGGCTGATATAGATTCAACACTAGGGGCTGCTGGTGATGAAGATGGGTATGATTTTGTGGCTTTTAGATGTTAAAAAACAATATGAGTTTTTTCAGTTTTAGATATAGAAAACTAAACCAAACCGAAACCGATTAGTTGGAATCAGGTTTGGTTTTTTTATATAAGTAAAAATCAAACCAAACTAAAAATAATTATTTTTATTTTTGTGGTGGTATTAGAACTATCTCGATAAGTTTTTTTAATGGTGAATAAGTATTCACCGAGAAGCAGGAATAACAAGTCTTCAATTAACTTTTCTTCATTCTCTTCGTATACATGATATTGAAAACTTATTTTTATAATTAATTATTATAACAAAGATTTCACTTTATTTATTATAAAAGCTAATTTATTGAACTAAATCAATATCCTAAATTTTAGATTTTTTTTTTTGCCTTTTTCAAACCATTACATCACTTAAACCCTTTTTTTTACATTATAAAAAAAAATTTAACGCGGCCTAGAACATATCACATGACACCTGTCTATTCCAGGTATTCATTTTCTTTTTTGGGGCTATTTAATAATTTTATGTTTTACAAAAATTGGAAACTGCAAGAGTTGGAACAAATTAATATATGGAAAATTAAGGTCGCGATTAATGTTCATGTAAGAATAGACATGTCATTTTGATGCTTGAGTATTATGCTTCGTCTTCTTCTTTTTTTAAAAAAATCTTATTAAAAATGAAAAATAATGAAGAGATGTGGTTTTTGAAGTTCACAAAATATTCAATCATAAATATAAGTAAATAAAATAAGACAAAAACAGTGCAATATTATTTTTAACATTTTGTTTCTGTACAAATTCACATTAATTTCTTTCCCATCATCTCCTCATCCCCGCAATAAATTCACAATGTAAAGTCAATCCCCTCGCACCATTGATTCCACAACTCACCACCTGGTCAATTGCCTCAGTCTCTACAACTCACCACCTGGTCAATTGCCTCAGTCTCTACAACTCACTACTGAGTCAATCGATCACAATCCACTGCCTAGTCAACTCTGGCCAAATCCCCCAGGCTGCACCTCGCCAACACACCGCTGAGTTGATCGGCTAGAGATCACCACCGAGTCAATCACCTTGGACTCTCAAACTCATCACTGAGTCACTCGGTCACCGCTGCCTTCTCACCCTAGTCACCCCTGGCCCCAGCAATTCAAGTACATGACTTGTCGGAGAGACTCGTCGTTCTGCCTCACTCCCTCTTCCGATCCACAACCTCCAAGACCAATACAATCCGATCCGACAGAAGCAGCAGCAAGTGGCCGGATCTCCACCACATCTCCGCCAGAGAACACCCTCCTCTTGCCAGGGTGCAGTGACTTTAAGCTGGATTTCCACCCTTGATCAGGGTATCCAACTGCAGCCACGGTAGCTGCCATCCAAACCCGGTTCAAATAACTCATTTATGGGGTCTTCCGATGTATTAGGGGAACAGAGAATACAGATAAGAGTGAGAGAATTATATCAAGCTTCGTCTAGTGTTTAGAAGGAGGTGTGGGTGTGTTATTTTATAGAAGGAAAAGTAGCGGATTTGTAAAAACAGGAAACAGGAAGTGGTTTTACTTTATAAAATGGTATTGGGACGGGCGTGGGGCTCGAGGCTCTATATCTTGGATGAATGGACGGTGGACAGAAGTGAAGTTTTCATAGTTTCTCAAGAGAAATTGGAGCATTGATGTGATTGAAATTGTCAATTTGTTGCAATTTTCTCCGCAATTATAAGAAAAGCTAAAAGACGTGGGAAAGCATTGATTTTTTTCTTCTTCTAAACACTGCTGTAAATGTTTTTTTCGAATACGTAACTTTTTTTTATTATATTTTTTTAAAATTATTTTTGTTAATTTTATTTTTTTAATATTAAAATGATTGGTAATTTAATTTTATAATTTTTTTTATTTTATTTTTTTATAAAATTAGCATAGTTTATAGGTTTATCAAAATAACATAGATGGCTCCAATTTATAGATTTATTGTATTTTTTTAATTAAACTTGGTCTTTTTATAGTTTATTTTTTTTCATATTGTTAAATAAATAATTTTAGAAAAAAATCATGTTATTAAACTTCATGAAGTAATAAAAATTAAGAGATGTGGAGGAAATCACTTTTCATCCAACACCTATTGCACTGTATATTACAATAGTAATCCACAATATTTTTCACAATATTTTGTTTTTGCTTTTTTGAATTTTTTTTATTATTTTTTTTCAAATCTATTTTTATTAATTTCATCTTTTAAATTTGAAATTATTGAGAATTTATCTTTATAATTTGCTTCTTTGTATTTTATCTCTATATGAGATTATCTTAATTTACGATTTTGTCAAGGTAACCAAGTTTTACAAGTTTAGTGGGTTTTTTTTTTAATAGAACTTGGATTTTTTATAGTTTATTTTTTCTTATATAGTTAAAAAATAGTTTAAGAGAAAATTCATGATATTAAACTTTATAAAGTGACAAAAATTAAATGATGTGATGAAACTATTATTCACTCATACACATTACATTGTAAATGACAATAGTAATTCATAATGTTTTGCTTTTCTTTTCTTTTCTTTTCTTTTTGAATTTTTGTTATGATTTTTTTAAAAATTTTTTTTGTCAATTTCATCTTTTTATATTAAGATTGTTAATAATGTAGCTTTATAATTTATTTCTTTTTATTTTATCTTTTTATAAGGTTAACATGAATTGCGGGTTTTCTAAAGTAATCTTGTCTTTATTTATGAGTTTGGTGAAGTGTTTTTTTTATTGAACTTAACTTTTTTATCGTCTATATTTTTCTCACATAGTTAAAACAATAGTTTCAATAAAAAAAATTATATTATTAAACTTTATAAAGTCTGTGGACCTATTTACAGGTTTGGCCGGTTGACTTAATTCGCAAGTTTGACAAGTTAAACTTCTTAAAATTATTTTATTAATCGTTAGATAATGGGTTAATTAAGAATTTAATTTTATAATTGGTTTCGTTTAGCCTTTTATGAGGTTATCATGATTTAAAAAAAAAACATCTCGGTATTGGGTTGGTATTTGATTTCACAATCTTCTATTTTTGTTATCATATAGTTAAATAAAAAATAATTTAAAAAATAAATTATAATCCTAGTGGAGCCCATAACCCATTTCATAAAAAAATAGGTTGGTATTCGATCCAATATATTACTATCTCAATATTTTTTTAAAAAAATATTATCATCTTAAAGTTCTTTTAAAAATTAAGTCATGTTTTTATTAATCATCAAGGTTGTATTTGAACCTATAAAACCAATACATTTGAATCAAGGTATTATCATGGCTATTTAAAAAAAAGTTCAAATAGTATAAAACTTTTTTATTTTTTATTTTTCAAAACAGTTAATTTATTTTTTGTTAGCCATTTCATTTATCTAATTCAAATCTCTAGTAACCCGTCGATATTGGATATGAACATTACACATTACTAGTTGAAAAATATAAAATCATAAAGTTAGGTATTCAATCATTCATGTTTCCTATACAAAATGACAATGAATTTTAACTGTGTTTTTATTAAAATTTATTTTTTTAATATTTTTGAATTGTTTTGGTAGGATAATATCAAAAATAAAAAATATTATTTTAATATTTTTTAAATAAAAAAAACTTTAAAAAATCAAAATTCTCCATAGCCTCCTGGGATTACTTTTATAAAAAGATTAGACGTTAACATCAAGTGTAAACACTTGCTGCAAGTGGGATTTCCCATCATAATGGCTCTTGTTACTCACCTTTTGCTTAGAGGGTACAAAATGTCAAATTTGTTTCGTGGAATTATGAGTGCCAGTCGACGTCGAGCAGGTAAAGGGAGGAGTCAACTGGTGTTGACAGCATCCCACGACCAATTCCATGACTCATCTCTAGCTAGCCAATAGTAACCCAACACCTACTTGATGTACCCTCGAGGATTTGCCAAGTGGATAATTCTATCTTTTTCTTTACTTGCCAGTCACGTGATAGGAGACACGTGCTGTGTTGAGAATTGGCAGCAGGCAGCAGGCAGCAGGGTAAGGATGTCACGTGCTGGAGCTCAAGATCAATTATTGTTCTTGTTAATGATAGAAAACAACAGGGGAAGCTCCAAAGCCATTGATTGCTCGTAAGGGAACATCACCTGACTTGAATTTCTTCGAGGATTGTGGAATTCTTGTGGTAAGATTTAATTTTGATTTCTCAAGTATTATCCATTTTTCTTGTTTTATTCTAAATGACTCCAATTGTTCTATTATAGATCGAGGTGAAGTGTTACTGAGCCATGAAGGACTCGATTTAAGAATGTGCATGTGATACTTTAGGGATTTATTAAGAACTTATTTTTAGACTGTTTTATTTAGATCCATGATTAATCACAATTATATATCTTGTCTAGTGGTTAAACATGCATATACCAGCTATTTAATCATGAATTTATACAAAATAACCAAAACATAATATATAGTATAGTATATGAGGATGAGATTAGAACAAAGAAATGAGTTAAATTTTAAGTTAATAAATAATCAGATTGACCTATGGAGCTAGATCAAATTTTATAACCATCTGCATGATACTAACCAGTATTATAAATACCAAAAAAAGGAAAAAAAAAGTTTGGTTGATCATGTCATCATTTCTATTCTTATCTTACATGAAGACTTGCATTTTTCTTTTATTAATGTATAAATTGATATGAGAATATCTCATTAATGCATGCACACGTTGATTCGAGATTATTCATTATCATCCAATAAAAAAAATGATTTGAATCAATTTCACAGAATAATAATATAAAAAAGAAAGAAAGAAGAGAATTTAGGTCATGCATGAAATTAAGGGTGGTTTCTGCCATAATAAGCGTCTTGCATGGAAGCAGCCAAAGGCGAAGTAATCTTTATAATTACCAGAGGCAGAATGTATCACACAAGAGCAACATCGAGCAGAGATGGTGGTCACAGACAGAGGAGCACGGGCTAACCATGGCCTTACTGCATGGTGGGAGGAAACCATAGACAAAAAAAACACAACTCCCTCAAATTGTTTATGGGCTTGAGCTAGTGTCTCTCTACTCGCTGAGATGGATGAATCTGGTTCAATCTCACCGTGTCAAGTTGCTATCTGTCTCCACTGTGGCATTGAATTATCTGGTGAGATCCACCCAGCAGCTTTAATCAAGAGTTTATTTGAATACAAGGATAAGAATCATGGCTGCCCTGCCCTTTACATGCCCGTTTATAGGGACAAAGAAGAATTGTTTTCTACTTTTTAGATAAAAAAAAAATAAAAAATCCACCAAACTCTGCAACCCACTTGGGAGAGAAACAGCATCCTCTTTCCATGGAGGGTCCCCAGATATCACCATGTCCATGAATTATTACATTGTTTGGAACCCCAGCAATTATATTTTTGAGCTACAATTCCTTTCGAGCCTTGAATAATCTCTCTCTCCCTCTCTCTCTCTCAATAATACTGATGCTTTTGTACTGACATCTCTGTTTGATTGGGCCTACGCCTATCTATGTAAACAATGACTTGTATAGTTATTACACTTTCGCCTAGAGAATTGATCCGGTTAACTTTTAATTTAAATTGATTTTAATACTGATTTGGTTAAATTTAAGTGATTTAACAAGTTGATACTGTTATATCTAGCTATGTCAAAAACAATTTCTTTTTTAAAAAAATATAAAGCAAATTTTGTTAAAAAAATGATAAACTCAAGTTAATCCAATGAACTAATTATCTTTTATACTTTTCAAGTTACACCTTAGATAATTCAACAAATATTTATGTAATTTGAAAAAGAATAATATAAATAAATAAATTTAGTTTTATAATCATCATTAACCATAAATTAAGTGTTAAATAGCTATCACCTATAATCTATCCTCCTCCATTTCAAGTACTTTAGAAAATAAGATCTTTCCCTTTATTCTCAATTGTTCTTATGTTTCAAAACTCTTTTTAAAAAAAATTAATTTTTATTTTATTTTATTTTTTCTTTGCTTCAAACAATTGTTTTTAATCTTTTCATATCATTTTAATATGTCGATATGAAGTATAAATTTTTAAAAAATAAAAAATTATTTCGATGCATTTCCTAACTAAA
The DNA here is from genome assembly GCF_951802175.1 of Populus nigra. NCBI lineage: Eukaryota > Viridiplantae > Streptophyta > Magnoliopsida > Malpighiales > Salicaceae > Populus > Populus nigra. The sequence goes on from NC_084863.1 coordinate 14,848,042, forward strand.
AGTATTTTGAAAAGCAATCGCAACTATAATATCAAATGGACACTTATTCAACTATGTTTCATGTAATTTTCTTATTTAGGAGTAATTATTTTTTGATTAATATAGGTGTCTGGGCTAATTTGAGCGCACCTCGACTAATCTCACGGGTCTTAAATTTAACGACCATGTATGCTTCCAGTAACTCTGAGGGGATTCAAACTTGTGATTATTAAAAAGCAAACATAAAACCTGACCAGTTGAGCTACCTCCCAGGATTATTTAGGAGTAATTTACTTGAGCTAGATGAGGACATTTTGGATGTTATTTAAGTAATCGAAGGCAATATAGTACAGAGATGCAAGGCATGAAAAGGACTAACATGATAAATGGGACTTCATTTTTACAGGAAACAGTCCGAGCACAACGCATTTCAGGCACTTGATCACTGTCATTAGAAGGATAATTTAATTGCGGGGGACCAAAAGAGAATCAGAACCAAATCCAGATCTCTATCAAAATCCATCCCACTAGCTCATCACCTTATCAACACAAGAAAATATATTATTCTTCCTCAGCAAATCTGCCTCTATCAGGTCCTCAATCCATTAATAAAAGCACAAATAACACCAATAAGTAGTTTTCAACTTGTTTTAATTTAGACTTTAGGCTAAAGGGTCCAGTGCCGGTCAAGGTGAGCACATATCCGTGGTCACGTCCAAGTTACGTGTATGGTTAGTGTTTTAAGATAAAATATACATAGTTTATGTTTTAGGGCATATGAACATAGAAGAGACAAAAATTATAGGTTGAAGAGAGACATCTTTACATTAGACTAGATAATTGACCAGTGTAGCCCATTGGTCGGATTTTTTTTTCAATGTAAAAAAATGTTTTGATATTGCTAATAACAGGAGAAAATAATTTAAATTGGGTGATGGTTATTCTAATATAACCTGGTTGACTTTGTGGGTCTAAAAACAATTTGTATAACTTATAAAAATATAATTTGACTTTAAAAAATTCAAGATTACATCTTTTTTTTAAAATATTAAGATAATAACATATTGAATTGACTTTGATTGACCCTATATGTTAAGAGACTATAATAGCTCCATAAAAGACAAATTAAAATAAATTATGAAGCACTATTCCTAATCAACTAAATGTTAAAGGATGCAATTGAAAAAAAAACAATTAAAAAGAGACTTAAAAAAATGACTCGAGTTAGCCTGTCAAACTCGTGATCTAAATCATAAGACCGGTATAACTCCATGGAAAGCTGATCGAAATAAATTACGAATTCCAATTTCTAATTAGCCCAATGTTGAAGGATGAGATTAAAAAAAATCAATTAAAAAAACATAAAAAATTACCTAAGTCAATTCACTAAACTCATGACTCAGGTCATCAAAACGAGATAACATTATAGAAAAAACAAAAAAACATGACATGATTTATTTCGGGTTAACCTATTAAATTTGTGACTTTGATTATGAGACCGAGATAACCTCATGGATAGCAAATCAAAACAAATTATGAAATCAATTCGCTAAACTCATGACTCAGGTCATCAAAACGAGATAACATTATAGAAAAAACAAAAAAACATGACATGATTTATTTCGGGTTAACCTATCAAATTTGTGACTTTGATTATGAGATCGAGATAACCTCATGGATAGCAAATCAAAACAAATTATGAAGCTTAATTTTCAATTGATCTTGTTGGACCCAATATTGAACGATGAAATTCATAAAAATTCTCATTAAAAAATAACACAAAAAATAAGTTAAGTCAACTCAAATTAACCCGTTATGCAATATTACCATGTTATTAGACCTAGATAACCTAACAGAACAAAAAACTAAAACAAATTATGAAGCCTAATTTCCAATTAAATACAATATTAAATGATAGGAAAAAAATCAATTAAAAAAATAACTGAATCATTGGGTTAATCCGCCAAACCTGCAATTTAGGTTATAAGATAGGAATAACTCAGTAAAAATCAAACCCAATGTTGAAGGACATGTAACCCAAGTCATGAGATCGATATAACATTTTAAAAAACAAAAAAAAAACTTGAATTAATTAGGGTTAAAATTCCAAAACTCGCGACCTTGATCGTGAGTTTAATATATCATTATAGAAAACAAAAAAAAAAAGATTACAAAACTCAATTCCTAATCGATCTAGTATTGAATGATAAAGTAAATAAAATAAATTAAAAAATAACACAAAAAATAACTTGAGTCAACTTAAATTAACTCATTAAGTATTATTCCTAGGTCAAGAAGCTGAAATAACTTAATAGAAAGTAACAAAACAAACCATGGTGTCTAATTTCCAAACAACTAATATTAAAAATAAAATTTTTAAAAAAAGTTAATTAAAAAAACAAAAAAAAACTTGAATCATCTAAATTAAATTAATTCATCAAATTGACCATCCGAGTTATGAAAAAACTAATAAACTAATAAATAACAAATCTAATATCAAAAGATAAAAAAATAATTTACTACTCAAGCAAATAATGCTTTAAAAAAAGCAGTAAAACTGTAAAAGTACTTTGCGACTGGAAGTACAGTAAAACCGTTCTGTTTTAGTTCATAGTTAATTTGTATATTATCAAAAGAAGAAAGACATATTCAAGCGCTACCTTGTGGATCATCAAGATAATAAAACAAAGATTTGATGCTTTACATGCCAGAACTGTAAATACTTTACATGAGCACTAATGATTATAAAGTTCAAATATTCTTCAATCCAACCAGAAAAGTATGCAAATACGAGAAATCTAGACATGATGCTTTGTTCTTAAATTCCACACAGGAAAAATTGCAAACCATGTTGCATCCTGTGGTTCTGCACTTGAATATGAATCTGGGACAAGTACGAGTCATGAAAAAAATAATAAAAAAAAATATTATTTTAATTTTTTTGAAAAAAATTAACTAGATTTGAACCTGCCTGGCAGTTCCAGGTTTTGTACTTCGGCTTGTGAGCAAGTAAATGCAAAAACCCTGCTACAGCATGCAATATTGATTAAAAAAACATGAATTGCTAACAGAGAATTAAATAATTCAATGTTAATCAAAATCCCATATCTACAATAAATAGGGCACAAGTGCAGTATTAGGTGCCTTAAACCAAATACAGCTTAATATGGCATAACAAAATGCCTTTTTTTTCCCCTGATAAATCCTGCTTCACAAATTTTTATGTCTACATTCCTAAAAGAACAGATCACACATCCTCCTCCGCCAATGGACAAAGGGACAAAGCATTCAACATTGTATGAAGGAAACCTCAGCTCAAGGAAAAAACATTGCAAGAAAAGGAAACAGAACTTCACACAGAATCAACTTCAACCTGCTGGCGTGCCAGGTATCTTTCCCTCCGCTCTTTCTGAAATGTATATCAGAGAAATTAGTGTCAGGAAAGATTATCCACAATGTGATAAGAAGAAATTACACACCAAATGTTCATGACCTTACCCACTCATCTATAACAAGTCCTTCGTTGACGACTCGGGGACCTGCGTCTTCTGGAGGCTTCTTGCGTGCCTCAAGCTCAGCTTCAGCCTCAGCCAGTTGTCTTTTAAGTTTTTCCAGTGCCTTGACAGAGATAAAACAGAATTCCCTCAAGGATTGAGAAAGCCTTTTCTTGTTGTTATATTTCGTTTTCAAATGCAGGCAGAGGACTTAATAGAGATATTTTGTATTTACTTACAGGGCTAGGGCATTCTGGATCAAGAAAAATTACTCGCAGAATTTGCTCAACTGCTACTTGATCCTTCTGCTCGTCAAACTGAATAGAAACAATAGTTTTATCAGCAAAATCAAGGAAGATGTTCATAAAATCATGTTGCCATGAGCTTAATGTAGAATCCCTGATAAGAATCACATTAGGAGTTCAGACAATATACCATCTCAGGAACATATTCCATTTCTCCTTTCACTTTCAAGCTCATGATCTTGAACTTAACCCTGCTCCTCTGATCCAATTGTCTCTCATTGTTCTCTGGAGGTTCCACAAACTTGAATACTGTTGGACAAGTAATGATTCAGAATAAGAATACCCTAAAACCAAAATGTTTACAGCATACAGTCGCTGATCACTTTAATGGGGACAGTAATCTAGAGTGGTGGAGCAGGAGATTCTGATTACCAGTTGCGGTAAGACTTTCTCCAGGAGCAAGAATAGCCCCGGGAGGACGCATGTAACAGCTCTTTGGTGCAGTCGTTTGGAACTACAACAGCCATCAAATCACTAATTATTCCCAAAATTGATCGACATCAAAATCATTGATCAAAGAAAAGGAGTCGAGAGACGCTCCATACCTTGAAAGCTACATGATACTTGCAAGTGTTCTTGATGCCAATTGCACTCCTAACCTGTTTACCTGGTTCATCTTCAGCACAATAATATTGTAACAAATTAAGCACCAAGAAAACACAAATCTAGTTCACTACCAAATTTCCAATGTTCCAAACACAAAGTAAACCCCAGAAAGAACAAAGGGACAAATCATTAAACAACTGAGTTCATCTGCATAATGATAGCTTCAAATCTGCAAACTAATCAAACAATCAGGTTCCTCAGCTATAAGTACATTAACAAAGAGCAGCTGGATGAATTGCAGTCGATATACAATGAGCAAACCCAATTAGGTTTCTTTAACTTGTTTGATTTTGACCAACAAAGAACAATCAATCTGTTTTCCTAAGGGCTAGACATTACCATTCTCAAGAATCTCACTTCCCTTCACTAAACTAAGAAAACCCCAGATCATCACCAACAGCAACTAAATCTACTAAACACAGTTCATATCAAACAAAATCTACAGAGGACAATCTAATCTGTGTAATTTATGATATCAACAAATCGAAGGTCATTTCTTCATATAAAAATAAAGAAACCCAGATCACGAAAAGTTAAAAAAAAAAAAAACCGAAAACAGTACAAGCTATGCATACACAATCAAAACAAAAAGAACACGGCCAAAGATTTTCAACAAAAAAGAACCACAAAACCTTAATTCTTACAAGGAAAGAAGAGCTTGTTAGGAGGATCAAGCCTGAGTCTTCTTCTAGTAGGCAACAAAGACTTAGTAACAAACGATATTGCATTAGTCGAATAATAAAGACTCGATCTTGTCTCTCCAAGCTGGTTACTTTGGTTCTGTTGACATCCATTATTGCCATTACTGTTATTACTACTCATGGAACTTGAAGATGTTGAAGATGAAGAAGTGGTAGTAGTAGAAGAAGAAGCGGCATTGCCATTGCCATTGCTTGTTTGCCAAAATGGCATCTTGCAAAGACTCCAAAGGCTTCTTTCACTCTCTGCTTTAAAAGATGGAAAACTTGAATAGTTTTCTTTACTGGGGCTTCGTGCTTTTGATTTATTGTGTGTTTTTACTATGATAATGTTGCTGTTGTTGTCTTTGTTTCCGTTGATGAAAGCTATGTATCTCCCTATCGTAATAATACTGTGCCGTAAAAATGTGCATAAACTGTGTAGTTTCTGCTGTAAGGTAATGCCTAATGGGAATTTGGTGAATTTGATTGGTCTATTTGAGGTCCGGTCTGCATAGATTCCCGGGCTTTTTCACTCCTTGGTGTGTTCGTTTTTGCCTTTTTTGTGGTAGCCATGATAGGGGGAGCGTTTTCTACCTACTTTTCTGTAAAGTATCTATTATTTAGATACATACAGCGTCGTTTTTAAAAAAAAAACAATGATATTAAGTAAACCACCGAACTCGAAAAAATAAATAAATTACAATGATTAGCATGCCAATAACAATATTATTGAAAGACACCCTCAATTTTTTTTAAAAAAAGATATCCATGATTTTATTTGATAATAAATAAAAAAAATAAATGAGATAATTCATAAAAAGTAAAATTAAAATAAAAATTAAAACTCAATTCATAATAAATTAAATATTGAAGGATACAATTTTAAAAAATTAAAAGGATAAAAAAATGGACTCGAGTCCACCCGAATTAAACAACTAAATTTGCGATCTAGTCCTTGGATCAGGATAATCTCGTAAAAAATAAATTAAATAAAATTATAAAACTCAATTCTCAAACTAGCCCAATATTGAAAGACAAAACTAAAAAAAAAATACAATTAAAAAAAAACTCGAGTTAACTTAAGTTAACCACCCAAGCTCATGATCCAAAACATGAAATCAAGATAACTTCATAAAGAGAAAATTAAAAAAAAAATCACAAATCCTAATCTCCAACCAACCAAATATTAAATAATGAAATTTCTTTTAAAAATCAATTATAAAAAGGGATCTAAAAAATATCAAAATCAGCTCAAGCTAATCTTTCAAACTCATGACCCAGGTCATGGGACAAAGACTATCCCAAAAAAGGCAAATCCTAAAAAACCACAAAGTCAAATTTTCAAGGATAAAATTGAAAAACAAATAACAATTAAAAGAATAAAAATCAACTTTAACATAAAATAAATTAAATATTGAGGGATAAAATTGAAAAAAACAACTCAATTAAGAAAAGGGTTCAAAACAAAACAAATATTAATAAAAATAATGAGTACCAAATTTAATATAAAAATGAAATGAAATGATGAAGAATAAAATTAAAAAATAAAATTAATTAAAAAATCAAAATAAAATAAACAATAATAAAAAAATAAAAATTAAATTTGATATAAAATTAATAAAATAATAAGATATCTTTCGACTTTTGTAGAACAGCTCAAATTGCAAGAGAGAAAATAGGGATGGGAAAAAAGAAATGGCTATCAAAGACTCATTGTCGCTTCTCCGTGTATACACATTACCGCACAAATCTCATCAAGATGGTTATAAAGCAACCGTGCAAGGCAGTATGGCGCAATGTAAGATGTTGCACGTGCGGCCTCTTCCCACATGGTGGTGCATGTGCACGCACCAACCAAGTTTCCTTACCTTTTATTTTTGTTGCTTAATCTTTTTTTTTTCAACACACCAACCAAATTTCCTTACGTATCATTTTTAGTAGCTTGATCTTTTCTTTGTTTTTGTTTTGTTTTTTATTTATTTAATTTGAATCCTTAAGCTTTTAATATTTTAGATTAATTGCATTTTATTTTGCAAAATTAAGTATCAAACATCTGTCACAATTTTTCCTCAATATTGTGAGATTCCATATTTAGACAATATATATATATATATATATATATATATATATATATATTATGTCCAATCTAAGAAAAAGACTTAAAGTAAAAAGATTAAATTGAAAATTTTAATAAATGACGTGGCAATGCATTTGGAGTTTTATCAATCATTCAGTTTCATAATTATAATTATCTCATTAATGAAATTTAATTCTTATATTGTAATAGATATCATGAATTCTTATAATGAAATTAAAATTCACTTTTGCTTGGACGAACCAGCTTGGATATCATTTTGCTTCAAAATTGACACTCTCTTCAATTTTTTTTTCCCTCAAGAATAAACCTGCTTTTGCTCTTTATCCTTAAAGGAATATTTTTCTTTTTGTAATTCAATCTGTTTTTAAGATTTTTTTTAATCTAAAAAGATATTAAATTGATATTTTTTTATTTTATTTTTTTGATAATTTTGATAAAAAAATAACATTTTAAAATATTTTCGATTAAATAATACTATAAAAGACACACTAAGGCACCGTTTGGGAACGCGGCTGCGGCTGCATTCCCAAAAAATTTAAAATTTTATTTTTTGTTAAAATTTAATATGGTTTGTACGTTTTGGATCGTTTTGATGTGCTGATGTCAAAAATGATATTTAAAAAAATGAAAAAACATTGTTGGTATATATTTTGACATGAAAAATTATTTGAAAAGTACCTGCAACCACACTGTCAACCACGCTCGAATGGATAAACACTAGGACACTGCTAAGCTTGAAGATAGCATCTAAAACATCATGATTTGCTATGATGTCGGAAACATGATATCGTGGAAACATTAAAATAACACACTGATGCTCCCATGTGGCACTCTTGCAAGAAAAAGCAACTCTTCCATAATTCCTTCCCGGTGCTTCATTCAAAATATTTTGCAGGCAATGATTTAACCAACCAGCCAGAAGCATTTGGCACTAGAGAACCTGCGAGGCTATGATCACACAACCTTTGTACAAAGTCACTTTACTTTTAAAAATCTTTTGACATGGTCAATAATGAAGGATGGATTCCCTAGGATCTTCCCATTGGACTAATTATAACACTTATGATAAAATCCACAAAGCACTAATTAATTGACATTAATGGAAAAGGAAATTTTAGATGAAGATTATTGGAGTCATCACTTACAAGTGACGGGCAGAGCTTTCATTGAAGGCAATCAATTTATCATTAGCGTTCTCAACTAATTAAGGAAAAGCAGTACAGTTTACACGACTAAATAAACTATAATATATCATCCAATTCAAGTCTTAAATGTTAGAATTCAATACCAAGCAAAGAGTTCATGTATTGTAGAATTTAGAGTTTGTAAGAATTCTAACAACAATATTAGAGCTATATATGTAATATCACTATTAAAAAATTAAGGGTGAAGTGTTATCTATGTGTGATATCCCTTATTTCCTATCAAGAAATTCTTTTTTAACAAATAAGGATAAATAAATATCCAATTCTCAGTGTTTGGGTTTGACAATATTAATTTCGTATCTCTTCTCGCTTTTATAGAGTTTTTCCGGTGAGATTAGGAGAAAATCAAGGTTGGCTTTCATCGTGTATGGTTGTGAATTTGATGGTTAGTATATAGCCATGGAGGAACCATTCACCTCCCCCACCCACTCCCTATGATGATGAAGCCAACACATGTTCAGTTTATGCATCTGATCGAAAGTGTGTAGAAAGAGTAAAGAAGATGCACATGGTTTTCTGCATTGACATTGAAATAGCAAGGCACATGTGATTGTTTACTTTGGCATAAATATACACATGCTTGCTCCTTCCTCATCATCTTTTTTCTCTATGTTGGGTAGGAGCTGGCAATTACAAAGTGTTGTATTTTTCTGTTTATTTTTAGTTTAATTGGGACCCCAACAACTCAAGTACATAACAGTTCTAAGTGATTCTTCTGATTGATTTACCCTTTTCTCTTTGCATTCCCTCTTCGGTGCAAAATTTGAAGTTGTAGTTGCTGGTGGTGGTGGTGGTGCTGCTGCTGCCGCTTCTCGTCCTACATGAGTAGGCTTCGAGGAGGAGGAGGAGGCCATGTTGTTAATGACATGTTGGTGGTACAAGGATTTCATGACAGAAGTTAGCCTACACAAATTCTTATCCTTCAATTCCTCCACAGCTGCTACACTACCTACAACAGTCCAAACTTTGCTCTTCCAGCTCATTGTACAACAATATGCTATGTAGATGATGCAAGGAGTAGCAAATCGTAGATGGGCTAATTATATAGAGAGAATTAAACAAGATGAAATCAGTTACAAATTAGCCTATGGTTTTTGCCAAATCTAAGCCTTTGGTTTATTCTTACCAGCGGCACCTTTTGTTTCTCTTCAGCCTAGAATTGAGGGAGAAAGCGATAGTCGTTTCCTTTTCATGGGTATTTCCAGGCATCCACAAAGTGGACATGTTAAAAGACTCAATGTAACTGAAAAATTCAGGCCTGTTGTTGGATGTTACATCAAGTGTCATCTACAAGATACTTAGTGTATCGAGTGCAGTGTTAATTTAACACCTGCATGCTGAGTGATCTAGATCTTTGCTTGGACTGGTCAAATCTAGATGAATACCATTAAAATTTAATTTAATTATTTTTAAAAATTTTCTTTTTTAAATCAAGCTAGCTATTTCAATTATTTTTTTAAAAATTCAATATTATTTTAGATCCGGCTCAACTTGTAACTTATACAATGAGATCGGTAAAAGAAACCATTTACATTGAAACTAGAAAGAAATTTCTTAAAAGTAAGAGATTAGCCGGAGCCTCCTCCCATGATTCATGTGGTGATCGAAACATTGCATGCACTTATTTCTAGAGCTAAATCAAATGAATTTGTGTGAAGCATAAATATTTATAAAATATAATTGCTTTATATTATTTATAAATCAATTTTTGTGTTTGAAAGAATTCAACTGATCAACAAATCCATCGGGAGTGTTTTTGTTTTCTTTTACTGGAAGAGTATATATCCTGATCATTGCTAGAGGTTGTTAGAGGATGAAGGAGGAAGACATAACTTCTCATCAAAGTGAGAGTTCTGTCTTTACTTTTGGGTCTCCGTCTCCATGCATCCTCTGTCTTGTCAAGTTTCCAAAGCTTTACAGCACAATTTGGAAAACGATTAGCTGATCGGGGACCTCTCTCTATAATCAATGTTTTATGAGCATAATTAAAACACTAAGAAAAGCTCCAGAGAGACAGTAAGACAATACTTAGAAAAGATAGTATATATTATACAGAAACTAACATACTGTAACATTTTGCTCCTCTTCCTCATGCACAAGCTGCTGCTGCTGTGCAGCTCTTCTACTGTCATGCCAAGCATGAAAATATTCTTATCGAAAAGTTTTTTTTTACAAATATATATATCTTTTGAATTTTTTTCAACAAGTACTTAATAAATAATTAATATGAGATATATGTCTATTTATATATTCTTTAAAATATCTATATTTTATGTCATTTAAATAAACATAAGGATAATTGTAATTAACAAAAAGAAATAATTCAGGTAACAAGAATGATTTCTAAATTAATAGAAAAATTGTTAATTCAATTTATGTGTTTCCACATGTATTATAAACAATATAGATACTACATAGTCAAAATATTTTATTTGATTAAGATATTGTTGAAATTTATTTAATCTTCAAAAATCATTTGAAATTCAAGATAAAAAAACTCAGCTAATCAAAATACTTTATTAAATTCTGGGTGAAAACTTATCAAGTTTTTTTTATGTAATTTATTTTCCTACAAAAAAAATATTTTTATAACAAGACTACATATGTGTATGGAATTGCAGTGTCTATCGATTGCACCCATGAAACTATGTTGTATATGTACAGGTTGATTAATTATAATAAAGTTCGCCTTATTTTGGTTTTATAATCTGACTTAATTTGGCATATGTAATATCAACTATAGCACGAGAAAGGGTAAATTAGATAATCATATTTGCACTATATAGTAAGGCTTTTACATTAAAGTTGATTATACAACAAATTTAACACCAAACTTCACAATTTAATTAATTGTATTAAGAAAATTTCCTCCCATCATTTAGCGATTCATTCAACGATATCCCATTGAAACACATTAATTGCTGTAGCAGAATCTGATTGAGCTGACCATGATTGTTGATGGGTTTAATCTCTATAAGCAGTTGGCATTAATTGTCATGGTTTTGTCCTAACCCTAACAAGTGTACGTCTCTTAAATTTCATTTTGATTAGTATTCTAAAAAAAAAGAATGATAGAAACTGTTAGTCAGAGGGAAGAGAGAGAAATATAGAATAGATTTTACTAAAAGATAAGAAATTAAACATATATCCTCTCTATTCTCACTATTTACATCTTTTTTATCTTCATATAGGAACCAAACCCTAATATAGAAACTCACTCACTCCTTGATTGTGTCTATATATAGAGACACAAGTCTAGGCATGAATATAGTTCCTCTGCTAGTAGTTTAGATACTAGTATGGACCCCAAGAACTTAAGTACATGACTTTCCTCATCGACTCCTCTGATTGCTTTGCGTTACGATTTTCTCTCACTTTACTTGAAACCAAAGTAGAGGGAGGAGAAGACAGCTTCCTTGTCTTAGATGTTGACCTGACCTGGTTCTTGGCATGTTGGTGTAATGATCTTATTGTGTAGTTCCACCCGCAAAATCCTTGATCTTTCAAGGCTTCCACGGCTGCAATACTAGTGGCTACAGCCCAAGCTTTGGCTGTTGAACTCATTTTGTATTTTCTTCTTTGTATAAAAAGAATCGGACAATCTCGTAGCTCAGGAAGACGAGATATTAGGTGAGGATTTGCAATGTTTTGATGGTGTAAATTGTAAGCAGGGGCCTGCTTATATAGAGAGTACATAAAAAGTGGACAGAGGTTTGGAAGAAAGCAGAGGCTACCGACTATGAGATGCTGCTGCTGGTTTTGGCTATGTACTGTAAGCCAATGAGAGATGTTTTCTTTTGTTTTTTTTATCAGTGGGATCGTGATAGGATAGGATTTGTTAACGTCAAAAACAACAGGTGGGAGAAAATGGCGTCTCCACCGTATCTAGGCTAGAATGTGACTTATTGCTAGTGATGGGCACAAAGTTTTTATATAAAAATCCAATCGAGTCTGAAGAATGGGAATCAAGTCCAGTTGTTTTCGTTCAACAGAGAGGGTAGAAGCATGATGGGATGTGAGTATTCGGCCATGTCTCCACCTGGAATCATAGTTGATGACGACTACCATACATTCATGTGTCACCAAAACCAAATTCTCAGCTCTCCATGACAATTGATGATTTTGTTTGAAAATATGATATAAATTATACTTTAACAATTTATTTAATATTTAAAGTTTTTTTATATTAAAATAGCCTTTTTATATCATATCATGGTTTTAATAAATAAGCAATTATGATCGAGTTCGAAATTCATTATATTTATTCTAATTAATTAAAATAAAAAAATATTAATTAGTAATAATAGGTTTATACAAATTTTAAGTTAAAAAAATATTCACTTGAAGATATTTATTATAAAATAATATAGATTATATTTTAAAATTATATTTAATTGTTTATATATATTAAAGAAAATATTTGCAATAAAATAAAATATTTTTCATTAACAGTTTTGAAAGATGATAATAATAACAAAGAAATTGTGATGTTGATAATAAAAGCAGTGATGATGATATAATTATAATGATAGTATTAATTTAATTATGATTATGATGATAATATTTATATACGGTAATTGGTTATGATAATATTGGTGATAACAATAGTGGTTTTAAGACATTATTGATAATAATAATAAAAATAATAAAATAATAGTTATAATAATAATTATTTTAATAATAAGATTATGGTGCGGAAATGGTAACGATAATTAGTGGTGATGAATGTTGTTTGGATAGTAATGAAAATTTATCAAGTTTTTTATTTATTTATTTTTAGAATCAATTATTTTTCGGCAAACAAAGACACAGTTTGAAATGTCTCCTCCAATCAGCGAATTGAAAAGCTAGCTAAAGCCCTCTTCTTGAAAAAAAAAACATGTACAATAAAATTGTTTGATATATTTATCGAGTTGCAAAGTGTACTAATTAATTGGGGTGTTTTCATCAAACTATATTTTATAAGGGATGGATTAGTGAATAAAATTATATATATATATATATATATATATAAAAGGCCCTGTTTAATTATTTATTATATTTACTGGAAAAGTACTTTCATAAAAAATTAAATTTTTCAAAAGTAAATTATTTTTTTAATATTTAGTAGTATTATAAAAAATAAATTCAAAAATATTTTTTAATATTTGATCATGTTATGAAAAATAAGATGAAAAATAACTTATTAACATTTTTGTTTTTTTCAAGTTTATTAAAAGAATGAGAACTAAATTTAACAGATAAAAAAGTTGAAGGAAACTGAAATTTTTTAAAAAATCTGATTTCATAAATTATTTTAAATAAAATAAATAAAAATTAAAATAATTAAGAGCAAATCTGATAGATAAAAAAAATTGAAAGATGATGCAATTAAAAAAAAATTAATTTCAAAAATTATTTTAAATAAAATAAATAGCAATAAAAAGAATTGGGACCAAATTTAATAGATAAGAAAATATCAATTAAGAAAAGGATAAAAAAAGCAAATAACAATTAAAAAAATAAGGATTAAAGTTGATATAAAAATCAAATTAAATCAGATTTTTGAGGATAAAAAAAATCAAAATAAAATATATAGCAATCAAAAGACTGGAAACTAAATTTAATATAATTAACAAATAATAAGATATTTTTTAATTTTTCACAAGTTTTAAAAAGTGTATTCCACCAAAAATTAAAAAAATATATTTTTCTAAAAACAAAACTAAATTTTTCTTTAACTGAAAGATATTTTTCATTAAGTAATTTTTTTAATAACAAACATACACTAAAAATCTTGAAAAATAATTTTAAAAAAATCACTTTTATAAAATAGATTAAATAGAATCTAATTTGATTTGATTTGACATATTTAATATCAACTCTAAGTATACGATAAAAAAAAAAAAACTCTAGCATGAGAAAAGCAAATTAGATAATCATATTTGCACTTTATTATGATCATAGCAAGGCTGTAGATATTATGCCTAATTTGGGGTAAGGCTTGTTATAGGTTTAGCAGGATGATTTTTTATTTTTTTTTTTTAAAAAGAGATTCCTCTTCCATTTCTTATAAAAACTCGTAAAACTCGGCTGGATGTTTAATAACAAGGGCAAGGCTTTTACATTATAGATTGATTATATAAAAAGATTATCACAAAAATTAAATTACAATTTATATCAACTCGCAGAAATAAAGTAGTTTTTCGCCCAGTATTACATTGGAATACAATTGCTAGAGCAGAATATCTGATTGTTGATGGTTTCCATCTCTGCAGTTGTTCTTATCATGTCTGTCCAAACAAGTCTCTTGTAAACTCTTGGATTGTCTCTTTGCTAGTAGTTTAATTAGGCAGCAAGGAACCCAAGAACTGAAGTACATGACTTTCCTCATTGACTCCTCTGATTGCTTTGCTTTCTGACTTTCTCTTGCTTTACTTGGAATTAACCACAGTAGAAGTAGGGGAAGACAGCCTCTTGGCATGAGAGAATTTCCCGACCTGGTTCTTGGCGTGTCGATGTAATGATCTTATTCTGCAGTCCCATCTACAGAATCCCTGGTCTTTCAAGGCCTCCGTGCCAATAATACTAAAAATTAATATAAATTGTATCTTAAAATTATCTAATTATCTAATTTTAAATTTTAAATTAATATGTTTTTTTTTAACTTTGCTATAAAAATCAAAATTAAACCAGTGTATAGGAGGTTAATCTACTTGTTTTTATTCAACAATGAGGCTTGAAGGATATAATTCTAGCATTTGCCCAAGCATATGCTCAAAACCAGGAAAAATAAGAGTTTTTTTTAAAAAAAAATAATTGGAAAACTAACATCTTGCATATGCAATTTTTTAAAATCATTGTACTGTTGGAAAGTGCGATTTTTGTTTTAAAATACACCCAAATGATTTGTACAAACTCCAACATGAGAGACGACAGAGAAGAAAATGAAATAATGAATAAGACAGTGAAACTTTGAAAACGATGCCTCTAATATTTCTCGTCCAGATAAGTCCAATAATACGAAATAAAAATAATTAAATGGGTCCAGAGGCTAGTGAGCCAGGCTGCCACTGGGAAAAGCTACTTGTTTTTCTTCAATAATGGGGCTGGGAAGGATATTATTTTAGCATTTGCAAAAGCGTCTGCTCAAAACCAGGAAAAACACAGCACTACTTTTTGAAAACAATGATCGTTGCTACGCAGCACGTTTCACATAATCATAATAATAATTAAAAATATATATATCTCAAGTTTCAAGGGGCTCGCACCGTATAAAAACATTGTCGACACGTCATGCATAATGTTGTTAGAAATAATTTAATTATTAGTGCATCAATTTTACAAATTTTTTCAATTCAGTATATAGATTTTAAGTTTGTTTGTTTGAGTAGAAGCTCGCACCGTATAAAAACATTTTCGACACGTCATGCACAATGTTGTTAGAAATAATTTAATTATTAGTGCATCAATTCTACAAATTTTGTCAATTCAGTATATAGATTTTAAGTTTGTTTATTTGAGTACAGGCTCGCACCGTATAAAAACATTTTCAACACGTCATGCATAATGTTGTTAGAAATAATTTAATTATTAGTGCATCAATTTTATAAATTTTGTCAATTCAGTATATAGATTTTAAGTTTGTTTGTTTGAGTACATTGAATTTTTTTCTCGAGTACTTTCATCCAACTTTCATTTAAAGTCAATTCACTTAATTTTTACAATTTAATTTGTTTTTCTTAGCCAAGGATAGTAGTTTGATGTGAGAAGTCAAATATCTATAAAATATTATTTTTGATAAATATGAAGACTCAAATATGCTTAAATATTTTTATAAAGAGAAAACAATACAATGATATTTTAGAGAGTAATTTTATCTTAATAATATTAATAAGAGATAAATAAATATTAATAAGATGAAAAGTTGACAAGTCATAAGAGATTTTTATATACCTAAATATCATAAGAAAGTAAAATCCAAAATATATATAGGTTACTAAAAAATCATGAAGTATCCAAAAAAAAAAAATTATAGTTTGGGCCCATGGTTTTTTGGGCCTTTGAAGTTTTAGGTCCATTAAATTTAACTCTAATTTAACAAAAGTTTTATTTTAAAAATTATTGATAAATTATGATTCATCATTTCGTTATCTAATAACATATCTTTCGACCATATTAAAAAAAAATTATTACATCAAGTATCATTTGTTTTCATTCCAGTATATTAATTATTATTTTTTGGTGCACCGAATTTTGTAATTAATCCAATCAAGTATTTTAAGTATATCATTACTCCAAAATTTAGTTAGAACTTATAAATTCATTTTACAGAGCCGTTTTCTTTTCTAAATTCGAGATATAGTAAATGTGCTTTTGAGTTAATTTAGATATTAATTAAAGATAAATTCCTCCCAGAATTATTTTAGCACACCTACATAAAGTTTCAAGTTCCTTAAAGGTACAGAAGTTCTTACATTGAAGAAACTAATCCCTATTGGCTCAAAAGGAGAGGATCATGTTTAATCCAATCATGTTAGCTTATTAATTCAACATCCTGCAATAATTTTAAAAGCTGTTTCATTCTAAAAATTAATTAACTCGCGGAAATTATATGATAATGTACTAATCAAAGGGATAGCTTCCTATTAAAAAAGAAATGAAATGAAGAGCACCGAGCCTTCTGCCCACCAGCAGATACAAGGTTTCCTTGCTTCTGTCACCTGGGTTCGAAACTCAGTCGTGCATGCATGTCATTCCCGTGATGTTTTACTTGTTTACTAGGCTTGCAAGGTGTTCAGTGGATCCGGGAATTAATTGTGGTACGCGTAAACTGGTCCGGACATCTCGGATTATCAAAAACATAAAAAAAAAATGAAATGAAGAACTCGCACAAGAAATGGGAGAACAGAAATTGTAAAAGAAATGGTGTAAACAAAATTTATCAAAAAATAATATGGTTTGATATTCAGTAAATTGGGACCAAAATTTACAATTTACACTATTTTTTCCCCATCATTCAGGAATTCACTCTCAACATTGATCGAAACATAAATTGCTAGAGCAAAATCTGATGGAGCTGAATAATTGTTGATGGGTTCCAACTTCCATCTCTATAAGAAGGTGGCCTTGTCGTGTTTCTTCAAATAAGTCTGAAAACTGTAGATTGTCTCTATGCTGCCACCAGTCCATGCATGAATGTAGTTCCTCTGCTATTAGTTTAGAGACTAGTAAGGACCCCAAGAACTTAAGTACATGACTTTTCTCAGTGACTCCTCTGACTGCTTTGATTTCTGATTTTCTCTTAGTTTACCTGGAACCGCCGTAGAAGTTTGAGAAGAGAGCTTCTTGGCCAGAGAGAATGACCTGACTTGGTTCTTGGCATGTTGATGTAATGATCTTATTGTGTAGTTCCATCTACAGAATCCTTGATCTTTCAAGGCTTCCACAGCTAGAACTAGAACATCAAGGATTTGAAATGGACAATTTTTGGATAAATGTTGAGATGTAATTGAGGATTTGAGTTTGACGGTGGAAATGGCAAGCTGGGTACTTTTGCTGATATAGAGAGTAGGTAGGTAAGTGCAAGAAAAGGGGGCCAGAAGTTCAGAGGAAAATCAGAAGCTAGCCACAAGCTGTAGCTGGTGGTTTTGGCTTAAACGAAAGCAAGTGGTATTACTTCAGTGGGGTTACGCTAGGATAAGATGAATTTAATGTACAGGATTGACCACTTGCCTAAAATACAAAGGAGAAAAAGATGGGGAATTTTTACCTTTTAGCATGTTCGATCAGGACAAAGCTAGAGTGTGACTTGTTTAGTGAAAGGCACACGGTTTTGCTTTACAAAAATCCAAATTGAGCCTCAAGTATAGGAGGCAAATCCACTAGGTTTTTTCTTCAAGAATGGAGCTAAAAGGATAGAGTTTTAGCATTTGTCTTGGCCTCTACTCAAACCTAGGAAAATACAGGACTCCTTGCTGAAAAAAATAGTAGGATTCATTGCACGTGTCACAAAACAAAAAAAAAAAAGTTCTCTGCTCATGGAAAAGGACGACACACGTTATCCAATGCCAACTGATCCAATTGCCTTCAGCAAATATTGCCCCCTCAACCTCAAGATTTCTAATTTGTGAAGCTTATTTATTTATATACTTATCAGATTTTTTATTTTTTTTTAAAAAAAAAGTGGTACTGCCAAAACAAATGGGAAAACAGAAAACCATAGATTAAATGGTGTCAACAAAAAATTATCCAAAAATCATGTGAATTGACTGGAAAATTGACAATTTACATCAACTGCAACAATCAGAGATACATGACTTTTCTTAGAGACTCCTCTGACTGTTTTCCCTTCTCTTCTTTGACCTTGCTTGAAATCATTGCAAAAGTTGAAGAAGAAAGCGTTGGTGTAGTGTTCTCAATGTGTAGTTGCACCAGCAGAAGCCTCGGTCTTTCAAAGCCTCCACACCTCCAAGACCAAGAGCAGCTGCTACCATCCAAGCTTTACTTGTAGAACTCGATTTTTACCAGGTATGTAATGCAGAACAACTAGTTGGAAACTCTTTTGATGTGGGTATATTGTAGAGAGTAAGATATCACTTTCCATGTTCGATGAAGTAAATGGCAAGGAGGAGTTTACTTTGTACAGGTGAGAGCACCAAAAGTTTAGGAAAAAACCTGAGAAAAACCAAAAGCATATAATTTTGAGTGAACATGCCAACGGTATAATTGAGTGAGGAAACCAGCAAAGGCCTACGGTATTTTTTATGGGATAAGACGCCCCTATTCTCCTTGTAATATTGTATACAATTGGAATTTGTACTCGTGGGATGCTACAATGCAAACATGATTTATCAGCATATAAATAATCTCCATTTGCTTGAAATGTAAGCATCAACCTTGATTTATCAAGGTATGGTTAAAAACTTAAATCCATGCTCAAAATTAAGCAGAATATTTGCATGTCGTGTTCTGTGATTTTAAGCTTCTGCATATTCACCTGTCCTTAAGTAGGAGAGCAAATACAAGGATGATGGCCTAAATTGGCCATGTTCTTTCACAACAAAATGATGAAAAGCCGAGCAAGATTAATTACAAGGGAGATAAATTAAAAAGAAAACACACATAGTAAGAGACAGGAAGGTGATGACAACAATATTTGTTCAACAAAACTCTCGTGTTGGATAATTACAGCTTACAGTTCACATCGATACTTGCAGCAATCACTGATCATCAATTTCCTCATGTTTTGTTCTTCACTTAAGCTGTCAAAGGTGTTTAAAAGTGTAATATCAATTATTTTTTAAAATATTTTTTATTAAAAAATACATTAAAATAATTTTTTAAAAAATTATTTTGAAAAACAATTTAAAAATAAAAAATTTAACTAAAAAAATAAAATAAAAAATTAAAATTGCGGTGCAAACACAGCTCTAAAGAGGTCTAAAAATATGTTTATTTTTGTAGGAACTTTTATTTTTAAAACCAATCGACTACAAAAACAAAGTGTTCGGTTATATTTGAATCACATGTTTGTGTTTGTGTGATCTATTAAAATTTATAGTCCAACCAAAGGTTAACAAAAGCAACATCAACATATTTTTAATGAGTTAAAACTCAATCTAACAAAAAAAACACCTTCTTTCTTACCATGCTACAGTCATTTTACCTCAACAAAATCAGTGTCTTTCTTTTTAATTGTTCTTATTCCAATATATTATGATTTCTATGCAAATTAAGAAAAAACTTAAGTGTGTTTTTTTGATAATTTAAGTTATAAGATCAATTTCAAATATATTTTTAATATATTTTTTATTAGATAATATTTTCAACAATAGTTTTAACCTAATTTAAACAAAACAAAAACGTGATTATTTTTTCATATCTCAACCACAAGAGACACACAACAAAAACAAACACTTTATAGGCTTGAGCTTCTCACGTCGAACTTCTTAATTCATTAATACGGACCCCAGCAACCCAAGTACATGGCTTTCCTCAAATACTCCTCGGATTGGCTTGATTTCCTCAATTTGCTTGAAGCCATAGAAGAAGAAAGCTTCTTGGCCTGAGGTGTTGACCTCATGTTATTCTTGGCATGTTGGTGTAATGATCTTACGGTGTAGGTCCATCTGCAAAAGCCCTGGTCCTTCAATGCCTTTACAGCACCAATGCTAAGTACTGTCACAATCCAAGCCTTTCTTGATGTGCTCATATTTTCTTCTTTAAACCTGAAAATCTCCTCTTTCTTTTAGGTAGATGGCTGTATGTAGTAGGAATAATGGATTGCAATGGGGTTTTATTTATAGAGGGTGACGGTACGTAGTGAGTAGTGAAAGTGAGTAGTGGAAACCAGAAACCATCAGCCATAGCTAGAAGGCAGTGGCTTCGGCCCCAGGTAAAGCAAAAGGTTAGTATCATGTTTTGGCATAATGACTTTCTTGACCATGCACAACCATTTGACAAGCCAATTATACAAGGAGAAATATGGGTTTTGGTCACACTTTGATGGTGAAATTGGACAGAATAATGCAGCCATTAGAGTAAAGCAAGTAATAATGGATACACCCTTTTCCTCTAAACTGCCTGCTACTCTATTATATAATAGATGAGGCAAAAATGGGAATAACAGGTGGCACACTCTGGTCACGCATGTGTGGTTTAAATTCTATATTATTTATTTTAGCAGTTTTTTTAAAAAATATTTTTCATTTATAAATACATTGAAATAATATTTTTTTTTTATAAATTTATTACTAACATCAGTATATTAAAATGATATGAAAATACTAAAAAAATTAATTTGAACTAAATAAAAAAATATGTTTTATAAAAACGTTTTTAAAACATAAAAATAAATAATTAGATTTTAAAGATGTATTTGGAAGTACGGTCAAACGGCATTTCTAAAAAAAAATTATAATTTTATTCAGAAACAAAAATTTTGAATAAAAACTAGATTTTGGGGTCAAGGGAATCGGGCCCCGGCAAAACAATTTAATGGTACTAAATAAAACAATATCTAAATATATTCTTATATATTTGTAATTAATCAACTTTTAAGAAAATTACACCTGATTGTTAGAAAAATATTCTTTAAAAAAGGCCAAGTGTCCTAGATGGGCTATTGCACCTGGCTCATAAAATAAAAACACTAGGCAGCCAAGCCCGCACCCTGGCTTTTTTGTTGGTTGGTTGTTGCCTTGGTTTTTTTAAATACAAAAATAATTAAACAACATGTTATTTTGAAGCTCAAAACCCACCACTAGCGAGGTGATTAAAAAATTCAAGATTGGTGATTTTGTCTAAAAATATATTTTTAATTTATTATCATATAAAAACACCTAACAAATACTCTAATAAACTTAAAATAATAATCTCTTAGCTCAAAACACCTCAAAATTAATTTTAAAATAAATCAAGTTGAAAAAAAAAAACTATATCAATCCCCCATCTAACATTTCTGGTAAGATAAAAAGCAAAAAGAAACACCTAGAGACGCCAAGAAGTCAAATAATTCTAAGGACGATGCTAATATCCTTCGAATTAACAAACAAAAAAACCAATCTAATAATTCAAAAAAATAAAAGAAAAAGGAATGGTATCCCAAGGTTCCCAACGTTAATTTCCATGATGCACAGGTTTTCTGTGGCCTCTTTAAGAAATCGCAGTAATGAGCTCATTAATTGCAATTTTCCTAATCTGAAAGATTTATTTAAATCGTGATTTTGCTTGGCTTACAAGAACTGCTTCTGTTGAAGAAACCCTTTTGCAAACACACCGTATTTTGGCAAGTAGCAGAACCAAATCGCTTAATTTTTGCATCGGGCCAAACGTTTAGGTCATTAATCACAGGGTTTAGTCCTGACGTTTATAGGCCAACAAACATGAGTCTTAAGGTGCTTAAGCAGGAATTGTTTTAGAGCAGTTCAAGGCCTAGAAGACCAGAATTCTAAAGGGATGATGATGCATCCTCAGGCAAAACCAAGATCAGAATCGGAAAGTTTCACTCAGTTTAGATGGGTTTCTGGTGCCCACTGAACCCAGGAAGAAGGCTGGTGCTGGTGAGAAGCGAAGGCTGAGGGAAGCTGAAAAGGCTGAGAATGTCATGCATCTCATTTCTTGTACTGGTTTTGGTTTTTGGATAAATGTGTACTGGTTTCGTTAATTTCTCGTATTTCACTGTACACGAATTAATATTCTGTTGTTTTTGAAATATTATTTAAATCTTATAGAATTTTGCTATATAAATCTTTAGTTTCATGGTATTTGTTTTTGTTATTTGTTTGTTTCGGTTGAATCCAACACCCTACACTATTCGATTACACGATCGAAGATGGTGCTTTCTCAATCTTCAAATTTCCAAAAACTTCAAAACCAGAGACCTATGGAAATCCCGAATTTTAATAATTAGTTTATTCCATGGTTCTGAAACGCTTGGTTGGCCTACAGGATGCTCCGACGGGTTTTATTTCAAATTGATTGGACATTGAATGTGCCAAACTTGGTTGATTTGATGAGCTGATTCATAATTTAGTTTATGTGGCTAAATTTGGATAAACCTGATTAAGTTAACTTCATAAAATATTTTTTTTTATTAAAATAATATTATTTTAAATGAAATAATTAATTTAAAATACCTTGATGACATGTAAATTGATCAGATTATCCCGTAATTTAATTGATTTTATTAAATTTAGGTGAACCTGATTGAGTAAACTCCAAGGAATTTAATAAAAAAACAAAAAAATAATGTTTTAAATAAAATAATTGATTTAGATTGACTAGGTGAGATTCAAATTGATCCTATAATCTAAAAAATCAAGTTTAGGATCACATTTGATAACTATAATTTTTCCAAGCTAACCTCTTTCCAAAAAATTTATGTTAGCATAGGTTTTTTTGCAAGTTTTGAATTTTCATTCGAGGATTCTAATTTCGTCGTATGATCAAGAGAAAATTAAATAAAGTACAAGACGTAGCTTTATATAATTATTGCGGATATTAGCTTAATTTAGTAGATAAATTCACTTATTTATTTATTTTGTTACAAGCGAGACTAGAAAGTACTGCGATCTTTCAGAGAGGGGAGAATTAGCTAGATGCTAGTCAAGATAACAGTTCTTTGATGAAGTCCCTTTCTCAAGTAATCTAAAAAATGAATATTGCTTTCAATTGGTTGAGTACCTAATTTAATGGAAGTCTGTCCCCTGATGCTTTGCCTAACAATGAGCCTTCTAGTAAATTGCAAAACACAAGATTAATTATCTATGCATTCAGACATGTTGCGAAGTCTTCAGAGTTACAGTGCTTCTGTGTCCATTTGTCCTTAGTATTATCCAATAGATGAAAAGTCTATTTTGTGTGATGCATGATGGTTTGAATAGATGAAAAGTCTATTTGTGTGATGCATGATGGTTTGATGCCTGTCTTTACTAGCTAGAGATAATATCTCCTTGAACCTTACTGTTATATATCTTGAAATTGTTGATTTTGATTGATGCTTTGATCAATAGATCATGTTGTGTTACTGGTCAGCATATTCCTCTCCTAGTTCTATGGCCTCCCCATCACCATCAGGGTAAAGCATATCTTACAAGCAAGATAGTTTTGTCAAACATGTAGGTACCACATTGCATTAGCACCTTAATAGTTCCGATCCATGTTCTTTGCTTAAACACATGATCATTGCTACCATTTACCTCTTAGTAATTCCCATCGTGATAATTTCTTATCTGGTTCGATAGATTATATACACATGATCTTGAAGGAACAAGGAACAGAAAAAAAAGATAGTCATAGATGTTAACTTCAGAAATACTACATGTACATTACAGGCTCTGTGTACATAAGCTTCTAAGCAACATCTCGGCCAGCTTTCGCAAATCGGATTGCACATCAGTTAGGAGTTAGGACCCCAGCAGCTCAAGTACATCACAGTCCTCAGTGACTCCTCTGCCTGTTTAAGCTTGTTATCTTCACTGTTTTTACCAGATTTATTGAGATCATTAAAACTGAAATTACCTGAAAAGCTTATCGTTTGCTTAGATGAAGCAGCCTCCTTGAGGTCAGTTTTAGGAGCTTTGTCTTTAACACTTTGCATCCTTTGGGAACCAGCTGGATGAAACTCTTCCTTGCTGATGGATCTCAAGCTCATAAATGCTTAATTTCCTTTGTGTGTGTGTGTAGGAAGTACTACTGTTTGTTTCAAGAACGTTAGAGAAGAGAGGAAGAGAGATGTAAATTCTACTCTATAAGAGTAGAGCAGAGCAGAGCTGGAGTGGAAGGATGTCAAGTAGCTGATCTAGTTATTGACTTGTGGGGGAACTTTGAGACTAGGGTTCAATATATATATAGACTTTATTTGTTTATGTAATGTGGTGTGTTCAGTGTTTTACATCACTTACAATTTTAAAGATATTTAGTTAAGTAACACACTACAGTTTTGCAGAAGTTTATTTAAAAGTATTTTTTCTTGGAATTACTTTGATTTTTTTAAAAAAAGCTATAATTTGCATATATGCTCAATTACTTCCAATATGGACTGGAGAAAAAAAATAGAAATGGGTTGAAGAAATCTTTCTTCTATCCATAAATTTCATGACATTGAAAGAGTAAATGAATCTTTTCTCTTACCATTTGTTTCTCGTGATATATAAATCTATTTTTTTTTATTATGTTTCTTTGTGTCTACAAGAATTCTTTACATGTATTAACCTAGTTCTTCCAGCATGAGCTGGAAGGAATTATTTTTTCTTAAATAATACAGGCCTAACTAGAACATTAATGGAGGTCCTATGTTGTTTCTTCTCTTTTGCATGAAAAATAGAGATGACAAGCTAATCTAAGTTCCTGACGCGAGACTTGAGACTCATCACATCCACACATACCTTAAGGGATTCTATTACTCCATCTATCATCTTCATGATCATACCAGTCTGTCGCACTTGATTTAGAATCTAAATTACTGGGTTATTGAATCAATTTGATAATTTGATGGTTTTCCTTCAACTCAGATTAATTATTTTATCAAAAACAATATTATTTGAACTTTTTTTTATAAAAAATTCCTTACAGTTAACCCGGCTAAATCTCCTCGGGTTAAATTATAAAGTCACCAAGATTTAGCTAATTCAATGTTCAACATAAAATTCAACTTAGATCATCTAATCAACATGCTTAATCAAGTCAAGTTTAATAACTATTCTGTCGATGTAATTTTATCAAATCAAGGCATATGTACTTGATGTGTCTCGGGTCTCCACCATTACAATTTTTTTAGTGAAAGATTCTAAATCTATCACAGCATTGGAGAATCTGTCCAACTAAAACTTCATTTTGCTGTACAGGAATAGCATTTTATATGCTTGTAGCTAGCTAGATTCCTTGGAAAACATGACTCGACATCAAATTTGTTTCTTTATCCATCTTAAGATCTTTCCTTGCTATTCCAAGCTTCTTTTGGTGTATCTTTTTGTCCCTTGAACTGTAGATCACTGAAAGTTTTTTCTCTCTCTAGCTTTATAGTTAGAAAACAGTCCGTCAAGATTGTTGCTGATTATTAAAAGATATCAAGCACGTTACTTCCACTGTCATTGGAGCAGAAGGCATATAACCACGTGAATCAATGGATAGCATGGAGATGGATACATGAAAAGTCAGTTGGATAAGATCGACACATAATCGTGGAGAAGCTAGCCATGGCTCTAAGTTGCAACTTGCTTCCTTCCTTACTTCTTGTTTTCTGTTTCAGTGAATTCTATAAATTAACCAGGTTGTTGGTTGAGTGCTGGAGCACGTATTTCAGCCACAAGGTCATGAAGAAAAGTTCATAAACAAGTTTTCTGAGAATATATATTTTCATGGATTCTTTAAATTATAGTGTTAAAACTGAATTCTACATGATAGATTAACCTGGAAAATCTATAATTTATAGTTTGATTAAAACCGAGTTTTAAATTGAGTTAAAATAAATATTAACCTAGTAAAACCTAATTCACCTCATGAAACTCGCTCAATCCCAATCAAGTGAATATCATGACCAAGACAAAAATGACCAAGACCCTTTGATGGGACGGTTCCCAAACTGGGTCTGATATTTATACTTGAAACATGACTGTAATGATTTGCTTTCAAGAAATATATATTTTTTGCGATAAAAACAAACCTTCATGTGCCCAAGTTGATTCTAAAATATTATCTAATTAATCTAAACAAAAAGGACAATATGTATATCTTGACCAAGTCAATTTTCATTTTTCTTTTTGTAATTGTCATTTTGCCAATTAAATCCCTTCTCATTTCAATTATTTGATGAAATTAGTTTGCCTTTCTCTGGTATCTAAATACAAATAAAAGTGTATGCGTCAAAACAGCAAAGCAATGGTACACTAGAAGACACTGAAAATCGCCTTCATGGAAGCTGTAACTTAAGCAATACGCATTTATTTTTGGACAAAGTCGACCCATGTAGATGTAGTTCCTCCCAAAATGCATCTACTCAAAGAAAATGGCATCCAAGTACCTCTCAGTTCCAGCATTATATTTCTACTATTACAGTGAGAAAGGACTCCTGAGAAGAAAGGCTGTTTCTCTCTCAGACAGCGGTTCCATGTTCACGTACATCCTAATTGAGTTCGACCTAGCTAAGACATCAGCTGAACCAGTGTAAAGAGACGAGTGCTCGTGTCATTAATATTTTATGTTAAAAATTATAAAAATAAACAAATAAACCTAGCCTCAAAGCTTATATATAATGGTTGTCAAACCCATATTCACTTGAATTTAGTACGATAGCCCATGAGCAGTGGGTCTCATAGCTTATTAAACTCATGTCTACTTAGATTCAGCGTGCGTAGTTGAACTAATGGATGTTAGTCTGACAGTTTGCCATCTTTTTGTCTATTTAGGCTTAACGCATAACAGAACCCAATGATATTGGGTCTAACAGCTCACTAGATCCAATTTATTTGAACTCAATGCATAGCTAAACTCAAGGATGTTAGGTCTAGCAGCTCGCTAAACTCATGCCTGTTTGAGCTCTACACTTAGCTAAACCTAGGGATATTGGGTCTGGCAACTCGCTAGACCCACAACTGTTTGGGCTCTGCGCTTAGTTGAACCCAAGAATATTGAGTTTGGCAGCTCGTCAGACCTATGTCTATTTAGGCTTGGCATGTAGCGGAACCCAAAACATTGGGTTTGACAACTCACAAGACCCATGTCTGCTTAAGCTTAACGCATAGCTAAACCCAAGAAAATTAGGTATAGCATCTCGCTAGACCTATATATAATTGGACTCAGCACGTACATAAAACCTAGAGAAGTTGGGTCTGGCAAATTGTCAGACTTATATGTACTTGAAAGTAGCGCATAGCTAAAGCCATGGATATTGGGTCTAATAGCTCATTAAACTCATGTCTGTTTAGACTCAACATGTAATTGAACTCAAGGATATTAGGTCTATCAATTCACTATACTTATATTTACTTGGACTCAACGCGCAACTAAACCTAAAGATGTTTGGTATGATATCTTGTTATACCCATGTCTGCTTGGACTCAGTATTCAAATGAACCCTAAGGATAATTGGGCTTGAAAGCAAGCTAGACTCATGCTATTTAGATTTGATATTCTGTCAAGTTTAGGTATGTTTGATTATTGCCCTGTTTTTTTTCCTTTTAAATATAAACATAGGTTAAAAATTAAATTTCAAAAATATATTGACCTATTTTTCAGACTAGTTTACACATAATCACGGGTTAATTTCATTTTTAAATAATTTTAAAAATATCTTCTCTGCATCGGTTTGGTGTATTCTCAAACTAATAATTTTAAATGTTAAATTTAAAAAATAAAAATAGAAAACATACATTCTTAACCATCATAAATCGATTTCTGTTAGAACAAAGACTCTCCGTGGCACCAGGAAGCAGAGGGGGGCAACGAACAGGTGAGCACCTAAAAGACAAGAAAGGCTAGAAGCCCAAATATGCTAGAACACCCATTAGAGATAGTAAAGCCCAGTAATAATCATTTAGTTGACCCAATTTCAATTGGTAACTATGATAGCTGTTCATGGACCAAACTTGGGCCAACTTTTTGTTACATTTTGAATGGGTCCAGTCCCAAATACAAAAATTACTACAGACCCACCAACATAAAAATTGGATCCATGGATAGTTATGGACTAAATAGTGACTGCACTACACCGTGGGCCAGCCCAAATGTTTTTCAATGTAGGGAGAGAATATTAAGGAAATGCAAGCAAGTGTTCCTAAAAAAACCTAAAAGAAATTGAGACTTGGGTAAATGACTCGATTGTGTTTAATAAGTTCGACTAGTTTAAATAATATAAATAAAAAATGCAATAAAAATAAATAAAATGACAAAAAAAATTGACAACCTAAAAGAAATTTTTAAAAACTTGACTCGAGTCCATCAAGATTAACATGTTAAATCCGCGACTTGGTTGTGATATTGAAATAACCTAATTGAAAGTATACTAAATAAAATTATAAAGTTCAATTATCGAATAACTTGATGTTTAAGGGTAAAACTAAAAAAAAATAAAAAGACTCGAGTCAACTCAGGTTAACCTACTAACCTTTCGACCATGAACATAATATTGGAATAACCCCATATAAAGAAATTTGAAAAGAAAAAAAAATATGAATATCATTCTTTGATAAATCAAATGTTGAATGATAAAAATATAAAAAAATCAATTTAAAAAATAACCAGATTTAAGTCATGTTACCTTTCAAAACTCACGACGCTAGTCATGAGCTCGAGAATAATCCTATAAATAGTAAACCATAAAAAATAATAAAGAAAAATTTTAAATTATCAAAATATTAAAAGATAAAATTGAAAAAAAAAACATAATTAAAAAATATTCAAAATAAATGAAATAACAATTTAAAAAATGAATAATAAAACTTTTACAACTATGATAAATACCTAATAAATTAGCTTAAATTGCCATCTCTACAAGTATTGGGAGCACAACTTGAGAAGATGATTGTTTTTTTTTTAAATGTACTGAAATATTGAAAAGATGATTTTTTTTCAGATTTGTTTTTTATTTTTGACATCAACAATTCAAAAATATTATAAAATACTAAAAACATATCAATTTAATATTCTTTTTAAGCTAGAAATACTTTTAAGAAGTTCTTAAAAATATAAACAAAAAATATGTCAAACACCCCGATCTTTAAGTATATGTTTGATATTGAAGTTGAATATGCTTTTCATCGAAAATTGAAAAAAAAAATTTAATTAATATTTTTAGTGTTTTTTGATTATTTTGATATACAGATGTTAAAAATAAATTCTAAAAATAAAAAAATATTATTTTAATATATTTTAAAACAAATATTATTTTTTAAAAATAATTTATACTACACACCTTATTAATAAAAAATTCCTCAGTGGACTTCCTTGTTTCCAAGCAACCCATTGGTAAAAACCGCAAACACCCATACAACAACCCAAACAAATAATAACAGATTACGTGTCAAACTTCACTGGTTCCCTCTAAAAATCACAAATTTAGTCCTGTTTGTTTGTTTTCGTTTTTTGTTTTTTGTTTTTTTTTTAAAGATAAGCCTCTCTTTCAATTTCTAACCTCTCACTTTCTCTCCTTTTCTCTCAATCCAAACACAGCATTTAGAAAATGCAAATAATTTTCTTCTCTTCTTTCCCTATAACTTAATTTTCCCGGAAAAACACTCTCTCATTTTCTCTCTATTCAAACACGCATTTGTATCGATAAACAATGACTGCCATTACTAGCCTATCGTTCTCTGCTGTAAACCAATCTTCTAGTGAGCGAAACACTTTCGTGTCCTCTTTAGCGTCGCGTAATTTAAGTTTTGAAGGTTTTCGAATTCGGTCGGTTTTTTCGTGTCACTATGTTGGCGTTAAAGCTTCGAATTCGACTTCTCGTACGGCTATTCATTGCATGTCCACTTCCACTGGTAAAAAACAATAGTCTTTGTTGATTTTTTTTTTTTATTGTTTTTCTGTTTTGTGTTTGGTTGCTGAGAAAGTGGGATAAAATAGAAATAAAAGTTGTAGAAAGTTAGTGTAGTTAGGAGGTGAAGCTTTTAGTATTCAATTGTTTGATTATAGATTCATTTTTTTCACATTCATGAGGAATTAGCGGGATTTATTCATTTATTTTTATGAATTGTTTGTGTGAAAATTTCTGTTTAATAGTTGAAAAGAACTAATTTTGTGATTGATTCAGTAACAAAATGAAGTAGATATATTTTAGTATTTTGTTTGAACTATTAATGCTTCACTTAGTGGGTATTGGAAACTTAGACTTGAAATTTATATGTATGTTTTTAATGCTTAATTGTAGTTTCTGAGAATTTGTGGTCGAAGATTTTATTTTTCCTTGTCATTATTGTGTTTATGGTTTTAATTCTGCAATTTTTAGGTTTGTTGATGTAGCGTATGATAGTGTGTGGATTTGTTGGTAATGGTTTGTTTGGTTTATTGGGTTTTCAGATGTACCACCAACGGTATCCGAGACAAAGTCCAATTTCTTAAAGGCGTATAAGAGACCGATCCCGAGTATCTATAATACTGTTTTGCAGGAGTTGATAGTACAACAACATTTGATGAGGTATAAGAAGACTTACCTTTATGATCCCGTGTTTGGTCTTGGTCTTGTTACTGTGTATGATCAACTCATGGAAGGGTATCCGAGTGACGAGGATCGAGAGGCCATTTTTCAGGCTTACATTAAAGCATTGAAGGAGGACCCGGAGCAATACAGGCTTGTTTTCTGAGTTTTTCTTTGGTTTTGTTGCTGGAAGTCTTTTTGTTTATTTCAATTCCCCAATTTAAGTTTAGTTTTCAAACAGGAATTAGTGTAAATAATGATTGTTACTGATTTATAAGAGTATATCTTTTATCAAGCTTATTGCATCTGAATGATAATTTTTTATATTAGAAACTATTGCATGAGAAATAAGAAAACATTTGTTATTGTTGATTATTGGCATTTGTTTTCTGAAGACCACAAATCACTTTAAAATTCTGTTTATTTAAATGGAGAGACTTAAATAATTGCTGGATGTTTGCAAGAATAAGGCTTAGGTGGTTCTCATGGATGGTTTCAAAGAAACATGAGAAAAAAAATCCTTATTCTATGCATAATTTACTTTTTTTTATCAACATTGTTACCTTTATATATAGATCATTTGAGTTTTTTTAACCAATTGAAATGAAAAGAAATACAGGCAACACATTAAGATAGATAAATGACAAACGTAGCAGAAACTGAAACTTTTGAAAAGCTTAGCCAGATCATTTGAAAAATTGGAGATGCCTGGTGCTTTTAAGATGTTCATATATTGGTGGTCAAATTTTTTCTCTTTTATCCCTTTGTTACTCTGCATAACAGGAAACTGAAAGAATATAATTGTAACATCACATAGATCATTAATAGTTTCATTGAACAGAGTCTAAAAATTACCTTTCTATTTGACCTGACTTGAATCACCATTTGGGTTGAATAGCTCTGTATGTTTTGGTCTGCAGAATTGATGCTAAAAAGCTGGAAGAATGGGCTCGGGCTCAGACTCATAGTTCATTGGTTGACTTTTCATCTAAGGAAGGAGAAATTGAGGGGATATTAAAGGGCATTGCAGAAAGAGCTGCGAGTGGGAATTTCAGCTACAGCCGTTTCTTTGCTGTTGGGTTATTTCGTCTTCTTGAGCTATCAAATGCAAGTGAACCAACAGTACTAGAAAAGGTTGGTTGTTACATTCCTTCTCTATTGCAATCTATGTAATATAGTCCTCTACTATTCTATTTAAAGTTTTAGTTTTCTAGTGATTTTCATTGTTTTGGATGTTGTTTTTAGTTCATCAAATCCATAAATTCTTCAGTTCCCAAAATTTGCTTCAATTTATAGTTGCATGTGTATAAATTTAGCCCATTTTACCCTCAAATCCAAGATCCAAATTTCCAGTATAGTATCTAGTTGTGTCAAGAAGTTTGGAGAATATGGATTTATATGAGACCTTCTTCTTGCAGATTGTGAAGATATTATGTGATACATTTTTAAAATTGTGTATTTGGGACATTTTATGACTTTAAATCCTTTCAGCTTCTGCCTGACAAAATGAATACGAAGCAAAAAAAAAAAAAAAAAGAAGCTTCAGGAACTGAAAGTTCTAATGGTGAATATATCCAAGTAATAAATTCATTGGCATCCTAAGGTTAATTTTTCCTTCCATGAGCTCAAGAGCTTCATATGCTTTCTTATTGCATATATGTGAGAACCATGACTTCTTACTTGAGAAAGTGTTGTTTTCAATTGGAGATTCAGTTCCTTGAACAAGATATGATGGATGTAGTATTTCAATTAACAGAGATTTCGGACTTGAATTTTCCAATTTTAATTTCAAGTGGTTGGATTTCTAATTTGGCTAACTTCAACTCCTTAATGAACTTTGTTATGAAATAAAGATTTTTGCTTGATAGTTTGACATTTACCTTTTAATTTCCATGCAACAGCTTTGTTCGGCACTAAACATCAATAAAAGAAGTGTGGATCGGGACCTTGATGTATATCGAGGCCTTCTTTCTAAATTGGTTCAAGCGAAAGAGTTACTGAAGGAGTATGTAGATAGGTAAAGATATACATCCTTTCTACATACAATTTCTTTTACATAAAAATGATGGTATGTGATATTATTTTATTCCACTGGTGATTATTACATTATCCATAAACAATAACATAATTGTGCATCAGCCTGGACTGCTTCTCTTAGCTGCAAGTGTGCACCCTCTTAAAATGGGAGTATGTGAAAATAACACGTACAGAACTTCTTGCGAGTCGGAAACTGTAATCTGGAGAAAATTTGTATTCATCAAACTTAAACAGTAAATGTTTAATCAAAGTACATTGTTATATAATACGAACAATCTAGTTGTGAACTTGCTATGATATCTATGTTGAGCCATGTAAATTGTTCATCAAATGCCCATAACGTCTAAAACTGATTCCTCCCAAGATATGTTCTAGCATTCTTCTTCTTTTGTTTGTCCCATCTTGCATGTGGTTCTGTTTTCTAAGATGCTTTTGGCTTTCAGGGAAAAGAAGAAACAAGAAGAACGTGCAGAATCACAGAAGGCTAATGAGATTGTAGCAAAATGTTTGGGAGATCCCCAAGTTGTAGGACAGTAGTTCAGTCAACACAGCATCGCTCACCACACAGATCAAATTATATGAAAGCTTGAACATCGTCACTCCTTTATTTTAAGGTACACTTGAAAGACTTCTCTGTTTCAGCAAATCATATGTCAGCTTGTGGATTTACAGTATGATGATCAGGATACATTCCCTCTTTGTTCCACATGTTTATATATTTGTTTCCTTTATTTCAAACAATTTTCTTTCTTATTTCTGTACCACAAATGTATCCTGTTATTAAACACCCAGTTGCAAATATATCTTTGTGCTCATCACTATTAAACTTCCCTTTTGTGTTAACCGTGTTTGACCACGAATCTAATCAATAAACTTGATGAGCAATGTCATACAAAGAAATCATAGAAAATTTTCATTTAAACTGGTGATAAGCATGTATTGTGCGCATACTACAGAAATGAAATATTAATTTATTCAACTGGTGATAAGCACAGGCTACAGAAACAAAAACATAATTGTGCATCAGCCTGAACTGCATCTGTTAGCTGCAAGTATGCATCCTCTTAAAATGGGAGTATCTGAAAATAACATGTACTGAACCTGTGAATCATTTTCAAAATTTGATTTGCTACAGGAGAATGAACTTTTACTATTGTTAATTGTTGAAAGACATTTTGGTAACTAAAATTTTAGTCAGCTACAAATTTGCACATACAATTGGAACCCAAACCCCCCTAGGGAATTGACCCTGATAAGGAGAGTAAGCAAATAAAAACAGAAAGATATTTTAGGATAATATTTAGTGAGCAGATGGGACAAAGCTGTCTTAGTGAGAAAGTGGGACAGAAGTCAGGTCATGTCACCATGAACCAAATATAATTGTACTTGAGATATTGATTGAAAGTATCAGCTTCCCTAAATTTTCTCCACTCCACAAGGTACAGGGACTTCCACATTACTATCTTTGTCCTTTGTGTCAATTATGATGGCTTAATCAAAGTCAATTGGTAGGAGTTGCTTCCGGGGTTCTTAATGATCATGATGTAGGTATGTAGGGAAATTAATGCAGAGTATTTACTTTATTATAATGGAAAATTTTACGGATACAAATAGGATATGATGCATTGATTTCATAAATCACTATAGTAAGTGATAGTCCAGTAAATCTTTTGCATAAGCAAGAAAGATGAACTCTTGACCAGTGTTCATTGTTTCATAAATCATTATATATTTTTTTTAATTTGGAGGTAAAGTGATCATATTGAGGAGTCAATTATAAATTAGTCCCTCTAGTTTCAAGAAATGAATTAATTAGTCTTTGTTGTTTCAAAAACTATTTTTTTAGTTCTTTGACTGGTGTTGACCAAGCTTGATTTAATTTTATTTTATTTTAAAAAAGACCCCCCCCCCCCCCCCCCAAGTCAATCTTATGAACTTATCTGGTTTGATTCTCTAACCAAACATAATTGATAGAGATTGGAATAAAAGAGAATTGAAAAATCTACCTTAGAGGGTGAAGAGTCTGGGTTTTGAGGGCAAGAGAAGCAGCCAATCTCCTCCAATTTTCTTTTCGCCTTAGCCAACTTATTCTCCATCTTCATTACAGCTCATACACTTCTTGCCTACACTTACCTAACCTTAGAAAGACTGGAATCACCACTGAAAACCACAAAATCTTCAAAATTAACCACAATTTGCTCAAACAAACAAGACCCAAATCAAACCCAATGAGAAAAGGAAGCTCAATTGCTGGAAGACATTCCATGAACCCTTCAACCGAAATTTTTATATGAAGGGAAGAGACAGCTGCTGCCATGTGAATTCCAATCACAATTGACTCAAATTCGTTTTTGGTTTTCGTATTTTGATTGTACTTGATGGAACAATAACCAAGTTGCAAGCAAGAGGGAAAAAAAAACTAAATAAAACGCTGTGAGGACGATTATGGTGTTACAGTATAAATCTTTAAAAATAAAATGAAGTCCGATGGTTGTAAAATAATAAAAATAAAGCGCATTTTGTATGAAATAAGCTTTAAGGTTAAGGGTAGATTATAACCATAACACCTGCAAAGACCTGTTTCACCAACAGTAATTTTTGGCAAGGTACCAAGCAATCCTAAAATAAAATTGCAAGAGTTTTAAACCACCAGTTTTATTATCAATTGGTAAATGGATAAATTTACAATCAATTTCAGTAACAATATGGATGAAAAATGATATAAATGAAACTCCAAAACCATGAGAGAATCAACCCAATAAAACATGTAAGCAAATCACAGAGAATAAAAATGAATATTTAAAGGTTTAACTGAGATGAGAAATGTCAACTTCATCTGGGATCCTGAATGTATCAGCTGCGCCAAATTTCCTAAACTCTTCGGCTAGTACCGAGTCCTCCTCGTCACTGTCTTTGTCTGCATCATGACAGGATGGCGATAAAGGATCGTTGACACTTTTAGACCTGCAATCATCGGTGGCAAGCATGTTGACTTGGCCAAGATGAGAGATTTCTACCAACACAGTATTATCATCATCGGATGGTAGCGGTTGCTTCCAGGGTTCCCCGTCAATTCTCATGAATGTGTGGTCAGCGCCACCTTTGTGAAACTCGAAGCGGATTCTGTGTGCCTAGTGCCAAAACCAAATGAATGTCGAGTTTAGAAGATTAATCTACATATTATGTAATGCCATTTTTATGAGACATTTTGATTTATTGTATGAACCTAGAAATCACAGCACGCATTTCCATCTTAGGTCACTGATTGATTCCTTTATATCCATGAATAAGTAATCGATCTTGGTTTCCTCTTCGTGAATGAATTTTTGATATCCATAAAGAAAGCGCCATTTAAAATCAGGGAAGAATTTCAGTTACAGTTTTATTTTTTCACCTGTGCAAGACGAGTTCCATGTCCATTTGGAGCAAGCAAAACAAGCCCATGCCAAGCGTCTCTAAAACCAACAACCTCGATAAGTCCATCATCAACAAAAGGTGGAGTCAAGCCTCTCTGAAACGAATATAAGAGGCCAATTTATCATATTTTCCTCAGTAAAATAAACGTTCATGAGATTAAATTATTTAGTTTCCGTCAAAACTAAAATTTAAAGTAGATAAGAAAGTGAACAGATAAAACTGACGTCATGTCGTTTGTTGCTATTTGGTGTCCCCCATGGGTTTAGTCCACCAGAAAAGCTGGGCAAGTTAAGGCATACAATTGACCTAATGCTGTTCGTAGAAAAAACAGAGGAGGGGATGTCAATAGACAAAACATTTTATAGTTTTTTCTAAGCAATATTTAGTTTCAGTGGAAACTTAGAAGCGTTTAACATTTCTTCAAAGTTAGCAGTCATGGAAAAGTGATGCACGATCCATAAAACTGAAGCACATAATCATTGAGTTACCTGTTAGGTACATGAAGCTTTTCCCATTGACCAGTCTTCTTCATGATCTTTACTGTAGCAAGGTGCGCTATGTTCCTGTAATGAAGAATCATCGCTATTACATAATTTGCTGAGGCATGCAGCATTTATCATAACATGATTGGCTATAGGATTTGCCAGCGAGTCTCTAAACTCTCAGACAATGAAATATATTTGTCTCATTTATAGCTCTATCTCTTCTCAAAGGGATACCAGTTGAAATCCAAATATACAGCTCAGACAGTAATATTGCATGCATCCAGGTAACAGTTAAACAACAGAATTTATGCCCGTCTCTCTCTCTTTCTCTCTCTCGCTCTCTCTGTATTGCTTTTTATACACTAACCTTGAAGAAGGGTGATAAAGAGAAGCTAAAAACCATCCTTGTGTACAACCAAGCTTTGCATAAGTACTCTGTTTCAAAAGGGAGAAAATAAACAATAATTAAGAAAGCAGTATTTCACTTTGAGTTGACCATTTAGTATGTAC
Source organism: Populus nigra (assembly GCF_951802175.1). NCBI lineage: Eukaryota > Viridiplantae > Streptophyta > Magnoliopsida > Malpighiales > Salicaceae > Populus > Populus nigra. The sequence goes on from NC_084863.1 coordinate 14,885,476, forward strand.
AAAAGTAGGGACAAGTTATCAAACGAACAGTATTACATTCTTTAGCAGACCAATTATTGTCCTACCAACCAGACTCCTAATGGTAGACTTCGGAGAAGCCCCGTATTTTGGTGAAGAATAGAAGTTTGATCAAAATTTGATATCCTTTCTTCAACAGTTAAGTATAATTGAAAACCGTGATGTTTAATTCAATTTATTAAAATGCACTAGGAATATAGAAGACATTGCAGTACCTGATTAATCAACTGATTTTTGAATTTTTCAGGATGCAACTTCCGCTCAGAATGAAATGCATATGACACTTGGGCATCCATGCCTGTAAACAACAGAATACAAGTCGTGGTTATGTCAGAAAAACGTTTTGGGGTAAAATGTAAAATTTCTGAAATCCAAGTGTTCATGGCATGCTTCAAGAAAGAAGATTTTGAACTTTAAAAAGTTAAATTGACATTCTTTGTCATTTAAAACATATTTACAGTGTGGCATTTTGTAATGGAAGTTAGAAGATACAACAAAACAAAATAAATCCTCTCTATATAATTCACATTTACATCTTAATGCTTATAATCACATGCATATAGGGTAGATTTTAAAAAATTATAATCTGATTTTAAATATTGAACGTCTCCACTATCTCAGATGTTTTCAATGAATCGATGATTACATAAAAGAAACAAGAACTCAGATATTCTAAACCTCAAGAACAAACTCTATAAATAAGACACGGAGTTTATCTTGCAGTTCAAAAATACTAATAAATTGCACTATACTTTAGAGGCATCCATGACAGATGTCGCGGGGCATGTGCGGCGTTGAGTGATGGTAGGTCTGCCTCCTGGGAGGATGTATTGGAAATGGGTTTTAGATATAATCATAAATTTATGATTATAAAGTTGAAAAGCTCTCGCCTAGTATTTAATTATTAGGAAACATATGGTCTGTAAGAATCCAGATAAAGGACTGTTGTGTAAGGGAAGACGCATCGCCCTCCGTGCACCCTAGCTGAGGTAAGCTGCGTTATTGTTTAATTGTTTTTCTAAGTCAAGTTTCTATTCATTAGTCTCGTCTAAAATTCAAAGTAAATCTCTCTTCGTGAGGAAGTCTCTACTTTATCTGGTTAAAATCCTAACCGTTCTAAAGTCTAAATTTTAGTATCGCATTTATTTTACTCTTTGTATCTTTAATACCTGAGAGTATACTTTATAATATAATTTTATACCCTCAAATATTAAAGTCTACATAGAAATCCTAACACTTTAAACGTAAAGTAAACAAAATGATTAGTGAAAGATTGTTGATATTTTAACCAAACCCTAACAGATAATCATAAACTGATTATGATATCAATTTTACATTTTAAAACATGAGAGATGTAATTTTTTTTTTTATGAAAATATGTTTGGAAAATTTTTAGGATTCGACAGCATGAAAACAAAACATTTTTGTTTTTTTAAGAGAAAATTTATTTATTTATTTTTTCTGAATTTTTTAAATTTTTAATTTTTTTGGAAAAGTTTAGGAGAAAACCGAGTATTTTAATACCGGGTTTATATCTTACAATGTAAGTATACAACATGAAATTATTCAAAATGGTTGGAAAAACATGCGAGGGACCCACAAATATTTTTAAAATGCCCTTTGAAAAATTTAAATTTTTTTCTATTTTTTTAATAATATTATATTATTATTAATATATATTAGGTTGGGCTCGGCCCAACCATTTGAGCCAGACCTAACTGGGTTAGGTTGGGCTGACTGCAGGTGTGTGCTAGACCCAACCATGTGGACTAGACTGAAACGGGTCCAATCCAAACCTTTCCAACTGTTGCAGGACATGAATTAATTAATTCACGTCCTACATGCAAAACTAGGGTGGCGGGGGGAGGCAGACTGACACAGGAGAGATGGGAGCTATTTGGCGTGGAGATGGTTAGTGGTCATGCTGGGAGGTTCGGTGTGATGCTGGTGATGGCGGCGGAGAAAGTGGGAGAAAGCTAGCAGGGAGAGAATAGGGGGATGGCTGGTTCTTTTAGACTCTAGCTTCTGATTTATTTCTTCTCGGGGCATGTAATTCATCCTTATTTATAAGAAGCAGAAGGGATACTTAGTCTCTTTTAAAAACAAATCTTGACCCTTGATTTAGTTGAAAAAGATATCAACCGTTAGCTTAAAATGACCATCATGAACTGTCAAATTTGATAGTTAAAGGTTTCTTGAGTTGGCTTTTTTAGGCTTTCGCCACAACCACTGTAATGTCAATTGCTAAGAAAGAACCATACCAGGGTATGGTCAGTTGTTAGGCTATCATTTTCGTGCAAGTTTTATCAAATTTAATGGAGAGGCGAGGAATTAAATGTAAAAGTAACCCCCTAAGCAGTCTTTTCAGGTGAAAAAAAAAAAAAGGATGAATAATAGACAAAACAACAAGTCATCTGGTCTGTCTTTTTTTTTTAATTATTTGGTCAAAACGCGCTGTTTCATTTAAATGAAACAATATCGTTTTGACTTTTAGGGTTTTAATTCAAGCATTTTGCCAAAGTTCAATTTGGTCCTCCATCTTCTATTTTTTTTTCAATTGCAGCCTTAATTGACCCTAAACTTTTAATTTTATGCAACTTTATCCCTGAAAAACTTCAACATCAACCCTGAATTTCAGTGCCTTTTTCATTGTAGTCCTTGATTTCAGATTTATGCAAATTGATCCTCAATTGATCAATAAACTTTTGATTTTCTTTAATTTCACCTCTGATTTCAATCAATTGGATCCCCAAAGTTCGGCGCCTTTTTCAAAATGATCTTTGGCTGTTAATTTCTTTAATTTAACCTATAAGTGACCCTAAAACTTTGATTTTCTTACGATTTTACCCCTGATTGGAATCAATTGACTTTGTAAAAATTAAATTTGATCCTCTAAAATTCCAATTTTCTAAATTACGCTCAAATTAGACTTTCAAATTTAATTTTTCACCAATTAAGCCCCTAATAAAATTAATTTGACTCATTTAAAATATAATCAAGTCCTTGCACCTTATTAAATCTTTTAATTAGACCCAAATTAATTTTTAAACATAATTAAACTTTAATTTGGTACATGATTAAATCAAATTGATCTATTAAAAATCTAATTATATCCTTGGACTTGATTTTTATGCAGATTCGTTCAATAATAATTTAATTTGACCTTGAATCTGTATTATCTCTTCAATCTTGGGTACAACAAGGTACAATTAGGTTCTCAATTCCATAAAAAATTGCAGCTTGATTTTTCTACTTTTGCTAAAATACTAGTTTTCTTGCTATTATTATTTATTATTTATTTTTTTATTTTAAAAGAAAAAGGAGTAAAATTTTAGGAAATAACCCAAAAATGAATTATGACAACAGATATATCTTCTTTTAAGGTTTCAATTGGCCAATAAGAAAAATAAAAAGAATTATACTTGGTCCAAGATAGAAGTCTTACCCATACTAAAGTAGTTCCAGAATCCCCCACGAAATGTGGTATAACCTTCCTGTGAAGCAACCAAAACATTTTTGTAAGGCATGCATGATGCAACTTATATTCAAAGAAGTAGATATGTTAAAGTGGAGAACAGAACGATTCTAAGGTTTGTCCTCACTTTTCTTCACTAGAGATAGTACTCTCTTAGAAGTCAACGAATTTTGTTTTTCTCACTTGTAGAAAAATTGTACAAAAAAAAATTAATGACAATAAATAAAACACATTCTCAGTAGGAATCTTCAGATTTTATCAAAGGTTTTGCACTAAAGCTAAAGCAGAAAAAAGGCCACAGCATTTAGTTATTTATGATGCAGGCAAATATACACTATTGAATTTTAATTGGGTCTGGTTTAAATGGTACCGAAGAAATCCAATTGTCAGTCTACCGTAAATGCAATTTCATATGCAATATCCTTCTTCAAAGGAACTACCTTTGGTATCAGAGTAGGCACTTGATAGATATCAAAGGCTCCACCAGCACCAAGAAAACAAGTGAGGTTCTTTGAAAAAGTATATGTTATTTCCAGGCTCAAACGTAATATCGAAGAATTTTAATTTGAAAGAGTAGAAAAGTAGTGTTGGGGTTCAAATAGGCAATTACTACTGGATTTTGCACGGACATCAAATGCAGTTTCCTGATTATAAGCAAAATGATGACCAAGAAATGTTTTAGACAGTTCTTAAGAGCACTTTTCCAAAAAAAAAAAAAAAAAGTTCTTAAGCGCAATGTAGACTGCACTACCATGTTGAGCTCATCTGTTGGAGAAACGCGGTGAACTGCATGCAGAGAATGTGGTAGTTCAAGAGGTGCAATGGGATCACAGGAACCTTCTTTAGGAGCTCTCATCCTCATGAGAATATGCCAGCTGAATTTCAAACAAGAACATAGAAAAAGCAAATATGCAAGTCAAAATAAAATGAAGCAAGCAATGACGAACCAACATATAAATCAATCACCCCATGTTTGTTCAATCAGACACCAAACTTATGCCGCAGAAAGATATTTTCAAGAAATTAAATCCTAAGCGAATTATCCCCACAAGAACATTAATCCGAGTCATGTAACCAGACAAAGCTACGACTATGCATGCACATCCAAACACAAAGATAGTTATGCTAACTAACTTGTCTATTTTCATTTCCTTGGCATTCTTTACTTTCTTCATAAAAGCCATCACAGCCTGAACATCCGTTCCTGGATTCTTCTTTCCCTGCAAATACACTTCATATTACACTCCAGTTCTTCCAGATTGCTAATTCTAACATTACATCACTCAAACTACCATCAATTTCAGAAATCTCGAAACATTCAAATCACATCCTCCATTTCAAATTCATTGACATTATTTCTTACCCAACCAAACGCGAACGGAAGATTGTTTCCGGTCCCCAGGGGCATAGTAGCAATCGGCAGCGGATGCGATAATTTAAGATCGCAAACAACACCAAGAAGCCATCCAGCTGTTCCATCTCCACCAGCAACCTAACATTAATCCAAACAAAAACATTTCAACACACATAAATATAAAAATAAAACAATTAATCCCAACAAAAATATTTCAACACTCATAAATTTAAAAATAAAAAATAAAACAATTAATCCAAACAAAAATATTTCAACATATAAAAAAAAATAAAACAAACACAATTACATTCACATTCAGGAATCCAAACACCACCTAAAAAACTAAAATTAAAAAAAAAACTTACAATAATTCGCAATTTCTCTTGAATTTTAGCAGCAAATTCATCATTAGATTTCAATTTCTCCAAATTCAAATAAATCCTCCGCAACACCAAATCCGGCGCTTCCTTCCCCAAATCAAAAACCTAAAAGTCCATTAAAAACATAAAAAATTCACCGATTTGTCATCAGAGAAGAGAAACTCAAAAAAAAAAGCCTCACCTGATTTTCATTAAGAAGGGCAGAATAAGTCTTTAAAAGATCTGCACCAAGCTGACCACCACTTTTGGAATTGATAAAAACCAGGACCGGACACTGAGGCAGTTGAGGTGGAGGAGTGGAATCGGATTTCGAATCAGGAACCAAAATGTAATTAGGAATATAAAATTCCTTAAGGAAATCCGAATCTGAAACCGAATCCGTCGTCAATGTACCCTCCATCTAGCCGGGAAGAAAAGAAATGAAATTTGATTGAAAGAGGAATTCGATTCTGAGAATTTTGATTTAGTTGGAGAGAAAGAGAATTCAATTCTCTTATTATAGCAATACAGAGGGGCAGCAGTTGACTCGGTTTGTTTGTTTACTGAGAGGAATCCACGTTTGTGAATGTGAATCACGCTCGCTGTTATCTTTGTTTTCGCGCTAAGAAGGTGATGTCATTTCACTTGGGGTGGGGTCCATGCTGATGTGTTGTCCTACTTGGCATTTACGGCGGTTAGGTTCAAGAATCCAATGTTGTCGTGACGTGGATTTTTTTCCTTTTCTTTTCTTAAGAATATATCCCATAATTTTTTCTCTCGACTGATTTTAAGTGTATATTTTTTTTTTAATTTCTATCACATAAAGGCACCTGATTAAGTTAAAAAAAAAGAAATAAATTATATTTGGTTAAATTTAAAATAACGTGAAATCATGAAATAAAACCCAATGTTTTTTTATTTGATATTATTTTCTATAGTGGAGAATGAATGAAAAAAAGGAAGAAGAAGATGTTGATGGTGATATGACCATAAAAGGAGGTGTTGAGATGTGGTTGGAGCTTATGTACCATTATAGAATCATAATTCAATCCTTCTATAAATCAATACTATTGTCTCAACAGAGATGATATATATCTATTATGAATTTAATAATTTTTGTTGATTTATCAAAAGAATCTAATAATTTTTCTTATTTTTTTAAAATTTTAAATCCAAGAAATTCTTTTAAAAAAGAAAGTAAACTTCCTTAGCCAATAAACCTATCTTTAAAGATAAACAAAAATATATTTAGTTAAAGAAAAAATAATAAATATATAAATAATTTTATCTCCAAAACAATTTTAAAAAGAATATTTATAAATATATCCACTCTATTTTTACTATCTTCATCTCATATGTCGCAAAACAATAACCAAATGCTATAAGTTTAACCCTATTAATTTAGTATGAATTTGATATTATGGTGTATAATATTTTTAAAATATATATATTAAAATGATTTAATTTTAATATCCGTATATAAATTATAAAAAAATACTAAAAAAATCAATACCTTTTCCCAGATAAAATATACTCTTAAAATGTAAAATAAATAAATATAAGTCACTCCTAAACATCCCAAATCTCAATGCATTATTGCATGAATACCTAATAATAACTCCTATTTTTTTTTTTTTTGCCATGGATTGGATCAAGCCCAACGAGCATAATGTAAAATAATTTTTAGTGGCTTGATATGGAGCTCCTCAAAGTCCGCCACCAGAACTTAGGCACATGGAAAGGAAAAAACTTCTCATCTTCTTGGCAAACATTGACGCAACAATGTCAAATATAACCCAATATTGCTCCATCAACAACAATGACTTATCTCTATCATCATTATTGCCGAGATTAAGGTAGGTTACAGGCGAGGAACTATGCATGATTCTTGAAACTTGTTGGCGCACAACACCATAAGCAAAATTATGATAAACCGAAACGATATGAGAGAGAGAGAGGGCGTACCTTGTATGCTGTGAAACATGAAGTTCTTCGTTTACTCTGTTCATGGTGCTTGTCTCCAGAAATAGTATCTACTTTGCTGATCTTGGATGGAAGAGAGTTGCCCATAGCAAAGGTGGCTAACAAATATAAAAATCTTGGTATAGACAGAAGATGCTTTGCTTGGAAAGAAGATGCTTTGCTTGGAGAGAGAGACGTGGTGTGGGTTTAAGAGAGACAATGAAGATTCTATCCAATTCATAAAAGGCGATTTAATTTTCTATATATGAATGTCAAGAACTAATTTAATCATTTAAAGACCAACAAGGTTTCAAGGAGAAAGAAACAAAAGCAAAATCCTCCTTGTAAAGTTGCTTATAATTTTCAGTTGACGTCTACAATTCCACGTCTGAGTAGCAAAATTCAAAGCAATCGAAATCCATTCTTGCACGGCGAATTTTCTCATTCATCAAAAATTAAAAATTTTACTTGTGTTTTCTATGTGGAAAAAAAAAATCCCTTTTATTTTGTACGCAAAGAAAAAATTGGAAGATTGCTCAGCTGATTAGGATGGTTTGGACCAAAGAATGAAAAATAACAATTTGCCGCCGCGGACTGTGGGCAGACGTGGTCAAGCATAGGAGAATAGACAAAAATGATTCTCTCTGGTTAGATTATAACTGTTCATCATACATTATTGATTATGAAAACAAACTAAATAGGAAGCTGATGCTGTGCTGTGGGTCAGGTAAGATTTCTCGTAATATAAAAAAAGAATATTTAGGGAATGATAATAGTTTAAAGAGTAAGAAGAATATGATGCTCGAGTCATTGATGCAAATAGGTTTAATAAATTTGATTAATTTAAAAAAATAACATTATAAAGAGAAAATTATAAAAAAATCTGAAACTCAATTATTAGTAAATTAAACATCGAAGAACAAACTAAAAAATCAATTTTAAAAAAGAACAAAAAAAACCCAACTCGAGTTAACATGCTAAATTCATGATATGATCGTGAGATTGAGATAATCTTGTACAAAAACAATTGAATAAAAAAAATAGATGCCAACTCCCAAGCAAAATAAATGATGAAAAGTGAAACTAAAAAAAATCAATTAAAAAAAAACTCAAGTAAACTCGGGTTAACTCGAATAACCCGCGATCTGGAATATGAGATTATGACAACCTAATAAAAAGAAATGTGGAAAAAAAAATCAAAAAACTCAAGGTCCAAAATTTAATGTTGAAGGATGAAATTAAAAAAAATCAATTTTTTTAAAAAGACTTCAAATAATACCGAAGTCAAATCGAGCTAATCTTCAAAACCAGTGATCCAGACCAGGATTACCCTATAGAAGACAAATAAAAAAATATCACCAAGAAAAACTTTCAATCATCCAAATATCAAGGGATGATATTGAAAAAAAATCAATCAAGAAATTAAAGGATTAAAAAAACAAAACAAATAATAATCAAAAGAATAGAAATTAAATCTAATATAAAAATTAAATAAAATAAGTTAATGAGAGATAAAATCAATAAATAAAATAAATTAATAAAAAGATTAAAAAAAAAGTAATCATAAACTTTCTGATAGTGATGGTGTTTCATCATCCATTTCATTGATATTTTTTAATTTTATGGTAATGATGCGTGATTGTGTATATAATATGTATGTTTTTATTATTATTATTATTTTGGTGGTTGTTGAAGCTGGGTTTTTCATGTATTGTTTTATAGCAACTTTCATATGGATGAGAAACTCTCATCATCATGGTGCTTGTTATTTTGGATATTAATTTTATGATTTTGATTTATTTTATAATGATTTTTAACTTAATATGATCACAAAAACACTTAATATGTGTTGATTCTACAAATTAAACAACACTTTTGGAATTTCATCTAAAATCTTTGTGAAAATTATAGCTGTAATACTCAATTCAAAGAGTGATTTGAAAAGGAACTTGGATTACAGAGTTAATCTTCAAGTCCCAGGTTAATGTTTTTTTATTCAAACAATAATGATTTTTTTTTTCGTATTGATATAGACGCGTCAATATCTAGGAAAGACAAGCGCAAGGCACTTGCCGAAATAACTAGGAGGTAGGGGCGGCTCCAAACGAGCTCTACAATCTGCCATGAAAATGAATTAAGGGCTCCATTTCATTATCTCCTCCTTCCTCTTCATCAGTTGCCGTTCTTGCCTTTGACATGCAATTAAGACCACAAGTTAAGTGAAAGTTGATATATGTGATCGGGAGGGGTCTTGGTTGTCGCTATTTTCTCGAGCTGTTGAGCAGTGGTTTGACCCATTATAAACGTGGCTCGAACCTTATTGGAAGATGGTGGCGGAGGTTGTGATCCTTCATTTCTTGAAATGATTTCACACGATGTCCTCGAGTTCAAGTCCTTCAGGCTGGTCCCTTAACTGAGTCCTATCATAATATGGCACGAATTGATCAGCCCTAATTAAAAAATGCTTCATCGATCTAGATCTCTTCCGGCTGCTTTTGTGATTGAAGACCACAACCTTGCAAAACTGCCATCACCTATCCCATGTTGGATGTTGAATCCCATACAAATCCTTTTGTCTGGGAAAGCGTCATGACTTTGAATGCTGCTTTCGGAAAAAGTACTGAGTAGTCATTTGACATAGGTCGTCCTGGTGAGAATTCTAGTGCAAAATCACTGCTAGATTCAGTGAAGATTAATGAAGCTGAATCGCCTTCTAAAATAGCGGATTTCAAGCTTATTAGAATTCGGAGGAAATATTAAGTTTTCAGCAAGAAGGTAGAAGTATTTGAGGGTGATGGGAGAATGAATATTCAAGGCTTGCAATGATGAACTCGATAAAATGATTCCTGGAGATATTTGTGTGTTCATTGAAGATGATACGTTCTATGGAAACCCAATTAACGCAAAGAAAATCGAGAAAGGTTAGAGGCAGTGCCTGTTGATTTTCATTGGCTATTGTGAAATAATTATCTCAAAGTTTGTTGAGTTTAAAATTTATATAAATTTATATTTAATTTTTATCAAATAAAAAAAATAAGATTTAAACTTATAATTATTTAATGATCAAATTTATTACATACCAAAATACCATTTTAATTTAATAATTTAAAATATTAAATAAAATTTTAATATATAATTTATATTATATTTTATTCAATATTACCTTACCGTTGTTAGCTTTTCCAGTCTATTATATTGATTTTCATTTCCTTCTTAGAAAATTATTTTTAATCGAAACTTGGGGCTAGCATGTAAAAAAAAATAATTTTTAGAACATGACACGCCAACCCCAGGGAATTGGGAACTCTAGCTTACGTGGCTGCCAACTAGAAAGCTTGCACGAGGTCTAATTGAAGTTGTCAGCTCTGACCCGGTTGGGTCTTTAATTATAGGCTTGTGACGAGTCAGCCTAGATTTATCTTAAAATAAGTTGTTTCAATTTTTTATTAAAAGAAGTATTAAACAATATTTTTTTAATAAACATTTAAAAAGATTCTTGAAGTTGACTTTACAAAAATAAACTGTATCATAATTGATAGATCTGATATCGATGGCATATTCAAAATTATTTGAAAAGATTTGATAAATCGATGGGGCCAGATAGATTTAGGCCTCCTCCTTTAGTATTGCTGTCAAATTATATTTTTAATATTATTTTTTAGTTTTAAATTAATATTTTTTTTATATTTTTAAATAATATTAAAATATATATATATAATTATTTAAATATATTTATAAATAAAAAACACTTCAAAAACAATTTTTATTACACGCTTGCAGTCCTGTATGAATTGCTTTTAACCAATTTCAAGTACTTGAGTTATCTTGAAAAGTCAATGCTGCCATCTGCTGACCGGGCAGGGATCAAAGTCCAAAGACCCATCTGAGCTTTGAGTCCAGTTTTTCGAAGGAGTGGTAGAATCGAGCTTCATCATGGGGTCATGATTTGGGCTCAGCCCATTATGATAAACTTGCAGGCAAAGTTAGGGCCATATTTGTGATAGCCCAGCCCAAATCTGGATTTTATATCACTTCTAAGCTAATTAATGCAAAGCCCAATTTCCCACTTGCTAGAAAGAAAAATAATCACAATTAAATTATGTGGAACCTTTAAGATCAAGTTTCTAGCCCATTTGAGTTTTTTTTCTTATAATGATGGATGGAATTTTACAACAACAAAAAAAAATTATACAAATCAAAAGTAAATCTACACTCCGTTAAAAATAAACTATCCACGATAGAGATTTATTAAAAAGTTTAATTTAATATTTTTATTTTTTAATAAAGTTTATTGGATAATAATAAAGAAAATAATCATAGTTATTAAACCCGGCCCGGGGGTTTGACCCGGCCAAGGGGCCAGGTCTCGGGTTTAATGGGTCAACCCGGGAAAATTAAAAAAAATTAAAATTTTAATATTTCATATGAAAGAATCCATGTAAATATAGATTATATATATTATGAAGTTTAAAAGAATATTTTAAAAAGTTTTTTATTCCACATTAAAAAGATATTATATTAAGCTTTTAAGTTAAAATATTTAAACTAAAAACATTTTTTATCCCATATTGAAAAAACATAACTTTTCTTTGGAAACATAGAGTATATATACTAATAGGTTTCAAATCCCACATTGAAAAAACATAACTTTTTTCATGGGAACATAGAGTATATATATGAAAGGGTTTCAAATCCCATATTGAAAAGATATTATGTTATCCTTTTAAGTTGAAGTATTTAAACCAAAAGGTTTTTTATCTCACATTGAAAAAACATGATTTTTTTCTTGGGAACATAGAGTATATATACTAATGAGTTTCAAATTTCACATCGAAAAAACATAACTTTTTTCATGGGAACATGGAGTATATATATGAAAGGGCTTTAAATCCCATATTGAAAAGATATTATGTTATGCTTTTAAGTTGAAGTATTTAAACCAAAAGGTTTTTATCCCACATTGAAAAAACATGATTTTTTTCTTGGGAACATAGAGTATATATACTAATGGGTTTCAAATCCCACATCGAAAAAACATAATTTTTTTCATGGGAACATGAAGTATATATATGAAAGGGCTTCAAATCCCACATTGAAAAGATATTATGTTATCCTTTTAAGTTGAAGTATTTAAACCAAAAGTTTTTTTTATCCCACCTTGAAAAAACATGACTTTTTTCTTGGGAATATAGAGTATATATACCAATGGGTTTGAAATCCCACATTTGAAAAAAAAAAAAACAACCAGGTCTCATCCGGGTTCGCCCAGATCGCCCGGGTCCCGGGTCAACCCGCCGGGTCGCCCGGGTTTGGCGGGGCTGTTGCCACAACCGGTCTTTTATTAAACCCGGACCGGTCCAACCACCGGGTCGAGTCGACCCATCGGGCCGAGCCGGATTTAATAACTATGAAAATAACATGAGCTAAGTTGGGTGTTGGAATGCTGAGTTTTGGACATTCTACTAGTACTAGCTAGGCCATGATCTAATTGTTATTTTGAAAGATAATCTTTCATCAGATCAATTACTGGTTAGTGTCTCGTACCTATTTGGTCTGTTCTTACAGTTTTTTTAATTATAGATCGAAAAGACAACTATACATTTAAATTGAGAGTTTTTAGTTTCAATAAATATAAAAAAGAAGTCATTTGTGATAATAAAAAATTAAATTGAAAAAATAAAAGATAAATATTAATTAAAATATTTGATCTAGTAACATACGTCATAAACCCAACTGAATTTAATAATTTTATTTATCGAAGTTAATTTTTTATTTAATTAAATGATAATAAAAATAGATATGCATATGGGAGCGAATCAGTAATTAAGTAAAATCCAAGAAAAAAAACTTTGTAGGGTTACCTAAAAAAATGCCTACTTATGTTAACAAAAAATTATAATTTTATTCAAAAACCAAGCAAAAAATAAATAATATTAACCAAATACTAAATTAAAAAGCTTATAAATAGACCCAAATCAAGTTGTTTGGTCTCGAAATATGATCCATAGAGCTAGTTATCTATAAGAAATTTGTTTCTTGGAACTAATTTTTATTTAATCAAACAATAATAAAAATAGATATGTATAAAAATACAATTGAATAAAATTAAAGAAAAAAAATATTATGTGGGGTTGAACTAAAAAAACACCTACTAATATCAGAAAAAAATAATGTTGCAATTTTATTCGTAATCCAAGTAAAAATTAAACAATATTTTATTAAAAAAATCATAAAATTTTGTTTAATTTATTTATTTTAATTAATCTTAATTAAAATCAAATACTTATTAGATAAAAAATCTCACACATACATTGAACCAATCTATTTTAATTAATATACAATTAAATAAAAAATAAATTAAAATTATAAAAAAAAACCTATGTCAAGGTTTGGGTGGCATGTTTGCTTGTCTCATTAAAAAAAAAGTCAAGTGTATGAGCTTGCATGACCTGGCTCACACGCCTGACCTTTTATTTTTTGGAAAGTAGGAGTGGATTGACATGTTATCTATCCCTAATTTTTTTAAAAAAAATTAATGACAAACGATGCATCATTTATTATGACAAATAATGAGTCACCTATCGTGGCAAACAATTTGTTGTCAAATTGCCCATTTTTTTACCATTGAAAGGATGATTAGGAAATTAGGCTAGTGTTTTCTTGACCTAGAAATATGATTTTTTGAATTACTTTCACCTAAAAACACTTAATAAATATTCTTATAATGTCAAAAAAAAAACAGATCAACGATCGAAACACACTAAAATTTGTTTAAAAACACAAAATCAAATCAAAACAAAAACATCTCTTAACCCTGATTTTTTTTTGGCAAGATAAAGGAAGAAAATATTCCAATAAAAATTCTCTCATCGAATGAAACCTGTTGGCACAAAGAACAATTTTTTCGTGTTTGGAATGTAGTCATCTAATGATTTTCTTTGTTTTTTCACTATTTTTTAATGACTTTCTATTTCGTCAACTAAAAAATGAACAAACTAATGTTTGGGTCAAAACTAAAACTTTAAAAACTAAATGGACTAAAAATGAATGAAAACCAAAGTAGATGGATCAAAAAGAAATTTTCTATGCTAATTTATAATTGGTCACCTGATTTTATCATATTTTTCACTTTGATCCTCTTTCTTTAAATTATATTTTTCTTTAACAAATTAGCAGTGAGTGGTCATTAAAATGGCCTAAAAAAGATACAGTCGAGGAGAAAAAAACTCATTACTAAAATCCATAGTGAATTTAGGCATTTCTAGAGCAAACGTGCATTGTAGAAAAAGCCTATCTGTGTTAGTTTTTTCTGTACTTTCCTCTTTTGAATTTTGAATTTTGAACTTTTGAATTTTGAACATATATAAACCTCATTTGTGCTTTTAAAAAAATGCATCGCCATATCAACGAGCATTTTGGTGGCCAAAGACACAAATGCATGGTTCATCAACACCAGCAGCAAATCATTTACGTGTAATTTTGGCATTGATCATGTAAATTTGTGCCACAAACCTAGCTAGACGTCCACGTGCCCTAGCTCATCTTCTCATAATCCAACAACTGACAGGATCAAAGTTAAGTTTATCTTCTTCGATCATGCTATAAATTCTTTATACATTAGAGAATTTGGAGCTCAAGATTCTGTTGATTTCCCTAATGTTTTCTATTGAGTACGTAGCATAAACTCTAAGTACATAGAATAATATTGTCCCATATATACCTTGAAAACCTCTATTTTTATACGCATGCATGTGAATTCATCAAAAGATTTAAATGATACCTTGAGAAGAATATGAAATTGAAAACCCACCATTATTCAAAGTTTGTTGGAGCTCTTGGCTATCTCTCCAACAACAATTTAACAACATATGTATAACTACCATATATATATATACACACACACACTTATTTCTGGCATTATATATATGGTGATTAAGTCAACTCTTCAGATGTTTAATGACCATAGATATAAAGAGTAAGCCATGCACAAGCAAACCCTAGATTTGTGACAAGTAATTACCTGAAATAGTATATGTTATGTAAGCAAACATTAGATTTATAAGCCATGCATTATAAAAGAAATTATGGTGACGAACTGCTTTCAGGAACTTTCCACAACAGCGTCATAGATTGATATCGCAGCCACATTAATGGGAAATGAATAGAAGATTCACATATTCTATATGTTTAACGTGTATACACGCAGGCACCTGTCATCATGGTAATCTAAAGACTTAAATATTAATATACATGTAATTAATCTTTTAAATTAAATGGCATTGTCACGTGGACAGCAAACAGGGAGACAGGGGACTAACATTTCTCCTTTTTTTTGTTTTTCCTGTTGAGCTTGACTAGATAATTAAGATCATGGTTTGAATAATAAATCTCTTTCGTATTGTATTAGATACCTAGAATATATGCATAACATTCTTAATAAGATGTTATTTCTATTAATAATGGTTAATGACATTGCTAGGGATGTTATAGAATGGAATAGATCATGTATTAAGACTTCACATAACGATATTTAAATTTTTAAATTAAAATGATTTTTTAATATGATATCAAAATTTTAATAATCAAACAGTTACAAATTTAAATCTCGTGATCTCTATTTTTATTTTAATTAAAATTAATTATTACCATAAAATAGTGTAAATATGTGAAGGTTTCAACTCCAAAAAATTTTCACTTAAAAATATATATTAAAAAATAATATGTTGGGATCTTTTCTAATAGTTTAAGTTTTTACATTGATATGATTCTTTGACAAAGATACCCTTTTAATTTACACTTTCTTTTTAATTGAAATGTTCATTAGATTATTAAGTGGTTAATTCCATCATGTTTTATTTATTTATTTTTTTGCATCTTGTCATTTAGAGATTATATAATTTGTAATTTCCATAGAGTTTAAGGCTCTCTCTTGAATCTAAAAAAGAAGTTTTTATTTATTTTTTATTTTTTTCATCTTAATTCCACTCGAACATGTTGTCAAATATGACTTTACTAGCTAAACTTACTTGTTCTTGGAGAATATCAAATTAATGTACTGAAGTTCTTGTAGAGTACTAATGTTTTCCAAAAAGTAAAAATATAAGAAAGGTGAACAAGTAGAGCAAGCAAGGTCCAGGGAAGTACCATATTGACCTCGGGCAAAAATTAGCTTGGTGCATGTAATATAATAATATTTGACCAATGGCTCTGATTGTTAGCTAGAGAGTGGATGAAATTAACACCAGATTTTCAATGACTTTGAATTTGGTTCCACAGATGGAGTGTAGCCTATCAAGCTTCCACAGAGGAGGCAAACATGTAATATTTGGACTATCAAGGGACAATTGTCGAAGCTAGAGAGCTCCAAGGTCATTGAGAGGAGAAGGTTGACTTTATTGTTGGAGTTAGAAAGCACACCTGTAATTTCATGCTACGTGGTTGGATCTTGGCGGTCGATTTAGACTGGTCCAGCTTGGAAGATTAGAGGCCTCTCATACAAACACACCTGTAAAGGTCAGTGGGAAAGCAGCAGACATTATGTTAAAATATTATCGCGAGGAAATCAAGAAGGAGCTAACAAATATTTGATAAATTTGAAAGACAATAAAATAAGCCCTCGCTCCTACATAATATTGTTGTTATATGTTGATGAATGGCATAAAAATGAAAAATCAATGTCTAAATTAATAAATTAATTCCAATTCTTTTTATATGGGATGCAATTGCAAACTATTTATGGTGTATATGGTTATGAATTTTAGAATAATTTTAGGATCATAAATAAATTATTCACAAATATATATATATATATATATATATATATATATATATATATATAAATTAAAGACCATGTAAGGTTTCTCTATGATTGGGACTATGAAACGAATCATATTGTTATATACATAAAAGATAAAAATATAATTAGTTAAAGAAAAAAATTAAAATATAAAATAAATATAACCCTAAACGATTTTAAAATGGATTTATATATTTTCAAAACATGTTTCAAAATATGACATAAAGAAAACATGTCTCATTTATTAATATTTTTGTCCCTGCATTTTTCATCTCGATATAATAATTAAAGGTTATTGAATGATAGAACTAGATTAATAGTCATTTTGGAGTTGAAAACTCTTTGAATCAAGAGTGATCGATCATTTTTCAAGTATAATTAAATTGCAAATTCATTATCAGCATTTGTTGATATTAAAATTATGAACTCTTGTTGTTAATTAATAGCAAGTATGTACTCATATATTTCCACGTACAGTAAATCTCATATGGTTACTTAATTTTGCTTGGCTATTAGAGTACTGTGCTGAAATGCTGATGATCAAAGCTAACGTAGGGAGGCCTCATCATCTCTAAAATGGGCAAATGATTTAAAATAAATAAATGATAGCAACCAGCCATGCAACTGAGGAAAAAATTCTCCGATCAAGTCTAACCACTCTACCGTCCAATGATTCTCATCTTGGACTCGTACAAAAACAAAGTCAAACACATTACACGGTTATCGCTTCTCTATGATCCAACTTTCGTTTAATCCATCTACTTTCATAGGCATTCACACCATGATCTTCAATTTGATCTGCTGATTGTTAAAGTTGCCTGTTTTTGTAGCATGTATCTTTCAGACTTTCAAAGCTTTTTGACCTTTTTCATTTTACATGTATTTGCAATCTCAAGAACAAGGATTTCTTCAATCTGGGAACTTGATGTGAAGATGGAAGCATTTCTCCTTGATAAAACGATATTAATTGGAATAAGAAAATATTTTTTTTTTGTTTAAAGTCTTCAATTAGATCCATAATTATTTATCAATGAACTTGAAATTCAATAATAGTTTTGTTTATGTAAAGATACATATAGTGAAGTTTCATATTCAAATTTCACCTTTATCATAAACTTCTATTAAATTGAAACACAATCGTAATAAAAATCCCTAATTATTTGTTAACTATGTATCAATTTTTATAAATTGAGATCAAGTTTTAATTATGATATCCATACCTAAATTATTATATTTATATATAAAAAAATTAATAATTTCTTACACTCTCCTATTATTCAAATCATGCAGCCCACATTCTACAAACTTTTTTGGCAGAAAAAATCAATGGTACGTGTCACTTTTTTAATTTATATCAAGCCTGGAATTGTGCATAATTACTAGATTGCATACCCATAAATATATATATTATACATGTGTGTTATTGTATTATTAACACAGAGAAGAAAGATACGTGCGTGGCCAGAGGCCGGCACCAAATCTTTTTGACTTGAAATCTCTCTGTCCCCCTTTATATATATGAAGGGTCATCTTCCTCTTAGCAGCCACAAGAACACTTTCTGTTTTAAGATCAGCATAGCCCACTTTCTCTCCTTTTAACAACCTTGTCTCCTTCCTTACAAAGCCCTAACCACAAGCACTGTTGCAAGAAAAAAGAACACGGTACTATATCAATGGGAAGAGCACCTTGCTGTGACAAAAATGGACTCAAGAAAGGTCCTTGGACTCCTGAAGAAGATCAAAAGCTCACCGCTTATATTCAACTTCAGGGACCTGGAAACTGGCGTTCCCTCCCCAAAAATGCTGGTATATATATATATATATATGATCGTTAATTTATGGATGATGGATTTTTTGTTTTACTTTTCTTGTAACTTAGCTTGTTGCATTCATTGTATAGGGCTCCAAAGGTGTGGAAAGAGCTGTCGTCTTCGTTGGACAAACTACCTGAGGCCTGATATCAAGAGAGGAAGATTTTCATTTGAAGAAGAAGAGACTATAATTCAACTTCACAGTATTTTGGGAAACAAGTAAGACTACTATCCCTTTGGATTTTGATTTTTATTGATATTTTTTCTCCTTAATTTGTATCTTTTGTAGGATTAGTATGCCAGTCATTCATAACAATTTTCCTGTCATGATAGTCATAAATTAACTTGAATAATTAGGCTAAAAATTCCACGTTTCTTTTCAATTTTAGGTGGTCAGCTATAGCAGCTCGTTTACCAGGAAGAACTGACAATGAAATCAAGAATTATTGGAACACTCATATAAGGAAAAGGTTGCTTAGAAATGGAATTGATCCAGTGACTCATGCCTCACGTCTTGATCTTCTTGACGTATCCTCTATTCTGAGTTCAGCTTTGTGTAACCCATCATCACTACTCACCCTGTCAACCTTGGTGGGCAATACTCAAGCCCTACTAAATCCTGATATTTTTAGACTATCGACCACTCTATCATCGTTGAAACAAGAAAATTCAGACCTGTTTTTGCAGCAACTACAAGAAAACCAGCTTTGCAGCTCACTGTTACAAAACCAAGCTATCCCTACATTATCGTCACAATCTAACCAGTTTCAGAATCAAGCTGAATTAATTCCTGCTTGCACTACTACTACATCTACTGGCACATTTCTAAACCAAACAACAGTACCACTCATGCTAGCAAATGTGGAAGGGTTTTCACCGAATACAACAAGTACTTTTAGCTGCCAAAATTCACAAGAAAATTTAATGCCTTTGAACGAGGGGTTGGTTTCACAGCCAAACTTTTATTGCAATAGTACTACTACAACAAATCCTACAGTTCCTGAACTTGAAGAGTACTCAGGATTCCAATCAGCAAACAACGGCTATCAGAATTTTAGCATTGACTCGGTTATTTCAACGCGTTTAATGAGCCCGGATCCATTGAATTCACCATCAACATATGTCAACAGCAGCAGTACTGAGGATGACAGGGAGTGCTACAGCAGCTTGTTGAAGTTTGAAATTCCAGAGAGTTTCGACATTGATGATTTCCTGTAAATATATATTGCCTAAAATATGATAGATGATGTAACACTAGACTGAGGTTTTTTGCTGTTTTTGTGCTTTGATTTTTGTTTCGGATTTTCAGTATTTATGTTCATATATATACATATATATGAAATTTGTTTTATTTTTTCAGTTATTTTTCTTCTTGTTTTGAGCCATGTTCATGGATTTCTCTTAGTATATATAGATTTTGTTGCCTTGCAACAAAACATAAACCATTGTTCCTTAGCCAGAAGAGCTGTATTGGAGTAGTAGCTAGGCACTTGGGATTCTCACTTAGCAAGATATATAAGGTCCGGACATAAGGTGGAAAATTAATTATCTGGGATTATGTCTAAAATAAGTCATTAATTATTATCATTGATCATATTTCAAAATCCAATATTCCTTACTAAGGAATGAGGAGTTTTTAGTATTTGGATAGAGATCAGTGATTACATATATTTCAGGTTAATATTGTATTCTTTAGAATTCATGAAATTAATGATTGATGATAAAATATATCTTATGATAATAAAGTCAATGAATTTTAATAAGAGATTTCAATAAATAAGATAATGAGCATTAAATTCTAAAACTAAGAGCATTTATTTTTAGTTGTATATGATAAATGCTTTGAAAATAAATATATGAATACTTAGAGAATAGAAAAAATATGAATCATTTACCTATGTGGTTTAGAGGATATATATAGCATCCAAACTTTGTCATTTTGCCTGAATATAGAGGTTGAAATGACATCTCCTCATGATAGCATTAATGAATAATATATATATATATATATATATATATCACTTACACAATATTAATAAGTAATAAATATCTTTTATATAATATTAATATTGATGGAAATATAGTAGATCCTTAAGAGAATTTTATACCCCCAATGATGCAAGGAGAAGATCATTCTTGATTTTTAACATTATTTGTTAAAAGACATAAGAACAAACATGCAAATACTTATTACCAAAAAAGAAACCTAAAAAGATTATCAACTTCATATATATTTAGACCTGTAATGATTCCAAACTCAATGGTAAAGGGTTGGACAACTTGTCAGACCCATATATACTTGGACTTAGTGTGTGTAACTAAACCGAAAAATATTGGGTCTGGTATCTCTCTAAACCCACATGTACTTAGGCTTAACATGTAGTTAAACCCAAGGATATTGGATCTAGTATCTTGTCAAATTCACATGCACTTGGGCTCAGTACGTAGCTAAACCCAAGGTTGTGAAGCCTGGTATAAATGAGACATAAGAATAAATAAGCAAATACTTGTGACTCGAAAAGCAACCTAAAAAGATTATCAACTTCATATGTATTTTTAGCACATAGCTAAATCCAATGGTGTTGAGTCTCGCATCTTGCCAGACTCACAAGCACTTGGGTTCAACACGTAACTAAACCTAAGAGTATTGGGTCTCGAGTCTCGCCAGACCCGCATGCACTTGAGCTCAGTGCCCAGCTGAATCCAAGGGTGTTGTGTCTAATATCTCTTCAGACCAACGTGCACTAGACTTAGCACATAGCTCAACACAAGATAGGCCATTAGGAGATTTTTATGCATATAGAGATGTAAAGAGATGATCATTCTTAACTTTTAACTTTTAATGTTAAAAGATATAAGAATAAACAAGAAAATACTTGTGACCCAAAAATAAATCTAAAAAACTATCAACTTTATATGTATTTGAACTTGGAATGATTCCAAACCAAAGTCTAAAGAGTTTGACAGCTTGTCACAAACATATGTACTTGGTCTTAATGTGTAGCTAAACTCAAGAATATTGAGTTTTATCTCTCCAAACTCACATGTATTTGGACTAAGCACGTAGTTGAACCTAAGGATGTTGGGTCTAGTATCTTGTCAGACCCATATGCAATTAGATTCATCACGTAGCTAAACCCTAAAGTGTCGAGTCTAGCATATATCTTGTCAGACTTGCATGCACTTGAGCTCAACACGTAGTTAAACTTAAGGGTGTTGACGCCAGACCCACATGCATTTGAGCTCAACGCATGACTGAATTCAAAGGTGTTAGGTTTGGCATCTTTTCAAACCCACATGCATTAGGACTCAGCACGTAACTAAATGCAAATGTATAGCTTTGACACCTTGTCAGACCCACATGTATTGAAGCTCTGCACGTAGCTGAACGCAAAAGTATTGAGTTTGGAATCTCTTTAGATTCACATGTACTTAAGCTTAGCGCATAGCTAAATTTAATGATATTGAGTCTGACATCTTTCTAGATTTATATATACTAGAACTCAACATATAATTACATCTAAAGATATTGAGTATGGTATCTCTTAATTATTAGAATGGAAATTTCAGCTAGCTAGCTAGCTCTAATATCTATTTCAAAATGAATGCGTCACTCACTTGGTGTATGCAAAGATGTGATCAATTGCTTAGTCTAGTTGTTATGACAAGTATGGTTAACCACTCGAATGGAAATTAATTAATGCTGAAAAACGAAATAGAAGCAAGGAACTCTCCTTCGAAGTTTCCCCTCGGTGACACAATCTCATTGTCATTTCTTTACCAGCATCGATCTGCCTCTATCAATCTACCTTCTCTTTTCTCCTTGACCGCCCACGAAAAATGGTTTCGTGAAGCACTGTCCCTTCAGACCAAGAACAGGATCAAAGAGTTCCACCAAAAGTTACAACATTCAAATTTCAACACAAAAAGTGCCTCCTTGTCTTCACATATGACTCTAGTTTTCCTTGCAACCAACTTGATTCGTTGAAAAGGAAAAATAAAAAAGCTGCTGCATTGAAAAAAATGTGCAAAGGGATAAAGATTCTATAATGAAAAAAATTTTAAAAATATTATTTTAATAAATTTTTAAATAAAAATATTTTAAAAAATAATTATTACCATAACATCAAACAGGTTTAATAATATTTTGTATCTGAGGGTGTTTTGTTGCTTGAAGGAAATGATTTGATCCCAGAATCTACATAATAGTCTTGCTATTATAATGAAATATTGAAGTAATATTAAACAAGATTTTATTTGGAATCCAATTGTAACCAAGTTATTTGTGTTAATTAATATCTGAGAGAAGAAGTATGAGGTAATTAAAGAGGTTGATTTAGTGGTTAAAATGATATACTTTTTCTTTAATCATAAAGTTTAAACTTTACATTAAAATATTATAAAAAAAATAAAATTTCATAAATCTTCTAATTTTGACATGAATAGGTTATAAACACAGGGATTTAATTTTATCGTGTCAAGTACTTTACATCCAGAGGTCAATTCTTACATAAAATCTTCATTAATTATGGAGGAAACTTCAAATAAAGTTCGTTCCCTTTTTCCAACCTTTGTGACGGCCATGGATAAGATCATCATCATCATCTGCAATTATTGCTGCAATGATTTCAAACAAAATGGCGGCCTTCAGCTAAAAGTGGGGCCAATAAAAAATAAAAGCAAGAAGACTACAAAAAATCAAACCAAGCATGACATAATTATTGTCCTAAATATTCAAAAAATACAGGAGTATATCTTTTGATAGTTCTTAATAATTTACAAGTAAAAATATACTTAGATTTGAAAACATATTAAATTAATATTTTTTTAGTAATTTTTTAGTAATTTTAATATATTAATATTACAAATAAAAATAAATTAAATAAATTTATTTTAATATATTTTTAAATAAAAAATATTTTTTAAAAAACATGGTACCACAATCTGAAATGGTCGGTGGCTTGCCTACTTGTTTTGTTTTTATTTGTCTGCCTTGCATTTTCCTTACGCGTTAGTAATTTCTTCAAGGCAAGTATTAATCGTCAAAATACACCTTTAATTTGGTGGGAAATGAAACGAATATTTTTATACATGTGGGCACCGTCAAGGGATGGTACGATGCCTGCTAATCAATTTCTTGTTTGACTTTCCAAATTATGGAAAAACCATAGTTTGGGAATGCCGTGATCATATATTTTTAAAAATAAATTGAATTTTTTTTATTTAAAATTTTTTTTTATATTTTCAGATCATTTTAATAAAAAAATATTTAAATAAAAAATATTTTTAAAATAATAACTATCACGATACAAAATTCACCGAGTGTTTAAGAATGATAGAATTAATTTTAAAATCATGTATTGAAAATCATGTAATACAATTTTGTAATGTCTTTTAAAATCAAAAGTGCATAAAAAATATAAAATATATTATATGTACATTTCCATAATTTTATTTTATTTTCTTATCATAATAATTTATTTTTTCATGAATACACGTGTTTTAATTGAATAAATATAATATAAAATGTGTTTTGTGCCAATAAGAAAATAAGTTCATGAGTATTTGTTTTGTTATAATATTTTGATATAATCACCATATAAAATAATAATAATAATAATAAACCAAATTACTTAAATAATCGGATCATTAAATTTGAATTACTCTAAACATTGTAAGAGTTTTGCTAAATAATATAGTTAATTTTTTTATGAAATTATGGGGAAATTACGGATATACAACTCCATGTTTACAATAACTTTGACATTAATAATAAATAAAATAAATAAAAAATAATGTACTTATATAATTCAAAAAATTATTATAAAATATAAATAAATAAATTATAAAAAATAAAAAATTGATAATAAATACCCGGCCAAATGTACAGGTTTATTTTTTTAATTTAAATTAAATAAAAATATAAAAAATAGTTTAGATCTGTACAAGTTTTAATTAAAAAAAAATTTCTTTGTTTTACTCTTTTCACTCTTATTTTTGTATGCATTTTGATCTCTTTGGTGTTTTTGACATCCATTTGTGGTATTTAATTCTCTTGACGAGGAGATTCTTTGTATTTTAGGAATGCCTAAAAAAAAAAACTATTATATAAGCATTTCCTCCTGGTCTCATAATGAAAAAACGTTAGCTAAACATTAAAAAAATAAAATTTATGTTGATTTTTAATTTCAGGAGCCCAAGCTAAAGCCCAATCAAAATCAACATTGGACTATTAACTTCATTTGTGCTTTTCTTAAGTAACAGCTCAAGCAATTGGGCTTTAAGCCTACTGTGAATTAGTTTGGGCTTTAGGCCCTTTAAACTCTCTTCTTCCTCTTTTCAAAGTTTTTTATAGTTATACTGGGGGGAGTAGGATATCGATAGGCCTTGGGCCTTCTCAGAGCAATGAAAAGCTAGCCCAAATGTTAATACAACCCATTCCAAAATCCAAACCCTGACATAGCTTGGGCTATTTTATATGCTTCGTCGGCTTTAAGAAATAAAAAACTTTAGTGACGAGGATTTTGTCGTAAGAAGCGGTGGTTTCGTCGCCAATTTTGGTGGGAAAAAAAAAAAAAAAACAAAGCGACTAATTTGATCATCTATGATTGTCGATTGATCTCCCTTCGCTTCTCTCTCCAACTGAGAGAACGCTCTACCCATTTGAAACTGTGATCGCTAACAATGGACGTTGGATAATCATTTGCAGTGTTAATGATCTTGACTGACTTTTTTTTTCCTAATAAATCAATGACAGGATATTTGATTATGGTTTGAGATCCAAAGGTAAGGTGTTGATTATGGGATACAATGGAAATGGAATTTCCCAACTAAATTTGTCATTAAAAAAAAGCTAGAAATATGTCTTTATATTGTTCTACAATGATCAAATTAATTTATGAAAATATATCCTATAAATGTTGATCAAATTTGTTCCCAACTTAAATAGCTTAACATCCTCACAAACTCATACTATTTTATATTTAATTTTTATTAAATAAAATGAGAGTAAAGAGATTTAAAAATTCTGATACTATATCAAATAATTATCTCATCTTAATAACTTAAGTTGTTAAATAAAATTCTAAGAATAATTTTATATTATTTTCTAACATTTCTGATTTTTTTTTATCTCATATACAAGAAAAAAAGAAATATAAAATTATATATAAAAATGCAAGATATATTCCTTAGAGTGACGTGGTTCACAAAATATAGCCTGAAGAAAACACATAGAAACTGGCTGGCTAGCTAGCTAGCTTAAGTAATCGTTATATTTCCTCTAGTAGCTCTTGTTTCATGTTGAGGTAATTACGCCGTCATAAAGCTGCCTGAATTTAGAACGAAACTTGTATTTGAATTAAGTGATTGAGATGTGCCAACTTCCAAAGGAATGGCTGTCATAATCTAATGTTAGTTGATGGTGCTGCTTCCATAGAAGAAGACCTTTCATTCATTATTTAAATATATTAAAAAATAAATAAACTATAATGCCAATGGGGCAAGTAATCCTCGGATTGAAGAGCCACTTAATCTCAATTAAAAATGTTTAATTAGTAATTAATTATCTTACCTAAAAAGTGCAAATGAGAACAGCCTTTTTCATGCCACTTGTGTGATTCTGAAAGGTGGGATATGTATTAATTTTCTTTTCTTCTCTCTTTGGCGAAACTGGAAGGAACTGGGACTTGGAAGTGGTTGCAAGAAGTGCAGTGTTTTTTTTTTTTTTAATAAACTTTGGTATACGAAGCCTACTAGATCCAGATCAATCTGGTTAAGCCAAGTTAATTCATTAAAAAATAAAGCTCTTACAGTAATGATGGGTTTCATTCGCAAGACTTGAATTCAAGACCTTATTTAAAAAAAAAACATCAAACCACCTGAATTAATTGCATTGTTGGTTAAGGTACATAGTGTGTTTAAGCGTGTGATACTATTTTTTTAAAAAGTATATTTTATTTAAAAATTATTAATTTAATATTTTTTAATAGTTTTAATATATTAATGGTAAAAACAAAGTTGAAAAACATATGTATTTTCAAATTTAATTTAATTTAATAAAAAAAATAGCATCACAGTGCCTATCACTTTAGACGGTTGCTTTTGTGTATGAAAAGGCAGGAGATAAGGAGACGTCTATGATGCAATCTTTTCACCTGCTACTTTCCTTTCTATGAAATTCGAAATTATGATTATGCTTTTTTGATGATTGAATTGCTGAAACTGTTGCAGATAAGCCATGCTAACCAATGTTTCTTTATTTTATTGACTTCAGGCAAGAAAACTGGTTCGTGTTGCTTGAAATGAAGAAAATAAAGCCATAATTACTGCGAATAGAGAGGCCGAAGAGAAACACTGCGAAAGCTACAAGGGCTTGAATATTTTTTACCCTTTTTTAGCACCATTTATTTATTTATTTTTAGAGAGATTCAATTGTATAATAAAGATTATACTGCAAGGACCCCAGAATGCTATATCAGATAGCCCTACATGCACAAAAATGTTTGCAGAGCCATGGCGATAGCCCTACATTACCACAGCTTTTTCTTACAAAACGAAGCCATCCTCCCTATTTTGAATCTCTCGGCATTGTACTATAAAGGCTCAAGCAAGGGACAGGTCCTTCCTTTTTCTGTCACAAAAACTGAAACCGAGGGACCCAAACCCTAAGACGCAAATAAAATTAAAGAGAAAAACAAGATTAAAAAAAAATCATAGGGAGTAGAGATGGGAAGCTTTTTGTAAAGGAACTTTAAGCTGGAATAATTCTTGCTTGATTGGCGCTTTACGTTTTGTCCTTTGATTTTTACATTATATTCTTTTTTTTTTTTTTTTTTTTTTTTGATTATCGTGGGTGTCCGGGCCAGCTTGCGCGCACCTCGACTAATCCCACGGGTCCTGAAGTTAACGACCATGTAAGCCTCCAGTGGCCATCATATGAGCAGCCATAAGGTTTGAACCTGAGACCTAAGAGGGAGCAAACCCCTTAGTCCCAAGCTCTTACCACTAGGCCACCACCTAGATGGTTCATTATATTCTTCTTGTTTGCATTTGTGGCTATTATTTTTTATTCTATAGTTTTCAATTTAATAGAACTTTTTGTCACACAAAAAGGGAGTTTTTTATGTGGGAAATATTGTCGAATATGCAGGGAATATAGAAATATTAGCTTGAAAATGGAGAATCTTGGCTGGGTTGGATGGTGGTTGTCAAACATAGATTTCTTTTATTTTTCTTATAGATCATGGGTGAAAGAAAATAGAATTATAATTAATATTTTCTTTAGAAGAGAGACTTGTGCTATCAATTCATTTATTATAATTAATATTTTCTTTAGAAGTATTCCTTCCATTTTATTGTGTATTTGCCTCCTTAAAATTAAAAAAAGAAGTACAATTATGAACCCAAGTTGAAAAATCATTTCTTAACTCAATAACAAAGATGCGCAACTCATCTAATCGATGCGTGTTTGGCACTGCATTTAAAAAGTATTTTTAAAAAATATGTAATTTTTTATTTTAAATTAATATATTTTTAATATTTTCAAATCATTTTGATATACTAATCTCGAAAATAATTTTTAAAAAATAAAAAAATATTATTGAAATTCTTTTTTAAGTGAAAAACAACCATAACCATGTTTCCAAACACGGTATGAATATAAACTATGCAAGAGACAAAATAATTTATCTTGTTACTCTTTTTTTTCACATTTTTTAATATATATATATATATATATATATATATATATATATATATATATATATATATATAGATCTTTGTTGAAAACTATATATAGGAGTGGGCATACCATGTGGATTGAAGTTTAAAACGTTCTCCACCGAATAAAGAAAACAAAACTGTCCAGGCAATTTCATTACTTTATGTTATCCCAAAAGCAATTTTTGTTAAAGAAAAGTATGATGTTGCTGTCTTGGGCTGTCAAGCATGACTCCTGTCCTAGAGATGCAGCTAATCAAGCAAAGCAACTCGCTCGAGCCGAGCAGCAATTGCTGCTCAACAGAGTTCAGTAGAGAAATGTCAAGTCCATGGGATGCTCTCCTCTTCCAAGGCTACTACAACATTTCTTTTCCAGGGCCACCTTCTTGAAAAAGCAAAATTTCAAACTTTTTTTTTTTTTTTGGCTTAAACTGTGTTTTGGCTTGAAAAAATATAAAAAAATAATTTTTTAATAGGGTACACTTGGTAATTGAAAAGGATCCTAAGTAAGCAAGGTCATGATTGGATTGAGAAATACTCCACAATTATTGTTTCCTTTTTCTATTTACTAGCACATTTCCCCTCTTTTCAGTCCTGTTCTGTTTTTTCTTTTACCCATCATAGAGAAACATGCATGGACCCGTGCAAGGAATGGAAAGGACCTCCCCATGATTTGACTTCCACATCATTTTCTGTACATATGATAGAAAAATAAAGGTCCCAAATGTTTCTGTTCTTATGGTATGATCCAAAAGATTTGTTAATCTTTGCCCTTCACTAAAGCAAACCGTCAGATTTTGTGCTGATTTTGATGATCAGTTCTCAAGGGTCATGTCTTTTCCTTTTCCATGTCTAAAATATTGCTGCCTCATCATTTGTTTTGCATGGATCCTAAGTATGGCATCATTTCTTCTTTAGTTTTTGCATATATATATATAAAAAAAAACCTAGAAAATCCTAATAATACCGATTAGAAAAAATAAACTAAGAAAAATATTCCTTTCAAGCATGGAAAAAAAAACTAAAAAAATATCACAATATAGAAAAGAAAAATAAAAATAAAAAAATATCTATTTTCTAAAAATATTATTGCATCAAAATAGAATTGTAATAAATGGTCGAACAATGTTATCCATAGGAACCTCCTCGTCTTTTTCTGTATAAGTGCGTCATGTTCTACTACTTTTAAAATATAATTGTTTTAAAGCACGTAACAAAGCAAAATAACTCCCAAGAATTATTGGGTGTTTTAATACTAATTGGTGTAAATGAGAGTGAAGAATAAATGGTTTATATGAGTCAAAACTCTGAAAGACCAAGAACATCATAAAATACAAAAAGACTCAAAATTCTTAATTTTATTTCTCCATATCTCCACTTTTGAAAAGGCTATTACAACTCTTTATATAGAAAAAAAAACTAGAAAACTCTAATAATAATGAATAGAAAAAATAAACTAGAAAAAAAATTATATTCAAATAGGAAAAAAACACTAGAAAAACATCAAAATAAAAAACAAATAAATAAAAATAGGAAGAAATGAAATTAACTAAGGAATATTTTTCCTAAAAAATTTCATGCATCAAGTTCTCCATAGCCTGGTTTTTATTTACATTTATTTTTTTTTATCTGACTTGCAACATATCACGACTCTGTAAACTACTTATTTATAATTTTGAAATTTTATTATCATCTATTCTTTTTAGTAGTTTTAATCCATGGTTCATATTAGGTGCCTTTTGACCTACCATTATTTTGTGAATTTTTGTAATTCAAAATCACTATTTTTCACCTACAAATTAAAAAATCTCCATAATATCCCAAACATCATTTTTACTTTAAACAGTTATTTAATAATGGAATTTCAAAGTTTAATTTAAATCTTATAAATTTTTGGATCTGGGGTTTGAAACAATTTCTTATGATTATAAATGATGTTTAAGGTGTTGTGTGATGATTTCTACAACTGAAAAGTGGTTGGAAAAATAGAAAATAATGAGTAGTTAGAAGGGAAAAGGTAATACTAAAATCTCAGAAATTCCATTATTAATGAATGGAAAATTATTATTTTTAATTCTGATCAAACACAACTTAACATGAAATTAGATACACAACATTGGTTAGCTTTTAATTTTAATTATTAATCTTTAATCGAGTCAAAATATTTTTTTTTTAACAAGCAAACGAGAGATGTCTTGAACGATTTTTGAAAGTTAGAAAAAGAGATTAAAATTATGAATATTTCTAGAGGACCAACTGGGCAAACAATTACAAGTGCAGGGACCAAATATACTGTATCTTTCATATCACATCCAGCAAGCATGAGCTAGAGAATATAAAAGAAAAGGACATGAACATCGCAAGTTGCCAAACGAATCTCCTCTGTTTTCCATTGGACCCCTCTCTCTTTTCCCTTCTCTATAAACAAAATAAAAGGACTTAAAAGCACATCAATAAATAATTACTATACAATAATGGATGATTGCTTTGTATCCTTAATTTGATGTCTCATCCCGGCCGGGTTGATCCAGTATCTAAACTATTCGGGATTGAAAGAAATATATTGTAAAATATTCGGGATAATTTGTAACTCGAGTTAAAACCCGGGTCTCAACTCTTGAATTTTTTTCTTGATAAGATGACATTATTTTAATATTTATTTTTTAAAAAACACAACCAACCTAGACTGATTCTCTTACCCAAAACTAGATTCTTATCCCAAATTGGTTTCAAAACTGAGTTTCGAGTCTGTTTTTACAAGTATGGTATTATCTAGCACTACCCTTGGCTCGGAACAAGAGAAGATCTGTGCCCTTTTTCACGTGGCTGATGAATCCATGATGTATCTTTGGCCTTTTTCATGTGGATGATGAATCCATAATGTGTCATTTCTTACACAAATATTAAAAAGTGGAAGGCATCGAAAGAAACAAGAAAGAGACACTTCTTCCAAGTCATCTTCCACAAATCTTCCACTTCCTTTTTTTTTTGTTTCTCTCCTTCTAGATTTCAAGATCTGCATCTTCTCAACAAAGAAAATGGAAACCATGTTTCTAAGCCAGACAACAAGACCACCAAAGCCCACTAAAACCACTCCTTCTTTGAATATCTCATGAATCTTTAGCAGACGCACTCTCCCTTTTCCTTGATAATTTTCAAGAACCATAAAGGAACTCTCTTTTTATGGTGTTTGATAAAGCTTCTGAAAAGCAAAAGACTCAAAACCCCATCATTCCTTTAACTTCTCTCCATTTCCCAATCAAAATCTCTCACAGCTTTCTTTCACACCCATAAATCTATCCACACTCATTACCTACTCAACACCATCATTAACAACAAGAGCTAGCCAAGAAAAAGTAAAACCCTTTTCTTGAGTTCACTAAAGATGCAAGCTTTTCTCACGATCTTCCTCTCTACTTCCTTGTTCACTCTCTCTCTTTCAAGCTTCCTAGCTGAGCCAGTTTCTGGCCAAAACCAGCCTCTAAAACCAGGAGACTATTCAAACCCCAACACAGTCCCTGCATTTCCAGTCCAAACTGAGTCTCAAATTTGCCACTTGGACCTCTCAGCTGAACTTTTTGGTGGTGTGAATGATGCATGTGGTAGAGACCTTGACCGTAGCCGGTGCTGTCCAGTTCTTGCAGCTTGGCTCTTTGCAGCTCATGCAAGGTCAGCCCTTCAAGTCCACGCTTCAGCCCCGACACCATCACCTGATTTTCCAATGATGCCTGATGATTCACAAAAATGTGTGAATTCATTACAAAGTGCACTTCTGAGTAAAAATGTGAAGTTGCCACAGCCTAATGCTAGCTGTGATGCTATACTGTGTTTTTGTGGGATTAGACTTCATCATATTAGTTCCCTTAGTTGTCCTGCTGCTTTTAATGTGAGTTCTGGGTTTCATAATGCAACTCCTACTGCTGCTGTAACGAATTTGGAGAAGAATTGCAAGAATTCCTCTTATGCAGGGTGTACTAAGTGCCTTGGTGCCCTCAAAAAGGTTAGTTTTTAGAAGGAATTTTGCATTTATTGCTCCTTGTGAATGTTTCATCTTCAATGGGGAGAGGGATTACTTCATTTATTAAGGTTGGTTTTCTTGTGGGATTTTTTTTTGGGGGGTTGTGGGTTTTTTGATTGATTAATTCATCTGAAAAATTGGAGTTTTGGGTTCTTTTCAAGACTGCCCTTTTTTCCTGGGGTTGGTGATCTCGAGCTTTTCTTGACTTTGCAAATGAGTGGCCTCAATTCATTTTTTAGGGGATTTCACAACAATTTGAAGGGCATTTTCGTCATAATGTTCATATTATCATTCGGTACGATGCCTTCAGTTTATGCTGTGTCAAAAAAAAAAAAAATACCCCTTTCAATTCAAGGTCTTTTGTGGGAACTTGCTGGTTGTTGTCTAAGTAACAACTTGTTTTGTTCACAAGCAAATTAGTGGAAAAAGGTGTGAAGGACTAATAAGACTTTTTAGGGGATTTGCAAGGGCTAGTTTTCATTTTCTGTTCCTCACTCTCAAAGCAAAAAAAACAAGAGTATATGCTCCTGCTGCTATCACGCTTATAATAATTGGGCTTTTAGGTATGTATTGACTACTGCATTGCATAGTGAGAATAGCAGTTGAATAAGCAGAAGCAGAAGCAGAAGCATGAAAGTGAAAGTGGGGCAGTGTAGGTTTACTTTCAGGGTCTTCTTTTTGCTGTTTTGTGAAAACCCACCAAAGCTTTCTAGGGTAGACCCTCAGAAAGTCACCCTACCCATAGGTCCCATGCCCATGTGCCCTCCTACCGAACCTTTTACACTGCAAACAATTTGGTTGTCCATTTCCTCGAACACAACCTTTCCTCTTTGGTATTCCACCTTGTTCAAAAACCCTTTTTTTTTTTCATCTCTTGTGCATTATTTTCTTATGACTAAAACAATCTTGAATGTGATTGTTTTTACAGCTGAAGGCCAAGAATGGAACACAAGACAGGAGCACAAGAGATGAGAGGGCAAGCAAGATGTTCAACAGGGATTGCCAGCTAATGGGTCTAACTTGGCTCCTTGCAAGAAACAAAACTGAGTACATACCGACTGTTTCTGCTGTTTTAAGAGCCATAATGTATAGCACACACCCACCAGTGCTTGAATCCAAGTGTAGCCCTGATCAAGAGAACATGCCTTTGGCTGTTGATTCACTTCAATTTGAAAAGACACAGTCATCGTCTTCTTCAAGATCAACATCATCATGGCCTGGTTTTTGTTTTCTTGTTTTACCCCTAATGATTCTAGCTAGTGGTTGGTGAATGGCCTATACTACTGTACTTTTAGCCCTAGACCCTGTAATTCTTTTGGTGGTACATTTTGTTTTAGGGCAATCACGTGAAGCTAGTAGACAAACTAGCACTAAAACGGGCTAATTGGGGATTTTTTTTCCTTGTCGTTTAGCCCTCTGTAAATCTCAGCTCGTTTTTGCCGGAGTCTGTTCATTGACATCTTTTATAAGGAGGAACTCTTCGGGATTGATTCTTATTAAGTTTCAGCTTTTTAAAAAAAATTAATTTTTTTAAATGTTTTTATTATTTATAAATTTTAAAAAATAAAAAATATTATTTAATATATTTCTAAATAAAAATTATTTTAAAAAACATCTGCTATTATATTTTTAAATACTCGATGCAGTCACCTTATTAGAAAACCAGTAGATTTTTCATAGTTTTTCGCTTGCTTTTTTGCCAAATTTGTTCATATGAAAGCTGGTTCACATGGATTGTATTATAAAATTTTTATGTTTATAGAAGGAAAAAGGTGGGTATTTCTAGGGATTATTTACTAAGAAATATTAAACAATCAAGTTTGATTAATTAAATACTAATCAAAGGAATCTGTATCAATGGCAGCAATTAACATCAATGTGATCGAGGAATCAGTTCCCCAAGACTGAGTATGTTGGTCGTATATTAATGTCAATTATGAGCAAGAGTAGATCCTTTCACATTAATAGTCTTGGGGTTAGGATCTCTGATTATTAAACTTAAAGCATAAAGTTTTGGATGAAAAGTTTCATTAATTTATGTTAGTTGATGGATTCGAAACATAATATATGAATTCACATGCATATGCATGTTTTAGTGTGGTTCAATACTTGTCCTTTTGTGCTGTTCTTGCCTTCCATGGAAGGTGCTTTCATAGTTTCAACATTATATATATATAATTTTTTTTCTTTTGCATAAGTTCTCTTGCCAGACTATGCTTACTGTTCTGCAATCGGATCCGGTAATTACCTCGTGACCTGGGTGATGCGGAGTTTAGACCGAGCCGAGTCTCAATTAAAATAAAAAGAAAATTGATTTGGTAACTATGCTGGTGAGTATTTCTTGCAGAGAAAATTATCTGTGAAAATACTCCAACATAAAAACTATGCTCGTGAGTACTGCTTGTAGAGAAAATTATTGGAAAATAATTATCGAAAATTGTTGAAATTGGGACGTTGTTTGGATGGGGGAGATCTTAAGGTCTTTCAATAGCCTTAAACCCAACCCAGGGATTGCCTCCTCCCCTCCTAATGTTACGTCACCAATGCTACAAGTCTTGATCCATGGCATTTTGAATGCGAGGGAGCTTGAAGCATCAAGTCCAAGTAGGAAAGTAGGAAAAATTCTTTGAGAATTTTTTATGGTGATCAAGTCGTAACTATTAATATATATATATATATATATATATATATATATATATATATATATATATATATATATGTATTCAATATAGAAGATATAGATGCTAGAAAGAGAAAGAAACAACATAGAGGGAATTACACAAATATTTTTTAAATAAGTAAAAATATTTATGGTGAAATTAAATATGATTTTTTTCCTTTTTTTAATATGAATTTTCTCATATTAAGACCCCGTTTGTTTCACGGGAAGTAGTTTTTTAGAAACTATTTTCCAAACTTTCCCATGTTTGTTTGCTATTAGAAAAATTAGTCAACAAAAAACATTTTCCAGTCAAAGAAAAATTTGGCTTGGTTTTCAGAAAAATATTTTTCTTTTGTTTTAGGCAGATCCAGAAGTTGTGAAAAATTTATAAATGTCATATTATTTACTGATTATATCAAATCTGGTCCTCAAACTTTTGATTGCTATATATTTTGTTTTTAATTTTTTTTTTCAATTTCATCAATTAGAATTTGATTTTTATATTAACTTTGGTTCTTATTTTTATGATCTTTATTTGCTTTTTTCTTATAATTTTTTTAATTGAAAGTTTTTATCTATTAAATTTGGTTCTCATTCTTTTAATTATTACTTATTTTATTTGAAATAATTAATAAAATTGTAATCATTATTATTTTAATTTATCATCTTTCAATTTTTTTATCTGTTAGATTTGATCTCCATTATTTTAATTGTTATTTATTTTATTTGAGATAATTTATGAAATTAGATTTTTTTCAATTTCATTCTCATTCAACTTTTTAATTTATAATATTTATTCCTTATTATTTTAATAAACTTAAAAAAATAAAATATTAATAAGTTATTTTCCAACTCATTTTCGATAACATAACCAAACACTTAAAAGTATTTTTCAATTTATTTTTCATGAAGCTACCAAATATCAAAAAAATAATTTACTTTTCAAGAATTTATTTTTCAAGAAAATTACTTTTTAAAAAAAAATTATTTTTAAACAAATAAACATGTATAGCTATAATCAACCATCATAAAACTTCTCAAGCGCTTCTAGCAATAAGATGTTTCATAAGTTTAAATACAAAAAAAACAGTTGTAAGAAGTTCATTACCAGTTAGAAGTCATAGATATATATGTCCAAAACAAAAATGTTAGAAGGATAAAAAAAGAGTCTCTACTCTTCTACCTTTCTTGGAAACTGTTCAAAGGAGAATCATTTCGACTCGTAACAAGGATCAGTTGCCGACAATCATGTAGCTCAACTGGCAGTAAAATCCCTCTCTTGCTAGAGATCTTGTGTCAAAAACAGAAAAAAATAAAATAAAGGATTGGTTCAGAACATCCACCAAGTTTAAATGGATTTACTAACTTTATATTTTTCCAATCTCATCATGAATCCTCGTTCCATAAATTTTATAGTCTTTACCTCCTAGTAGACAATCCTCATTCCAAATTCAGAAAAATTCAGTGTTCATCATCCCTTGCCTATAAGCCATAACAGGTCGAGAAACGTATCAATTGCATAATCAATGTTCTGCAGTAGTAGCTCCTTGTTGCCCAGCCGCTCGAGTTGTTCTGGATCTTCCTCAGACTGTTAAAATATTGCAAGCCTTCAAGTTCAAGATTGGATAGTGGAAATATCATAAACATTCTGTTACACATCTATACAAAGGGAACAAGGATAGATACATAAAGGTGGCATACTTCTGGTTGTAGCAATGTTTCAATGCCAACCGCAGCAAGATCAGCTGAAACAGTTTTTGACCCTTCCGAGGCTGCCTTAGAGTACGTAGTAGTACTTCACGATGGCCAGTTTTGGGAAAACGTATGCGTACAGAAGAACACAAAGAAGCTCAAAAAATGCAGAGATGGCAAGAAATGAAACTGCAGAGAGAGGTGGAACACAGTTGGTCATACAAATCGAATTGGCAGAAGACTGAAGAGTACACTATCTCTAAAACCAACAATTATCAAGAATTATTAGCAACACATACATGTATGAAGAAAGTATAGGAGTTCAGATTTGTGCTCAATTGCAAAGAGTTTTGAGAACAAATTGTTCTTGGGACTGAATAAAATTCTAAATAGCAAGCAAGAGAAATATTGTCATTGGTACTCCA
This sequence comes from Populus nigra, assembly GCF_951802175.1. Taxonomy (NCBI): domain Eukaryota; kingdom Viridiplantae; phylum Streptophyta; class Magnoliopsida; order Malpighiales; family Salicaceae; genus Populus; species Populus nigra. Next base: position 14,922,768 of record NC_084863.1, read on the forward strand.
TGCACACATGGTAGCAATTAGCAAGCTCCTGAATTCGAAAAGAAGTTAAGAAAACGAAATTTGGGTTCAAGAAGATAAACGCAATTGAGATGAAATTATCAGTTATATGATCATAAATCACTCAAATTGTATTTGTGATTAGACGTAAAACGATTCCATGGTAACTTGGATCAGCCAGCAGATACTTTAAATGAATTGAAGTACTCTCAAACATCACACAAGCAAGAAATTCAATAGATATCTCAATAATTAAGTACAAGAAAGTTGCAAGAGATTAATATAAAGTTATTCGTGAAGCTTCCATCCTTCTTTTATTTAATTAAATTATAAAAACTAAATATAAAATAGTGATAAATTCATGTAAAAGCATGTGATAGAAGTAATATAAAAATATTTTTCATGTTTAAATTTTTGAGTTGAGATTAAAAAAAAAAGTTTTCTATTTACATGAATAAAAAAATAAAGGAAAATTGCATTGCTACTAGGTTTTGGTGGAAAACGAATAGCAGACCTTCCAGAACTATCATCAGGAAACCATTTTCAAGTAAGAGAAATGGAGGTTCATTTTTCACAACTTTTCTTCTAAATAAAATTACATGAAGCAAAATGAAAAGGGGATTGAACATACTGGCTCGCTTGCGAAGTTCATCCTGTGAATTGTCGAATGCTGCTTTTGTAATTAACCTCGAAGCAGAGATTAGAGCTCCTGATGCTGATAAACCAGCGAGAAATGACTGCAGAAGTTCTATACAAGGAAAAGGGTCCCACTAAATTGAACCAAACTCAAATATTTGTGCAGCACAGAAGCACACGAGAAATGTAAACTGACTGTACACACTGACCTGAACAAATTCCGGTTGCATGAAGGAGAGCTCACCAACCATTCCACCCTGTACATGAGCATCTGCGAGTCCAAATGCCCCACTGAGTGCACAGATTCCAACAAAGGTTCCAAGTCCTCCTTTCCCCGATGTTGGTAAGAGTGCGTTTAGAATTGAGTTAATTTTTGTTGTTATAGTTTTAAAAAATAAATTTAGAAAAATTATTTTTAGTTATGAATGATTTAATTAAAATATGTGTTTAATTAAATTTGTAGTTGAAGTTGAATGTTTAACAAAAAAAACATGTCTAATTGTAATATTTTTATTTTACAATTATATTTATATACATTTGATTATTAATACATTGTAAAAGCAACAATGTAAATTACAATGTTCATTTTATTATTCTATTAAACTTATTGTAATCTCATCATAAAAATAATCTATTCATGAAGAAATATGTATTTCACTATAATATACTTGTTAATTATTACTTAACTATAAAAGCAAAAGCAATTAAATTCATATATATGTTTCATTCTACTTTATCATTTAATAAATTAAAAAAATTAGTTTTTTCTGTTGGTGTCAAGCATTGATATAGGTATGTTCAAATACAAACACTCCAAACATTTTAGAGATAATTTATAGTTTTTTTATTCATACAGTTGTTTTTTAAACTAAGAAAAATTATATTTGCTTTTACTATTTAGATAAATTTCATATATCTTCTTGAGTTTATATGTCCATTATAAATTATCTTATACAAATTCTAAAATTAATAATTTTCTTATAATTTTTCATGATATATAGGCTTCTTAGCATGAACTCTATATACTATAACATTGAACCGCCAATCTTCAACCATAAGTGAGTTTGCATGTGACAAATTCTCTTTTCTAATAACAAGGAACGCTGTTCAAATAAAATTAAGCTTCCATCTCTAATAATTATTTAGTAAATATTTTCTTCAAAAAATTCTCATTAAAACAATAAGTTTTTAAAATTAAAAATTCATTTAAAAAAAGATTACGAACATAGTTTTCATTGTATCGTGTGTATAGTATACGCCCTAGACAACCTTCGCTCTTACACCGCAAGGTGAGAAGTTATTACTAATATCAACCAACTTGCTCTAAGTATCAATAAACACAATAATAAAAAGATAATAGAGTTTATTAATTTCTAAAAACCCTAAAAAAATCATAGAGTTAATTAAGGATACTTTTAAAATACTCTATTTTTGTTCATTAAAAGTTTTCTTGCGAAAAGGCTCTTACAACCTTTATATATAAAAAATTGAAAATGCTAATAATACTATATAAAAAAAACCATAGAATTATTACTAATTAACTTGCTAATAAACTAACCCTAATTAAATAAAACTAACAAGTACTAAAAAATCTTAATTAACAATTAAGTAAATGTTGTCATGGAAATCATTTAGCTTAAATGGGATTTGTGTTCCACGTCAATAAAGAAAGAACTCAAATTATAAGGAACTAGGAATTAATCTACTCCAGTTTTTAATTAGAAGTTGGTTCAAGAAATATTCAAATCGAAGCATCAACAGAAAAACAATATAAAAAAAATCACTAAGAAAATCTGAAACCAGCAAAAAATTGCAAGAAATGGAGGTGAGAAATACCGGGAAAATGTAAGCATTATAATCTTCAATTGTGAGCATACTATTCCAAGAAACTAGGCAACCAATTCCAAGCAGCCAACATACTAGCATAGCAGCATACTTTCCCTGCATAAACCGCACAATTAGCATATCAGAAATTTCTTCAAGAACATAGACAATACCTAGTTGCTAAGTTTCCTCCTGACATCAATGAAACTTCTTCGCGAACATAAAATTTACAAACTCAAGCTTAGCAGGAGCTACCCTGTCGTCGAGTGTTGCCATAATTGTTTTCTTTCCATTAGCTACTGCAAACATATACAACTTAGCACTGCAACATGTTGAACTAAATTGGTGAAGTATCAGAAAAAATACCAAAATAAAACCCGTGGAAATCAACCAAATCAATGAGTAGTTTTAAATATGAATTTTATATAAAATTTCCATGGTTAAGAATGTGGGACCTTTTATATTTTAATTCTATATCTATCATTAAAAAAGTGTTTCCCCTCTAATAAATAAAAAGAAGGAAAGCCACCCACATGTCGATTTCCGTTGTTTGGAGTGTGAAAAGTTCATAAAATAGCTCAAGTCAAATATCCCCTCAATGTTATGATGATCACAATATAGATATTTGGACAGAGATATCTTAACTTTCAAGAATATTTTATACAAACAGCTCACTAGCTTGGAGACGTCCTAGCTTGGATTAATTGTAAGTGGATTTGTTCACCATGTTAACTTCTAGCTCTCAATCTAAGGAAGGATGCGAACAAGAAACTTTTTGCGATTATTTTTTTTAAAAAAACCCAGTTTTCATCTTTTTAAACCGGGTTTGATAACTATAAATTCAGGTCCCAGGTTCATGATATTGCCAATCTCCAGAGCCACATTCGGTCCGACGGTTTGAAATTGTGGTGCCTGAACAGTTTACATTGGTATTCTTTCGATTAAACCCGAATACCCAATGCAGGTTGGGTAACACTGGATTGCTGAAACGAAAACTACTAGACTGGGTGAACTCAACCGACCGGGTTTATGTGACCCACAAAATCGTCGGTGAGTATACGTGATGAGATTTGCAGTGGAGGCCACCCTTACTGATGAAAGCCGCGTGGTTGCTGGAGGGAAGTTGATCATTGGCATGTGTGGCAGCTACAGATAATGTGTGTGTTAGACAATTGACATTTTAACACTAGTGTTTCAGTTTGTCTAAATCAAGTATTGTCTGTTTTCTTTTCTTTTCATTTCTGTTTTGATTTGGTCAAAGTAAATCCCTTGTTTTCTGAAGTTGTTGCTAAGTTAGTGGAAACACATTGTCCACTACAGAGTTAGTGGTAGCACATTGTCCACTACAGAGTTAGTGGCTGTTAACTAGGGAAGTTTGTTAAGTTTTCTCATGTATTTAAAGACATGCAGTTAATGAAATACTCACTGAGACATTTTATCAAACACCTTGTGTGTAGTTCGTGTTCTTCATTACTCAACATTGTTGTTCTTGATTGTGCATCCCTTCACCTGCACAAAACACAGCAATATAATTCTCAACAGTGGTATCAGAGCTCTCTTAGATCTTACAGGACCAAAACATTTTTTTTCAAATCTCAAAAATGACATCCAACAACCTACTTTTAAACTCCCCTATTATATTCACTGGCGAAAACTACCACATTTGGTCAGTGAAGATGCAAGCTTTTCTTGAAGCTTATGATCTTTGGGAAATTGTTTCCGAAGACAAACCAGTAGCTCCCTTACCAACAAATCCCACTATAGCTCAAATCAAGTTCAGCAATGAGGAAAAGGCAAAGAAATCCAAGGCAAAATCAATCATCCAGAATTCTGTGGCAGAAAGCATTTTCTACAGAATTATGGCATGCAATTCAGCCAAAGAGGCTTGGAACAAACTAAAAGAAGAATACCAAGGCAGTGACAGAACAAGGCAAATGCAAGTGCTGAATTTGAAGAGAGATTTTGAGGCACTTAGCATGCAAGAAGATGAAACAATCTCCAAGTATTCTGATCGAATTTCACTAATTATCAACAACATCAGATTACTTGGAGAAGACTTTCCTGACAGCAGGATTGTGGAGAAGGTTCTTGTGACTCTTCCTGAGAGGTTTGAATCCAAAATCTCTTCTCTTGAAGAATCAAAGGACCTTAGTAAAATCTCATTAGGTGAACTAATGAGTGCTCTTCAAGCACAGGAGCAACGAAGAACAATCAGGCAAGACAGATTGACAGAAGGAGCCTTTTATGTGCAAAAACAACAAGCTGTAAAAGGAAAGAAGTTGCTTAATCTGAGAAGTAAAGGCAAAAATGAAGGGGGCAGCACCAGTGAAGGTTCAAAACAGAAGAAGTTTCCTCCTTGCACTCACTGCAAAAGAAACACACATTTAGAAAAATATTGCTGGTGGAGGCCAGATGCAATTTGTGGAAATTGCAAGCAATCAGGGCACATCACAAAGGTCTGCAAGTTTAAAAATTCAGACCCAAAACCTCAACAAGCTCACTTTGCGGATGAAGTTGATACACAGGAGGAGCAATTCTTTGCTGTCACTTGTTTCTCAACAAATGATTCAGCTGATACTTGGCTTATCGATAGTGGATGCACACACCATTTGTGCAATGATGCTGGAATGTTCAAAACCCTTGATGAATCTTACAAATCCAGAGTAAAGGTTGGCAATGGAGAATTTCTGGAGGTCAAAGGCAGAGGGTCAGTAAATGTTCAAACAAGTTCAGGTATCAAAATCATTCCTGATGTGTTATTCATACCTGAAATCAGTCAAAATTTGTTGAGTGTTGGACAAATGATGGAGAAAAACTATTCTCTTCAGTTTAAGGATCATAAATGCACTATCTTTGATCCTTCTGGAGAACAAGTGTTCTGTGTAAAGATGAAAAACAGAAGCTTTGTTGTTGACTGGGATAAAGTATCCAATCATGCATATGTGAGTGCTACTCAGGATATTTCAAATCTTTGGCATAAAAGATTTGGCCATTTCAATCAAAAGGGTTTGTCAATTCTGAAACAAAAGGAAATGGTTGAAGCATTGCCTACATTGAATGGTGAGCTTCAATTGTGTGAAACATGTCAACTTGGCAAGCAATCCAGACCACCATTTCCTAAAGGGCAAGCAGGGAGAGCCAGCCAAAAGCTTCAGCTCATCCACACTGATGTGTGTGGACCTATGAAGACAGCCTCATTATGTGTAACAAGTATTTTATTCTCTTCATTGATGATTATACTAGGATGTGTTGGGTGTATTTCATCAAATTTAAGAGTGAAGTATTTACAATCTTTCAAACATTCAAAGCTTTAGTTGAGAATCAAAGTGACATGCTAATTAAATGCTTAAGATCTGACAATGGTACTGAATATACCTCAAATCAGTTTCTTGAGTTTTGCAACAGCAGAGGCATTGTGCACCAGTACACTACACCATACACACCACAACAAAATGGTGTGTGTGAGAGGAAGAACAGAACAGTAATGGAGATGGCTAGATGTCTCTTACTTGAAAAGAAAATGCCAAACAAATTATGGGCAGAGGCAGTCAATACCTCTGTTTACTTGCTGAACCGACTTCCAACCAAAGCACTGGAGGACAAGACACCATATGAAGGCTGGAATGGTGTCAAACCTGCTGTAGATCATCTTCGAATCTTTGGCAGCATATGCTATTATCATATAGCTGAGCCAAAGAGGAGCAAACTTGACAACAAAGCTCAGAAGGGAGTTCTTGTGGGCTATGGAATAACTACCAAAGGATACAGAATCCTTTGCTTACAAACAGAGAAGGTAATTCTCAGCAGAGATGTGAAGGTTGATGAAGCAATCACATGGGATTGGGAACATCAGAAAAATATGATTTCTGATCAACCATTCACCATTCAACCTCAGCTGGTAGCTGATGAATCAGTGGATGACTTTCCAGTTAGAGGCACAAGATCATTGGAAGATATTCACCTAAGATGCAACATGGCAATTCTAGAACCAACCAGCTATACTGAAGCTCAAGAATTTCCAGCATGGAGGAGAGCAATGGAGGCAGAAATGGAAATGATCAACAAAAATGCAACATGGCAGTTGATTGAAAGGCCTAAGCATCGCAAGGTGATAGGTGTAAGATGGGTTTTTAAAACAAAACTCAATCCAGATGGGTCAATATGCAAATACAAGGCTAGATTGGTGGTAAAGGGTTATGCTCAGCAATATGGTGTGGACTACCTAGAGACCTTTGCTCCAGTAGCAAGGTATGATACTATTAGACTTCTCATTACACTTGCAGCACATAACTCTTGGCAGATTCACCAACTTGATGTCAAGTCTGCCTTCTTGAATGGATTTCTTGCTGAAGAAATCTTTGTAGAGCAACCTAATGGGTATGTTGTTAAAGATAAAGAAGATTATGTGTATCTACTAAAAAAGGCCTTGTATGGGTTGAAACAAGCTCCCCGAGCTTGGTATGACAGAATGGACACACATCTGTTTCAACTTGGGTTCAGCAGAAGCCAAAATGAAGCAACTTTGTATGTGAAATCCTGTGGTAACCATTTTCTAATTGTATCTATTTACGTAGATGATATGCTCATCACAGGAAGTGAACTTGGAATGATCCAAGAGTTCAAAGATGAAATGAAGAAGATGTTTGAGATGTCTGATCTTGGAATAATGAACTACTTCCTTGGAATGGAAGTGATACAATCCAGCCATGGCATTTTTACATGCCAAAAGAAGTATGCTTCAGACATCCTAAAAAGATTCAAAATGCAGGATTGTAAACCAGTAGGGACTCCTATGACAACAAGTATCAAGCTTAGCAAGGATGATGAATCTGAAAAAGTGGATGAAAGGTTGTATAGAGGCTTAATTGGCAGCCTTCAATATCTCACAGCAAGCAGACCTGACATATTGTTTGCTGTGAGCATTCTTTCAAGGTTCATGCATTCTCCAAAGGAGACTCATTTTATTGCAGCAAAAAGGATACTTAGATATATTAAAGGTACCATTGATCTTGGTATTTTCTGCCCAAGATCATCAGAAGGAGCTGTGGAACTAAAAGGCTATACTGACAGTGATTGGGGAGGCTGTGTTGATGATTCAAGAAGCACTTCAGGGTATCTATTCTCACTCAATTCAGGTGTCTTCACTTGGAGTTCAAAGAAGCAAGAGACAACAGCTCAGTCCACTGCAGAAGCAGAGTACATTGCTGCTGCCGCTGCTGTCAACCAAGCAATTTGGTTGAGGAAAATGTTAAAGGATTTGGGACATGAACAGATTGAAGCTACTAAAATCATGTGTGATAACAGTTCTGCAGTATCAATTTCAAAGAATCCAGTCTTTCATGGACGTACAAAGCATATCAAAATCAAGTTTCATTTTATTAGAGAAGTTCAACAATCTAATGAAGTGATGCTGATTCATTGTTCTTCCGAAGAACAACTTGCAGATATATTTACCAAACCACTACCTAAAGAGAGATTTGAGACATTAAGACAAAATATTGGAATTTGTCGTCAAAATGTCAAGGAGGAGTGTTAGACAATTGACATTTTAACACTAGTGTTTCAGTTTGTCTAAATCAAGTATTGTCTGTTTTCTTTTCTTTTCATTTCTGTTTTGATTTGGTCAAAGTAAATCCCTTGTTTTCTGAAGTTGTTGCTAAGTTAGTGGAAACACATTGTCCACTACAGAGTTAGTGGTAGCACATTGTCCACTACAGAGTTAGTGGCTGTTAACTAGGGAAGTTTGTTAAGTTTTCTCATGTATTTAAAGACATGCAGTTAATGAAATACTCACTGAGACATTTTATCAAACACCTTGTGTGTAGTTCGTGTTCTTCATTACTCAACATTGTTGTTCTTGATTGTGCATCCCTTCACCTGCACAAAACACAGCAATATAATTCTCAACAGTGTGACTGCCATTACCTCGAGGCTAAGGACATCCAAGGCCATGCAATAGAATAAGGTACAAGGAATAGATTACCAAACATCACAAGATTATCCATTTTTAAACTATATTGTTATCCTTACATCTCATGAGCTCATATTCACATAGCATTCCTCTATGACATTGGATGTTTTGGCTCTGTTGCGAAACAAACCAGTTCACAACTTGAATATATGAAATATATGGTGATTCATTTAACAAGTGACTTAAGTCCACCATGGATCATCTCCGGTTCTGAAATCTGTTTCGACCCATGGAACAAAGACCACCTTGCCGTCGTCTACGTCGCAGTGAGCCAATGCCAATGACTGTGCCGAGAAGTAAAATTGAAGTTGGATATTGATAAGTGTGAAATCAAAAATCAAGTAAACTGTTACTAATTGTTGATCTAGAACAACTGTTGTCGTTCTTTCATGATCTAAGATAAAGTAACTAATCCGCTGGGAAAATTCTGTTTGACTTACCAGGGGAGCTGGCCCTCGGACAACTCTTCCTTGGTCATTGTACTGGGATCCGTGGCAGGGGCAGATGAACTTCTTCTCGGCCTGGTTCCATGGCACAACACACCCAAGATGTGTGCACACAGCGTTAATTCCATATGTTGCAAGAGTTCTATCTTTCTCAACAACAAGGTAGGTTGGATCTCCCTGAAGTCCACAAAAGAATCCAAAGGACGTTTGAGCACCAAACAGATTAGCCATTAATGAAAATTGTGTTCAAAAGGCAAGAAAATGATTTAGTTTAACAAAATTTTACAGGCCCTTGTAGAAGTGTGAGAACGATGGTTGAATTCCCACAAACATCTCTTTACCATAAATTGCAACTTCTAATAAAATCTTGCAAGAAAATAAAAGGCATGAATGTTATATTTTCTTTCGAATTAATAAGTGGAAAATATGATTTAAGATTGGAAGGAAAACATGATTGAGGAAAATGTGCACCGTCATAAAGATCACTACATGCAATTGGCACATAATATAGCAAAAATTAATGTTTACAATAACAGTATAAAAATTCATTTTAAATTGTTTCAGAAACATTTATTTTATATTTTTACCTTGTCTCTCCAATTAAATATGTTTATACCAAGACACTAAATAAATACAACAGTGATAATTTGATAAGAAAACAATAAACCTTGATAAGATAGGGAAACGAAATAAAAAAACATGTGCTTCAGGAGATAAAAAGAGAGCTGCCAGTACCTTCAATCCTTGAGAAAGGGTTCGGTCTCCAGGGCCATGAGTCTTAAGCCATTGCTCTGCAACGATATCATTTCCAAGGGCATCCTTGGCAACGGTACCGCCACCACCACCTCCTAGTCTGTTAAGATTTTCCAATTACAGCAAGGAAAAGTAATTTGTGTTTAGCAAAGTCCCAATGGAACGTTGTATATTATCGTTCCTAATGGCCAGCAATTTAATACCTAAACAAATGAACTACAGCAGTAGTGAATGACCAATTTAGAACTTGTTAGCAGACAAGATTAATAACAAAGAAGTAATTTATAAACTTAAACACAAAATGGTGAATTTGTTACTCTTTACTTCTTAAGATGATCAGTGGAACTAGAATTTTAGGAAGAGTGGCTTTAAAAGGATCAAGTTTTCCATTGAAGAACTTATCAATTAAGCTTGTACTTTCCATGATAAATTGAACCTATCATTCAAGAAGAAGAGGAGGAGATGGCATTTCTTACCCACCAGGGACAAAGAAATAAGTATAAGGAATCAACATGCCAGCAGTGGGGAGTGAAAGAGCACCCAAAAGAAGCAGATTCATAAGCTGCCTCTTACCCATGTCAGGCACTCTATCATCAGCAGGAATACTTGTAGCCTGACATGCAATTCTCATTCCTTTCTCTTTTGTCACCATATTTGTCCTTGCTGGTTTCACAAACGCTGCATGTGTAGGAGAGAACATGCCACTCTTGCTAGAGCATAGCTAATACACATAACAAACAAACACATAATTCAATCGAAAAAGTCTAAGAGAAGGAAATTAAGTTCCAGGATAATCATTATTTGATGGGATTTTTTCCCTTTTCTTTTCTTTTTACCTGTGAGGGAGTGGCAGGGGACAGAGTAGTGGAAGCCATGGATTGAGGATTTTTGGCACAGGAAAGTGAGTGTTCTGGATGGTATTGTGAATGGTTCGGTGATGTAAGAATGCGGTTAAAACTGTAACGACCACAACTGTACTAGATAAGACACGTGAGCTAGTATTGTGCCACACGACCACATGTTTAGAGATATTGCTTCTCTTTGAAAACACTTTTGAAAATACCCAATAATCTCTGAAGTCTAAACCACATGTTTAGAGATTCATTTTATACTCACTATATATAAAATGAAATGCATTGGATTAGAGGGGATTTAGGGCATCCATTCGATGAGTTTTCCTGGTAGAAACAGAAGTCTGTGTCTTTCGACCTTCATTATTTCGTAATTTCATCCCAACCAAATTTATTATAAATTAATGCTTATATTTATTTTAATCTTTTTATTTTATAGGAGATCCATGGGATCTGGATGATATAATAGGGGCATGAAGCTTTCCTCCCATTCTAATTTTCCACCTCCTTTTTCCGAGATTTAAAACAGAGATCTGCTAGAAGAAAAATGGCTAGGAGTCTTTACGGAAGGAATGCCTCTTGGTGGTTGCTCAAGCGGCAATATTTATCCATTTTCAAACTTGTTCTATTACCCAAATAACTGTAATTAGGTCAGCATATGGGTCTTGGTGACTAAGAACCATGCTCAAATTAATGATAACCTATGTTGAGCGGTGAGAGAGACGAGTGGAGACTCGGAGATTAATGGTTGGCGAGGCTATGCTAAATGCTAATCATGCCAAGAGGTTAACAATGGCTTCCGCCAGTAATGGGCTGCCAGTTCTGGACTTCTATGCAACTACAAGTCTGGACTCTAAACTCGTGTCCTTTTTTATGGGGCTATCTGCATGAGGGCAAGGCGTGAAGCTTGCACTAATCATGCAATTGCATGTGTCTTTTACTCTCCTTCTCTCTCTCTCTGCCTTGAAAACCTCTCTCCTTTTCTCACACCTCACCCTGCCTCTCAAATCGCAATACTATAACAATGTTTCTGTACATATTCAACATATATATCAACAATTCGATATGTAAAGAGAAGGTGGAAGAAAAGCAAAAAAGAGTGGGAACAAAATGAGTCTTTCAATGAGTGAAAAATGGATATGTTTTGAGTTCTTTAGACCTTCTCTTGCATCAATACAGAGAAGAGAGAGAGAGAGAGAGAGTCCATTGTTTTCGTCAAAGAAGAAGACACCTAGCAAGAAAAAGAAAAGGAAAGATGGTAAATGTGTGTAAATAAATAAATGGAAAGGAGAGGTGTACGAGAAGAGGCAACCTTGAAGCAATCCAAAAAACATTAATGGAACGTTCTTCAAAGACATTTCGAAGTTATGAAATACTCCAAGCTGTTTGGCTTCTTCTGGTATCACTAGCTTTTTTTGTCTCCCAGCTTCAATCTATCTCCATAATTAACTAACATTAATCTTTTCCTACACATAGATAGTCATATAAACTTAATTAGAGAATATAATTAATTTATTGCAATCGAGATTTTGAAGTTTGAAGATGAAATCCTCGGTAGAATGCTATTAGATTAAGGGGAGATCATCAATTAAAATCCCAACTATAATTCATTTTATACTAACTAATCAAACAATTTCTCTAAACCTTTTTTGTTGCTTAATGAAATCCTTTTCCAGTTCACAGACCTGTTTTGAAGTTACCGAACCCCTCATACCCCATAATTGCCCTGACTGAGTCTCCCTTTTTGAAGAGGTCTGAGAAGTATGAAACTGCAGTTGCCTTGATGTCTGTTGGAGTGTTGTAGGTGAGCCCATGATGCCTTATTTGTGTTATGTGGTTCCAACTTCTCCTCATACTAGATGCCAAATGAAAGAACTTGGTGTTCTTACCACCTAATTTGCACCAGTTTTATCTTGATTTTTGCCTCCAAATGGCCTCTGCACATTTACTAACTTCCCAATATTCAGAATTTAGTCTATGCAATTTTGTGAGCTCTTGTTGCGTGAGTTGTCTGTTCTCCCCTGCCCTTTCTAGTTGAGCAATTGCTTATTGAAGCTATATCATTCTTGTATCCTGGTTTCTAAATTCAGTCTTGTTCCACAGTCAAAATCTGGAGATCAAACAACTAATCTTCCTGACCGTTCTAAATCTGCAACAGTATCCCATAATTCATGAAGAATCTTTATAAATTATGGTTGATCAGCCCTACAGTTTACAAACCGGAAAGACTTCCACCCCCAACTCTTGTTATGTAATCCTAGAAGCATCTGATAGTGATCCGACAAGCCCCTGGGGTAACGTAATAAAGCTAAGTCTGGGAATTGTAAATGACACTCTAGAGCTGCTAAGGCCGTATCAATATGACTCATAGATTGCCCCCGAAATCTAGTGTAGCGATGACCATTTAAAGGGTACTCTACAAGATTGCAGTGAGAAATAAAAGAATGAAAATCCTTTGAGCCAACCGCGTTCAAGTAAGCACTTTCTATCACCACCGTGCAAAATTTCATAGAAATCCCCTACGATAAACAGAGGAATTGCAATGGCTACTTGTAAAATACTAATCTTCCCCCATAAAACGCGCCTCTCAGCAACTAAACACCCTGCATATACACCAATAATTGCACAGGCAAAATTTGTTTTGACATGACTACCAAAAATTGCATTCCATTGCCCACTGCACTCTATATTGTCAACCTTAAAGTTTTCCTCATTCCATATTACCAGAATCCCACCAGGATTATTAACAGAGTCCACCGAGTGCCACTTTACATTAGGATCATTCCACATTGCATAAACTATACTAGGTGTATATATTCTCCGCTTAGTTTCTAAAAGGATGCAAATATCAATGTTGTGGTGCAAAAGCATCTTTTTAACAGCCACCCTCTCAGTAGACATGCTTAATCCACAACTATTCCAAAAGAAAATTTGCATAAATAAGGAGATTTAATCCTTACCAAGGTAAAGGTAGACCAGAAACTACTGATTCGCAGCCCAATCACCATGCTCCCTATCCAATTGCTTTGTAATGTCAGCAGTTAGAACTGCCAGATTGTCTGTATTTTGAAAGCCTAGAACCTTGGACTTCATCATTTAACATCTCTTGGACTTCATCATCATTCACAATTTGTTCTTGGGCATGCACGTCACGAAGGTGAGTGTAACGAGCGTTGCCTTGTTTGATTCCAGAGTCAAACGAGATTTAACCATCCTCTACCGTATCTACCATAGCTTGTTTAAAGCTGTCAGTTGACAGAAAGACTTTAACCTTCCTCTTCCTTCTCTGTGAGATCATAGGATGTAGTGAAGGCTGGTCGCTTGTGCTGACGACTGCTCTATAGAGTTGGCCCTTTGATAAGTGAGGACTGTCAAGAGGCATGAATTCATGAACCGGGTTGTGATGTGATGTCTCAACATTGGAGTTTGTTGGGCCCTTCTCTCCAAATGGGTCCTTTTCCTTTCCTGATGGGGCTTCAAATCCCACACGCTGCTTTTGGGTAAAACTTTTCGTTGTTTTGTTGGAATCTCGTAGTCGTAAATCGACTGTGCAATATTTTCAGAAGCAGAATTTTAGCAGCAACATCAGAAGCAGCTGTTTTATTGAGTTTCAAATCTCGGTTGTCATGTGAAGAACTAAACACATCTTCAAAGAACGCCAAATTTGCCAAATCTCCGCATTTTACAATTGCATCCTTCTCTTCATTTGCAGCATCAGAAGTGTCAGCAGTACTACTCTCAGTCTCCCTATCATCTTCCTGATGCATCAGATCAAAAGCATTAAAGTGAGTAATTATTATTTCTAATAATTTTTAGATATTAATTTTTTTTAGATTTTTTTATTGTTAAATTAAAAGTGAATAATATTTTCTTGCCAAATTTTTTTAAAATATTTTTAAAATATATGCAAAAATCTTTTGAGATTTTACAAACTTGTTGTAAAATCCATGCAATATAATTTTTTTTAGAACATGCCAAAGTATTTTAGGTTTATTTTTAAAAAATGCTCTAATAATTTTATGGATTTTTTGCCATATGAAAAAAAATATTTTTTATGCTTTGTTTTGCAAAAAATCCAATTTTTTTTATAATAATAATATCAAAACAGGCTTGAGGAGGTGTTTGTCAAACACACCTTTAAATATAAAAAAACCCTTTAGCAAAAATATGGTCAATCTTTGATAAGAACCCACTAAGAAGGCTTGAAGTATGAACACATGAAAAAAAAATTAGTGGTTTTATAAAATAGGTATCACAGTCATCAATGACTGAGTTATCCACTTTTAAGGCTTTGTCGGGGCAACTCTAATATCATCGTCGTTGAAGACTACCTGAAGTTGGTAGAGAGGGTGAATACCTTTCGTTTGGATCCAATCTCACTCGATTTGGAGGCCTATAGCTTCACATTCATTCACTTGAAGGTGTCAACTTGATTAGCTCAGAATCTACCACTATAGTGATGGTTGATCAGATAAGATATTGTTGAGTTCATTGAAAAAAATAGGATGTAAACAGTTGATGAAAGCAGCTGATCTTTGTAGAGGAGGTGTTTTTTAGTTGAATTATGGTAATTACAGCTTTAGAGGTGATCAGAAACGCCATATTTATTTGCGTGAAGGTGCTTACTCGATCAACTAAAATTGCTAAAGAACTAAACAATGGTCGAATGATGAGCCATCTAGGTTAAACCCTAAAATTAGAGTTTTTTAATTTGGAATTTGGCAAACTTCAATTTAGTCCATGTTTTTCCACTTACTTTTAATTGCACCCATAATTGCCTCCCAAACTTTTAATTTCATGAAATTCCACCCCTATCAAACTTAATTGAAGCCCCAAAGTTGACATCCTGTTTTATTTTAGTCCTTAGTTTTGAAATTGTATTTTAACCCTTGATCTATTAACAAACTTTCAATTTCTTCAATTTGATCATTGATTTGATCAATTTCAACTCTTGCAATCTCGCATCTTTTTTGGTTTGGTAATTGGTTTTAAATTTCTTCAATCAAGTCCTTAATTGCTTATTAAATTTTAATATTTATGCAATTAAGCCTCTGATTTGACTAAATTAACTTAATAAAATTGCAATTCAACCTCTAGATTTTAATTTCTTCCAATTAAAACATAAATTCAAGTAGGCGTGTGCCACCTAAAAGATTAATATGACCAAGATTGTGGCACCCAATCTGATTTTGTCAAATCGATAGCTCTATTATATTTAGTTAATTTTGATGGTTTAATCCATTTTTTCAAATTATTTTTCACTGAAAAAAAATATTAAATAGATATTTTTTATGTTATTTTTAATGTATTGATATAAAAAATTTAAGAATAAATCTGGAAAAAAATATATTTTCATAAACTTAAAATTTAAGAATAAAATTTAAAAAATATTTTCCATTACCAACCATAAACTTTCATATATATATATATATATATATATATATATATATATATATATATATCCCATCATTTCATAAAGTGAAGGAGTGTGCGATTTATATAACGATATCATATCTTATAACATCATCATAATTAATATGCCCCAGATGTTCTCGTTCACTGAAGCAGTGAGGTTCATTGCTTGTAAGTTAGGTGGTAGGGCCGGGAAGTGAGGACATTATAATTGATTTAATTTCGTAAATTTATCGTACCCATGATGGCAACTACTGAATTTAAATAATAAATGCCTCGCAAATAATTTTGGTGAAAGTAATAAATTAGACAGTAGTTGTCCTACTGCATTGCATAATGGCCTAACTAATACATAATTACTTTCCTAAGGAACGTGAAAAATCTACCTGTTGATGCTTACATTGTTATCCAATTATTGTGTCCTACAAATTAATTATCAGCACGCGTAGGGCCTCGATTTTCATGCATTTAATTAACACAAACTTTAGAATTTTCCACAACTTTACACCCATGACCAGGACAAAGGGCCTCTTTGAAACCACATGCCTTCATGTAAAAAAAAAAAAAAAAATTCTAGGAATGATCACGGCCATCATGGTATATATATAGCTATTACCTTCCATGTAATTTTTAATTCTATGATAATATCAACATTTTCTTTCCTTTATCTACATCATGATTATTAAAATCTGATTTGGAATTTACCTGGATTACAGGTTAATTACATCAACTTGGATTAATAAAAATATCCATGTGCACATCATATTTATATTTTTAAAATCTATTTAAAAATCGTCTAGATTAAATAAAAAAATCAAAATAATATTATTATTTTAATTAAAAAAAATTAAAAATAATAACAAGTTGATAGTAAAGTTTTAATACCCGAGTCAGTCAATCGGTTTTTTTTTAAATCTTTTTTCAATCTAGCCTAAATTGACTGGTCGTGAATTTACCTGCAGTGCTGGTACAGGTTTTAAGACAATTTTCTGCATGGATGTCGGGCTTGCAAAGAAGATCAAGGGAACAAGCTCCTTGTGGGCATAGGCGGAGGGATGTACAAGGCTGAGGAGGGCTGTAGCCCTGGTAAAAAAATAAATTCTGGTCTTCAGTATCTAAAACTCTAATTTACACACAAATGCAGTAATTAAATGTAGCAATTAATAAGTTCTGAAAAAAAAAAATTAGTGCTCTGATGGGTCTCAATTAAATTTTACTTAATGTATTCTCATTAAAAAAAAACCCCGATTTAGCATTGCTAATCCCATCTAATATTATTTAAAATTGTAAAATAATTCTTAGCAAACAATCAAAATGCATAACTCAGTAAAAACCTAGTTGAAATATTGAATTTTTTTATTAAATTTTTATATAAATAATCTATTTTTTATCCAACAAATTGATAAGAATATCTTCATGAAAAATAATTAAATTATATTCTTTCCTTTATCTTTAATATTTTAAAAAATATAAATTTATTTTGGATTTCACATACATAGACTAAAAGATTTTAGTCGATATATATTATGGTATTAAAAGCAAGATGTTATTAAATATATTAATCTTGGTTCGGTTAAAATTTAAAAAACTAACCAGTTTTCTCGTGACGTCCATTAACTAAATCTTGTTAAAATATTTATTAAAATTTAATTATTTTATATTGTAATTTATGAGCTTTTACAATAAATTCTCTTATAAAATAGAAAAGATAAATATTAATCGGGAAACTCGTTATACTTAGTTATGCTTTAGAACCTAAGAACAACTTTAAATCATTTAAAGTTGATGCTATTTGCTAGCTTGCTAAGAAATTTTATTATGAAGATTTCAATTAACATGAGACGTATTATTTGAGATCTTAGATATATCATTATTAGATTGATGTGATTCATTATAAGAACTTTTAAAATATGTCTACCATTTCTGAATTATGTCAAGGATTAGTTAAAATAAATAAGTCACGACAGTACTATCATTTGATTGACAAGTTAATTTGTCTTATTTTAACTTTGTTTATTTTCATTGCCATCATAAAACGAGCATTTTCAGCAATAAAACATGTTAAAACTGTGTTTTCGCAATAAAATAAAAGATGAATTTTTAGCATATTTTATGATGATTTACATTGAACGAGAGCTTGCTGAAGATATTGATTCAGATTCGACCAGGGTGCAACTTCGATAGTGTAATTTATTTTTATTTTTTTAATTTTATATACTTTAAATTTAAATTTAAATTTTATTATTAACTTGAAAAATTTATATATATAAGTTAATAATTAATCTTGAAAAATAATTTATATATATCTATTGACAGCCCAGGAGAGGAAAAATTCCTAGCTCCGCCCTTGCTTGTGGGTTTCATACATTAAAAGGAGATGGTTAGAGCATTAAATTAATGGATTGGTGAATAATTTCAAGAGTAGGTGAAATTGAGAATTGAGAGCGCCTAACCCACTTAACAACGACCACATATGCGATTCATATGGCTTTCATAGGACGAGACTATTATAGCTTGTGTTCCCATTTAATTATAAGTGTGAAATAGTGCTTGAAAAAGGACCCAAATTTAGAGTATTTAATACAGAATGATTTGGTGTAAAGATCTTAGGTCCAAGTCACGAGCTAGCTACTCCTCCAATGTCAAAAGGAGGAGGAGGAAGAAGAAGACTTGAGTATCATTTGCCTTGAGGTCTTCTTGCCCATGTTGCTGTCATAGTTGAGAAATGATTTAGCAAATTTTTTGAGTGAAAAGAGATGTTGGGGGGGAAAGAAACAAGAGGTAAATCAGTCGACCAATGCTTTTTATGCCTTGGATTTTTTGGACATCATGTCATTGACTCTTGAAATCAGGTAATTATATTCACATGTTTTCCAAATATTCCTTATGACCACTTCTTATGAAAGCTATGTCCTCGATAAAATTATTTATTTTTCTTTTGATGAGTACACACTTGATGATAATTGACATATATTATTTGCGACTTCTAGCATGAATTTATAATTGAAAGAAAATTTTAAAATTAATTATTAACATATTTTGTATGTTGAAGGTCATTTTCACAATAAAAAGGCCAAGAAAATATATCAAAGAATTATGAATATAAATTCTCACTTCAGCACTTGATGACAGATAGATCGGAGAAAATGTCCAAAATATAAATTGCTCATGACATACATATGCTGGTGTAGATATATATACATCTCAGAGTGAGATTTGCTAATTGCTAAAGCCTTTGGTACACATATTAACTCCATTGAACAATTTGGCTAACCATTTATTCAAAAATCGGTCCACTGTCTAGAGAAAACTGGTGAAAAAACTAGCTAGATCGATGTAAAGAAAGTAGCTCTTGATTAGCCCCATTCCTTATTATGGCAGTAGGCCCATAGTACAACCCTAGAAAAAATAATCTTTTGTCGATCATCTTTTTTCCCACCACTTTAATACAGCTTCTGCTTCTGTAAGTAGTAAAAAGTCCGACAACATGCCCATTCTCTTGAGCATGAGCATGAGCATGAGCATCTTGGTTGATGTTAATCTATGATTTATGGTTATATCTAAGAAGATACCTTTAAACTTTAATATGACATAAGTTTAATGAAATTTTTTTTATTAATATGCTTGTCCGGATCAGCTTGCGCGCAGCTCGATTAATCTCACAAGGCCTTAAACTATTGACCATATAAATCCTTAGTAATTTTAAAATTTTTGGGATTGAAATTAATAATTTTTAAAAAATAAATCTATTAACTAACAAGTTTTGAACTCGAAAATCTTTTACAATAGGAAAAATCCCTGTGCCACTGGACTTGCAACTCATTAGCGAATCTTGGTATTGTTTTTTAATAACAAAACTTCTAATTGTTGACTATAATGTTGTAAAAAATCAATGAAATATAATATAGTGGTGATAAAACATTCAATGTAATTAAACTTACCACTAAGGTTTTCAACTCAGGAGGACTCCCTTTCCATCATGGACCTCCACTTTAAGCAACTATGTTGAATAATAAATTTCCTCTATCTATAAATGCTTAAAAAATACTAGCTTTGTCCTATTGATAGTCTTTTCTACTTGTAAGATGAGAAGACGTCAATTCATTCAATACCTAGGCCAAGAAAACGAGCTGTCAAACTGCCACTAACATTTGAAAGAGGCCAGACAATGTCAAATGTTCTGGAGCCCTTTGCGTTCTTTAGTGCATATATTAGCTGTGGCAATGGTCACATTTTTTTATGACTTTCACGTAGAGCAGTTGTATGGTTTGGTGTGAAGAGGCAAAACATTTCAAACTTTGTCATTTTCCTTGCATTAATGTCTAATGTTTTTATTTTATTTTATTAATATGGATATTTAGACTAGTTTACGTGTACCTTGATTTATCCCACGGGTTATGAAATTAACGATCATGTAAGTTTTTAGTGATCCTGAAATTTATGGGACTCGAATTAGTGATTTTTAGAGAGTAAATTCAAGACCTGACTGGTTGAATTACAGCCCGATGATTATTAATTTCTAATGTTGTAACATATGTACATGTGAATGGAGGATTTTGAGGACATGGTGGTAAGTGGCTGGTCAATTGGTATTGATGATTTTTGTCTTTCTTTATCTTTATCTTGTAGAGAGCCCTTTGTTCCATGACAATTTGAGGATTCCATGAGGGTAGCCTAAGTTCAACGCCAAACTCGTTCATCTTGAATCAACCTGAGTCCATTAACAATTTCTGTCAAATCCACCTCAAGTCAATAACTCTTGGTATGATGGGAAAGGAAATAATTACAGAGAAGAAAAATGTTTTTATTTATTTTTGTTTATTATATATCTTATAATTTACAGGAGTTAGTAAGTTAGTTTAGTCATCAGTTTGAAACTCAAACTCCATGTGGCGGGTTGATTCGACTCGATTTAACGGGTTAAGTAGTGATGTAGGTGAATTAATATCTAAGCTAGATTGAGTTTTGATAAAAATAAAAAGAAAATCTAAAAAAAATCGAGCTAAAATCTATTGATGTTTTTAAAATAATGTTATTTTTATTTTTTATAAAATAAATAAAATTAAATTAATCCGGATTAATTAAGAGAATTGACTATGATTCCGTAAACAATTTTTACCAATAAATTAAAAAAATAAAATCCTAAAAGATGGTACGTTCATATTTTTGGAAACCCCCAACTTACTTTGGTGGGGTCATATTGGTTTATTGTCTCATAATTTTTTGGGAACGTTTGATACGCTGTTTGAATGTCCAGACCTAATACTTTTGTGATGGATTTACAGTTAATTTACTCCAATTGACAGACTTTTCTTTGCTTTTGTTGTCTGTTCAGAGTGTGAGAGGATGCTATATTTTAAAGTATTTTTTATTTAAAAATATATTAAAATAATATATTTTTAATACCATAATATCAAAAACGATTTAAAAATATGAAAAAATTTATTTAAAGTAAAGTTTATTTTTTAAAAATAATAAAACAAGGTAAAACTGCAACAGTAAACAGAAACTAGTTACATCAAATGTAGAAATGTTCATCCGTGCAATTTCTGTAGTTCGAGGTGGATGCATTTATAACAGGCTTGGAAGAATGGGAAACTCCTTTTGGCATGTGAAGGTGATGCACCTTCCAAACAGTGTACTGGTTATTTTTAAAAGTAATTTTTATTTAAAAATATAATAAAATAATATAATTTTAAAAAATATTTTTGATATAAATACATATACGAAAATAGCAAAAAATATTAATTTAAAGTAAAAAAAATAAAAAAATCTCAATTTTTTTTAAAGTATCTTTAAAACACAAAAATAAACAAACCCTCATGAGTTTCAAGGTGTTGTTTGAAAGTAAATTTTAAATTGTTTTTTTGTTGAAATTTTATATTTTGTTTTTTCTTCAAATTAATTTTTTTTAAATTTTTTAGATAATTTTAATGTATTAATATCAAAAATAAATTTTAAAAAATAAATAAAAAATCATTATTTTAATATTTTTTAATAAAAAATAATTATTATCACACTTCTTTTAATTATTGTGTTTGCCATGAGTTATGAGATCCATCACTGAAAGTAAAAAGGACATCAACAGAAACATGAAAATTATGCTATCGATACTTGTGTTTTACGCAGATGAGGGTTGTACCACGTAATAAATGTAAAACGCAACTAATATTATTGGTATGGTTATTCGTAGTAATTTTCAATAAAAATAAATTAAAATAATATTTTTTAAAAATTATTTTTTATTTTTAACACATTAAAACCATAAAAAACCCTAAAAAGTAGTAATTTGATTTTCTTTAAAACAAAAAAATAATTTAAAAAACACTTTGAAATAACACAATTTCATACGAGTGTTTGGAATCATAAAAAAAAAGGATTTTTAGATTTTTTTTTAAATAGCACATTAAAAAAACAATTTGTGAACTAGTATAGTTAAAAAAGAAAAAGAAAAAGAAATTTATAACAAAAAGAAAAAGAAAAAGAAGAAGAAGAAGAAATAGCATAATTTGGATAGATGTAGCGCAACAAATAAAAATTTAATAGGTTCCAGTACTTCGCCTAGCAACACAGCTATCCAAAAATTACTATTTTTCAAAAAAAAAAACTCAATATTCCTTCCTTATATATATATATATATATATATATATATATATATATATATATATATATATTAATGAAAAAGTAATTGATTCTAACAAATGTTATTGACCGAAAAGAGTTCTAAGTCAAGGCAGTTAAAAAATAGGCAAACCAGTTGCCAGTCTTTCTGCTTTACATCTCCTACCAATCCTTTCTTCTGACATACCTTAGCTACTTACCCATCTATTACCAACCACTTCACCATATAAAAAAAGAGGCATTGCCAAATTCATTAATTTTTTAAAAAAAAATTAGCATGCTAAATTAAAAATATTAACAGAATAATATAGTTTTAAAATTTTTTTATGAAATAATATAATTTTAGCATATTATATTTCTCAATTATGATATATATATATATATATATATATATATCACAGTTTTAAAACATAACAATTTACCATCTCACGATTCCAACCCAGGATATATAATGAAATTAAAATCTTTTCTACTAGTATTTAAATGGTTATTACTTTTTTGAAACATCAAAATATGATATTTATTTAATCAATCACAGCTTCTTTATTTTGAAACAGTGACAAACACAAGATAGATTAGTTTGTCAAAAAAAAAAAACCTTTTATTTTACCAAAATTAAAATTTTTCCGTTCTGATAGCTCAAAATACCCAAATCCAAAATGCAAACAAAAAAATCCTATAACGAGTGAGTTGTGTAGTTCCTAGTATTTTAATAGCCATCTTAGAAACAAACGGTCACCTCTCTTCTATTAAAAAAAAGAAGAAGAAGAAGAAGAAGAAGAAAAAAAGGGTCACCTCTCTTTATTTCTCACTGTCTTTCTGCTTCAGTTCTCTTCATCTTCCTTGCTCTATCTTTAAACCCATACTGATCAGAGCTACAAACAGATCAATGGATTTCAATCTTGAAAACCCACTAGCGAATTCCCGTGACTTTCACTTTGACACAATCCCTTCTGACCTCTTTCTCATTGAGTCTGATCACATGCCTTCTAATAACTACTTGAACACCCTCAGAGAGATGGACTTCGATGGCTCTTTCAGAAGAGAAGCTATCTCTTCAGTCTTAAGGGTAGGTGTGCAAAATGTAAAGCACAACCCACTTCTTTGCATTACTACCTTTATATGTATATATATATATATATATTTCTTGATCGGTTCTTTAACATACTATGTCTTGTGGTACTCTTCGCAGGTTTCTTGCAACTTCGATCCATCCTTGTCCTATCTTGCTGTCAATTACCTTGATAGGCTCTTATCAAGCCAAGGAATTCCTGTAAAGAATCAAAATCCTGCTTTTTTAATACCCAAAAGTTATTTTCATGGATTCTTTTTTTACTATTTCTTTTTTCGTTTGAGATCCAACTGAATATTTTATCAATGTTTAATCATTACAGCAACCAAAGCCATGGCTCTTTAGGCTTCTTGCAGTTGCTTGTGTTTCTCTTGCAGCCAAAATGAAGGAGGCAGAATTCTGTATTTCTGATATTCAGGCAAGTATCCATAGATAATATTAATGTCTATATCATAGCCCCATATGTGAATGAGTAAAGTAATATTTTTCATCTTGATTATCAAATAAAATTTTATTTTTTATTCATTTTGTGTAGGGTGATCGTGGCTTTGTATTTGACACACAAACAATACAAAAAATGGAGGTGCTGATACTTGGGGCATTAAACTGGAGAATGAGATCAATCACTCCATTCTCTTTCATTTCTTTCTTCATTTCTTTGTTTAAACCTAAAGATCCACCATTGAGGCAGGCTCTCAAAGCTAGAGCCAGTGAGATCATCTTCAAAGCTCAAAATGGTATGTACATTCTCTCATACAGACTACAGAGATCATCTTTAGGCAGAAGGAAATCAGCAAAACTTGGTGCTATCTTTCCTTTTGGATTTTAATAGCCGACTGTTGGTATATCTTTTGTGCAGATATCAATCTCTTGGAATTCAAGCCATCATTAATTGCTGCATCAGCACTTCTCTATGCTTCTCATGAACTTTTTCCTATGCAGTTTTTATGCTTTAGAAAAGCCATATCCAACTGTTCACATGTAAATAAGGTAATTTTTTAGTAATTGCGCTCTGATTCTTTTTTTTTTTTCCTTTCAGTTTTTATCAAATTTTACTGCTTAAAGAAAAGAAAATAAAAAAGAAAAAAGAAAAAGAATTTACAAATTTTGTCATGGGATGGTAATTAAGCTTTCCAGCCTGTAAGAAAAAGAACATTGGTTGACCAATGATATAGTTTGGTCCTAATTAGATCTTTATATATATAGTATTTTTGACTTATTATGGTATATTAGGGGTCAAAGACCTAATAAGGCAATGTGATGTTAATTTTGTTACAGGAAAACTTGCTGCAATGCTATAATGCAATGCAAGAAATAGCAATGGATGGATACAGGTCGCAGTTTGACATGGTGTCAAGCTCTGATACACCAGTTAACGTGCTTGACCAGCATTTTTCAAGCTCAGAAAGTGAAAAGACCAATGGGACTATTGAGACGATGTCTACCAATAGCAGCAACAAAATCTGGGCTGAGAAAGATATCAAGAGAAGAAAGATCAGTGCTTTCTGAAACAATCAAACGGTTCAGCTTTCTCAGATGCAACAACAGTGCTGATGTGAGAATTGAGAGTGTTTTTTTAATTTTTTTTCCTTTAGAACTGGCTAAATCTCAGGTCCATCTGAGTGTGACCCTGGCTGCTACAAATAACAAGCATGAAAATGAAGGAAAAGGCTGTAAAAAGAGAAGATTGAGTGTTGGGTTTAGAGACTTGGAGCTTGCGGGAGGTTGATGTATTAAAGAAATTGCAATATCCATGGTGCATGCTGCATGAACTCAGTCAATGGAATCTATTATCTTTGATTAGTTGCAAGGAGAAAAGAACAACAAAAAGGGATTTTTAATTTGTTTTCACCTTGTTTTCTTAGGGAACCAATGGCCAAAACGGGAGAAATCTTTATTTTCAATTGTAGGGATGGATTTTTGTGTTTCTTTTTTGTTTTATTTGGTGGGTTGTGCCCTTGGGCTTGGTTGAGTCCTAACAATAATCATTGCTTTAGTATGGTTTTTGGTGATTTTTTTTTGGAAAATGGAATTGAAGGCTCTTTAAATATTAATTTGTGATATTTTAAAGAGAATTAAATCAATTTGTTTTTATATTTTATTAGTTTTTGTATAGGTCTTAGTACTTCAAAACTATCTTGAAAATTGAGTCATATTCTAATCTATGATTTTGTCATGTATTTTTTTTATATTGAATTAACAAGATTATCCTCACGTGAAAAAAAAATATATTTAAATCTAACCTTATTAAAAAATAAAAAGGAAAACTTTAACACCACATGACAACAATTCTTTTTTAAAATTCATTTTTTATATATAAATTTAGTTGTGTTTGAATTTTTTATGTGAGAATTCTTTATGATTTCATCTGTTTATTTGAGCATGTTTATCATATAATAATAAATTAAAATAATAACTTAAAATACAATAATTTATTAAAAGCAATTAGACTTAAAATGTTTGCAATGCCTTCTGTTTTGTTTTATTTTAAATTTGGGTCAACTAAAGAGTAGGGGTTTCATTTTATCTATGTCTAGGAATTTGCTATGAAAATAGCTGGGTTAAATTAATAATTATTAAATTCAGTTTGATGCAGTAGGTTTACCTCATAATATAAATTTCGACTCGAATTGAGTTTTATTTTTAACTAATTTGGTAATTAATTAAAGAAACCTCTATGGATTAAAGTTTGATGCAGTACGTAGGTTTACCTAAGATTAATTTTCTTAAAACTATCTTAAAAACACATATTTATATTAGTGTAGTGTATTCTGATAAAATAAATATTTTTAAATGCTAGTTTAAGGTTCGAAAATCAAAGAAGGAAGCACATTTTATTTACCATCGATCCAATATTTTGAGATTTTAATTTTGATGATTAAAGTAATGTGATAAAATTATGTAATAAAATAAACATGTCATATTGAGATGGAAAAATTTATAGTTATTAAGCTCAGTCTTACCTGGAGGAGATAAAGGGTTTTTGAAACAGTAGTAATAATTTTATTTTAAAATATTTTTTATCTATAAATATATTAAAATATTTTTTTTATTAAAATATTAAAATGATATAAAAAAATTATTTTAAAAAAAAAATTATTTTTTTTAAAAGTTCCCAAACACCCCCCTAGCAATTCAAGCTTTTAGGGAGATGATTTTACAGGTTCTCTTTCCACTGAATAATTCTGCATCATATCTTCTTCAATCCAAATACCCATAAAAGAAAAAATAGTTTTTGACCTGGTTTTATCGGGTAAATCAAGTTATATCAAGTTTTTATTTTATTTTTTTAACTCGGTTTAGTTTCAATTTGAAATTGATCGAGTTCCAGATTAATCTAGACAGGAATAGATTTCAAAGCTATAATTTAAACACTCAGTGTCCGTTTTGGAAAACCTATAACTTTTAGCTATTATTAATTTATTACAGCCTTTAAAATCTTACATATTGTAGCTTTTGAAAATAAGCCTGTAAAAAGTAAAAACTATGATATTATCTTTTAAATTATTATCAAACACTTAAAAATTATAATCACAGTTATGAAATCAAATTTAGGATTCCCAAACAGATACTAATAGTGAGGTTGGTATGATGCAATTTT
Organism: Populus nigra; assembly: GCF_951802175.1. Lineage (NCBI taxonomy): Eukaryota > Viridiplantae > Streptophyta > Magnoliopsida > Malpighiales > Salicaceae > Populus > Populus nigra. The sequence continues at coordinate 14,949,952 of NC_084863.1, forward strand.
TTTCATAGGAAATCGTGTTTTTGTCTTAAGAGGAAGAAAAGTGGGTGGCCGTGCTGTCCTTCGTGTTCTCTGCCATCATCCATGGCAGAATGATGTTCTTATCAACTGTGGAGGACCAGGATGGTCAATTTACTCTCTTTAACTAACCAAATCAATCCCTAGCTATATTTGAGATCCGAGGTACAGCATTAATGCATATATTTTCTTCTTTTCTATATTTTTTACGGGGCAGGAGTCGAGATTAATGCACCTTTTCTTTCTTTATAACTTGCTAAGTAACACCTAAACCTTAATGTATTAAAATGCAAGGGCATTTGTTAAGCCTGTTATTAATTATATTAGAGGTTATGTTTTAATTTTTTTTTGTTTTGAATTAATTTAAAATAATATTTTTTTTTATTTTTTAAAATATATTTTTGATATTTACACATCAAAATAATAAAAAAATAATTTTAAACAAGTTTTGAACAGATCATTTTTTTTAAATCTTCCCTTCTTGTTTCTCTCTTCTTTGTGTATATCTTTTTCATGTGTTGTAAATATTTAATAATTACAGTATAAGTACCATTTATTAGATATGTAAGAGTATCTTCAATACAAAATGTTAAATTAAAGAACTAAATTGATAAAATAGCTTTTTAAATAGTATAAATATAACTTTTTTAATTATATGCATTTCAATGCTAAAAAGCTATTTAGAAAAGACAATTACATTTTAATATATTTCATATTAAATTAATTTTAATATAATTATATAACTAATTTAGATATTTTAATAAAAATTGTCTTTCTTAACTCATATAAAAAACATAAAATAACAAAGAAATAAAAATCATCACAAATATCAAATTAACAACAAAAGATCTAAAAAATCAACAGATATAAAAGAGAAAATAGAAAAAACTTTTAAATAAATATATCTTTTAATTTCAGCTAATTAACACAACCGATGTTATTAATTAATCGGAGAATAATTGATTTTTGTTTTTTTAAATTTGAGAAAAAGGTGAGGCACAATACAAGATTTTAAAATTTACAAGTTTCTTTTTATTTATCTTTTTTAAAAAAAAAACTGTTGACCAATGGTTATAAAATAGCCGTTAGCAACAATAATTTTATTTGATCATTTCTACATAAATATATAGAAATGAATTTGCACAAAATAAATAGCTATTTTAACTATTCATGGTTAAAAAGAAGAAACAAAAGTTAAAAGATAACAAAATTTATATCAATTTCCCTTCTCAATCCTCACAGCCACCAAAAAGCTTACGTGAAATAAATAGAAAGGTAGAAGAAGAAATGGCAGAGAAACGTTTGAGCTTTTAGAGAGCGAGGAAGTTTCTTTGATGTCATGTCATTCTCTCCTCTGCTTGCTGAACTGGACTGGACTCTGCTGCTTGGTAGTGATGCCATTAAACTCCTCTACAGAGCCACATGGAACCCGAGAAAGGGACAAGAAAGGGACTCCTTAGCTCCCATGGTCGCGCTACTCCAAGCCTCCAAGTTTCATGAATGAAATTAAGAGCTAGTGGTGCATTGTCTTTGTTTGTGGATTAATAAGATCAGAGTTGCTAAGGTCCTCACTCACCTCTGTCAATCAAAGAACAAATATTGTTTTAAGAGCAAGGCTATAGTGATCATGAAACCCTTTTTAAAGAATGGAGACATCAAAATAACTTCTTGAAGTTGTATTTAATTACAATCATGTTATTGGTTCTTCTCGACTTCTCCTCGTGATCGATAATTTAGGAGGGAGATTTTTGTTAATTTTGACTTAACACTACAAATTAATTATAAAAATTTAAAATCTAAGAGACCGAGAGTTTTTAGTTGAACTAAACAAAATATTAATAAGATGAAATCTATTTAATTTAGTTGATTTTTTAATAATCTGGTTGTTTTGTTTAAATCCATTCGGATAAAAAATCAAGAAAACAAGAATGAAATGAAGTCATTTTAATAAAAATAATTAACTTAGATTAGTTGAGTGTTTTTAAATTGACTTGATGATGCAATTATCTAAACTCTTTTTCAAATTAGTTCTAAGACAAGTCTAAAAACTATGCTAAAAGCAACTAAACCATTGATATTTGTCATGTTACTATAGATTTTTCTATTTGAGAATAATACAAATAATATTTTGAAATTCCATCTAGTAACTTAATTTTTAGGTTGAATAGATTTTTTAATATGGTATCAGAGTTTTCATGATCAAGCAGTCACAAGTTTGAATATCACCATCTCTATTTATTTAATAAAAATTAAGCACAAGGTAAAATAAAATTATGCAAGTTTTAAACCTAAATATCTTTTACTTGAAGAGATATATCCAAAAATAATATAAATTATATCTAGAAATCTTACCAATCAACTTAAATTTTTAAATTGAATTAATTACACCTTCAACGCAGGGGACACCAATGATTTTGATTTGAGCCATCGTGCTGTTGCAACTATTGTTAGCGATCCTTCTACCCGAGCAGCAAAACAGGTGTTTGCACATAGCAGAAGAATTTTCACCATGGCATTCTATGGTTTATAACTCAACAAAATATGCTGCTAGATTAAGGCATATAGCCTCTTGTTAGTGTACATTTGTCAATTTGGCAGATTTCTTCTACCTTAATTGATTTACATCATAAGCTAAAATATCCATAATTTCTGGGTTAAGGAAAATATGTCAGCTAGTTCAGACCAGGTACAAGCAAGCAAATCTTTGTGGTAATAATATAGACAAGAGTTTTGTTTTGTGGAATTCTTGCCATAGTTTGGATGGGGGAAGGCGAGGAGTTTCAGAATTCGGCATTTTAATTTATAGGGCCTCTACATTTAAAATATTTTTCTTCACCAGATCATGGGCCTGATGGACTTGAAGCTATGGCTCGTCTTGGTTGTTAGACGTTCATTTTTAGCCAAGGCTTGGTTTTCAGCCCTTGGAAAACTGCGGCTGTTTAGGCACTCCCTACTACATATTGGATCTTCTTCAAATATCCACTTAAGCGCAGTTTCAGTCAGAAAATTTTTTTAATTTTTTATTTTAAATTAATATGTTTTTAATATTTTTAAATTATTTTTATGTACTAATATCAAAAATAAATTTTAAAAATTAAAAAATATTATTTTAATGTGTTTTGAAATTAAAAATACTTTGAAAAACAACTATTACCATATTCCCAAACACCCTCTCTGTCTTTTTTTTCACTTAGCCTCATTTGAGTAGGTATTTATAGTTGATGTTTGGTTTTGCATTTTCCAAACACCTTCTCTGTCTCCTTTTTCACTTAGCTTCATTTGAGTAGGTATTTATAGCTGACGTTTGGTTTTACGTTTTTATTTATATTTGAATGTGTTTTTCAATCTGAGTTTGTTCTGAAAATATATTTTTTTAATATTTTCCGATGATTTTTAATGTGTTGATATTAAAAAAAATCTTAAGAAATTATTTTTAATATATTTTCAAATAAAAAATACAACTTCATTACTTTTAAAAGTGTTCATAGATTATACAAGAACTTATATTGCTCAATTTAAAATGGTATTATCTAATTACTTAAGTTTTATATGATTTAATAGGAGTTTTTCACCCAAAAAAAAAATATATCAAAATCAAAATACTCTAATTATACACACTCTAACGATAGCAGGCACGTTTCATGCTTTGGAAAAAGAAAAAAAAACAACTATGGCACGTATTTATGTTTGAGGCATAGAAAATCAAATCCTTGAGTGAAATTGAATTTCGTTTCACACTATATGAATTGACTGAGAAAAGGAAACCAATTAAGTGTCGAAACCAACTATTGAATTGACGAAAAAATGCTCACATAAAAATCCAGTCAACTTCAAGACTCGTGAGTCTTGGCAGTGGGCACCCTCTTCATGCATGTACCACGAATGGCATAGTGTTCGAGAAAACAAGGAAAAAAAATCAAAGAGTGTTTCTCCGTATATCCAGAAATGTTTGATATGACAGTCAAAATATCACGAATTTTTGTTTTATTTGAAGATATATTAAAATAATATTTTTTTAAATTTATTTTTTATATTAAAAAATCAAAATAATTTAAAAACATTAAAATAAAATTAATTTAAAATAAAAAAAATATTTTTTTTAAAAAAGGCTTCCAATCACAGCACGAAACACCCTCTTTAATGCTGTTGAATTGCATTTATAACTTCTGAATATTCCACTCGAAAGTTGGAAAATTTGCAAAACCTATTAGAGGACTAGAAAAATTGTCTCTTAAAGCCATGGATCTTTACGACTAGCTTGTCGTCGTGATGACTTGAAATGTTTGTTTACATGGCCACGGCTTTCAAAAGATTGGTTCAGATAATTAATAAGAAAACAAGACTTATTCAATTATATATGATTTTACATTTGATCCTTGCTTTTTTTTAAAAAAAAAATCAAGTTAGCATATCAATATTTAATTAATTATATCCTAAAAAATATACTAAACTTCGACCTCATATAGAAGTAACAGAATCCCTCGAATTATAACCCAAGGTTTTAAAAATAAGATATTAATTTTATGTTATGTTGATCCATCAATCTATTTATTCATCATTTTAAGAAAAAAAAATGTTTTCTAGCTTGCGTGACTCTCACATACTACTATATATATGGATGAAACAGCAAAAAAATCCAATTTCATATTATCTTTCACACATCATAATCAATTTTAAGTTTAATATTATTGGATATAATTTCATGTGGATCTCTTCTACCATAATTATCGCATCCATCCATTGTGTGGCATCCATGTTATCGCAAGTCAATTACATGAATGTGTTGCACAATATAGAGAGATACGTGACTATAGGTGCCCTACTCCGAAGCTTCCCAAGCCCCACACTTTAATTTTCTAACTTGATGCATTGCTATATCTCGATCAGCTGGTTTGAAGAACTAATTTATTAGTTCCTTTATTTATTCAGATATAGTCAGGTTTTACATCAAATCATGTCGAGATTGACTTCGTGAAATTCAATCGACCTTATAGGTTCATTTGCAACTTAATCAAAACCAACTTGATAAAATCTAAGTTTGATTTAAATAAAAATAATCATATCTATTATTACTTAAACCGTGTTTTATAACTATGATTCACCTACAACTTGATGAAAATTGATAAAATCTAGTTTGTTAAAATCTAATTTGATTTAAATAAAAATAATAATAATTCAATTAATAATTCAAGACCTATGATTTGATGGAAGCCTTGCACATTGGAAGATGCATGGCATTTTCTCAAGTGCATATTAGTTGGAGGAAAGCTCTCCCAAATCCTCGAGTCTTAGTCTATGAAGTCAAGTTCCGTGATCAAACCCAACACTGTCACATTCCCACTATCACTTCAAGCGTGGATGCACAAGAGTATTTTATAGCATCAGAGGGCCAGCTGAAGCTCCAATGAAATTGTGTCGAAGGACTGAATAAATGCTCTTCCATGTTCTTGGAGAGGAAGTATTTGAAAAACGAGCCTTCCTCGACACATAATAGGAGCCTTTTACAGTGAAGTTGTTGGCGAAACCTTTCGAAGTAAATGCCATGCTCTTCATGGATGCATGATTGACTTGTAGCTTGCAGTGTAGAGATTAAATTACTCTTTAGTCCTCGGTTTTGAGTGATATTATAATCTAGTCCCTTTTGTTTTAAGAACCTAAACATGATCCCTTGACGATTACTGACCGTTGTCTCATCAAACGCCTTGGTTTTTCTTAAGCTTAAGAAGTTAAAATCATCCAAGGAGACATCAACATGCTTTGAAATAAGACATCGGTGGACAAGAGTCGAGGGATGGAACTGTAGACTTTAAGAACGAAGGGCTAAGTTATAATTAATTTAAAAATGAGGGTCTAGAGAATAATCTAGTATTGTATAAAAAAATCTATTTGAGTATATGATAATTCTCATCATTATAGTATGGTGGCACTGGGCACTATCTACTTCCTAATGCTTATAAAAAAATATGCAGTCAAAAGACTTGAGAATAGAAACCTTGTTTGGATTAAAGATGCTGATTGGTGTTTGTAAGTGTAATTGCGGTTGTTTTTTTAAAGTGTTTTTTATTTGGAAATGTATTAAAATAATATTTTTTTTATTTTTTAAAAATTATTTTTAAAATTGGTGTATTAAAATGATTTAAAAATATTAATTTGAAGAAAAAAAATAAATAAATTTGAATTTTTTTAAAAATATTTTTAAAATATAAAAATAATAAGAAAGGTAAAGAATATGCCATGAATAATTTTGGTTGGAAACTTCTGGGGAAAGGCTTGTTGGATGACATTATTTACAGTTGAGTACAGTTGACTTGAGTGTGTGGTGATACCAACCTAGAAATTGACGGGTCCTTTACAAGCACAGCCTTAACCAATCAGAGCGAGCCACTTGCCAGAACCATTGTGGTAGCTAAGCATTTCGTTGATTATGTAATTGCCAAAATCATTGTGGTTTTTTTTTTTTTCCTGCCAATCAACCTATAGGCCTGGGTCTGTTTGGAGTGTATTGCAACATGGTTAAAGTTGTGTTTCGCTTCTATTATAGTTTTAAAAATATTTGGTTAATTAATATATATTTTAGTTTTGTATGATCTCTTTAAAAATTCTATATTGAAACCTAAATTAAAAAAGAAATTATAATATATTGTCTTTTTAAACCTGTTTTTTCAGACTATAATGGTAAAATCTACCACAATACCAAACATATATTTTGGTTTTATTTGGCACTGCGATCCAATCATGCTTTTATAATTTTTTATTTTTTTAGCTTCAAATTAAATTTTCTTTAATGTTTTTAAATCGTTTTGATGTAATGATGTGAAAAATCAATTAAAAAATAAAAAAAAAATATTGTTTTGAAGCATTTCACTACCAGAAATTTAGCAAATACAAACGGAAACATCAACAAAAAAATTGTGTACGTAGATTGCGGTGAATTTTATCGACAGACTTTTTCATCTCTATATTCATTGGTAAATACCGATGGAAAAATTTTATCAATATATACCGAGGGAAAAGAAAGAATAAAAAAAGCCAGAAAAGTACAATTACGTCTAACTTTTACCAACGACTTTACCGACAGAATTAACCTAACAGTAAAGTTTGTTTGTAAATATACCGATAGAAATAATCCTTCGATTTATACCAATGAAATTATTGACAGTATTACAGTGAAATTCAAAAAGGTAAATTGTACAGTGACATGACATAGAAATAAATGTGTTGGTATGCATATGAAAAAACATATGTTTTTTACGATACCATGATAGAGATGATGGTTGGGTTAACTTCTAGTGCTAGCAATACACATGGAGTTGTAAATGACAATAATAATTCTTATAGGAATATGATTATGATTACGATGAAAATGAATAAGGGTCATGTCAATCAATGTCCAATTATTGATGAAAAACCTAATGCAAACGTGACTAGATTTTTTAATTTTTTGAAAGATTTTAATGAATAATTATAGAATAATTGCATAAATCACAATAAATTATTGGTCGTTGCATAGGTATTCACTATCAAATCAGATCATGGATTGAATGAGACTGATTATGATCAAATTATCAAATAAACGAGAAGCATTTTACCTGAAAAAAATAGATTAAAAAATAACTTCTATATAATATTTATAAATGAAATTCAATTCAATGTAATATTGCCTTCCACACCGTACTCCTTTTTAAGAGATGGGAGGTTGAGCCTCTCTTCTAAATTAAAAAAAAAATCATAATATTTCTTTTGCACTATTGCCTCCTAATTCCTATTTATAGATTTATTTATCTGGAAAATCTAGAATGCATAGCTGAAAACACGTGGGGAGGTTGGAATTCCCTTTCAATATGAATTATCCAGTCCTGTTAGAATATTTCAAGAAACTTGATCCATGCCTTCTTAACTAAATTAAACGGAAACTCTTAATGCTGTTTAAACCCTAATCTTATAAAATTAATTCGATTTCTAGACATAATACAAGGAATTAATCTATGTTAGTGGGTTTGCTAGATCAGGCAAAATCAACTGACATGTCTTGCATGTTTTCGCCATCACCACTTTGACTTTGACTCCAGTAGAACTCCATTTCATGCATTCTCTGTATATAGGCGATTTTTTTTCACTTTTGTATACTGTGGTCGATCTCCAAGGCCCCCAAGGATGGCTCCTTGATTTAATGTGCATGATAAAAACTTCTTTCTACTCATGATATAAGACATCGACTTCTTTTTAAGTTTTTCATTCCATAAATATTAATATCTAAGATTATAATTTAATTAATTATTTTACTAAAAAACTATCTCAATTTAATAACTTAAATTATTAGATGAGATTTCAAAAATAATTTTATATTATTTTTTAATACATCATATCATGTGAAATTTTTTTAAATTTAAAATTTTCGTATTATCACATTATTTTATGTTTAATTTTTTTAAATAAAATAAAATAAAAATAATAAAATTCAAGCTTATAATTATTTAATTAATAAAACTCTAATATTATATAAAAAAATCATCTCAATAAAATATTTTAAAACATTATCTAATATTTTAAGAATAATTTTATTCTTTAACATATATACCTACCATGCTAGAATAATCTTCCTCGGTTTTTGAGGACTATCAGCTAGGTTTAAATATCTTGTTTAAAATGATAATGACTTACAATCTAACATGTATTCGAAAGATGTAGACTCGAGTTTTTACTAAAAAAAAGGTTTAAATTTATAAAAATATATTGGAATTTTGCTATCTTGTTTTAGAACAGGCATTCCAAGTTCAATGCTTGGTTTCTCCCAAGGCATTCAGAGAAAGTGTGTAGACATTAATTTTAGGTTTACATTATGGATTAAGTTTGGAGGGATGATTCTCTGATACCCTATCTGAGCTAGTTTTTTTCTATAAAACAACGGCTCGGCTTAGTTCTTTTTCATGCAAGATAGATCTGCATACCCAATTGAACATATTTCTGATTAAAAACAACCATTTTACTCATCCATTTTCTGCATATTAACATATCCAATTAACATTTGATATAGCATATGACTTACTGTCAACATGCATATATATATATATATATATATAGAGAGAGAGAGAGAGAGATTAAATTCTACTCCCATATGATGACTAGTACTGTTCTATTACAAATCTGATAACCTGATGAAGTTCAAACAACTCTAGATTCTAGACTTGAAAGAAAGAGTTTTATAATCTGAACTAATTAATTACTGCCTTCCAGTTCCTGCAGCACTTGCTGGATCCAATATGTACCGTCATCGTCGTAGTTGGAAGCATAGAAAGACATGTATCCTTCTTCTGTCAAGAACAATGATTCATAACCATCTTGGTTGTAATTGTTGTCTGCTAAAAATGGCAGGTTCCAGAAATCTGAACCTGAGTCTTGAAATATCTCCATTGAAGAGAAACTATCCTCGGCAACGCTATTCATGCCTGACACAGAATCATTACTCATGGAGGAGAACTCACTGCAAGATATTTCTTGAGATGAAGGAAAGTTCACTGCATTTTTTTGTTGATGATCAGATTCAGAGGGAGTATTGACAGAAACACTGTCAGTTTCAGACTTTTTAGTCTGAATAACTTCAGATTGTGAAGATTTACTTGACTGCTCTTTATTCATCACCTCAGAAGACACTGGTTGGTTTTGCTTCACTCTCTTGCTCAAGTTGGTATGCCAGTGATTTTTAATTTCGTTGTCTGTTCTTCCAGGTAATTTCCCAGAAATAATAGACCATCTGTAGAAGAAAAACTCACACTTCGTCAATCATTTTCATCATATTTGCTTTGAATTTTCCAGTCAATAGAATGCTTTCTTAACATTTACATGGAAGAAGTAGCATGCATGCATGTTGTGAAGAAAAATTGAATGAAGTTGCTTTCATGTTGAGTCCATACTTATTTCCAAGTGCTTCATGCATTTGAATGATCAAATTATCCTCTTCTTCGGAGAAATTTCCTCGCTTTACATCCGGCCGGAGATAGTTCATCCATCGTAATCTGCAACTCTTGCCACACCGTGATAAACCTGCAAAATATTACCAAATTAACATGGAAATTAACCATAAGTTGAACCAAATTTATCTTCCTATTTTCTCCTCATGACAAAGAAAAGCAAAAGATCATATCATACCAAGACACAGGAAGCAAAAAAATTATCAGAAATAAGAAAACGTTGGTGAATTTTTCTTTTTCGAAACCCATTTTATTTGCAGCTTCGAAGATGCAAAAAGAAAGTTGTATCTCATTTACCAGCAAACTTGGGAAGTTGGCGCCAATTCCAGTGGCCATATTTCTGAATATAAACTCTCAACTTTTCATCTTCTTCTATACTCCATGAACCTTTCCTGAGTCCATTTTTATCAATGGAGGCTGATTTGACCATCTTTCTGTAGCTAATAAGTAGAGCCTTTCTAGTATCTATAATTCCTATGTTGGGGGATAAGGTTATAAAGTGTTACTAAGTAAGGCAAGCATGTGTGTTTGTGTGTGTGTGTGTATATATATATAAGGCAAGCGTGTGCGTGTGTATCTTCCATTACATCATAAATTTGGACACAAAAAATGTATTCAAACCAAAGGAAATTAAAAGAATTGAACATCATGAATTTGAACACAAAAGCTATTCAAACTAGAGGAGGAGAATTGTCCTCAACCATGTAAAGTGGATCCATTATTATATATTTTAAGGAAATTAGGGCCCATTAGAAAGTGCAATGATGTTTTCTCTTTTCAAAATTGAATAAAGCCATGTTTAGAGTGAACATGGAGGCTTCCAAAAAGGCGTTTTCTCTCGGTCAAAGTCAGATGACCATACACTGTCCAACATTGCTTTAGTTCTAGTCTAGTCAATTGATTGCCAAAAAAACAAAAAGGAAAGGAAGGGGAAAAAAACCTTGATTATATAAGTACGTTTGGAACTGTATTTTAAACCATGTTTTACTAAATTTTAAATTTTTAAAATTAATTTTTTATATATTTTTTTGTATTGTTTTCATGTATTAATATCAAAAATAATTTTTAAAAAATAAAAAATATATTATTTTAATATATTTCTAAATAAAAATACTTTAAAAAATAATTATTATTATATTTTCACATACTATCGTTCAAAACACTATCGTATAAAAATACCTATATACAATTCAGTTCAGCAACATGTCCTCGCAAAATTTATGTGGAAAAATGTGCTATTATCTTAATGGAAAAAAAAAATCAGAAACTCCTTGTCAATATTTTTTTAGTTTATGTGCATGATTTTCTTTTTTCTCAACTTGGAGAGTGGGTATGGTAGGGCACCCTCTCTTCTTAAAATAACTCCTTTATCCTCACCACAATTTCAAAGAAATTTGCGTTCGAGATCCATTTTGACATGTCAAGCCACTTAGAAAACAAAATCTAATATGCTTTTAGTCTTCTTAAAAAAATAAATAAATTAAACTACTATCTCATCCCTGTATTTTTGATGAAATAATAAGTTAATCCCTTTGAGTTAAGAAACTTAAAATCAAATCCTTATATTTTTCATATTTATTTGTAACTTAGTATTTGCGTTGGTTTTTCAAGAAAATTTAATCGTTTTTCTAAATATCTTTCATTAATTTTTAATAAAAATTTTTAATCTTAGAAAAAAAAATGTGTTTAAAAAAAAAGTGATTTGGAGATTTTAAAAACAATTAACATTAAGGGGATTATATCTTATTACAACTCTGTTGCCAAGGCCCAACCTTGTTTCACGAGGAACGTTCCACAATTGCTCAAATTACCTTAAGGTGTGTTAATTACTTTTCTTATAGTTCAAAAAGCCCAGTTTAACTAATAAAAAAACGGTTTTAAATAGAAATAGGTCAATCATAGTGTACAGGGATTTTATTTGACAAGAAAAGCTTATTGTATTGTTTTGGATTCATTTTTTAGGAAAATGTCGATCATGATTTTGAAGTTTTTTAGATTCAAATTAGTTTTTAATTTTTTTTAGTTGATTAAATGATAATCTAGCACTGTAAATGAGTTTTTTTAAGGTCTTAAAAGATATTTTTTAGGTTTTTTAAAGTGAAAAAAATAATTGAAAATGAGTTTCTTAAATCCTAGATGTCTAACCTTGACCTTTCATTCATCTAAGATGGGTGAAAAGTGAATTAGCAAATAACATCTTATCTATGTCAAAGAACTATCTCAATCCAATAGTTTAAGCTATTAGGTAAGGTTCTAATTTTATATTATTCTCTAACACATCATCTTAAGTGAAAACCTTTTAAGCTTGAAACTTGCACAAGCCTACATAACCTTGTGCTTAATTTTTATCAAAGAAATAGGGATGGTGAGATTCGAACTCGTGACTGCTTGGTCATCAAGACTCTGATACCATGTCAAAGAACCATTTCAACCCAATAATTTAAGTTATTAGGCAAAGTCTTGATTTTATATTATTCTCTAACAGTCTATTGCAGCATATTATGTGATGTTTGCTATATTTTTGAGATGTCATTCGCCTAATTTCAAAAATTAAATAAATAGGGGCAAGAGATGCAAGTCTGGTCTCGAATGCTTATACACGCCTATTTTTATCTGTATTGAGACAAGAGTTGGGTTGTCTAAGATGAACCTATTTTTTTAATTTTTTTAATTCATTAAAATAAAAATAACTAGAATTCTATTTAGGATATTATTCTATTAAATATCATTTAGTTTTGAAAATGTTTTCAAATAAGATCATAGTATTGTTTTCATATATAATATCAGCCATCACTTTTTTGGACAGCCTCTTATTGTTTTTTTTACTTAAAATTTATTTAAAATTAAATAAATAAATAAAATTACATTTAAGATATTATTTTATTATATATCATTTAGTTTGATATTTTTATAAAAAATAAGATTTTACCCTTTTTATATAATATTCTCAATCATTTCCTTAATTATTACATGTGAATGTGCTATGCAAATGTTTTTTTTTATGTTTGTGATTATGAATATTTTCTAAAAATGAATTTCAAGTCGTTATAGTTATTGCAAATATTGTTTTTTGAATTGATGTTACTTTTTATTCAATGCTTCTTATAAGATAAAAAAATAAAAAATTACATGAATCGAGTTTGGATGGAAAAAAATATATTTTTCTTCATAATTTTATTTGTTGGCTTTTCTGAGAGTTTTTTTTTATTATTATCACATAATTAATTACAAAATAAAGTTTCATTGATAGCACACTAGCATTATATTATTTTCTTTTCTAATACATTCACATCAAAATTATCAAAACATAATTGTTTTTTTATTAAATTTTTTTTTTATGATTCTAATAAGCTGTTTTCTTTTTTGAATGACCATTCTGTTGAAAAAATGTTAAAATAAAGGAGCGCATTCATGTGTTTTTATTAAAGATATATCTTTTTTTACTTATTTCAAATTGTTCAAGCTTTTATATATATATATATATATATATATATATATATATATATATATTCTAATTGTTCTTAGTTTTTTTTTATATAAACAACATAACTTGAAAAGCAAAATTTTTAATATATTAATAAGAAAAGAGGGAATTATAATAGAAAATTATCTTGTTAAAATGGAATTTAAATTATGAATCTTCAAAGATTATTGCCATAAAAATATTAATTAAAGAACTCCTCACGATATTTAATCTATATTTATCTCTAAACTTCCCAACTTAGTTTTTAGTTAACATTAACACCTTATTTTGATATTTAATGGCGTTTATAATTCTTGATCTATTTTATTAAATTCTTGCATCAACTATTAAGTTTGCAATTAAAATTTTTCTATAGGTTATAAAACAAGTTAACAATATCTTGGTTTGCATCAACTATATTCTTGGTTTTTTTTAGTATGTGATCTGCAATGAAAGGGTGGTTAACTGGCTAGCAATACTCTATAAACTAGATAGACAACAATCTTGTAATATTAAATTCATGGAAATTGCAAGATTTTTCTTAGAATCTGGACACGTAATAATTAGGCCAAATTATACAAGATTGTGATGCCGATCGATCATCTCATAGCCAGTTTCGAACAGGCAGCTTGGACAACCATGATTTGCATAATTTGTTAATTTAATTGTGACATATAAATAAGGAAATGTAATAAAGGTGGAGTAATTCATAAATGAAGTTTTGGGAGAACATCATATTCAATCTTCCATGTATATGCTTGAAATGATGTTATTTATATCTAAATATAATTTCTACCTAATCGTTAAATTCAACTAAATTCCAAATTAATTAAATATAAAATCCTATTTCTTTCAATAAATACTAATTAAAGTAATCTATCAATTCAATTGATGTAATTTATACTTAATTGATTGATAAATACAAAATATAGATATGTTTTTATTCCTTATAAACTATGTTTTTTAATGTATTTTAAGCTTATTTTTATGAGTTTGACAGATCTAAGAGATTTTATAAAATTAATTGCTAAAAGATAAGATTTTTTGTATTTTATGTTTTAGACCTTATTTCTTGTGACGGATTCTTCACCAGGTTGGAATTTCAAAATGTAAATGTGGGCTTAATCAAAGTTAGAGTATACATATCAAGCTTTCTAAGATGGTAATATAGGCAAAAATTCGAGTTCATTTGGATCTCTAAATAAACTTATAAAAATTAGGTTGGAATCCTGCTTGCAACATGATTTCTTATTTGGACACTAAACATTCAAATAAACATATCTTTGAAATTCAGATATTGAAATTAGACGAATCAATGATCCAAATTCATTTAAACATTCAGGGCTACAACTTTTATTAAGAATGCTAGGTTAGATAAGGAAACTAACGGCTATCTAATCTGAAAGCTATCTAATCAGGACGTAAGCTGAAGGATGAGATTGATCTTCTAATCTAATAAGAAAACTAATGGTGGGGAGTTTTATTTTGAGAAGGAATTTGAGGGGATCAGAAGGATTATTTTCTACAGCCTTTAACCTCTTTATTTTTAGCATTGATCTTATAATGAAAGCTACTCACTGAGACATAAAAACATGGAAGACCAACAGGACATATGGTTCTTTTGTTTGTTGCAGGAATTTTAAGAGACAATGAGCAACTAATTTCTAATTTTGATTCAATGGGAATACACATCATCCTTATTAGCAAGTTGTAAAAAGTAACATTATCATTGTAATTTTTTCATATTCAAATATTTATTTTTTTTATTCAGAATTATGCTATTGATTTTTATTCAACTTATTGAATTGTTTTGAGATGAGATGCATGCTTTCTAGTTTTTTAACAAGTAAAGCTAGATCAGAAAGTCGTGTATAGATAGGAAGAACTCTGATATCCATAAACAGAAAATTGATCAAATAGTGATGTAGCCAAATTAGAAAAAAAAAAGGTTTTGAGTAGTCATATAAAGATCTGCCTTAAAAGAATTACTTGGATAGCTTAATAAATATATTTATAAACTAGTGGGACATGATTAAGTTTAAAAGGAGAACTGATCGTATCATACTATCATCTTAGCAATAAAAGATCATGATTTTCTATCCGATTATTAGATTGAGCTCAATTTTTTTCAAGTAATTTTTATAATGTAATTGATAGGCATGTCCAACTTCGCTTTGAAATACCATCAAATTAAGCATTGGAGATACTATTTGAGTTATTTTTATTATTTTTCCTTGATTTTATGTTGTTTTCATTTTTTTTATTAGTTTTTTGTTTTTGTTTATAAATTATGATTTTTCTTCATTATTAAAGTCAATTCCAGATCTATTTAAAGAAATGCAAACCTTCTAGAGAGTCAGAACTTATTAATATTTTTTAAAAAATAAAACTACAAATTCGATCAAAACTCTATCGTGTCTTCTTGTTTGTGCTTTCATTTACCTCAAATAGGGTTTTGCAAACTAATTAGAAATATTTACATAAGGAAATATGTGTTTTATATAACTTTGACTAGAATGTTATGAGACATAGAAAATTTATACTTTAAATAATTTATATAATTAGAAATGTTACATAAGGAAAAAATATAATTTATTGGATAAAAAATTTAAATATTCATATTATATACATTATTTATTGAACTGTAAGTACACATAGAAAAAAAATATCTAAGTTGATTTACACTTAGTATTTAGGATTAAATTGTATTAAATTTTAGATAAAAATTATCTGAATTAATTAGAAAAAGGACTACTAAAAGGTTTTCAATTTTTTTTTTTTTGGCTGTAGTTTATGCATCTCTTGGAGAGGATGAATATAAGTTTACATAAAAACAATTAATTAAACTTAGCGAACAATTATTTAACCATTCTTAAGATATAGAACAATATAAATGGCATATAATTTTTAAATATCATGCACATGATAAGTTTAGTGATATTTTGATTAATTAAATAAAAAAAGGAAATATTAAGTTAAATAATATTTTTAACGCATTTAGAAAAATCAATAATTATATATTTGAGCCCAATTTTGATAATGAGATATTTATTGTAAAAGGACACCTCAACCTTGAGGCTTGAGCAAAAAGCTGTAGCCAATCGCGGCCTTCCTCTCTCCGTTTTTTTTTTCTTTCTTTTTCATTTCCTTTTTCTTTGTTTTGTTTTTCGTAAGGTGTTAACAACTCAAATCCACATTTTAGATTTAGATTACGGTGGTCAAAATAATGGCTCATTTATATTATTTAATCTGATCATTCCGGTTAAAATCAATTAATATAGATATTATGGATAATAATAAGTTAAAAAATTTAAAATATAAATATCATGAGTCAAGTGGCGAGTCAAAAATTTTAAAACTCAATCAACCAGATTTAATTAATATTCGCTATATTGTTTATTGTTTTTATATAACTAAATTGATTATTTTAGTTTAGTCAATTGATTCAATTAATGTATTAAACCTAAATTGTTTGATACAATTTATAACAAGTTTTGGACTAATTTTGAGTTCAAATCTTAGATGTAATTAAGTTTAACTTATAAAAATTAACAATAACACCACACTATGGATATTTGTAATATTTATAAAAAATTTAGTCCAATCTGATATATTTAACTTGTCCAAATTTTAAAAAAAAATCTGAATGAATCGGATTTATAACTTATAGAACATAAAAATAACACTTATAATTTAGATTATTTGTGTCATAAGTTCTTGGGTTGTTTGAGGAATTTTAGTTCCTGGAATAAGATTTTTGTACTTGTTTATTGAAGTGTGATAGTTGTTTCTTATTAGTTCTTTTATTAATTTATAATGATATTAAGCTTGAATGTGTATATGATATGAAGAAGAAATATCACCTTGAGCAGTATTTATCAGAAGATTCTAGTGAGCTTATGATAAAACCAATATATAAAATTATTTCTACTTCAAAGAATATTATACTAAAAATTAAAAAAACTGAAAACTATTTATTCAATAGTGGAATAAATTAATATCTGTTTTACATTGTTTGGATACCAACATTGCCACTAAATTAATTTTTTGCCGAGTTGAGGTCATGGGTTCGAGAGCTAGGATAAACAATGTTTTCTGCATTTTGTCACAATTTATATATATATATATATATATATATAAAAGAGGGCATTCTTCCACCCTATATATATAGGCCCAGGCCCTGGCACAGGCACAGGAAAGGGGGGTCTGTCTCAGGTCTAATTACCTAGACTTTTTTGTAACAGGCTCACGGCCATTGTTTTTACTGGACCTTTGGGTTGTTTTGAAACTTTTTATTTATTTATTTTATCTTTTAAGTTCGTTCTAGGTAAGCTGGGCTTTTCTGTAACAGGCCCATGACCATTGTTTTCATTGGGCCTTTAGATTGTTTAGGCCATTTTTTTTATTTCATACTTTGAGTTATACTTTTTTTGTTTTTAATTTTTTGGTTTTTGTTTTTTGAAACCAATTATAAGTATAATTCTCCTTTAGAGATTGCAGCTTCCTAGATTTTGATCTGGGTTTGAAGATTGCAGCAGGTTCCTGGGTTTCGAGGTGGTAGGAAAATGAAGATGGATTAATTATAAAGATACTCTGGATATTAAAGTAATTATAATAATATTTTTATAACATTTTTTTTTACCGTGTTGGCTTGCACTTGGCTTGATATATAAAGTGTTATGAATTATATAAATAATATGATGTGAAATGTAACTTTTAAAAAAGATGGGCGACAGGGTTTAAGTAATTCTTCCAAAATAAATTTTTACCTATGTAGAGTTAAAATTTCAAATTTGTGAGGCATATTTTATTGAAAAAAAATCCTTTGATCACATGAAAAAAAACAGAGAGAGTTATTGCTATTTGATCCTATATTTTAAATAAAATAATTAGATAATCCCTTTATTTTTTGAAATATAATATTAAATCCCTATATTTTCATATTTTATTATAATCCGGTTCTAATTACATTTGGTTTTATTTTTTTTATCACAATAAGATTATTTTTTCAAAATATATTTCATTTGTAATCAAATCTTCCAAACTTACCTATCGCAGACAAAATTAAAAGTGTATTTGAAAAATAATTAAATTTCAAAAAACAAAAAAACAGTCAACTTTAATTAAGGGAGTGACTTATGCTTTCTAAGAATTAAGGGACTAACTTACAAAACCAATAAATAATTGAAGATCATTGTTTCGTTACTAATGTAAAAGAAAAAATTGATTAATTAATAAATAAAGAAAAGAATGAGGAAAATATTATTGAATGACTGTTTCATTAATGAATGAATTAATTAATTAATTATTATATATATAAAAAACCCTATCATCCCAAACCCCCACCCAGTGATCAGTCGTTCAAACTACTATTGTACTAATATTTCAACCGAAAGCCCAACTACACCTAATATATTTTCCAAAGAATGGACTTGCGGCTTGGGAGTACTGTGTCCCCGTACAATAAAATCGTATTTTACCACCAGAAAGTCAAACACATGACGAGTGTATTTGATAATGTGTGCATATTTTTTTTTAAGAATATATTTTTTAATTTTTATTTTAATTTATTATATCAAGACATCGAAATTACCGGACTAAAAAAATTAATTTAATGCCTATCTAGATAAAAACAAATTTAAATTCACTTGAAAAAAGGATTGAATTGAGAAAACATGGAATATACCCCAATGAACAAATCAAGCATAGTTATCAAGCAGGGAATGTGGAATTTATTTTCTTTCCCATCTAGATATACAGTGAGTTGCCCCTCAATAATTCAGCTAGCTTGCTAGCCATAAAAAGAAA
Source organism: Populus nigra (assembly GCF_951802175.1). NCBI lineage: Eukaryota > Viridiplantae > Streptophyta > Magnoliopsida > Malpighiales > Salicaceae > Populus > Populus nigra. Next base: position 14,969,206 of record NC_084863.1, read on the forward strand.
ATTATAATTATGCCCAAAACAAGTAAGTGACCATTATTATCTCGCCTTCATTCATGCACTTTTGTCCATCAAACACCGTCACAAGCATCATGGCTGGAGAATGGGAGGCACACTGTACAGAATAACTTCCACTAGAGAGAATCAAAATATTTGTAAATTGTTTAGCAAATTTTATTACAAGTTACAATCCTCCATATCGATGAAAGCAAAAGGGCTTGAAAATTCTCCATCAAAAAAGGGGGAGTCAGGGTCCACCAAGGGTGCCATAAAATCATTTGGCATGAAATAATCGTCAGACAAGAATGGTTCGGTCCAGAAATTTCCACTAGGGGCCTCGTATGCCTCCAAGAAAGCAAAATTATTATCAGAAATGAGGTCCCCGTCCGTTGCTGCTACGTTATCAATGGTTGAAATATCACTAGATGAAGCTTGAGGGGACATTGTACTCGTGGGGCTTTCAATTATTTCATTACTCGTGGCAGGATTTTGTGTGCTTGTGTCTGTTTCTTCTGTGTCTTTCTCTTGGTTCTTGTCATCTTGAGACAGATCATCATCTGAGGACATTTCCTTCGCTTCCAGTACTGATTTATTTCTCAAGCGTTTCTTCAGATTTGTGTGCCAATGGTTCTTTATCTCGTTGTCAGTTCTCCCCGGTAACTGGGCAGCGATAGCAGACCATCTACATGTGAACATACAACGTAATGTAATTACATAATGTAATGTCATGTAACATTAATGGAGAAAAATGATACTAGTTTTTGACATCTAATTAATCAGATAGTGAAAATTATGCTTTCACTAGGACATTAGATGAACGGCACTCTATAACATCCATCCTCCTACACTATATATTTTAAGAAAAACATATTATGTTAATTTTAATAACAAAAGAAAATGGAGATTACAGTTTCCAATAAATCCCACGACTAGAATGAGCATAATTTTATCTTGTTTGTTTTGCGTTTTGAAAACGTTTTTAAATTTTATTTATTTATTTATTTCAAATTAATAATTTTTTAGTGTTTTAAGATCATTTTGATGCGCTAATATTAAAAATAATTTTTTAAAAATAAAAAATATATATTATTTTGATATATTTTCGAGAGAAAAATATTTTAAAAAGTAGTCGCAACTACATTCTAAAACACCCCCAAAATAATCGCCTGTTTTCATCACTCTGTGAAGGGGAAAAAAAACATTGAAGATAATAAATATAATGGAGCTAGTGTCATGCTAATATATATAATGTAATTATGTACGTAAGGAGAGAAAACGATAGTCGGTTTTAATATTATAAGAAGCATGGCATTAATTTAAACGTTTTTGGGGAGAAAATTAAGAATAATACATTATTATTAGTCTAAAATTTAGGGGATTTTTACTGCATTCCTTATGCTAATTAATTACATGTAACATTCATGTTAACTCTCACATCATGTATTAAGAAAAAATAATCCAGTAAGAACTGAATGAATGAGATGATGCATAATCTATTATTTGATTAGAAAGTTTGATAGGTTACGTATCTTTTCCTTTCCTTTTCTTTTCATCTTTTCTTAGTCAAAATCAATGAAATGATTTATTTCTTTTAAGGAACAAGATAGTAATTATGAATTAGGTACCTGTTCCCCAGTGTTTCATGTAAGCTGATGATGGTTTCCTCTTCTTCTTTACTGTAATTCCCTCTCTTGATATTTGGCCTTAAGTAATTCAGCCATCTCAATCTGCAACTTTTACCACACCTTTGTAGACCTGATATGAAAGCAAATGTGATCAATGGAGCAATTGTCAGTTCGACAGTACTGCAAGTCGAATCAACTAGTTGGGTGCGGCTGCTAAGAATCTTTGCTAGCCAAATAACAATGAACTACTCTACAGTTCTTTAAGAAATCCAACGAAGAATGGAACCCAAATGCATGGATAAATGTATAGAGATGCCGAATTCCAGAAAAATAGGGTTTTTTTCTCAGTTTCTTTGAGCTCTCCCTTCTCAAGAGCATGCACGGCCCTTAAATGCATCGGAAATGCAGAACATTTAGAGTTCTATTAATTTGATTGTGAAAATGGGGAGGAAAAAAAGCAAGTATGATCAATAATACAATCACATACCTGCAAACTTGGGAAGTTGTCTCCAATTCCAACAGCCATATCTAGTAACATAAGCCATTAGCTTCCTATCTTCTTCTGGTGTCCAAGCACCCTTCTTTAGTCCAGTTTTATCACAGCATGGAGTTCTCACCATTCTCACACCCTCTCTCCTACTCTCTTCCTCTCTGCGTGTGCCCCTCAAGAGCTCCAATTTTCTTGGCACCCCGTATCACTTTGATTATGCAGCTGTGAAGCTAGCTAGCTAGCTACATATACCACACAAACCTAAGTTTAGGAAAAACGTGTTTCATGCTAGATTTTTTAATGCTTCCACGCTCTTTTTACTACCGTCTTTTTTGGTTATTTTCCTAATATTTTATTTATTTATTTATTTCATGGATGGTCTATCCAAGAAGATTCATTAATCGTATTATTATTATTATTAGTGTTCCTGTATGGAAACTAAGAGAGGCTTTTCTGTCGTATTTAGCTTGATGGAAATAAAACAACTTCCTTGTCATGCAGTATCACGTGATGCAGTACTGTGCCATATGTCTTCCTTCATCTATGGAGATCAGAAAAATTCAGATGCCAATGAATTTGGTAACGGCGTGTGGGCGTCTAGAATTGGTTGTAGTTTTATGTCCTGATTGTTTTTACATTTAAAAAATATTTTTAAAAAAATTTAAATATTTTTTATTTTTTTATTTGTTTCAAATTAACATTTTTAGTATTTTTAAATTATTTTTATACGTTGATATCAAAAATAATTTTTTTTAAAAAAAAAAAATTATTTTGATACATTTATAAGTGAAAAGCATTTTGAAAAATAACCGCAATCACTCTTTCAAACAGGCTCATCTGAATGGAGTAGCATGTTCTCTCTTTGATTGATTTTGTCAACATTCAATCAACCCGAGTGATCGCAACACGTTTTGATGAGCTTTTGTGCGTTTAGTGCTGTTTGAAATTACGTTCTAAATTGTATTTTTAAGAATATAAAAAACAATTTCACTTAAAATTATTCTATTATGTTTTTTTAATTGTTTTGATGCACTGATGTTAAAAATAATTTTTTAAAAATAAAAAAAATATCATTTCGATGCATTTCTGAATAAAAAATATTTTAAAAGGCAATCACTACCATACTCTCAAACACCCCTTTAATATTTTCTAATATCTCATTTTTTTTAAGTATGCTAAGCGTGGAACTTATTTATTAAAAATGATTTAGATTAAGAAGGTAACAGTATGTAATTTATTTTATTTTGTAATATATTATTTAAGTGAAAGTGAGTTTTTGTTGGAGTCATTCTATATATCTTCGATTATAAAAATGTTAAGAAATTATTTAAATTTAAATTTAAATTATTGCTATATAATATATCAAGCTATAATTTATATTAGTATTTAACAAATTTACTGAGAGGTAAAGGAAATATCAGCACGAGAGGATGAATTATGAAGAGGCAAAAAATGCATAGTATTGCATGTTTTATGCCCCAAGTCAGCATGAAGGGGGAACAGTTGTGCTTGAAAATGAACGGTTCCGACCCCAACAACCTGTCAGTGATTAGTGTGAAATAACATGACCATCACTATTTACCCACAAGAAACAAAGGAATAATAATAATAATAATAATAATGAAAAATAAAGACCATCACCAATAGGTCAAACTCAACAGTTACCATTTAAGCCCTTCAATTCAATCAACCCAAAAATTATTAAGTATTAACCTTTAGTAATGGGGAAACACTGTTTTCTGACAGTGTCAAAAACAATATTCTTTAGTTATTTTATTTTATTTTTTACATTTTTATTTTTTCTTTAGTTATTGATTTTTATTTTAATTTATTCCTTATATTATGTGTTTATTGGGAGTCACAATTGATAATTTATTTTAATTTATTTTTTATATAGTTATCGTGATATCAAAAAAATATTACAGTATTGGGTTGATATGAGGAAAATATCACAGTATCGTGGTATGATCTATTTTAAAAAAAAATTAGTTGAATAAAAAATGATTTTGAAAAAAAACTAAGTTATTAAACTTTGTAGAGTCAATGACCCTATTTGCGAGTTTGATGAGATAACCTTGGTTCACGGGTTTAGTGGGATGTTTTTTTTTTCTTCTAATTGAACTCAACTGTGTGATCATCTATTTTTTTATCATATAATTTTAAAAAATAGTTTTGAAGAAAAAAACAAGTTATTAAATTTAAAAAAATTCAAGGGCATGTTCATGGGTTTGACGAGTTTAACTTTTTTAAAAAAATTTATTTTTTTTATTTCATCATTCGATATTGGACTGATTGAGAATTTAATTTCATAATTTATTTTATTTTATTTTTTATAAGGTTATCATGGTCTTAAAAAAAATCTCGGTACCAGTTTGATGCTAGATTTTACGATTGTCTATTTTTGTTATCATATAGTTAAATAAATAAAAGTTAAAAAAAACAATTTTAATCACAATAGAGTCTATTACCCAGTTTGTTGGTTTGACGGGTTTACCCATCAAACCTGATATGTTGTTTTTAGTTTTTGGTCTTTGAATTTTCAGTTGTTTTTTTTTTTATTTCACTCTTCTTCAATATTCTATCGTTGAATTCATGATTTATTTTTGTCTACTTTCTATAGGATTATCACGATATCAAATAAATATATTTTCTAGGGTTGATGCTCGATGTTGTAAATATCTATTTTTATCATAAAATTAAATAAAAGCCATTTTAAAAGCTATGTTATATTTTTACCAGTTATTAAAGTTGTTTTTAAATCCATTAACTTAATTGATTTACTTTAAATTAATTCCCGTATAAATAATTTAATTAGAAACTCAAACTATAAAAAGAGCAGATTGGCAAGTTCCAAGAACAAATCACTTGGTTAAATTTAATAATACCGCTAAAAAAAATCTTCTTACTATTAATATTTTGTTTTTAAAAAAAAATTAGCGCCCGTCACGGATTGCAGTCGAATCGATAGCTGTTGGGTGACAGAAAAGAAATCTAAGCCCTTAGATCGATCAACCCAAAACAAAGTAGAAGCAGTGAAGAAAATTAGAAAAGAAATGGAGACTTTGAAGATGGGTCGGAGATTAGTGGTTCTGTACAAGGAACAGGATGAGAAAGAAGAGTAAGAGTTTGTTCATTAATTAAAAAAAATATTAGTTATTTTTTTAAATTCAGTCTTTCTTTTGTGATAAAAATTGAAAAAAGTATTTATTTATTCATAATGAAGACAAAATTCTTCACTAAAAACAAATACATGATTATAACTATTTTTATAAAAAATAATCATCTTATTATTTTATTCTTGTGATAATCCAATTATAAATATTTATTTTATTTTATTTAAATAAAAAATTATCATGAAAAAATTATATTGTTAACTCAAAAAAATACTTATATTATATTTATAATAAGAATTAAATCTACAACATTAAATAATAATAATGATAATGATAATGATATTTTATATTGCTAAGAAGTGCTTATATGTAAAAGAAAAAAATATGAAGAATCTCTAAAATATAATTTTTAAAATTAGTATAAATTTTAAAAAATAAAAAATATTATATTTGAATAAGATGTTTCTGTTTTTCTTTTTAACTCTAATTTTCCTAAAAAAATACAGTATTTTTTTTAATTTCTGAATACGTTCAAAGCTTTTATTAAAAGAAAAAGAAAAAAAATAAGAAAGGATGGTGATGGTGACCGATCTTGTTCATGGAACGTAGTGAAAATATTATAAAGCTATTCTTACAATGGAAGGTACTTTTGGTATATATTATTTCCTGTTTAATATTTTGAATTATTGTATTGACATCAACAATCACTATCACAGTGCTTGAAGATCATTTAACTTGAATTTTTTTAAAAAAATAAATTGATAGCTAATTATTGGTTTTTTTTATATATTTTCAAAAACTAATAAATTTTTTATTTTTTTTCAAAATTAATTTTTTAAAATAAAAAACAAAAATGATACCAAAAAATTCCTAACATCTTGGTTCAAGTAATTGAGATATTGAAATACTCTATTTTATCCATGAAAAAAAAAAGAAAAATCGAAATCGAAAGAATCTTATGCTGTGGTACGGAAATAACGAATCTTATAGTAAATCGTTTTCTCAAAGATTAGGAAGATAAAAGATCTTGTCATCATCTCATTGTTAATCATTTTTCTCCGTGCATTTTTTTTTTTAATAATCAAGAGAAGATATTATTAAAATCTAGCTATTATTAAAAGAATGATAAACCGTCTAAAAAAAACCGACAGTGGAGAAGTAAAAAAATTAATAAAGTATTAACAAAAATTAATGTGGTAAACAAGTACCTTGCTCATGAATCACGAGTCGCACCAGTCGATGAGAAAGCATGTGAGCACAGTTCGAGAAACGATAAGGGCCGAAAGGTAGTGAAAGAAAATCATTTTGTCTTCCAAATTGCAATTTCTTTTGATGTAGATGTCGAGACCGCATGGTTATTTTGTATTGTTGGATGAACTAATATGGAGTTCTTCAATCATTTCAATTTATTTTTATTTGATGATTCCAGATATTTATAAATCTTGATCATGCTGGTTCACTTCATGGGAAGTAAAGCAATGATGAAGAACAATTGCTTTTTCTTAGGTAACTTGAAAAGTTGAGTAGTTGATTGGTGAGCTTTATATTGTGCTATCAGTAGGGAGGTTAGTGTTTATCATTTGTTGTGGTGCTTCGTTATGTTATTGATAGAGATGTCGGTCCTTGGTAGATACCTTTTAAGGTTATGTACGGGTAAAAAACAGTCATTGATTAGGAAAGATGGCATCATCCTAACAATTCACATGTAAGTGTCGATCAATACGACATCGTATCAAATTTATTAGAAGTCACAATTATGTCTTATGTTTCATGCCAATTGTTAAGAATTTACAGGGTACTAGGCCGAGCTCAAGTAGTATTTTTTTGAGTAAATAAAGATAGATATGGTTTGTTCGAGCTTGAAACCGATGCTATTCACAAGCCCATTTGTAAGTTTGTTTACAAAAAAAGGGATGTAGCTATATGATGGCTTGGAGTCCTACTATAGAGAGTTTTTTGGGATTCTAGCATGGTAAAAAAAATGATAAAATAATATAGTATAAAAAATATTTAGAAAAATAGTACAATTTAAAGAGTCATAGATGATATTTATGGTTCACAAGTCACAAATATTATATGCTACTCTCTCGAATTGTAAAACTAATGGGTACAAGATTCAAAATAGAAATAGGAGAGATGAGAGAAAGTAAAAAAAATAGAAAAGAAAGAAAGAAAGGAAAAACTCAAGTAGAGAGAGATCCAACGGTAGTGGTGATGTTATCATCGAAGCTGCGGTATGTTTCCATAACTATTTTATTTTATTTTTTTATTTTTTCTTTTCTATCTCTTCACAAGTTACTAGCAGAAATGAGGAGAGAGAGAAATAATATTAAAATCATTTTTTTAATCTCTTCATTAAATTTTATGCCGAGTAAATTTATAATTTGACATGAAACTTGCGAATCACAAATATCATAACTAACTCTTTGATTCATGTTATTTCTCTATATATTTTTGTAATGTATTATTTTATTATTATTGTTTGACGACGGACGGACAGAATCTCAGAGAAATAATATAGAACAGAAAGTAATGTAAGAGATAAAAGATTGAATGCGACTAGACTTGATTGGTACTAGCTGGTGCAAAGAACCTCGTTTGAAAGTCTGTTAGAAAGGGCCTCAAAGACTAAAATGGGGAGTACTGTACACACGAGCAACTGAAATTCTAGCACAACACTCGCCCACATGTTTTTACCTACATTCTCATTTATCGTGCTGTTTTTTTCCAATTGGCAGAAGCACATGAAGATCACCTGCTGATTGGCCATCTCCAATAAACTATCTCATTTTCGGTTGTCGAAAAAGAAAAGGGTGTACTTGTAAGTCAAAAGCTCTCTCAACCGTCAGGGCTGCAATAAGAGCGGTGGCCTGCCCTACCATGTGAGTTGTGATTCATTTATTATTTCTTGATTTCCGCGTCCAAATCATTTCCCGCTCTCTGTTTGTTTTTTAGAGAAACTTTATTCAAAGGAGGAAAAATACAGCTAAGAAAGTTTACAGTGCAATCTCTCAAGATCAATCTAGAAACTAGCTCAAACCTTAATGTTTATTATTTTATCATCATTTCTTTTTGTAATTAAGTGGTAAAGGATTTTATTATCGTTCTTATTGAGATACCAAAGATTTTGTTGTTCTCGAGGAGTAATTATAGATATTCTATTAGTTACTTTGTCGGTTACATTTTAAAAAAATAGACAAATATCAAAATAAAAAAGAATATAAAATTTATCTCATTTTAGATGTCTCTCTCCTAGTTGTATCTCTCTATGAGAGAGAATTTATTAAAATTCTTTATGGGCTTAAATTTTAAAATTAGCATTTAGAAGAATTTATTACATTTTTTAAATATAAACAAATCAATGTAGAGGATATATATTCATAAATTCGTTCATAAAAAAATCTTATTCTTAATTAACATGCAAACTAACTAATCCGAAAATATCCTCGTTATTAAATAAAAAAAAGTCTTATAGTTATTTCAAAAACATAAATTGGCGAGTTTATTGTTTTACCATCAAATTAAATGGATATGTTTTTTATTCAAAGGGTTGCAAGTCAAGAAAATTACACTGAAACTTAGGACAAGCGAAACCCATAAGTAAAAAAATAAAATAAATTAACTGTGGGTGTGGGTTGATACCAATGATTATATTCAACCTAATTTTTAATATTTTATAAATTATTGATCTGATTTATTAAAAAAAAATTAAATTAAAGCGAGTTAAATATATTAAATTGAGCTGAATATTTTTTTATAAATATTATCGATATTCATGGGTTGAGCAAGTAAACTCCATTATTCATCAACTATTCTAAAAAAACAAAACACTTTTAAAAGCCTATAATTTTTTATCTTTAATCACAACAGTTATTGTGTTTTACAATATCTCAAACATATAGTTAGCACTAAACATAAAAATAAATTGTATATTGAAATATAAGATAAAAAAAAAATTATATATCAAAAAAATAAAGAGAGATAAGGACAAAAAAATATTTATATTGAGTATTAGGGTTATTCACTAACTAAATGAGTTATGCGGGTTGGGTCGGGTTGAGTGGTTTTTAAAAATCTCAACCCACATTCAACTTGTAATATCTATTTATTTGGTTTTTTGATCCATTATTATTTTTAATTCACATTAATTAATTTTGACGGGTTGGCTCGGGTTAAATAATACAAATATTATAGATAAATAAGTTTTTTTAAACACCCCTGATATCACAGGATTCTCTCTTCAACAAGCTCTCAATCTATATTCTGAGCAATTGACAAGGTTGGCAAAGATGGAGAGATTAATTAGTTTCAATGGCCGAGGAGAATTAATGGAACAAAGCCAACCCTAATTCCTGAACGAAATTAACCTGGCTTTATCAATGTAATGCCAACAGTTTTAGTATTATATATTTGATTGTTTATTGGAACTAGCATTGGCCTAACTACAGCACGAATCTTTAATTATTGGACAAAATCACATGACCATCAATTCTTGTGCAGTAAAATCAACAAGAACCATATTGGTAATTTTCAGACAATATATATTTTTTTTTATTCCTGCAATCCTTACTGGTAATTTGAAGTCCACAAATTCCCGTAAGCTAGAGAGAATAGTTACAATATGACACAAATTATACAAGAATTTTTTTAAGCAATTCGGTGTTCTCCTTTGTATCCCATTTGGGATTTTCCAGGATGTACTTGATCAATCATTCAATTAATTAGTAATTATAATAAACATCAATCATTCATACCATTTCTTGTTAATTATTTGATTTTATTATACTATTCTAAATTAATTGCATTTCTATGTTTTTTTTATAACTAATTCAGTCAATAATTATTGATGAGATCACAAGGAAAAAGGTTTCAAACCAATCATGATCGATGCATTCTTTTTGCTCTCCCTAAAAATCGCATTGCTATAATTATATCCCTTTCAACCTGTCCCCAGATTTGAGTATATTTCGCTATTAAAATTTTTAAATTTATCAACAGATTTCTTTATTGGTATTTATACTCTTAATTTATTAGCATAAATTTTACTGACAAGCTTATGGAGAACAATACTCTGTCAAAAAAAATCTCATTAGTGATTTATAATCTGTCGGTAATAATTTTACTAATGAATTTACTGGTGGTAAAAACACGCCAAATTATTTTTTACTCACTTCATTCCTTTGGTATTTTCATTGATAAATGTAGCATATCACCAACATAAAAATTATATGTAATTCCATCAATGAATTTTTTTTGTTTGTTAGTATTCCCCTCAGTAAATTTTATATATAACCATCAAATAAACCATATGTAATTCTATTAGTAAGTAAACTGTGGTAGTTACATTTACAGTAATTCCTTTTCAACTCTATAAAATATATCATGTACTCAATAGTCTTTGGTGGCATGAATAACTTTTGCAGTATAGGTGTAATTGAGAAGTATCTAAGTTTTCTATGTGCGATAAGAGTTCTTTCCCTATCAGTTCTAGGTTTACAATGAGCATACTTACATGTTCTGCACTCAGACAAATCTACATTTTCAAGGTAATACAACATGCAGAAGTTTAGACACGTGTTAATTTTCTGGTATCCTAAGCCGAGGGGTTTCATCATCAATTTAGCAGAATAAAAGCTCTCTTTCAATCTATTCTCTTTAGGTAAAATGATTTTCACCTATTTAATAATTTTATCATAACCGTCCTTACTCAACTCATGATCTGACTTGATGATGAAAACCTATGCAATGACCAATAATTTATTATGATTTTTGCACCTGTCCTATAATGATCTATTAGAATCTTTCAAAAGATTAAAAAACCTGGTCACGTCTGCATTAGATTCTTCATCTATTATTAGACATTGATCGACATAATCTTGATTTATTCTCATCGCATCCATAATCATATTGTTATAAGAATTACTATTGTCATCTACAACTCCATGCACTTTACTAGAACTGAAAATTGACCAAACCATCCTTTCTACCATGGTCTCGTTTGTAACATATGGTTCTCCGTGTGCAAATCAACATAAGTATCTCTCCATAAACCCTGTTTGTAGAAGATGCATCGTTGCAACTTCTGAATCAAGAAACTTTTTATTTTTACATCTTTTACATTGACATCTAATATCGTCTTCACTAATATTTTTCGGATTAGATAATATGTAATTAATAAAACCCTACATCTTATTACTATAATCCATCTTGTGTAACCCTTTGGGTACATCTCAATACATCCATTACTTACATCAATCCTATATAGAATATTGATGATAACATGTATTAATTAATTAAGCTAAATAAATTTGCAAAAATTGATTTAACTCAAACTTATTTAATCTATTTTAATAATACTCTTAATTCATTATTAATTATCTACATAAATTTAAATTTCTATACATTTACTAAAAATATCAACTCAATAACAAAATTAACAAAATATAAAAAAGACTCGTTAAATAAGCCATTATTTATTTCATCACGAAACACCTAAGTGAAAAATTCAAAATAAATCTCATCAATTTACAAACAAATATAATTTACAAAATCTCAAACAAATCTTAATATGTATAAATCATACATTCATACAACAAATCTATAAAAACAAGTAAATACCTAAACAAAATACATATACTATAAAAAATGCAATAAAAATTAATATTTTAAAACTAAGTTCAAATAAAAAAAATGAGTAGTTTTGTTTATTTGAAGTGGGGTATCCTTAATAAGATTTAAATCAGAACAGGGATATTAATATACTGAGTGTTGGGATGATCGAATTGGTAGAGAGAAGTTGATTTGTGATAAAAATTAGGATGGTTGCTCATGTCATAAATTAAACATTACATATGGATTTAACCAATGAATTTAAATTCGTCGATAATTTTATTGGTAAAAATAATACGTCATTGTATTTTTTGTATTTTTTCATTGCTTCTTTTTGCATAGTAATTTTCCCGGCATATACTGATAAAATATTTTCATCGGCATTTACCGATAAATACAATGATGACATATTCTATCAAAAAAATTGATCGTAATCTACCAATAATTTTTTTTTATTAATGTTTGTGTTTGTATTTGTTAATTTGTTTAATAGCAGTTGACAGTATTTTGAAAATGGATCTTAAAACACGTTCTGATATTTATTTTTTAAGGTTGTTCTATCTAGTAGGTCGATGCAGGGAACCAAAAATATAATATTGATGGTCTATTCTTTTATTTATTTCTTTTTCTTGTGATCAGAGCATACAAGAAAACAACATATTCTGAACTTGATTCTTTATATATATATATATATAGTCATTATCTCTTTACTTTTCATTTTTCCAGGCATGCATTTAAAAAATTAAAATTAATATTAAACACTAGTTTTTCAAATAAAAAATAATTAAAAAATTAAAAATAAATTTTATTTTATTGGGTTGGATCTAGTTCAATGTATTTTAAATTTTAAACTGAAACTGGTTTGGCCGGAACCGGTCCGACCGAAACTGTAGGCATGATAGACTGTCCATGCTAATTAATTAGCATTAGCATGAACAGTGTATACTGTTCATGCTAATTAATTAGCATGCAGTGCGTAAATACGCTGCCCATTGTTTATTGTTGAAACAAAAGCAGCCGGATGCTGGTTTGTGATTATTGCCTTGTCTTCTGACAACGAACGTGATCCATGCTGTTTTGCTTTTCAAATCAAGAGCATAGATGTTCCACGTGTTCCAATTGAATCACATGCTTTTTTTGCTTTTCAAATCAAGAGCATAGATGTCCCACGTGTTCCAATTGGTAATTGCCATGTTCTAAACGTGATCCATCAGGCACTCCAAGGATTCATTTGTAATGCGGCAGGAAATGTTTTTAATCAGATTACAGTTTTAAAATTATTTGATTTTCATTGTTTAAGCATTTTTTTAATTTTAAATTATACTAAAAAATCGAGTTTAAAAAGAGTTATATTTTATAATTTTTTAATATTTTTTTTTAAATTACAACCATAAAAACTAAATGCTATCAAACAAACTAGTTTGTTGGCTGAATACATTACAAATGCTTAGTTTTCTTGAATTTAGTGTGATTTTGAATTATTATTATTATTTTTTTACCGAATTCAAGCTTATGCTCTGAAGGGAGCCATATGTTTTGAAAAGTGAAATTTCATTCTTGTATTTTATATTCTTTCAATCAGACCCTTTTAAATTCGTCATTGTATATAAGGTTTTATCAATTAAGCCATTCTAAATAGTTTTCAATTACTTTATTTAACTCCTTGCAAGTCTCACACCGGCTCTAGAATCATTTTAATCTAGCTCTGTCATTGTCGCCCATCATTGATATATGAAGGGAAAAAAAACACATTTAGATGATATTTGTTTGCCAACAAGCGTTTTTCTAAAAAAATAAAATTATATGAGATCAAGAGGGGACATTTTTAGGGTTCATATTTCTCAGCATAAATATCTTTAATTTTTATCAAATAAATAAAAATGATGAAATTCAAACTCGAGATCACTTTGTTATTAAGATTTTAATACCATGTTAAATAATCACTCAATTTAATAGATTAAATTATTACGTGAGATCCTAAAATATAATTTATTTATTATTTAATAAAAAAATGCCTTTCATTTTAATAAAAAATGGTATCAGATATTTCCAAAGTAATAATGATTATTGTTTGACATCAATAAAAGTCAAATATTAATTAAATATTAGCCGGCATTCATTTTGCCTCTTCGGGTTTTTCTCTCTCTCATGTTTTTTCGAGGGAATTCTTGCAGATTTTCTTGCTGGAAGGGGGTGTTCAATGGCCAGCCCGTAAAAAATATCCTTCGAATTATTCTTTGTAATTTACGTTCTCTATTTTATTTTCTTTGGATGAATAATAAAATGTTTAAATTGATATTTTTTTAAAAAAATTATTAACAAATATAGTTAAAAAATACATGAAAACTATATACACACTCTAAAATACATAAATAATTGATAAATCAAAAATAAAATATTAAACAATATTTAAAAGCATTGAGATATGTTGACAACTTAAGCTATTGAGTTAAATTTGTTATTTGAAATGGTATCAGATCCTTGATGATCAAGTGGTCACGAATTCGAATCTCATCATTTCCATTTATTTGATAAAAATTAAGCACAAGATAATGTGAGTTTGTGCAAGTTTCAAGTGCAAAAAGCTTTTACTTGAAGGGGTGTGTTAAAAAATAATATAGATCATATCCTGGGATCTCACTTACTTAAACTATTGGGTTCAATTGATTCTTTAATATTATGCTCATTTATTAATTTATATAATGGACTGTGAAAAAATAGTTTAACTTGGTATAACCAATATTTTGTATAAAGTCTGATCATTTATATTTTTTCCTATTTTATATCAAAATATTTTAGATAGCAAGTATCTTAGGGTTTGAATCTTAAATTGTTTTCATTCCATTGTATTATCTTTAAGTTATCAAAATGTGGCCAGATGTTTCATTTTTTACTGATCACATTAAAAAAAATCTTGATTGATGGCATATACTGAGTAAAAAATTCATATTAATTTGACAATAATTGAGGTGATATTACGGTGTCTCAGTAACTTTTTTTTTTTACTTTGTCCAAAGTGTAAGAAACCCTAATTGCGTAGCCATAGGGTTCACAAAAACATAAATTATTGCAGGTATTTGCATTTTCAATCCAAAGATATTATTGACAATTTCAAATTAGTGTATTGTGAGGACCGTCCTTCGAATAAAAGTTTGATGATTTTTAGGTTGGAAAAGAATATCAAAACATGAATTTATGGTAGGCAACAAGATTCTCTTGCTGTGCAAGCTAATTAACTGCATAGAGGTTTCCTTCATGGAGTTATTTTCATGTCTCTTCTTCTTATGATTTTCTTCTTTCTTTGCCTGCGCATGTTTCTCTTTTTCAATAGACTTGTGAAGACGAGGTATATATATAAAGCTTGGCCATCAAAACAATGGCAAATGTAAATGGAAGGAGACATACGAGTAAAGATGTTCTAACAGTACCACTCATGTGCTTGATCAGAAGCAGAAAACATAAAAGATGGCCGAAAATCAAAGGCAAGGTATGAGCTCGTTTCTGCAGCTAAGCTGCCTGCACATAAGTTAGCCTCTCTCTTTATACAGACAAATTCAATACTTCGAAGTTTTACATGTTTCTGGATTTCCAAGAAATCTTTGAGCAATTATATGCGTCCAAAAGTAAACAGGTTAAGTAGACTCTGTTTTCAATATGTACTCACATGTTCACGTGAAAGTAAAATCTTTTTTTATATATATTTAATGTGTGTTTAATATTGTAGTACATTATATAGTAGTACTTTATACATTTTTTTTTATTTTGTAGTACATTATATTTTTCAAAAGTATTTTTTAATTGAAAATATCTTAAAATAATTTTTTTATTTTTAATATTAATATATTAAAATTATTAAAAACACTAAGAAAAAATTATTTTAATAGTGTTTTCAAGTAAAATGCACTTTTAAGATGCATTTAGAAGCAAAAACTACTATAATATCAAATACTTGCTTAGCTAAAAAGAGTAAATAGGTTTCCAGTAAATTATCTTTTATACTTTCTTATATATCTTATATTTTAGGAAATTATTCAATGCGTTGATGTTAATTAAAAGTAAAGAAAAAAAAATTAATTTGATACAATTTGTAAACTAGAAATATTTAAAAAATATACATCAAAATAATATATATATATATAAAGTATGAATCAAACCCATCTTAATTCAGACATAAATAATCTCTCCTCCTTTAACGATTCACATTGCAAAGTCTCTAAAGAACATAGCGTGATGGTAAAGGGTTTGAGATTTGCATAGCAGGTCTCGAGTTCGAGTCAAAGCATGCACTTCTTATAAGAGTCTAGGACAATTAAGATTTTACTCACTCACCTGATCCCACAAAATATGCTTTTTAAAAAATAGATTTTTCTCAAATCCAAGAAAAAAAATATCACATTGCAAAGCAAGCTAGCTAACTAGCTAGCTAGCCTAGCCTCATCTCAAACTTGTAGCACTAACTTGCATTATGCCCAACAAACATTCAAAAGAAGATTCAATCTTTCTTTCTTATCATTTTGGTTTGAAAGGTTGCAGGTATCTTTAATCGAATTAGATCAGTTGCCACATGGGTTGACGTTCAGATGATAGACATTTTGGTTATAAATTAAATGAAGTAGCATCTGTACAATCACTTTCACTCAAATCATGCAACTCCAGGTGCGAACATGAGGTTTATCTTGTCAACAAAATGTGAAGACGATAATGCTAACAATTCCCAATTAAAGTATGAGAATTTCTAATTTTTTTATTCATCCGAAAATACAAAGTAAAAATAAAAAAATAAAAAAAAAAGAAAATCGGGCTTCAATCAATCTCAGCCCAGTGTTTTAAGAAAGAAAAAGGACAAACTATATATGTTCTCGTCCCTAAGGATTCAATAATATTTTACTTTACCTTATAATTTTCAAAACGCTTCTCAAAAACCACATCCATATGATAGTAATTGTGCAGAGCTTCAGTCTCCTTACTCTATCTTCTAGGTATCAAGCAACATAAACTGTAGCAAAATTTAATGCGAAATTTAATTTCTGCTCCGTCTTAGTTGTTTTTTAAAGAGTTTTTGTTTAGAAATACATGTAAATAATTTTTTAAAAAATATTATTTTTGATATTAGAACACTAAAGCAATTCAAAAATATATATAAAAAATAATTTTAAATAAAGAATGTAGGAAGCCGTGTTCCCACACAAGCTTTAAAACTCCCAATTACAAGAGCATGTGCTTTGAAATGGAAGGATTTATAAGGCGTAGAGAACCTCCATAATAACTTAGCCCAGAGAAAATCTCATATCCTAAGCTGGAGGAGTCACAATGGATTTCTTGTAGATTTTTTTGGCCCATGAGAAGCTCATAGGCCTTAGTTTATGAGAAATAAAAGAATCCCTGTAATACAATTAGTTTGATTCCTTACGCTATGTTATGGGATGAAACTTCTTTTTTTCTCAACCAGGAAAAATGCAGACATTATTAATGTTTTTCTTTTCACCATCAATAAAAAATTTTGTTTTTCCAATTTAATGTGAAAGGATTGAATTGAAAATAAAAAAATATCAATTGAAAAAAAAAAGAGAGAAAATATTATAATTAACTATCACAAACTCCATTTTCATTACTTTTTAATATTTCTTTCATTATGTGTTACCTTGTGTTTTTATGATTTAAAATATTATTTCATGATTTATTAAACATTAATTTTACAAAACCGCACTGTAATTATTAAAATGAGAGCAAAATAACCCAAAAAAGAAAAAGACAGGAATGGAAAAAAAGTTAAGGTTTTTTAAATGTGAAGTAAAAGAATCCAATATAGAATGGAAATTAAAAAAGTAACCAATGAAAAAAAATAGAGTTAAGGTAGCTAAAGTAAGAGAAGAAGATTATATTAATGTATTTTATATGTTTTTTAATAAGAATAGAATTAAAAGGTGCGGTGTTTGTATTATGCATCTATTGTTTATTCCCTCACATTAAATGGTCCGCTTCAGTATTCATAGTTATTTTTTCTTTCTAGGTCCCTGAATTGTTTTTACACATTAGACATTGAATTTTATTTCATTTCAATTTTATCCTTACAAGTTATATTAATATATTTTTTATGTTGGAATATATTATGATTTGCATGCCCTCACATATCCAATATGTCATAGAATATTTCAATATATAATTTACGATTGATGAAATAGAATTTTAGGTTATTGTTAAAAAATAATTGAAAGAGCAAAGAACAAATTAAAATAAGAAAAAAAAAAGCCTTTTCCTACATTTGTTTTAAAGACACAAAATAGTATAATTTGCTCTCTCAAGTTTCATCGTTTACATTATTTGGTCTTGTTCTTTTGAACTTTTTAAATTCTACTTATGAAATTTTATTTGTTTTTAATATTTTAATCCATTATTGTTGTGAAAAGAGAGAGGAAGTAATTAAAAAAATAAAAAGAGAGAGGAAGCTTTTGGGTGGCCAAATTTCGACCACCAAAGATAATTTTAGTATTTATGAATTTATCACTAAAAGAAGAACTCAATGGAAATGGTTTATATCTTCAATAATGTGTAAAAAAAATAAATAAAGACTTGATAATTTTATTACTTATTTAATTTTGAATTATATTAAAGTATGTTTTGTTGATAGATTTGGGATTTGAAATGCCGTGTGATATTTTTCATGTTTTTGGTTTAAAAAAAGTTAAAATTTAGTATTTTAAAGTTTAAGAATTTGAACCTTGATTTTTCAATCATTAAAACTTTTGGTGATTAAAAACTATTGTATACAGATGATGTGTTATTTATTCTAATTAAATTTTTTTTTATAAAAACAGATAATGTGTCATTTAATTTTTTTTAAATAGATACACAACCTTGAACTTCCATCCAATCTAAATGCATTTGGGACTTTTTAAATGAGTAAGGTGTGTGCATATCCTTCCATTCTAGGAGTGCATGACGTTTCTTCTGAGAGTGTGTTTAGTATTGCGGTAGTTGTTGTGGTTTGAAAAAAAATTGTTTTATAAAAAATACTTTTAGTTGAAGTTGGTTTAAAAAATAAATGTTTGATTAAAACTGTGGTTGAAATTGAGGTTGAAGAAAAAGTAGTTTAATGTGTTTGGTTAAGAATGCTTTTAAAATTGAGGTTATAAAATAATTTAAAAATATATATATATATTAATATTGATGGTTTTAAATTTAAATATTATAGAATTAATTACTCCTATTACATCATGAAATAAAAAATACTTTATAAAAAATACTTTTTATTATTCCATTAAACTATTTATGATTCTATTACGTACAAAATTCATCCGATAAAAACTACAGTTTTCATAATTTTTTGAGTGTAGATAAAATATTATTAGGTATAAAATTGATATTACAGTGCGAGTGAATTTAATTCACTTTATACTAGTGTTTTTTTAAAAAAATATTAAAAAAATTAACACACTAAAAAAAAAAAGAATTTCACGTGAACAATGCAATTCTCGTACTGTTCACATGCTCCATTGTTCAGTGAACAGTGGAGGCATGATACACTATTCAGTGAACAGTGTATCATGGTTGAATTTCCCGTGCAAGAAAGCAGCATTTTTCTGCTTTCCATCTTCCTGCGTTTCGCACGCAATTTATTGTGGGACCATACACAGTAAACAACTTTTTTTTTTGTTAACCAAACTTTTGCTTCCTGCGTTTTTGAAAAAATGCAACCTCTAACGCGTAGTCAAACGGGCTCTAAATAGCCTCTTATTTGTTTTTTGTATTTTATAATAGATTCTCTTAACTAAATTTATTAAAATGATATTTAAATAATTATCCAATTATACCATAGTTTTTAAATAATATTAGATTTTTTATGGTAATATTAACAATTGCTTTCTAAATAATTATATATGATCAATCTAATATACAAAATATTTTCGAATAATTTATCATGAATATTTAATATGAATAAAATATATATTTTGTTATGTTTTTTTTGTAATTCTTTATATAATTTTTTTGTAATTGATTTTTCTTATGTTTTTTATACATTCACGCTAAAATTAACAATCCATGATTTTTCTTATTTCAAATCATTATTTTTTTTCAAATATGGTTTTTACTTTTATTTTTATTCAAATATTTATCTTTTTTATAACATGACTCTTTACGTGATCTCTAATTTACAACAAAAAAATAATCATAAAAAATCATAAAATTGTTCTAAAAATATCCAGTTCCACGCATCAATCACTATGCATATAAACAAAAAGCAAAAAGAAAAGAAAAATAAAACTAGAGAAAAATCCAAGTCCAAATTTAGAGGACGTTTACCTTAAACCCTAGAAGTTCCAATTGCCATAAAACACATCCTTCCCTTCCCAACGACAAACCATAAAAGAGAGTTAAATCTTCTCACCTGTCCATCACGGGCACCACTAACTCTGCCTCTCATCACCACCTTTTCTAGCTACCAAGCCGCACAGAGAAAAGAAAAATCAAATCCATATATAAAACATCCGTACAGCACCCACATATAATAAATGCATGCCCCACTCGTTACTAAATTATCATCATCATTATCTTTTTTTTTTCTTCAAGTCATCATAGCTTTTAATTCCTTAATTTTATTTTTATAAATCTTAAGGGCTAATTAATTTTAGAAAATTATATAAATTATATCTTAAGATCAAACCATACTGTTTAAGTTTTTAAATTGAGTTAATTTTTTGATATGATATTAGAACCTTATTAATAATCATGCAGTCATAAGTTCAAATCTCACCACTCTTATTAATTTAATTGATAAAAATCAAGGACAATATATTGTGAGCATGTACAAGTTTCAAGTTTAAAAAACTTTTACTTAAAAGTATATGTTAGAGAATTATATAAATTATATATTGGAGTTTCATCTAATATATTCTTTGACAATTAATCAGCATTTTTCATTTGTTTATCTTCATTTTTATTTCATTTTGCTTTTCTATTTTAAGAAATGGAAAAGAAAAAGAAAAGGTAAATAATGTAAAAAGATTGATGAGAAATGAAGATTTTTTTTGAAATAATTAAAATAATATTAAATTAAATATGATCAATACTGGTTGACAGATTGATTAATTAATTTTTAATTAAAATTAAAGGGGCTATTTAATTCATTTAGAAAAACTCGAAGAATTAATTTATAATTTACTTCATCTAATTCAAAGGAGATCAGTCTCCTGCATGCATTAGAAACTGCATTTAACCTAAATTTTTATCATAGTTAAGTAAGTTACTTCTTTCATTATTTTATTTTTTAAATCCGAATCTTGAAATTAGTATTTGTAAAAATTTATTTTCTTAATGTATCAAATCAATAAAAAGCATGGATGATTAAACTATTTTGAGAAAAAAACTTAATCTCAATTCATATTTTTTTTCTTGAAATTAAAACCGTGAATAATAACATGAATAAAATACACACAATTACCTTCGGATGAAAACTAAAAAAAATCCTAATTATTTAATTATCTACCAGTACAAAATGGACGGCATTCATGCCGACCTTGTGCTTCCGAGTAAGAACCCCACTAACAAAACAAACCACAAGCTATCTTTTGTATCATTTCTTGTTCTTTCCCACAATGTTCAAACCAAAAACACACCGAAATATATGTTAGCAAATACATTAATGATCCTTAAAACCACATACTAGCTAGCTAGTACTCGTAATTATCAACACCTTAATTTCTTTATGATCATCAAGTCTTTATGTTACAAACAACAGTAATTATGAAGAACGTTTCAAGAAACAAGTTCTTGCTATGTTTTAAGCCAGTTGTTGATATGGATCAGCTAGTACTTAATCACTCCAAAGTTGGTGTTGTTGATCACTCAACAGACAAGTCTTTGAAGCATCTTTCCAGGGAAAAGAAGAAAAGGGATCATCTGAAGCGTTTGGTCCCAAATTCTTCTTTGCTTTCAGATGATAATGATACGTGTTCAGCAATAATTTCTTCATCGGAGAATTCATTGATTCTTCATTCTTCAAGGAAAAACTTATCTCGTGTGATCAAGGCCGTTTTCTTCGAGACCATACTGGTTAGTTCATCAAGGTTTTTATTTTCATGTTGTGTTTCAAGCTCAAATTTCTACAACAATTAATGATTGTTCAAAGATTTATATTTTGAAGCTTTTCTAAGGTTTTTCTTTATGAGCATGTGTTTTCAAGCTTAAATTTTTAGAATTGACTGTTTAAGAAAAATTATAGTTATTTTTTTCAAGGAATTTTTTTTTTGGTGATGCTCATATGTTTAGTTTTATTGTTTTTCAGTCCAAGAGAATTCACGATAGAAAAGGTAATCTATGTCAAGACTCGAATATTGGATCAAAGCCTTCTTCTTCCTCTTCTTCTTCACCATCACCACCACCACCACCACCACCACCACCACCATCATCAATGGATAGCAAGAAATCTTTGGATGATACAAGTGATCATGACAATACCACCTTGGTCAATAAGGTATCGATCGATACTCATCAAGCTAATGAAGTAACATCTTGTCCAAGTTCGATACCAGAATCAAGAAAATTGTCCAAGATAAAGAACTCAGGAAACCCAAATGAAGAACTTGAATTCAAGGCAAAAACCATGGACAAGTCAGGCATATATCTATTCCTTATTAGTCTTTCGGTGACAGTTTTATGGGGTAAGCTATGTGCAATATTTTTCACCATAATCTGGTTATATTTTCTGCCTCGAAGACAGCACAATACTAGCCGGCCCCAAAATGTTACAAGAAGCTTGTGGTTGCCAGAGAAAGAAGAGAGCAAAGATCAGTACCACTACAAGAAGAAGGTCATAATGGAAGGGCTGCTCGAAAGGAACCATCAGAGGGTTAACGGCATTAAATTCTTGACGTGAAAATTCTATTTTTCGTGTTTGATGCAATCTCTTCTTCTCTGGTTTTGAGATAAAAAATTAAAGACCTGGCAGGGTTCAGGAGATGGATCACACGCTAGTTTCTTGTACTGTTGCCTTTTTGCATTTCGGGGTCTGGCAGGATCAGAGCGCACAACATTCTCATTTGCTTTTTGCTCCTTCCCTAGCTTTATTTTTATTTTCTTTTGGAGAATTGTAAGATATTATCAAGAGAAAATAATATAAAGAAACCGGATTAATGTATTGTAGAATGGATGGGGTCATGGTTTGTTGGATGCTTTTATTTAATTGTAAAAAGTATATTTTATTTAATAATTAAGAGGTATCCCCGGACCAATAAACAAGTTAATTAGGATTAAATTGTCTCCTTAGATGATTTTGATGATATATTCTCCACATCGATCATTCTCTTACATTAATAAATATTGTCTCAAGACATAAACTTATAAAATTAAGAAAGAGCATATATTCTCAACCACGAGGTCCATGTTGAGGTTTAATTGGCAAAACAATAATGCTATTTAAAATTCTTAATTTTATTATGAGAGTATTAAAAAATATATACTTCTTAAAACTTTTACAAAATATTTTCAATGGTAAAAAAAGACTAGAAGATAGATAATTAACACTATAGTTTAATTACAACTTTGACATGTACATATACAATTTATTTATATATTAATGATGTAATAATTAACAATTTCAAGAAGAAAAGACAATAATATTATTGAAAATGCAGGCATGCATGTAACACCAGTAAAAGCTTCTGTACTATATATGGTTTTTCTGCAATTAAAGCAATTAATTGGAGAAAGGCTGAAATGCAAGCACTTTTAGTCTATTAGGTGAAAAAGAGCTCTTAAACTTGAAACAATTTTGAGCTACAATCTTTAGAAGAAAATTCGTGTACTTTATTTAGTCCATGAGGCTAGCTGGGCATGCCATACCAAACCATATATTCTAATTTTCTTGGCATAACTCAAGGTCCCTCGCTACTTTTAGCCCTTTAGAAAATTGCAAAGTTTATATATATGGGACATTAGCCTGAACTGCTTTCCCTTAACCTGTTTTTTTAATTATTAAATTAATATTTTTTATTTTTTTATGGTTTTAACACATTCATATTAAAAAAAAATCTAAAATAATATATTATTTTCATATATTTTAAATTAAAAAATAATTTTTTTTTAAAAACATCTTAATGTCCTTTATAAGAACGGGCCCTCAAAAATTTTAAATAGAAAGTTGCGGTAGGGATAGATGGAGTTTGGGAATATTCTTTATGCTTTTGATTCTCAAGCCATGTACAGCAAGAACCAAAATTAGTTAACTAGTGTAAAACCTGTTTTTCCTTTTTGCAAATTCTTGCTTGGAAGTGTAGTTAACGTTATTTTTTAAAGTAAATTTTATATTAAAATAATATTTTTTATTTTTTAAAATTATTTTTGAAATCAACGCATTAAAACGATTTAAAATATATAAAAAAATTAATTATTTTAATTTTATTTTAAAAAACATAAATGGACCCACATTTCCAAATATGTTCTTCATCATCCATGCATGTTCAAAATGAGTTCAAATTCAGAAGTTTGGCATAGATACTCTATATCTGCCTTTAATTGGTGACAGCCCTAATCTTGTATAGGTTAGCTTGCTAGCACTACTATAAAAGATGAGAGTGTTTATTTTTTTTGGTTTTAATGTTTTTAAATTAATGTTTTAAGTATTTTTCAATGATTTTAATATATTATATCAGTTTTTATTTAAAAAATATTTTTTTAATTAAAAAATATCTTACACTGCATTGCTAAATACACGTTAAATAAAATAAAATAAAAATTGTAGCAATAAAAGAAAAATAAAATATAAGGTGGCCCCTTGTACTGTCATAACTCTCCAGCCACAACATGGAGCTCCTCTTACACTACACCAATTATAAGGTGGAATAATGAGGAATTAATAAAAGTTTTTTTTTTTTTTTTTATTATTCCCTTTTCTTTCTTTTGGTTCTGTGAATATTGTTCATGATTTTGTATAGTATGTGCTAATGGGGAAATATGCTTATTATGTAGACCACACCACAACGATCTTCCATATGATAATTAAATATGGGTAATTATATGTTTAATTGAATATTTTTTAAACCAAAGTACTCTTCATACATTAATGAAAGAGGAAAAGACCTAATTAATATTTTTTAAACCAAAGTATTCCCTATTATGGAGACCACACCACAACGATCTTCTGATCATGACCTAATTAATATTCTTCTGATCATGAAGGGACTTGATTTGTTTTCTTTATTGGAAAGGTATTTATTATAAAAGTGATATTGATGTATTAATTCACTTTCTTCAATTTCTTAGATTTAAACTTCATCTATAAAAAAAAATATTAATTTTTCTTCAATATATCAAATTGATATGAAAAATATATTCTTAAAATTAATTTGTATTAAAAATATCATCGACCTTATTTTAGAGCGCATCAACATCTCATATATCAAGAGCTATACAAAGGAATATATGGATGCATTTTTATTTTTTCCTTTATTATATTTGATGACTATAAACATTCCTAAACAAAACAAGAGAAATAATTAATGAATTAACTAAGGCAACGGCTAAACAAAGATTTACGACGAGGCTCATCTGCTTGCCTAGCCACTTTTAATGTTCCAGAACAATAAAGTCAGGTGCTTTATTAAGGCAAAAGAGTCGCGTGCTTTATTAAGGCAAAAGGTGGAAAAAAGACATGACTTTAAAGCTTGATTTAGTTGATTTAAGGTCCGCAGGGTGCCAGTTCCTGAGCTTCCTTGGTTGTCAGTCTCTAATCAAGTAAAGAAAATCTTTACATGTGTCAGGTCCCCCATTAGTTTATCCACAACTTATGCGAGTCTACTAATGGCGAGTTTTTGATAAACTAATCAAGTAATTATCAACCTTCTAATCTTCAAAAAAAAGTTTTACATTTTTTGCCTGCTTAAGATTCTATAAGGAAAGAATTTATTGTATTAATTACTGATTATCTGGAGGGGGGAAAGAAAAGAGGAAAATATTAAACATGGAGGATTGATATGATTTTGCAAGATTGGAACACTATTAGATATCCTTTATCAACTTTGGAAGGGGTGATATTTTTACTTTATAATTTTGCTAATATACCTATGTATAATACAAACGGTTTTGTGTTGTTCATTAGCCATAAAAATACTTGATGTAGTTTGGCTTGTAAATGTACGTGATTTTGAGATGTCGGATGATAATTCGGTATTACTAGATAAAAATCTGGCACAGTCAAACAATATAAATGACTTAACAAATATTTTTATAAATCAAATGGACAAGTTTAGGTTCTAGAAAAGATCTGAAACGATCATGACTGATTAGCTTCTTAAAAATACGATAACGGAGGATCCGACCATTCAATCGAACTTAAATTTTTATAGGTAATTCTACATGAAATTTTTCCTAGAACAACCACTATGTCGTTGAACAAACCGTCAGATCTGGTATAATCATGTTTTGAGCACTGCTGCTCCTGATATGGTACTTTTTAGTATTTTCCCTATGTTTTTTTGGATTATATATTTTAATTAAGATGTTTTATTTATTTTCTTTATATTTTCATATTCCTAGTTGTTTTTTAAAGGATGTTAGGTTTTCTGATCTATTTAAAGTTCTTATAACCTTTAAAAAGCAACTATCATATGTTTTAATTTTCAAAAAATAAAATTATGAAATTAAAATTTATATATGTAACTCTCTTGGTCCATTAATTTTTTTGTGTCCTTATGATTTTTTTGTTGTTATTGTTGAATGTAGTTTTGGCATGCATCAATGCGCCTTACCTATATGTTTATTAACAATATTACTTGAAAATGGGATAATGCTATCATTTTCAATACTTGTTTTGATATTATTTACCTAGTTTATTGTAGCTATAAAAATGTCTATTAATCAATTCAATAAAAAAATTAATTTAAATATACTATCTAAATTATTAATTAAAGGTTGTTAGATATCTAGTTGGGTCAAATTATTATTCCCGTGTAATACCTACACACTTCAAAAAAAAAAAAGGTTTAATTGTATTTATAGGCTTTGTATGAAATACTCATGAATTTTTCTTAATATGTGCCTTTTACATTTTTTTTTATTTAACTAGGCCCTTTTACGCTATAAATTTTTTTTTAATATAATACCTTTAATCATCTGTTTTTCAATTCAAATGGACCGGGTGACATTTTTACTCTTTAATTTTAAACATATTTAGGAACACGGTGCAAACCGTGTTTCTAAAAAAATTTAATTTTTTTTTGCTAAAATTTAATATAGTTTGTATATTTTGGATCATTTTGATTTGCTGATGTAAAAAGTAATTTTAAAAAAATAAAAAAATATCATTGGCATACATTTCGGCATAAAAATATATTTGAAAAGCAACCGTTACCACACTACCAAGCACCCTCTTTGTTTATATAAAATAAAACTACCCTTGACCTAGATGTTTGACCTGGATGTTATTAATAATTTCATCCTCTACTAATCAACTTATTTAAACTGGATAAGTGGATTGTGTTATGCCGGGGGTTGGATAAAATAAAATTTTAAACATAAAAAAAGATTGAAGCATTGTTAGCATGCTTTGAAAAGTAAAAGAAACTCGTGACTCAGATCATAGACCCAACTTGATCCAATAAATTGGTTTTATTTGATTATATAATAAAAAAGAAAATAAAATAAATGATCCGAATTAAAAAAAAATTATAAATGGACCAAAGCAAAGTGATCTTGGGCTTAAGTCACACATATGTGCTCGCTCACCTAGGCTCAAGCTTATTTATGAATTTCAATAGAGAATACCTAAGAAAACAAAGTCCATGTTATTATGTTACTAAAATATAATAAAAATTATAAAAATAAATTTAAATTTTGTATTGAAAAGTGTACGTTAGACTTTATAGATACAATGAGAAAAATCCTTTATTTACAAAGAAAATAAACTTATTGGGCAAGTTAGATGCAAACTCGGACTTAGAATGTAAGACTAAAATAACCATATAGAAAGAAAATTGATAAAAAAAATATAGTGTCCAATTCCCAATAATTCTAATATAAAAAAATGAAATTAAAAAAATCAATTAATGAAAAAAAAACAAACAAACTTGTGTAAGTTTGTCAAACTCCGTGAGTTGGATAATGCGAATAGCATAATCTAATAGAAGAAAAAATCAAAAACATTATGAGACTCAATTCTAAAACCAATTCAATGTTGAAAGATAAAAAAAAATCAATCTTAAAAAAACAAAAAACAAAAATCCTAGTTGACCTAAGCTAACATGCCAAACTCGTGATGTAAGTCATAAAATTGAGATAATCTCATAAAAACAAAAGCAAAAAAAATCACGAAACTTAATTTTCAATAAACATAATGTTAAAGGATGAGATTAAAAAAGAAAATTCGTGTAAAAAAAGAATTAAAAAATATTAATGTCAACTCGGGTTAGCCTTTCAAACTCATGATCTAGATTATGATATTAAAATCACCTCATCAATTTTTTTTAACAAAACTCAATTCCTAATCAATCCAATATCGAAAGTTAAAATAAAAAAAAATATCAACTTTACAAAAGACCCAAACATAAAAAATAATAATAAAAAAATAAGGATCAAATTTGATAAAAAAAATATATAATAGGACTTTGTTGTTGTTTTTTTACAGAGCAACAGTGCAACACAAATCACATAGAGAAATGAGAAAAAAGAAGGAGAAAAAAAAACCTCACCACCTTTCTATTGTGTTTTATAACCCTCTTTAACCTTATTTTCCAATATATTTTAGAAAATATAACAAGAAAAAAAATCTTTTCAATACAATTTAGTTAATTTACAGTATTTTTGGCATTTTTGCTTATTTTATTGTGTGATGAGTTTTTATAAAAAGAAAAGAATAAAATGATTAGCAAAAGAAAAAAGGGAGAGACAAAGACTATTATTATTTTATTTTTCAAGAAGAAATAATGTAACTTATTTGAGATAAAATGTATAGAATGATTGATAATCAGCCCTTTACATAGAGTTTCTCTTATTATAAAACTAGATGAAGATTTTTTTATCTTTTCAATTTTGCCTCTTTTTAACTTATAGCTCACCTCAGTATCCTCTTTCTTCAATTTCTTTCAAACCTATCATGAATTCTCGACTACATGCAAAAAAAATAGAAACATCTCTAGCACATAATAGTAAATCATATATATGCAGAGACTATATTAAGACATTATCTTGCGTTGAGGGACTAAATAAATAAAAAAAGAATAGAAGGGCCATATTAAGTAAAACATAAGATCATAGGGACCAAATAAAATACCATTAACCCCCTTTATTTTTTTTTTTAAAAACCCACCTAAATAACACAACCCAAAACGCCCATTTCCTTTCAATTCTCATTTTCAACTGCTTAGCGCGCTTCTTAACTACCTTTTCTCTCGCTCTCTCTCTCTCAGGTATATTTCTCTCCTGCCTTCATTGTCTAGCTAAAAGTATCTCTTGTTTCTTGAACTGATTAATTCAACATTAATGATTTTATCTTTCAGTTCTTATCATTTATCTTTCTTGTTTTCATCATCAACGTTCTCTTTTCTTTTGTTATATAATTTATGCTATTTTCCTCAGTTTCTTTAGGGTTTATGTTACTGATTCTTGAACTTTGTTTTTGGTGAATGCAACCAAGAACTGATATAATTTCACTGTTTCAATGTTTCTTTACCATTTTTGTCTGGTTTAATGAAATGGGTCTTGGTCAAGTTTCTTTATTTCTTGTTGTTTCTTGGTTTCTTTGCCTATAAAGAAATGGGTTTGGTTTAGTCTCTCGGTTAAATTGCCTTAGTTGCTTTATTGGTTTCATTGTGTTAATTTATAGATAATTATGTCGGATTTCACATTGTATATGGATTATGCTGAGTTTCTTTTGATTTTATGTGATTTTTGCATAATAAGTTTTTGAAAAAAATATCACATTCTATTGTTAACTTCATGTTAGACCAGAAAGCTTTTGTTTTGAATCTCCATTCTGTTTTGCCTAGTTGGTTGTTGTTTATACTCTTATGTTTGATTTCGTGTTGTATTGTAGCCAATTCTTAATTAGTACTGCATTGGTTGCAGGATTCTAACGTTGGAATTGGTTATTTGTGTGCCTTAAAATATGTTGTTTTGTTGAAAAATCTTGTAAAGATGGCACATTCAGGAGCTTTGATTAGATAATGTGAATTGTGCTATCGGTGGTGACATATACTGTCTCATGTGTTTGGACTGACTTTATTAGATATCAAGTGCAAAAGAGGAGCAACGGGTTGATTATTATGGTGCGCTGGTATCGCAAGGGAATGTGATATTGATTCTCCAAGTGTGGAGCATGCTGAAAAGAAGAAGATGAATAAAATGAAGACTGTGTCAGCCAAGAGGGAGATAGATAGTCCGTCATCAAAAAGTGATGAATTTCCAAAGCAAGATGCCTCCTTGACAACTGAAGGTTCCGTTTGTACAAATGAAGCTTTATTTGATTACAACAGTAAAAATACAATCTGTTTTAAGGGTTTGGATCTGGGCAAAAAGGGTACTGAAGGAGCAGGCAGCAACAATATTACCAGGAATTTAGAGGAAGCTTGTAAGACCATGGGCATTAAATCTTACTGCAAAATTTGTGGCATTGGAAGTACCAAATATGGCTGCCAGTGTTTTAATGTCGACAATGTTGATGTTATGGTAAAATCTGATGTTGCAAATTATGGCTATCACCACCAAATCTGGAGGGCAAAGAAAAATAGTCCATCGAACTGGCAGAAGAGGCAGAGAATTTTCAGGGAGGGTAAGTTGCATTGGGAAAGTAGATTGGATTGTGCAAACGTGAAGGAGCATATGAGCTTGCGGGAGAGAAATTTCTGTTCACGACAAAACTCATTTACTGATAAAGGGTTGCTACCCACACCCATGGTTTCTTCTGCTGGACACAGCAACGCTGCCTGTGTAAGTAACAGGATGGCAAATGCAGAGAGAAAAATGCACAGGGGATTCAATAGTAAAGTATTTTTTCGACATGACTGTGTCCCTAAGCATAGGTTGAATGGGAATCATTCTCAATACTTTTCACGGTCAAATCAAGCCCAGGACATTGAGTGTAACAAATCAAGATTGCTTTCTCATTGTACATTTGGGTATGATAGAAACCACAGTAGAGGAATAGGATGGGGAGGTTATGGTCAACCTTTCTCTAGGCCTATTTTCACTCATGGTTCATGCTGCTTAAATCCATCTTCAGCTGCTTCTGCTCATGTACAGCAAAGATTTTCCAGGTTTATTCCTAGGATGAAACATGTGACAGATAGGTGTTCCGATACTTCTGTAGATGGTAAACTCCATTCGAGATTGATATATTACAATCAATACAGAGAAAGGCATGTTATTCCTTGTGGAGCAAAAGCAATGTGGGTTCCTGTTTGTACCAAGGATTCAGTGATGCCAGAGAAAACTTATCCTGCCAGTGTTTGTGATTCTTATGATATCCTGCAATTTTCATGCAATGAGCTGACTGATAGCCATTCAAAAGGAGATGTGGTTCCTTCATGTGCTTTAAATGATTCTAAAAGCTCAAGCTTGACATCCAGTCACAGAAAAACCTCTGTTGAAGGGGAAGCCCCAAAATCTGAAGAGTTTTCTGCAGAAGCTCAGAAAGTTGAAAGTGCTATGGAAGATATGGCATGCACTGAAAAATCCAGAGATGTCTCTCAGTTCCTTGGGTCACAAGTGAGAACTGAAGAATCAAATGCTGCTCAAAAACTGCAACTAGAATATCAGACTACATTGGGCCATCCAATAGCAGAGTTTGAAAGATTCCTTCACTATGCTGCACCTGTTATCACTTCCTCTTGTATATATAAAAATGAGCTGTCAAATAGTTCTCTTCATTTGACACAGATACCAATTACATCACTTCAGGCTGTTTGGAAGTGGTATGAGATGCCTGGGAATTATGGGTTAGAAGTCAAGGCAAGAGATTCTCAAAGTATAAATGGTTTGCTCGCCGATTCGACATCATTCTGTGCATATTTTGTTCCTTTCCTTTCAGCTGTTCAATTATATGGTTACCCAAATCTCTCAGATGCTTGTCCGAAGGATCTGCACACAAACCCTGAACTCATATTCGAATTTTTTGAATCTGAGATGCCACATGTTCGAAAGCCTCTTCATTTAAAGTTAGTTTTCTAATTGCTATTTTCAATCTTGTCTATGCTATTATTGCTTTCTTCTGGAAGCAGCAACTTTTTATAAGTTCTTGTGAACTTCAAATGCAATCAGTTAATTAATGTGGATGCTACTCGGAACCATCCGCAAATGTGGCTAACCAGTTTTCCTTGTTTAGCTCCTTTTCTGCAATTTTCTATTGACAGAAATTGCATTCAAAGCTACTATGGTCAGACAACAGCATGCCTAATTAGAATATCCTTTGATATGCAATGTCATGTCTATGCGAAGAATGGATGATTTATAGCTGATGCCAAATCACTGAGACTTGAGGCTTTTTTTAACTTTAGAAATGATCATTTAATTTGCCTCACTTTTGGTTACTTTCCTCTTCTTGAACAAACATCCTGTTTCCACACTCCACTACATCCCCAAAAACCTTCCAGTGAGATGCAACTGATCTTGTGTTATAATTGCAGAATAAGGGATCTCATCAGTATTGGAACTTCTAATCTTCAAGTGTTTGGTGATCCATCAAAGCTAGAATCTATGAACCTGCATGATCTACACCCTGCTACTTGGTGAGAACAGACAAAATCATATGGTTCTTGTTATCTTTATTGCTCATGCAAGGGCTAACTTTTATCATATTCATCAATTCTGGATAAATGATTTCAGGTTTTCAGTTGCATGGTACCCTATATATCGAATTCCAGAGGGAAAGTTCAGTGCATCATTCCTGACTTACCATTTGTTAGGTCAATCAGTTGTGCAAAGCATTCCAATTGATTCACTCAGTAAGATGTTTCAGATTGTCTTCCCAGTGATAGGATTACAAAGCTACAATACACAGGTAAAATACTATATAATATAAACTCAAAACATTCTGATGATTTGAGGTCCAGATTGTACTTCTACATGTGGAAATGATGTTTGTAGGAGAAAGAAATTGCAGTCAGGGATTCATGTCATTACTTCATCTGATTTTCCATGGTCTTCATTTCTGAACAATGACATGGTCATTTTAAGTAGTTGATGAGAATTTGGTTGAATTGCTTGTATCGAAAGACAAGATTGATTGACATGCGGTATGATAACGTTCTTTTGTGTATAAGGTGATTAGTTCTTTTATGTTGTGTTGTTTCGGTTTATGATACTTTTGTCTTTGGTATATGATAATGCTCTAAGAATAGTGTATTTTGGTGGGAGCCTACATTCCCAATCTGCCAAGACTTGTATGGAAGAGGCCGATTGATACCTCACATTCTTGTATCTGTAGGGCGAATGCTGGTTTGATCTCAGAACACCTGATGAACCTTCTTCAAGAAAAACCATCAAAGCTAGAACTGCTGCAATTCTCAGTGAAAGACGCAGAACACTGGAGGAAAATGCCTCACTTCTCTCTAGAGGAACTGTTACCAAAGATAAAGCCAAGGTGGTTAATCAGCATCCAGATTACATGTTCTTCACTTCTCGGAAGAGCTAGGTTGCCCCTTCCCGCATCACATCTGACATTGTACTGATTTCTGGAAAACAAAAAACATCAGGTTTGTTTAGCAGAGATTTTCCACTGTAACTGTAGTTGATTTCCCTATAACATGCAGTTTAGCAGAGATTTTCCACTGTAAAATTAGAAATCGCTCTCCATTTCGAGTGGCTTTACATTGCAAAACTTTTTCCTGATTGAATAATACCTGCTGTATATTGCATCTCCATTTGCCGCAAACATATGATGTTACTGTATCTGTATTCCACCCTTCTTATATTTCTTTTCCCCTGATAGTATGCTGATGCCATGTCTCATAGGTCTTCTGATTGTAAATGTTGAACAGATAATACATTTAGTAAATGAAATTGTTAATTTTTTTCCACTTTAAATTTGAAGCCCATTTCTAGTCATGTATGCTGGGTCAATGCCTGTCAATTGAGGGCATCTTCCTTTCAATTCTTGATTGTTCTTGTTCACCCTGTATTGCACTTAAAATGAGTGGAATACGAATGCTTTGCTGAAATGACCTGAAATGAGAAGGCTAGAGTGTCTTCTGTTCGGAAGTCTGTAGCCATCAGAAGAAGCTAAATCCAATGCCATTGCTGATTTTTAAGGTCTTCTGCCGCACACACACATAACAGATTCTTGGTCCCAAGTCATGGCTCTCTTCAACTCAGATAACCTAATTTTTAACTCTTTAAATTCCAAGAAAGAAAAAAAGAAATGGAATTCTTTTTACAGGCATTTGGGTGGGATGGACTTTTAATGTTAGAATCATCATAGGTGTGTGTTAGGACCATCCAAGTCTTTTCTCATTAGTGTGCTAGAACCACTGTAGACCAAATATTAGATCATCTGGGTTCAGGGCAAGTTTCAGGTGAAGAGAAATTTTATGGTGCATGGGGAGTAAATAATAGTATCTTATTAGTTATTCTTTGGGGTTAATTTTATTTAGAAGAGAAAAATATTAAATAGAGATATTTGTTTCATTTTTGTGGGTCATATATATTTTTTTCTTCTTTTTTATGTCTATTTGTGTTTCTTCCAAGTAGATTAAAAAAAGTAACTAATATAATATCATTAATTACTTTTTATTCACCATAAAATTCCTTTCAGATTTCTGGAATGAATGAAAACTATGCTTTCAAAACATAAAAAAGAAGAAGAAATCTTACATATATTTGGTAAAAAGAAAAAAAACCCTAGCAATGGTTATTTTCACTAAAACTCAAAAATAATGATTTTGAGATAAGATTGTCGATCCTGAGAAAAGTTTTAAAGTTCCTGAAATAATTTGGCAAAAAAGAACTATGTAGGTTAATCATACAATCTTCCGATTGTATTTGTTTGGTATTTATTTTATTTTTATTTTTATTTTTCTACATATTATAATACAAAGGAAAATGAATAACCGAAAGGTAATTATTAATTCAAATATCTAAGTTTAGTGTTTAATTAAGTAAATAATGGTTTTAATTAAAAAAAAACTTGGCCTAACTTGGCTAACCAAGTTGACTTGGAAAACTAGGCCAAAAATCTAATTTGGGTTATTTTTCAAATTAAACTATTAAAGATATTGACTTGATAAATCTTGATTAACTTGATCATGTTTTTAGCAACTCGATTGACTCTCTTAAACTCGATATAAACCTAGTTGAGTTAACACCAAGCAATTGTTTTTTAAAAGAAAAAATATGAAATGGTATATTTTAATAAAAAATAATTGACTTAGGTTGATTTGGTTACACAAAAGCATTTTCAAGTTAAACTATTAAAGATAATGACTTGATGAATCTTGATTGACTTGATCATGTTTTTAGTGATTCGATTAACTCTGTTAAACTTGGTCTAAACCTAGTTGAGTTAATACCATGCAATTGTTTTTTTAAAAGAAAAAAAATAAAATGATATATTTTAATAAAAAATAATTGACTTGGGTTGATTTGGTGAAACAAAAACTGAAGTCCCTTTCTAGATCAATTTTTGACAGATTTAATAATTATAGTTTAAAAACATAAAAACTTCCTATATGATTCAATTGACTTAGGTTGATTTGGTTATACAAAAGCATTTTCAAGTTAAACTATTAAAGATAATGACTTGATGAATCTTGATTGACTTGATCATGTTTTTAGTGATTCGATTGACTCTGTTAAACTTGATCTAAACCTAGTTGAGTTAATACAATGCAATTGTTTTTTTAAAAGAAAAAAAAATAAAATGATATATTTTAATAAAAAATAATTGACTTGGGTTGATTTGGTGAAACAAAAACTGAAGTCCCTTTCTAGATTAATTTTTAACAGATTTAATAATTATAGTTTAAAAACATAAAAACTTCCTATATGATTCAAAGTTTGTCACTAACTCAAATGAATATTGATCAATCATAAATGACTCAAGAATCAACTTACAAATAATTTAGACAATTAATGATATGACTAGAATAGATTTAGGAGAAAACACATGGCTAAAATAACCTTTTGTTTTAAAGGATGTGATAAGAGTGATTTCTATTTTTCATTAAACATATTCAACCCTTTCCTCAAATCTCTAGAACTAATATATATTTTAGAATTCTTAGTCTTGAAAAACTAGACAATAACTTTATTTTTTATATTTTCCTTTTAAATCTTAGAGGTCTCATTATTCATGTCAAGTGCAACATGAATAATGGTAAGCCTATAAAGTGAAGAGAACTAATATCCTGGTAACCTTATAGAGCTAGAATCATTGCGTCAAGGTTGAGTAGAATCAATGGCTCCTATACCCACAAGCACATCAATTTTTCCCTCCTTTCTTTAAACAAATGGATTGAACTTAGTAGTGGTGTTGCTGCTGTGAAAAGAGAATGTTTGTTATTGCTCTTGAAGATCTAGACTCGAAGAGCTCATTTCTTAAAAACAAATGGACTAAACTTGTTGATGGTAATGATGATGCTGCTATTGCTACGAGAAAGAATGTTTACTATTGTTCTTGAAGATCTAGACCTCACAAGCTCTTTTCTTTGAACTTCCCTCTCCAACTAATTTCTTTTTGCTTTTACTAATGTCACCACAGACTCTCCTATTCTCAATTTCTTCTCTCTTTTTTTTCTCCCCTCTCTTGGTTTCTTTTCTTTCCCCTTTCTCTCTTTGTGTTTCTTCACTACCATTTATTGTTTCTTTGTCTCTCTTTTATAAGCCTCAAGGAAAAACCTAGAACAACCTCCCTTTACAAAAATTCAACAAGATTCAAGGCTCGAAGGGAGCATCTTTTTGTGGTTTAATTACAACAAATGTCGCACTCGACATCACGATTGTCTTGAGAGGAAAAATCAGTGACCTGGTTCTTTGATAGGAAAAAGTCTAATTCTAATATATTTAAAGAAGTCACAAGTTAGTATTATAATCACTAGGAATTCTAATTAGTCTTTAAAGATATGTGATAAGAGGTTAATTATGTTAAGAAGAAAGATATTATCACCTTTAAAATATTATACATTAGGTAAGCTATATTGTTGGTCTTGTCTTAAACTACTAATGATCTATTGTGCTTAATTTACCAGTGGTCTATTTATGGGGTAACAATGAGTCTATTACAATGAGTTAAACCTTGATTGTTAGTTCAAGCCTAATCATTATACGATTTGGTTGATTTCACCACTCTCAATTACTTGGTGAATTGGCAAATCTAAAATTAGACACTTCATATCACAATTTAAGTCATGTATGTGAATGACATATTGTGCCTATATTGAGTTCACTAAACCGAATCTAGATCCTAGGAAAGAGTCTTGAAAAGGTTCACCTAACCTATGGTACATTAATATTCCTGATTTTAATGTTAGTGAATATTGGATAAAAAATTTTATTGTTTGAAAAATAAAAAAGATATACTAATCCTCTTTAATCATTAAAATGGGTCTATTATATCAAATATTACGGGTAACTAACAAAATATTTTCTTTATTTTTCATGACTGTTTACATAATGTTTTTTTAAAGGAAGGATTTTGAGATTGAGCTTTAAACTTGAATGGAAGGTGAAGAATGTGTTTTAACCCACTTTATCTAACATGTTTAAAGGATGTCATTCATATTCATTGAGTCTATATGGGTCATATTGACTCGGCTAAATTCACTCGCAATAATAAAGATAATGTGTTATAAAAATAATTATCAAATTTATTTATAAATAAAAACAATAAAAAGAGTAGGATAATTTTTTTAAACTCATAAACAATTAAAAATAACTTCACGAAGCACACAAATTATATTTTAAAAAACTTTGTATATGTTTTTGTTTGTTTTTATATGTGAAAACACTCCAAAAAAAAATCATATGCAAAATGAAGTATATCAAAATTTAAACACACAGACACACAAAATCAAGCGTACATACATGATATTTTGACGATTTACATTTTTTTGAAAATACACTACACAAAATATATATTTTTAAGATAAAGGTATTTTATAAAATGCTAAATCATGCAATGCAATGATATATATATTTTTTTAATTCTTGGTCACGCTGAAAATAAAAATAAATTGATAACTTTTTTGATGTTGCCTTTTTTTTTTATCCATTTGTTCTAAACCATTCTCAAACAAAAATGCTTGCGATACCCGCACGCACCTACACGGCTACACCCCACTGCACGACAAATCAAACCCACAATCTTCCCACGCATTCACACAATCATCCTCATCATCATCAACCCAACATCTCAACAATTCATCCAAACATCAACATTAATAATACATCTCAACAATTCACTAAAAGAATAATTATCCAAAGTTGGAAATCGACCTTCCTGATAACTACAAATAGGCTGGAGGAGCTGTTGGAACCTCTGGAAGACTCTGTAAACAATGGCGTTGCGTCAGCTCCTGTTTGAGGCTTTGAGCTTCTTTCCTACATCCAAATGGAAATGGGTCTCCTACTGTGTATTAAGGATGAAATGATGTACCTTTAATCGAAACTTGGTGATATTTAAATATCGCTTAGACTGGCTTTGGAGTTGACAAAACAAAGATTCTGTTGCTGCCACCAGGAACATTCACCATTGAGGCTTTTGTGCTGATGCTGGTTCAGGGGTTTCCTGATCTTATTTTTAGCTGAAATTTGACTGAGATGATTATGGATGTGTTTGAGATATTCTTGTAAGATTTGGTAGTCTTTAGAGTGGGTTTTGGCAGATTTTGGAATTGGATAACCGAAGGTGTGCTGCTGCCTCCTTGGAGACGTCCGCTGCTGGAGCTTCTGTTTTCACATCTGTTCAGGTCTGTTATTAAGGAATTCCGGGATGGAATTTTTTCGAGATGTTGGTTGGAATAGATGTGAGGGATCCTTGGAAAGATTTTGGGAAATTTTAGAATTGGAGAAAATCGTGGTTCATGGGAGTGAAGAGCTGTTGCACAGTTGCTCTCCTGGTGAAGCTTACTGCAGCAGCTACTGTCTTCAGCTCTGTTCAAGGTTCATACTGAGATTATCTCAAGCATGTCAGGAAGCTTAGATAAAGATTTCAGAATTTTTAGAGCTGGGAAAGGTTGTGTGTTTTTTGTGCTGAGTGTTGGATAGGAAGATTAGTCGATGGATATTTTGCAAGGGAGAAGTTCGCCCCCCATCAAAATAATGGCTCCCCTTCTGCTTAGCCTTTTTACCCTAAAAAGTGCTGGCCTCCCTCTTCTCTCTGCTTTTTTCAACTCCTCCTCTATTATTTCTCTATCTCCCTTGTTTTTTTCTTCGTTTTTCTTTCGGGGTGTTTAGGAGAGTGGTAGTTGTCATATTTTCTTTTAATTTAATTATAATTGCAAGCAGAGGACGGAAAACAGAGAGAACAAAATGAACCAGAGCTTTCCAGGAAGAAATCACAGCAAAACGAAAAAACCATACAGAGAGAGTCAAAGAAAGAAAGACCCAGAGGACGAAAAACCACGAAAAAGAAACAAAGAAACAGAAACCAGAGGAGAGGAGAAAGACTAGAGAGAGACAAAATGAACAAAAACAGAGGGGAGGAGAGAAGGATTGTTCAACCAGGCACGATCGCCTCACATCTTCATCTCCAGCAAAAATCCCACCAGATGAGTTTTTCTTCCCCTGCTTGCAATTATAATTACCCTGTCATTGTTGCAACTTGCAAGCACACGTGAATAATTCGCGCATGTCTACTGCTAGCCAGACTGGTCACTGGTTGGGCCACTGATCAAACTGGGTTGACCAGATCAAGCCCAGCTTGTATAAATAGGCTAGATTCAATTTGAAAATTTTTTTGTTGAGAGCAGGTTGGTCCAAACCTTAGCGGATTCATTTTTATAGGTTAGGGGTGAGTTTGGTAAATATATTTTTATATTTTTTCTCTTGTTTTTACTTTTTAGTTTTTGCTATCTAACTAAATAGGATATTAAAAAATTA
Organism: Populus nigra; assembly: GCF_951802175.1. Taxonomy (NCBI): domain Eukaryota; kingdom Viridiplantae; phylum Streptophyta; class Magnoliopsida; order Malpighiales; family Salicaceae; genus Populus; species Populus nigra. Next base: position 15,009,057 of record NC_084863.1, read on the forward strand.
TAAAAAAATCCGAGGATACATTTGAATTTATTTATGGTTTTTCAAGGTTTTTTTTTACATGTTACTCAGTATTGAATTGTAGACTTATACATTGAAATGTGAATCTAGTATGTAATACATATTTTTTTTTTCTAAAAAATAAAAAAATATGTTTTCTCTTTCAATTCAAATTTTACTAGTTTATTTACTGGCGCTAGAGTGAGGAATACTATATTTTTTTTTGTTATATAATATTTATTAACACTAGAGTTTGAATTATTACTAATTAAATATCCACTAGTACCAGAGTCAGTAATATTACAAGTATACTATCAAAAAAAGAATAAAACAAACTGTTAGCAATTTAACACAAAACTAGCAATACAACCTATCTTAAGTATGACGTTTAAAGGGTGATAGTATCTTTTTTTTCGTATATCCAGTCACATACCATAAAATCTCTGCTGATTGGTTAGGATTTCTAGTAATTATAATAATAGATAACGGCTATTTAAACCAGATATTTTTCTCTCTAAGAACAAATTGTCAGATATTTTTTTTTTCCCAAAATTTTCAGGTCGCTGCGATGTCAGATGAGATAGTAATGGTTGTTTTTTAAAATGATTTTCACTCAACACAACAAAATAATATAAAAACATAAATAAAAATAATTTTGACAAAAACAAAAAAATCTTAAAATTTGCCCAACCCCTGTAACGCAATAATAAATGGGAGCTTCGTGTGCCAACTACCTCCGTTTTCATTTGTCCCTCAATCATTTTCTTTCATGTTTCAAAGTCTTCATGTATTATTAATTTCTCCGCCATTCCCCATTTCACCTTTCTTTCTGTTTTTAGTTCCATATTTTACGCATGGTTTCGTGCCATGATTCATGCTTGTCTCCTCTCTTTTTTAGTCCCTCAATTTTATTCTTTCATGCATTCTAGTCCTCCTCCCATTTCAATCACTCTTTTTTAATTTTTATTTTTCTCGAAAAATAACGTCAAAGTTAAAAATTACAAAAATAGCACCATAGCGTTGAAAATACTTATTTTATTATTTTCTTAAAAAAATATTAGCAAGAAAAAAATAGTAAAAAAATCAGAAAATGCCAAAATGGGTATATGAATGGCCGAAAGCGCGTTATTTTAGAGTTTTCTGTTTTTTGAATTTTTTGGAAAATCTCTAGAAAATGGGGTAAAAAGGTGGGATATGACAGCGGGTACAAGAAACGGATGATTGTGTTTTTGGCATGATTCTTGGCACAACAAATAAGGAGCAAGGGCTGTTGTTTTCCGTGGCAGAATGTACACCGTTTGTAGCAAGCAACAAGGCTTGAAAGAGGTGTATTTTTGACGTGTTTCTAAGAAAAAAAAAAAGGGTGCAAGGGCTTTTTGACGCGTTTCTACAACAAGGCTCCATCACTTTTCATATCGGAATCGGTTTTCGAAATGTTGAGCTTAACCCCATTAAAACAAATGCCAAACAAATTCACATAATAATCTAAGGAGGTTTAAACCGGTAGTAGTTTAGTAGTTAATTTGTGGATATATATATATATATATATATATATATATATATATATATATATATATATATATATTGGTGGCCTTGTGTCACGGGGTTAAATTTTCCGCAACGAAATTCAACCCAATGCGGCAGTCTAGTCCCGACTAGACTCAGCCTTGCCTCACCATTTTCGCTCGTGTTTTCCTACGACTATGTGTTTCGCTCACCCAAGGAGGTTTTCACAGTTGCATCATCGTAAACAAAGAACAAACACAAGCAAGCACAACAAGATTACAAGAATCCCTCTAAACCTTTATTTATCTTATCAACAAAGGATTACACAAATCACCCCCACTAGAAGAGTCCGATGCCCTCGTCGGAATAGACGTGAGGTAGTCTTGTATTTGGTCCTCAAATTGCCATAAATCTGTATCCTTTTCCCACGAAACCTCCTCATTTTTCTTCCATTTTATCAAGAATTCTGTCCGCCGATTCTTTCGATGTTGGCCGAGTCTACGATGATCCATAATCTTGACAATACCATTGTCAAATTGTTTATGAATCGTAGGAGGAGCTCGTTGCGACTTACTTCTTTTCAAATCCTCGTGATCTTTATAAAAAGGCCGCAAGTAACGTACGTGAAAAGTAGGATGAAGCTTCAGCCGTTCAAGCAGCTTCAATCTGTATGCGACAACCCCTACCTTTTCAATGATCTCAAAAGGCCCGTCATACCTTGGCACCAACCCTCGGTGCTTTGTCGTCCCTATAATTTTCTTCCAAATTTGCAGAGTTAACTTGAGCAACACCTTGTCACCCACACTGAATTCCATAAATCTTCGCTTTTGGTTGGCATATTTGAGCATCCTTTTCCTTGCCTTACGCAAGCTATCTTGGGCCTGCTCAAACAGTTCCTGCCGTTCCATCGCAAACCTGTACGCCGCTGGACTCTTCCCACCCGATACTGCACTGCAATCTCCGCAGGAGTTTGGGGTTGGGCTCCCAAAACCTGCTCAAACGGACTTGCTTCCGTTGCCGAGGATTTTTGAAGATTATAGCAAAACTGTGCACTATCCAGCAACTCCAGCCAGTTTCGCTGCGTCGCTGTCACGTAGTGTCTCAAATATTCCTCCAACAAAGCATTTATCCTTTCCGTCTATCCATCAGTTTGCGGGTGATTGACAGTCGAAAACTTCAGCCTTGTTCCCATCATGTTGAACAATGCTGTCCAGAACCTGCTCGTGAATCTCACATCACGATCACTTACAATGTCAGAAGGTACTCCAAAGTACTTCACCACGTTGCGGTAGAATAATTCAGCGGCTACTTCGGCCGTACACACCATCGGGGCAGCGACAAACACCGCATACTTAGTGAATCTTTCCACAACAACCATGATTGTGTTCATGCCATCCACCTTTGGAAAACCAACAATGAAATCCATTGAGACCGATACCCAAGGCCTTTCTAGAATCGGCAGCGGCTGTAACAAGCCTGCCTCACGCTGCCGTAAAGTCTTGTCTTGTTGGCACACTAGACAAGTCCTGACATAAAGTTCTACGTCTTCCTCCATCTTCGGCCAATAATAATTCTGCGACAGGAGAGCAACCATCCTTTCTCTACTTGGATGTCCAGCCCACTGCGGATCATGAGTCTCCATCAATAAGTGTTTCCGCAGCTCTCCCTTTGGCACGAAGATTCGACCCCCCTTTGCATAGAGTAGGTCTTGTTCCAACAAATACTTCCGTATTGTACCTTATTGTACAAGCTCAATCAATTTCTTGTACGCTGCATCCTCCCCCGCAGCTTGACGAAGTCGGCACAGCATGTCCGACTCCACCTGAACAATAACAAGAACAGTAGTGATTACTTCGTGTCTGCTAAGTGTATCCGCAACCTGATTGTGGCTTCCTGGTTTGTGCTTCCATAAAAAATCATATTCGGCCAAGAATTCCTGCCACCGAGCTTGTCGCTGCGACAATTTCTTCTGCGTCCAGAAGAATGTGTTGGCAACATTATCAGTCTTGACAACAAATTTCAGCCCCAACAGATATACTCTCCATATGCCAAGGCAATGCACTACTGCCGTCATTTCTTTCTCATGCGTCGAGTAATTCTGTTCCGCGTCATTTAGCTTCCGACTCTCGAAAGCAACCGGATGTCCCTCTTGCATAAGCACTCCACCAATAGCCCTATCCGAAGCATCAGTATGCACTTCAAATGGCTTCTCAAAATCAGGCAGCTCCAAGACTGGAGCTGACGCTACCGCTATCTTCAGCTACTCAAAAGCTTGCTGGCAGTCAACCATCCATTCCCATCTCTGACTCTTCTTGAGAAGATCTGAGAGAGAAGTTGTCTTCTTGCTATATCCCTCAATGAATCGTCTGTAGTAGTTTGCAAGCCCCAAAAATGACCTCAATTCCGGGATTGATTTTGGTGCTGACCATTCAACGATGGCTTGAATCTTCCGTGGATCCATCTTCACCTGTCCTTCTCCAATCAAGTGGCCTAAGAACATAATTTCTGTTTTTGCAAACTCACACTTTTCTCTCTTTACATACAATTCATATTCTCTCAATCTACTTAGGACTTTAGAGAGATGAGTTACATGATCTTCAATGCCTCTACTATAGATTACAATGTCTTCTAAGTAGACTACAACAAAATTGTCTAAGAAATCATATAACACGTCATTCATTAGATTACAAAATGTTGCTGGAGCATTTGTTAGGCCAAATGGCATAACTAGAAACTCATAGGAGCCATACCTTGTCACACAATTAGTTTTATGCTCATCACCATCAGCAACCCGCACTTGCCAATACCCCGATCGCAAGTCCAATTTCGTAAAGCTTGAGGCTCCACACAATCTGTCCATCAAATCCTGAATTAAAGGAACATGATATTTGTTTTTGATTGTTACCTTGTTAAGTGCTCGGTAGTCCACACACATGCGAAGGCTCCCTTCCGCCTTCTTTTGAAACAAAACCGGAGCACCATACGGAGCCTTGGAAGGCCGGACAAACCCTGAGTCAATCAGCTCTTCCAATTGTTTCCTCAATTCTGCCAATTCCCTTGGCGACATTCGGTAAGGGGCTTGAGATGGTGGCTTTGCCCCTGGCACCAGCTCAATTCAATGGTCAATGGCCCTCCTAGGTGGCAGTTTCTTCGGTAGCTGATGCGGCATCACATCTTCAAATTGCTGCAGCACGCTAGCAATTTCTTTCGGCACCTCACCACAATAGTCTGCCTTCTCGTCAACTATTGTTGCTAGAAACACTTCCCCTCCTTTCCGCAACGCTTTATCAATAGCAATTGCCGAGACCAAGCTCTTCCCCTTTTTCACCATATTCACAGCTGCGACGTTACAACATGGGACGAAACATGGGCATCCCTCACTTGCAATCATCATTCCATTGAGATAAGGCATCAAGACAACCTTGGCTTTTCGTAAGAAATGAAGGCCAAGAATAATATCGTAATCATCAAGATTTACGACCAGCACATCATGCTTACCTCTCCACTGATCCAGCGTTATCGGCACATCATAAGACATCCCAGCAATCCTCTGTGCCTTCGAGTTTACTGCCTTCATGGATGTGTGGCTGTCACTCAGCCGCAGGCCAAGTTCTTTCATCAGCCGATCTGCCACAAACGTGTGGGTTACGCCTGAATCCAGCATAGCATTCACGTCTTTGCCATTTATCACAATCTTCACATACATTAGATTATCTGTATCCCCCGACTTCCCTTTCCGCAGTGCATCAATCCTCGCCAAGTCTTTATCGACAGGGCGGGTTTTGGCAGCCCCATCCCCTGATTTAGCTACCAGGTAGTTTATCACATGCATAGGATTGACGTGCGTAACTACCCCTTCCCCCTCATCGCTATCCCCAGCCCGAATATCATTCAACTTCTCCCTATTTGGACATTCCCTTGCAAAGTGAGGACCATCACAAATGAAGCAAGTAAAGTTCGATTTAGTACTTTACCTTGTGCACCCATAAACTTGGCCTTGCCCTTCTCCGTGGCAGTAGCCCTCGATGCACCCCCACCGAACTTCTTTCTCGTTCTTTCCTCATTGTTTCTTCCTTTAGACTTGAAGGAGGTTGATGTATAGCCCTCTCTAGTAGTTGATTTAAAATCAATCAAACTGTCCACAACAGCAATAACGGAGGACAGATCCTTTACATTCTGTCGCCTTAGTTCCGCTTGCGCCCAAGTTTGCAATTCGGATATGAAGTTGAATAGCCTGTCCTCCTCGGACATATTCTCGATGTCGAGAATCAAAGAATTGAAAGACTTAACATAATCACGAACTGACCTGTCATGTTTGAGTCTTTTAAGTTCCTCCCGCGCAATCCACGACGTGTTGTTCGGAAGGAACTGCTCTTTCAGCTCCTGCTTGAGACAATCCCACGTCTCAATCTTTGGACGTCCAGCACTTAAGCCCTCCTTGGTTCTCGTTTGCCACCAAAGCTTCGCATCACCCGTGAGATACATCACGGTAAGATCCACTTGTTCAGCCACGCCAATCTTCGCAACGCTAAAGTATTGCTCCATATCCCACAAGAAATTCTCCAGCTCTTAGGAACTTCTTGCTCCACCAAAACACTTTGGTTCATGCACTTTAGGTTTTGAATTACTTACCCCAATAGGAGCATTTGTCACTGCCCTCTTTAGAATGGCAATCGTCTCTTCGGCAGCAGCCAATCGTTCACTCGATTCTGCCGCAAGAGAAATATACAGGCTCTCAGCCCTTTCAGCGCTTTCCATAGCTTCCTTCAAGCGATCCATAATATAACGTTCTTTGTCTTCTTCACCCGACCCTATCAAAGTCTCAAGACGCGTCAACCGTTCCCGAATAGCTTCCATGACTTCTGCTGCACGTTGTTAGAATCAATCGTGCTCTGATACCAATTGTCATGGGGTTAAATTTTCCGCAACGAAATTCAACCCAATGCGGCAGTCTAGTCCCGACTAGACTCAGCCTTGCCTCAGCCTTGCCTCACCCTTTTCGCTCGTGTTTTCCTACGACTATGTGTTTCGCTCACCCAAAGAGGTTCTCACAGTTGCATCGTCGTAAACAAAGAACAAACACAAGCAAGCACAATAAGATTACAAGAATCCCTCTCAACCTTTATTTATCTCATCAACAAAGGATTACACAACAAGAGTGTGTGTGCTATGCACAAAATCGCATCCTACATAGCAGAGGCTTGGCAGCCTATTTATAGACAGATATGAGCTGCAGGCTCCCCCCCATTATCCCCCATTTTCGGGACCTAGTGGAGCACTTCCTCTAACCCATGATCCCATGTTTCCAGGACTTAGTGGCATGGAGAACACCCCAGTTATGCTCCCACGTTTTTGCCTCCCATGAAGCTGCCACTTCCCTCATTTCCTGGCTGTCTACTTGGCAGTCCCAATTGCCTGTTCTGCTGCGTCAGCTGCTGACTTAGAAGGTCCAGTATCTAAGTCCCCACGTCCATGCCAAGTCGTAGCTCAAAGACTCGCATAGATCATTGCACGCTGCTTGCCGAATTCGTTTCTGCCTATGCAAGGCTGCCGCTGTCCATCGCTGCCGAATTCTAGGCAGTGTGCTGGCGCGTCCCCGCGCCTAGAGCCCTAACACCTTGCATCTTTACCAAACCTTGAACATATATTATAAGTGTTATTTTCTTTGATTGCAATATGAGAATTCCATCACTCTCAAGTAATCTATTTGTGCCAAGGAGGATTGATCAGGACCCCTTCCTAACTCCACTAAATGGGTTTGAAATATTCATGGTAGCAAGAAGAGAAAATTTAATGTTCCTAGTATCAATACCAGATCCCAAGATAATGTTTTCAAGAGCTTGTAGCTTGTCATTGCTAGAAGATGAAGTGAGAGTTTCAGTTGAAAGAGTACCACTTGTGTAGGAGCCTAGACCAAGGGTTTTGTTGAAGGTGCATGAGCCGGCGGGATTGCGTTGGTTTGGCTAAAGGCTTGTAAAATATGGACTGAGTATCAGAATAGAGAGGATCCGAAGGAAGCAAACATGTTGCTTTTTTATTTGCAACCATCGCAATGGATCCATGAAATATCACTACCAGTGTCAATGCGGAAATATTAGTGTGATTTGAACTTTTCAGCATTAGGAGATATTGCATTGAATGTTCCAAAGCCATATTATGCTTGTGGACGAGAGTTGTCTGATTGTGCATGCCATGTATATATAATCGAGAATCATCCATTCTTTTCATAGCAAACACTTGGGTGATGTTGTTGGAGCGATGAGTGAAAAGGTAGCTTGTGGACTAGTAATGCTTAATATGTTACCTTTTTTACAAAGATGATGTTTCATAATAGAATTTTGTTGTCTTTTTTTTTTCCAGTTTTTTTCCTTAGGAAGACAAATTTTTGGATAGCACCATGGATTGAGGATGATGAAATGGTCTGATTAGACTTGCTAACAGCCGCTGCTTGCCATTGTCAAAGATTGTGTATATATTTAGCTGTGTCGAGATATCTCAAAAACCAGTTACAAGCTGAGGTTGATGTCATGAAACATGAAACATAAAATATATTAAGAAACAGGCTTTCACAACAGTAGAAGCCATAGCATTTTTGCCATTCTCAGAAATATTCTGAAATTAGCATTCAAATAATATACAAACCATTTGAAGTGGATAATTTTAACTAGTACATTCACCCAAGATTCTTGCATATATAACAGCAGCATTACACAGTTACTCAAACCCGATTTCTCGAAATGCCTTCTTGGTTCTCTTTTTTAAGACTTGGAACTTGGTTTTGACGTGGGGCTCTTGGTCTGAGAAGAAGCAGTGGAGGTGTGGCTCTGTGCCTGTGAACTTTGGCTAGAGGATGACTCTGTGAAGAAAATTATGCTCTCCTGGTTGTCAACAAACACTTGGAGAGATCTTGGAACCGGAGGTGGGTTCACGTTCACAACCCCTTCGAGGACCTGAACTACCTGACCCATTGATGGCCTGTGGGCTTCATCATCTTGGATGCACCAGCAAGCAAGTTTACAGATTCTTGTTAGCTCTTCAAGATCAGCATTCCCCTCCAACCTGTGGTCCAATAGGCTAAGGATTTCACCATGCTCTTGATTGATTTGGCTTGCAGCATAACTTGGGAAGAACTTCACTTTTCCATCTTCAGATTGCTCAGAGTTTCTCCTTCCTGATACAACTTCAAAAAGCATCATTCCATAACTGTAAACGTCTGCTTTGGCACTTATAGGCACACCTGAAATCCACTCTGGTGCAAGATAACCTCTTGTCCCTCTCATGGTTGTTAGCACCCTGCTAAAATCCCGGCCGACAAGCTTCGCCAGGCCAAAATCTGCCACTTTAGGGAAAAACTGAGCATCTAAAAGGATGTTCTCAGGCTTTATATCGCAGTGTATGATACAATCCCTGCATTTCTCATGGAGATAATTTAATCCTCTAGCTGTCCCCAAAGCAATACTGTACCGAGTTTTCCAGTCTAAGACCTTTTTTGAGTCCTCAGAGAAAAGATGGGAATCAAGAGAACCATTCGGCATGTAGTCATAGACCAACAGCTTCTTATTACCCTCCGAGCAGAACCCACGAAGGCGAACAAGATTGACGTGCTGGATTGTCCCGATTGTGCTCACTTCTGAGCGGAATTGCTTCTCTCCTTGGATGATGCTCTCGAGCTTCTTCACAGCTATGACACTCGTATCAGGCAACACCCCTTTGAAAACAGAACCAAAACCTCCTCCTCCCAATTTCTCTGAGAAATTCTTTGTCGCATTTTGTAGATCTCTGTACGCAAAAGCTATCAGTGAACCTTCTACTGCTTTCCCCGTTTTGACTGTTTTCCTCCTCCTCAAAAATACAAACAGAACAAGGCCAAAGAGAGACACTATCACCACTGAGCCCACAACACCACCAATAACTATCCCCTTATCATTCTTCGAACTTGAAAACTCAGATGCTGCAAGCCTGATATAGATAGTGTTTCCATTTGAGTCATCTGCAAGTTGTTGCATATCCAAAAGATCGCCGAACCAAAATGAGCAGAGACTGCCATCATAAGCATAGGCAGTACAAGTGCAGTTACTCAAGCAAGTGGATTCGCATTCCTGTGCACTCCTGGCTGCCACTGTCTGTGGATTTGCAGGCAACTTCATATTGTTACTCGAGAAAAATCTGTCACTCTTCCCATTAACAACACTAGAATTCCCACACTGCAGATTTGATGCCCTCTCACATCCACCAGAAAAAACCTCCGACTTCCAGTCCTCCCATTTTTTCGGATTGAAACCTCTCAAGCAGTTGCAGAAAGGCTGTGAATTCCCATTACATCTTCCAAAAGCCCCGCAGTAAGCATAAACCTCACATTGCGTCTTTGGTTGAGACCAGAACAAAAACCATTGCTGGGTACTCTCTACCCATGATTGTTGCTGAATCTGTCCTCCAGCCGCCATCACAAACCGAGATATGAGTGTTTCATTGTACAATGAATAGGTGAAATAGCTCTCCTTAGTATCGTTAACATAACTAAAGTTGTAAATATAGTTGGATCTCATTTCAGGAACTAAGCTGAAAATCTGTCCATTCCATGATCCACTACTCCAATAGTCTTTAGACCTATTCCAAAAGATCAAATATCGACTCTGATTTGGGTCTAGCTCAAGAGAGAAAAGACCCGGTGAAGGATTATCTTTGCTTTTCCATGAAGTCAGAAGTGTGTTCCTTTTGGTGATTTTGTTCAATCCAACCTTAGCACCAGGCAGCCATGTATCAGCTGGAAAATCAAAAGACTGCCATAGTGGTGACACTGATGAATTAGACCCATCTCTCAAAACAAGATTTCCATCATCACCAAGAACTGCTTCCACAGAACTTGACCTACTAGAGCTCAAATTTGTGGACCAAATTGGGATCTTGGACTCATTGAAGAGAACTAAATTACCACCAGAAATCCTTAACTCTGAAGAAAATCTATCAGAAACGGGTGTCTCTCTGTTTGCTACCCAAACTATGGTCTGTTCAGACACTTTATCTCTATGGTACCACATGCCTATATAGTAGTTTGAGGAGTTACCTGGATGGAAGAAACCAAGTTCAAAGACTTTTCGTGCTGAGACAATAGTTTGGTCTCCAGAGAGAGAACTGTTTGCAGAGATTGTATCAGCTGCAAGGGAGACACGGGAGTTGAGAGGAAAACAAAAAAAGATAACAAAAAACATGATCCATGGATTGTTTCGGACATCCATGGCTGCTGCTAAAGAATTTTGCAGGCAAGATTGAGATGTTGGAGGTGCAAGAATGCACACTACAGCTAGTTTAATAGAGTCTGAAAGAGAGAAAACAAGACCGTCTCAATATGCTACGTAAGCATTTGCCAAAGAAACTTCAAAGACTGTTGCCATAAGTCAACCGAGCTTTCTTCTGGACACATTGAACATGGTTTTCCTAATGCCATCTCACCATCATTTATTTATTTATTTTATTACCATATGATATTCTCATCAATTTTCATTTAAATCCAAATTTTATATATATATATATATATATATATATATTATAATTGAAGTTAAACCTATTTTTCAATATCTATCAAATTTGGTTAAATTTCCATTTACTCATTACATTATTTCAATAATTCAATCCCAATAAATCTAAAAGTATTTGCTGTCATTTATAATCATTTACATGTGGTGGTTGACGCATTCATTGAAACGAAAATGACAATTTGAACTTAATAGGTAAATATGTTTTTTTTTCTTTCAATAAATATTTGGTGTTCGTTTGGGGCTGCATTTACAAAAGAGTTTTAGTAAATCTTAAAAACAATTTTCTTTAAATTTTTTTTTATTTTCCGTATTTGTTAATATTAAAAATAATTTTTTAAAAAAATATTATTTTAATATATTAAAAAAAAACTTTAAAAAATAATTCCACTAAACTCCCAAAAGACCCTTCATCATTTGAGATCCAGTGGGCGTGATTTATTATGATAAAAAAGTCATTCTAGTGCCAAGACAAGAAAATTCAAAGTTCCGTCTTGCAACCTTCAAGAGATCGAACTTGAATTCTGTGTGAGGCAATTAATGGTTTGTCGTGACCGGAGAGAGGACTGGGGACTCAAGCCTGGTCAACATGGAAGAAAGGCCACGTAGCAAAGAACTCTTGTAAAATATTTTTTCATATTAATATTTACCATTGCCTATTAATTTCTTGATATTGCTACATGTTTGTGAATTTTTTTCATCATTATTCTATTGAAGGTATTTACATTTTTTATTATGATAAAAACTGTTCTTCATTACATGTTTAATGAAACAATGTTTTTTTTTTGCTCGTATTTTTTATGATGCATGGCAGGCATATGACATTCAAGATTTGACTGATTTGAGTTTGAATTGATTTAAATTGAATAAAAAATAAAAAATAATTAACCTAATTTGACTTGATTAAAAACCAAGATGGTTTGAAACTTGGTCTATTTAGATAAAACTTGATTAAAAATCTATTAATATTAAAAAAAATTTTATCAAAATAATATTATTTTGATTTTTTTTAATAAAAATTTATGAGGTCAATATAGATTGACTCTCTTAAGTCATGATCTAAAATTTCAAATCAAGTTTTAAAATTATAATTACGATTTGATTTGAATTGAAGTATCAATTTAAATCTTATTACTATTTTTTTTAAAATGATATATATACTTTTAATACTTTTATTTATAAAAGTAATATAAAAATTGATTTCGATGGAGATGGAATGAAAATGTTAAAAAAAATTGCTATACTCTTCATCAACATATCTGTACATCCATTTAAAAAGAGAATCATGGTCTTCCCTGCTTAAGTTTGAAGGTTCGAGGTCATGCCCTAAATAATAAGAGGAGTCACCATGTTTAGGTCATATAAACCAAAAGAGAGAAAATCAACAAGACTAAAAATAATCCATTCTAAAAGGTTGAAAATTGGATCAGTTTTGACGACCTTGACTTGGTTTTCACCTGTACACAGTTGAAAGATTATCCTCGACGACGAGGAAGAAGATTTGGTGGGTTGGCTTAGCAGACCACAATGAATTGTCCATTTCTTTTATGTCAACAGTCCTAAAAAAAAAAGGTTTTATTTGAAAAACAGTCCAAAGAATTAATGTTTTCCAACAATAAACAACCTCCTCTTCCTACATCTCACGCCAGCAGCGAGTGACAGCAAATCTAGCGCCGATGAATCCAAGGATACGATTAGTTTTGATATGCCCAATCAATGCGTTCATATTTCAAAAAAAAAAATTTCATGAGAGAAAAATTGCTTTTGGAAAAATTAATTTTTTCCACATAAAATTAATTTAAAATTAAAATTAATAAAAATTAAAGCAAGCAATCAACAACCATAATTGTCTAATGATGGCTCTTATATAACTGTTGGTTTCTCGAATATCATACGCGCAGCAAAAACTATGAAATAAAATTATTCGAGAGTCTCTATGATTCTGTCAAATAGATTTAAAGTTGTTTAGGGATTTATTACTTGAAAATCATAAATTGTTCAATTGTATGGCATTCAACGGTAATCCACACAAATCACCTGTGAAAAATCTCTATTTTAGGAGAAAAGAATTGTTATGTCTAGAGTGTTAGCTTTAATATTGTATTTACATAGTTTTTCCATCTAACAGACTACTACTCTTCTTTTTCACTTACAAAATAATAGGCTTAGCTTTATATTTATAGGGAATCTTAAAAACCTTATAAAGGATAAAATATATATTTACATCTTAAATAATTTTCATATATTATTTAAGGATGATTTTAAAAATTTAATCAATTAAGTCCCTGATTTTTTCTAGGTCTAGAAATATAATCCTTGTATTAATTATATTCTAGTTCTTAATTTTTAAAATATATTTTAATCAAGTCATACTTAATTAAATCATCACATTTTAATTTCTTACCAATGGTTCTTAATGTGTAAGACTCATTAGGTTTCTAATATCTTGGCCCGAATATAAATTATAATTTTAATTAAATAGAATTAAATAAATTAAACAATTTAATTTATTATCAATTCAACAATTGATTAATTTATATTTGAAGATCAAGTGTATCGTCTAGTAACGTGTCATGATCTCTCAAATATTAAAAAATTCATTAGTGGTTTGACTTTAACCTTTCAATAACCCGTTTCTCAGTATAATTAATATTCTTCCATTAACAATGTCTCGATTTAATATTAAAGTATGAAGTATGTCTGTTATGTTAAATCATGTTTGTTATCTACATAATAGTCATTGATTGTTTGAATAAGATTTGAAACTCTTTTCAAATCTCATTACACCCTGACCAAGAATTTCTCAGTCAATACTATTTGAGAATAGATGAAATATGTTTTCTAATTTACATAGGATGATGAATCCTATCTTGATCACTTAAATATTTTCATATAGTTCATGTCATATCCAATGTTTGCTCTTTCGTTACCTTGATTAAGATAACATATAACAAGATCATAGCATAACATTCTCTATATAAGATGACTTATTGATCTCAAGTCTAAGAATCACTTACACAATCGTCACATGAGTCTTTCCATAGGCATGAGTGATCTCTCCATATGAAATTCTTATGTAGGTCAGTTTAGTGTACATGTCTTATGACAAGCATCTACATATTAATTATAGGTATTCCTTATACCTCAATTTATGAGAACAACTTCTTCCTTAATAGAATGGTTTGACCTCCTCCCATCTGAGACTAGTATTTCATTATATAGGAAAAGCTGTCATGTGCACAGTAATTATAAAGATCAATTTTAAGGAGTTATATATAATAAGCTAAATCTAGGGAGCTATATATGGTAAGGTAAATTTTCTATTTATATCTAGTATTTACAGCCTAGATTTCAATGAGTACAAATAGCTGTATGCTTGATTTCAGCCTTTCTATTGACATCCCTCCTCAAATTGATGCGAGCTTGTCCATAAGCATCAATTTAGTCGTAAAAAATTGATGATGTTGTCGTCTGAGAGTATTGGTGAAAACATCAGCCACTTGAAGATTGTTGGACACATGTGGAAGTGATATAGTCTGAGCCTCAAAGGTGTCTCTTGGGTATAATTGGCAATAACAACTCAAGCTGAAAACGCCTAGCATTGTTGTCTTGGTTATAGACTTGTGTGAGGTGATCCCACATAGCTTTTGCAGATCTTTGAGGACACAAAGAAAGAATCAGATGTGGCTTCATATAACTAAGAATCCATGACATGATTTGTGCATCTTTAGCAACCCATGCTGCCTTAGCAACAACAAATCCCTCAGTAGCCAAGTCTCATTTGTCGCTGCCATCTATATGGCCCCATAACTTCTTTCCCTTGAGAAATATCTTTGACCGAAATGCCCAAGCAACATAATTTTTGCCAGTAAATCTGACACAAACATTATTTAACTTCTCCATAAAGCTATGACTGAGAAAACTAAGACTTAAAAATTTTGTGAGAAAAGCTCTAATACCATAACAGAATGGTTTGACCTCTTCCCATCCGAGACTAGTCTTTCATTATATAGGAAAAGCTGTCATGTGCATAGTAATTACAAAGAGCAATTCTAAGAAGCTATATATGGTAAGGTAAATTTCCTATTTATATTTAGTATATATAGCCTAGATTTCAATGAGTACAAATAGATGTATGCTTGATTTCAGCCTTTATATTGACATTCTTTTCATGAAGAAAAGAACATAATATGTACTAGTCTTTACTGCTCTAATGAATGTTCAGTATTTAAGAGAGCATTGACCAAGAACATTTTAGAAACAATGCATTGATGCTATAGAAATCTCATAATTATAACAATTTTATAATTTTCTTTGCAGAGTATTTTTGTCCTATGAACTTTATCTTTACTCTAGATTCATTAATCTAATATTATATGAATATTAAAGATAAATTAAGCCATTATTAATAATAAAAATGTATTTACATTAATATAATAATGACATGTGTAATCAACCGATTGACTACAAAGCATATTAAACTAACATTTATTTCCACGATTAAACAACATCTTATAATGAAACACAAGGTATCACCATCATGTAATTACAACATATCAACACTTTCAGCTCCAAGCATAATCTTACAAGAAATTTTCTAAGAAGACCAAACATGTAATCTCATATTACTTTACATTCGAATGACTTAATGCCAATCAAAATTATATTAACATTTCTTTCAAACAACTCCATCATCTTGACTTCCAAATGAACAGAACAAAAGATCCAAAAACCAAGAAAAAAAAAGAGGGTAGTATTACATGCAGAAATGCACCATGACAGATAACCATGAACGAAGAAGTGATTCAATAATAATCTATCAATATTCTTATTTGGTTGAAGAAGAGGCATC
Organism: Populus nigra; assembly: GCF_951802175.1. NCBI lineage: Eukaryota > Viridiplantae > Streptophyta > Magnoliopsida > Malpighiales > Salicaceae > Populus > Populus nigra. Next base: position 15,024,945 of record NC_084863.1, read on the forward strand.
ATAATTGGATGATGAAAAGAAAACTAAAATAGCTTTCATTAATTAAATCTACCAAAACACATATTGACAAACACATAAATCCGCATGTATTGATTTATAACCCATAAGAATCAAATGCTAGGCCCAAACACATAACTAACAACACCTAAAAAAAAGTAAGTGATTAGTGGCTTGGTCCACACTTCGACAAGACTAATAATAATAACTTATATGAAACAATTACAAGTTCACCATGTCTAAACAATTGTTTGAGAACATGATCATCATCCACAACCAACTTTGTTGTTTGCACATTTGAAGCAAATACTTTATCATAGTTAATCTCATGCTTTTGACTATAGCATTTTACCACTAACCTTACTTTGTACCTCTTCACCTCTTATTTGACGTTCTTCTTTTCTTTGTAGATCCATTTGACACCTATTGGCTTTTTTCCACTTGGTCTAAGAACCAATTTCCATGTGTTATTTTTCTCAATTGATGCAATCTTCTCATCCATAGCAATTCTCTACTTTTCATCATTTATTGCTTTTTTAAAACTATAGAATCATATATAACAAGGTGATTGTCGCACCCTTGTGGTGGAGTGCGGCGTCACGGCGACCATTGATTGGTTTCAAGGTTTTTTGTTTTATTGAATAAGAGAGTCGCCACCTAGTATTATGGTCACTAGGAACCCTAACTGGTCTTTCAGAGATTCTAAGGCAAGAGACTGGTTGCGTAAAGGGAAGGTATTAGCACCCCTAGTACGCCCTATCTAAGGTAAGCTACTTGGTGTTTGGTTCGCTCTATAATTGCTATGGTGTTGGTGTTTTCTAATCCCATCAGTTTTTCTAGGTTTGATTCAAACTAAATTGATTAAGATAGAAATCCAAGGAGATTCCATGTGCTTCAAAAGCTTATTTTTCCCTTAGTATTTCAAGAGTTTGCGACTCGTAAATTGCAAGGAGGAGGGACAAAAATTTAGAAATCTAGGGCGCTTTTAAAAAAACCTATTTTTGCCTTAGTGTTTTATACTCTCGTGGCTCGTAAACCGTGGAGTACAAAAAATTAAAATGTCCTCGATTATATATAATCAAGGCTTCTTTCAAGGATGTGTGCAGATTTATTATTCCTAGAAAATTATTTTGGATATTTACCACTCTCGGTTTCTTTATCCAAATATTAACAGTGAATAATAACAAATTATTCTCAATAATATTTTGGATATTCATCCTTTAAGGATTTCTTTATCCAAACATTAGCGGTGAATAATAGATGAATTCCTCCCAAAATAAGATTTTATATTTTTTGGAATATTGCCCAATATCCTTTGGAGTTTTACAAACATGTTGTAAAATCCAGAAATGCAAGAAAATAATTTTTGTTGTGTTTAAGAAATCCATGCGAAAACACATTTTCAAAACTTTCGATATTTTTGTATAAAAAAAAAAGAGCGTTCAAAACATGTTAGGGTATTGGCCGTATGAAACACACAAGAAAACATTTTTTTTATCGAAACACAAGCATCACAGTTAAACACAAAAGAAAAATCACAATAAAAGCTAAATAGCCGTCATATATATTCTAAGATTTATAATAAGCTTAAAGCAATAAAAAAAATCAAAGCCAACTCAATGCGCAGACAGCAAGTACAAAATAAAACTAGGAACAAAAATCAAAGGTCGGCTGATTTCTTCTCCAACGAGTGTAAGGAAAAAAGAGAGGAAAGTCCCTAAATGTAAAAGTTCCTAAACATGAAAGACAAACCCTTTTTATATAGACAACAGCTGAACTCAAAAATCATGAAAGAAATAATAGGCAAGCGTTGGTTTTTCTAAACAGAAACCAATTATTCAGAGGGAAGAAACAACTTTGCAACCAAATGCCTAGTATAAAAATAACAAAAGAGGAGAGATTGGGGCTTATACCTGCAGCTCTTGTTTGCAGAAAATAAAAACCAAAAATTGAAAGACAACTCACGTATGCCTCCATAGCTACTGGAAAATGACAGACGAAAATAGAGATGCTGAAGCGGATGAAATATTTCAGCTATGTGCCGGTAAATAACTGGTTTCCTATGTCGCTTGCCTCTCTTGTGTTTTCCTTTCCTTTCTTTTGCTGTGTTTTTTTTTCTTTTTTTTTTCTCTCTATTTTTCTCTTATTTTTTTGCTCTCTTTTTTTGCCGCCCCCTTTAGGTCATTAGAAGGGCTTATATATAGTCTAAATATGTCTCTATTTAGGAAGGATTCAATGCATTAATCCTAGGACGCAAATCCCTACTGATTTGCAGTAAAAAAAATGCAAAAAGGAAACTGCAATATTCTGATTTTGTGTTGGTGCTTTACGTCTGATTTTTTTCTAGTTTTAGAGGAGGGTGTCGCACCCTCGCGAGCGGAGCGCGGCGATCCTCGATTGATTTCGAGGTCTTTTGTTTTATTGTGAATAAGGGAGTCGCCACCTAGTATTATGGTCACTAGGAAACCTAACTGGTCTTTCAGAGATTCTAAGGCAAGGGACTGGTTGCGTAAAGGGAAGGTATTAGCACCCCTAGTACGCCCTACCTAAGGTAAGCTGCTTGGTGTTTGGTTTGTCTTATAATTGTTATGGTGTTGGTGTTTTCTAATCCCATCAGTTTTCTAGGTTTTGATTCAAACTAAAATTATTAGGATAGAAATCCAAGGAAGTTCCATGTGCTTTAAAAGCTCATTTTCCCCTTAGTTTTTCAAGACTTTGCGACTTGTAAATCGCAAGGAGGAGGGACAAAAATTTAGAAATCTGGGGTGCTTTAAAAACCTATTTTTTTTGTCTTAGTGTTGTAAACCGTGGAGTAAAAAATTGAAATGTCCTCGATTATAATCAAGGCTTCTTTCAAGGATTTGTGCGGATTTATTACTCCCAATAATATTTTGGATATTCGTCCTTTAAGGATTTCTTTATCCAAACATTAGTGGTGAATAATAGATGAATTCCCCCCAAAATAAGATTTTTATATTTTTTGGAATATTGGCCAATACCCTTTGGAGTTTTACAAACATGTTGTAAAATCCATAAATGCAAGAAAACAATTTTTTTGTTGTGTTTAAGAAATCCATGTGAAAATACATTTTCAAAACTTCCAATATTTTTTTGTTTATAAAAAACGTTCAAAATATGTTAAGGTATTGGCCGTATGCAACACACAAGAAAACATTTTTATATTTTGTCAAAACACGAACAACAAGATTAAACACAAACATCACAATTAACAAAAAAAATAAAATATACCCATCTATTCCAAAATTCACAAAAACCTAAAACAGTTCCCACCAATTTGGATTTGAAGCCTGAACGAGCCTAACCCATCATTCTCTAAAATAAGACAACAAGGATGTATGCACGAAAAATTAACAAAAGTTCTGAAACTGAAATTATGACAGGAACCGTGACTCACACCCCTTTACTCCTTTCCTAATCATGGGAGCTGCCACACTCGTTGCATGCAAAAAACAGAAAAATATAACCGAACAGACGGGTGGGGGATGACGAGGAGCTTTAAAGCTCACAATTCCTCACATACACACCCATTTAAAGGAAAAAAAAAGAAAGGCTCGCGGCACTCACATACACACCCCTTTAAAAATCACAGTCATGAACGAAACATAGCAAGCTTGCAACTTGTTGCCAAAACAAACAAAAACGCACGTCCCAGACAAGAGCAGAAGTCCCAGACAAGAGCAGAAACAGGTTTTTTTTTATAAAAAAAAAACCAATCAGCAGACACCAGCTTTGAAATATTGCAAGGAAGGAGAAACTAAAACTTATACCTGTAAATCCTGCTTGTTTTGAATGCCAAAGATGACGTACCAGCCGATGGGAAAAGCTTCTACCTTCTCGCCTCTGGTAACCAACAGAAAGACTCCTTCTCTTTCCTTTCTCCTCTCTCTGTTTTGGTCTTCTATGTTTCTCCCGTTTCTCTTCTTTCGTTTCTCATTCTTTTTTTTTCTCTACCTCTGCTCTCTCTTTTCTTTCTTTTTTTTGTGTCTTTCCCCGTTTCAGTCAAGGTCTTCCAGTAACCCCCGGATGAAAGAAAGCCCCCTCTTTTGCTTCTTCTCTCTGTTTTTGGTCTCTCTCTCCCTCCCCTTTTCTCCTTTTTTTGTTTCGTCCGCTCCCTCTCTTTTTTTTTCTGTAACTTTGTTCCTGTGAAGACTTTCACAGTCGAAAAGATGAACCCCTGCTCTCTGCGTTTTTCCCTTCTCTCTCTTACTGCCTGCCTCTCTTGCGTTTTTGTTTTTTTTTTCTCGTTCCTCCTTCCCCCTTTTATGCTCTTTCTTTGTGCGTTCCCCCCCCCCATTATTATGGCTGGAGGTTTATTTATATAGAAAATCTCTACACGTGCTATTCAAGGAAATATTACAATAATTATTGCAGAGATTGTTTTCTATAACCAGCACCAACAAATCCTATATATATGGTATTTTATATTGCAGTGATTATTTTCCATAACCAGCACGAATCAAATCATATATCTATGGTATGATTATTTTCCATAACCAAACACGAATCAAATCATATATATATATATATGGTATTTTATATTGCAGTAATTATATATGATTCATTAATTATCTCCTTGACATATTGCTTCCTTGATATTAGCCTTGATGCTTTATGTTATCGCCACATGTAAACCCTTATTATTATTTTTTATTTATTATTTTATTTGAAAATTTATCAAAATATGGGTCAAAAATTGGGTAGCAACAGATGCCCCCTCTTTACAATGCTTACGAAGCAAAACTCCTCAATGTTTTGCATAGTAAGCTTGTAAAGAAAGAAAGAAAAAAAGTATTCCTTGCTTGCTGAGTGATCCACTCATCCAAGCATTTCACTTTTTTAAAAGGAAATGGTCTCGTTATCATGGGTGACCTGCCCCTTTTTTAAAAAAAAAAGAAAAAAAGAAGAAAAAAAAAATTGGTCTATTTTCATGGGCTACCTGCCCTTTTGATTGGGTTAACCTAAGATCCCATCTGGCGATCTCCTTTAACTCGAAGCAAAGTCGGTGTGTAACTCGGTCAACCTGAAATCCCATCTAGCGATTCCCTTTAACCAAAGCTAAACTATGTGTGTGGTTGGGTTAACCTGAGATCCCATCTAGCGATCTCTTTTAATTCGAAGCAAAGTTGGTGTGTAGCTCGGTTAACCTGAAATCCCATCTAGCGATTCCCTTTAACCAAAGCTAAACTCTGTGTGGGGTTGGGTTAACCTAAGATCTCATCTGGTGATCTCCTTTAATCCGAAACCAATACAAAAATGTGTGTGTGGTCTTATTATGACGGGTGACCTACCCAAATGCAAGATGGTCTCATTCTGACGAGTGACCTACCCAAATGCAAGATGGTCTCATTGTGATTGGTGACCTACCCAAGTGGAGAGAAGGGAAGAGTAGTCTCATTCTTATGGGTGACCTACCCAGGGGAAGAATGGCTTCATTATAATGGGTGACCTACCCAAGTAAAAAAAAAAAAGATGGAGAATGGTCTCATTCTAATGGGTGACCTACCCAAGTGGAAAGGGGAAGAGTGGTCTCATTTTTATGGGTGACCTACCCAGGGGGAAGAATGGCCTCATTATAATGGGTGACCTACCCAGGTAAAAAAAAAAGATGGAGAATGGTCTCATTCTAATGGGTGACCTACCCAAAAAATGGTCTCATTATAATGGGTAAACTACCCAAGTGGAAAAGGGGAAGAGTGGTCTCATTCTTATGGGTGACCTACCCAGGGGGAAGAATGGCCTCATTATAATGGGTGACCTACCCAGGTAAAAAAAAGATGGAGAATGGTCTCATTCTAATGGGTGACCTACCCAGAAAAAATGGTCTCATTATGATGGGTGACCTACCCAGAAAAAATGGTCCCATTATGATGGGTGACCTACCCAAGTGAAAAGGGGGAAGAGTGGTCTCATTCTTATGGGTGACCTACCCAGGGGAAAGAATGGCCTCATTATAATGGGTGACATACCCAGGTAAAAAAATAATGGAGAATGGTCTCATTCTAATGGGTGACCTACCCAGAAAAAATGATGGTCTCATTATGATGGGTGACCTACCCAGATGTAAGAAAAAAGGATTTTAGAAAGGGGTCTCAATATCTGGAGACCTGCCTATTGTAAAAATTTTAGAACAACTCCAGGTTTTTTTATTTTTTTTAGAAAAACCCCACGCTTTTTTTTCTAGGAAACAGTCTCAATATCGGGTGACCGGCCCCTCTTAAAATTCTTAGAAAACTCCACGCTTTTCTAAGAAACGATCTCAATATCAGGTGACCGACCCCTCTTAAAATTCTTAGAAAACTCTACGCTTTTTTAAGAAACGATCTCAATATCAGGTGACCAGCCCATCTTAAAATTCTTAGAAAACTCCACGCTTTTCTAAGAAACGGTTTCAATATCAGGTGACCGGCACATCTTAAAATTCTTAGAAAACTCCACGCTTTTCTAAGAAACGATTTCAATATCAAGTGACCGCCCCTCCTAAAATTCTTAGAAAACTCCATGCTTTTCTAAAAAATGGTCTCAATATCGGGTGACCGGCCCCTCTTAAAATTCTTAGAAAACTCCACGCTTTTCTAAGAAACGGTTTCAATATCAGGTGACCGGCCCCTCCTAAAATTCTTAGAAAACTCCACGCTTTTCTAAGAAACGGTTTCAATATCAGGTGACAGGCCCCTCCTAAAATTCTTAGAAAACTCCATGCTTTTCTAAAAAATGGTCTCAATATCGGGTGACCGGCCCCTCTTAAAATTCTTAGAAAACTCCACGCTTTTCTAAGAAACGGTTTCAATATCAGGTGACCGGCCCCTCCTAAAATTCTTAGAAAACTCCACGCTTTTCTAAGAAACGGTTTCAATATCAGGTGACAGGCCCCTCCTAAAATTCTTAGAAAACTCCACGCTTTTCTTAGAAAACTCCATGCTTTTCTAAGAAACAGTTTCAATATCAGGTGACCGACCCCTCTTAAAATTCTTAGAAAACTCCACGCTTTTCTAAGAAATGGTTTCAATATCAGGTGACAGGCCCCTCCTAAAATTCTTAGAAAACTCCACGCTTTTCTAAGGGATGGTTTCGATATCGGGTGACCTGCCCACCTCAATTTTTTTTTTTTAGAAAACTCCATGCTTTTCTAAAAAATGGTCTCAATATCGGGTGACCGGCCCGTCTTAAAATTCTTAGAAAACTCCACGCTTTTCTGAGAAATGATTTCAATATCAGGTGATCGGCCCGTCTTAGAATTCTTAGAAAACACCACGCTTTCCTAAGAAATGGTCTCAATATTGGGTGACCTGCCCATCTTAAGATTCTTAGAAAACTCCACGCTTTTCTAAGAAACGGTCTCAATATCAGGTGACCAGCCCATCTTAAAATTCTTAGAAAACTCCACGCTTTTCTAAGAAACGGTTTTAATATCAGGTGACCAGCCCCTCTTAAAATTCTTAGAAAACTCCACGCTTTTCTAAGAAATGGTCTCAATATCGGGTGACCTGCCCATCTTAAAAATATTTTTAGAAAACTCCACGCTTTTCTAATGAATGGTCTCAATATAGGATGACCTGTCCTATTTTTTTAGAAAAATTCAACGCTTTTTTTCAAAAAATGATCTCAATATCGGGTGACCTGCTCGTTTTGAACTTAAAAAGAAATCATCTTACCTCAAGGAATGAAGCAGTGCTGGTTCACAATTCCTATCATTTTCTGTAGTTTTGTTGACCTGAGATTTTGGATCTCAGCGGTTTTCCCAAAAACTTGGAACTATTTTGGCCTTCGTCACACCTTCTCCTGCCAGGTTAGTGTTATGACAAATAGCATGCATGTTTTTTTTGTTACCTATTTTGGAAGCATAGGTCCCCCTTTCTGTTGTAGACTTGTTGAGCTCTTGTTTCCATTTATTTGTCCGACTCGTCCTCTTGAAACAGAATATGCTCAACGCACTATACTTCCTATCCTCTTGGTGAAGAGATCTTTGGTTCCTTATGGGGCCCTTTCTTGCTCCATTGAGTATTGTCTTTTATTATTATTTTAAAAGGAAAACTCAAAAAATTTGGTTTTGTTCATGAAAACTGAAACTTTCAATGCAATTAGCAATTCTCATAAAAGATGCTTTTTTAGAAGTTTTTATGATGATACCCCTTTAGGCTTTGGTTCACTATGGACCCCTATGTGCACTTCGTACACTTCTTGCCCCCAGTGTGGTGTGCAAAAATATGTCAAGTTTAGATTTGATTTGGTTCTCCCCAATTGATGGAGTCATCTCCTTAGTCATGCATTAAAAAAAAAACAGTTCTTTTAAGTAAAAGATTTCAAATGCTATGAGATCATATGTTTTATGAAAAAAAGTTCTTTACGAAGAGAATTCATGGCCGAACATTATTTTATTGACTAGGAAGCATAGTATTTCTTTATAGAGTCAGAATTTACAGGTTTAACTAGATCTTCTCCATCCATTCTAGATAACAATAAAGCTCCTTCCGAGAATGCTTTCTTTACCACGTAAGGGCCCTTATTGTTTGGCGTCCATTTACTCTAATCTTCTCCTGGTAAAAACAACATTTTCTTCAGTACGATATCTCCTTCGTGGAATCCTCGAGGTCGGGCCGTCTTATCATATGATTTGGTCATCCTTCTTTGGTATAGTTGATGATGACAGATTGCCTATCCTCTTTTCACCGATCAGATTCAACTATTCATATCTAACTTTTACCCATTCCTCCTCTTCTAAATTCAGAATCTACCAATACTCTTAATGGGGAGTTTTCCACTTCTAAAGGCATCACCGCCTCCATTCCATATACCAAAGTGTACGGGGTGGCTTCTGTTGGTGCTCGGACTGCGGTGCGGTATGCATGAAGGGCCAATGGCAACATCTCATGCCAATACTTGTACGTGACTACCATCTTCTAAATAATCTTCTTGACATTTTCGTTAGTAGCTTCTACCGCACCATTCATCTTTGGCCTATATGGCGAGGAATTAGAATGCTTGATTTTACATTTATCGCAGAGTTCTATTATCATCTTGCTATTGAAGTTCTAGCCATAATTAGATATAATCTTTTCTAGGGGACCATATCGACAGATCAAATCTCTTTTCATAAATTTCTTCACCATTTTTTGCCTCCACGTCATCCAAACATCTCAACAAAGTCCCGTCAGATGATTTCTTATACAAAGTTTCCCCATCAAGATAGAAATCCCTTGCCTACCTCCTCAAAGTCTTCTTGTTGATTTTGGATGCCCCCATGGGATATGTCTGGTTTTTTGGATGAAATTCTTGATATCATAGTACCAAGGGTTTCCATCTATTTCTCTCTCAACTGAGCAATAATGAGCTGGGTTATTTCTGATATCAATGTGTACCTTGTGCCCAAAGTCTATTCTAGCCATAGAAGCTAACGTGATCAAAGCGTCAGAAAAATGGTTTCCTTCCCTTCCTAGATGGGTGAACTTTATTCCTCAAATTCTCTAGCCAATTTAGACAGGTATTCTTGGTAAGGTCTCAACTTCTCGTCCTTGGTTTGCCATTTTCCTTTCACTTGGCAAATAATAAAAAATAAAGTCTTCATACATATCTATCTTTCTAATATTTAGCTCCAATGCCACCTCTAAAACGAGAATGCAAGCTTCATACTCCTATGTTGTTAGTGCACCTAAACTATAACTTAAATGAAACCGGATAATGTTTCTTATCAGGAGAGATTAGCATTGCCCCCACTTCATTACCATAGCACCATCAAAGTATATAATCCACCAATCTGATTTCCCTTCCTCGACTGAAAACACATCTTCATCAGGAAAATCAAATTTTAACAACTCATAATATTCCATAGCATGGTCAGCTAGGTGATCGGCGATGACATTCATGGCTTTCCTTGTCATATATACGATGTCGTACTCAGCCATTAGAACTTGCCATTTGGCTTGATAGATAAGGGTGGATTCAGTAGGTACTGCTTGATTTTCGCGAAAGCTTCTTCATACTCTTATTCCAAATTCCAAGATTATTCTTCCTTAACAATCGAAGATTGGGTCACAAGTCATGGTTAATTGGGATATAAACCGAGCAATGTAATTCAACCTTCCCAAGAACTTTCTTACATCCTTCTCAACCTTGGGAGTTGGCATAGATTGAATAACCTTTACTTAACCAGGGTCCACTTCTATCCCTTTGTCACTCATCATAAATCCCAACAACTTCCTAGATTTCACCCCGAATGAACACCTTGCATGGTTAAGACTCAACTTGTACTTCCTTAGTCTTTCAAATAATTCCTTCAATATTTGGACATGATTCGCTCCCTCTCTAGATTTAGCAATCATGTCATCCACGTATACTTTAATCTCCTTTTGCATCATGTCGTGAAATAGAGCCACCATGGCCCTTTGGTAGGTGGCCCCGACATTCTTTAACCTAAATGACATGACCTTGTAGCAAAAGGTTCCCCATAGTGTTACAAAGGTTTCTTCTCCTTATCCTCTTGCGCCATTTTTATCTTATTGTAGCCAGAAAATCCATCCATGAAGGAATATATGGAGTTACGTGCTGCATTGTCAACTAGCAAATCTAGGTGTGATAGAGGAAAATTGTCTTTAGGGCTAGTTCGGTTTAAGTTCCTAAAGTCCACACAAACTCTAATTTTATCTTTCTCTTCGGGTACTACCACTATGTTGGACACACATTGCGGATACTTAACTATTTCTAGAAAACCAGCATTCCACTACTTTTCAATTTATGTCTTTACCTTGATCAAGTCATTCAGATTGGTCCTTCTTAACCTTTGCTTAACCGATTTGCATCCTTCTACTAGTGGTATCCTATACAAACCAGGCATATCCTTGTAGGACCAGGAAAAAAAAATCTATATAATCTTGGAGTAGTGCAATTAACTTTTCTCCTTCTTTTAGGGGTGATCAAAATCCTTATCTTCAACTCTCTCTTGATTTTTTTCATTGCCCACATCTATGGTTTCAAATTCCTCTTTAGCGGGTTTCCAAGCTTGTTCATATTGTTCTTATTAATTTTTGTGAATCCCTTAATGTTATTTCCCTTTCATTCTTCTTCTTCTACAACTAATATGTATTCTTTAAAGTTCAGCCATTCATTCTCAGTGTAAAGAGCAGGTGTTTGTTATGGAAGATCCCCTTTCAGGGTTTTTACGAGCGGAAAGTGATGTGTAAATGCATAGTAAAAACATAAAGATGAACTTTTGAAAATGCATGATCTCATTAAAAGGAAAAGTTTAGCTAAAAAAAGAGAGGATAAAATCCAATTGACATTTGAAAACTCGATTTAAAAAGGTGAAAAAGGCAAACAACACAATATCATGATCAAACAAACATTGTTGATTAAATTTTGAACACCAATAGAGCTTCTTGGGTCTCCCAATTCTGGAACATCTCTCCCTTTGCTAGCTTTTGAATGAAGGTATTGAGATTCAAAATGCTTTGAGCTTAGGCTTGTTTGGATGTAAAAAGATATTATGGAGCATACATCCTAAGGATAGGTTTTATTTCCTTTATGTGAGACATTGTGTAGGTTTACTACTTTGTCTCTAAAAAAAGGTCTCTTGCTGTCCCAGTGATCGCCCTCGTAAAGGCAATATGGGGGTTCAGCAGATAGTGGGATGACACATGTACCAATCACTATCAGTCTAAACACTCAGCAAAGAGTTGGGGTTTACACAAACTTAAACCTTGACTCAAGTCATAAGGCAAGCTGCTAGTTCCCCGCTTAACTTAAAGTTTAATGTGTGTGCCCTCAAAAAGATAATAATCATAAAGTGATGAATGACTATATCATGTATGACAGAATGTAAAGATGCATGCTAAAGCTTTTGAACAAAGTATCATTCATATAAAAAAAAAACCAACATAGCATAAACAAACAAATTACCAAGCCTAGTCTTAGGGTCCCCAGTGGAGTCGCCATCCTGTCGCACCCTCGCGAGCGGAGCACGGCGATCCTCGATTGATTTCGGGGTCTTTTGTTTTATTGTGAATAAGGGAGTCGCCACCTAATATTATGGTCACTAGGAAACCTAACTGGTCTTTCAGAGATTCTAAGGCAAGGGACTGGTTGCGTAAAGGGAAGGTATTAGCACCCCTAGTACGCCCTACCTAAGGTAAGCTGCTTGGTGTTTGGTTTGTCTTATAATTGTTATGGTGTTGGTGTTTTCTAATCCCATCAGTTTTCTAGGTTTTGATTCAAACTAAAATTATTAGGATAGAAATCCAAGGAAGTTCCATGTGCTTTAAAAGCTCATTTTCCCCTTAGTTTTTCAAGAGTTTGCGACTCGTAAATCGCAAGGAGGAGGGACAAAAATTTAGAAATCTGGGGTGCTTTAAAAACCTATTTTTTTGTCTTAGTGTTGTAAACCGTGAAGTAAAAAATTGAAATGTCCTCGATTATAATCAAGGCTTCTTTCAAGGATTTGTGCGGATTTATTACTCCCAATAATATTTTGGATATTCGTCCTTTAAGGATTTCTTTATCCAAACATTAGTGGTGAATAATAGATGAATTCCCCCCAAAATAAGATTTTTATATTTTTTGGAATATTGGCCAATACCCTTTGGAGTTTTACAAACATGTTGTAAAATCCATAAATGCAAGAAAACAATTTTTTTGTTGTGTTTAAGAAATCCATGTGAAAATACATTTTCAAAACTTCCAATATTTTTTTGTTTATAAAAAACGTTCAAAATATGTTAAGGTATTGGCCGTATGCAACACACAAGAAAACATTTTTATATTTTGTCAAAACACGAACAACAAGATTAAACACAAACATCACAATTAACAAAAAAAATAAAATATACCCATCTATTCCAAAATTCACAAAAACCTAAAACAGTTCCCACCAATTTGGATTTGAAGCCTGAACGAGCCTAACCCATCATTCTCTAAAATAAGACAACAAGGATGTATGCACGAAAAATTAACAAAAGTTCTGAAACTGAAATTATGACAGGAACCGTGACTCACACCCCTTTACTCCTTTCCTAATCATGGGAGCTGCCACACTCGTTGCATGCAAAAAACAGAAAAATATAACCGAACAGACGGGTGGGGGATGACGAGGAGCTTTAAAGCTCACAATTCCTCACATACACACCCATTTAAAGGAAAAAAAAAAAAGAAAGGCCCGCGGCACTCACATACACACCCCTTTAAAAATCACAGTCATGAACGAAACATAGCAAGCTTGCAACTTGTTGCCAAAACAAACAAAAACGCACGTCCCAGACAAGAGCAGAAGTCCCAGACAAGAGCAGAAACAGGTTTTTTTTATAAAAAAAAAAACCAATCAGCAGACACCAGCTTTGAAATATTGCAAGGAAGGAGAAACTAAAACTTATACCTGTAAATCCTGCTTGTTTTGAATGCCAAAGATGACGTACCAGCCGATGGGAAAAGCTTCTACCTTCTCGCTTCTGGTAACCAATAGAAAGACTCCTTCTCTTTCCTTTCTCCTCTCTCTGTTTTGGTCTTCTATGTTTCTCCCGTTTCTCTTCTTTCGTTTCTCATTCTTTTTTTTTCTCTGCCTCTGCTCTCTCTTTTCTTTCTTTTTTTTGTGTCTTTCCCTGTTTCAGTCAAGGTCTTCCAGTAACCCCCGGATGAAAGAAAGCCCCCTCTTTTGCTTCTCCTCTCTGTTTTTGGTCTCTCTCTCCCTCCCCTTTTCTCCTTTTTTTGTTTCGTCCGCTCCCTCTCTTTTTTTTTCTGTAACTTTGTTCCTGTGAAGACTTTCACAGTCGAAAAGATGAACCCCTGCTCTCTGCGTTTTTCCCTTCTCTCTCTTACTGCCTCCCTCTCTTGCGTTTTTGTTTTTTTTTTCTCGTTCCTCCTTCCCCCTTTTATGCTCTTTCTTTGTGCGTTCCCCCCCCCCATTATTATGGCTGGAGGTTTATTTATATAGAAAATCTCTACACGTGCTATTCAAGGAAATATTACAATAATTATTGCAGAGATTGTTTTCTATAACCAGCACCAACAAATCCTATATATATGGTATTTTATATTGCAGTGATTATTTTCCATAACCAGCACGAATCAAATCATATATCTATGGTATGATTATTTTCCATAACCAAACACGAATCAAATCATATATATATATATATATGGTATTTTATATTGCAGTAATTATATATGATTCATTAATTATCTCCTTGACATATTGCTTCCTTGATATTAGCCTTGATGCTTTATGTTATCGCCACATGTAAACCCTTATTATTATTTTTTATTTATTATTTTATTTGAAAATTTATCAAAATATGGGTCAAAAATTGGGTAGCAACAGAGGGTGTGGCTCTTTCTTTCCTTCTATAGGGCCAGCTGCTCCCTTTGAAATGAGGCAACAAAAACATGGTCTTCAGCTCTAAAAATCAGGCGTGATGATAAGGAAAAACAACAGGAATTTTCAGAGAAAAAAGGAAAGAAATCAGATGGAGGGTGCAGCTGCAAAGTCTTGTTTTCCTTATTCGTTGTGGTACAAATCCTGTCATTTATAATGATCCAGCCTCCCTCTCCAGCTTTTAATATCCTTGTTCACATCAATCCCTTATTTAGCACTTTTCAATTCAGTCCTTGGTCCAAAAAAATCCTTCGAATCAGTCCCGCGAACTTGGGCAAAAAATCCTTCTTGCGGTAGGAATCCCTGCTTTCACACTAGATATTCAAACGGGAATATCTTGAACCTCTGATATCAAAATCAGGCGATTCAAAAGCCTAAATTTATCAACGCGTCTAGGACTACAACTTTGATGAGGGAGTCAAAGGGAGATAAAATCGTTTTAAAGAACAGAATCTGACAGTAATCTGGTTGATCAAAAAGGATCTCCTGATCTGATTTAGAAATTGACAATGCCGAGAATCCCGATATGACTGAGAGTATGACCTATAAACAAATCATCACAATTTGTGATGGAAATAGAGTTTTCAGTGCAAAAATCAGGTCGTGATCTTTCTCGCGGCAGAAATCCCTGCTTTCACACTAAATATTCAAACGAGAATATCTTGAGCTTCTGATATCGAAATCAAGCAATTCAAAAGCCTAAATTTATCTACGTGTTTAGGACTACAACTTTGATGAAGGATTTTGAATTGAAATAAAATCTTTTTAAAGAACAGAATCTAGTAGTAATCTCATTGGTCAAAAAGGTTCTTGATTTGACAATGTTGAGCATCTAAATCTGACTAAGAGTCTGCCCTAAGATCAGTGATTCCTAGAACCCAATAAAGATGTAGGTCAATTTTTCAATATGTCATGAGTGACAGAATATAGCTAGGATGGTTAGATATCCTACAAAACCAAGTCAGAATCATAGCCTAATTTGGAACAAAAAATTGCAATAGCAGCATAATCAGTTTTTTTTAGTGCAAAATTTAAGGGATTTATCCAACCTTAAAAACAAGATAACGAAGGAACGAATTTAGCATTATGAAGACCCCTAGTCAGTCTAAGAAAACCTGATGATTTTGGCAGCAAAGAGAAAGGATAAAGAGAGCAGAAAACAGCTCAAACAGGGTTTCAAAAAAAAATATTTCTTTTTCTACTTTTGTCAATTTTCCAGCAAATATGAGCTACACTCTTGCACTTGGTTTGAAAGAGGTATACATTGCCTCTAGCACATGGGGTCCAAAAATAAGTAACAATAGTGATTATATAATGTTACATCATCAATAAGATTAGTTACCCCATAGAAGTTATCAAGGCTCTCTATCTTTCTTGGTGGACTTAGAGGAGTGCCACTACTTAAGCTTCTACTAAAAGAAAAAGAAAGAATAAGAAGAAATTGAGCTCATTAGTGTTTATGAAGGTGTAACTATAGGTTCTTAATGATCTTCATATCTTTCTTCATCTTCATCAAGAATCAGTAGGAAGTCATTTCTTACCATCATCTGTCTTCCAATCACATACTCCATCTTCATTGAACTCAACATCTCTACAAATCACCATCTTTCCTTCATTAGGGTTGTAAAGCGTGTATCATTTGGAATTTTGATCATAACCCACAAAAATTATCTTTTTTCTCTTGTCATCTAACTTGGTCCTTACTTGATCATCTACATGCATATAGAAAATGCTCCAAAAAACTTTCAAGTGAGAAACACTTGGCTTCCTTCCACTCCATACTTCTTATGAAGTCATCTTGGTTTTAAGCATGCTTCTTGCCATGTTGAGGATGCTTCTGTTTTTTTATCTCTATCATGTCATTTTATTATGGGGATCTAGGCACCGTTAGGAGTCTCTTTATACCACGATCTTCACAAAACTCATTAAAATCATTGGAACAAAATTCACTCCCTATCTGTCTTAAGTGATTTTATAGAATAATTACTTTCTTTTCAACTAATGCCTTTAACTTTTTAAAACAACTAAACATACTAGGCTTTTCTTTTCAAACGTATACCCAAGTTTTTCTACTATAATCATCAATAAAAAGTAAAAAATACAGATTTGTACCAAACAAACATGGTTTGATAAGATTACAAACATCAACATGTATTTTTTTTTGTTGGCATGCTTTTGATATAGACTCCTTTAGAAAACTCTTGAGAAATTTCTTACCCACTAAACATCTTTTACACTACTAATTTGGATCTATAATAGATGGAAGACAATGATTGTTGGTAGTGTTCGAAGAAGAAACAACATTTGAAGGAATAGATATGGAGGGGCTAGGGGTAACAAGAGATGGTGGTGAGTGTTGCTTAATTTCACAAGTGCATGAATCTTAAAAAGTAATAAAGTGATGAGTTGAGTATCGTCCCACGAGGATTTATAAAAATTACTACTAATTACCAAAGTCTTTTAAATTATCATCTATTTGAGGAATCGAATGAGATAGTTTATGAAACAAAAATTAATGATTAAAAACAAACAACCAATTGATTAAATATTAATGAATTCAATTGTATTGGTTCTAGGATTTCTGACTCACTGTAACTATTCCTATATGAACTTTCTCAATTGAATTAATTACTCCTAACGTTGATAATCAGGTTTTTCTAATTTAAACATTAGTCTCTCTCGAGTATCAATAAATTATTTCGACAAGCAAATTTCATATACTCTATAAAAGTTCTGAACTTGTCGAAATTTATTAAGTACCGTAAAACCTGTAACAATTATAAAAGTTCCTAAGATATCTCTATCCTATAGATTTCTTAAGGTATTTCAAACAATAGCTAAAACAATTATCACTTCTCAGTCTCAAATTGAATTCTAAATCATGCAGATGTTGGCCAAACATACACAAGCATTACACATATAATGAAATATCAACAACTTAATGTAATAATTCAATCTAATAAATTGTTCACATATTCATAATAAGGTTACATAAAAAATCCTAGAATAAAAGTCTACTCTATAGTTAGATTAAAGAGAAACAAACTTGATACGATGAACATCACTTAAAAGCTGAGAATGACAGTGGAATAGATAGGCGTCCTTCAAATCTTCTCTATTTTTGCCTCCATTTTTCGTCCCTCTTTATGCAGCTTCTTCTTCTCCTTTCAATCTATTTTAAGGTCTCTATGTATGCATATTTTTCTTGCAAACCTCTCTTTTTTTCTTTTATATTGTGGCCTTTTTACCCCCCGCTGGAATGAAGACAGTTTCCTTTTTTTATTTGAATTCCTTCCTACCCAGACATTGCGGGCCATATTTGAGGTAGGAAACGTGCGAATTCAAAGATCTCTATTTCTGGAGAAATTGTAGAAAATTGAATCTTCTTTCCAACGACACCAATCTTGCAATTTTTGGACCTCTGAGACTTGAGATAAAGGCCATAAACCGAGACAGTATTTGGAGTCCAAGAAGTTCGGGTCTGATTCAACAATTTTTGGACCTCTAAGACTTGAGATAAGGGCCATAAACCGAGACAATATTTGGAGTGCAGGAAGTTTGGGTCTAATTCAACAATTTTTGGATCTCTAAGACTTGAGATAAGGACCATAAACCGAGACAGTATTTGGAGTGCAGGAAGTTCGGGTCTGATTCAATCCCTGTTTTTCGACTCACTTTTTAGGCTTCGAAACAACAAAACTGAGTTATATGCCCTTTGCATGTTTTGTAGACCTTCATCTTAGATATTTGAAAATGGTGATGAACATCTGGAACTAAGTTGTATAGTTTCCTTTACAGCACACAATAAATCAATGTTTGGTTTTACTGCTAGATTCTACCTGCTCAGTAACCTAATATCTGAAAACACATTAATTTCCCACAAGGTCAATAGTTCAAAAAGGGATATAAAATTCTAATTATCTTGTGCAACACATCCAAAATATTTCAAAAGTAAGCATGAATAATGGAAAATATACATTCTAAAAATTCCCTTATCAGTGAGCTGGCTTGAGATGAATAAGGAGGAATGGATGGAGTAGTAGAGGGAGTTGGCATAGGGACAAATGGAGCGGGAGTTGGAGTTATTGGAGCAGCTAGTGCAGGAGATGGTGATTTGGCTAGTGGAGCTATTGGTGTGGCTCCTGATGCCTGAGCCAAAGCTGAACCCGTAAAGCAGGAAGCATCTAAGACACCAAGATTTTATAAGCCGCCATTGTTACTGTAAGTTGTTAAGGAAATGATGAAGAGCATAGCTAGAATAAAACACAGAGAGAGGAGATGATGAATGGATTGATAAGAGAGAGAGAGACAGTGTAGTATTTATACAAAAAAGGTTAAGGTTTAAAGTTTTGCTTGGATTAATTTCTTTTATTATTATCATTATCGTAAATATTGAATAAACTCAAACAAAAATATATTATAAAACTTGAAAATAAATTTCTTTGTGGTACCTTTTGTTTTTCAAAGAAAGTTTAATGATCATTAAATAACAATTTGAAAAGGTAAGGATAAAAAAGCAAAAAAGCATAAAAAAATAATTATGCAACCTCAAAGTAAAGACTAAGGGTGTATAAGTGGATGTTTGAGAGTGTGTTATTAACACAGAAAAAGCTAGCAAATACTCCATCATCACAGACAATTCTCTATCAAATATTACACTTGTAGCTTGTTTACAATCTTCAGCTTCATTCATGATCTGATATCTGGCCTTCCTTTTTCTTCTTTCTTCTAGATGCATAGCATTATGCTTGTAGAAAATGGATTTGAAATGTTTATCCACAGATGTAGAAATTATACAAAAACACCAAACCTGATATCCATGATGGTTGTTTTCTTTTGCACAATAGATATAAGATGCTTGAACAGGACATAAAAAAAATACAGACAATAGAAGATTCTAAATTTACTCGAGTAATTATTCAACACCTGAATATCCTAACTCTACTTGTTATTATTATATTCATGCTTGGAAAGTATATGCACGCACCAACACATTTTTAGCTTATACTGTAAAACTTGATAATTCATGATGAAGTCCATCAACTATTGCACAGTAAAACTTGAGATACTGAAAATAGGGAAAATTATCATTTCCAGCAACTTTCGGTACCACGTGATACCCATACCAGAGTTCTAGAGATATATGCTCGATTGCAAGTATTTCTACAAGTATTTTTTGGCTCACCTATTCATAAAAGTTAACACTTTTAATCTAAACAATCATTTTCCACAATGTTGGCCCCACGACGCACTCTTCTTGATGCGCTCGCTCTGCTTACATTAACTCTTTTATAACCCACTCTTACTGGCCTGCTTTTTTTCCTTTTTGCTTCGGGAGAATTACCACTTTCAAAATAAGATACAACAACTTCTTTTTTTCCTCGCTCTTTCCTTTCATGCTTGTAGACGAACCTCTTTGGTGGTTGGTTTACACCACAAAGGCGATCGAAGTTGTCGCACGTCACCGCACAGCGATCGTTAGCGATTTTTCATTTCGTGGATTTGATTGGTTTATTGGAGTCGCCACCTAGTATTTAATTGAGGGTTATTAGGAAACCCGGATGCATTGGTCTTGTTAGAGATTCACGGGTAAGGGACTGGTTGTGGTTAGGGAAGATATTAGCACCTCTAACGCACCCTACCTGAGGTAAAGTGCTTCATGGCTTTGATGTATTAAAGAAGTTTTAAAACTTTTATCTTTTCATCGGATATTAGAAATACAACTTACGTGTAAATTCATAATTCTTGACCGTGAACAAATCAAAATATTAAATTCTTTTTTATTCTTTGCAATTTTATCATAAAACCAAAAAAAAAACATCCATAAAAAGCATACAAACACACACATACACTTTTACTATATTTTTTTCCTTTTATTTTCCTTTTTTTTTTTACATCTATACTTCAAAATACAAATTCAAAACAACTAGATAAAAATTACATTATATAATTTCAAATTTATAAAATAGCCCCTAAAAACTCTAGAAATGACAGGGAAGGCCTTCTAGAACTATAGGAACAGTGGCGGCGTGTCTCCTCCAAGCGCCACTGCTACTGGCAGCGCGCGGGTTCACGCGCTGTCGTGAAATCCAGACAGCGTGGGGGGGCTGTAATGGCTTCCTCCCCTCTTCACTTTCCTGCTGCCCTTGAGGACCCTGTCACCTGCAAATCTAAGAAAACACAACAAATGGTAGTTGATTTTAATCTTTTTCTTCCTTGTTTTTGGATCTGCCTCTCTCTCTTCTCCTTTAGATCTGCTTCACTGCAGATCTGTTATTCTATGGGTTTTTCGTCCTCCCCTCCGCTTCGAGTAGCTGGCAAAAGGAGGAAGGATTGCTGCTGATATGTAGATGCCGCTGTGTTCGGGCTCCTGTTGGAGGCTGTTGGGTCCGCTGGCGCTGCCAAGGGAGAAGTTGAAGAGTGTGGCCCCAGCGCTGCCGTTTGTGGGTTGCTGGCTCACTGGCGAGGACGGCGCTACTGCTGCTGGCGGTTAAAATCGGCTGTGGCTGCTAAAGCTGCGGTGGAAATAGGAACAAATATTGAGGGAAAATCTTTAGAAATGAGGGCTGTGGAAATGTGGTGGCTGTCTTGTAGCTGAAAGGAAGGCCTGCAGTTGAGGGGAAAGGGAAGGCTTGTGCGGAGAAGGGCAACCGATAGGTCGGCTGAGAGAGGAGAGTTATGGTAAGGGAGGTTGAGAAGCTATGGCTCTGAGAGAGGAGGGCATGTCTTGCGATCGGCTGGAGAGAAAAATCAAAACCAGGGGGTGACTGTTTGGTTTGTTTCTGGGTGAGGGGCGTTTGGCAGGGCTGTGTTGATGAATGGAGAGGAGCTGGCTCTCGGCCAAGGAAGCGTGAGAGAGAGAGAGGATGGCTTGGGTGAAGGTTGAGGGGACGACTAAGAGGGAAGAATAGGAACTGGCTGTCGGATGAGTGGGGGCGGCTGGTTGGGTAGTGATGGATTTAAGGTTAGGGTTTTTTTGTGTTGCCTCCCTAAATAAGCAAAATTGACCCCCCTTTTTTGTGTGTGTTGAAGGCTACTATTTATAGGCAAAAATGTTGCTAGGTCTCAAACTTGGTCCCTTAACTTCTTTTTTGTAAATTTTGATTTTTTTATTTTTTTGTATTTTTCTTTTCAACATCGACTAGAATGAGAAAAATCGGTGATTTTAAAAATAATGCGTTAAAAGTCAAACGCGTTCCCAAGATCTTTGAAAATTTAAATTATTTGAGATGATGCTGAAAATGATAAAAACGATGCAAATATATTAAAAAAAACATATTTTTTAGATTTTTGTTGTTTTTTGCTATTTTTGGATTTTTCTGAAAATTTATCAAAACATGGGTAAAAAATTGGGTAGCAACAGAAGTAGTAAAGTGGGTCAACATAACAAGATGATGAAGACATGATACCATTTCATGTTAGTTGGTTGGACAAGTTCATCAATGTTGTGGACGTGTAATCATCAATGTTGTCAGCCCAATCGGCATCAAAGCAAGTCCGTAAGGCTGGGGTTCCAGTTTTGCGGAGCTAAATACCATGAAAGATGGTATGTTTTAAGTAACGAATGAGCCTTTTGGTGGCAGTTCAATGTGTTATAGTAGGTTTGTGCATAAATTGAGATAGTTTGTTGATAGCAAATGAGATATCAAGGCGTGTCAAAGTAAGGTATTGAAGACTGCCAATGATGCGATGAAAATTTGAACTGTCCACAACAGCGGTGCCATCAACCAATTGAAGAGACTGATCTTTGAGAGAGAACATGACACCTAGCTGCTAAATAACAGAGTTCACAAATGATGGATTATTCCCTATAATGACAACATCATCCACATATATTAGAAGATAACAAAGAATTGATCCTTCCCTGTAAATGAATAAAGAGGAGTCTGCCTTAGAATTGTGAAAACCTAGCTGAAGAATGACAGATTTAATAGTTGTATACCAAGTTCGTGGGGCTTGCTTGAAGCCATATAGTGCTTTGTTTAATCTGCAAACATGATGAGGTTTGGACAAATCTTTGAATCCTGGGGGTTGCTGCATAAACATAATCTTAGTTAGTTCACCATTTAAAAAAGCATTGTGAACATCCATTTGCCTCAATACCCATTCATTCATGACAACAATAGAGAGGACAACCTTAATAGTAGCTGGTTTGACCACGGGACTGAAAGTCCCTTTGTAATCAACACCAGGATGTTGATTATAGCCTTTAGCAACCAGACAAGCTTTGAATCGATCCATTGACCCATCTGCCTTTTGTTTTATATGGAATACCCACTTGCAACCTACTGGTTGACAGTTTGAAGGTGGTAAAACCAAGTCCCAAGTTCTGTGTTTCATGAGAGCAGTAAGCTCGTGAGATATAACATCATGCCAGTGAGGTTGAGATAGGGCTTGACTCACACTCGTTGGCTCAATGGTTTGGGGAAAAGGATATTTGGACATGGTATTGAGTTGTTTGGGCTTAAAGATTTTGTGCATTGATCTGGTGGTCATATTGTGAGTGCGTTGGGGAGGTTCATGTGTTTCAGGAAGGTTAGGGTAATGTGGGTGGGGGGAATTAGGATGGGAACTTAATGTGGTATCAGAAGAGGATTGGTTAGAGTTATGTAGAGTATCATGTAGAGGATCGTGTGAAGAAGGTGTGTGATGACTTAGATTTTGTGAACAATTAAGAATAGAGTGATCAAAAGGGTTTTTGAAATTACCTGAAGAGGACGTAACGATGGCAGGTGTACCTTCCTGGTGCTTGCTAGGTGGCGATGATGGAGGGATAGCAGACATCGAAGGAGCAAAAGAGAGGGGAAGCCATGTTTGAGACGCTAAAGGTTTGTAAGGTAGAGGGGAGGACATGGGAGTGGATGGTTTGAAGAAGTGTTTATTTTCATCAAATAGCACGTGTCTTGAAGTAAAGAATTTTTTTGCAGTGGGTTCAAAGCATTTGTATGCATTTTGCATTGAAGAATAGCCAAGAAAAATACAGGTTTGAGATTTGGGCTGCATTTTGTTTGAATTATAGGGCCGGGTAAAAGGGTAGCAAATACACCTAAATTTTTTTAATTTGAAATAATTTGGTGGTTGACGAAAAAGAGCTTTATATGGTGATTTTGCTTGGAGAAGAGGTGTAGGTTATTTATTGATGAAATAAGAGACAATTTGAAAAGCATAAAGCTAATACAATAGATCAAGATTTGCATCATGAAGAAAGGTAAGGCTCGTTTCAACTAAATGACGATGATGACGTTCAGAGATACCATTCTGTTGAGGGGGTGTGGAGTAGTGGTATAGTGAGATATACCATGAAGCAAAAGATATGATTTTAAAGCAATGAATTCACCACCATTATTAGAATATAATGTTTTTATAAATTTTTGAAAACAATTTTCCACAGACTTTTTAAAATGTGGAAAAATAGTGGAGACACTGGATTTAGTGGCCATTGGATAAAACCATGTGTATTTGGTATAATGATCTATAAAAATAAGATAATATCATGATCCATCAATACTAGTATAACTAGCGGGACTCCACACATCAGTGTAAATAATGTCAAGTGATTTATGGCTTTGAAGACTTGTGACACGAAAGGGTTGTTGATGTGCTTTATTAATAGAACATGAGTGACATAATGAAGGCAACTTTTTATTGGGTGTAATAGGAAGGGAAAAACTCTTGACAAGACTGTGAACGATTTTATTAGAAGGATGCCTAAGGCGCTTATGCCATCCATCAATTGAAGTTCGTCTATGAACATTAGCAACCTTTTTGAAGGAAACTGGAACCATTGATGTTGGGAAGGTGTAGATGTCATCGTTATATGCTCCTCTTAGCAGTATCACCCCCATGATCGTGTCCTTCATAAGGAAATGAAAAGGGTGAAATTCAACAAACATGTTATTTTGTTTGGTAAGATGATGAACATAAATTAAATTTTTGCAAAGGTTTGGAACACAAAGAGTATCACTCAAGAGAAAGGTTCGATTAGGGGAGTGCAAAGCCAAAGAACCAATATGTAAGACTACCAAACCTGAACCATCAACAAGAATTACTTCGTCAGTGCCATCATATTCAGAATTGGAGAGATCTCCTATGATATTATGAGAAGTTGTTGAATCAAGAAGCCAATTTTTGTCTTTGCTCATGGATGATATGGCACAGTTGGCAGAAAAATTTGAGGAATTTGATTGGGAACAGAACTTGGCAGTGTGATCCAATTGATCACATAGTTGGCATTTGGGCTGATAACGTTAATTGGAGTTGGTGGGCCTGCTAGACTGGTAATTGGAGCTACGTCTATCATGGTGAGCTCCATTGGAGTTTCGTCCTGGGCTGGAAGTGTGAGGCCCATGTTAAGAGTTTGGCCTATTGTGCCTTGAAGACCCTTGATTATATCCTCCTTGCACATACTACTTTGTCTTCGTGTAGTTGGCAGAGACAACCATGGTTTGTGTTGCAATTTCCAGGCGCCTTAGATACGCCTCATGGCCAACTAGAAGATCATGTAACTCCTCAAAGTTTAAAGAGGACTCCCTGGCACGGATGGTTCCTGCGATCTCCCAAAAATCTGGACCTAAACAATTTAACACATAAAGGGTTAGGTTATCATCTGAAATTGGGTGGTCAATAATGGTTATTTCACCAGCCAATGTCTTCACAGCATGGAGATAATTTGTGATTGATCGATTTTTGCGCTGGATTAATATGAGCTCCTCCTTTAACTGCATAGCACGAGTTCTAGATTTGCTAACATATAGAATTTTGAGCTTTTTCCAAGCTTCATGAGAGGTTTGTGCCGTAGCAATTAGAGGTGTTATTGAGGAGGATGTAGAGGCTAGAATAGCACTTAAGATGAGTTTATCTTGTCTGATCCAATGGTTCTTTTGCAGCTCATCAGTGGTAGTACTAGTAGAGGAAGGGCATGGAAAAGTGCCTTTGACATAGTTGAGTAGATCATACCCGATGAGGAATGCTTCAAATTGAGCACGCCATTGAAGAAAGGTGGAGGAAGTTAATTTTTCATTGATTTGGGCAGTGATATTAAGGGTAATGAGTGGTTTATTTGTTACAAAAGAGGGTTGGGGTTGAAGAGGAAAGGCTGAAGTTTGATTGGGGGAAACAGATATGGTGGATGCTTGGATCGTTGGCATAACATAGATTGGAGGCTTTGATACCATATAACAAAGCAAAAATGCTTCAATTCTATATTATCTTCATAGATAGGAGTTATGTCTTATATTTACAATAGTAAAGAATCTATCTTAGGAAATGTTCAAATGTCTATGCTATCATTACAGCTATAGATATTGAGCATAGAATCAGTTGTAATTGCAATATTAATGACAGAATAGTTAACATGATTGTAGGCTACGTGTGTGCTATTTTGACTTGATCATGAGCCACAGAATCTTCCTTTATATTTAATCCCTCTAAAGTTTCAATGCTGAAACTGTAGCGAGGAACTACTTGTACTGTTGTTAGAGAAGTTTTAGTTGTGAATGTGTCATGGAATCCAAGAAGATGTATGGTTTGTAAATGTTCTGGCCACACCCAAATCTTCAAAGAAGGAAAGGAAATTAAAGCTAAAACAAACATGTGTCAATTTGGCTAAATGACCTCTCTTCATGGGAGTCTTTTTAATTAAATAGGAAGAATTCTTATTTACATTCCATAAAATCTACTACTATTAACTATAATCCCGACCTAATTATAGAAAGTTATTTATACTATGATTACACAAATATTTACACCGGTTTTCTTGACATAAATAACAAATATGTATATGGAAACTAATGATTCTAATGAAAAGGATTATACTAACATCCCCCCTCAAATTGATGTTGGGTGATCAAGAAGCATCAATTTGCCAACTAGAAACTAATGGCGTTGACGATTCATGGATTTGGTAAACACATCAGCTATTTGAAGGTCGGTAGAGATATGTGGAAGAGAAATAACATTAGCATCAATGGTTTCTCGAATAGAATGACAATCCACTTCAATATGTTTGGTACGCTCATGAAAAACATGATTGGTAGCAATCTGAATAGCACTCGTGTTATCAACATGAAGAAGAGTATGCACAACAGCAGGATCACACATGAGTAAGTGCACTAGCATGCACAACAGCCACATTCAAATTGTTGGAGTCAGCATTGACAGAAAACAACTAAGATACCATCAGCTCAACATAACCAAAAAGGTGTTTCTTTCAAAGGCATTCTAAAAGGTAGCAGAAGTTTTGAGTTTTCCTAAGAAACTTACGTAGAATTCCACGAATTTCTCACATGTTTATGTAACATGACACAAAATCACCACCAATTCAAACTTAGGTGGCCATTTTTCTTGGCATCATTTCAAGGGTGGACCGCGTGTTGAGTTCTGGCCGACTGTTGACCGTAAAAAGTAGTGACTTTGCAGTTAAACCAAAGTCACCTTAACAGGGGACCCAACAAGGCTACAACCCATTTCTTGATTCTTCAATACATGACACTACTAATGAACATTTTCAGCTTATACAATAAAGTTTGACATACAGAATAAGATGAGGCAAAGCACTTATAAAGCTTGGTGAATGCCTGCACTGAAAGTCTCACGATTAGTGTCTGATGATGTTAATTGAGAGAGTTTAAATATCTATAAAGGGTGTACTGGCAGACAAAATCCCATAAGTTTTGCATTAACAAAATACCTGAAGAATTTGGATCGATGTATCCTTCATGATAAAGTTCATCAACTACTGCACAGTAAAACTCGAGATACTGAAAACAGGGTAAATTATCATTTCCAGCAATTTTCGGTACCACGTGATACCCATACCAGAGTTCTACAGATATATGCTCGATTGCAAGTATTTCTACAAGTATTTTTTTGGCTCAACCAATCATAAAAATTAACATTTTTAATCTGAATAGTCACTTTTCATAATTTTGGCCCCTCGGCGCACTCTTTTTAACGTGCTTGCTCAGCTTACATCAACTCTTTTATAATTCACTCTTACTGGCCTGCTTTTTTTCCTTCCTGCCTTGGGAGAATTACCACTTTCAAAATAAGATACAACAACTTCTTTTTTTCCTCCCTCTTTCCTTTCATTCTTGTAGACGAACCTCTTTGATGGTTGGTTTACACCACAAAGACGACCGAAGTAGTAAAGTGGGCCAACATAACAAGATGATGAAGACACAATACCTTTCATGTTAGTTGGCTGGACAAGTTCACTAAACTATTGTATCTCTGCAAAGAATGAGTGATTAGAGTAAGGAATTGAAAACATGTATGGGTAGTACCTATCAGCATATCCTAAATTATCGTCCAGCTTATCAGATGGCTGTCTTTTTTTTGGAACGAGAAGTTTAAAGCAAACTGAAGAGATTGATGTCTCCTTTAACAGGTTTCAGCACCCATAGAAGACCAGATGGCATGATTCCTATTGTTGGTCGCATTGTGTTTAATCCCTCTAAAGTTTCAACGCTAAAACTGTAACGAGGAACTGCTCGGACTCTTGTTAGAGAAGTTTTAGTTGTGATGTGTCATGGAATCCAAGAAGATACATGGTTTGTAAACTTTTTGGCCACACCCAAATCTTCAAAGGAAAGGAAATTAAAGCTAAAACAAACCTGAACCAGAAATAGTTCGCAAATGTAATTTGCAAGTAACTCACTAAATTTCATTCAACACCTACTTTCTTGTAAAACGATGAGAAAATATGAATGCCCTAGAATCATAATAAAAACAATAAACATGCATGGTAACTGAGCTAAGAACTCGGTTCTGTGCTTTACAGAAACACATCCTTCATAATCCACGCATATAAAAGATCAGAATCTTCCATCAACATCAACGATGATCGTACCTTTATGTTAAGCACACGTGAAATGTGAATTAGAAGCTCTTCTTTCCCCAAAGTATCAATCCCAATAACGATGTCATGTTCCCAATGAGAAGCAATGATGTCAACAACCTGTCATTTCCAAGTAATTAAACCAGTAAAAAAAGTTATATAACTGATCTTTTTCCTATTTTGAAGCACTGTAATATTCTCCGCCAAGCCCATAAACTCAAAATAAATCTACTTACTTTCATGACCATTCCTAAGACACGAATACTAATCAATTGCTCACTATATTTTCTCATTTTCAGCACCAACATTTAGCTCTTTATCCATACTTCATCCCTATTAACTAGTATCCATTCTCCGCAATGCACATTAATCGTAAACACCTACCAAAAACCACTCAAAGAAAGAACTGCTATGTGAACAAGAAATATGCAAATCCTACCTGCTGAGTAGTAACTTCTTGAGTGGGAAAATCATAAGAAGGATTACAATACGTATTAAACTCCTCGCGAAACAAAAACATAATCCCTCCTGTTACAGTTCAATCCCATCAAATCTCCATAGCCAACCATCAAAAAAGTGATTTCAGAAAGGTTTTTTTTTTCCAAAATTGATTCCCAAAATATCTCATGCATTGCAATTGAATAAGCAAACGAACTCGACCGGTGGGTCCCGGGATAAAAAAGAAAACATAAATGAATTAGCTTACAAGGGTAGTGATGGGCATCAAGAGCCATGACATGAGTGGTGATTTGAGATCCGATGGTCGGAGAAATGGGGAAAAGGAATGCCAGATGTGAAGATCGACGATGCGAAGTAGAGAGAGGTTGAAATCAGGGAACTTGAAAGGTAAGAGCTTTGCGGTTAGTTTGGAGCAAAAGAGAGGACCTTTTCCCCATTTTGAGGTCAAGCCTTGAGTGTGGTCCGTGTGTAAGTGAGTCAAGAAGTATGCCTGGCTTGACTCGGTGAATCGGTCAACTGATATCAAACCTTTCTCCATCGACATTTGAGAGACAGGCGGAGGTTTTGATTTTTCATTTTGGCGGGGGAATTTGATTTTATTTGAATTGTTTTGTGATTTATTTTCTCTTATTGAGAGACACAGCGCGTGTGTTTGTTATATTTCGGAGGTGGAAAATTTGAAGAATGAAATCTTATAAGATGTGCTTCATTATATTCAAATAAAAAAAATCAATAATCATAAGCTAATTAATATTTATATATCGTATAAGAATTTTGGATAATCTAAATCTAATTTAAAAAAAAAACCTAAACAAAACAGGAAATTCATGTTTATTTGTTGCGCGTTCAGACACATTGCACTACGCACTCATTCATTGTTTTACTATTCACATATTGTTCATTGCTTTTTTTATTTCATTTTGATTTTTAAACTTTTTTCTCTTTTAATGACCAATTTCTTATAATTTACAATTAAAAGTCAAAGTTCTAAGCCAGATGATTAAAGTTCAAAACACATAAAAAGACAAGTGGTCATTGATGAATTTGAGCAAAAAAAGGTTTTTTCAATCCACAAATTCAATTTTCACTCTCTTTTTTTTATTTCTTTAAGCTTAATATTTGATCAAAAAATTTATTTTATTTTTTTTTGTTATAAAAAAATAAAATCAATAACAAACAACAAGTTAAGATAAAATATTTGATCGGCTATTAAAAAAACCAAATTTAATATCAATAATTCTCTTGAAATAAAAAAATTATTTGTGGTGGTTTTTTCTATCAACTATGCTCAAAAAATAGATGTATACTTAAAAAGTCTTTTTAATTAGATCTAGTTTAATTCTTGATTTTATTGTTTTGGAGTAAAACAAAAAGGCAATTGAGGATTGTGGAGGTGTTTTACACCTTTTATTTTTCTTCTAAAAACTGGCTCAAATGGGCTTTAGAGGTAAAACCAACTACCTGATTTTTTTTTCTTTTCTAATATTATTGAGCCATACTTTTCTAACACAAGGTTGGTTCTATATCACCTAAATCTTGTTTATTTTTGCGTTTTAAAAGTGTTTTTAAAAAAAAAAATTATTTTTTTTATTTCAAATTAATATTTTTTGATGTTTTCAAATCATTTTGATACGCTGATATCAAAAATAATTTTAAAAAAATAAAAAAACATTATTTTGATATATTTTTAAATGAAAAGTATATTAAAAAACAATAGCAACCACACTTCCAAACATGCTACTAGTACATCCAACCTGATTTTTCTTAATACCTTTTTCTTTTCAATGGTTTATTGTTTTCTTGATATCAATATTATTCCCATACTTAACAATTATTTTTCATGATTTTAGATTTTTTTTATTAAAAATCAGTGTAGAAAAATAACCATTATGGTAAAAATAACAAATCTTTCATGGAGCCTTACATAAAATAAAGATATTAATCATTTTTTTCTATAATAAGTGAGGCTTGAGGATAGATAATATATAATACTAAAATAGATTTAATGTAATAACTATTTTTTCTCTTAATAAATTCAGCATAGGCTTTAGATTAATATTCAGAATAATAAGGATTTATTTGTTGATAATTTATCATTTCAAGTTTTTATTATTTTTGGCTAATTATTTGTTAATTGGTTCAAAATTGATCATGTTTCTTAATTAATATTTCCATTTTTCTATGTAAATTAATATTTTATTTCACATGATAGAAATAAAAATAATATTCTAATCAATGGATATCAAGCAAGTTTTTAATGAAATGATTTATCTAGTAAATTCTAGACATTTTTAGTTATACTATTAGTTTGTTTAAGTTCTTGTTTGGTATTGCATTCCAAATAGGATTGGATAAAATTAAAAAAAATTATTTAAAATTAATATATTTTTATATTTTTGAATTGTTTTAATGTGCTGTTATCAAAAATAATTTTTTAAAAATAATAAAAAAATATTATTTTAATATACTTTTAAATAAAAAAACACTTTAAAAAACAACAACTAACATACTTCAAAAAACTTGAAAGATATGCGTGCCTGGGCATGTCCCTAGATTTGATTACTTGCTCAACTTTGCTTGCATGATGGCTCAAGGAAACAAGGGTAGATTAGGTGGTGGGACTATTTCGAGACATGCAAAACAGTTGATCGGAGGACTTCTCGAGCACAAGGATCCAAGGCCAGGCAAAGGATTCTCGGCAAACTGTTGGTGGCTTTTGTGAAGTTCATCAAGGGGAAAAGGTGACGTAATAGCTTCATACAAGGTATTATTAGTCTTGTCGAAGTCTGGAACAAGCCACCAATCACTAGCTCTTGTGGGTTATAAACTGATACATGCAGACTTGTATGTCTGTCAATATGTGGTTTTAATCCCATGCATGATCAAGTATCATCCTGTATCTGTTGTTCAAGAGAAAACAACCATCCTGTGGTGTTCCTGTATAATTCTTGCATGTGTGGATAAACATTTCAGATCCTTTTTCAGCAGGCAAAATGCAATGGATCTAGGGGAAAGGGAGAAAAGAGAGGTGAAAGATTAGATCGTGAATGAAGCTGAAGATTGTGAACAAGCTGCAGAGTGTAATCTTTGATAGAGGATTTTCTTTGACGCTAGAGTTTTTGATAGCTATCTCTCTTGCCTTGGTTTATGATGGATCCAGTTGTATCAGTTTTCAGGAGATGGTTCTGGGCTCTCGAGCATCCACTTCAGTCTCCATGCTGCTAGGTTCTGTGCAGTTTATGTTTTATTTTCCCTCTAGTTTAGCTTCTTTTTTGCTTAATCTTTCTTTTGAGGCTGCTTTGTTGTTTTCTTTATGCTTTTTGCCTCTTTATCATTTTCAAGTTTTATAATATAATTTTGTTTGAGTCTGTTCCAGATTCATGTAATAAAAAAAAAATTACAATATTATAATCATTAATTATTTTAAATTTAGTTTTGAGTAAATAATAGAATTCTACTCATCTATGTAAGTTACAATCCGATGACAATAAAAGAGAGAATTCAGCCTCCATAGGAAAAAATTGTAGCCTCCTCATATCTTATTAATTCACCTAATATTTAATGACAGGCTTAAATATAATAGCATGATGATTAAGAGTATTTGTATGCTTGCAACCATATTTATTTTAAGAAAAAAATTTAAAGACCAAAACGACTATATTTTCGATTCAATTCATATAATTAAAAATAGAAATTATTTTAGATTTAATAAACTTGTCTCTTAAAATTATTTTTATTCAATTAAATAATAATAAAAATAAACACTCATATAAAAACAAACTTGATATAATTAAAAAATATATATGATAATGATGGATTATACCAAAAGAATATTTGCTAGTATTATAAAAAGTTACTCTAATTTTATTCGAGGAAAAAATAAAAATTGAATGGCATTTAATAAATTAATATCTAAAATACATTCTTAAATTTATTCATATAATTTTATTATAAAAAAATTATTTTTTTCTTTCAATTGCATACAAAATATCTAATTATGATTTTTATTTTTTTATTGAAACTTTTTTTAGATAATTTTTTTATTTTAAAAAAATATTTATGTTGAGAAAAAAATATATAAATGAGATTCATATTTAAAATATATATTTTTACCTGCTTATTTATAATTATTAAAATTTAAAGAAAAAATATGTTAACCACCTTTACTTTTTATTCAAAGAAACAAGCTACTAGATAAAAAAGACATGTTTTAGTCGAACAAAAAAAATTGCATGAATAATTAATTTATAAAAACATTTTTTTCATCCAAAATTAAATTATATTCAAGGTTTGAATGGACTTATTTATTTTCTTGAAAAACTCTAATATATTAAAATATAATTTCACCAATTAAAAAAGAAACGGATAAACCCGATCCATTAGGAGTCATAGGCCCAAATATGAAATGGTCATTAAAGCCCATAACGTTTCCTAATAACGAAGCAGAAAGACCGCAGGGAAAAAACAGAGAGAGCGAGAGTAAAAATTCTTACAACGATGGCAATGAAGCGGCTAAGCCTTCTGCTCGCTCCATCTTCTGCTGCATCTCCAGCTTCTCCAGCCTTTCTTGGGTTTCCTTTTGAACGAAGACAAATAAGAAATATGGGTATGATTCTTAAACCCTCTTTATTGTTCAAAGACAACAACCCCTTTTGCTCCCTTCATTCTTACAGTAGTGGTGGTAGCTACAGACATAGTAAAGACAAAAAAGGTTGTTCTTTTAGCAACATTAATGATGCCTTGTCTGCCTTCAATCACATGCTTCATTTGCAACCTCAGCCTTCTATTGTCCAATTCAGTAAATTATTGTCTGCAGTTGTCAGAATGAGATATTATGAGACTGTGCTCTTTTTGTCCAAACAAATGGAACTTGCAGGAATCTCTCAAAATATTTATACCTTTAACATCTTGATTAATTGCTTCTGCCACTTACATGCTGATTCTGGGTTCTCTGTATTGGCCAAAATCATTAAACTTGGTTTTGAACCCAGTGTTGTCACTTTTTCTACCTTAGTTAATGGGCTTTGTATTGAGGGTAGGATTGCTCGAGCTGTGGAATTCTTTAATGACATGGTGGCAGGAGGATATGAACCTAATCTACATACTTATAATACGATTATCAATGGTTTGTGTAAGATTGGAGATACCTCTGTGGCTGCTGGATTGCTCAAGAAAATGGACGAGGCAGGTTGTGAGCCGGATGTTGTGACATACAATACAATTATTGATAACCTTTGCAAGGATAGACTAGTCAATGAGGCTTTAGATATCTTCTCTCAGATGAAGGGTAAAAGCATTAAGCCAGATGTTATCACATATACCTCTTTAATGCATGGCTTATGCAATTCAGGCCAGTGGAAGGAGGCTTCAGCATTGTTAAATGAAATGATGGGTCTTAATATCATGCCGGATGTAGTTACATTCAGCATGTTGATTGATACACTGTGTAAAGAAGGTGAGGTTTCAGAGGCTCAAGGTGTATTAAAACAAATGACAGAAAAAGGTGTGGAGCCTAACATTTTTACTTATAATTCATTGATGGACGGATACTGTCTCCGAAGGGAAGTTGTTGAAGCGAGAAAAATATTGGATGTTATGATAAGCAAGGGTTGTTCACCTGATGTTTTTAGTTATAGTATTCTGATCAATGGATACTGTAAGACCAAGAGGATAGATGATGCGAAGCAGTTTTTTGATGAAATGATTCATCAAGGCCTAATTCCCGACACCGTTAGTTACTCCAATCTTATAGGTGGCTTGTTTCAAGCAGGGAGAGTTTTGGAAGCAAAAGAGCTTTTGAAGGATATGTATACCCAGGGCCACTCCCTAAATTTAATAACTTACTCAATTTTGCTTGATGGCTTAATCAAACAAGGTTCTTTTGATCAGGCGTTGGGACTCTTTCGAGACATGCAAAATAGTTACTTGAAGCCTGATTTGGCAATCTATAATATCATAATCGATGCCATGTGCAAATCTGGGAAGCTTAAAGATGCAAGGGAGCTGTTTTTGGAACTCTCTGTCAAAGGGCTGCAGCCTAATGTTCGGGTTTGGACTACAATAATCAATGGACTTTGCAAAGAAGGATTGCTAGATGAAGCATACAAAGCTTTCAGACAAATGGAAGAGGATGGCTGCCCACCGGATAATTGTTCTTATAATGTTTTTATCCGAGGACTTCTCCAGCACAAGGATCCAAGGGCAGTGCAACTTATCAGTGAGATGACAGGCAAAGGATTCTCAGCAGATGTGCACACCACAGAGTTGGTGGTAGATGATGATCTTGTTGTCAAACAGTTGCTTGGCTCTTGTGAAGTTCATCAAAAGGTAGTCTTGTCAATGTCTGGACCAAGCCGCCAATCACTTGCTTTTCTTTTGTGTGGTTGTTAGTTACCTGTTTGGGACTAGCATTTGGTTCTTGTGGGTTATAAATCGATACATGTGGATTTATGTGTCTTTCAACATGTGGTTTACTAGATTTAATTGATGAAAGCTATTCCAGTTTTCTCTTCTTCATCCTAATTAAGATGTCTCTGCTTCAACCAAATAAGAATAGTGGTAAATTAATACTGAATCACTTCTTCATTTCATGGTTATCTGTCATGGAGACAGGGAGGTAGTAGTAATTTTGTCATTTTGAGCCTTTGTTAAAATAATACCTTTGAGAAGGTAGGTTGAAATCAAGAGTTGAGATCTTTAATAATTATTGAAGAAGGGGCTTAGGCAGTACCATAGTAGAACTTTCTTGGTCATAAGTTTTTTATGAAATGAAGAAGGTGAGATTGTTCATTGTTGGAAGACATCAACCCTTCTGATCATTTCCAAAATAACATTATAAAATTGATTGCTTTAAAATTACAAAGTAAACAGGACTTCTTTGATTTACATGTTGCTGCTCTGCATTACTTCGCCCATATCTATACCTGCATTTTGGCTTATTCATCGCCTCAATATCCTAACACGACTTATAATTATAATATATGTATGCTTGGAAATACAGCCGTGTACGTTTCAGTATGTGACCTCTCTTTTTTCTTCCTTCTGTCAATAACATGTGCAGATGCTACTGACTAGCATCCATTTTCTCTCAAGTGAATCCAGAATCTTCTAATATCTCATTTTCTTTTTTCCTGTCCTGATCAAGTATCATGTATTTTTTGTTCAAATGAAAAACAACCATCCTGTATCTCAGGTTTGGTGTTTCTATATAATTTTTGTGGCATGTTTAACTACAAGAAGATAGGGGAAGCCTGCTTCAATCTAGCGAAATATCCTTGGAGTCATGAATGATATTTGCTTTGCATGATTGTATGGTGATAAATTTGAAGTGTAAAGAATTTTTAAAAATCATGTTATTCTTTTTCTTATTTATTGACTACAACCAAGGCATAAAAAATGTAGGTTGTGAATAAACTTTTTGCAAAAAATTTATACCTGAATAAAACATTTCACATCCGCTTTCTGCAGGCACACTGTGATGGATTTAGAAGAAAATGAGAACACAGAGAAGGAGATGAGAAATCAGATCATAAATTATGCTGAAGAGAATCGACATGCTTTTTATGAGAAAAAAACAGCAAAGTTGTGAAACTAAGAAAGCTCAGAACCGAGAAAGAAGAAGGTAAGTTTTTTCTAGGAAGCCACTTTTCTGTGCCCTTTCAGCCCTCTCTCGACGTAGATGCACATTACCCATGTTCCTTTCACCTTTATTATGATTTTAGACAAATGTGTTTTTCTGCAGTTGCACGTAGCCAGCCATGAGACATTCCATAAAGAAGCTGAAAAAAATTACTGGCAAGACATTGCCAAGCACATTCCTTGAGTGGTGCTGAATGTTGAAAAGAAGAGAGGTAGGAAAGATACTGAAAGCAATCTTCTAGTGGTAATTCTGGTGCAAAGCCTGGAAAACCCACTTATCTTCCAATGATGATGCATCTTGAAGATGAGACAAAGCCCTCCACCTCATATGATGCCACTGCAAAGGATGGGAAAGATGCCAAGGATGCAAAAGGCAGGAAAGATAGCAAGGATGCAAATGAAAGGAAAGATGCCAAGAATGGGAAAAGTCCTACTCCTGCAAATCCTGTTGCAGCTGATTCTGCCACTGGAATAAGCATTCTTCA
This sequence comes from Populus nigra, assembly GCF_951802175.1. NCBI lineage: Eukaryota > Viridiplantae > Streptophyta > Magnoliopsida > Malpighiales > Salicaceae > Populus > Populus nigra. Next base: position 15,061,735 of record NC_084863.1, read on the forward strand.
CTCCTAAAGATGCTGCCAATGGTGGTGCCCTTGACTTGTTGAATAACTATATGCTCCTGCTGCTGTTGCTGAGGATGAGAAAAGCTGCTTCAACGGAACCAGCTATAGCTTGGTGATGACACATCGTAATTCTTGCTATTAAGTCCTGTTTTCCATTTAAATACCGTGCTTAACCATTCATTTTGCATAGTCAGAAAAACAGGAGCTCTCTGTTGCTGGAGTCTGCAGCATGTGTTGTGGAGAGCTTTCTTTTTAACTGTAGGATTCTCTGGCTTTATGTGCCAAAAAGAAAAAAGTATCTGTTACTTGCTTTTTATGTAATTATCTAGCTATATCTTTGCTTGAGCTTTGCATCTGATTTCTGCATTTCTGGATGTGCCATTGAACTATTTAGACGTTCTATAACTATCTTAGTAGGGTTATCCATGAGCAGTTGAATTTTGAAAAGTAAGAAAACCGAAAAGGTGCCCTGAGCTCGAATCATTAGGATATGAGCAAGAAAAACTCCTCGAAGGATGTATGGGAAAAAGAGACATTACAGACGTAACAAGTTTTGGGTTGATTAGATGCAATTGGGATTTAAAACAGCCTTTTCCATGCCAAAACCCTGCAAAGGAGGTGCAGAAATGTAATTGTGGGGTTTGAAGACATAGGAGGCGATGAAGTCTAGCAACAGCTTGACATGTTATACTAAACATACCAAGTTCGAGTCAATCTATCCTAACAAGTTGAGTTCAAGCTGTGTCAGGTGCAGTAGAGAGGAGCCTCAAAGCTTCAAGGTTTGTTAGATTTCAGAATGGATGAGTAACCAAAGAGGCTATGGCCATCACCTGAAGACTTTGCCGTTTGGCTGGATTTATTTTTGATAGTTCTACACGGAGGATTATGCACAATTTTTCGTGGATTTTGACAAAAAGGAAAGCAAATTGCTTCTGGCAGTTCTTTTTTTTTTACCAGATCATTATCTGGCTGAATCTCTTTTTCAGCGTTGCTTATGACTTGGACTTTTGTATATGCCGAAAGAGTGCATTTCCAAAATTAATTCCCGTCTTTATTTATGGTCAGGTAATTCATAATACAGATTAATAAGAACCTGCAATAGAATAGTGATAGTTTGGGGCACGAATTACCACATATTTTGACCGCAAAATTAAACAGCATACGGTTTCCCTGCTATGAATCATGAATGGTTAAATGACACATCCTTGATTATAACAATCATATTCAGAGCTGAAAAACAGATTAGCTTGTTTATAAATATTGACAAATTTTGGAATGAAAAGAATTTTTTTTTGCATTTATTGCCAAGAATCTTATAGTTAAGAAGTAAGCTTTCCACAGGCTTGATAACATCTATCGAGAGTTGCATCTATACTCATTCTGCATAATGAAGGTTTAAGCCAAGTTTCTAAATGGTGAAAAGAAATTACTAGAAGAAATTATGGTATCTTCACTGAGCAGTAGCTAGTTCATTGGAAGCAGCCTGCTCATCCTCAGCAGCAAGAGTATCCAATAGTCATCTTTAATAGGTGAAAGCAGTAGCGGCACCTTAATTGCAGATAGTGTAGGCCCTCTCCCATTATCGTCATCTTTCCCTTCACTTTCCCCTTTCCATCTTTCTTACCTTTCACATCCTTGGCATCTTTCCCATCCTTTCGTCTTTGGCAGGTGAGAGCTGACAAGACATAACGTGAGGTAAAGGGTTGTGGTTCGGCTTCAAAAAAAGTTGCCTCATCCTTGAACATCAGTGGGTTTTCCAGGCTTTGGTCAATTACGACAATGTTGCAACTTTCTTACCCCTCCTCTTTTAAATTTCAGCACCTCTAGAGGTGATCTCCACACTCCACAACAGCTTTCTAGTAATGTTTGTCTTACTCTATGAAGCTTCTCTTGGTTGGCCTTGTACAACTGCAGACAAACACATGCATTTTTTACCTCCATGATAAAGCTGGAAGGAATGTGGAAAATATAAGTGCATGCATGCACTTCGAAACAAACGAGGACACATGGAAAAGTGGTTTTTTGAAATTTTACCTTCTCTCTCTGTATATATTATGAGATTTCTGGGTTTCACAATTTGTGCCTTTTTCCAGAAAGAGCCCGTACTCTTCAGCTTCATTGATGATCTGATTTCTCATCTCTCTTTTCTCCTTTAAATCTAGTTGAATGGCAACTTGCCTGGTAGGAGTTCGTAAAATTTTATTCATCTACAGATTTGATGCCTCTATTATCAGCAATACATGAGAAGAAGAATATGGTTACAGGAACGAAGTGAAAATAACTTACAATGGGACAGAAAGCTACTTCATGTTGGGCATTATAATTAGCATCATTGAGTATGAAACAATTACTTCACCTTTTCTCCTTGATGACCTTCAGAAAAGCCAAGCAGCCTTTTCAGGACAAGTTTGTCATCTACCACCAACGCTGTGGTGCCTGCATCTGCAGAAAATCCTTTATCAGCCATTTCATTAATAAGTTGCACGACCATTGATGCATCCTTGTGCTGATGAGCAGTCATCCTTTTCCATTTGCCTGAAAGCTTTGTGTGCTTCATCTAGCAACCCTTCTTTGCAAACCCCATCAATTGTTGTAGTACAAACCCAATTATTAGGCTGCAACCCTTTGACAGAGAGTTCTGCAAACAATTCCCTTGCATCTTTAAACTTTCCATATTTGCACATGCCATCAATCATGATATTATAGGTCACCAAATCAGGCTTCAAGCCACTATTTTCCATTGCTCGAAACAGTTCCATCGCCTGATCAAGATACCCTTGTTTGCTTAAGCAATCAAGTAAAATAGAGTAAGTTACTAAATTTGGGGGGTATCCATTAGAATGCATGTCCTTGAAAACCTCTTCTGCTTCCAAAGGTCTTCTTGCTTGACACAAGCCACTTATTAGAGTGTTGTAACTAACCGTGTCTGGAATTAAGCCTCGATGAGTCATTTCATCAAAAAGTTGCTTTGCCTCATCTATCCTTTTGGCCTTGCAATATCCATTCACTAAGATGCTAAAACTAAAAACATCAGGCATGCAGCCCTTGCTTATCATCACCTCAAATACCTTTCTAGCTTCAACAACTTCCATCCGCAAGCAATATCCATTCATCAGCGTATTGTAGGTAGCAACATCAGGCTCCACACCCATTTCTGTCATTGTTTTCAATATAACCCGAGCCTCTGAAACCTCACCTTCTTTGCACATTATATCAATCAACACACTAAAGGCAACTAAATCTGGCATTATATTACCACCCTTCATTTCATTTAACAATCCAAAAGCCTCTTTCCATCGGCCTAAATTTCGTAGACCATGGATTAAAGATGTGTATGTGACAACTGTAGGTAAAATGCCTGTACCCTTCATTTTACAAAAAATATGTACAGCCTCATTAACTAATCTATCCTTGCAAAGTCTGTCAACAATTGTATTGTATATCACCACATCCGGCTCACAACCTACTACTTTCATATGCTCAAGCAATTTAATCACCTCAGTGGTTTTTCCTACTCTACATAAACCCTTGATTATTATACTATAACTATGTACATTAGGTTTATACCCTCTTGCCACCATCACATCAAACAATTCTATTGCTCGACCAACTTTACCCTCTATACAAAACCCATTAATTAAGGTAGAAAATGTAATAACATTTGGTTCAAGACCAAGTTTAATAATTTTCCCCAAGACAGAGAACCCATAATCAACATGGCATAAGCGGCAGAAGCAATTGATCAAAATGGTAAGAGATAAAACATCATGACTAATCCCAGCCATTTCCATTTGTTTAGACAAAGAAACCACAGTCTTATAATGTTTCATTCTGACGAGTGATGAAAACAATTCACCAAACTCAACAATAGAAGGCAAAGGGTTCGTGTTAACCATGTGATTGAAAGCAGACAAGGCATCATTAATGTTCCTAAATGTTCTGTTTTTATGTCTATAACTACTGGAAGAATGAAGACAGCAGCAAATGGGGTTGTTGTTGATGTTGTTGTAGAATAACAATGAGATTTTAGAAGGAAAAATTATCATACCCATCCTGATTTGGCGGAGAAGATGAAACCCAATGAAGGTTGAAGCTGAAGATGAAGTAGCGACCAAAAAGCTTAGCTTTTTCGTTGCCATCATCATCATCGCCAGTGGTAGCGTTCTCTCTCTCCCCCTCTCCCCTCCCCCTCTCTCTCTGTTTGATTGTTTTCCACTTTGTGGCCTGGTTTTGGCTCTGACGACTTCTTGATTCCAATTTGGTTTAGGGTTAGGCCCCGTTGCTGGTTTTTCGGTTTTAGGAGAAGTTATGGGCCTATTGCGTGGGTGGGATGCATACAGTAATAATCCAAACTCCTTTTTTAAAAAAATTTGTCAAGAAATTTTTTATAAAAGCATTTTAATGATTTAAACTATTGTTTTAAAATCAGAACCGACCTACCATGTTGATGTAAAACCTGATTAATTTATAGCTTGAATTGTTTAAAGTCCTTTTAAATTAATTTAGGTTTTTTCTCTTCATCGTAACCCGAGTTTTACTCTGAATTAACTTCATATTAAATTTTTTATTTTATAAGTATTAATATGATTGATTAAAGTAATGGATAAAAAGAATATAAAATAACTGTATAGATAATTTTAGATATATTTTAAAAATAAGAAAAACCTCACAGCATGAAAAACATTCATTGTATTATTATTATTTCAAGATAAAAAAATAAAAGTTATGTATTATATAAAATCAAGACAGTAGAATGTTGATGTTGAATATATCAATTAATTTATTGCTAACTTCGCAATATATTAATTATCATGACAATAGATATATTGACGTCCTAATTACAGCATTTACAGAAATCTGAAATCGAGCAATAAATACTAAATATAATTTTTTTATCTAAATTAACCGAATATCTACTCCTCTCAAAAAAGAAGAAAGATGAGGAATTCACTTTTTGTTATTTTATTTGGAAATTGTATCAAATCAATGTTCTTCTTAATATATTTTAATATTTTGGTATCAAAAATTAAAAAAAATTAAAAATTATTTTAATATAATTTTAAATAAAAAAATATTATACACGTCGCATAAATAATAACATGCTAATCTCTATAATTCATTTGGTGCCAGGTGGAGGCGTAAAGGCCTCATGAAAGATGTGTTGTGTTCATTTGGCCAAGTGCACTCACTGCATTTCTTCCATCTCTTTGAATGGTGTCGTTGAAGGCCTAAATCAAGGAATCCGAAACAACTTCTGTATTTATAAAATTTTCAGAAAACAGAGGGGACAGATTAATGCAAATGTTCATACTTTAAAAAGTTTTTTAAAAGACAAAGAAAATTCCAGAAGGGTGCCTCTATAAACAATATTCCAATATAGGGAATCAAAATGAAAAGGATATTATCAATGGACGATGGTTTCAAAGTTCTTATAAAAATTTATTTAGTTTTTAAACTTTATAAATTACACCTATGATGACCCTTAATTTTTTACAATTTAATTTTGATATAAAAATTAATTTTTGTTATTTTTTAGTTTTTGGTTTGAAAAGAGAAAAAGAAATCATTGGATTTAGATGATATAAAGAAAATCAATGTTAAGATCAATTTTAATAACCAAAATAGTTAATATTAGTGTTATTTTATTTGGTGAGGAAAATTTTATTTGGATGTTTTTCCATCTTAAAATTACCTGGAAAACCAAATCTAAATTCAAAAATATTTTTAATTTCAAACTAATTTCAAGTTTATATATAGTTTTTTTAAGATCATATATGGATTGGATTTATTAAGGAATTAAAACTTTTTTTAAATGTTTTGAGGAAAAATCATTGATAGTATAAGGTGTTATAATTGAGACCCTTTTTCTATAATGATCCATCCTATATATTAATTTAATTAGTCGTTAAATAAAAGTCATCAAACTGTGTCGAGGGAGGGTTAATATCTTGATGATAATTATATCATTTTGTAAATAATGTTTTAATCATAATATTGATGAAGTTTATTTATTTATTTAAAATTTTTTGCCATTAATAATATTTTGATGTTTTATAGAAAAACATTTACAACTCACATAGATATTATTTAGGCACTGTCTAAGATCACTGGAAAAGAGTTAGACGCGTAGAGAGAGTGCCATAAAGTATGGACAACTTACAGCTATTTTTCCAGCACTCTTGATAGCTCTCTCTCTCTCTCATTTTCCTCGAGCATCGCTCATGTCTCAATCCTCAAGCATGAATCACACACAAATATTGACCTAAACTTTTTGGCCTATTCGGAGTTTAATGTCCAGCCTTCTGCTGTCTGTTGCTCTCACTTTTGGGCACTCTTCTTGTATGGTTTTAATCTCAAAACTCGCTTTCAATCACAAAACAACAAGAAGAGCGTTGATGTCTGGGTTTTTGGTGTGAATGGCAAGCTTGCAAAGCAACTTGATAATTTTACTTGGACTTTAAGGTTTATTTGGTGTTTTTCATTTTGTTTTATATCTGAAAACCTTTCCTTTTTCTTCTTTTGATTACGAGATTTAGCCACTGAATTTACTACAACTTGAATATGAAAGATAGCTTTTCTTGACGAACATATGAAGAACAAAAATGCTCACAATAACATTACTAACACCTCAAATCTGTCCCGTGCTTCGCAACAAAACCATTAATATAGTGTTAAAAAATAATATAAATTATATTTTGAGACCTTACCTAACAATTTAACCTATTAACATCTTAAATCTGTCCCATGCTTGGTAACACTATTAATATAGTGTTAAAAAATAATATAAATTATATCTTGAGATCTTACCTAACAATTTAACCTATTAAGTTGAGATGATTATTTAACATGGTATCAAAATCTTAATGACCAAGCAGTCACGAGTTCAAATCTCATCATTTCTATTTATGTGATAAAAATTAAGCACAAGATAGTGTGAGCCTGTGCAAGTTTCAAGTCCAAAAAGTTTTCACTTGAAGGAATGTGTTAAAGAATAATATAAATTATATCATAGAATCTCAATGAACTACATAAACTATTGTGTTGAGATGGTTCTTTTACATACCATTAAAATACCATTTTTGCACAAGAAATGAAGCGAGGAATGCACATAGACACATATCTTATGGCTTCGAGCTACCCTATATATACTAATGGAAGAGAGAATTTAGAGCCATTAGTGGGTCAAGCATGGATGATGAAGGCAATTGATCTTTACACCGCTTGCCCGCCGTGCATGGCATGGAAGGCAAGAAGAAACTCTCACCTTGAGAAATTAGGAACATATTGTTTTTCCTACTAAAAAAACTTCTCTCTCTGTTTTTAGTAGATGAGTATAATAAATAGTTACAATTTTACCAATTAAATTTATTGCTAAATCATTCAATATATGAGTTTCAACACAAGTAACATGTGAACACGTTCTTGATTATTCGGACCAAAGACATACATTACCATTGCCAAATTTAGATGCTTTAAGTTTTAAAAATAAAATCTTAATTTTATTTAATCTTTTTAATTAGAAATTAAACATAATAAAGATACATTATTAAAATCATTATTTTCACCTGAATAAAAGTATTTGCAATTTTTACAATCCTTAGTGAATTAATTATATAATCAATATATCAATTTTGAATCCCATAATTAATTTTTTTTCAAAAATAATATATTTATATCAATTAACATTCTAATTTAAGAAATATGAGGAACTTTAGCTCCCACCTGAATTATAACCAATTTAGCATTGATTATCAAACCAAGCCCGGTCAAACAAACCAATAAATAATTCATCCATTTATAATATAATCCAGGCTAGGTTTTAATAACAAATTAAATAGATAGTTGAAATAATTAAACTCGAGTAATTCATAATTTATTTAATTTTATTAAAACTAAGTGAAATTTAATTTATTTTTTTATTTTTTATTTCAAAATAAATAGTTTTTTTAAAATAAAAAAAAACCTTAAAACAAAATTGTTATGTTATTTTAAATTATCTTGAGATTGAATTGTCCAACCTGGACGGGGACTTGGATCGGTCAACTTATTCGGAGCTAACATATGAATAAATATGAACCATAATCATAACTCTCTCCTTCCCTCCAAAAGTCAAAAACATCACAAAAAATAGCAACAAAAAAAAAATCCATTTCTTTGATCAAAATGAACTCAAAACAACCTTACAAATCTGAATCTGACCTCCCAGTCCCACCACTCCCCACCCTTCCCCGCCTCCACTCCCCTACCACCCCGAACTCCACCTCCAACCGCCGTATCGCCATAGCCGTGGACCTTTCCGACGAGAGTGCATATGCAGTCAAATGGGCAGTCGAGAACTACCTCCGACCAGGCGACGCCGTGATCCTCCTCCACGTCCGGCCAACTTCCGTCCTCTACGGCGTTGATTGGGGGTCAATTCAACTCCAAATCAATAACAACAACGCTCCTTTTGTGCTAAGTGGCTCAAACAGTCCTGATAATCGAGAAAGGCAGAAACTTGAGGATGATTTTGATAGTTTTACTAATAAAAAAACCAATTTGTTGGCTAAACCTTTGTTGGAGGCTAATGTTCCTTTCAAGATTCATGTAGTGAAAGATCATGACATGAAGGAGAGGCTTTGTTTGGAATTTGAGAGATTGGGGTTAAGTGCCGTGATAATGGGAAGTAGAGGTTTTGGTGCTACAAGAAAGAAGGGGATTAGTAAAGGAGGAAGTGTTGGTGGTGGGAGGTTAGGGAGTGTTAGTGATTATTGTGTGCAGCATTGTGTTTGCCCTGTTGTTGTTGTTAGGTGTAGTGATGATGGTAAAGAAGAAGAGAGTGTGAAAACAGGTGGTGTTGGTGACGGGGTTGAAGAGGGTCTCCATCCTGTGCCTGAGGAGGATCAAGAGGAGTGTGTCGATGATGAGCTGAAAGGTTTGTTCTTTAGAACTTTCTGTGTCTTTTTTTAGTTATGACATGATGAGTTTTTGATTTACTGATGTGAGTCTTGTGTTTATTTGGGAATTTTTGGGTTAGGTGATTGGTTTGATTGGTGAGGTTGTTTGTACTTCTTGTAATGCTTTGGCAATTTGAGCCTTTTCGGGTCTTTATGTTGATGTTATGTGGATAATTTCTTTTTTGATGCTGCTTGTAAATTTTAGCTTGGTTTGGGTAATTGAGTTATAGTGTAGGTGTAGCAATGGAGTCTTTCTATTATATGGTTCCCTTGAAAGACCAAGAGAAAAAATGGGGATGGAGTTTTAATTTTTAATTTTTTTATTATTATTATTTTGTGCTGTTTCTGGCTTCAAGACCAGGTGAGGGAGAAAAAATAGCTCTTCTCTGCACTGGAATGATCGGTAATACTTGAATTAGCTATGGAGGCTTTTGTCTTTGGCATTATTATTTTTTAAAATGAAGGAGAATCTGCTGTCCAAAATTCTCTAGGGGATTAATTTTTTCATTTTTTTTTAACAGAAATCTCTGTATAGGTTCGTTAAATATTTAGAGTTTCTGAACTGATAGATGTTGTTCCAGTTTTTTAATGGAGAAGTAGCCACCCAAACTTGTTTGTTGTTTTGGCAAATATGGTGGGCACCCTTGCCTAGGAGATCTATTATGAGGAATGGGCTGAGTAGTGGATAAAGCTTTGGGGGCTTTGTGGTAGGCCAAGGGATAGGATATAGGAAAGGGAGGGTAATAGCCTAACTGTCCTCTGTTTGGCGCAGGATGGGCAAAGAAATTGCTATATGCCCTTGTTCTTTCTCTTCTTGCTGCTGCGCTTTATTTTAAACATTGCTAATAGCTTAGAACATATGTGGATTGCATTGGTGCTCAAGTACTAGTTTTTCTGGAACTTCTGGCAATGAGACTTGGGACCTTTGACTCGGTCCGGTGCTCTTCTAATGTTTCTATTAATTTCTTCAGTGGATTTATTTGTTCTTAACTATGTGTTTTCTTCGCTTGATAGTAGCTATGTTTCCTAGTGCCTGACTTCCTACCCTGTTTATGAAAGTTCATGGTTGTATAACTCTTAACCTCTCTTGTAACAGATGCTTAGAAAGTGCTCAGTGCAATTGCAAGCCCCCTCTTGAATCCAGGTGACAATTAATTGCAGGTCATTTTTCTTTGCAAATCTTTTTACGCTCCCCCTTTGTTTTGCACAGAAGGAGAAAAAAGTTTAATTTAGATGACAAGTAAGACTTGTCAGGATTTTTTTCTTTAGATTAAGATGTTCCAAGGTTTTCATCAATGCTAAATTATATTACATGGATCGAATTCTGATCGATTGCTTGGAACACAAGGTTGTTGACTGTAACTGAAATAAATTTATAAATGTAGTGTGGTGCTATGTTCAGATTTTTTTCATGTGAATTGTACATTTTATTTGATTAACTCCTTGGTAATTTTTTCCTCACGTTTGAGTGTGAGAATTATATACTAAGATGCGAAGTTTATTGTGATCTATTGGCCAAATCTGATATATATGTCTTCACATTGTGCAGCTAACAATTCAAGGCCCCAAAATAGTTGAAGGCTGTGAACTGTCAAGAATTACTCTCTGTCTGGTTTCTTTAGAATTCCTTGTCAACTGGCTTGTTTTCAGATGCGATGTATTGGTAGTTACATATCTTCACCCAGTTTCTCTGAGAATGTTAATAGGTTTTTAGCATTCCAATGTCTTATGAGAACTGGCTTTTAGAGTTGTACAAATTTAAAAGTTGCACGCTCTGGTTTCTGGACATCTTTTGCATCCCTTCTTTTCTTTGTATGTGTAAAAAGTGTGCACCTTGCATGATGATGTATAATACACTTTCATGGCCTTCAGGGAATCAGGCCATGGCCTTGCCCATGTTATTTCTTCATTGGCTCCTTGTCAACGTGTCCTGAGGAAACCTCGCATAAACTTCTGTCTGGTAATGCTGCGTTTAAAATTGCTTCTCAAATATTTGGCTGAAAAAGCATCAATTTAGTCAGATTAGGCAGAAAGAAAGTTATCGTGGTTATGGAGCTTGCAAAAAACTAGGCAACCACTTTCTTCCTGCAACTTGATAAAATGTAAATTTGCCTTCCGTTCTCTATCACATTAGAGCCATTTTCAAGCTGCAACTTGATTCTCATATACCTTTCTATTAAGAGGCCGGTTCCTTTACAACAACCTCTACTGCTTTGAGTAAAAAATAATAATGACAGAAAACCGTACGTCCACACAAAGTAATGTACCAACCAGACTTTGGAAAGCATAATAGAAAATCTCCTAGAACGCTCTCAGAGTCCCCTCACTTTGACTCCTATGAACTAAGAACTCCGATCTAAAGTTCAGGAGTTTGCTACCAGGATCAATGAAATGATGATGATGGCCTGTTGTTGATTGGGTTCTACTTGGTTGTGAGTGGAGATGCCTTCCACTTGACCGTTTAGTTGAGGTCAAAGGTTGACTTTTACGACCATGAGTTGATGAAGGTAATGGCCTTGAACCAGCTAGACCATGGCTGACCTTTCTCACAGCTTTGCTATCTGACCTGAGGCCACGATCAAATTGATGGGCATTGATGCCTATCCTAACTGATCGATCGACTGAGTCCTTCAAAGTGCTGGTTTTAATTGACTGCCGATTGAAGTAAAGCAGATGGGGAAGAAGGCCTTGTAGATATTTCTTGAGTTGTTCATCTCCAACATTTTTCTGCACTGGATTTCCTTCCAAGCTGATGGCTTGCAAGGAACTGTGGTTAGCTGCAAGTAGGCCCAGACATTTAGCGGTAGAGATTTTGTTGAAACGCAGATCCAGCAAGGTCAGTTTCAACAAACGGTGGAGACCCTCTACCTCGCTTATTTTATTTCCAGCCAAGTATAGCTCTTTCAGGGAGGAACACGATGCCAGACCTTTAACAAAAGAAAGTAGTGTTACAAGAATCAACATGACTAATGCGAGAAGATTTCAACAGAGAGCGAATAGGAAAGATACAACCATCAAACAAAAATCCAGCATATAACATACCATGTCCAATTCTGAATATTTGATTGTAGCTCAAATCCAGTACACGGAGGCAGGTGAGCTCGTGTAAACCCTCAATGGTGGAAATAATGTTTCTTGACAAATTCAGCATATAAAGTCCTCGAGGGAGGGCACCAGCCGATATTCTTACTGCAAGGCATATAAGAAACAAATAAATGTCAGGCACAAATTTCTCAAGAGTTCAAGACTATTCTGCCAAGGCGCTTGAAAAAATGGAAGAAATAAAATGGGATGAAGGAGAAACAAACCAATAGAGTTTCCTGATAAATTAAGCACCCTCAGGCTACCAAATACACTAAGAAATGGGATCACTTCCAGCCCAAGGTCTGACATATGAGCTGTGGTAGCAGAGACACTCAGAGAAGAGATGTATCTTTTAGCAGCTTTTATACCAGGAGTGTCCTTATTATCAACATTGGCAGAAGTCAAATCATTGGAATCTCCCTCAACTGGGTCATCGGCATCAGGCAATCCATTTGTTTCTTCCAAAGAATCATAATGTTGAAGTTTGTTTACCCAGTCCACGATACGCTTCATTTTAAAATCCTTACTCGGCAATTCTTCCCACAGCTGAGTGGAGGATTCCCCTTGGAGATTTTTTGCCTGGTTCACTTCGTCTATAACTGGCATTATCCAGTCCTTTGCCAAAGCTGAGTAATTATAAAAATCAAAACCTTCATCAACACGACTTTTTGAATTGTTTTCCTCAGTTTTAGGCACATTAACATCCCCTTCTTTTTCTTTCATTTTTTGAGTTTCATTCCCATGAATTGAAATCGTTTTCCACCTCAAGTCTAGAGCATTGAGGTCCTCAGAGGATCTTGACCGAGGTGCTAAATATTCACAAGAATGTCTATGAAAAGTCGGTGCATAAGAGCCCATGTCTGAAAAAGTACATGCTTTTTCAATGATGGGATGGCTGTGAGGTGACTGGTCACCAGAGACATTGCCACCTTCACCAGATAATGGAGTATCAGAATTTTCAGGGCTTTCCTTTTCAGAATGCTGAGAATCACCAATTGAGAATATGGATTCCTTCTTGACAAATTCAGAACTCTTATTAACAGATTCTAGTTGCTGAGCTTTCATATCCTCACTAGTTGGGCTTATTCCTGAATCCTTAATGCCATTTGGTCCAAGTAACCCATTTTGATCAAGGGAATCACTATATACTCCTTGATCTATCTCCTCCTCAGTATCATTGTCACATAGATCCCTTCCCTCAAGGCATAATCCACTCCCGAGAGACTCACTTTTCCTAATAAGCCTTGTCTGATGGGCTCCTATGTCATTCTTGACATTGATTTTGTTCTCAATTTTGTCTGAAATCCAGCTTTGTCCAACAGATACATCAGAGCTTGTAACATCCCTGATACCATTCCTACTTTGAGCATCTACTCGTGCATTCGGAAGTACTAAGCTTGAAGTGTTAGTCAATGCCTTAGGAGCTTGAATTTGAGAAAAATCTTCCAAACTCTTATGCTTTGCTTCAGCAAAAGCGTGGGCTGTTTTCTGAACAAGAAAGGAAACTCTGGTAAAAAAAAGCCATGAAACGATAAGTACAAAGATTCTAAGTCCAAGTCAGTGATTTCTCCACATACCTTTGGTTTGTGAGAAAGGATGTGAGCATTGAAGCATGAGAACCTAACCATTGTAACAATACTAACGCAAGCTACATCTACAATTGGCCTAAACTTGAATAAAGAATGCTATCAGTAAACAACTACACTATTTCTGTTTCTTAACGTCCAGACTCCTAGAGCCCAGAACTGATACCTGACTATCTTCAACTACCATCAAGCTTCCAGAAAGCTAGCAAACCATAGCCAAAATCAAGAGACAAGCCCTTTGAACATGGCACAGTCTCCAAACATAAGATGATCTTGATCGCCTTAAAACTCAAAGCAATATCACACCTTCGTTATCACCTCACACCCTCCTAGAGGTGTGAGAATGCTTTAAATCTGTTGCGGCGGCCAGAGTGAACCAATATCTTTGCCAACTAGGAAAACCTAATTCCTATTATGCATAGGAAATGCTGGCCTGAAATTAAGGAAAAAAGTTCAAACAAATGTCCTGCATATTTATAATCTGCAGGGGTGATACAATTGGCAACCCATCATGAACACTTCAAGACCCACATTGGGTTGTTTCAATCAAAACAGGCAAACATGAAGAAACAAAAACAATTTTCTGCAATAAGAAAACAAACATGGCATTAAAGATGCTTTCTTTCTCAAACATGGTTTCTAAACAAGAACCAAATCAAAGAATAGCATTCACAAAAACTGTATAGCCATCAGTCCTTAGCAATCACATAACGCCAAAGCAGCAGCCAATAAACTTCAGCCAACCATAGCAAATTCAATATTTCAGAAAACAAAACTCAATGAAGCAGAGACACATTGCTGTTATTCAAACAAACAGGAGACCAATCTATGCATAAACAAAGAAAAAGAAATCTTTTCCCATTTATTCAAGAACACAGATATCAAGCACAATTAACTTTTTTCTCAGAAACAAGCAAGAGGAATTCATTCTCTCAAACAAAAAACCAAGAGATACACAAAAACAAAAAAAGAACCCATTTTGAGAGAACAAAAATAAAAGCAACTAGCACCCAGAAAACTAAAAGAGAAGCAGAAACATGTTACCTTTCTCTAGCCAGGTTTTGATAAAGACCATGGTCCTTTTGCAAGAGAAAAAAGCTTTCTTGTTATTTTGCTGTCGCGTGTTGTTCTTGGGCTAACAAAATAAACAGAAATCGTTATTACAATGGGAAATAAAAAGAAAAAATAAAAAATAAAAATACGTCGCGTGTTGTTCTTGGGCTACCAAAATAAACAGAAATCGTTATTACAATGGGAAACAAAAAAAAAATGGTAAAAATACTTTTTTTTAGAGAGAGATTTGATGAAGGGAGAGGCTATGTGGTAAAGCTTGGAACTTGGCTAACCCTAATATTTTGTGTGTTTGTACTAATTTGTGATTGAGGTTTTTATAGGCCAAGAATATTTATGGCTGTGATTAAAAATAAAATTTCGCTGATTTTTCTTTTTACGGAAAGAACAAATACATATGTTTAAATGGATTCTGCTTTATTAAGTATATTTTTATTTGATGGCCAAATATATACACACACACTATCTAACGCAAGTATATTCTTTTGCGTTATAAATTTTTTAAAAATATATATATGTTTTTACATAAAAAATTTAAAATATAAATTAAAAAGTATATGCAAACTTCTAATTAAATAAATTGATAATTATTTATATAAATAAATAAAAAAAATAAAAATCAAAAGAGAAATAAAAAAAATAAAAGATGAATGTAGATTAAGATATTCAATCACATAAAATAAAATATACACTTTGTAAAGTGCACAAATGTAAAAAGTTAAAAAAAAACTTCTATGAAAAAAATAGAAACAAAATAAAAATTTAAAAGAATAAAGACTGAAATTAAAAAATCAAAAAAAGATGAGAGTCATATACTTATTTTGAAGGAGAGAGAAAAGGAGGAGAAAAAAATAAAACGATTGTTGGTTACAATCCGATAACTATACACCGTCACATGTCATACCATGTGAAAGAGGACATGATTGTGCATTCAAGGAAACAACAGAGGGTCAAGTTTGGCCATCGAGCAATGTAACATGCACTGCCTAAATAACATTGACACCACTCACTCAGCACGCCCTAACAACTTTTTTAATTAAAAAATAAAAGTTAATATGAAAATACTAAAACACATTGTAATTACCAAGATAATTACCAAACACAAACCTAATTTTTTTGTCTTATCTAAGGCCAAAAACATGCTTTTATGGAACATGAATAATGAAAAAAACAAAAAACACCTCTTATCCAACAATCCAATAATTTTTTTATCCTTAGAATAAAAAAAATATTTTCTCTTTAAAAATTTATAAAAAGTAAAAAAAAAAACTCTTAATCAGCAACTCTAATTTTTATTGACTTCAAAGGTAAAAAAATATTTTTACTATGCAAAAAAATAAAAATAAAAACTTAAATACCCTCAATCAATCTTTTAATGATCAATTAGCTAGTAAAAAAGACCAAAGCACCCCCAACCTCAAGACTTCTTCTTTTCTATTTAATAGCAAATAAGTAACTTCACTGTAACAATTCTTAGTGAACTATATATCTTGTTATAATGAAAAACCACCATTTTATAATATTTTGGTTTATATATATATTACAACAAAAAATTTTAAAATATTTTTTATATTAACATATCAAAACCATAAAAAAATACAAAAAAAAAACAAAAATTTAATGATTTTTTATGCAAAATATATTTGTAAAATAGTTTCAAATGTAATCCAAATACACAAGTGTCATGTGATTTGCTTTTCATGTGCATCACTATTTTTACTTTTTCAAATTTTCTTTTCCAACGAGAATAAAACAATATGTGTATATATCAATATTGAATCTATAAAGCCTTCATTGGTGTTTTTCTTGCTTGCGATCTTAGGACATAAAACATAAAGACAGCTTAGAAAGAAACATGTTTAGCTACGAAGATAAAGAGATCAATTTTCTATTCCTTAAAAAGAACAAAAATATATACGTATAGTGGTACTTGAAGAAAACGTTGCTTTGATGATGATAAATATGAAGAAAAGGAAAACTTTTTTTTTTCTTCATTTTTGTAGTTTAATTCAATATCAACTTCTTTGTTTCATCTTGTCTTTTCTATTCTAGTTATCTCTCTTTTACTTTTGGTTGGGAATAGAGAAAATAGTAGGAAAAACATTATTAACCACGTCGAAAGCTTGAATTAACTTGTTTACTTGGTTGATTCGTTTAAAACTAACTCTTAATTTATTTATTTATTTTTAATATTATTTTTTAAGTTGAAACGATATTATTTTGATTATTTAAAATATTTTTTGGGTGGTCGACTCTTCAATTTTCTATCCCAAATCTTATTTTAATTTAATTCTCAAATTAAGTTTTATAATTATGATTTGAAGTATCGTATGTTTCAATTGGAAAAAATAAATTATAATCTTAGAAGATTATTAAAATAGTTTGGTGTTTTATCTGTACATGCAGGGAAAATGCAAATCCATCACAACAACCCGTAGAATATCATCTTCAAAACAGATACATTAACCAGGGAAGCTTCCAACTCTCTGATTAATAAAAGAACATATGGCAAATCTATAGTAGGTAATCTAGTATTAAAAGTTTGGAATTAAAAAATTTATTTTTTTATAGTTTTAAATTCGAGTTTTGTGGTTACTACTATGATGATCACTAGACATCTATATGGTTATTAATTTTAAGGTTCGTGAGATTAGTTAAGATGTATACAAGCTGACCTAGATATTTATATTAATAAAAATAAAAAAATAAAATAAAAAAGCATATGGCCTAGTGGAGATGAGATAAAAGAAAAAAAAGTAAAAAAAAAGAAACAGAAAAATCAATCAATTATTTCATTCCTTTATGAGCCAATCAAATCATGTGAATGAGCTAGCTAGGTAATGTGGATTCCACCCTTAACATTCTAAAGCAGTGGTGGATGGGACGACGTTACCATTCCTCAATTCTTGAAAGAGTATTTCCAATTAAATAAATAAATAAAAAGCTGGTTTGATGTTAAAAACAAATAAAAGAAGTATCAAATCTAAAGTTATAGGTAGATATTATTCCCAGATAAAAAAAATAACAATAAAGATATGTTTTTATATATTATCTGGTTTGAAAATATATAAATTTATTTTAAAATTATTTTAAAAATAAATTTATTCTATATTTCTATCTTTACCATTAATTTAACCAAAGAAGTTTTTTTTTTTTAATTATCAGAGAACAATAATTAAATACAACCTTGAAAATTAAAGTCCTAATTAACCAATTAGTTCATAGGAGGTCTAGTCCACCTCAAGCACCATTTTTGGCTTCATCTTGGAATCCTGAAGTTCTTCCTCGTCCCATCCACCTAATGAGATTAAGCGTGTATTTATTTTTGTATTTTAAAAAATGTTTTATTTTTTATTTTTTTATTTTAAATTAATATTTTTTAATATATTTGAATTTTTAATATATTAATATCAAAAATAATTTTTAAAAAATAAAAAAAATATTATTTTAATATTATATTTTTAAATAAAAAACATTTTGTAAAATTGTATTCGCCGGTAATGTTGATTGTACGTTACATTGTTCGTTAGAAGCTGGATTCGGAGTGTATTATTGTCTAGTCCCTTGATTTTAAGAGCAATTATAACCCAGTCCTTTATTTTCAAAAACTTACAACTTGATCCCTTAACTATTGTTAATTAACCATCTTCTTATTAAAATATCTTGGTTTTTTCTCTAAGCTCTTATTATGCAGGTTCTTCTCTAAGGAATTACACTGTCGAAAGGATCAAATTTGTGGATTTTATAGAAAATGAAATGCTGATTGACAAAGAGCTTTGGACGGAAATCACTTGCCATCGATCAGGTGCATGAAATTCATATATCAAATTAAACCACAAAGAAAAAAAATATAGAGTTACAAACCAAGAATTAGTTACTTTTGACTTTAAATTCAAGAACCCAGATGAAGAAACTGAAACAATTATATAACTCCATTTATGAATGCCTTCAGCTAGCTGACATAAGAAGGTCTGAAGCAGTATAAAGAAAATCTTGTTTAATAGTTTTGTTCTACTAGCATAGAATCACTTCACAGTACAATGTGAAGTTGATAGTTTATAAAAGGAGTATGTCCCCTAATTGCTAGAATCGCACCAGGTTATATATATATATTGACAGTAGAATTAAAAATTAAAACAAATTCTCAGTTTCCAACCTTAGATCTTACTCCTTATGAAGTTGTTTGAAGTCCAAAGCTGAAAATGGACACAAAAGCATCCATTATAGGCATCTCCTCCAGCTTTTGTTATCGAAGCCCAAGTTTTAAAGAAAGATTTGACGACTGAATTGCCATCACCAATTGCATGGCGGAGGTGGAGGTCCACACAAATGCCTGAATCTGGAAAGAGTGTTACTTGAAAACTAGAAATTGGAACCACTAGCGTTTCATGTGACATCGACAAGTTGAGGGAGAAAGGATAGGAATTCTGTCGTATTTCGTGTTATCTGTTTCCCAGTGAGATGAATAAAATCACTACTCGACTCTGCGAAGATTAATGAGGCAGAATCACGTTCTAAGTGACGAATTTCAGGCTTACCAGAATTTCCAGCAAAAGGGTAGTAGTATTTGAGGGAGAGGGACAATGAATGTTTAAGGCTTTGGAATGATGGACTCGAGAAAATGGTTCTTGGAGATACTGGTGCATTCGAAGAAGAAGAGATGTTTGGCTGACGAGTCAACCATATATACGAAGATCAAGAAAGGTGAGAGGGAGTGATTTCTCGGAGGTGGTACCAGGTGGTGGAGAGACTTGACAGTGTTGAAGGACAGTAACCATGTTGTATGATTCCATATCGGGATACATAGGCAACAAGTTTTAAGGATATGCTTCTTTGCTGTACTTGCATGTTAATATATATAGTAGTTAGCCTATGTTGCATGCTAGTGTTTTTCTTTTCTTTTTTTTTAAATAAGTAATTAATACACATTAAAGTAAAGGTGCTTATCATGAATATATAATTGTTAAACACAAATATGTCAACTGTCGTGATATAATTGAGACACTACTGGTGTAGTGTTATGCTGTCGACAATTGTCTGCTTGCCATTCTATGTTTTTTAGTGCATGCATGCACTCCCTGGACAAGTGTATGATCTTATACAGATGGTTCCAACCACCATTTTTTCAAATCCATAGGGCAGTGAGGTTTTCAAACACTTGGTTCCCATGCAGTGATCGATCGATATAGTTGGGTTTTTAATTAAGACGTTATTCCTCTTGTACTCCCCTCCTCTCTTTTGTGTGTTTTTTATATATATATATATATTGATTTGAATATTAAATTTTAACGTCAATCAAGAATAATTAAATTTAAGAACTTAATTAAATTTTTAATAGATTTTATTAATTCTCCTAAGTAATTTGAATTATATTTGCTCTAGTTGATTTTATCTTTCTTTGCTCTAGTTGTTCCTTTGTATTAATTATTTTTCATCAAATCTCAAATATCGATATTTAGAAGTTTTTTTACAAATAATAGTTTCTAAGATTGATGGTTGAATTAATTAGAAAAGATAATTTTTTGGCTTAAAATTTTTCAATTTCTATTTCTATTCATTCGCTATTGTTAAATTATTCATTGAAATGAGTTGTCAATACTCTTTTGCTGTTAAAAAAAATTCTCCATTAGCATGCTCCTTGTAATGACCATCAAAGCATGGATTGTCCGGTTAAACAAAATTACGGGAAGCCATGAATTTTATTTTGTTTGAACACTTATTAGTTTGAAAAAATTAATAAGGTCAAAGCTGTTGAAAAAAAAAATTATTCGTCAGCAATAAGTGAAAAGTCTGCTGCTTGTTTCAGCAAGGCTAATGAGCTTACTGTAAATCAAGTTTCTGCTTGTTTGACTAGGTGGAGGTCTATTGCTGCCACGCATGTTGATTACAAGTGAGAAGGATGCTGCTTTTCAACGGATCACAAGAAAAAAAATATGTGTAGACGTTGCTACTTCAAGCTGTGATAGAACTGAAGCTGTACTGCATGCCGTAAGAAAAAAATCTGTGATAGGAAGGGTCTGCACTACCGTGAAAAAACTGCTGCTTGAACGGAAGCTGCGCGAGGAAGGGTCTGAACAAATATAATTGCTACAAGCTACTGTTTGCTTTGAAAAGAGACTATAGCAGCTGCTGAAAGGGTTTGGAACTGCTGTTACATGAAGAACATTGCTACTGTATCTGGTCTGCTGCTGAAAAAAAAGTTAGTTGCTGCTGTTGCGTGTTGCTGAGTTGGGAGCTGGGAAAAAAAAGAGAGAAACTTGCTACTTCGCTGATGCGTTTGGAGGTTTTGTTGCTGCTACTGCTGTAATCGAGTTGCTGCTGTACTCATCTACTGCTGTCAAAAACACTGATGCGTTTTTCGACTGTTAAAGAGAGAAAGGCTGTTGTATTTTCTCTCTCCTAATTAACCTAAGCTTTAATACAGAAACAAAATATACACAAGTATTTGGAATTTGCCAAAATTATTGATTAATTTACACTTACAAATATATTTATAGAAAAATTACATCCGTATAATCTAATCCATCAAGAACTATATATTTATCTTGTTTTATTTATTAAAAATATAATAATATTTTTAATTTAGTTTATATATAATTATTCTGTATTTAGATTAAAATATGAATATAGAGATTAATGAGAATTTTAATTTTTTTTATATTCATATTTTTTGTATTAATCCAGATTAATTTAACATAATCAATTAATCTAATATAAATAAATATGACTATAGATAAATATAATTAAAAAATCAGCATCCTAAAAACAATCAATTGGTCTTAATTAAACTCAAACTTTGTGTTTAAGAGCCTCTTTTTTTTTGTTTTTAAAATATTTTTGAAAAAATTATTTATTTTTATTTTAAATTAATATTTTTTTAATATTTTTAAATTGTTTTAATATGTTGATATTAAAAATAAATTTAAAAATTATTTTAATATATTTTTAATTAAAAAAACATTTTATAAAACAATCTTAATAACAATACCAATCAGAATCTAAGTTTCAATAGCTTTTGCCTTAGCTGTGGATTAAATTTTAATTTTTGTCATCTATATTAGTTGTAAACTTGGGCCATAGCAATGAAAGTCCCACTATTAAAATTTGATTTTTGTCATTATTTTAGTTATAATCTTGGACATCTCAACCTCTTCAAAACCAGCTTAATTGGAAACAAAAAAATTCAATTTAGCATATGATATTTGTTTGTTAATTTATAATTCCAATAATTTGAAAACTATATGATCAAATTTGTTCCTTCAAATTTTGAAATCAATTACATAAAAAAAATATCCACTTAAAAAAAAATATTTTGAGATTAATTTTTATCACTAATTAAAACATAGAAGATTTGTCTTTCATGTACTTTATATTATATTTTAGAAGTATATAAATTAATATTAAAATTAAAAAAATAAATTTATTTCATATATTTATATTTATTTATTTAACTAAATAAATTTTCATCATCTTCATTTTTTTATTTCAAGAAGTAACAAAATATTGTTTGTAATCGATCATACGAAAATTATATAATTTTCAATGCTTTTGGTCCATCCCTTGCACAAATCCATTGGATGCAAGCCCAATAAGAAATTTGATCCAAACTTAAGAAACCGAGCACATAGGCTTGCTAAGACAACAACAGGCACCACCGAAGTACCAGGTTTTAGCAAATCATCAATGGCTTCAGAGCTGCAACTTTCTGTCAGAAGGCTCTCCGCACTTCTAAAGCACTGCTTTCCTTCTCCTTCTTCATTCTTGGTCAGGTCACGTTCTCTTCTTATACAATCCTCAAGAACTATCAACCACCATTCAAGCAGTCATTCTCCTCCTCTTTCAAGAACCTTCTACTCTTCTCCCTTGTTAAATCTCAACTCAACCGACACTGAAGGTCCTGCTGCCATTGATTACCGGTAGGTTTTTCGTTGCAAGTCTTGTTAAGGGGCACCTAATGTCGGATTTTGTTATCTGGGTCTTTTTTGGTTTGGTTAAAGGTGGTTTTTTTATGGTTTTTTTAATTGATTAAAGTGGGATACAGTTCGCTTTTACAGGAGGATGAATTTCACTCTCTAGCTGATTCAACTATTCATGACCTTCAAGAGAAATTTGAGGTTAATTTTTAACTTTCCCGGCTTTCAAATTAATGGAGTTTGAAGCTTTTGTTGTTTTTTTTTAATAATGAGTTTTTGGTTTTTGGACAGGAATATGGTGATAGTGTTCAAATTGATGGCTTTGATATCGATTATGGGGTGAGTTGTTTTTTTTCTTTGGTCGTTATTGTTTTGAGGTTCTGTTTTGATTTGAGTTTTGTTGTTAATGAAGTTTTTTATGTGGTTTTTGGTAGAATGAGGTTTTGACTCTAAAGCTTGGAGATTTAGGGACTTATGTGTTGAATAAACAAACCCCGAATCGGCAACTTTGGTTATCTTCCCCTGTGAGGTGTGGAATTTTCTTATTGCTAGCTAGTTCAGTTCGTACATTTTTATATGTTTGATTAGGATTGTGTTTTAAGTACCATGTGATGTTGTGTAAATGATTGATGCCCTTTGGTTGAAGGGGATGATTGTGCTGATGTTCTCTCGTTTGTTTGTCTCTTTTGATTTTTGGAGTGAAATTGAACATGTTACTATAATTGTGGGCGGTCAAATGGCTGTGAAATTAGGTTGGAGGAAGTTGGTTAGGACTTGCGAAAGAATTGTTGGAGGTTCTAATGAATCTGGATCTAAGTTGAAATAGTGAACATTGTTGGTTAAGTTGTATATATTAGTAGGTTTGGAAGCAAGTAATGTGCTATTAAAACTAAAACAAAAGAACTCCATGCTATCATTGTAATCCTTTTTCATGCTGATTCACTTTCAGAACCAAAGAAAGTGTATAAAATTCGTGTCCCTTTCTTTTTTTAAGGATGAGCTTTTGATGCTGAAAGTTCTGTTTGGTAGTGTACTTTATTGAACAATTATCTTGAGCTAGAATGTTTTTGCATTAATGCTTGTCTCTCTTTAACTTTTTTCTTTGTTATCTATTTAAGTCAATGGCATTATCAGATATTCGTGCTGCCAAATTTAGTTTTTTTTTTCCACCCTGTTTTTCTTGTTTGTGATTTGACTGTTACGACCTGGTTTTCTTGCAGTGGTCCATCAAGGTTTGATTGGGATCGAAGTGCTCAAGCTTGGGTGTATAGACGGACGAAAGCAAATTTGTTAAATGTCTTGGAAAGTGAAATGGGGCAACTGTTTGGTGAACCTATCAAACTTGCTTAAGAAACGTTGCTAATTGAATTATAAGATGTATTGCGGAATTTCTTTTCCTGGAAATTTATATGTACTGTTTTTGTGCTTTGATTTCTTTTCTAAATCATTACTGTATTGTTCCTTTTTCAGTTTAATGTAGGGAGAAAAAAACCCTAGTAAACCAGAGTTTCCTTCCAACATTTTTATTGGTCCTATAATTCTCATCCGAAATAAGAAATCAGAAATTCTCTCTTGTCTGACAAATAAGTTTTTTGACTTCTTATCCTGTTTTGGCATGCATTCCTAAAGATTGGTAGTTTTTGAATGGCGTGTGCTGGTCCAAATAGGAATGTCTCGTAGCATGGCAACTAAGCTATACCACTTTGGATTCTTATTCATGGAAACTCAGCAGATGGAGCAGGCATATTCTCAAATGTGATGCACTTATATGGAGGGATTCATTCATATAATGGAATGAGCCGTATAGGTATTGGAGCATTGGAGTTTGGAATGAACTACTTTTAGCTTGATTTGTGAGATGAGATTCAACAATATGTTCATGTATTTAATTTTAGTTTTGTGTGGAATGAAAATGAAGCTATCTCACTTATTCTGTATACAATAGTTTTATAATTTCAAGACAAGTGGTAAATATCTCAGGACAGGACGACCAACTAGCATTGTGGCCTAGTGATCTGGATTTTGGATGTGTTTTGATAAAAATGAGAGACCAAGATGGCATTTATACTCTTCGAGGGCCTTGCTGTGTCTTCATGAGACTTCACTGAACCTTTGTCAATGCTCCCAAGGTCACATGCCTTCTTGCACTAAATGATTGATCGAGAGCTTTTGTTAGAAAATCATTGCAGTGTGCGAACAAGGAAGGTTATGCAGAGGAAGGTCGGTGGTTAAAAATGTCAAGTCTCGCATTCTTTGCAAATTCAAAAGCATACTAGGAAACAAGTGCTGCAAGATGCTAATTGGATCGCATGAGAAATTTGCTCATGAACAGCACGTTCATCACCAGTGGGTGGTTTGTACGGAAAGATGCTCTCGTGAATTTACATCAGTTGGTGTTAGGAGGTGGTGCTGCTGGAACAGATTACATCAACATGCTGCATCTGAGCTTCAAAACTTGAGTGGTAAAAACAATGATTAATGTGGTGAATTTCAGGAAATATTTTTTAGAGTATGTGCATTTGTTATGGTAGAACTTACAGTGGTTGCAGTATAAACAATCAGGTCATTGACCTGCTGCCTGTTCAAGAGAAAGCTCAGACACGAAGGTAAATCTTATTTCTTGCTGTGAGTTTTGGACAGAAAGAGAAAAGTAAAGTCTTAAGTCTAATGACAGCAGAAGAAAATGAGTGTCAGGGTACAGAGAGAACCTTTTCAGTTACTAGTCTGATATAGTAACCACAATTTTTTGTTTTTCTTGACCTGTGGCCTGCCATTGATAATGCAACTAAAGCATGCCAAGTTGCCTAAGCAGTATTTAGATGGCTCATTGTGATTTAGTGAAATTTCATTTGAATCACTTCCTGGACTTTGGCAATGATAGCATGGGATTCTTACATATTCATTTTTATTCTTAGAAATTGCTACATTTTTTCCACGAAGTAATAGTGTTGTTTTTCCATAACGAGATGGGTGATTGATAAAAGTGATCACCTGCTCCAACTGAAAAATTCTCAGCAGAAAACAAGCCTTGACAGGGAGGGTATGGACCTGTATACTAGGAAGTTAAGTTTCATCCTCTTTACGTTCACCATTACTTTCTTAGTTCAACGTCATTCTTGCATTAGCTTCTAGCTTTGGAACATTTCAGAAATTCTCTCCTGAACATGATCACATATGCATTATTGAAAGAATTGCTCAAGGGCTTCAGTACCTGCATAGATTGTTAAAAATTAAGAATTATTCATAGCAGCATTCTGTGGCCAGTGAAATGAACCTCAAAATTGGTTTTTGTTATGACTGCAGTAATAGCCACTTTATTGCAGTATGACTTGTTGCACTCTAATCAAGGCCATGCACCAAAAGATAGCTCATATCGTGTAGATTTCAAATTTAAATTTTATTTGTTAGAAAAATTATAATTCAAGTGATGGAAACAAAAGGGTTTATGATTCAACCATAAGCCGGAACATCAATAACCAAGTTTTACATCTAACCGTTTGCTTCCCTATCTTTTGAAAAATGCGCTTATTTGTGTCCTGAAAGGGTTGTGGATTCATAGACTTATTTCTTTTCTCAATTTTAGAAATATATTACTGCATCTTAACAACTGCAAATAAGTAGGGGAATGTTTATAGTTGTTGAAATGCAGGCTTGTCTCTAAGATTGAGAAAAGAGATTTGTATGTGTGCCAACATCTTTGTTGCTAAAAAACAAAGGAAAAGAAATGGGTTTTAGTTGTAAAACTTGTTGATCAATGTTTCAAGCTTTCTTTGTCAGTTGAATTATGAATCTTCAAGCAAGTAGAAATATAATGAATTGACATGCTATAAGCTTTGTTTTAGTTTATATATTACATGATCATGATGAGATTATAACGAGTAAAACTGAAACAGAGTGACTAGTGGTTGGAAAAGAAAAAACAAATACAAGAATTACCTGGCCTAGCTATATTACATTTTTTTTAAAAAAAACTTTTTTGGTTTTGACTGGAATATGATGCTAGTGTTCAAATTGATGGGCTTGACATTGATACGGGGAGAGTTTTATTTTGTTGATTACTGTTAAGGGTTTCTTTTGATTAGAGATTTGTTGTCAGAGAGTTTCTGGTATATGGAATTTTTGTCGAATGAGAATTTGACTCGAAAGCTCGGGGGATTGAGAGACTTGTGTTTTGAATAAGCAGACCACAAATAGGCAGCTTTGGTCACTTTCTCCAGTGAGGTATGGTTGTGTTAGGCTTGATGTTTTGGTTGTTATCTTGTCTATTTGACCATGCTAATGTGATTCAAATGTTGCGTTTCGTGTGGCATGATGTGTGATTGCGAGTTTGCCTTGTTCAATTGATTCTTTCTGGCACTTACATTGATATTTACCTGATTTCTTTCTTTGTTTCGTTGAAGTTACATAAACATACTTTCGGTTGAACAAATGTGAATCTAGGTTTTAGAAAAGTTTTGATTACATGCTGAGAAACAAGAGAAATCGTGGTAGGTTTTTGTAAATTTGATTGGAGCTTAATATCAGATAAATTGAATGGTAAAAGAACATTGATTAGACCTAAGTATCAGATAAATTGCTTATACATGGTTGGTTGACAAACATTTGATGCAACTGAGGATCATTTTGAACATTGTGCCAATTTCCGAGGGTGGTTTGGTTTTCTCTGCAAGGAAATTAGTGGTGTAGAAATAAATGACGACTGCCTTGCTGTTCAAAACTGTGCCTTTCTCTAAACATATCAGTTTGTTTTGTTCTTCAATCTCTGGGATTTGATATCTTATTATCTTCATACCTCCCAAGTTTTCCTTCTGGATTGGTTGGTTGCCTCAGGCCAATGCCGATCTTGCTACCTCTATAACAGGTTTTGAAATTTAAGCGTCTTGCATGGATATACCTGAGCAGCAAGCCACATTTAGCTGTGGTGCACTCTTATGGCATTGCTTTCTAATACACCTTCTTTGCATTTTGACGGAGAGACATTCTCATCATCTCTCTATAGTTCTGCTTAGAAAGTTCCTAGGGTTGCACAGTACTACTGTAAAATTAGGATGACTGAAAGAGTTGTCGTCACCATTATCCTTTCTGCTTGCTACTTCCCTCTTGGTACCAAAAAAGAAAGAAAGAAAACAAAGTTCGTGTCATTTCTTTTCTTTTTGGATACGCTTTTAATGCAGACTGTTTATGTTTGTAAGCTCAACACTCATCTTAATCTAATATGCTCTTGCACTAGCAAGCTCATCTGCATTTTTCTCCTTGTACTCTTTGAAGCCAATTGCATTATCAGGATATTCATGGCCCTGAAAATTCAGTTATCTTGGCACTGATTTCTTGTTTCTCCCCTGGCAGGTACACTCTGGTTTTCATGCAGTGGTTCTTCCAGATTTGATTTGGGTTCAAAATGCTCCAAGCTTGAGTTTATAGACCGATGAAAGCAATTTTTTGTTAAAAAATATTAGAAAGTGAATTGAAGCAACTGTGGTAAACCTGCCGAACAAAATATTTGAGAAAATAACACAGTTCAATGAGTCGCATATATTTTCAATAACTCGAGAGTCGTAATTGATATCTGTGATATGCTATTTGGAGGGAAGGGAACTTAACATGATAGCTACAGATAGTAGAAGTGCTTTTCACAAGCAAGTGAAGATAGGATCGGGAAGTTGCAGTGTCGAATCTTTGCTTGCCTCTTTGTCCTTCTCTCTTCGCAGGATAAGTGTTTTAGCCGCATGTTATGTTGCTTTAAAGCCTTCGGAAGTGAGGTGGGAATTGCCTTTCAGGATGTATTTTTCATGATTTTTGTTAATGTACGTATTAAAATAATATTTTTATTATTTTTTATATTAGTATATCAAAATAATAATAAAATACTAAAAAATATTAATTTAAAATCTTTTAAAAAAAGTTATTTTTTTCCAAAAACATTATATATAATTGAGCAAGTATAAGTCCAAATCTAACTTTGTAGGATCAAGTGCTATAATTATTAGACTTAGAATGAAAAAGAATGATGCGAGACCACCAGACTTAGTATGTATTTGGTATTCCGATTGCATATGTTTTTTTAAAATTGTTTTTAATTAAAAATATACTAAAATAATATTATTTTTTTATATTTCTTTTTATTTTTTATATCAGGATATTAAAATAATTTTAAAAACATATAAAAAATATTAATTTAATATCTTTTCAGATGAAGATTAATTTGATAAACGCTTTGAAAATCAAATCTTAACACAAAAACAAACATTTGTTAAGTTTTAATCAACCTAGTTTGTGTAAAGAAACAAGAATGATTGATTTTGGCCCTGTAAACCACTAATCTGAGAAAAAGCCAATGAGGAATGGATCTTAGCCACAATTGCACTTAGCTATTATTATTAACATAAAGTGAGGGGCAAAGGACATTTTTATTTATTTATTTATTTATTTATGATGTAGTTAATAAAATTGAAGGGCCAATTTGAGGAGTGGTGCCAAAATGATCCTCTATCACTCAAGGTGGATGGATACATAAATTAAATTGCATTTTACTATATTATAAAAAAAAAACACAAACATTTAAATAAAAAGGAAATTATATGGTCATTATCAAAGATCATGAGATCACGGTCAGCAGAATCCTATGATCAATAGTTAATTATAACTTTTATTAAACTAATTTTTTATAATATCGAAAATAATTAAATGGTCCCTTAACAAGCATTGACTATAGTTAATTTAACAGTATTTTGTTTTGAAAATACATTTTTTTTCCTCATCGTATCTACTTCTTTAAATAAAAATAAAATAGAAAAAAATATAAAATAGATGAAGAATTAATTGATTACTTTCATAAAATAAAGGGACTGAAAGATCAATCAAAGCCCCCACCCCAGCAACAATATCAACGCGGTTGTCAAGAAAATTCTCAGGAGGTGAACACCACCAACCACCACCACAAAACACCGACTCCACCTCAAAACACTCAATCAATCTCCACCACAAAACCCCACTTGGTTTTTCTCTTCTTTTCTCTCAAGTGATTCTTTTTTGTTGTATTTCAAGGGAAGTTTCCTTGGCAACCGTTAATCCCAATTATTATTTTTTATATATATAATTAACAAAGTAATTAAGACTCTTGATTGGTTGGCTCGAGCATGCTCTATGGTGGGAGGACTTTCCTCGACCACAATTTCTTGCAAGACTACATTATTTTAAAAACTAATTATGGTTTTAAATTTTAAATAAAGTTGAATTCCAACACATAAAGATGTTCTTGATTGATGTGATGGCCGGCCAAAAACTTTATACTATTTCGTATTTATTACTACTACCATATGTTTATTTATTTATTTATTTATTTTTATTTAAAAGGTGAAGTAAAGATGCTGCCTGCCCCTCTTCTGTTTACATCAACTTGGCAGGCGAGCCATGAAGACCATATGCTCTCTGATATTTTGGAGAGAAAACAATTTAAAACTCATAGATATCTCCCCAACCAATGTTGACATTTTGTAAACCAAACGAATGAACTCTAGGGAGGTCGTTAACTGCGTGTCTAATCCTCATAGGTTACTCGCTAGCATTGTCATAAAAATCTGGTTTAGATTAGAGGTGACCTTGATGGCCGCGTCAGTGAATCCCTTCTCGGTTGATTCAGTAAAAAACTTTCAGAAAAAATTATTTTAATATTTTTTAAATAATTATTAAGATGTTATTTTGATTTATCCAAGTTAACTTCCTGAATTCATGATCTAGGTCATGATCTAAGCCGAGTTTAATAACTATATAGAAATTAGCATTATAAGTCAATTAACAATTCACTAATTTAACTCATAACTTGATCAAAACCTGTTTTGCCTTTTTTTAAAAGAAAAAATCAAAATAATAATTTTTTTATCTGAATTAACCCATTCAATTTGTGATATAAGTTATGGTCTAAACCGAGTTTAATAGCTTTGCTTGATAGTTAAAATAAATTCACTAGTTTTTTTTCTTATTATTATCTTTTGAATTTGGATTTTGAAGTTTGAAGATTTTATTAAGAGTTTATTTGGTTTTGCTGTGTTATATTGTAATTATAATTATTATATTGTATTGTGAGTGTTGCGCTATATTGTGTTATAAGATTAAGCATATATTAAAATGTTTAGTAATGAAATGACATATTGTGCCATGAATAAAATCACTTGACTGTTTTAAATAAAATTGCTATATTGATAAATTTTTTTATGATTTAACATTATTTTTTTATCTTTTAAACAAAATAAGTAAATTTTCATCTTGAAAAGCATCATTCCCCGATGCTTTATAAAGTGGATGTTTTTTAAAGTAAAAATTTATATAACTTTAAACATATATTTATTTTCCTTATAAAAATCATCTCCCATTCTCAAAAGTTAAACAATTGATTTTTAAAATCATTACCA
Source organism: Populus nigra (assembly GCF_951802175.1). Taxonomy (NCBI): domain Eukaryota; kingdom Viridiplantae; phylum Streptophyta; class Magnoliopsida; order Malpighiales; family Salicaceae; genus Populus; species Populus nigra. The sequence goes on from NC_084863.1 coordinate 15,092,733, forward strand.
AATTATTTTTTTTATATACTTTTAATTGCTTTGTTTTAAAGCAAAACATTAAAAATAAAAATAAAGATACAAACACGTTCTAAGTGTATGTTTAGTACTGTAATAGATTTTCCATTTAAACAAGCATGTTTAAAAAAATTATGATATTTATTAATTAATCAAATATTTTTAAAATTACAATTCAAGTAAAAAACAAGTTTCAATCATACCTCGTCACACTACTAAACAGATTTTAAATATTTCTAAACGCACCAAAATAATATGATGATGGGTATGTTAAAATAAAAAAATCTTAATTGATGCAAATAAATAATTACCCTTATCCTCCAATAAAAATAATAAGAACAACAAAGGCTAACCACACAAATTAAACATAGTTATTTACTCTAATCATTGATAAAGAGTTAACCATGGCCACAGCCACTAACCGAGGAGATAAGGCTTCTTTCCCCCCTTCCTTTTTGCCAGTAATATTCAAATCTTTTTATCTTTGATTTTTCCTGATAAACTTTTATTTGTACTTAAAAAGGAAGATTCCCACGAATTGAAGAAATCACCTTGAATTTCAAGATGTGATGGTGATATGAAATTCAAACTGAATCGTTCTAAAAATATATTTATATAGGAAAACACGTGTCAATACTTTTTCTAATATAAATAAAAATTATTTTAATGTATTGTTAAATCAAAAAATAATTTTAAAGAACATTAAATAGCGTTACGACACTTGTCAAATCAAGTGGTTTGGTTGGCAGGGCTTTTCTCAGGATTGGAACTCGTGAGGCTTGAAGAGCAGAGCAGGGCAGGCAGAGACTTTAGGTAGTTTGTATCTTGATCCTGTTCAGAAGCAGCTTCTGTTTATTTATATATATTAAAAATTAAAAAAGTATATTTCAAAATATATTTTCAAATAAAAAATACATTTTAAAAAATAAATAAAAACTGGAAAATAGAAGGACAGACACGACACAGGCTCAGGGCTGCAGAGAGGTCCCCCAGAAGGGCTTATGTTCTCCCCTAAAGTGACTCAACATTGGCCATAGGTTATCTGACACCTGACATTTTGCGTGTGATGAGCGAGCAAAACCCACCTCTCAATCAAGTGGATGGAATTTAAAGTTTCAAAAATACCTTCTGTGCACCACACTCAAAGCTGCTGCTGCTGCTGCTGATACAGCAATTTTCTTTCCTTTTCTCGACATGGAGGAAACGAAAGCTGCTCTCCATTATTCCATATGCCTTCTAAATATTCTTGGAAATCACTCTGCCACGCTTCATCACAGAAATAATCGTCAATTTCCCATTTTCTATAATTACTTTCAATGATAAAAATAGCAAGAAGGATAAAACCCTGTTATTAATATCCCGTGATAGAAAAAAAAAAAAATACATGCTCATGGTCGTGTTTAAAAATGTAATTACAATTATTTCGTGTAAAAACATATTAAAATAATATTTTTTATTTTAAAAAAAATATTTTTAATATTAACATATTAAAATAATATAAAAACATCAAAAAATATTAATTTAAAAAACATAAAAAATTCTTCAATTTTTTTAAAAGCATTTCTCAATCTCAAACACAAAAATAAACAAAATCTAAATAAATAAAAGAATGAATATATATAATTTCAAACCCAGCAATACAACATCATGTTTTCTTTATCCTTTTCTGTTTTATTAGTATTTTTAAAAAAATTTAAATTTTTTTTAGATCATTTTGATGTATTTATATCAAAAATAATTTTTATAAAATATTATTTTAATATATTTTTACATAAAAAAATACTTTAAAAAATAAAACTAACAAAGATGCTTTAATCGACATGTGCCAATTGCACCTCTCAAAATTATTTACCTACACAAAATTAAAAAAAGAAAAGAAAGAAAGAATGCTCGCCCTATCACCTAATTTCTATCTAAACAAGACCTAAATAGAGCTTAAGACAAGGCTGTGGATGCCAAAATATTTCCCCATACAATAAAAAAAAGACGTTGTCCTATGAAGAAAATCAAAATGACTCCAACGTAGATAGTCCAATATCAATGAGACAAATAATATTAATAAAATAAATAAATAAATGTCACATCCCTGTTTTTTCCTCTAATCATGGAAGAAACCCCAAGTCCCTACCATTAACACCATTCCAAAAAATGGGCTCGCACCAAGAACTTGCGAACCAGCACTCACTCCTAACATGATACAAGTTGATTATGCTTTGGCTTCAACATGGAGAAATCATGGAGATAATTAATTAAGATTTAACAACACAATTAATTAACCAAATGGTCAATCAAAGTCTCAAAAGATCCACAGCTAAACAGCCCTAACCTCCTGTTAATATCTTTGTTAGAAAAGGTCAAACTACTAAATACTAGTAAGGACATCCCTAATCTTCCTCAAATCGTACGGCTAATATTCCTCAACAAATCAACATCAATGGCTTCGAACCCTCCACCCAATCTCTCAACAAACTCAGCAGTTCTCTCCACCCGGCTTAAACCGTCGGGTCCAATTCCTTTCTCTTTTCTTTCAAAGATCCCCTCGTAGAAGAACTGTAACATTCAACGGGAGTAGCTGTGTCTCCGTACATCCGTAGAGAATACGAACGGTTGAGATCATCCTGCAATAATCAAAACCCGCTAAGAAAATACTAGTTCCAATTCCTACTTGGACAATGCAACAATTCTTTTATTGCGTAGATGAGCTGCTTATTTTATATATATATATAAAATAAATCTCAAACTCGAAACGTGTGCTCGGGGAGTAACTAGTGCTGCGAACACGGATATCAGTTGATGAGCTATTATAATTTGACCATGAAGAGATTTCAGTTTTGCGCATACTGATCTGAAAAAGCCTGACGTTAAAGTAAGAATTCTTTAAGAAAATGGCTCACCTTTCCGATCAAGCTAAAAACAATGCATCATAAACACTAAGAAAATAAAAAACTACCCACTAACGACAGTTCAATTGGTATATCGATCAACTCATCCCTGCAAATTTGGGTAAAGGCATACCTGGAGACGTTGTCTTTTGAAGGAAAGAACATTAACAGACTCAACAAAATCAGCATCGTCATCATCATCAGTACTGGTACAAGAACAAGAAGAGCTTGCAGATGGCGGTGGAGGTGGTGTTGTTGGTGACCATGGCACCACCTGATTATCACCATCACCACCGTCTTCATCACCACCGTCATCATCATTAGTATCGCTATCGCTATCGCTTTCACTGTCACTATCTTCCTCTATATCATCTGAACTTCCATTCTCTTCTTGTTCTTGAATTTCCCGATTGTTATTCTCATTTGAAATCATACATCTCTCACATACAGACACAGTGTGCCCTAGTTGAGACCCAGAGGCTTTCCAAGGAGTTAGCGATTGACAAGACTGACAAAGAAGAGCACGAGCATGTCTAGCAACAAGAAAGTTGGCTCCATGGACTTTTGTATCACAGTTCCAACAAAGATTTGCTTGGTCTGATTCACAGTATGTTCTTGCTGGGTTCTTGCATAGCTCACACTTCTTCATTCTTGGGATTCTTTATTGGGTTTGATCTAAAAAATCACAAAGTTTTGAGCTTTGAGTTCTTGATTTTTGTGGATTTTTTTCTTCTCTTTCTAAGGGCAGGGAAGGAGTGGGTGAGGGAAGGTAAGAATGAAGGAGCAAGAGAAATGGAGGGTCTTAAGCTAATTTTGGTTTGGTTAGGGAAATTACCTTAGTGGGCTTTGGTTTGCTCTCCAATTTTTTCAGTCCAATTATACCAAATTATTTTTATGATGGAAATTGAAAAGAATAATTTAAGGCCCAAGCTCATATATTGAAATATAATTTTTTATAGATTTTAATAACAAAAAATAAAAAATATGTAATTTTTACAGACATAATCATTATGAATAACACCACACTTTATTTTTTAAATCTAATTAATATCTGAAATAATTATGCATTCTATCATAATTTAAAATTCTCGATCAATATTATTCTAATAATAGTTTAAGCATAAATACCATATTAGATTAACCGGTATTATTGAGATATATTCTATAATTATAAAAGTAAGAACGAATAATTAGTAGTACTATAACTTAAATTAAACAAGTTTCAAATCAGATCAATGATTGAAAATTATTTTATTTTGGCTCAATTAAACTATAACCACTAATGAAACTCAATGAATGTTTATTTTTATAGTATAACATGTTTCTCTTAAAAATTTTTATTTGAAAAAATATCAAATTAATTTTTTTATATGTTTTTTAATAATTTTAATATGTTGATATAAAAAATATAAAAAATATTATTTGAATATATTTTTAATTAAAAAACACTTTTAAAAAGTACCACCAACCATAACAACAAACAGAATTAACAAAATAACTGCTATTAATATTATTACTTAGAGGGAAAAAATATTTTTGAGTTGTTATGCAGTGTATAGGGGTAAAGTTGTCAATGACCAAACTCAACAAGAATGATAAAGACCTAGGGGTTTGTTAGATCAAATCTACGGACCCCAAGAATTTGTGGTGTCCGTCGCTGCCAGGTGTTGGGTCAATGGGACCCACACTTAGCTTCTGTGGTCCCATGCCCTTCTGCATCCCCAAGCCTTAGCTAGCAACAAGCAGATTTTCTTTTTTCAAAAAAAGAATTTTAGATTTTAGATTTTTTTCTTGGGATTCTATTGTGACGTGGCGTCCACGTGTCGAGTAACAGAGCTGAGATTCGATTTGCTTATGTGGTTGGATTTGGCTGAAGTTAATGGGACCCATCCACGTGGATCTCACCTGGTATGGAACTGCTTTGCTTGTGGTTTAGGTTTAGGCCCCTAGTTTTCCCGTTTGATTTTTGCCTTCTATTTTCAGTTCTTCCTTTGTCGGGGATAAGAACGAATTTACGTGCATACTCGGGTTAGATAGAGACCAAGTTGTTGTTTCAGTCTAGGTCTTCCTTCACCCGATTAATTTTTTATATATATAATATATTATTTAAGTTTTATCTTCATAGACGATATTGCATGCAAGTGTAGTTATTAAATTTGGTTAAATTTAAAGAATTAATTTGGTAATTTATTAATACAAAATCCGTTTTATATATGCTTCTGCCATCAAAAAGTTCATCCTCAGACGCAATTAATTCCAGTATCATCGATCGTCGGTCCTCATTCCAGCAGCGTCGACCTCAGTCTTACTTCCAGTAACTGCCAACACTCTAAGCTGATCATGCTTCCTCCTCCTTTCTCCATTGTCGTCTCTCTTAGGCAGATCATCATCACCAGAAACAACCTAGCTACTTGCATGGGAGCAAAGAGAGAAGAACCACATCAAAATGTAATCTAAAATACCTAGCACAAATTTACTACATGCATGGTCGACAAAGTCACTCCAAAATCACGATAAAAAAGCTAAAATCATTCTAAGAAATCCCTCGAAGTTGTTGATGAATCAGGTTAGGTATTGCTTGTTGAGATGATAGCTGTTAAACCTGCAACCATTTTCATTAATAACGATTGCAAGAAGCAGCAATCTCTCAATCCCAGCAGCTCCACCATCAATTTTAGATGCGACTAGCTAGTTAGGATGAGTAAAACTCAGCACAATGTGTACCAAGTCAAGACAATTGAATTTTAACCTGGTAAAGATCCATTTCAAAAAGGTTAGATTTGAAGTGGAATCTTCCAGCTCAATTTCTTCTTATCAACTTTAGCAACTTGGGGAAATATTGAAAAGAAAGGGCAAGGCTGAAAGTCAATCAAATATATATATATATATATATATATATATATATATATATATATATATATATATATAGGATGCAAATAATACCCTTGGCTTATTCTTTTGGACATAACAAGTTTGGGAAGTTTCTTTGATCTCAATGAGAGCTTGTATGTCCATTACCCAATCTTTGATGCCGTTCTCATCATCTATAACATCTTCTTGGTATTCGCGTGAGTGTTTGTTATGGTGTTACAATCTATTTTTTAAGATGTTTTTTTTTTGTTAATTTTTTATTTTAAAAAAGTTAAGTTAATATTTTTTAAGATGTTTTTTTTAATTAATTTTTTATTTGAAAAAAGTTAAGTTAATATTTTTTAAGATGTTTTTTTTAATTAATTTTTTATTTGAAAAAAGTTAAGTTAATATTTTTTAAGATGTTTATTTTTGAAGATTTTAATGTACTGTTATTAAAAATAAAAAAAAATAAAAAATATTATTTTGATATATTTCCAATTAAAATACACTTTTAAAAAATACTATATATCACAATATCAAATATAATTTTATAATTTTTAATTAGGTAATTTTTTTTATGTGTGTTTAGGGTTTTAGATCTCCAAAATAGGTGATGTGTTGCAAGTACATGCCTTTGGTTTTCAAATGTGGATGGGTATTAATTTTAGTTTGTTACTTTGGACTTTTCAAATCTAGGTGAGTATTTTAACTCATTTTAATTTGTTGTCATGGATTTTTAAACTTAACATGAGTGTTTATAATATATTATATATTGAATTTTTATTTAATTAGAAAAAAAATATGTATAATTCCGGAAAAAATAAATGCAAAGTTAAGAAAAGGACTAAACTACCCTACAATATAAGAATCAACTAATAATTAAAATGATGAGCATGTAACAATGAAAACTAACCTTTGAATGGAAAAAGAAAACATATTTAAGACCCCGTTTGTTTGTTGGAAAGTAGTTTTTTTTTTAAAGTGAATTCCGGAAAAGTAAATTATTTTTCGATATTTGGTAGTGTAATGAAAAATAAGTTGTAAAACGATTTCCAGTGTTTGGTTATGTCATGAAAAATGAGTTGAAAAATAACTTATTAATATTTTATTTTTTTCAAGTTTATTAAAATAATAAGGAACAAATTTTACAAATTAAAAAGTTGAATGAGAATGAAATTGAAAAAAAAATATAATTTCATAAATTATCTCAAATAAAATAAATAATAATCAAAATAATAGAGATCAAATCTAAAAAATAAAAAAAATTAAAAGATGAAGAAATTAAAATAATAATAATAATTAATATTCTATAAATTATTTAAAATAAAATAAGTAATAATCAAAAGAATGAGAATTAAATTTGATAGATAAAAAATTTCAATTAAAAATAATAAGGGAAAAGCAAATAAGAATTAGAAAAATAAAGACCAAAATTAATATAAAAATTAAATTCTAAGGGATGAAATTGAAAAATAAATATTCAAAATAAAATATATATAGCAATTAAAAGTTTGATGACCAAATTTGATATAATCAACAAATAATATGACAGTTCTAAATTTTTCATAACATCCGGAAAATGTTTTTCGTTTAAAATAAAAGAAAAACACTTTCCTGAAAATTAAACTAAATTTTTTTTTAACTAAAAAATATTTTCTGTTAATCAAAAAATATTTTTTATTGATTAACTTTTTTTAATAAAAAATAAATATAAAAAAATTTTAAAAATAAATTTTCAGAGAACAAACATACCTAGATAATAATAATGTCAAGAGAAATTGATGGTCACTCAGAAACCTCGTCGAAATCAGATGCCATGATAGCAAAAAGCAAAGACTCCAAAACTCGGTTTTATTAAAGTTTACCTCTCCTCAGTCCTCCCTCGCTGTCCCTGGCCAGCCTTTTGGGCACTAAAGAAATGGAGACTGGGCTGGCTGGCTTAGCTTAGCTTAGCTTGATTTGATAGCCACCACAACAATGTTAAAGGTTGTGGTGATGGTGCGTGCACCTGGGGCCCAGATGACAAATAGAACAAGTACTGGTCTGGTTCCCGCGTTAGACAACACGCCAGATCAAAAGTTGATTTCCATACCGTGTTGTAACGCGGTACAAACGCGTTTTATAAAAATTTAAATTTAATTTTTTTATATTATTTTAATATACTAATATTAAAAATAATTTTTTAAAAATAAAAAATATATTATTTTAATATATTTCTTGATAAAAAATACTTTAAAAAACAATTACTATATTTCCAAACATCCTGATCATAAAATTAATATAGTACATGTTGTTTTTATTTTATAAATAATATATAGATAAAATTTTTAAAATTGATTTAAAACCCAAATTAAACTTAACTTGAAATATATATATATCTCATATATTTTTTATTTTAATGTTGATAAATAAATAATATTAAGATAATGAAAATAAAAAACTAAATAATTAAATAATATATAAATACTGATGTTAATAACTTCATGAATAGATATTAATATAATAAAAACTTGATTCATTTGTTTTTAAAGGATAAAGAAAGAGGCGATCAGGAGGAGATAAAGAAACGGCAAAACGTCGACAGCAGGGTTCGAACCTGCGCGGGCGAAGCCCAATAGATTTCAAGTCTATCTCCTTAACCACTCGGACATATCGACGCTTGTGAATATAATCGCTCATCATGCTATATAAATAATAATATAATCTCGCTTCATTCACCAAGGTTTTTTCAATCAATATTTTTTGAAGTTAATTGGACTTGTACGAGTTCCAACGAATGAATCCCACCATGAAAACGCATCAGACGGTAATGCATATTCCAAGAAGGCGTGTGCCAGCCAGCCACGTACGATTAATTCTGGCCTTGCAATGTATAATTATTTTTTGCCAAATGTCTGCCTCTGTCTTTTTCATTTTATACACGCGCGCGCGGAGTTGTTGGTTTGGAATTTGGTAATAGTTGCGTATTACACACGCGCGCGGTTGTGGTTTAAAATATTGTTTTTTTTAATATATTTTATTTTTATTTTTTTTAATATTATATTAAAATAATCCGAAAAAATAAAAAAAAGAATTTTAAATTAAAAAAAGAATTTTGTTTTGCTAAATGTCTGCCTTTGTCTTTTTCGATATATACACACGCACACCCACCAGTTAAATTTCTAAAGGCAAGGCAATGAACTATTGCCCCTGCAATGAAGAACACAATTACACCACTAGGAAACATGCAAGGTTAAGTCTAGAGAAGTTTATGCATGCTTGAATCATTGGATTTAAATAGAAAATAAATTAGGTAGTGTTTGAGAGAGTGATAATTGTTATTTTTCAAAGTGTTTTTGCTAGTAAATACATCAAAATAATATTTTTTTAAAAAATTTATTTTTAACATCAGCACATCAAAATAATAAAAAAATAAAAAAAAAATAATTTTTAAAAAATAAATATTTCAAAAATGTTTTTTGAACGGAAAAACAAACATACGCGTTTCAAATAAAATATGTATCATACCTATGTTTAAAATATAGACATTATAACAACCTTTGAAATGCAAGATCAAGCAAGAGGCTCCATATCAAATTATGAATTGAAATCTTATAAGTAGTTGCATTTTTGGTGTAATATATTGATAATGAAGCTAGCGTTGGCTAATGCATTGATGGCCCCTTGTTTTCAAAGAAAATTCTACGGGAGAGGAGAGGCATTCAAGACTTTTAGCCCCACCGATCGTAGTCTGAGTGGCAAGTCAATTAGAAAGAGAGAGATTACCAATATTTTTTTAATTTAAAAATTTATTAAAATAATATATATATTTTTATTTTTAAAAAATTATTTTTAATATTAACACATTAAAACAATTTAAAAATATAAAAAATTAATTTTAAATATATTTTTTAATATTTTTAAAAATATGATTTCAGTTTTGTTTCTAATTTAACCGCGTAGTATAATGTGTTTTAAAGTATAGTTGGAGTTTGAAAGGATAAAAAAATAATTTTTTTATTTAAAACAATTATACGGGAAAGGAGAGGCATTCAAGACTTTTAACCCGACCTATCTTAGTCTGAGTGGCAAGTCAATTAGACGGAGGAAAATAGATTATTAATATTTTTTAAAGTATTTTTTTTATTGAAATATATATTAAAATAATATATATTTTTTATTTTTAAAAAATTATTTTTACATAGCATATTATAACAATTTAAAAGTATAAAATTTTATTTTTTAATATTTTTTTAATATTTTAAAAAATATAATTTCAACATCATTTTCAATTTGATCATGTAGTAAAACGCGTTTTTAACTATAGTTAGAATTTAAAAAATATATAAAGAATAATGTATTTTGAATCAAATCAAAGTTTTATCACATGGCCTTTCTCTCCTTGCCGACCATACCCGAAGAAAAGGTAAATTTATTTATCATCAACAATGACTTTTCCTTTTGATGGGATATTGTTATGGGAAACATTTTCCAGCTTAAATGCCTTTTTTTTTTCCCTTTCTTTACCTTTAATTGGATGACAAATGAGTTCTCAACACTGCTTCGTGCATTTTACATTTTTTTTTGGGTCAGAATAGAATTTACGTCACACGATTTTGTTGGCAATTAGGCTCTAATTTTGTTGTTGCGGTATGGTGTGGTCTGCAGTCCATATTTAATCAACGTACGTTATAGTATTATATGAATCTAAATAAAAATTATTTTTTAAAATTTTAACTAAAAACTATAATTTATATATATTTTTTTAATATTTATTTTTCCAAATCACAATCATAAAACTATTCCCATACCAAATACCAAACAAATAAAATCTAACATCAACTGTGACACTCTGACTTAACCTATTTGTTTTTGTCTTTTAAAAATATTTTTTTTAAAATATAATATAATTTTTATTTTTTTTGTTTTAAATTAATATATTTTAGTGATTTTAAATCATTTTAATTTATTGATATTAAAAATAATTTTTAAAAACTAAAAAAATAATTATTTTAATATATTTTTAAATAAAAAATAATTTAAAAATTAACCACAATCTCTCCAATAATATCATGTCACTTAGTCTGAGCAGACAATATTTTTTAATCTCTCCCTCCCTCCTTGGATACGGATTGTTGATGGGTTCAAAAGGCAGGCCTTTGAATCAACCAAAGGCCTAGCATGATCCGACAATAACCTAGCTTAAAGAGTAACGGATTTTTAAAGCATGTTTAGTAGTTTAGTATTGTGATAACAATTAATTAAAGACCAAGCATAATCCGATACTAACTTAGCTTATGGAGTTGTGGATTTTTAAAGTTTATTTAGTATTGTTATTACAGTTATTTTTTAAAATATTTTTAATTATAAATATATTAGAATAATATTTTTTTTATTTTTTTAAATTTATTTTTGATATAGCATATCAAAGCAATCGAAAACACAACAAAAAAAATTTAAATTACAGCAAAGAAATAAAAATTTTAAATTTTTTCAAAAGTGTTTTTGAAACGGAAAACCGAACAGGTTTTTAGATAGTGTTTGGAAGCACGGTTGAAACCGCATTCCTAAAAAAATTAAAATTTTTTCTTTTTTTCTTAAAATTAATTTTTTTATATTTTTAAATATTTTAATGTGTTGATGTTAAAAATAATTTTTTAATACATTTTAAAATAAAAAATACTTTAAATCAAAACCATTACCATATTTTTATACACTCCTTTTAGTATCGGTGAAAGTGAAGGATGACCGAAGACACCCATTACTTGCAAACATAAAAAAAAAAAAACAAAAAAATAAAAAACAAATTGTAGTTCGATGTTTACTTTAGAGGCAATCAATGACATCAACGTAGTTCAAATGTTGTTTTCTTTGAATAATCTTAATAATAACAGTGTTCTGATGTGTAGTGTTCCCTGATAATAATGTCTAAGGAGACTGGTTGTTATTTTTTGTGGATGCCAATATTGCTTAAGTTGTTGTAAAGGAGTATACGATAACATAATTTTTCCACGAAAATTATGATTGTTCAAATGGATTGTCTTTTCTAAAGTAATCTAACTTCAGAAATCCAATAATGCAAACACATTTTACAGTCCTGTCGGCATCAACACAGAACATGCCCGGTGACAATTTGCTTTGCAGATGACTTGACTGATCCATACATGTTTGATGGCGAGGAGTGGACGGCTTAAGCCAAAAAAACTAAGAGAGATCTCTGTGCATAACATGCTGTCTACCATTTTCTTTTCTTATGCATTCTTCCTATGCTCTTCTCCTTTATGCTGCTTCGCTAGAGACACCATCACAATGAATAGTTTGCTTAGTGATGATGAAGTGGAGAAACTCTTGTTTCAGCAGGACAAAAAAGAAAAAAGAAAAGGGTTTGAACTGGGTTTTTTTTACTCTGGAAGAAAATCCTGTTTACAGAAGCTATGTAGGAATTGGAATTAGACCATTGTATATTTTCTATTTGATGAACTCAAATATATATATATATATATATATATATATATATATATATATATGTACACCGTCGCTGGACTGATGTCACATGTCCCAATAGGAAATTGGTTTTACATGAACCGCTCATCAACCTATTCGCCAATTGAGAAAATTAATTTTTTTTTATCTGAAGATTTTTTATGATTTTATCACTATCAAACTTCACCGGAATCAACAGAACAGCCCTATTACTCTCAGATTATTGTAATATAATGACGAGGTTGGTTATTAGAGGGGAGCTTCAATACTGGAGCTTTGATGTGTATACAATCTGGTCTTTGCAATGGTGGGAGCTTGGTTATTAGAGGGGAGCTTCAATACTGGAACTTTGATGTGTATACAATCTGGTCTTTGCAATGGGTGGGAGCCGAGAGACAAATGCAGTGTGCTTAATGCTCGTGGGAACTTCGGTAGCTGCAATTTATACAAAGTTGGCTTGTAAATGTTTGCCGGGGTTCAAGCCTAAGTCGCCAGAAAATTGGAACAGCGGAGATTTCTCTGGTGGATGCATCAGAAACCCTGATGAATGTGGGAAGAATGACACCTTCTTGAGCTTGAAGATGATGAGGTTGGGCAACCAGGCTTACCACTTGTGGTTGAGTCTGAAAATCAATGCAGAGAGAAGTGTTTCCTTCAGTGCCAATGCCAAGCTCATTCCTTTATTAAGGGGGGACTCAATACGCGAAGGAACTGACCACCTAGCAACAGCATTTACTTGATCTGGACTGATGATCTTAAAGATCTTTAGGAAGGATATTCTTATGGTGGTCACGATCTCTTTGTTCGTGTAGCCATTTCTGACATAGGTACTTCCTTCCTCTTCCTCTTATTCTTATCTTTTTATTACATACACAATGGAAGGATGGTTTTCTCGGATAGAGCATCGCCGACAAGCAGTGGACTTCATTCATAACTGAACTAAATTTCAGTCTTCCATGTCCTGACAAAGCTCCAATATTTTTGCAGAATCAAGGGCTAAAAATTGTGAGCCTTGTGGAAAAAATGTGATTCGTTATCCTCTAGGTAGTGAATCAAATTGTGGTGACCCCATGTACTTGAGTTTCTACTGCGATATTTCCACCGGAAAAATCAGCTTTAAGACACACATTGGCACCTATAATTTCACTGCCATCAATTCCAGATACAAAATCATGTCATCCAAGAGAAAAGAGGAGAAATTCAAACGTTAAACCTCTCGTTTCCATTGAAGGTGAATTCCACGAAACCCTGGTGTGATACCGCGGCAGGAAATTTTAGTTCTGATGTTTCATCTCAAGTTATGGTTGAAATAGATACTGGTTAGGAGCCACCTCCAGAGTCAATCTGTACAGCATCTTCAGACTGCAATGAATGGCCTAAGTCAACTTGCAATGTAACAGGAAATGGTAGAGAGAAATATGTTGTGATGTCGCGGTTGCATAAATTAATTATCTTATCTTAAAACACAACACACAAAATAGTATAGAGCAAGTAAGGGATCGATTCCACAAGGAAGGTTTAAGTCATACTTTTATGTTAGATGATATGCAATTTAAGGGGGGGGGGTTTTAGACATTATCTATGCTAAAGCAAAAGAAAACAGAAAACTATCAAACAAAATTAAATAAAATCAGAAAATTATCAAGAGAACACACCTTGATCGCAAGCACACATCCAGCTACAGAAATCAGAATTGATCATGGAAACGAAACATCAATTTATATTCTGAATATTTATCTCTTCTTAACATTGGTTAGTTAATGGATCCATCATATAACTAACCCTAACCATCAAACAACCACAGTGTCCGCACTAGTAATTTAATTCAATTGCAGCCTTAAAAACTAGATAAGTTGATTAATCAAGAAAACATAACTGTCTGTAGTCTATGTTTGATTTGATTGAATGTTCTCTCTAAAATTAATAACGTAGATCCGCCACAATTATTAAACTCAATTGCTTCATAAGTTCATATACCACTACTCCGGTTTTGATATCAAACTTAGCAATAGATTGTCTACAATAATAACTTAAAGTCTGCTCTAGCAATTAAAATAAATAATCACAGGAAAAATAAGCATAGGAGAACAAATATATTCATCATATAAACTGAAAAGAAAAGGTAAAATAAATCTCACAATTCTTGAGATCCGAAGATTTCCGTGAACTTGCAATCAAGAAAAAGAGTTTAGCCTTACATGTTTGTTGAATAACTAATAAAAAAGAAGGAGGAATGCATGATTTTGGGTTTCTTAGAGGAGGGAGGTGTTTTTCTCCTCTTGGCTGGCTGCCCCCTTCTCTTCTCTCATTCTTTTTATATCTTAGGAAACCCTAGTCTCTATTTTACAAAATAGTCCTCCTTTAAATAGACAGTTTACAATTAAGTACTTCAATAACTATGTTTCTAAAAAAGAAGAAATAACCTTGTATAAAATCTTCAAGATTTGACTTAGAGGAGCTAAATTGCTTAAATAAAAACTTGGATGTCGGTTTAGATGCTTCGGAACGTAGTTTGGACTCGTTTTTTCACGAAACCTGTTTGCTGGCAGAATTCAGTTTTCATATTTAAAAAATCATATCTCCCTCATATGACATATTTTTTGGCTGAAATTTTGAGCGTTGATAGGCCTTTGAGTAAGGAATCCAAAACAATTGAGTTTGAATCAATTGGACTTCTGTAGCTCCAGATATTCAAGTCGGAATGGACTAAGGTCAACATTGGCAGATTGCAAGATTTGACTTTGAAGGCTACGATTTCCATGCTCTTCTTTATTTTATTTTCTTGCCTTAGATTTTCAAAAAGGTATGGATGTTATCTTTTTAATAACACTGAAATTACTTCATTTTGATTTTTAGAACTCACGCTCTGCACAAAACATCGACCGAATATTAAATATGTCAATTACCTCAAATTTACTCTTTTTTGCATCTTTCATCCAAAAGTGCCTTCAAAACATAAAACAAAGAATATCAAGATATTTTAAATATAAAACATAAGCAAAACACTAGTTAAATGTAAGTGAAACTATCGAATAATATGGTTGTATATGCACCAAACTGCAAAGGTTGAAAAACATATACATGTTTCATCTAGGTTGATTTGTTATAATTTGCACACTTCCTTTTCTTCATTGTAGTCGTCGATAGGAAATCAGGAGGATCTTCTAGAAATAAGAAACCATTGTCTTTGATTGTAGGAGTTACTATGTCTAGTGTCACAGTTCTATCAAGCATCAATCTTTACATATGCATTTTGATGAGAAAGAAGGCCAAACGGCGAGGTAACTAGACAACTTTTCCGTGTTTGAGTTGGGATTGAAGTTCTCCTCATGTAATTAGAAGTTGTCTTCTTGAAAATTCGGAAAGCCAGGAAAATGCTGAAAGAAATGCAGCTCTTCTTAATAGCACTGAGAAACGGGTCAAAAACTTGGTAGGCGCAGAAAAGTTCAAGGAAGAAGATAAGAAAAGGAAGAAGATAAGAAGAGAATAGATGTACCTTTCTTTGATTTAGAGCATCTTTAATACAAAATGCTATTTTAAAAAGTAAATTGATAAAATAACATTTTGAATAGTATAAATATAGCTTTTTTTTTATTATTATATCTATTTCAATAGAAAAAAAAACCATTTGAAGAGTTATTTATATTGGAGTAGAAGAAGCAAGTGTTTTATTATTTTTTAATAAGTTTGATGTTATTTTTTTGTCACATGGCTACATTTAATTGATTTATTTTTTTAGTGGCCCACTTTGTTGGTTTTGGCTATTTGGAGAGATATGTAGGAATAGTATTTGTGGGAGAGAAAATGTATTTTAGCATTTTGTTTGGCTTTTTCTTTGAAGTGTGCAAAATAAGGAAAAAAAAATTAAAATATTAGTTTTTTATTTTTAGCTATCCATTTAGCTTTTCTCCATTGAAGATGCTGAGCGTACTAGCTTCTACAGATTATTTTTCAGAAGCAAATAAGCTTGGAAGAGGGGGCTTTGGACCAGTTTACAGGGTAACATTGCATTAACCGTTGGAGTTTGTCTGGACAGACTCTCTAGAGTTTCAGGACAAGGCCCAGAGGAGTTTAAGAATGGGGTGGTTTTGATTGCTAGACGGCAACATCAGAATCTCACAAGACTAGTAGGCTAATATTGCATCGAAGGAGATGAAAAGATTTTATGAAATAAAACCTTAGATTCCTTCATATTTGGCTAGCCTCCGAATAAAGTCATCATTTTCAATTTATAACATAATATTTCCGACGTCATGGTAACTAATTTATGTTCTTTCGGAAATGGAAAACCTTTCAAGATAAAAATGTTGGCAAGCTACTGAGTCGGGAGATGCGTTTCGACATCATTTTAGGAGGTGCTAGAGGTATGTGTATTTGTTATTACGCTGTAGAGTATTTTTAAATTAAAAATATATTAAAATAACTTTTTTTAAAAATTTTATTTTTATTTTTAACATTAACAAATCAAAACTATAAAAAAAACACTAAAAATAAAATATTTTTTTAATATTTTTTTAAATAAAATATATAAAAAATAAACTATCACACTTTTAAATACATTATCGTGAATATTGTAGACTCTGGATTATTCAAAACTATAAGCGGCTAAGAAGGTCTTTGGTTTGAAGGTGTCTTTAGTTTTTTCAGTGGAAATCATATTAAAAAATTATTTTTAACTTTTAAAAATATGATTTATATTTTAAAAAATTATACCTTGAAAAAAAACCTACTCTAAATGCCGCCCAAACCTACTCTAAATGTCGCCAGCGTACACATTAGATTGAATTATTATCTGTCAAATCTGAGGTCTTTAGCTTCAGCGTAGTTGTTGTTCTTGAGATTCTCAGTGGGAAAAGGAACACAAGATATTTCAATTCCGAAGAAGCCCCCAAGTCTTCTAGCTCATGCTTGGGTAAACTTGAAAAATTTCAGGCATGGAGATTACGGAGAGAAGAAAAGGCTCTTTTATGCGTACAAGACGATCCAGCCGACCGTACGTCCGCCCATGTCAAATTCTGTTGTAATGCTTAGAGTGGGTCTGCTATTGCTGCAGCTGTAGCTGTTGTGTAGCGGTTGTAGTTGAAATTTAAAAATATTATTTTATAAAAAGTATTTTTAGTTGAGATTAGTTTAAAAAAATAAGTGTTTGGTTAAAACTCTGATTGAAATTGAGGTTGAAGAAAAAATAGTTTATCATGTTTGGTTAAGAATATTTTTAAAATTGAGGTTATAAAATAATTTTAAAAAAATATATTAATTTTAATGATTTTTAATTTAAATATTGTGGATTTAACTATTGCTATTACATCATGAAATAAATTATACTTAATATAAAATATTTTTTATTATTCCATGAAACTATCTACAATTCCATTACGTATGAAATATATCCGACAAGAACTATAGTTTTCATAATTTTTTTAGCGTGTAATAAAATTAGATAAAATATTATCAGGTATAAAATTCAATCTAAACTAATTTAAAAAAAATATTAAAAAAATTAACACACTAAAAAAAGAAGAAGAAAAGGTTCACGTAATGCAAGTGAATTGCATTGTTCACTATTTTAAAAGTGTATAGTGCAATTCTCTTGCATTGTTCACATGAACAGTATATTTTATGTTAATTGCAATTAACATAAACAGTGAAAGAAAAGCATGTGACAGCTACTTCTTCCAATCCTGCGTTGCAAACACATAAAATAATGGGGCTCATGAATAGTAATTAGTGGTTTTTTCTTTACCAAACACTTGACTCCTGTAATTTGCTTTAAACGCAACCTCTATTACGTAAACAAACGGACTCAAGCATCAAGCTTTCTTGTTCGCTGTTCCTAAGATAGAGAAATGAAGTAAAGGATTATAAAGAAATAGATTTTATGTGTTTTATTTTCTTAAACTTCTAGTTGTGTAATAGAAGTATATATATTACAAAAAAAACAAAATAGTAGTAGGAAAAAACAATATAAACGAGGCCTGTATCACAACTTGTTTGCAAAAACAATTTTTCTTGTAATTCACCAATAATGTTTTGTGAGAGTCCTTTCTCCTCTTTATTTTTCTTCAATTTTTTTTTTATTTTCTGTTATTGTTAATAAATATATTTATAATGATGAAAAGTTATTAATCATCATTTTTTAATATTATCTAATTAATATAAATAAAATTACCATGGATTGGGTTTGCTAGCTCAAATCCAGTTTCTTCACTCAGCTTAAAATCTTGCAAAGCTTCTCAATCTTCAAACGTTAATCGGTCCCATAGGAAGGTGTTTTTTTTTTTTTTCTTTTGTCACTGTAAGGTGAAACCTCATGTGTCTCCATGACATCATTCATGCGTTATCCTTCCGTTCAGCAATTGTAAGCAAAACCTTTCTCAAAATTTCACTATTGTACTTTTGTAATTCACCATTAAAATGAAATTTCAAAATATAATTTATATTATTTTTTAACATAAAATATCTGATTTGTCAATCAACCCCAAACTGAAGGTTAATCTGGTCAAACTTGGTCACCTCTAAAGAATTTTTTTAATTTTTTATTCAAAACCATGTAGTTTTAATTTTCTTTTACAACATCAAGAACTAATTTACATGGTGAGGAGAAAAGTTCATGTCTCCTTTTTTATTTATTTATTTCGGTCGATCAATTTTTTTTTTCATTTTGATCCCTTCACATGGCTTTATTTGGGATTTGATTTCGTAGTTGTTTTTTTGGTTGCCTTGATACTGAGATATCACAATATTGATGGAAACTTTTGGTGCTCGATTGATGCTTGATCTTGCAAAATAAAACAAAACTTGACTAATTTAAAACAATTAAGTGCTAAGGGGACACAATTGAAACCAAAATAAATACGAGGACTGGGATAAATAGATAGGATAAATATATAGATTGGCACGTGCAACACACGCACTAGAGTGTGGGAGACGCTCACTGTGTTTAGGTGATGCATGTAACATCATACAACAACCAAATGACATCTTCCGTGGTAGCATCATACAACGACCAAACACTATACTTTGTGATGGTGTTGGAAGTGTCAACGTGACAGTTAGGCTTTGACGAGCTTTTTTTTTTTTTTCTTCTTTCTCTTTTCTTTCTTTTCTTCTTAGGATTCATGTCGGCATGCCAAAATTTAAAGGTGAACCTATCATTTATTTTTATACCAAATTTGATCCTTATTCTTTTGATTGATTTTTGGTTTCTTTTTAATTTTTTTTATTAATCGT
Organism: Populus nigra; assembly: GCF_951802175.1. Lineage (NCBI taxonomy): Eukaryota > Viridiplantae > Streptophyta > Magnoliopsida > Malpighiales > Salicaceae > Populus > Populus nigra. The sequence continues at coordinate 15,112,166 of NC_084863.1, forward strand.
TTATTTTTCAATTTTGTCTCTCAATATTTAGTTTCATTTAATTTTTTATATCAACTTTGATCCTTTTTCTTTTGATTGCTGTTTATTTTTTGTATCATTTTCTTAATTGATTTTTTTTTCAATTTCATCCCTCAATATTTGGTTTCAATTTATTTTTATATCAAATTTAGTCCTTATTCTTTTGATTTCTATTTTTTTTTTGTTCTGAATCCATTTTCGACTGATTTTTTTTTTCAATTTCATCCTTCAATATTTGGTTGATTGAGAATTTTTCTTTGTGAGTTTTTAGGGTATGCTTTCTATGAGGTTAGTTCTAGAATCATGACTTGGGTCATGGGTTTCAAAAACTAACCCGACTTAACTTTGGATTTTTAAGGTCATTTTTATTTTTCTTTTCAATTTCATTCTTCAATAATGAATTAGTTGAGAATTGGTCTTTGTGCTTTTTTCTCACTTTCATTTCAATAGGGTTATCTTGATATTATGTTTTGGGTTGCAGGCTCAGCGAGTTAACCAAGGTCTTTATTTTTCATTGCTTTATTTTTAAATTGCTTTTTTTTTTATTCCCCCTTCAACATTGGATTGTTTGATAATTAAGTTTCATAATTTATTCAACTTGCTTGCTATGATGTTACCTTAATTTGACAACTAGGTCGTAGATTTGGCATGCTGACTCGAGTGGGCTCAAGTCAGGTGTTTTTAACTTTTTTTTTTAATTATTTTTTTATAAATTTTATCTTCTAATATTTGATTTACTGAGAACAAATCTTCAATTTATTTTTTATTTTACTTTCTATGAGGTTATCATATTCTCATTTATTTTTTTATTTATTATCAAATAAGATCATGAAGACCTTGTAAAAATGCTAGGAGGATATCTTTTTGCAATATCGACAAACAATAATATTTACGCTGATTATTGTAAAAAAAAAAATCATGTGATTCATTTATTGTTGTTGTATTTTTTTTATATATATTATTAAATTAAAAAAGCTTAATGAATTAAGTTGAGTGAATAATCATTATAACGGGTGCTACCGATTTAGTTATTGCCAAGACAAATTCAAACATGGGGATGATGTTAAAAAACTGTTTGTAAAATATTTACTTAAATGGCATCCAATGAATTTTGTAGATTTTCTAGTGTATGAAAAGAAAGATAGATCATTTCCTCGCTATTTTATTAAGCAAATTAAGAAAGTTGAAATATAAAACAATATCATCTTCAACCACCCTCACCGAGCAACCCCACTGCACAGTCGTCGTACATCTTGCCATCAATAATTGATCCCAATAATTTCAAGAAAAGGGATCATTTTTTCTTTATTTTTGTAAGAACATAAGCAACAGAGAAATATTTTTTTTCAAAAAACAAACTGGCCGCCCTGCGTTTGAAATTCCTACACTCAGTTATATGGATTCCATGGAGAATCCAAAACCATTTCAAAAAGCAAGGAATAACTGGCCCTGCCAGCCATCCAATCTTCTAAATGCTAAGGGTGTGTCCAAGCCATCGTCTAATTTTAACTGTGATGTTCTTTACAGACTGGCTCCATTTACTATACAAGAATGGTCAAGGAGGAATGGGAAGACGTGCGTTTCTCCATTGATTTGGAGTCAAGCCCAGGTTGTTGGCTATATCTGATCCACACATGATCAAGGAGATTCTCACAAATACAACTGCAGGGTCATGATGTAGTCTCCATCCTTGATCGAGTTTCCTACTGTTGCTAATTATGATATATTTTTTTTCTTTTTTGGGATTAGACATACCATGGTTAAGGAAAAATAAATCGAGATTTCTGACTCTGGCTTGGCATGGATCTTTGGAGGCAAACAAACAGAGGACAGAACACAGAGAGGAGTTGGGACTTGGTAAGTTTTACTGTTTTTCTAACCATGGGATACCTTAAAATGTTGATCACACGTCTTGAGTTAGCTAACCCGATGCACAATTTCCTGTCGTGCAGTGGATACATGTCTCCAGGATATGCATTGGATGGCGTTTTCTCAATCAAGGGTGATGTCTTTAGCTTTGGTTTAGTTGCACTTGGAACTCTGTGGGAAAAGAAATACGGCATCTTACAAGTCTAATCATAACTTTTAGCCTTTCAGCTTATGTGAGTAATCAAGATTTTTGTAGCCACTCTTTGTTTGTCTCTGCTACGTACTAATTTTGATTTTTGAAGTTTTCCCATGCATGGAGGTTGTGGAAAGAGGAAAAGGTACTGTATGGATAGAGAATTATGCGAAACTTGTGATGCCAATGAATTTGTGAGGTGTGTGAATGTTGGCCTCTTATGTGTGCAAGAACATCCATGGGATCGTTCAACCTTGTCGAACAAAGTTTTCATGCTTGGAAGTGAAACTGCATCTCTACTAACTCCTAAGCAACAGGATTTGCAGCGAGCAGATCCCTTTCTAGCACTGGTTCTTCTTCTAGTAAAGCAGATTCATACGTCGAGTTAACAAATACCTTGAGGACGATAATGGGGGGGGGGGGGGGGGGGGCATTTGGAAATCCTTTTCTCCTCTGTATCAATCTAGCAGGGCGTGTCATACTTCTGATCGATTTGATGTTTTTTGTCTAGTTCCATTTACTCAGAGCCATTGTCTTTAAAATTTGTCAAGTGAATTCGGATCAAGCAATATGAAAGGAGAAATTATAAAGCTGGAATATTATTTATGAAAAGTTTACAGAACCTAGACAACTTAAGAAATACAACAAACACAAGAACATATAATTATGCCGAATAGGTTTACAACATAAAAACTTTAATTTTATTATTGAATATTTCTCATAAAGTACTCTATATTTATAAAATATTTACAATTCTTTAAATAAATTAAAAAACTAAAACTAAACAAACTAGAAAAATTCAAAAATAAAAAGAAGAAATAACAAAATTAGCTAAAATAAGTGTTTGTGTTCAGTTCGGAGATCTTCCGCATCTTAGCTAGGTACACTAGCCGACCCACTATAAAACTGTACATATAGAATCTACTGAAAAAATTCGAGATCAATCCAATGGACATATCAATTGACTTTTTTGTGACAATCCATGCCTTCTCTTGGATTTAATCTTGTCCTATTTGATTATAAATATCCATGCAAGGCTATTCATGTAGCTTAGTACATTGACTAATCAGAATCACCTGCGTCAAAAGTTTCACAATTTCTTGTGTACCTGCAGTGATGATCTAAACAGAAATGGAGATGAAACAAAAAAAGTTGATTCTCACAAATCATAATGAAGATTGAATCACGAGGTTGATGGAAAATGCAATGGATTGTAGAACAAAATGCTAATGTAGAGAAGTCATTAGGGCCTCAGCTTAGGAGGCATTGTGTGATTTCAAGCCTTAAACAATGTTCTGAAGGAAAACCTCAGGGGCTCAAGGACTGCTACACTCATCCCACAGATTTCCTATAATATAATTTGAACGCTACAGCGGTGGAATCTTTATTTTTTAGTTTTATATATTGTCTCCTGTCAAAAAGAGAGAACAGTGAGTGAACCGTGGAGCATAAACATCCATGCACATTGACAATGGTCGTAAAAGGTCACCATCATAGGATAAAATATTTAGACTATAGATGCACCTAAAAAGCCAGATGTGCTTTAATCTATGGAGCCCCGCGTAATTCTTATTTATTTTTAACATAAAGATGAAGAAATTTGAAACCTACTGGGCCACAGGTAAAAAGATGAAATAGACATAAATCCGAAGACATTGACCTTTGTCACACATTAGCATGACAGCTTCCCTGCTCAATAATTCAACTTAATCTATTAAATTACCATTCAAATTACAGTTTATTATTGTTTTACCCTCTCTGCTTATTGTTTTAGTTGTTGGCTCAATGCCAAATACCGGAGTCGAGGGGAGCATATCGAGCGAAGCAGAAAGACAACATCTGCTTCTCTGTGATTTATTTCTTGTTTTTTGTCAGAGACGATTAATAGATTGGGGGTGCAGGGTTAATGCCTCTGCAGTCTGGTAAAGAGGTATTATGAAAAGATTATTAATACTCCTTGAATGACTTGACTAGAATTTCTTGGACGATTTAGGGTCGACTATAAATACATATCATGTAACTCTATTTTGATATAATGAAAATAAAAGCTTTTTACTTTTATGGATGTAAGCACATTGCCGAATAACATTAAATTTTATGCTCTTTTTAGTTTCTTCCCTATTACAATATTCATCTATAATTGCCACGAGTTTTTCATAACACTGATAATATCCGAGTGTTGGTTTGTATGTTCATATAGAGGGCTAGATACGAGGGGATTGAGTATTTTTGATGCACAAGTTGATCTGAGAATATTCATTATTGTTAAAAAAAGAGGGCTATGTTAATATATCTTAACTAGGTCAATTTTTATGTAAGTTTTGAAAACTAGAGTGTATTTGGTGATGTGATAATTTGCACAGTTGTAATTTGAAAAAGTAGTTTTTTCATAATCAAGATTTCAAGAGAGTTTTCTTTTAAAGAATCATGCAAAACTACAATGTAAGTTGATTAAACAAACATTTTCAAAACTGTGATCGAAGTAGTTTCAACTGCTCCTCATCATTGTGCTAAACAGACCCTTATAAGAGAGGGTGGAATCGGGGAATGAAAACCACAGGCTGAGGTGGAGTGACTCAGACCTGAACATTCTCAATGACGAGTCCAGGCATGGTAAATTTCTTCCGGTAGCCGATCCGATTTGGAACATGTATATATATATAGGCTTAAAGATTGGTCTATTTGTAAAGCAAGTTTGCGAAGAATTATGATGTGAAGCTTCATGTGGATTGTAACTAGTCCTTTAGACTAAACATTAAAATAAGCTGAAGATTAATAATTCTTACATGACAGACAAGTTTGTCATTAGTATTGTAATCATGCAACAATCCTTGACGAGTCATTTGATCAATGCACCCTGTGACATGCTGACTAAATTCAACTTTTTGAGGGCATTGTTGATAGTGGAAATCAACATCAAGGCAAAATTTTCAGATAGGACAAGACGTGCGAACTTTAATAGAAGATCCAGTAGAGATTAGATGATTAGATCTTTGGCTACCATTATAGACTGTCTAGTTAAGAGGAAAAATCTAACAACTGACATTCTTTCCTAATCATAGGTAAAAAGAAATATCAGAAGAATAATAATCATAATTACCAACTTTCCAAGACAGATGCTGCCCCCTACCTTCTTTCTGTATGTGTTTTTGTTCTGTTCTTTGCTTCTGCATTGCTTGGCAGGAGATACCTTAACAAGAAACAGTCCTATTAGAGACAGTAGAGGAGAAACTCTTGTTTCTAATGGAGAAAAATTTGAACTTGGTTTCTTTACTCCTAATGGAAGCACTGAAAGAAGATATGTTGGCATTTGGTATTACAAGTCCAGTCCACGCACGGTTGTGTGGGTTGCAAATAGAGACAATCCACTTTTAGATCACAGTGGAGTCTTCTCTGTTGACGAGAATGGAAACCTTCAGATACTGGACGGGAGGGGGAGATCTTTCTGGTCAATAAATCTTGAAAAACCATCCTCTATGAACAGGATAGCCAAGCTAATGGACACTGGTAACCTGGTCGTCAGCGATGAAGATGATGAGAAGCACTTGACAGGAATTCTGTGGCAGAGTTTTGAAAATCCAACTGAAACATTTCTTCCAGGGATGAAATTGGATGAAGATATGGCACTCATTTCATGGAAAAGTTATGATGACCCAGCATCTGGAAACTTCAGTTTTCATCTAGATCGAGAAGCAAACCAGTTTGTCATTTGGAAAAGATCCATTAGGTACTGGAGAAGTGGAGTTTCAGATAATGGTGGCAGCTCCAGAAGTGAAATGCCTTCTGCAATATCTTACTTCCTGTCAAATTTCACCTCGACTTCAGTCCGCAATGATTCTGTTCCGTATATCACTTCATCTTTGTACACAAATACAAGAATGGTGATGAGTTTTGCTGGCCAAATTCAGTACCTGCAGTTGAATACTGAGAAGACTTGGTCCGTGATTTGGGCCCAGCCTAGGACTAGATGCAGTCTCTATAATGCTTGTGGTAATTTTGGTAGCTGCAATAGTAATAATGAAGTGGTATGTAAATGTTTGCCTGGTTTTCAGCCTGTCTCACCAGAGTACTGGAATTCTGGAGATAATTCAAGAGGATGCACCAGAAGATCACCATTATGCAGCAACAGTGCTACAAGTGACACATTTTTGAGCTTAAAGATGATGAAAGTAGCAAATCCGGATGCACAATTCAAGGCTAACAGTGAGGTGGAATGTAAAATGGAGTGCCTCAACAACTGCCAATGTGAGGCTTTCTCATATGAAGAAGCTGAAAACACTAAAGGGGGTGAATCTGAAAGTGCCACCTGCTGGATTTGGACTGATGATCTCAGGGACATTCAAGAGGAGTATGATGGTGGCCGTGATCTCCATGTACGCGTATCAGTCTCTGATATAGGTAAGTTTTTTTCCCCTTTCTAAAACATGTAAAAACTCTTTGTTGTTTAATTTCTGCAAACATAGCTTTTGATGTGGATCTGCTTTTCAATTGGAGCTCTCTATAAATTTGATTTCGCTATTCCTCTATCAGATGAGGTCACTGGGCTATGGTTGCCCTTACACCTTACGATATAGTGAGTGACTCCAAAAATACTACAAACCTCACTGTTATTCTAAAAGTGATTCTAGTCCAACCATTAGAAAAGGATACAAAGATGGTGATCCTAGTCTCTGCAGTTTGCTTGATCCTACACTTGCTAAACTTTCTTAAGGCTATGATCATCGAGGTTTGAGAAATGAAATGAATTCCTTTTTCGAACATGCGCTTTGATAGTATATAACTAGATTGCAATTGTTAGTGTTTTTGAGTTTTCAGAACTTCTGTTTCTGCAGAATCAGCAGCAACAACTTGTGGGACTTGTGGAACTAACATGATTCCCTATCCCCTTAGCACTGGACCAAAATGTGGTGATCCCGCATACCTTAATTTCTACTGCAACCTCTCATCAGGCCAGCTTAACTTTAAGGCAAGAGGCGACACCTACAGAGTCACAAAAATCAATCCAGGAATGCACACATTTGTCATCCAAACTGAAACTGCAGATAGTTGCAAGTCCATAAAATCAAATGGAAATCTCTTACAGCTCAATCAATCGTCTCCATTTCATGTGATTAGATTTTGCAATGTTGATCTGGGTAACATTAGTTCAACTATTTCTTTCACGGGCGGAGACGAGGTTGAGATAGGTTGGGATCCGCCACCTGAGCCAACTTGTTTTTCTTCTTCAGACTGCAAATATTGGCCAAATTCAACTTGCAGTGCAAGAATAGATGGAAAGAAATTGTGCCTTTGTAACGCAAAGTTTAAATGGGATGGTTTGAAGTTGAAATGTACTGAAGGTAAGAATTCTAGAATTGCTCATAAGTATGGAACGATATGCCTTTTACGAGTTGTTTTCTGTTTCTGATTGCAGCAGGTCATTACAGTGAGAAAAAAGATGGTTCTTCAATAGGAAAGATTCCATTGTCTCTGATCATTGCAGTAGCTTTGATTAGTCTCATTGCTTTAGCTGTTCTCTCAAGCACCATTGTTTTCATATGTTTGCAGAGAAGAAGGATGCCGAAGCTACGAGGTAAGCAATATCTATTCAACAATGTCAATTGTTTTCTTCTACCAAGAGAATAACACTATCTTGGAAGACTTCTCAACGTGGATATGATGCTACTAACACGTCATGACATTGATATATGAGTTCAGAAAACAAGGGAACTTTTCCAAGAAATTTAGGACTTCACTTCAATGGTAGCGAGAGACTTGTCAAAGACTTAATTGACTCAGATCGGTTCAATGAAGATGAGACGAAGGCTATAGATGTGCCATGTTTTGACTTGGAAAGCCTATTAGATGCTACAGATAACTTCTCAAATGCAAACAAGCTAGGACAAGGTGGCTTCGGGCCTGTCTACAAGGTAAAGATATAATACTTTTGATCACAGTTTCTTTATCAGAAACCTCAAAATATGTTCACTGATGGATGCATCTTTCAAAAATTTGATGTCTGTCGGATTAGGCTACATTTCCAGGTGGAGAAAAAATTGCTGTCAAGAGGCTATCAAGTGGTTCTGGTCAAGGATTAGAAGAATTCAAAAATGAGGTTGTCCTGATTGCCAAGTTACAACACAGGAATCTTGTGAGGCTTCTGGGCTATTGTGTTGAAGGAGATGAAAAGATGTTACTGTATGAGTATATGCCGAACAAAAGCTTAGACTCATTCTTATTTGGTTTGTTCCACCTACTTATCTTCCTTACATTGCATAACATTAATATGTTGACTGACTGAAACTAAAGTCATTCTCTTGATTTGAAACGAAACCCTGCAAGATCGAAAGCTGTGTGTGTCACTGGACTGGGAGATGCGCTATAACGTCATCATTGGAATTGCTCGAGGGCTTCTTTATCTTCACCAGGATTCCAGGTTGAGAATCATTCATAGAGACTTGAAATCAAGCAACATTCTGCTAGATGAAGAAATGAACCCCAAGATTTCCGACTTTGGCTTGGCAAGAATTTTTGGAGGCAACGAAACTGCCGCAAACACGAACAGAGTTGTTGGAACCTAGTAAGTTCTACATTGATTGTAAAATCTTCTACTTTATTTAGACAATTTCATGTCTATTCCTTGACTTCTACTCTGCCTGTTATGCAGTGGTTACATTGCTCCTGAGTATGCATTAGATGGCCTTTTTTCTTTCAAATCAGATGTGTTCAGTTTTGGCGTTGTTGTGCTTGAGATTGTCAGTGGAAAAAGGAACACAGGATGCTATCATCCAGAACAATCTTTAAGCCTTCTAGGCCATGTAAGTTTCTTGATGTTAACCAGCAATTGAGCAAGTACAGCTTAGCCTAAAGAAATTGTTGCTAAGATGTTAAATGTGTGCTGCTAAAATTGGTACTGTCCTAGTGTTCATCAACTAACATAATGACATTTTCTGTTTCTAAACTATTCACAGGCCTGGAATCTTTGGAAAGAAGACAAGGCAATGGAGTTGTTGGACCAGACATTAAGCAAAACATGCAACACAGATCAATTTGTGAAGTGTGTAAATGTTGGGCTATTATGTGTGCAAGAAGACCCTAGTGATCGCCCCACAGTATCCAACATACTTTTCATGCTTGGAAGTGAAACTCCTACTCTTCCAGATCCTAAGCAACCTGCATTTGTCTTTAGGCGATGCCCTTCTAGTAGAGCTTCTTCATCTAGTAAACCAGACACAGTTTCCAATAATGGGTTAACAGTCACCCTAGAAGATGGCAGATAGAAAGAGTAGTTACTAATTATCAGGCTTTGTTGCCGTGTTTTTCCTGATAAAGAATATTTTCTAGCCTGCTTTATGTGTTTTTGATTTTTATTCTTACTTAACTGTACAATATCATTGATTTCAGGATTGCTAGTGATTTCAAGATTTTCCTGTTCTTTTCCCTGAAAGCTGAACAAGTCACTATTCCTTGTCAGGATACTAATATGCAGGTCCAGGATATTCTATCCCAGTGCTAGAAGTGGAGACGCATGAGTGCCAGAGAAAGATGAAAAGTCTCCATCTACACTCCACTCTGCACAGTCCATTCATGCATTGTCCCCACAGTCCCATTACTAATGAAATTTCTCCAAATGAAAGTTGCTCGTAATAAGTATAGTTTGACGGGCCTGGCCCCCATCTTTTGGAAGTGTAAATATACTATAGACGTTTTAGTGGACGCGAGTCTAAAGATGGCATGAATTGCAGACACTCCAATGAAACAGCATTTCAACTAAGAAATGATGATGGGCGTGGCCGCTACTTGATGATACTTCAACTTATCATATATCGTCCCATTGGGCTCTTAATCTACCTCATAATCACCAAACCTATATCACTTTCTCAGTCCATATTCCAATCAATTTATGCTGCAACCTTGCAAGCGTCACTTTGATGCTGGCATATGTCGGCTATGATAAACGTACTCCACGACAAGGCATCTTCTTTCTTCTTCTAGTCCTCTGCATCTAATGTCACAATCCGGAGCTCATGACCGGTAACACAAATATAGCACCTTAAAATATCTCATTTGGCTAAGCTTCATAACTTATATATTATTCAAATGAAGAATTCAATAAATAAATTAAAATAAACTCTTTCATAAAAAAATTAAAACAAATTCAAAATATAATTAAAATCATTCTATTCTATAGAATATCTATGAATAACAAATAAAAAATAAACTAATGACGTCAAGAAACAAATGAGGTATATTGACTCAAGAAAAAGAAAGAATACAACCAAAAAATCTTATTATTGAAACTGAACTAAAAACCTGAAAACTATGAATGGAAGAGTAAGTTCAAACACTCAGTAAGGATAATAAATATAATGCATGCTAATATACATTTTACACAACGCAGTTATCCGAGCAAGATAACAATATTTCTCAAGCAAGGGTAAGGAACGGTTGGTCAAATTTTAGAAGGTCTAGTGTTCTGGTTATCAAAGAGTTCTGTCCATTAACGGTTGGTCAAATTTTAGGAGGTCTAGTGTTTGTTAAAATAGTTCATAAGCCACAAAATAAATTTCAGAGGGTTGCAACAAGTAGTGTTTAGAAATAGTTTGCTACAATTAACCTCAGAGAGTTATGGAACCTTGCCAGGAGAGCCATGGGCACCAATCATATTAGCTAGCACAGCCTCGCACCTAACTGCATAGCACCAAACATAACAACAGAAGGGAAACGGTGCACAAGTTTACCTGATGCGATAAAAATCTCCGTGAAGCAACAAGAGTTACCAACACGTCCGAAAGCAGACATCGAATATTGAATATTTAAACAAATCAGTAACAACAATTACACACATTCAATGAAACACTTGGAACATGTCAATCATGCATTGAAAAAATGTAAAAGACGAGTGTCTCTATTGTTACTAATACGCTGATAGTTTCAAGCTGTCAGCGAAAAACGGAGGAAACTGCCAAGGATCTCTTAGTAGAAATGCCAACATAACCTATACCAGATAATAAAAAACACTAAAACACGATTTGAAGGAATTAATATAAAAGATTGAAACTCTAAACTTAAAATCTAAAATATAATTATAAAATCATACTGATTTATCTAATCGATCTCGAACATATCTAAAATTAATTAAACTTAACAAACCTGATTAACCCCAACTATTGGATCAACTAGTCGACCGAAATGACCAACTAGTTGACTGCCATTAAAAGCCAACTGGTCAACTGGCATCATCAAATTAACTAGTCAGCTAGTCTAGACCAATTAGTTGACCGGTTAATCAGGATTTCTAGAATCTCGATTTACCACTCTTCAAATCTGTAAATCTAAAAAACAATCAATTTGTTCTTCAAGATCCATAATTCTAGTCATCAATTCGTTTTAAGCCAACTAACACCCTAAAATATTTATTAAATATGTTAAATCATACAACTATCAAATCATAATAAAAACTCCAAACTCTTCTTAAATTTTTCAACCATCAAATCCCTAATAGAAAATTAACGAAAGAGGAAAATACCTATTTGTTTCTTCAACACTTTTTTAAACAAAAAATTAAGCTTAGAACTGAATTCCTTGGTATCGAAAGAAAATTCACGTTAGATGAAAAGAAAAGAAGAGAAGGGTAAATCAATTCTTTGGCAAAATTCTCTTTAAATATATGGGTTAGGTTAGGTTCTTGGGTTTGGACTAAACTTGAGTTTGGGTACACATAACAACATAATTACTATATATATATATATATATGATCGTCATTCTTGCTTGATTATTGTCCTTGATTGTATATATTGTTTTATGTTTCCCTTACTTATTTCGCTCTTATAATATGGGGATTTTGATTTGAACAATTTCAACAAAGATGAATTCTGTCACGACCCGATTCCTGGATCAATGTCCGACACATAGGCAAGGTTCCCCTCCAAGGTTCCCCTTCAAGGTTCCATACTTATACGAACCCAAACTTACATACATACATACTTATCCTTCAAATAAGTCAATCAGAGTTCAACGCAGCAATAACAACAAACTAACTTCATAATATAATTGAATTGTCATAATACAAGAGTTTATATAAATTTATAGTTTCGGAGCACTAACTAGACATAAAGGAAAAGGTACAAATTACAACCAAAAGAGCAGGTTCTGAAGGTCAAACAAAAGTGACATGTTATCAAGCTATAAGCCTGAAAAAGATAAATAATGAGAGGATGAGTTCAACAACTCAGTGAGTAATACTACAATGAGAAATATATATATAAGTATGACTCTAGGTTCTTATAGGAAGGTTTCTCAAATAGGCCATAACAAGAATATCATATGGTAAAACTCGTTAGAAAATCAAAATGCAATGAACATGAGACTCCGTACTATGGGATGATTAGTCCACACAGGTTGGTGACTCCCCCGACCAACTAGGGTTCAGATACAATGTGCACAAAGACTAACACTACCCTGTTAGCATGAGTATTCTGACTGACATACCATATGTTCATAATCATAATCAAATAGACATATTCATATCTCAAGACTCAACTCATGACATCAATCAAATGAGGAGCTATCAATTCAGAAGTCAATTCAAAATATATACTGGTTCATATCAAGAATTCATATTCAACAATTGATGATGCTTTATCATAACAAGGATAATAATCAACATATATATTATCAAGAAGCATGATCCAATTCATATTAACAAATTAAATATTTATAATATTTCTCATACATATGGAAAATTATCCACTCACCTGACTCGAAAACAAATAACACTCAAAAGCAGATACCGAAGGAAATCCTATTGATGACCCACTGGTAGAATATCAGGATTATCTGAATACAAAGGAGACATATTCAAGAATTACTCAAAAGAACATGTAACCTATTTAATACACTTATCTAAGGGTATATTCCATAACCCTAAATGTTTTTAGACTAAACTAGTTATTTTCTCAAAAACCCAAAATTAACGGTTTTCCCGAAATCTAATCCATAAAAAAACAAATAATAAGATTTGATAATAATTCACTAAATAACCCTTAATTATTCATCAAACCAATCTGCAAAAGCTAATATTACAGCTAGGGACCAATCTGATTTTCATATTTTTAAGGGTCAAAATGTAACTTTGTCAAATTGAAGGACTAAACTAAAAATATCATAAATTCATAACTATACTGGAATTCTGCCCTTAATTCATATTTTATTCTGTTCAGAATCTCGGAATATGCTCCAGGGACCAATCTGTAATTTTCTAAAGTTTGGGGACTAAACTGTAATTTCCATAAATTAAGGGACCAAATTGAATTTTCATCATCTTCAACTTCCAACCCAGAATTTTAACAGAAAACCCACTGTTCTTTCCTGATTTCTAACACAAATTCACCATTCAAACAAAATTATAACTCAAAATAGTCATTTTTATCTACAATCTTCCATAATCAACCCATAACATTCAAATTAATTCATCAATTAAACCCAAAACATAAATTTTTAAAACTTTAACATTTATCAAAACCGAAATTTAAGGTTCAAGAAAACATATTATACACATTTATACATTTAACAACTTAAATCTTACCTTTAAACTTGTTTTCTCCTAATCTCTTCCTTTTTTCCTTATTTTCCCCTCTTTTCTCTTCTTCTTCTTCTTCTTCTTCCTCCCTTCTCTCTCACGGTTTGCTCTCTAAGAACACAGCTCTCTCTCTCTCTCTTTTTACTTCCTATTCATATTTATCATCTTTTTAAATAATTACTACAATACCCCTCATTTTATTATACCTACTTTTTAAGCTTCTAAGGGCTATGTAGCCTTTTCCTATTTTCTTTAATTCAAAACGTTACAAATTCAATCGATGTCATGACATAATTGAATTTTTCCTGACTTTTTGTCAACTGCTGTTGTACTTACACTACGTTTGCTTTGATTATGTTCTTGCTGGTAGAGTTAAAGAATTTGTTGATCCTGGCAGAGTTGTCAATGGTGGAGAAATTAGTGGTGTCTTCTTAATGTTGGAGGTGAAGAAATTAGTGCCTTCTTGGTCTTGGAGATGAATGGATCGTTAATAATGATTGGGTTCTTGCTTACAAGGAGCACATGTGAAAGTCCTGATGGAGCTCTCACGTGAATCCATGTAGGGCTTTTGTGTGTTCAGGAATCTCCAGCTGATAGATCAACAATGCCGTTAGTGACTCTGATGTTGAGCAATGATAATGCTTTATTTCCATCTCCAAAATAAATGCTTTATTTCCATCTCCAAAATAACCTGCATTTTCAAGTCTTTGTCGTAGGATGTCTAGCAATTTGGCTGCCTTTTGTTTTCACAGCACATCAACTAGATATTCTAACAATGATTTGACAATTAGCCTGCCTGAGACTCGATAGGACTTTTCAGGTTTTTCAATTCTCTTGACAGGTTTATAAATTGAAGTTAATGAATTCAATCATCTAAAAGTTTTTGGATAGTACTGTCTTATGAATAATCTATCTAAATTATAAAAGCAAGTGCTTCACAATATAGGGCCTGCTCTGCCACTAAAAGTCCTTTATGCCTGTGGAGTTGAAACCATTTTGGCAGATTTCTATTTGCTGTAAGGCTTGTAGTGCTTCATATCCAACTAGCGAATCTTATTGCTTCTGTGGCCACAAATATTAGAAATATATGATTTAAAGGAGCTTGATTTTCTTTTCCCCCCAAAAAGTTGGTCAAATCAAGGAATTAAGCACATGCATCTTGCAGATGTATTCATATTTTTTATTTTGAACTTGGCTTTTAGCTTAACAGCATTACTGCAACTTACTGAAAGAGCCTTCCTAAAAATGATAAAAGGTACATGCATGAGGACCACATGGGAGATGGTTGGTTCAATGAATTCTTCGTAGCATTAACTAAGGGCTTTGAGAATTATACTGAAAAATCATGTCCTTTTTCAGAATATAGAAATGCCTTGTGCGCAACAAGTGTAAAATGTGTTATCAGAAGTTTTTTCTTTGGTTAGGTGTCTTGTCACCAAAACTTACCGACAAATGGCTATGGAGAATGAGATTTTTCCATGGTGGACATGATGCCTACCTACACTATAATGCAAAAAAGAAATGATTATGAAGATTACACTTTAGTTTGTGGTGAATGGTGAGATATCATTGGTTTGAAATATGGTACCGGCTTTTGTCTTTTTGGCAGCCAAAAAGTTCAGCTATTAGCGCAGTTTGTTGTGGTAATCGAAGGATTTTCTGCACTGCAAGCATCTCTTACTATCTTACTGTCACATGATGTGGTTGTGTGTTCTCTTGCTCCTTTTGTCAATCTCATCTTCTCTATTGCCATTCTGTGCAAGTCAAGGCATTATAGCTCCAGGAAAATACATCAGTGCAAACCAACCCATAATTTCTGCTAGTGAAACTTTTGCATTAGGTTTCTTCAGTATGAGAAATTCAACTCCAAGGTACTATCTTGGCATTTGGTATAACAAAATTCAGAAGAAAACTATTGTCTGGGTGGCCAATAGAGAATCCTCAACTGATTCTCTAGGAACTTTTGCACTCGGGGTTGATGGAAATCTTGTGGTTTTGGATGCAACAAAGAAGACTGTTTGGTCATCAAATGTAAAGGTCGCTGATTCTGCTATAAATAACACAACGGGTATGCTGATGGATAATGGAAACCTTGTTTTGAGAAGTGATGAAGCCGTCTTGTGGCAGAGCTTTGATCATCCCTCTGATACATTCTTGCCTGGCATGAAACTTGGCTATAATCGCAAAACTAATCAGAGAAGGCAGCTTACTTCTTGGACAGATGCTGAAGATCCACAACCAGGAATGTTCTCTTTCGGGATAGGTACGACTGGAGGTCCACAGTTTTTAATCTGGAAGGATAATGATCCTTATAGCCGAAGCGATGTCTACAGCAATTCTGTGTCATTAGCGAAGTTATCCAAGTTGCGACCATTTGCTTATTACCTTACTTTAAACTTAGAAGGTGATGACATTTATGTCACTTA
This sequence comes from Populus nigra, assembly GCF_951802175.1. Classification (NCBI taxonomy): domain Eukaryota; kingdom Viridiplantae; phylum Streptophyta; class Magnoliopsida; order Malpighiales; family Salicaceae; genus Populus; species Populus nigra. Next base: position 15,128,232 of record NC_084863.1, read on the forward strand.
CAGTGCCTCAGAAAACTCGGCGATATTAAGGGTCACGCTAGTCCCAGATGGGCGAATTGAGTTGTTGCTATGGCAGGAGATAAACAATGATTGGCTTTCTATGTGGCAGTGGCCTTCTACTTACTGTGAATTCTATGCTCAGTGCAGTCCATTTAGTAGCTGTGATCCAAAAGGGTCTCAGGATCATTGCAAATGTCTGCCAGGTTTCCAGCCAAAAGTTCAGCAAGAGTGGGATATGAGGAATTGGACTGGTGGCACCTGTGTGAGGCAAAAGGCATTAAGATGTGACAAGGATGATGGGTTCTTAAAGTTGGTAAATATGAAATTACCAGATCATTCATATATATTGGGAAATATGAGTACCAATGATTGTGAATCCAGATGCCTACGGAACTGCTCTTGCGCAGCTTATGCATATTTAAACGCGAGTGATGGAACTTCAGGGAAATGCCTGAACTGGTATGGGGATTTGATGGATCTTGTACAGGACTTTGTTGGATCAGATCTTTACATTCGTCTTCATGACAGAGACCCGGGTATGATCATCTCATTTCAAGTAGCTTAGCTCAACATCTGCATTGAGCTGAAAGGATTAGGACTACTTGTCCTGTTCATTAAATTTTGTTAACAAACTGATAAACCTTTTCTTTTATATGCAGTTGGAAATGTTAAGAGTAGTGTTAAATTTACACGTAAAAACAAGCGCTCGATTATAATTGCAGTAGCTGCAGTTTCTATAGGGCTTCTTTGTGTTCTATTTGGCTATTTCATCTGGAGAAAAAGCATTGGAAAACAAGGTACCTTCTGTATGTTTTCGTCACACACACACTCCATATAAAGATGATGCTCGTTAGCTGTTCTGATTTACTCTTCGGCCTAACATTAATTGATTTCCGACAGAGAGAATTGAAGAGACTTGTACTGGTATGAACACCAGCATTGAACTCGGAAAGAGTGAGACAGAGCTGAACATATTTAGCTTTAACCAAATAGTGGCCGTCACTAATGACTTCTGTGAAGAAAATAAATTGGGAGAAGGAGGTTTTGGCCCTGTTTATAAGGTAGTACTTCCAGTTCAAGGAAATTCTGCATCCAAAGTTTCAAATTTACTTGATTTCTGTTTTTCTTTTTTGTTCTATTGATCTCTTTACTGAAGCTGTGAAGGTTTTTTTCTGAATCTGGTCTACAGGGGAACTTGATGAATCAAGAAGTAGCTATAAAAAGGCTTTCAAAGAAATCTGAACAAGGGATTGAAGAGTTCATGAATGAGTTAAAACTTATTGCAAAGCTTCAGCACACTAATCTTGTGAGGCTCTTAGGTTGTTGTGTTGAAGGGGAGGAAAAAATGTTGGTATACGAATACCTGCCGAATCGAAGCCTGGACAAGTTTTTGTTTGGTAAACTTCTTCTCTGTCGAAACAACTCGAATATGAAGATTAACCTGGTCTGAACATCATCAATAGATTGAACAATTTAAACACTGCATTTAGCAGATCATGATGAAATGTCATATGACCATTTTATTTCTCTGCAGTTCCACATTGCTATACAAATTCAGAACTGATTCTTTTTAGTGATTTCTTCTATCAGATCCATATGAAAAGGCAAATCTTGATTGGAGCAAACGTTTCCGGATCATCGAGGGCATTGCTCAAGGTCTACTCTACATCCACAAGTACTCTAGATTGAAAGTGATCCATAGGGACCTAAAGGCAAGTAATATATTACTGGATGAAGCAATGAATCCTAAGATTTCAGATTTTGGAATGGCAAGAATGTTTGGTTCAGATCAAACCGAAGCTGATACCAAGCGGGTGGTCGGTACCTAGTAAGTTCACAGATTGCACATAAACTTCCTTTGACATCAATCTGATTCTACTGATTATGCTAATATTTTGCTGCTACTAATTCATAGCTCAACTGTGCAGCGGCTACATATCACCTGAATATGCACTGTATGGAAAATTCTCAGAAAAATCAGATGTCTTCAGCTTTGGAGTTCTTTTATTAGAGCTAGTGACCGGCAAGAGAAATATTGAATTTTTTGGTGCCGAGCTCCCTCTAACCCTTCAAGGATGGGTATGTGATTGACTTTCCTTCTTTGTTCTCCATATGCTAGGAAAACAAGACATTAATGTCTTTAACATGTTTTCAGGCATGGGAATTGTGGAATGATGATAGAGGACAAGACCTTATCGATCCGTCGATAAGGGACACTTCTGAATGTTTCGAAAGAGCTCTCAAGTGCATCCATGTAGGGCTTTTGTGTGTTCAGGAATCTCCAGTTGATAGACCAACAATGCCATTAGTCGTTCTGATGCTGGGCAATGACAACGCATCACTTCCTTCTCCAGAAGAACCTGCATTTTCTAGTATTAAGCGTAGGAAATCTAGCAATGTTGTTTCTTCTTCTTCTTCTGATCACAACACTTTAAGCAGTTACTCTAACAATGAGTTGACAATTACCCTGCCTGTGGCTCGATAGGACTTTTCATTTTCATTTTTTTTTTAATTCACTTGAGATGCTTACGAATTGATCTTTCAATTTCCCTGTAGTACTGTCTGGAAACGCAATATCGAAATGTAATGCAAATGGAGCTTTGGTCTGTACTTTCTCATCACTTGCACTGAGCCATATGGATTTGTACAAATGCTTCAGTGAATTTTATACGCAGTTGGCGATGATGGAAATAGTTCTAACTTAGATTGAATACTTGCCACATTGCATTCCATTTCGCTAATCATTTCTTGTGACAGATCCATCTGAAAAGGTAAATCTTGACTGGAGCAAACGTTTACGAATCATTGAGAGTACTGCTCAAGGCCTACCTTACATCCACCATAAAAGAAAAAAGAAGAAGAAAGCAGAAGAGGGGGATGGAAGAAAGAAAACCTTCACAGCTCGATAACGATTCTTGGAAGTAATATCTACCATAGCCATGCGTAGTTTCTTGGAAGTCCTAGTCAGAAAACTTGCTGATCATCTATACCTTTGCCTCTTGCATATCTACTTTACGTGCCCAAAGCATTCCAAAAGTTGAAGTTTCCAATTCCGTTTCTGCGTACGTATGACATGATCACCATGGTCGACGGCAGCCCACACGTCATTGACACGGCCCTTCTTTAGGGCTGGTTCCTTCCCAAAGAAGGAAATTGAAATTGACATCTGCTCTTTGTCTATTATGTTTATATTTATTCCATGAAATCATGCGTGAACGTGTCAAGAAGATGTTAGCCAATTTTCATATTCACATATGACTAAGTTGAAATTGATTTTATTATGTGAAATGTGAAGGTAACCTATTCTTTGTTTAATACTTTAATTGAGTGTCAAGAATTCACTTGGAATTAAGATTTGGGCCATTTGTTCGGTTTTTTCTTTCACTTGAATTAAATTTATTTTATTTACTATAACACAATTAAGTAAAAAATATATATTTTATTTATCTACTTATAATAAATAAATTGAATGAAGAAAATATCTATCATATTCACCTGTTTATTAGTTTTTTTAAAAAATGTATTTAATGGGTCATTTTTACTCGGTTTTTGTCACATAATATAAAAAATAGATACGAAATAAATATAACCATGTTTGATTAGAAAAATAAATATAAAAATATAAAATAAATTTATTTTTATAAAAATTTTATAGTGAGATTTACATTTTGAAGCGCAAAAAAACATTCCATTTATCTTTATTATCCTTGAGATCATACACTAATTTACCCGGGCATAAAACCCTTTTGTACATTAATTCACACCTTTTTTTTCCATAGAATAATGAAAAATTTAGAAAACAATCTTTAGTTATCACTTTTCAAAAAACCAGGTTGGATTAACTGATTTATCTTATAAATATAAATTTAAGATATTATTTATTTTTGTGTTTCAAAAATATTTAAAAAAAATTAAATTTTTTTTATTTTTTATTTACTTTAATTTAATATTTTTTAGTGTTTTTGTAATGGGTTAATATAAAAAATATTTTTAAAAAATAAAAAAATATTATTTTAATATATTTTTAAATAAAAAAATACTTTTTAAAAAATCATAACTACGTTTTCATGTGATAAATGATCCAGGCTTTTTCAAAAGTGATTTTAGGAAAAGTTTTCAACAAGAAAAATCAAATCTGAGTCATCTCACTTGATTTTCGATGATAATCAATGCTTGTGTTCAGGCAAGATACAGATGTACTTATGAACAGTTGATGCTGTCCTTTCTCCTTCCTGCCTCTTTCTTCCTACCCTGCATCAATGGATCTACTTTATTTTATTTTATTTTTGGTTTCTAAAGATGGAAAGAAAGATGGGTTATCGTGTCGACATCGCATCATTTTTTATTTAAAAAAAATCCCCATCGCATCTACCTAAGATTATAAAAACTTATTCTTATAGATGCATTAAGTTATAATCGTTTGAGAAAATAATTCAATTTTAAATAATGTATAAAATTCAACTAAGAATATTTTTTTTATTATAAAGAGAGGACAGCATTTATGACTCTTAGCAAACTATCAACGGGAAGATCATGATAGAAAAAATAATTTCATTAATACAATATAATATTTAGTGTAAATAAAGTTCGGATTGAAAAATATATTTAATGGTGAAAATTATATATAGGAAAAAAAAAAGACAATAAAAAGAAAGGGTACCCTTGTGGAGACAGTCGTGCAATTTTATTTTTTTCTGTGGCTTTTCCCAATTCGTAATGAAGTCAAAACTCAAGAAAAGCACGGATTCACAGACGCAAACTATATTAAATGACCAAAAAACCCTTGGCAACCTTCTGCGCAACAGATGATACTGCACCCCGTGTAAGGAATCAAAGCCGACCAAATTGTCTGTCCCTTCGCTGTCACCCGTTGTAAGACCATAACCCTTCAGTTCCTTCCTAGAAGATCCTCTTCCTCCTTTCCTCTCCTATATAAATGCACCGATGCATACCTTTCCACTCATAAATCACATAAGAATCCAATCTTCACGCTTGTTTTCAGAAGAGTCTTGATCAAGAATGGCAGGAGTTGAGAAAAGAGTAGATTTTGAAGATTTGTTGCCTGTAATGGCAAACAAGCTAGGTGGGGAAGGTTTGATAAACGAGCTGTGTAATGGGTTTCAGCTGTTGATGGATAAAGATAGAGGGGTCATTACTATGGAGAGTTTGAGAAGAAATTCGTCTTTCTTGGGCTTGCAAGATTTGAGTGATGATGAGCTTGCTAGTATGGTTAAAGAAGGTGATCTTGATGGTGATGGGGCCTTAAATCAAATGGAGTTTTGTGTTTTGATGTTTAGATTGAGTCCTGAGTTGATGCAAGAATCAAGATTCTGGCTTGAAGAAGCATTTGAGGAGGAGCTCAAGAGTGATGGGCTTTGAGTCATGCTAGCTGCTGGTGATGATCATCATTGTTTCTACGGGTTTTCTTTTGCCATTGCAAAGATTTGTATGCAAATAAAAATTAACACCGCCTTGATATGGTGCTGACCACTTCAGTCTAGTTTCTTTGTTATTTGTTTTCTAATTTGTTGTTATTGATGTTCAAAATTGAAAGGAGAATACTTAAATACAGAAGCATTATTTGCAGGGAAATTTGGTGTTTGTGTTGTTCTCAATTCATAATTTTATTAGGCTATTGTTTTAAAATAAAAAAGAAATAGAGACGATTGCCCACTAATCCACCATTACAATTAACAAAACATGCCATTACTCGGATTCGAAATCTCTTTTTGGGAGATTAGACCTGCCCAAGGCCCCATGTTTTTAGGTGTCTTATATAGTCCCTTAACTTTTTGTAGTAGTCAAATTGGTCCCTAATACTAACAACTAACAGTGACCACTAATTACTAACCATTCCATTTACTCATATTTCCCCATAGACCACTAAAGAGGTAGAATAGGGCAAGGGGTAACCTCTTATGATTACCCATCCTAGAGCACAATTCTCAACTAGGTTCTTAAAGTATGGTTTTATCAACTGACTTTTAGGCAGAAGGGCTTAATTGAAAATTCCAGATGCGATTGGGACCTTAATTGAGGGAAACAAAACTCCAGGAACCCGAATCAAGATCACCTCTTAGGCTCATTGCTTATACGAGGTCAATTACCATGTATCTTTAATTTCATTCATCTCTAATTGCAATCATGCATCGGGCTATTACTTTGTGAAAGGTATGGTAGGATGAACAATAAACTAAGGAGGAAATAAATTGAAAATGTTTTCCAGGATGTATCTTTAATTTATGGGAAATTAAGGGGGAAGAGACCACGAGAATATATAGACGTTGTCATACTTTGAATTGATCTTGGAAGCTTTAATCCATGATCTATTCAAACCCGTTATCACTTTAATAACCTTAAATTATAAGTTGTTGTGTGTATGGTTGTGATGCGGTAGGCAGACAAAAGCTACGGCAAATCCAAGATTGGTGGTCAAGTTGGCACCAAGTTCCATCCTCCTTCCATCCCTCAATGTTCTTCTTCTTCTTCTTCTTCTTCTTCTTATTATTATGGGAAATCTATCAGCTTTACTAAGGGAGGTAAAATTCATCCATCAAGAAAATTAACGAAAACTAATAGGCATTGAAAATACCCTTAAAAAAAAAAATTTAAGCTTGAGGTCAAGGAACGTTTTAGGTTTTTCATAATAGTTTTTTTTAATTAAAAAATCAGCTACTTTTGTATTTAGCTAAATAAAAAAAATATGTATGTATGACACACTTGGGGCACATGGGAGGCGCCTATGTCCTTCGATTGTGCGATACCTCACAGCATTAAAAAATAATCTTATGTCGTGTTGTTGGAAGTATTGTTTTGTTTTATTTTTGTAGGTGTGATGAGTGTCTCCGATAATAGTCTAGTTTGTTGTCAGTTGATCTTTCTTTTTTATCCCTTCTTCTTTTTCTCTTATTCCCTCCTGAAAATTACAGTTTGACCCTCTTGGTTGTTGATATTTCAACTTCAGTCTCTATTCTTTTGATTTTTTATTTTTTATGTTGGCCTCTTTATAAAAGTTTTATTTGTTTTTAATTGCATCATTAAATCTCAATTTATTAAATATTATATTCTCCAATTTGGTTCTTTTTCTTTGGGTTTCTAATTTTTTGCCTTGACCCTTTTGTAAAAGTTTTATTGGTTTTCAATTTTATTTTTCAATTGAAATTGATGGTATTATATTTTCTAATTTTGTTCTCGCTATTTTAATTTTTAATTTTTTTTCTTAGCCCTTTTGTAAAATTTATTATTCTTTCAATCTCATCATTTAATTACAACATTATTTTTATTTTTTATGTCAATTTTGAACCTTATTCTTTTTATTTTTTTTCTTTTACTAAATTGATTTTTTTTCCAATTTCACCTTTCAATTAAATATAAATTTATTTTTTATTTTAATATTTATTCTCATTCTTTTAATTACTATTTTTTAAAAAATATTTTTATATAATTGAATTTTATTTTCAATTTCATCCATCAATATATAATTGATTGAGAATTAAACTTCATGATTTTTCTAGATTGAGTGCTTTGGGTCTAATAATCTGGGTCACAAGTTTGAAAATTTAACACATGATTTTTTTAGAAAAAAGAGCTTTATAATTCTTTTTAGTTTTTTATCGAGTTATTCCAATCACATGATTTGAGTCGCGGGTTTATCAGAATATCTCAGGTTGGCTCAATTCTAATTAGTGAGGTTATAAGTTTATTATGACTGGTTTTTTATATCCTTGTTGACTTATCACGTTAGACACGGGATCGATCGAATATATTTTTATTTTATATTTTTTTTAAATATCATTTTTAATAATGATTTAGTCAAATTATGTTTTTACTAATCATCTGGGTTATCTTTGGACCTGTCAAATTAATCAGGTTGCATTTGATTAATACCACATGGTTAATTTTTTTTTACTAGAAAAAATGTTAGCAATGCATGAATTTTTTTAAAAAATTTAATCTGACTTACAATGAAGCGAGAAAAAATTATATAATTAAAAGAGTTAATTAGTAGCGACTGACGTGGGAAAGGCTTATTGTCTCATTTAATCTAGTTTTCTTTTGTTCTTGCTTGCTTTGAATGTCACTATTCTTGGTGCGGGCATTTTGTGGTGCTAGCATTTCGTTGAAGGCTGAATTATTTTTTGTATAATAATATTCATAAAAAATATATCAAAATAAATTATAAAATTTAATTTTTAATTAATTTAATGTTAAATGATAAATTAAAAAAAATTAATTAAAACAATTTTAAAAAATAACCTAGTGAACCTTCATCAATCTATCAAAGTGACCTATTAAGATTTAATCTTTAAAATATTTCTGCCTGTTAAATTTAATAATAAAAAAACCTTAGTTGGCAAGTGATTTGACCTACTATTTAACCCACTATTTAAGATACCTGATGAATATTCTTATACATACATCTCTTGACTTTGAACACTGGCTCTTTCTGCCAAGGTTTTACGAGGAAAAATAAAACACAAGCTTCTTCCTTCTGACCCGGGTAAATCAATATATATATATATATATATATATAATTCCAATAAATAGCCGGGTGGTTATAAATTGAAATTTGAAGCAAACTATGGATTCTTCATTGTTATTTTCTTTGGACTTCGAACATTGTGTTGTGAAAGCCATGTACAACGTCAAAGTCAATGAGAGTTTTTAATTTCTCTTTTAACAAATGTATTTTCCACATTTTCCCTAATATCTATACAATTTTCTTACGTCATGTTATACGACTGAAAAGTATATATTTTATTTTTTTTAATAATTAAGGTATCATTGTATTAATTTTTACATAGTAAAATTATTTTTTCTTAAAAAGATTGTTTATAGCTAGATTGACATATTTATGAGATTTTTGTCTTCATCCTCCCGTGAACACAAATGAGTTGGATCATCACAATAATGTCTTTTCATGCTTTTATATTTGAAAAAAAAAATCAAATTTATATTTTATATTCAGATCTTGTTAGTTTCTTTTTAAAAAAATTGACGTACGTAGTTATTTAATTAATTCCATTTATGAGGGTATTTTAAACTTTCATTCTAATATAAAATGTTGAATGATCCCTCAAAATATGTGACTATAAGTCGGGTCAATATAGCTCAAAAATATTTTTTATTCTTCTTTTTTTGTTTATCTTTCCTTCTTATGTCAATCTTTTTTATGGAATAAATGTCGATATAGTTACTTTTGTGATATTTAAATATCATATTTAATATAAGTTCGACAAGTAGAAATTGAATTATACAATAAAGTGATTTTTGTAAAGTGAGTAGATGATTGAATTATACAATAAAGTGATTTTTGTAAGCTTCAACTGTGGATGAAATTGTTCCTCAAAACAAGAAAAAACATGAACAAGAGAAATTGACTCCAAAATTCTTGCTAATTTTGTCTCTAAATAATTTTTAGAACAAATTTTGGGCCAGGAGCTTACAACCCAGAATTATGAGAAAGTGGTTCATAACTTTAACAATGAAGTAATTGGGCTGGATGATGGATTCAATCTTTCGGCAACCTAGAGCAGTCATTTCAAATTTCTAGATCACATATAAATTTTTTTCTAGCCCGTATGTAAAAGGGATTTCTTCAAAAATTATTTGGAGACCAAATTACCATACCAAACAAATCAATCACATTATTAAATCCCTTGTATTCTTAGTATATAGTTGTTGTCTCAAAAAATAAAATAAAAATAAAGACAGTAGTGATAAAGACATATTTATATCTTTACTATTTTTATTGTCTCTTATACTTTTTATATTTTTTGATCAAATATTTCTCTCTTTATTTTCATCTATTTTTATACCAATCAATCAAATTATATCCTGTTTTAATTGTCTTTCTAATACCCAACTCTGATTTATGGCTTGAAATCTGGATTTTCGAGGGTTAAAAATGAAATTCATTTTTTAATTCTCTTAATAAATAAGGAAAGGAAAATGAAAATTAAAGAAAATGATGAATGACAGCTTCCATCTTACCAGCTAATGAGATCGAAGCAAGTCCAAAAAGGAGGAGAGTCTCCCTGTCCCACTACTAAAGCACAACATCATGCCTAAAGCCAAAGTGAGCAAATATATTGTCTTTTAAAAAAAAAATTGAATGATGTTTTCATAAAAAGTAAACTCCAACTCAGTATCTACACTTTTTATTTGTAATATAATGATAAAAATATTGATAAATTAATGTATTAATTTTTTTATTAACAAGGGTATCTGAGTTAGTTTGCATGTATTTTGACTAATCTCACGAGCCCTGAAGTTAATGACTATGTAAACCTCCAGTTATTATCATATTAGTAACAACAAAACTAAAACCTAAAATTATATATATAAAAAATGTAATTCCGTATTACTAGATCACCTACTATATAGTTATATATATATATATATATATATATATATATATATATATATATATATATATATATTAAGGCATCACTATTAATGTTTACATGGCAATGTAGCCCATTGGGAGAGGGGCACGACGAAGGCCTCGTCTAGTCGTTTCAAACCCACAGCAACTTCTGGAAAAGATATCTTGGATATGGCATCGGATGATCTTATCGATGGGATTTGCCTGCCATTTTTTCTCCCCTCACCTCTTGTGCTTGGGGTTGCTAGTCAAAAGAATATTCATACCAATAAAATCCAACTCCTTTCTACAACATAAACAGAGATGCGGATAATATTTCATGCATAGATAGTTAATTAGGAAAAAAAAAAGATTTTCAATTCTATAATGTCTAAAGAGCTTGTGCCTCTTATAATCACAATCAATGTTGGTGGCATTTTTTTTTATCATTTTGTATTAAATGAAGAAATATGAAATAATATATTTAAAATCTTGAAATTAATTCAAAGATATTAATTATCACATCAATACCCAAAAGAAAAAACAAAATCTATGAATGGTAGGAAATCTAATTTGTGGACAAAATAAAGGAGGCTACACAAACGAACATAATTATGTTTCCCTTTTACATTTATCCTATCGGAATCAATTATAAAAAGACACACAACATCTCTCTTTTTAGATTTACTTGTCATATACAGTTAACCCATGTTGTCTCCCAAATTACTTTATATATATATATATATATATATATATATATATATATATATATATATATAGAGAGAGAGAGAGAGAGAGAGAGAGAGAGAGAGAGAGAGAGAGATTATAAATTAAGTACTATCTAGGTTTTACATATTGATCTTTAAGTTCCAACACTCCGTGCCTAGATATTTATTAATGTCTAACTTTGTAACTTGTGAAGTAAGCTATAGAAGATTTTACTAAAGACTACATTCATTAGTATATCTACTAAGAATTGAATTATCTTGACTTTGAGTTTTTTTTTTAATAAAGTTTTGATCTACCTTAACATGATCTATCCGATTATGTTGAATTGGATTATGAGCTAACTTTATGGCTCTCTTGTTTCAAGGTTGTCAATTCCGTTTCGTTTCGTTCGGAATGGCCGAAACATTTTATACCAATTCAAAAAATAAAACAAAATGAAACAATTTTTATCTCATTTGAAATCTCAGTTCGTTCCGGATTTTTCATCTAAATTCCGGTCGGAATATTCCGATTTCATTTCACATGTTCCGTTCCGGTCTTGAAAAGTCATTGAATTAAATTGAACATAGTTTAATTTAATTAATTAAACCACCCAATTATAAAAAGTTCTTTTTCATTACTATTTTCAATAACAATGATATTAATAATAATATTGAAAATTATTATTACTATTTTCATTAACAATGATATTAATTTTTTAAAATTAGATTTATCACTAATATATATGGTTTATATTCATGTTGTTTTTTTTCAAGTTTATACTTTATAGGAATTTGAGCAAAACAAGAGATGTTTTAGATCCCATTAGCCTTGATAACATTGACATAGCTTTACATTTAAAATATATGTGTTAAAACATTTTAATTTCATAATATTTTGATATTTTGTTTAAGTTGAATTACTTTAAGTTAAAGATCTATTTAATCTTGACTATTTATAAATATTTTAAAATTTGAAATTATATTTGTTTGACATTGTGTTTGTATTACATAATTTATAATTAATTTATCTTGAATTTGAATTATGTTTTTTGAATATATATAAACAGTACAACCCCGAAACGACACGCCGAAACACTCCGAAACTGAAATATTCTATTCCAATTGAAAAAACAAAACACTTACCGAAACAGAATTGACAACCTTGGTTTTCATAAATTAGTATAATTTACCACTTAATATGTAGCCAATTTCAATGAGTAACACTTTCAGTCATAACATCTCACATAACCCTTTGGTCATTCCTTTAAACTTTACCTTTGCTTCTTACTTTTTCATGAAATAAGGTTACCTTCATAAAAGTAAAATAGCTTAATGTGGATTTTCTATCTTTAATGCTTTTTGCCCAACCTAAATTTGTATACCTATTAACATTTAGGTGCCTATTTTTAGTCGTTTACTAATAGCTGGTTTCAAATACCTAAGAATCCAATTCACTAAATTCATGTGTTCTTCATTACGAATATGCGTAAACTAACTTATCAAGTGTACAATATAAGACATATTTGGACTAGTGTGGCCGGACAAGTAGATCAATTTTCTAACTAGCCATTGACATCTCTTTTTATTAACAAGAATTTGATCGGGATATTCTCTAAGACCATGATTTTGTATTATTAAAGTGTCAGCTAGTTTACTATATAACATGATTGTCTTTGAAAGCAAGTCCATCATATACTTCATTTGTGATAAGAATATTTCTTTTACTAATTTGGCCACTTCAAAGCTTAAGAAATATTTTAATCCCTCAAAGTTTTTCATTTCAAATTTAGTTGTTATGGTTTTTTTTTTTAATTCTTGAAATTTCTTCTGCATTATTGCATGTAATTATCATATCATTTACATATATTATCAAGGCTATTACCTTCTTCCATCTATGTTTAAGAAACATTTTATAATTTATATTATTTCTTCTAGATCCAAATTTTTTCATAATTGAACTAAATTGTCAAAACTATGCACGAGATGATTATTTAACCTATATGTAGCCTTTTGCAACTTACATACTACTCTAATTGATGAGTCTATAGTGTATCTAAGTGAAATGTCATATCATCAACATATATTATCAAAGCATTTTTTACATCAAACTAACGTAATGGACAATCTAGATTTGCTATTAGAGACATTAGAACCCAAACTATATTCAACTTTACTACCAGAGAGAATGTCTCATAACAACCTATACCATATGTTTAAATATATATTTTTGTCATGAGTCTTGTTTTAAACCTTTTAATAGTCCAATTTGCCCTATGTTTGATAAAATAACACCTGTTTGCATCCTATAATTTTCTTTCCTTAAGGGAGAGGAACAATACTCCAAATCTGAATATATTTTTTTGTAATGCCTCCTTCATTTCTATCATTATTGTCCAAGTCCACTCTTGAAAGAAAGGTCTTCTTGCAAATTGCTAGGAACATATAAAGATAACAACTAGTGTATATAAGTTTGTAATGGTTGTGGTAGCTTCTAGAAAGATAAATGGTTGGTTAATGGGTACTTGGATTTACTGTATATTCTAAAGAATACTGATTTAGTAGTTTCTCATGATTATAACTGAAAGGTAGCTAGTTTATATCCAATATAATTATCTATTAGATTAGGAGATGACGTGGAGTGTATTGCCCTAGAATTATTCTTAGAAAATTGGTCTTCTAGTACTTATAAAGAGGGGAAGTTCATTTTCTCTTGTATCAATAACCTATTATTGGGTTGGTCCCAAGCTGATACCTTCATTTCATACACTGTTAAAGTATAAGTTCATCCATTTTTCCTTTTTGTTATGTATCTCCTTCTAAAGAGGATATATAGAATGAGGAAGATGAGAAATATTATTCTAATTCCAAGAAGATGACATACATGCATTGGGTAGGAGGATGGTATATATCAATGATATCCTTTTTGATATGTTTTATATGCTAGAAAAATATAACGAACAACGTATGGATCAAGCTTTGTGTGTTAGTTTCATGGATATGAATAAAGGTAACACGATCAAAAATTAAAAGAGTAAGCATTAATATGGGTTGAAGTCTAAAAATTAAACACATTTGAAGGCATTCAATTCATTAGGTATATTGCCGTGATAAATACCTTATTCTAGTCATATCGTGGAAAATAGGCTCTAATAAATAGTGCCCTAACTGTCTCTACGATATGTCTATTCTTTCTTTCCGTAATACCATTTTGCTGGGGTGTTTGAACACAAGATGTTTTATGAAGAAAACAATATGTAGGGAAGGATTTATAAAATTCATGATTATCATACTCTCTACAATTATAAATATTGATAGTTTGAATATTAGATGAAAATGGATTTTGAATCATGGTATGAAATATCATAAAAAAACTTAATACTTCATTTTTATTTTTCATTAAATAGAATTAAGTCATGAAAGTGTGGTAGGCCTATAACCCACATGTTACTAGATCAGAATCATACTCTGATACAATTTTAAAAATATCGTGTGTGTGAAGGTTTACTTTTTATTAATACAAGGTAATACATATATAGATATAAAGTAATATCTAGATTTTAATTACATATTGATTTTTAGGCTAGAATCAAGGTTTATAATTGACTAGAATTTTTTAAATAAGAAATTCATGCCTCTACAATTTCATCTTGACAATTCATACCTATGCAATCTTGAGATGTGGTTGCAGGTGAAAGAATTTGGGTTATGGTGCATTAGAGGTCAGTAATAAAAAGACTTCAATCATTATCACATCCTTATTAAGGCCTTTATTATGTTGGGAACTAAACTAAGAAATTTTTAGACTATAGGAATTCATCCCCGTATTCCCAAGTCATCATCCCCAATCTTTTCATATATCTAATTTATTTTTTTGGTATTTAATTTAATTTTTATTATGATAAAAAAATAGTTTAGAGAGTGAAATTAAAAGAAAGAGAGAACAAGATACTAAAAAATAATAGGGAAAAATATGTAAAAGAGGAAAAAGAAAAATAAATTGGAGGATTAACCAAAATTAAAAAAATTATTGAAAAAGATCCTACACATTAAGAAGAGTAAATTTAATTAATTAGGAATCCATAATCAAGAAGGAAGCAATATAATTGTCTAACATTATTTTCCCTGGTAGTTTTTTCCTAATTTGTAGCCATTCAAACAAAGAAGGGACACACACATCAAGATTAAATGAGAGACTCTTGCAAAAATTGTAGCCAAACAAAAGATCTAGCAAAGAGAGAACAAGAACACAAATAAACCTAGCCTCCCAAAATTGTGGACAACCTAGAAAATCAACAGCATAACAGCCTTTCCAGCCTCTAATATCCCATTTCCGATGGAGGTGGCTAACATCACTCGGACCAGCCGGAAAAAGGAGTCGTGCTCGTCGTGGAGAAATCCATGTGCCGCCTTACCCTAACAGTCCGTGAAGTACATGCATCAATACTGTTTTTTTTTTTTTTTTTCTAGTAGTTTTTTCTCTGTCCCAACTGACTCCAACGACATGTAAAGTTTAATTTTAAACCTTAATATGTGATTTATTTTTTTAGAATAATTTGTGATTTGTTTATTGATTTTAGACTCTGGAACGTGTATTAATTTGTATGTTGTTTTGGATAAATTCAAGATGTGCATGTGATTTTTTTTTTGTATTTGATTATGCTTGTTCATATTAATTGAATTAGTTGAAACATTAGTTATTATTTACGATGGATATATTTTGTGAAATAATTAATTTATGATGGATTAATCGGAATTGTATAACAAAAATAATCAAGACAAAACCTGAGTGTGAAGATTAGGCTTTGTTATGAAGTTTAAATTCTAAATCACTATCCTAAGAGTTTTTACCTCTAATAAATACAAGTATTTAGTTTAGACAAAATATTAGCATATATGCATAATATGTATTTTTATTATTAAAATTAAATAATAATACAACTTACTTTTGATATGATGTTCTAGGATAATTTTCATTTTCTTTTTAATATAACTAACTTCTTAGTTAAAAATATCTGAAAATCAATTAAAGTTTATAGTTATTATAAAACTAGAATACAACTTTTTATTTTTATTTTACTCTCTTTTACGTAATAAAATCACCGAGATATTTTGTGAGACTCGACAATATCTAGAAAAGCAAGCTATTCTACCTTGAAAATTCTTGGCTAATCGATCATTGCCCTTTTAATTAGTACTATTTGTATTGGAACTTTGAGTCATCCATAATCTACACTATTGTTAAAATTTTCTACTATGTTAGGGTATGCTACCTTCTCATCTCCTTGATAAATGTGCTCCCCACCATTGTTTTGTCTCACTAGCTAGCTGTCGTCATCTCTGGAAAATAAAGGCTAAAGGGCATAGAAAATTCCTCGCAATAAGCTCGCTCAAAAACGAAAATGTCACCTCCACATGTCTACAATGATCTCTTAAAAGACAACGATGGTTTGTGCTTACTTTTTTGTCAAGCCATTGTTGGCTATCTTCGGTCCCTCGTGTTAGCCAAACTTACTACATGAAAAGATGGGCAGAAAGGCACATCTCACACGACAGGGTGAATTTGGCCATAAACGTCTTTAGTCTAAATCATCGAAAGTTTAAAGTTGTTGAGGAATTTTCAGTTGGATTAAACAAGTACAGTAGCAAAAGAATCCAGGAATTAGAACTAAATAGCTCTGTGCCAAAAAAGATCCAAAATAGTCATTATTTCATCTCTTGTACATGGATACATCTAGTCATGCCTAATTTCAAATTTTGGATAAGTATTATCCCATTCAGCATGAATACTTAATTCATCTTTTGCTCCTTAATTTGATGTTAATCACTAATTTTGTTCCAAGTTCAGGTCACCAATATGTGTGCCGACAGTCTTAAATGTTGCTGGAAAGTGCTCCTTGTATGGCTAATCATCATGCTTAATCTGTCTGATTCAAAACTTCCATGCCCCCATTGATAACGACGAGAGATAATAATTCTTGTCCATGGGAGTCTCGAGAAGTCCTCCTCTTCCTCCACCACGATGCCTGAACGAAAGTTCATGACCACTGGCAAACCGGGGTAAAAATATTTGGGGTGGCTGAAAAAACCGTTGACATACAATCTTTGGTTACTGTGTTGTAATAGTAGAGATAAAAATAATTGTGATAGAGAGGACATGTCCTCGTATCTTTACTATTTTAAAATAATAAAAATTCATTTTAAAATTATTTCATAGGCAAATTTATTTTTATATCTCTTCTTACTAAATATGTTTTTATCTCTTTGTACTAATTTCTTCTATCTTAGAATATTAACCAAACACAACATAGGAACTCAAGGACTAGGATGCATATGAGCTAGATTTTCTAAACTTGGGGACTAAATATGGGGGCGTAATCAATGCTTCTCAACTGAATGACTTGATTAGTTGACAACTAATTAAAAATAAATTATCTTGGAATGAAAAACTAAGTTTAAACCTCTTTTTTTCTAGTTTTTTAGATGTCATCATGCACCATGATTTCAAACTACTCATTTTAGCTGATATTATAGGCATCTTGACTGCATAAATGAACCGAGGAATTCTGGCGAGGCATTTCAAATAATGCCTTTACATAAAACCTACATTTGTTAGTTATTAGAATTACAAAAGAAAAAAAAAACTAAAACAATTTTTCATTTACATTTCATTGTGAGTCGTATAATTAAATTATTATTTTGCCTTTAAGGAAAAAATTCATTTAACTTGGTTTTAGGAGTAATATATATATATATATATATATATATATATATATATATATATATGATCTATTAGTCATTATCGCTTTTAATGGAGGGACAAGTAAGTTTTTTTTATATTTTAGATGAATAATGTGATAACTTATATACCCTTAAAAGGACAACAATTTAAAACCAGAGGGAAAGGACATATGCTCATTTTGCCATTTGAATGCGCAAAAAAAGGGATTATATTGCCCTTAAAATAAAAAATAATAGAATTTAATTATATTTGGAGATACATATATCTTTTCCGCATAATTATTTTGTAATTATGTATTTAGATACAATCAATTAAGTCTTTGACCATAGATAACATAATGATAAAAAAGATGATTGGCGTGTGTCACACACACCAACAAGTGGAAGGCGCTCATGCTCTTTGAGAGCCACATATTATGTCTCTTGTTGGTCAAATATTATCGTCACCAACAACATTAAAAGCAGCAAGTTGTCCTCTTTGTAGTGATGGAACGCGTGTTCATGAAGAAAGTGTGGCTGAGTTCTACTAACCATTTTTTCCCTCTTTTTTTTCTTTCTCCTAACGTAGAAATTCGCACCAGCTTTTTCAAAAATCAATTGTGTCCTCAAGTTTGTATATCAATCAATTTTGATCATTATTCTTTTGTTTACTATTTATTTTACTTTTAATGTCTTTTGAACCTTTTCTTTTATATTTTGTATCTAAGCGTTTTATTCATCTAATTTTTATATTCAATTTTATCCTCATTCTTTTAATTATTATTTTTTGTTTTTATTCTTTTCTTGATTTTTTTTTTAATTTCATCCCTTATTATTTTAGTGAGTTTAATTTTTGTATTCAATTTTGATCCTTATTTTTTTATTGCTTTTTTTCTTAATTTATTTTAATTTTCAATTTAATCCCTCATTGTTTTTTTTCCATTTATTTTTTATGCCAAATATGGTTCTCATGATTTTGATTGCTATTGGTTTTGTTTTTAATTTTTGATGATTAAGGATTTTGCTTAGTGATTTTTTAGTGTTTGCCTTATATAGTGCTTAGTGATTTTTTTATTGCAAGAGTCGCTCATTTAATTTTGATTGCTATTTTTTAATTTCATTATTTAATTTTAGGTTGTTAGGCCTTTAGTTTCATGGTTTTTTTTTGCTTTTCTTTATATGAGGTTAATTATCTCGATCTCATATTCTAAGTCGCGGGTTTGCTTGGTTAACCCAAGTTAATTCATATTTTTTTTATGTTTTTTAATTTGATTTTTTTATTTTTTTTCTTCGACATTAAGTTATTAAGCCTTGAGCTTTTTGGTTTTTCGACATATCATGGATCTTAGTTTAAAAAAAAATTGATTTTTTTCCAATTTTATCATTTGAAATTACATTATTGAGTCGTCAACTTTATGATTTTTTTTTCAATTTTCTTTTATGTGGAGTTATCCCAGGTTGCGGGTTAGTCAAGTCAACTTAGAGGATTATTTTTTACATTTGTTTTTATTTTACTTCGGTCTTTTCTTATAGGCTGTTATTTTTAAATTTAATTTTTTAATCCTAATCTTATATCACGGATCACAAGATAATTGAGTTAACATGGGTTAACTTAGGGTGTATTTTTTAACGTTTCTTTTTTTATACTATTTTTTTTAATTTTATTATTTGACATTAGATTCTTAGGCCTTGAACTTTATGGTCCCCTCCTTTTCATGGTTGACCTGGACCGTGATTTAATTAAATTAACCCTAGTTTACTTGATTTTTTTTATTGATTTAACTTTGTTTTTTATTCTATGTCCTTTATTAAACAAATATTTTTTTAGCCCAATCACATATTGTGAGTAGCGGGTTGTCGAGTGAGCCTGGGTTAACTCTGGGTTTTTTCTTTGATGATTATATTTTTTTATTTTTTTCTCCATTTTATCATTTAAAATTAGATTTTCAAACCTTAAATTTTATTATTTTTTTATGTGGTTACCTTAATTTATTATTTAAATTATAAGTGAATCAAATTAATCAAATTTAACTCGAGTTATTGTTACTTAAATTATTATTTTTTTATGAAATATTTTTTTAACCTCATCTGGCGGTGTACTGCAGAAAACTTATCGATATCAGACGCATAAGAGTAATTCTGATTTGTTCTTCGAACTAGGGTTCTATAGCAGTTGACTATATGACAGACAAAAGTACCGTGCAAGAACAGTTACTAGACATAGACAGGTACCAACACGTACCCATTCAACCCACCAGGAAGAAAAGGTCTTGCAATATCAAGAAAGTAATGATCATTAATCTCCATAATTATCATCCAAAATGTTGAATCACCTTATAGGAGAATCACAGAGAGGAAGGCTTTGCGTGATTATTGTCATCATGCATGTTAAAATTGAAGCCATTGAACACTTTATAATTATCCTGGAAAGGATGAACTTGGTAAAAAATGGAGTACAAGCCACGCCATATAAAAACATACATCAAATCTTTGAAGATCCCTTAATTATGGGTGGCGTGCTGGATAGATTTGTTGAAGGAAATCTTAAATTAGTCACTGATATATTGACCAATTCTTAATTGCATCCTAAACCAAAACATTTGATCAATTGGGTACTTAATGTTTCAAGTGTTACGAAACCTAGATTAATTCAATTCAACTGAAAATGTAGTGACTTCACCATCTAATCAAATAACTCATCAAATCAAGCTTAAACATGTGAAAACTTGACCAAATCTTGTGGGTTTTGTCTTGGTACCTTCATTTAAAAAAACAAAACAATTGTATATTATTGTTCAATAATGTTATGGTCTCATAAATAACCCATCAGTTTAATCGCTAATTCACAATTTAATATTTTGGTTGGGTCATTATCTGGATCAGTTATAAAAAGATTGGATATGTCATTATGTCCCAAGAAGAAACTTAAAATCTAAATATCCAACCGTGGAAATTAAAAGAAAAGGAGGAGGAAGAAGATTTTTAAACTAGAGATCTTGATATGATAGCAGTTATTTTTAATCATGCTAGGATTCACTTGGGAATATGATTAGACATGCATGGTTAAAACTGTATTTTATTTTTATCATAGTTTTGAAAGTATTTTATTAATCAATATATATTTTTAATAATTTTATAATATTTTATTAAAAACCCTCTTTTGAAATTTTAATTAGAAAAAAACTAATTTTTTTAAACTTAATTTTTTAAATTGCAATCATAAAAGCTACCACCTTAATACCGGTCATTAATTTGGCTTCCCAATATATCCTCTCATAGAAATGCTCAACATTCATGGTTTTTTTTCTTGGGCATGTCGGTATCAAATCGATCCAAAAAAGTTAGGTAAATTGTCTATTCTAGTTGTTGCATATTGAAGTGATGCATGGCTAAGCATAGAAAATGGTAAAAGCTCAAGTACTGAACTGATCGGTTGTTGAGAGGTCAAATTCACAAGTCCTTTGCATTTGTGTACTCGCGTGATTGTGTGCGATATCATCAATGATCCATATTGTTCCTTTACACAAGTTTGGGTAATCACACAGTGAAAAGAATTAAACTACAAAATTCTACTACCATGCATTAAATATCAGCATGATGATGTATGTATATTGTGGCCAACTTATGAAGAATATTATTTTAGTGCAAACACATTAAAAAAAAAACTTATGAAGGATATTTTATTATGGTGAGAAATTTGTAGAAAAATACATTTCTTATATTTTTCAAATCTCTCCCATTTCTTCGAAGTACTCCATTTCTATGCTGGCAATCTCTTTCCATTCTATTAAAATGCCGACAGTAATTGAGATATATCTTTGTCAAACGTTAATCAACAAGAGAGTTTTGTTTGTTTCAGAAAGAAGCTAGCTACTTCAACTGTTATGGTATGCGTGGGAAAGTAGGTTGAGAACATCTTCATCATTGAAAAAAAGAATTGAATAGTGCTATTCGTTATGAAAGTCTTTCTCATCATACTGTTAAAAGTTTTTGTTTCCCACGAGTGGATGGAGCTAGCTCTGCGGCAAAATGGTTGGGGAATGATATTTTTGCCCAAGTTAGAAACATAAGTTTCATTCGTGTTGAAGATATTATCAAATCTACTAACAATATTACTGAAGATAATATCAAATTATGATCATATTTGCATAAAAAATTACTGATACTTAAGATAATTATGATCATATCTACAAAAGATATTTTAGAAATTAAGTGCATATCTTATCATTCATTGCATCATTAAATATAACATTTTTTAATCAAGGGGTTGTAATATACATAGGACTCTGTAATATATATAAGACTCTGATGTAACAGTAATTTATAAGTTTTTTCTGCAAACTATTCTGCAACACTTCTATACAATTCTCTCCTTATTCTCTCATCTTTGCATAGTATCAAAGCCACTGACTCACGTCACACAAATAGCTTCTTCCTCAACAAACATTTCTGATGCTGCCACCAATGGTAATCCTTCACTTGTTTCTTCTCCAGCTATAAATGTTACAAAACTCTCAAAAAATAACTATCATGTCTGGAAAGCACAATTAATTCCTTTCTTTCATGGGCAAGGTCTCTTTGGCTACCTTGATAGAACCATTCTTATCCCACCAAAAGAAGTCTTTATAGCTGGAACGTCCTATGTCATTCCCAATCCTCTTTATGAACATTAGCAACGTCAAGATGCCATAGTAATTGCTATTATTTTCTCTACAATATCAGAAAACATTCTTGTTCAAGTGGTTTCTCATTCCACCTCTGTTGCAATCTGGTGTGCCTTAGCTAAATCCTTCTCCTCTCAATCATGTGCTCAGGTTATTCAACTCCACACTGAACTCGTTAACACTCGTAAAGGTGCACAATCAACACATGATTTTTTCATGCAGATCAAATGCATGACAGATGAACTTGTTGTTGCTGGTCATGTTCTTCATTGTGATGAAATCATCTCATATCTCCTATGAAGTCTTGGACATGATTATGATTCTTTTGTTACAACCATCACAACCAGCACAGATCCTGTCACCCTAGAAGAAGTATATGCTTTCTTACTCACAACAAAATCATATTTATTGCACAACAATCAACCCATTGTTCAGCCAACAGTTCACATTGCTACTCGTCAACCTAATTCTCACCATTACAAAGGGCGAAATCACTACAGAGGATGAGGATAAAATTACAAAGAAGTTTCCTTCTATAATGAATCCAATGGCAGGAACTCATTTCATAGAGATATTATGATATGCCAGGTATGTGATAAACCTAAACATTTTGCAAAGAGGTGTTATCACCGGTTTGATGTTACTTATCGTGACAATACTCCCAAATCTAACAACCTTTATGGTCTAATGGCTACAACCACTGCTACTTTAGAATTTGATTGGCACCCTGATACAGATGCTACACATAATCTCACCAATAACATGGCCAACTTGAATATGCAAAGTAATGATTATACTGGTACAAATCAAGTCCTTGTTGGTAATGGTGCATGTTTGCATATTTCTCAAATTGACTATTCTATTATTACACATTCAAAAATGCCATTTGTGTTAAAACAATTGCTTCTAGTCCCTGACCTAAAAAAAGTCTCTTTTCAAAAGTTTTGCAGCGACAATCATGTGTATTTTGAATTTCATGATCGTTTTTTTCTCATTAAGGACTACTCGGGGAAAATTCTTCATCGCGACACCTTTGAAGATGGTTTATATTCATTCTCCAGCCTGTCAGACACCTTTCCTCCTCATGCACTCACAACAGTGCGCGTTTCTTACCAATTATGGCACAATCGGTTTGGTCATGCCTCATTTCCAGTTTTTCAAAAATCAATTTCTGCATTTACGTTACCTATTGCAAATAAAAGACTTCCAGTTTGTTCAGATTGTCAACTAGCTAGAAGCAGTCAATTATCTTTTAAAACCAGCAATCATAAATATGTTAATCCTTTAGACATAGTGCAAACTGATGTTTGGGGACCAACATCTATCTTATCAAACAGCGGAACTCGATATATGTATGTTTTTTAGATGATTGCACTAAATCCATATGGTCGTTTCCTCTAAAGTTAAAATCTGATGTCGAAAAAGTGTTTATGATCTTTAAAACTTATGTTGAACGACAATTTAATTGTACAATAAAAAATATCCAATTTGATTGGGGAGGCGAATATCACCGAATATCTACACTCCTAACTCAAATTGGAATTTGTCATCGTAAAACATGTCCATACACCCATCAGCAAATGGGTGCAATTGAACGTCGTCATAAACAAATTATTGAAGTCGGTTTTTCATTACTTTCACATTCTAACCTTCCGCAACAGTTTTGGGAAGATGCTTTTCTCATGGCCACTTATATTATCAATCGTTTTCCTACTCCTATTTTCAAAAAAAAAATCTCAATATGAAATTGTTTATTGTCATACACTTGACTATCATTTCCTCAGAGTTTTTGGTTGTGCCTGTTGGCCTTATCTTCGACCATATAACAAACACAAAATAGATTTCAGATCTAAAAACTGTATTTTTATTGGTTATAGTTTGAACCATCATGACTATAAATGTCTCGATCTTACAATAGGTAAAGTTTATACATCCTGTCATGTCGTTTTTTATGAAAATAGTTTTTCATATAAAAGTCCTGCTCAAACACCTTCTATCTATCAAGACTCTGATTCCACATTGATACCATTTTCAAATACTATATCTCCTCTGTCATTAACATCTACAGGTTCTCATGCACCTTTGCCACACAATGATTCACGCATGCCAGTATCTTCATCCTCTTCAGATCATCAACCACCAACATGTACTTTCCCTAACTTACCTTCCATACTAGTCCTAAATCCAACACCTACTATTCTGGCTATTTCAAAAGCTCATCCAATGGTTACCAGATCCAAAAATAACATTTCCAAACCAAAAAGAACACCCGATGGTAAAACTTTATAACCTCTACCTCAAGCACTACATGTCTTTACCTCTCCATCCTTCAGAGAACCTACTTCATTTACCGAAGCCTCCAAATCTTATCATCGATGATCTGCGATGATGCTGAGTTTGATGAATTGCTATAAAATCACACTTGGGAACTAGTTCGTCCATCACACCATTTTAATATCATTAGCTGTCGCTGGATTTTCAAGATTAAACGACGAGCTGATGGTATAATTGAAAGGTATAAAACCTGGCTGGTTGCTAAAGGTCTAGGGTTGGATTTTTATTAAACTTACAGTCTAGTTGTAGAACCTGCAACTATACAACTTGTTTTATCTATTGCAGTCTGCAACAATTGGTCAGTTCGTCAACAAGATGTCCAAAATGTATTTCTCCACAGTAATTTGACAGAAGTGGTTTACATAGACCAACCTTTAGGTTTCAAACATCCTCAGTTTCCTAACCATCTGTGTAAGCTCAAACGCTCCTTATATGGACTTGAATAGGCACTTTGTCAGTGGTTTTCCCACTTTGTTACTTTGTTAATACAATTCGGGTTTCTTGGCAGTAAGACAGATTTATCACTCTTTATGTACACTAGAACCTCTAGCATCATATACACCCTTATATATGTTGATGACATTATCATCACTAGCTCTAATGATGTAACTATTACAGATATCATTCACCGACTACAACAGGAGTTTGCTATCACAGACCTTGGCTCTCTAACCTTTTTTTTTAGGCGTTGAAGCTATCTGTGATGATACAAGAATCTATCTCACTCAATGTAGATATATTGCTGATTTTCTCATAAAATAAAAAATGGATGGTGCCAAGGCTTGTTCCACTCCAATGTCCATCGTTGTGGCATTGACAACCATTGATGCTGCATAATTTGATGATCCAACTTTGTACAGAAGCATTGTTGGGGGCCTTTATTATTTCTCGTTCACTCGACCTGATATTGCCTTCGCAATCCATCACGTTAGCAAGTTCATGCATCAACCAAAATAATCACACTTGAAATGTATAAAATAAATTTTGCGCTATCTCAAACACTTAATCTCCTATTGTTTATTATTTTCTCGTAGAAGTTCCTTCACATTTCAAATGTTCTCTGATACAGATTGGGTAGGGGACATAGATGATTGCCGATATATTGGTGCTTATTATATGTTTCTTGGATCTAATTTAATCTTTTAACGTAGTAAACAGTAAGCTATTGTTGCTCATAGCAGTATAAAGGTAGAATGCAATGCTCTTACAGACACTGCTGCCGAAATCCAATGGTTACAATCTTTAGCTGCAAAACTTGGTTTAAGACTATCTAAAGGACCCACTCTTTGGTGTGATAATATTGGCGCCACGTATCTATCCTCTAATCCGGTATTTCATGCTTAAACAAAACACATCAAGATTGATTTTCACTCTGTCAGAGATCTTATTGCCAAAAAAATATTGATCAACTTACTGTCTAGTCATGATCAGCTAGCCGACCTCTTTACCAAACCACTCTCTGCTACACGATTCAACCTTTTGTGCTCCAATCTCAATGTTCATGATCTCCCATTCAGATTACGGGGGCGTGTTGAAGATATTATTAAATCTACTAACGATAATACCGATACTGATACTGAAGATAATATCAAATCGTGATCATATCTGCACAAGAGATTATTAATACTGAAGATAATCATGATCATATCTGCAAGAGGTATTCTAGGAATTAAATGCATATCTTATCATTCATTGCATCCTTAAATATAGCATTTTTAAATCAAAGGATTGTAATATACATAGGACTCTGTAATATATATAGGATTCTGATGTAACAATAATTTATAAGTTTTTTCTGCAAACTATTCTGCAACGCTTCTACATAATTCTCTCCTTATTCTCTCATCTTTGCATGGTATTAGAGCAACTGCCTTATGCCACACAAATGGCTTTTTCCTCAACAAACATTTTTTATGCTGCCACCAATGGCAATCCTTCAAGATAACCCAACATAAAAAAAAATAAAAAAAATCACAAAGCTCAAAGACCAATAATTTAATGCAAAATAATGAAATAAAAAAAATCAACCTTATAAAAAAATCTAGGAAAAAAAATCTGAATCAACCTGAGTTAACTTGACTAACTTGTCATTTGGGATATAAGATCAAGATAACTCAACAAAAAAATGGAACAAGCAATGAAACCAAAAGCATAATAACCAAATGTCAAATGATGAATTTTAAAAAATAATAAATAATTTTTAATATACAACCCTAAAAATGGGCCAAACTTAATCGGGCTCTAGTAATGAGACAATGATTACTCTGTAGAAAGGCAATCGTAAAAAAATAACAATGTAAAATTTTCAATTGTAAAACAATTTTAAACTCAAACAATA
Source organism: Populus nigra (assembly GCF_951802175.1). NCBI lineage: Eukaryota > Viridiplantae > Streptophyta > Magnoliopsida > Malpighiales > Salicaceae > Populus > Populus nigra. The sequence continues at coordinate 15,155,361 of NC_084863.1, forward strand.
TGGACCAAAATTGGTATAAAAACAAAATGAAAGAAAGTGATTAGAGATTAAATTGAAAAACAAAAGAAATTAAGAAAAGGATAAAAAAAACATAATTGAAAGAATGAGGACCAAAATTGGACAAACAAATAAAATGAAATAAAATGTTGAGGGAAAAAATAAAAATAAAAAGATAAATTAAGAAAAGGATAAGAAAATATAAATCAAAAGAATAAGGACTAAAATCGAATTAAAAAAACAAATGCAAAAAAATAGTAAGGGATAAAATTGAAAAACAAATAATCAAGAAAAGTATATGAAGCATAGAAAAAAAAACAATCAAAAGTAGGAGGACCAAATCGGATATAGAAATCAAATGGAATAAAATACCTAAGGACAAAATTAAAATAAAGCTAAACTTTAAAAAGTATCAAAAGCAAAATAAATAGTAATTAAAAGAAGAAGGACCAAAATCGATAAAATTACAAATTGAAAAACACAATTATTTTTTGGAAGAGCTAGCTTGAATTTCAAGAGCATGAGAGAGGAAAGAAAAAAAACTTCACCATAGCCCAATCAAGCCTCCACCCTGAGCATACACCACCCAAAAAACAGAGGGGTTGATGTATGCGTTGCATGAATCAATAGTTTTTTGAAATAATATTTAATTACTTAAAATTATTAAATAACAGCTAACTAAATTCAAAAACTACAAAAAAAAAAACTAGAACGAAAAGACTAAAATGCCCTTGAAAGCAACCTTAATTTTTTTTTTAATTCAAGAATAATTCCATAATTTAATTGTTTAAAAAAAATGGAGAAGATGAAGAAAATCCTTTATGCGCTCATTGTGTAATTTTATTTAATGATTGAAAGTTTAATATTTTTTTTGTTTTCAATGGAAAAATTGTTATTTTATTGTGATAAAAAAAATGTCATAACCAATTTATCCCTAATTAAATTTATAATGACTAATGGATTCTCTGCAAAAATAATTCTACCTCTAATTGCAAGTTTTTTTGTTGAATGATATAAGTATCATTTGACTGTTTTAATAAACAGTAAAATGTGACTATAGGGCCTTGTTTGATTGCAGGAAAGTGAATTCCTGGAATTCACTTTTCTTGTTTTCCTATGTTTGGCAACAATATGGAAAACTAGTCAACGGAAACTTAATTCCGGTCAACATAGAAAACACAACTTTAACAAAGGAAAGTGTTTTCCTTTTGATAAAAACCGGAAAACACTTTCCTTTTCTTTCATTATACATATTTTTTTGCCATAATTATTATTTTATTTTGCTATATTTATAGATGTACTTGTTTTATTTTGTTTTGATTAATTCATGATTAGTATTTAATTATATTTGTTACATATGGATAAATTTGAAAAAAAAACTTATTTTAAGCTTTTAAAATTGAAAAAAAATATAGTAATAGGTTTTACTTAAAAAATATTTCGCAAGCTTATTTCTATATAATATGATATGACATATATAGTTATATTTTATAAAATAAACTATGTATGAATATATATTATAATAAAAAAAATTCATCATTATACTTTTTAGATTTCATTCTTTTATTGTAAGTGATTAAATATTTATATTAAATATTTTATATATATTAGATAAACTTGAAAAAAAAATTAATTTATTAATAAATTATTTTCTAGTTCATTTTCCATAACATAACCAAACACTGGAAAGTGTTTTCCAGTTCATTTTTCATAACACTACCAAACATTGGAAAGTACTTTCCCGGAATTCACTTTTCAAGAATTCATTTTCCTCGGAATTCACTTTTAAAAAAAAAAACAATTTTTCTACAAACAAACGGAGCCTAGGTATAGTATTTTACTGATTTTTCCCCCTTGATATTCAAAGCCATCGGTAGAATACGTACTAGGTAGCATTAATTATAGGATACACATTCTGATTATCATTTCAAGGTTACTTTGTCCATGGGATTAGGGTACATGAAAGTGATTTGATTGGGTTGAAAATGTGTTAAAAGCTGTACTAAGCCCAAAAAAAAAAAAAGTATGTTTCCTCTTAGTAGGCAAAACGATCAGTGTCAAAGTGGTATGTTAGTCCACTAAGGGGGTTTGATTTGTGCTATTTCCAAGGATTTCTTAATTAGCACACTTTTCACCCACAAAGTCGTCTGTTCTTGTTAATTAATTCAAGTCCTCTTATTGCAGGTAGCGAAGGCTCTTCTCAGTTCACTGTTCCTCACCACAAACAATGAGTGAAGAATTTAACTATAGCCCAAAGACCAATTTCCTTGATCATTTCATGTTTAGTAATGTTCATTTCAATTCAATTTTGTCCAGTATACCATATATATAATAAGAAAGATAACATTAATGTAAAGTTAATTATTTTATACAGGCTTATCCACTTCATGACCTCTCTTTATATTTGAGTGGGAATGATTTTAAACTCAAATTTCTTAAATAATTAGCCTAATTAATTGCCTCAAACTCGATTAATTGTTGAGGATTCGGATACCATAATGGAAGATTAACTTCTTAATTTAAGAGGTGTTAAAAAAAAAATATTTGTGAAATAGGTAATGCTATTAGTTTTGCAGAAAGATTAAAAAAAAACATCTTATTAATTAATCAATTTATTAATTAATTGATTTCAAAAATTAATAATTTTAATTCTTACAAAGTAATTTCAAAAAGATTTTAATACAGTTATTAAACTTGATCTTGTTAAACAGATCGACCTAAGATTAGGTCGACCTGGCTTTTAATTTTAAATTGAGTTTTAAAAATATTTTAATATTTGATTGGATTTGATTTAATTAACTTTACAACATCTTAATCAAAATCTTTTTTGATTATGCAAAATTGAAGATTAACTTCCTAATTTAAGACTTGTTAAAAAAATATATGTGTTTGTGAAATAGATAATGCTATTAGTTTTGCAGAAAGATTTGTTTAAAATATCTCATTAATTAATCGATTTCACTAATTAATGGATTCCAAAAACCAATAATTATAATTTCTTTCAAACTAATTTAAAAAAGATTTTATCATAATTATATTAAACATGGTTTTGCTAGACGGGTCGACCTAAGACTAGACTGGCCTAGGCCCCAGTCCCAGATCGAGTTTAAAAAACAATTAACTTGAAATTGATGTGATTTAACTTAATTGACTTAGCAAAGCAACTACAACTTGATCAAAACCTAATTTGATTATAAAAAAAATTTAATTCTTCAAAACAATGTTTTTTTTTAAAAAAAAATAATTAACCCGAGCCAATTATATAACTAGAGTATGGGTTTAATAAATTTAGAATTTAGGTAAAGGTAGCATTTTCCTTTCTCAAAATACATAATAGTTTCATAGAGCAGCTCAAACTTTTTTTTCTTTGATTCATTGGATGATCTAACAGGAGATAACCCTCCCTTTTATACTATTATAATCAAATAAATTGCAATTAATTGGATAATCAAAGAAATTATTACAGATACACGACAGCTACGCTCAGAATCTTCATAAAGATAAAAATATGTAAAGGTCAATGAAAACTAACGTACAGAACAAAACTGTGCATCCAAGCGAAAACAATAAGACAATAATCCCACATAAACATTCCCCGAAATCTCCAGTTTATCATAATCTCACCAAGCACAAAGCATCCCTGCCTTGGTGGGAGCTCTTTCACTTTGCATTTCTCCTCCTTAAGCAACGGGTCATTTTCCATGGGGTTGACTAGATTAATTAATTAAATGAACAGGAAATTTTTTTTATCATTGAGACAGCCATTAATGGGCTCAAAGCAATTGGCTATTGAAAGTGACTGTGAATGGCCATATAGGGAACACCAAGAGAAGAGGCCGGGGATGTGACCAGAAATCAAACAGTTTCTGATCATATCTTATTGTATTTTTGTTGAGGCATGGCCATGAATCAATTCCACATACTAAAATTATACTATATGTTAATTCTTTGGCCCACATCATTTCTCACACAACACACAATCCCACATATTTTTTGCCCTAAGTTTTTCAATTATACAAAAGCATGTTGAAACGAAAAAGCTCAAGTGTTGCATAGTCTAATTTATTTACTAAACTCATAGAGGATTAGCCTAACAAGTGCTTGTATGGATTTTGTGGCACAACCGTGATTGATTCAAATAAAACTACAAACATAATTGACACATTAATTACATATGATGGTTACAGAATGTAACTTACATTATTTTCCTTTCATAGTTGTTGATGGACCCTCCTTAATTAATGACTAATCGTAAATCTGATCACAATCATGTAGGAGGAATTAATCTGCTTAATTAATGATCATCTTAAAGTAGAAATCTGGAGGCATGCATGCATGAATGTCGTAGCCGGCGCCGGCAACTTGTCTTGCGGTGTTGCTGCTACAATTTCCATAGATTTTATGAAAAATATATGCTTAAAGGTATACGTGCATGTGCTAAACAAAAAAGTAGTGCACTTTACTCCATAAATCGTCTCAAAGAAGTTATATATATATATATATATATATATATATATATATATATATATATATATATATATATATATATATATTTCCCTTAATTGAACTCTAAGGTACAATCCATTTTCTTGAAGATTATGGATACCAATTTTCATTTTGACTCAATCTTATTAAATTATTTTTTCTCAATATAATTGTTTTAAGTCACAATTTCTCACTTTAGGTGGAATTAGTCAATTAGAATTGATTCAAAATAAATGAGAAAGTTCGGAGATGCTTTTATAATGAAATTGTGTATTTTAAATTGGTAAACACAATTTTTCCCACAACATTTTCCCTCTCAATAAAAATATTTCTCTAGGTGTACTACTATTTTACTCGGCAGAATTTTATATTATTTATTTTTTCTCAGAATTTTATATTTTATATTTTTTCTGTCTTTTTAATAGGTCAAATAATTTATTTAAATTTTGATTATGGAAAATCTATCAAGAAGAATTAACTTTTCTTGTTATAAAAAAGCTGGTCCAACAACGCCTTTAATAACTTATGAACAACATTTTAATAAATAAAACTTGAAAACCAAGCTTTATTATATATTTAGTTAGAAGTAATCAATGTTAATCACAAATACTTCACCACCACCACCAATTTATCTGTTAAAACAATTAGTATAAACTCGGACGCCAAGCTTTTTTAGTTTACTTAGAATTAAAGTGTCGGTTTGAAGATTATTCGATGCTTAAGAAACTAATCCACTCCTTTTAACCACATCAATTTTTTAATTAATTTTTCTTAACAACACCCGTAGTTCTAATAATCCCAGTTTTACCAGATATTTCCTGTCCTCACCTCTTTTTACGATTGAAATCTTCTTTACGTACGTAGACTACTCCAAACAATTTTCTTGTTTTCCTTGCTAGCCAAGCACATATATAACGATGATGATTATTTTTTTTCCATATTGTTTTTTCAACTACTACTAATTTCACTGAATTTTTTTCTTCAATTTACTATAAAAAGAATCCCATTTATTGGAATAATGACTCACTCATGATCCAATAGATGGAGATTTGTAGGTTAACTATGAAATTGCGAAGCCATTTTCAGTAAAATAAGTTTTTATCCTCCTTTGATTTGAGTTTAGGCCCGATAGTATTTTTGAGTCATCAACAGTTCTAGCCAAAACTATGTTCATCTCTTCGGTTATGTCATTTTCTTTAATATGAGATAACATAAAAAAAATATTACTTATTTTGCTTTACACCAGAAATATTAAATAACCTATTAATCTAGACTCTATTTTGAGTCAGTACTCCAGTAAGATCTAACACTATGCTTTACACTATGATTATTTCTACATTATCACTTTTAACTTGGCTCAAAAGAAGAGTAGAATTCGAAACCCAAGTAAAGCAGGGAAGAGTAAAAAAGAGTTTCTTAATTGAGGTATACCTAGGAAAATAAAATTAATAACGAAAGATAATTTTTTAGAGACATACAATATATCCTTTTGTTTACACTATTTGCTTAAACATGTTGCGTGTTTTTGTATGTGTAGTGGGTTACAGGCAGTCGCTTAGATTTTTTATTTTATTATTTTGTTCTATATAAACCCCATACTCCCTCCCCTTCATTTCACACCAAACAATATAGCCCTCCTTGCTACAATTGCCATAGTTTCTTCCTTCTCCTTGTCTCCTCCAAAATTTCCTTTCTTTCACTTTGTTTTTCTATATATTAAAACCATGCCTGAAGAAGCTCCTATGAAAAACTTGGTTTGTGAAAAAAGTAGAAAGGCTTTACAGTTTATTGAAGATGTTACACGTAATGCTGATGAGGTGCAAAGAAAGGTTCTTGCTGAAATCCTCTCTAGGAATGCAAATGTTGAGTATTTGCAGAGATATGGCCTGAATGGGAACAAAGCAGACAGAGAAACTTTCAAGAAAGTGATGCCTGCTGTCAGTTATGAGGATCTGAAGCCAGATATTGATCGTATTGCTAATGGAGATACTTCTCAAATCATATGTTCCCAGCCCATTTCAGAGTTCTTGACAAGGTGATGATTCCATCAACTTAGCTTCAGAAGTGTTTATATATATATAATGGTATATGTGTTTATCAAAATATATATATATATATATATATATATATATATATATATATATATATATTTGTGTGTGTGTGACCTGGTGCTATTGATGTGTAGTTCTGGTACATCTGCTGGAGAAAGGAAACTGATGCCAACAATTGAGGAAGAGCTGGGAAGAAGATCATTGCTATATAGCCTATTGATGCCAGTGATGAATCAATTTGTTCCAGGTTTGGATAGAGGAAAAGGGATGTACTTTTTGTTCATAAAATCAGAAGCTAAGACTCCTGGAGGATTATTGGCACGTCCAGTTTTAACTAGCTATTACAAAAGTTCATACTTCAGAGATAGGCCTTATGATCCATACACCAACTATACTAGCCCAAATGAAACCATTCTCTGCCAGGATTCTTACCAGAGTATGTACTCTCAATTGCTTTGTGGCCTTTATCAAAACTATGATGTTCTTCGAGTCGGTGCAGTCTTTGCTTCTGGGTTCATTAGGGCAATTAAGTTCCTTGAAAAACATTGGATTTTGCTTTGCAATGATATCCGGAATGGAACAATTGACCCCAAAATAAGTGACCCTTCAGTAAGAGAGGCTGTTTTGAAAATTCTCAAACCCAACCAGAAACTATCTGATTTTATTGAGGCTGAATGTACCAGAGAGTCGTGGAAAGGGATCATAACTAGGTTGTGGCCTAACACCAAGTATATTGATGTTATTGTCACAGGGACAATGTCACAGTATATTCCTACACTTGACTATTACTGTGATGGCCTCCCCCTAGTTTGCACCATGTATGCTTCTTCTGAATGTTACTTTGGCCTTAACCTGAATCCTTTGTCTAAGCCAAGTGAAGTTTCTTACACCCTCATCCCCACCATGGCCTACTTTGAGTTCTTGCCCGTGAACCGAAAGAATGGACTTATAAATTCAATCACTGCACCGACATCCCTTGATCAGAAGAAAGACCAGGAATTGGTTGATCTTGTTGATGTCAAACTAGGTGAAGAATATGAGCTTGTTATCACCACCTATGCAGGTAAGCAGCGAAACCCTTTCCACAATACATAAATTGCTAACTTCTTGACAGAATATTAAATTGCACCATTTTGGCCATAAATAAAATTGATAACAATTTTTTTTTTCAGGTCTTTATCGGTATCGAGTGGGGGACATACTTCGTGTGGCTGGATTCAAGAACAAGGCTCCTCAATTCAACTTTGTATGTAGAAAAAATGTTGTTCTCAGCATTGATTCTGATAAGACTGACGAAGTTGAGCTGCAAAATGCAGTGCAGAATGCAGCTAACCATCTTTTACCATTCGGTGCATCTCTCACAGAATATACAAGCTATGCTGACACATCAAAGATACCTGGTCACTATGTATTATTCTGGGAGATCTGCCTTAGTGGAACAACTCCTATTCCTCCTTCAGTTTTTGAAGACTGTTGCCTTGCTATTGAAGAATCACTCAACAGTGTTTACCGCCAAGGCCGAGTCTCAGATAAGTCCATTGGCCCTCTAGAGATAAGGATAACTGAGAGGGGGGCATTTGACAAGCTTATGGACTTCGCTTTAAGCCAAGGTGCATCAATAAATCAGTACAAGGCTCCAAGGTGTGTTAAATACGCACCGATTATCGAGCTTCTCAACTCAAGGGTTGTGTCAAATTACATCAGTCCAAAATGCCCGAAATGGGTTCCTGGTCATAAGCAATGGTGCACTCCAAACTGAAGGATGAGTACTTCTTTCTAACATATATATATAGGGACATCAGTTTTCAGTGGAAGTAGAAGGAATAGAATAGGAATGTCTTGGAACCAAGATATGTAGTAGAATAATCCCAGTCTAGGGTTTCTTGTTTAAATTGTCTAATATTTATCTAAATCGGTTGCTTGTACACAGGTTTCTTGATGATGACCTCTTAATTTGCTTATATACTTCTGCCAATTCCAAGCATCAAAAGTAAACCATAAAATGAAGCACACAACAACTATTATGTTTGGCTACGCCTTAATGTGCCAATTTAATGGGGGAAAGGACAATAATAATTATATAACATTCAATTACCCTTGACTATGTGATGCATATGGAAACACGAAAGTCAACAAATATGCAGAGAAAAGACAGAATTTGATGAACCCAAAGGATTGCAGTCATGCAATTTAAATTTATAATGTTATTTTCTACAATAAAGTTTAATGAAGTTTAAAGAGGTTTACAATTTCTTTTGATAGGCTATAAAACCGATCTTTACTAGGGTAAAAAAAAAAGAATTTTAAAACACAAATATATATATATATATATATATAATTAAACATGAAATCTGGACCGATAAGGTGGTTCCTATATATTAAAATAGACATTGAGAATCTCTTAGAAAAATTTAAGTTCAATTCAACATAATAAAATAAAAAATTATAACTTTTTTTAATTATAATAGAGATCTAACAAGATCAGATCTTCTCTTAGATTTAGCCCTATCCTAATAGTCTAGGTTTGTGGTGCATCATCTTCTAGCCGTGTGAGATTTTTTTTTAACTACTTAAAACCTTAAGGTTTTGTAGCCCGACTGCATCAGATAAATTCTTCAATTAATGTCTTCGAAAATCTAGATAAGGGAATAGAGCTGCGAGTGTTTGAGACATCTAGTTGTATGTCCTCCTCCATGGCTAGATATTTGAAACATGGAGATTGAAACAGATGTTTCAAACATCTGCCGCTCTGTGCCTTTTTCAATGACTTAGAAGGCACTGATGTTGCAACTCTTTTCCGGCATTCTAGCCCAATGTTTTAAAAGGTCACGTGTTATTGCACGGCAACACTTTAAAATGCTCGTTGCTTACTGATATTGCTGATAATTGTCTCCGATGATCTGTAGAAACACATCAGGAACATTCACTGAGTACTCTAGCTACATTAACCAAGGATTAATTCTCAAGAGATTCTACTACATGGGCGACAGAACAATGAGTCCTAGTCTAGATTTTTGGACAAGATAGCACGTTGAAGTTCTGTTTTTCACGGACATGATAAATGCCACGTTCTTGAAACGTTAGCTTCGAAATATGAATAACTGAGACAAAAAGTACTTGGACGAAAACACGCTTGCAAATAAATTCTGCCCCATCATTGCCCCCTGTCTAGCTTGATGAAATGCAGTGACCCTACAATGGTGACCTTGCATTTAAATCTTACAAAGACACATGTGAGCTGTAAGAGATTGATGTTTTCCTCATTTTAATTGAGTCACCAAGATGTTCATAATTGAGCACTTGAAATTGACCTGAAAATACGCTTATGTGCAGACACACACATGCGTGCATGCGAGCTCTAGAGAATTCGTTGTCTGGTCTAGATATCCAACTTGGGAGAATAAGTTGATACACAAAATATTGTTGATTGTATCATTTTCATGTTTCATCCACTTAACCACCGTGTTTCACAGATGCCTCGTGTACTGCAATGAAAGAAAAATAATTAGCTTTCCATCCATTACTAATTAATGGCAGTCCACTTTTCTATCTCTTTTGTAAAAATTTCCTGCTGTTAATTAGTGTTTGTGGAAATTTTTTGGCTAACAGCTATAAAAAGACTGATTACAGGTAGTTAGAAGAGAAGAATTACTAGCAAAAAAGTTCTGGCTCCATGTAGAGGCCGAGTACTAATTAAAAAAGGAAACGCGCTGCTGTTAAAAGATGATGGTAGTTCAGGAGGTAGTTTAGAGGTTTAAGTGATTAGAAATTGAAATGAAAGTAGTTTGATAGTTAAGATTTTTAGTTGTAATAGTTTAGTAAAAAGGGAACTTAGTTTATAGTTTGGAAATTGTTGAAGGATGCGGAATACACAAAACAAAAACTTTGTTGATAGAAGATACAACACAAGAAGAGTTTTAGGACAAAGGCTTTGAGATTAGCATAGTTTTTGGCTTGCTTTACGGATGATGGTTGCATGGCTATCTATAGCCTTCCTAACTAACTTTAATGGAACAATCTAAACAAATTTTCCAACCATAGAACTTGCTGGAAATTTAGCCCATAAACTAGAAAATTCTAGAGTTTTTTGAATTATGGACAAGCTTTTTTTTTTCCTAGAACATTCCTCGTGTTTGTTTGATTTCTCTAGAACTTGAATCGTGGATACGCTTTCATGAAGATATTTGCTAATTATTCTTTAATTTTACAATACTCAAAATCAATTTTTTTATTGCCAACTGCTTCTTATAGAAAATAATATTTGATTGATATGTGTTTAGTCCTGTTATGGAATACAAGATTTTCCATCATAGTAATCATCGGTTTATTATCATATAATATCGTTGTAGATCCTTGTTGACATTCTCCCATATCTTCTAGTATTCTTTTAAGCCATATAGCTTGACTTCTTGCTCTTATGGTTGCCACATACTTTGCTTCAACCGATGATTTTGCTACAGACTCTTGCTTTTAAGATGCCCAAGAAAATATTCCAAAACCGAGTTAAAATGTGTAGAATGAAGTGCTTTTTATATCATCAATTGATCCAGCCCAATCACTATATTTGTATCCATGTAGTCTTGAATCCATAATTGATATATACTATATGCCATACTCTTTTGTTCCCTACAAGTATCTAAGTATTCTTTTAACAGCTCTAAAGTGGATTTTTGGCTTGAACTTTGCATGAACCTTAATAGTAGACTTGTTGCATACATTATATCTGGTCTTATCGTTGTTAGATATAGTAAGCTTTTTATTAAATTTCTGAATGTTGATGTGCCCTCTTTTTTTTATCCATCTTCCTTCTGTAATTTCTCATTAGTCACAAATGGAGTAGCAACTGCTTTGCATCCTGTCATCTGGAATTTTTTCAGGAGGGTCTCGGTGTATTTCTTTTGTGAGATAAATATTTCTTCATTTTCTTGAGTATTTCTATCCCTAAAAAATAATGCATCAAACCCAAATTTATCATTTTAAAAGTCTTCATAATATCTTTTTTGAACTCTTGAATCATCTCCTTGTTATTTTCCATATAGATAAGATCATCAACATACAGAGAGACAATGAGGGTGTTAGAGTTACCTTGGGTCTTAATGTAGAGTGTTGGCTCACTCTTACTCCTTCTGAATCCTTGTTCATTGAAGTAGCTGTCGATTATGTTATACCAGACCCTTGGTTCTTGCTTGAGCCCATGCAATGCTTTCTTCAATTTTAATATTTTATCTTTGTTACTTTTTACTAAAAAGTTGAACAGTTGCTCTATTCTAAAACTCCATTCAAGAAAGTGAACTTCACATCAAGCTGATAAATTTTCCATCTCTTTTGAGCATTTAAAGCAAATAATGCTTGAATAGTGTCTAGCTAAGCAGCTAGAACAAATGTTTCATTATAGTCAATGCTAGTAGTTGAAAGTAGCCTTTTACTACTAACCTTGCTTTATACTTTTGTATTGAGCCATCAGAGTTAAGCTTTATTTTATAGACCCACTTAACTTCAATGATCTCAGTTAATCCATTAGCTCCCATGTCTTATTTTTCTCAATCATTTTAATTTCTTCCTTCATTGTCTTCACCCAAACTTATTCTTTAGATATAGCTTCATAGCTTTTAGTCTTCACAACTATGAAGTTGCAGCTTTCATAAATGTCAATTAGTGACCTCATTTTACTAACCGGTGAACTTGAAGAAATTCTTTCTTGCCTTATAATTGATGGTGATTTAGGTGAACTTGGAGGGGTTGATGATTGGCTTGTTGATAAAGAAGATCATGGTGATGATGGTGGATTTCTACTTTCTTCAACATCTCCTCCATCAGCTTGAGTTTAGTGAAAATTGATTATTCTTTTTTGAACTTTTTCTTCATCCCAATTCCACTTAGCATTCTCATCGAACTCAATATCTCGACTGATAATTAGTTTCTTGGTCTACAAATTGTATACCTAGTAGCCTTTTAATGCTGAACTGTAGCCAAGAAATATTCCTTTCTTGGTCTTATCATTGAACTTACTCATTTTTGCATCTGGAATATAAGTGTAACATATACTGCCAAAAACTTTGAGATGCTTTGCTGAAGGCTTTCTTCCTGGCCATGCTTTCGTTAGTGTTTTATTTGCTACTGCTTTCTATTTAGTATATATACAGTAGTGGATACTGCCTATGCCCGAAACTTATTTGGAAGACCTTTCTCCTTCAGCATTGATTTTGCCATCTCCAATATTGTCCTATTCTTTCTTTCTGATACTGGAGAATAGGACATACTCTGCCCGAATAGGACTAGTCAGTCCTTTCCTTGCTTGGGAAAATACTCTGCCCGAATAACATCATCTAACATTCTAAACATCCATGAATTTTCACTACCTCGGGTTGTTTAAGAAAGACTTCAAACTCCGAATTTGAACACCTAGTATTGCTCTTCTGAGGAGGTAGACATGTCCCAGAAGTCCCCATTCAGTTTTCGAAAAGGACTTGTCCGGAGATACCTTTGCAGAAGAGCAATATTTTGAAGCCTTTCCTAAACAACCTCAAGGTAGAAAAGATTCATGGATTTTAGAATGTGAGAATTAAGTTATTATAACAAAAGTTTTACACAAGTACGGAAAGGAATAGCAAAAAATATTCATTGCACAGCACATTTTAGAAGAGTACAATTAACAGGAAAAAATAATTATACTCTATTAAGAGGACAGTAAGAATACAATTTTAGCATTAGAAGAAGCCCAAGAGAATCCCATTATTTGTGACCGAACTTTTTGTCGCCGAAGAGAATCCTTAAAGTTGCAACAATTTGCTGTGCAAAGTGTCATTTCTTGCAAGTCCTTACCATGCTTGAGCAAAAACTTTGCTAGGCTAACTTCGTTTTCACACTCTAAGAATCCATGTATCTTTACTACCTTGAGGTGGTCTAGGAAAGGCCTTAAAGCTTGGAGTTGGGATTCCCAATATTGCTCCTCTGCAGAGGTAGACAAGTCCCACAAGTCCCTATTCCATTGCTGAAAGAACAAAAATATGAAACAAAACTAAGGCTAAGTGTGCGTGTATATATAAGGCCGTAAATCAAAAACAATTACATTTATGGTACTCACTCTTCTTTCAGTCTTGAAGTCATTGATGATCTTGAGGATGAGTGTGTGCAACGTGGGAGAGCTCCTGAATAGGAATGCTAATCCTGGTACATTATTTTTCTCGAAACCGGTATGCAACTCCAGAACCTTAAGGTTGTTAAATGGATGGAGAAGGTTTATAATATCGTTCTTGTTTGATAGAATCTGCCAAAATAGTGAGAGTCTATTCTCATGCACTGAATAACATATAACTATTATGCCGGAGAAAAAAAGATTGTGATAATTGAGCAATATTTCAGGCAGGGAGAAAGGCTTTTACCTCAACACATTGGCTATCAAGAGTTAAACTATGGACATGAGAGAGTCCAGATAAAAAATTGCACACACTCTGAAGCTTTTCCACGCTCAAATTTTCATGAAGTAGAGAGAAACCAACAGAGGCCTCATGCAGAGAGGTCAAGTTCACTAGAGAACTGCTAGCAGTAATAGAATTATATTCCCACGAAATGCTCCTAAGCCTTGGTGCATTAACCTTAAACCATGTCTTATCACTGTATGCATCAAAACAGCTTGCAACTCTTAAATTTTCCAATTTTGCAGAACAAATGTCCAAACTATGTAGCTGAAAACAATTCTCTATTGTTAAATCTTCAAGGGCTCGACAACAAACCTTGAGATGTTTCATCCCAAAACAAGCATCGAGATTAAGATTCTTTAGACAAGGAAATGACGATTCTGTAAACAAGTCCAAGAGGGAGGATTGTTCATATAAAATGACAAGTGATAGTGACAATGTGAGGAGTGATGGAAACCCAATAGTCATTACCGAAGATGGAAGCAATCTAAAACCGGGATACCGAGATCTCAGTTTGAGAACCCGCAAAGATTCACTCGTTATGACTCCTCGAGGGAAATTGAAGTAATCACCGGTGGCGACTTCCACATCAAGTTCTTGCACGTTACACCTAATTGCTCTTCGGATCAAACCATTTAGATGGGAGAAACTCAAATGTGCACGAAAGCGAAGGGCTCTTAGATCAGAATGCTTGTCACGGAGAGCTAGGACATTGGCGATGAAGTCCATCGAAGACCACCATCTTTTTGTTTTAAGCTTTGGTGTAGAACAAATGGCCTTACTAGGGTTCATTGTGGTGAAATCAAGGTCAGGAAATGAGGACCAGAGAGATCTCCATCTTTGAGATAAGACACTGGTTTGAGCAATGGATTTAAGGGGAAGAAGCAAGAGAATGTGATGGAGGATAGCATCAGGGAGATCGCTGATCCTGTCAATGTCATTATCACCTTCATTATTTGATGCAAACCACAACTTTTTTCTCTTGGTGGATCTTGTTTCCATTACCATGATGGTGATAGTTGTGTTGAATATATCTCTCTATATTGTAAGCTGCTATCGATTTAGATTAGGGTTTGAAAGTTTCGAAAGTGTGAAGTAAGATGATGAAAGAGTGCTTGAGTTTGTTTGCACTTTCCTTCAACTTTTAATTTCTTTTTTTATTATTATTTTTTGAATAATTCACGTTTGAGTTTGAAAGTTTCAAAAGAGTGAAGTTAGGATTTTTTTAGCAGATTTCTTGGCAAAGCTTGCGTCTAGGTTTGACATCTCCAAGCAAGTGTGGAAGTCTCTCGCTTTCGGGATCTCTCATCTTTCTTGTTAGCTGACTCCATGGATTTTTTTTTTTTTTCGTGAGGCCCAACAGGCCTTAATTATAATATAAGATAGATTTGTTTTTTTTTATTGTGTTTAGCGATCAAAATATTAATTATTCAAATTTTAAATATTTTATTTTAAATTAACTTTTGTTTTTAAATATTATGCAATAATGTCAAAAATAAATTTTAAAAAACAAAAAAATATATATTATTTTAATATATTTTTAAAATAAAAACATTTTAAAACTAGCATATCATACTCCTACGTAACTCCATAGACACTTCATCTTTCCTATTTCTGAACAAGATACATTGTAGTTTCTTGATTCTCTAATTACCCAGAATGCATTCTTTACACAGGAGCCCATTACATTTCTAATTATTTTTTCTAAGATTGAAAGATATAATGGATCAAATTTTTTTACCCAAAATTCAAATAACTCCTTGAATACAAGATCATTTTAATTTGTTGTCTATTTAAAAGTGTGATTGCGGTTGCTTTTCAAAGTATTTTTCATTCTGAAATATATCAAATGATGTTTTTTTTAAATTATTTTTGAAATCAACATATCAAAACAATCCAAAACATATAAAGAAATTAATTTTTAACAAAAAAAATTGATTTTTTTAAAAACACGGGACCCTCATTTCCAATCGCTCACTTAGAACATCAAATGAAAATAATTGTTGTGGTTGCAAGTTGCAAGCATAGAAAAGATGTTCTGTCACATGTTGTAACCTTCTCGTTTTTTTTTCTTTTATTTACTTTGAGTTTGCATGGATTGGCATTGCCATTTATGCATTGGTCTATGCTATAGTGATAAACGGTCAAAATATTGAGGCTTGAGAAATTGGAAGGTATACATATTTGGTTCTGTCCAACCACATCTAACAATTCTTTAAGTGAAAATTAAATGCATAAACTGCTCAAACAATGTTGTATGGGAAACGTTGTTCTTTTTTTGGATAAACCAAGATCACGTTACCAAGACACAAAAATGGAAGCCAGAGGAGAGAAAAAAAATGGTAGCAGCACTGACAAGGAGCAATCGGCATGAACGACACAAACAGAAGTGAAGAGCCCCAAAAATTACACGAGGCAAACAAAAAATCCAGCATCGAAGTTTGAAGAGAAATCTAAAACTGAAGATTTAAGAGAACAAATTGAAACAGAAGAGAACATCTCGCAGCAGAAAACCAAAGAACACAAGCCACCTATATCTCATAATTTTGGCTGAGGATGATTGGTTTAGCTAACATGTTTCTCCCTTTTCACTTCCCAAATCCTGAATTGTTCTCCATCTCCTGAAAAATATACAGTGAGCAAGATCATTAATAGATGGGAAATGGAGAAATGACGGAAATATTGTTACTACAGAAAACAATTAGAAAAAATCGCACAACTCATGGAACCATCTTCCTTAAGTTGAACTAGAAAGTGCAGCAAATGTTTGTTTCAATCAAACCAGATAAGTCTTTGAAATCACACTTCCACATCCTAAAATTAATCATCTCCAGTGATAAAAGATTTGGCCACCTAATCTAAAGCGATCCATTATTGTGACAAAACTCTTTAAGCTTTGAAGAAATTTGAAATCTTGACATGCATCCTTCATTCCACCACATTTATCAAGCGACAAGCATTCCAAATTCAGACAGAGAGAAATCAAATCGCGCACCAAGCTATTCAGTAGCAAACTTACTTGTTCAAGAAACGATGAGCTAAGGAATTCCTTAATTCGATATAAATTATATTTCTACATAAATTTAAACAACAATTATTCTTAAGCCCTGAAATTTTAACATCCCCATCTCTAAGAAAAAAGAAAGACAGCCAACAATCCGCAAAATAGTAGATATCGAGCTGAGTTCTTTTAAATGGTTCTGAATGGTGTAAAGTGTCAAGATATCAAAGGCTCTGCTGCTGCCACCTGTCAAGAGAATAGAGAATACAATGGTTAAAAAGTTTGTTAATATTGTTAGACAGTTAACAAAGTTTGTTACTGTTAATTAGATTAGGTAAACAAGCTTCTCACCTTTAGTTCATATAAAATGAATGTAGCAGTGCTGGCAAACATAATAAGTGAATATACACAGAAACATTTTCTTCTTCCTCTGCATTGCAGTATCTCCCTCTAATTCTATTTACTTCTCTGTTCATCTCTGTAACGATTCTTGCTAGCTTATCATAAAGAATCTGTGATGCTATGCTGAGTACTGGAGTCGTAACTGAGTTGGAGGTAGAATTTAGGAAGAGAAGAGGAAAGGGGCCGGTGGAGGAGGGTTTTGTTGATGAATTTGGAGGAGGAAGAGCATGAGGGAAGTTAAGGGAAGGAAGTTTGGACCAGAGGTTAAGCCATTTGTGGGATATTAAGGAGGTTTGCATGGGTTGTTTAGGGTTTTAGTGGTGGTGGTTTGCTTTCCTTGTTAAAGTGACCAAACTTGCAAAAAAAAAAATTAGTAAGGGTCATAATGCTTATACAGTGTGAATATCAGAGTCTTTTTCACTCACTTTTTTTTCAAAGATTTAAAACCTTAAAACAAATACATTAACGGGTCACAAATTAAATAAAAAAATTAGGCACCAGAGGTCACCTGATGGTGGTGACCCGACTTTGTGGGTCGCCCGGCCAACAACCCAATCTTGTGGGTTGCCCATCCGGCGACCAACCCGTTTTTCTCTATCTTTTATATTTATGGCATTTCTTTCTTTCTTTTTAACAAATAAAGCTACATGGCACACGCTTTTATGTACTATTTTATAAATTATTATTTGATAATTTTTGTGTAACATTTTTTTTTTGTCTTGCGCAGGATAGGCATCATATTCCATTACCAATAGTTATAGTTTTGCTACGCTTATTACTACCCTACATGAAATGTAAGCCCCTAGTTAGAATTTTTGAGTTAGTGAAAAAGAAGATGAAATAAATAAAAGAAAATATATTTTAAGATAAAAAGGAATATAAATTGACCTGAATGGTTAAAAAGATGTAAAAAGTGTGAAAATTTGAAGAAGAAAAAACATTCCATTTTCCTTAATATTTATAGTTGACCAAAGAAATAATGAAAAGGAGGATGAATTCTATTAGACATATGGATTAAATCAGATAAATTTAACATGAAATAAAAGAAAATAAATGAAAGTGGTGAATTTAAAAAGATTTGAAATAAATGAAGAATTTAATGAGAAATCATTACTATTTTAATTAAAAAGAGTTTTGTCTTAGGAGAATAAAAATAAACGTGTTGATAGTGATGTTTGAATTATGAAAATTAATAGAGACATTAAGTAAATTGGAATAAATGATTAAAGTTTAATTGATGAAGAAAAATAGTAGTGTTTAAAGATTTGAAAGTCTCTTGGTCTATGGATTATAGGATGAGTAGGAATTAAGAAAAGAAGTTTCTTTTATGGAGAGAATTTTGAATCTAAAAAGAATTTAAATAATGATAACACAGGAGAGGTTGCTGTATGGCACAAATAGTAAGGACTATTATTCGAGAGACAATTATAAGTATAAGTAGGTGATTTTCACCTCAATATGATACTAAATTCTTAAGTAATGTTAATTACAATTTATTTAAATGCTTAATTATGTGGTAAGATTTATGAATCTTATCCCAGAAGAAAATTAAAAAAAAATAAATGAAGTATAAAGGAAGGAAACCAAATAAAATCTTTCAAACCCAATAAAATCAAATAACACTTCAAAATCACTCATCATCAGATAAAGAAAACCAAATAATCCATAATATTTATTACATTGTCAAAATCCAAACTTAATTAAAACAGTGTAATTATAGAACGTCTAAAATATCGAATCAAAACTAAAAGGAAAGCCTCGCGGAACAAGTAAGGCATACCGACCAAAACTGAAAAAGTAAGAACATCAACAAAGTCCACCTGCTAACAAAAAGTAAAAACCTAAAAAAATATTAAAAAATATAGAGGGGTGAGTTCAACCAACTCAGGAAGGGAATAACATTTAACATAGATTTTAGATATTAATATTTTGCAATTTCATATATCTTGATATAAATATACATATCAAGCATATTAATATAAAGTTATGAAATACATGTCAGAGATCAGATAATACCCGAAGATAACCACTGTGTGAGGATCAGTCACCACAGTTTGGTGTCTCTTTCACTAGCTAGGTATACAGAATACTATGTGCGCATAGACTAATTCTTCTTTGTTAGAATGGAGTTACTAACAAGTCTGATATCAAAACATAATTGATATTCGCATAATTATCAAAGTAATATATATCGTATTGTATATATAATTTAACTCAACAAAATACAAGTGAAAATTCAAGAATTGATGAGTACTCAGGAAATAAAGCAACATATATAAATATTCAAGAAATTTACTAGTTGTACTCATCAACATGTATATTTATGTATATTACATGCATATTAAAAATTATCTCACTCGACTGGAAGATAAAAGCAAAAGAGAAATGGATGCAGAACCGAAGACTACTGAAAATCATTAGAAGGAATATCAGCAGAACCTATAATGAATATAAAAAATACTTAAAAACAACTTGAAGAAAAATAAAATAAAAGATTTAAAACTTTAAGTTTAGAGATCAAAACGTAAATATAAAGTTGAATTGTTTCGCTTAGGAAAAAAAATGAAATTTGACTGATCAAGTTTATATATTGCAACTTGAACAAGAAATTAAATAAATTCTCAAAATTCCATCTTAACCACAAGCTCAAATCATACAACCTGGATTCAAAGTAAAATTTGAATTATTCAAATTTCAACAGGAATCCAAAGTCAACAAAATCATGAAACAAAACCGGAACCAAGCCCAACATATCTCCTCTCAAGTTTCAAAACCCTTCTACATTACAAGCAAACATTGCAGCAGCAACTATAACGAGTGATCCAACAACCACATTATTATGCATAAACGTAACTGCGCTAGATATATCCACAGGAGCAACAGGACTCTCTACATTAGCAGCAGGAACCGCCTTAGTAGGTTTTTCTCGTGCAGGTGCCTGTACTGGTGCTGGAGCTGGAGCATTGGATCCAAAAATGTCCTTAGGAAGTAGCACCTTCTCGATCTTATAAATGGCTAGCTGGTTGTCCGTGTAAACCGTGCCAGATAAACTTGTATTGGTAAGTCCTGTGGTTATGTTCACCGAGTTTGGATAACTTGTGACATTAAGTGGTAACCTACTACCTGTTCCAGCCCATGTTCCAAGAGGATTACTTACGGTCTGGAACTGGGAAGTCGATAGAAATGTTGGAACTACGTGGAACTTCACCAACTCAGACTTGTCTCCATCGCTTAGAGTATTGAGAGTTCCTGATTTGAGTTCCGAAAATGCACTATCTGTCGGTGCAAAGATGGTTATACCAGTGTTGGAATCATTGAGCGCGGAGAACAAGTGGTTTTCCTCTTGGGTGGATCTCAAAAGGCGGATAAAGATCATGAAGTGGCCAGCCTTCTCAAGGATTTTGGTGACGTTGGTGATGCCGTGTGGTGCAGCAGCCTGTGTTGGGGTTGCGACTGGAGGTTGTGCTACGATTACTGCTGGTGCCTGTGCTGGGGCTGCTGTTGGTGACTGGGCAAAGGTATTGATATAACAAAGGGAAAGAAGGAGCATTGAAAATGAGAAGATTGAGTACTGTTGCTTCATCTTTAAGTTTCCACGGTATAATGCTAGAGATAATTAAAAAATGCTAACGCAAATTGAGTTCGATCTTAGTTGGAAGTGTTTGATGTCTGAAGAAGAGACAGAGTGAGCTTTTATAGAAGTGGACAGAGGATCAAACTAGGTGCAATGTACGAGTTTAGTTTTACGACTTGGTAGCTAGTACCTATCTTGCTCTGAAAGGTGGAGGGTCATCAATGGATGGGTTTTTTAACAATGCTGCAGCAACTACTTGGCTTGGAAAAGAAGGAAAAATTTCTAAAAAGCAGATTTCCAGTGTTGTGACAGTAAATAAAGATGTCCATGATTGTCGAAATTATATTTTAGAATCATCACTGTCAGAACATTTGAGGATACTTCTTAACTTAAAAAAAAAAATCTTCTGTCATGGCAGAAGATTTGGACAAGCAATCTTAACGGAACCATCTTTCTATATCTAAAACAGCTATGGCTCCTTCAGCATAATAGAATGAATCTTTACTTCCCTGAATCCATGACAGACATCGATAGACTAACTTTCCAAATTTACACAGAAATCAAATCTCACCTAGACCTTCACTTAAAACAACATAAGCAAGCAACACCTACCTTATGTACTTGATTTGATGTTCGTGGCAAAACTTCTTTCAAGGTTTATGCAATCTCCAGGGGAGATGCATTTTAGGGCAGCAAATATGTCCTAATACATGTTAGGGGAACACTGATTTTGGAGTATGGTTTGAAGCTACTGCAGATGCAGAATTGACAGCCTACACAGATGGTGATTGGCTCGTTCATTTGATGATATGTAGAGCACAACATGTTATGAGTTCAATTTCGGTTCAGGTGCATTTTATTGGATGACCAACAAGCAAAAACAATGGCACAAACCACTGCAGAAGCAGAGTACATAGCTGCAGCAGCTACAGTGTGAAGCAACGACAATTGAAATTGATAACAACTCAGTCATTGCAATTGTGAAAAATCATGCAAGTCATGTCAAAACCAAGCATATCTAAGTGAAGTTCCATTTAGTTCATGATGTATAAAAAGCTAATGAGGCGACCTTAATCTACTGTGAAGCAGAAAATCAACTTGAAGATATATTCGTAAAAGCTCTTTCTCAAGCCAGATTAGAATTTGTCAGGAACAAGCTTGGATTATCAAGAAGTCGTCTCAAGGAGGAATGTCATACCAATTTTGATACTTTTGCTACATACTTAGTGCATGTTCTGTAGCAATCTACTGATATTTTGTAAAAAGTATTGCTGAAGTAAACCTGCTGAAAATCATGTGAGGGCAGGTCCCAGTAGTCAAGGGGTGGTGTTGTGATCCTTGGATGGCATTAGGTGGAGTTTTTCTTGAAAGAAAGTTATAGTAATCAAATACTTCTGCGCATATATAAATGATAATGTCAGATGTGGTAGTGCGAAAAAACAAACCGGTTACAAAATCAGCAAAGCACTATCAGTCTTGCTATCTATAATTTCTCAGCTGCAAACATTCTTGTTGGTCACAAAACCAGCAGTTTTGAAATTGGAGAGAACCTGAACCTGATGTTGGCTTAAACTGGAGAAAGATTCGTTCAGATAAAACTTTAAAGGCTCCATTGTAAGCGCAATGTGCAGGTTATTTCACATACAGATTGGCAAAACTTCAAGTAAATTAGCTGTACCATGCAGATCCAACTTCGAGCACTCATTTTGTAACTCAAAATCCTTGAGATTGCTGAGAGAACTTCCAAAAATAAACACCACTCAATGCAAGCATCTTCGTATGATAACAAACTTTCATGAAAAGCTGTCATTAAGAACAATATAAGTATTATCCTACATTTACACAAGCAACCATCTGCAAATAATAAGACAATAGCTCACTAGTTATACAAATTCACAATGAAATATCTGTTTTCACCGTTGTCCTACAAAATGAATGAATTAATGTAGCACTAACTTATCTCTAGCTTCAAAACATCAATACTTCAAGAAGAAGGAACGAAAAGAAAAGGATTATCTTAATCCTGCAGGGCAGAGCAGTAAGGTGCTTCGCATGAGCAAGTAACCCAAAACACTAATCTCCAATGCTTAATATGCTCTTTTCTGTCCAATAATGAATACTTGTTTCAATCAAACCTGATAAATCCTTGAAATACTACCTACCTAGTACCTACCTTCAATTGAATCATCTCCAACAGCCCACGATTTGGACAAGTAACCTCAACCTCAAGTGATGCATTCTTTTTAGTGAAGGAACTAAGCTTTAGCTCCTGAAACTTTACAGAAATCAAATCACCCACAAATTTGAAGAAAACATCATTCAAGAAACACTGACCTCAGGGACTCAAGCCCCAAAGAGGCAATTGGTTTATCTAACCGAAAGCTAGGAAATAAGTAGACGACACCAGGGTTACAGTGAGGAAAAAAAATGAAATTTGACAGATCAAGTATATATATTGCAACTTGAACAAGAAATTAAATAAAATCTCAAAATTCCATCTTAACCACAAGCTCAAATCATACAAACTGGATTCAAAGTAAAATTTGAATTATTCAAATTTCAACAGGAATCCAAAGTCAACAAAATCATGAAACAAAACCGGAACCAAGCCCAACATATCTCCTCTCAAGTTTCAAAACCCTTCTACATTACAAGCAAACATTGCAGCAGCAACTATAACGAGTGATCCAACAACCACATTATTATGCATAAACGTAACTGCGCTAGATATATCCACAGGAGCAACAGGACTCTCTACATTAGCAGCAGGAACCGCCTTAGTAGGTTTTTCTCGTGCAGGTGCCTGTACTGGTGCTGGAGCTGGAGCATTGGATCCAAAAATGTCCTTAGGAAGTAGCACCTTCTCGATCTTATAAATGGCTAGCTGGTTGTCCGTGTAAACCGTGCCAGATAAACTTGTATTGGTAAGTCCTGTGGTTATGTTCACCGAGTTTGGATAACTTGTGACATTAAGTGGTAACCTACTACCTGTTCCAGCCCATGTTCCAAGAGGATTACTTACGGTCTGGAACTGGGAAGTCGATAGAAATGTTGGAACTACATGGAACTTCACCAACTCAGACTTGTCTCCATCGCTTAGAGTATTGAGAGTTCCTGATTTGAGTTCCGAAAATGCACTATCTGTCGGTGCAAAGATGGTTAAACCAGTGTTGGAATCATTGAGCGCGGAGAACAAGTGGTTTTCCTCTTGGGTGGATCTCAAAAGGCGGATAAAGATCGTGAAGTGGCCAGCTTTCTCAAGTATTTTGGTGACGTTGGTGATGCCGTGTGGTGCAGCAGCCTGTGTTGGGGTTGCGACTGGAGGTTGTGCTACGACTACTGCTGGTGCCTGTGCTGGGGCTGCTGTTGGTGACTGGGAAAAGGTATTGATATAACAAAGGGAAAGAAGGAGCATTGAAAATGAGAAGATTGAGTGCTGTTGCTTCATCCTTATTTTTTTGGGATAAAATGCTAGAAACAATTCAAATATACTGATGCAAATTGAGCTCAATCATAAAGTGTTTGATGTGTAAAGATGAGATAGAGTGAGGTTTTATAGTAGTGGACAGAGGATCAAGTTAGGTGCAATATACAATTTTAGTTATACAACTAGATTGCTAGTACCTTATCTCACTCCAAAAGCTGTAGGGTCATCAATGGAGAGGGAAATTTAACAATGCTGCAGCAACTACTTTCCTTGGAAAATCATGCAAAAAAAATAAGGTTCTAAAAGGTAGACTTCAAGCGGCTGTGACAACAAATAAAGATGTCCATGATAGTGAATCATCACTAGCAGAACAGCTGAGCATGCTTCTTAACATCAAAACAAATCATCTATAATGACAGAAGATTTAGACAAGCAATCTAAACTGACCTTTGTATCGTAAATAGCCAAGTCTTTGCTCTTTTAGCTTAAAAGAATGAATAGTTACATCCTTAATCCTTGACAGACATTGATAGATCACTAATTTTCTAGATTCGCACGCTCAGAAATCAAATCTCACACCAGACCATCACTTAACACAACTTCATGAAGAAACACTTGCCTTATGTACATGAGCCCGTAGAGGTCATGCTATTGATAAAAGTGATTTTGAAGTAAAAGGAATTGTGTTCTTTTACATGATGTTGAATGGCATAATATTCTTTTATTCATGGAGAGGATGAAAGAAAAGGCGGTGGAGGAGGGTTTTGTAGATGAACGCGGAGGAGGAAGGATGAGGGAGTTAAGGCAAGGGATTCTGTACTAGAGCTCAAGCCTTTTATTCATGTTAAACGTACTAGGATGATTGGATCATGCTTCCACCAAAACCATGATTTTCCTCCATAATGCAGCAAACATAGAAGGGTCTTTCTGGCAGTCGTCTGTCACATTCAGTTTATGAAAATTGTGATATAACCTCGACAATTTTACTGATTGGAATCCACTTCCTCAAGCTTAAAGTAACAATCTTATGCTCTCTAACACTCTCTTTTCTCTAATTATCAAGACCAGCAGTTTTGAAACAGGAGAAAAGAACTTAACCTGATGTGGGATTGCTTAAACTAGAGAAAAATTCATTCTGAGGAAACTTAAAAGGTTCCTGTGTGAGAGCAATACAGCAGATTTGTTTCAGTAGAAGTTCGAGAGATAACCTAGTAAAGGTAGTTCTGTTTCAGAAGCCTGATTTCTGATAATTAGCATTTTCTACTCTTTTGCATTATGTTCAGCCTCGCATTCAAATGCTGTCAGCAGAACCATATATAATCTTACAGATTAAAGAGAACAACATTTTGATTCCAACCACTTCAAAAACTTGTAATGAAATATCTGCTTTCACCATTCTCCTGCAACCTCCTTTTCCTTTCTCTCTACCCTCCTTAATGCATGCTTTATCTCTCCTAATCATCAAATAATCATCTCAATTCAATAACTTAAGTTATTATATGAAATTTCAAGATATGATTTATATTATTCTCTAACACATCTCCCTCAAGTGAAAGTCATTTAGGTTGAAACTTACACAGGCCCACACTATCTTATGCTTAATTTTTATCAAATAAATAAGGATGGTGAAATTCAAACTCATGACCCTTTGGTCATTAAGGTTTTGATACCATGTCAAAAAACCATCTCATCCCAATAACTTAAGATGTTAGGTAAGGTTTCAAGATATGATTTATATTATTCTCTAACACACCTCTTCAAGTGAAAGTCTTTTGGGCTTAAAAATTGTACAGGTCCGCACTACCTTGTATTTAATTTTTATCAAATAAATAGGAATGATGAAATTCTAAGATATAATTTATATATTATTCTTTAACATACCACTTCAAGTGAAAGCCCTTTAAACTTAAAACTTGCATAGATCTGTACCACCTTGTGTTTAATTTTTATTAAATAAATAAGGATGGTGAGATTTGAACCCATGATCGTTTGGTCATCAAGACTCTAATATCATGTCAAAGAACCAACTTAACCTAATAACTTAAACTGTTAGGTGAAGTCCTAAAATTTTGATTTATATTATTCTCTAACAATATCATGATAGTTTGCCCCGTGCTCACCCTTATTAGCCGACATCCCCTATCTCTGCATCAGAAAAATATTCTTTCTGAGGGAAGTAATCCTATAAACCTTCCTCCAGATCCAGTGAGCTAATAAAAAACATAGCAAGAACTAGCAAGCAAGAACTACAACCTCTTAATATGACATCTCAGCCGAAAAATCTCCGAAACCTCCAAAAATCTCACTCCATTTACTCCTCCGATAACTAGACTTCCAAGAAATAGAACCACCAACACAACCACTATTATCTAAGAAACAGTTAGGGCATGATTCGATGACACCAGGGTGATCACAAAAAAACAACAAATGAAGTTTGACTAATCGAGTACATATTTAGCAATTTGCTCAAGAAATTAAATAAAACCTTGAAACCATAACCTAAAGTCATAAAAACTGGATTCAAAGTAAAATCAGAATTATTCAACACACACCAAGCTTTCAATCCAACCCAGAAAATTTAGACGCTGCCGGACCCAACCCAGCTTATCTCATCTCGAGATTCAAACCCTTCTACATTATAAAGCAAAGATTGCAGCAGCAACTGCACCAGCTGATCCAAACACGTTATTACGCGTGAACATGACTGCGCCAGATATATCCACTGGAGCAACAGGACTCTCAACATTAGCTGCAGGAACTGCCTTAGTAGGCTTTTCTGGTGCGGGTGCTACTGGTGCTGGAGCTGGGGCCTTAGAAGCAAAAATGTC
Source organism: Populus nigra (assembly GCF_951802175.1). Lineage (NCBI taxonomy): Eukaryota > Viridiplantae > Streptophyta > Magnoliopsida > Malpighiales > Salicaceae > Populus > Populus nigra. Next base: position 15,182,544 of record NC_084863.1, read on the forward strand.
CTTAGGAAGTAGCACCTTCTCAATCTTATAAATGGCTAGCTGGTTGTCCGTGTATACCGTGCCAGATAAACTTGTATTGGTAAGTCCTGTGGTTATGTTCACCGAGTTTGGATAACTTGTTACGTTAAGTGGTAACCTACTACCTGTTCCAGCCCATGTTCCAAGAGGATTACTTACAGTCTGAAACTGGGAAGTGGATAGAAATGTTGGAACTACATGGAACTTCACCAACTCAGACTTGTCTCCATCACTTAGAGTATTGAGAGTTCCTGATTTGAGTTCCGAAAATGCACTGTCTGTTGGTGCAAAGATGGTTACACCAGAGCTTGAATCATTAAGCGCGGAGAACAAGTGGTTTTCCTCTTGGGTGGATCTCAAAAGGCGGATAAAGATCGTGAAGTGGCCAGCCTTCTCAAGGATTTTGGTGACGTTGGTGATGCCGTGTGGAGCAGCTGCCTGTGTTGGAGTTGCGGCTGGGGGTTGTGCTACGACTACTGCTGGTGCCTGCGCTGGGGCTGCTGCTGGTGACTGGGCAAAGGTATTGGTATAGTGGAGGAAAAGAAGGAAAACTGAAATGGAGGAGATTGAGTACTGTTGCTTCATCTTTAAGTTTCCAGGCTATCTGCTAGAAACTATAAAAAAAAAAAGCTTATGTAAATTGAGCTTGATCTTATTTAGAAGTGTTTAATGTCTAAAGAAGAGACAGAGTGAGGTTTTATAGTAGTAGGCAGAGGATCAAGTAAGGTGCCATGTACAATTTCAGATATACTACTACTAGGTTGCTATCTAGTACCTTATCTTGCTCCATAAGGTGGAAGGTCACCAATGGAGAAGGAAATTCAACATTGCTGCTCCAACTACTTTCTGAATTATCACTGGCAGAACATTTGAGCATAAATGTTAACATCAAAACAAATCATCTGTAATGACAGAAGATTTGGACAAGCAATCTCTACTGACCCATCTCTATATCTAAAACTGCTAAGAATTGTGTCCTTAAGACATGTCCTGTGATGTTTTGAAATACATGAGTAGAAAAATACAACAAAATTCTTGGAGGCTTAAAAATGAATCTAAATAAATTAGGGGTATTTAATAATTCAATAAGTATAAATAGAAAAACAAAATATCTAAAAATTTTGAGAGAGAACAGGCAGGAGTGAAGGGAGAAAAAAGAAGAAGAAGAAGAAGAGAAAAGAGGGAAAGATAAGGAAAATAGAAGAGAATTAAAGAAAATAAGTTTAAAAGTAAGATTATGTATAAATGTGTGTTCTTTAAGCTTTAAATTTCTGTTTTGTTGAATGTTAGGGTTTTAAAGATTGTGCTTTGGGTTGATTGATGAATTGATTTGAATGTTATGGGTTGATTGGATTGTTATGGGTTGATTGTTATGGGTTGATTGTTATGGGTAATGAATTATTTAGTTAATTTTGAGAGATTTTAGATAAAGATAATGATTTTGAGTTATGATTTTGTTTAAATGGTGGTGAATTTGAGTTATAAATTTTGATATAATTGTAGGTAATCTGTGAAAATTCTGGATTTAAAGTTAAAGATGATAAAAATTCAGTTTGGTTCCTTAATTTGTGAAAATTACAAGTTAGTCCCCAAACTTTGAAAAAAAAGACAGATTTATCCCTAGAGCATATTCCAAGATTCTGGACAGAATAAAAGATGAATTATGGGCAGAATTCCAGTATAATTATGGATTTTTAACACTTTCAATTTGGTCCTCCCATTTGACAAAAATTACAATTTGACTCTAAAAATTTGGAAAAATTCTAGAATGGTCCCTGGAGCATAATTAGAGATTCTCGACAGAACTGAGGATAAATTATGGACATAATAACACTATAGTCATGAATTTATGATATTTTTAGTTCGGTCCTCCAATTTGAGAGTTACAATTTGACCCTTAAAAATATGATAAATTCCAGATTGGTCCCTAGCTGTAATATTAGCTTTTGCATATTGGTTTGATGAGTAATTGAGGGTTCTTTAGTGAATTATTATCAAGTCTTGTTATTTGTTTTATTATGAATTGGATTTCGAAAAAACCGTTTAATTTTGGGTTTTTGAAAAAATGACTAGTTTAGTTTAAAAACATATAAGGTTATGGAATAGACTCTTAGTTAAGTGTATTAAATAGGTTGAACGATTTTTTCGAGTCGTTTTTGAATATGTCACATTTGTATTCAGATAATCTTGTTATTCTACCAGCGAGACATTAGTAGGATTTCCTTCGGTATCTGCTTTCGAATTATGTTTACTTTCGAGTCAGGTGAATGAATAATTTTCCATATACATAATAAATATTATAAATATTTGATTTGTTAATATGAATTGGTTCATGTTTCTTGATTATATATATATATATATATATATATATATATATATATATATAATCAAGAAACATGAACCAATTCATATTAACAAATCAAATATTTATAATATTTATTATGTATATGGAAAATTATTCATTCACCTGACTCGAAAGTAAACATAATTCGAAAGCAGATACCGGAGAATATATATATATATATATATATATATATATATATATATATATATATATATATATATATGTGTGTGTGTGTGTGTGTTGATTATTATTCTTGTTACGATAAAGCATGATCAATTGTTGAATTTGAATTCTTGATATAAACCAATATATATTTTGAATTGACTTCTAAGTTGATAGCTCCTCAATTAATTAATGTCATGAGTTGAGCCTTGAGATATGAATATGTCTGATTGATTATGATTATAAACTTATGGTATGCCAGTCAAAATATTCATGCTAACAGGGTAGTGTTAGTCTTTGTGCACATCATATCTGAACCCTAGTTGGTCAGGGGAGTCATCAACCTATGTAGACTAATCATCTCATAATACGGAGCCTTATGCTCATTGCATTTTGATTTTCTGACGAGCTTTACCTTATGATATTCTTGTTATGATCTATTTGAAAAACCTTCCTATAAGAACCTAGATCCATAATTGTATATATATTTTTCATTGTTGTATTACCTCGTGTGTGTGTGTGTATTGAACATTATCTACTTACTGAGTTGTTAAACTCACTCTCTTATTATTTATCTTTTCAAGCTTATAGTTTATTAGCGAGTCATTTTGTTGGACCTTCAGGACCTACTCTTTTGTTGAAATTTGTATTTTCCTTTATGTCTAGTTAACGCTCCACAACTATGAATTTGTATTTACTCTTGTATTAAGACAATCAAATTATATAATGAAGTTAATTTTGTTATTAGTGCTGCATTGAACTCACATTGAGGTATTTGAAGGTTAAGTTTGTATATAAGTCTGGGTTCGTATAGGTATATGGAACCTTGAAGAGAAACTTTACTTGTGTGCCGGTTATGGATCCGGGAATCGGGTTGTGACATGTCCAACCTAAAAGTTTGCCAAAAAAAACATCTTTTAGCTCACATGCTTAAGATTTAAAAAAGAAAAAATAGAAATGTCATTTGGTCATTAAGTCTCTTGGTATGAAATAAGAATTTCAACTCAAGAGCTGAAATTATTAGGTGTAGAATATATAATTTATATTAATAGGTATCACATTCAAATGCAGTTGACAGAAATGTAAAGTTACGGATTGAAGATAACTGCATTTTGGTTTGAACTATGCTTGTAAGAGTTCGAAAATCACAACGAAAATATATGTTTTCACCATTGTCCCACAACATGTATGAATTAATTTGTATACTTTAATCTCCTGTGAAAAATTGAATAAAGAGCTGTTAGTTCACACTAACTTAATACTGACTGGAAACGTTACGACTGCAACAACAACAAAGGATTAACGTTTTCCTGCAACATGGTACAGTAAGATGCTTGGCATGAAATATTTGCTTCAATGAAACCATACAACCTCCCCACCTTAAATTGAATAGTCTCTAGTGATCCAAGATTTGGACAAGGAATATCAGGCAATGCATCCTTGTTAGTGAAGGAACTAAGTTTTAGCTCTTTTAGATTTCAATAGCAATTTTTTACGTTCTTCATTTACCCACAACCTTCAAGAGATACGCTCTCCGAACTCACACACCCAGAAAACAAGTCACCCACAAAGTCATCTGGTAAAAAGCAATTTCCAAGAAACGTTGAGTCACTGACCTCAGGAAGTCAAGCCCCATGAAGGCAATACTCATTATTTTGTACTCAAAATAATATTTAAGCCTCAAAATCTTAACACATCCATTTCTTAGCATAAAGGAAGAGAAAAGTCTCCGCGGGAGAAATTGAAGTAAATTTCATGTACATTGCCCTTAATGGCATAATCAATCCACTGGGGATAACAGAGCGAAGACAGAATTTGGAACGGGAAGAGGAAGGAGGGTATTATCAACAAATTCGATGCAAACGGGGAGGGAAGTGCGGTGGGAGTAGTGAGAGTCATCATCATACTATTAATAAAGACTAGTAAACAATGTCTTTAAGGCTGAGCTCGGGAAACAATTCTCAATGAATTATAATGTAGAAACTGTAATCTCTCAATCAAGTTTCGCATGAAATGCTGGGGGATTTGTCCAGAAAAGAGCAGTATGAATGTATACTCTAATGCTCCTAATCGTCGAATCCTTGGGGGGGGGGGGGGGGGGGGAGAACTTCCGATTGAATAAAACTCAATAAGTTCATGAATCATACTTCTTCGGATCGAAATAAATCATCTCTGGCATTTCTCTTCTGCTTCCTTCTTACTGTTTTCTCCCTGGTCAGTGGTGACAATCTACTTCAATCTCTTTCGGCCTCCATTATCTCATAACTCACCTTCCTTCATTCCTCCACCAATCTTGCAATCACTTTTCCTTCGCTTCAGATTTCCTGCAAGCTCTCTCCTCTGCTATCATGATACTTTGCCCCATATTCACCCCACTTAGCCAACACCCCCCTAAGATCGGGTCAGAAGAACCATCCCCAGAGGAAGTAACCCTAAGAACCTTCGGCAAGTTAATATCCGCGAAAAAAGATGTCAACAGCTTGCAAGCTTTTGCAACACCCTGAATAGGACTTCTCAGCTTGACAACCCTCGTCTCCTCCAAAAATACCACTTACTACTCATCCTCCAGTAAGTATACTTCCCCAGAAATTGATTCACCAATCCAACCACCATTATCTACCCGAAAACTAGGAAATGATTAGATGACACCCGGATTATATTTAAAAAAAAAATTTGAAATTTGACTAATCAAGTACCAAGAAATTAAATAAAATCTCAAAACTCAATTTTAATCGTAAACTCAAAGCATACAAACGGGATTCAAGGTACGATCGAAATTACTCAACAGATTCAATACAGCTCAGAAAAATATGACATCAAAACCAGACCAAACCCCACCAAATTTCATCTCAAGATTCCAACCTTTATACATTACAGAGCAAACATTGCAGCAGCAACTATGCCAACTGATCCCACCACATTATTACGCGTGAACATGACTGCGCCAGATATATCCACTGGAGCAACAGGACTCTCAACATTAGCTGCAGGAACTGCCTTAGTAGGCTTTTCTGGTGCGGGTGCTACTGGTGCTGGAGCTGGGGCCTTAGAAGCAAAAATGTCCTTAGGAAGTAGCACCTTCTCAATCTTATAAATGGCTAGCTGGTTGTCCGTGTATACCGTGCCAGATAAACTTGTATTGGTAAGTCCTGTGGTTATGTTCACCGAGTTTGGATAACTTGTTACGTTAAGTGGTAACCTACTACCTGTTCCAGCCCATGTTCCTAGAGGATTACTTACAGTCTGAAACTGGGAAGTGGATAGGAATGTTGGAACTACATGGAACTTCACCAACTCAGACTTGTCACCATCACTTAGAGTATTGAGAGTTCCTGATTTGAGTTCCGAAAATGCACTATCTGTTGGTGCAAAGATGGTTACACCAGAGCTTGAATCATTAAGCGCGGAGAATAAGTGGTTTTCCTCTTGGGTGGATCTCAAAAGGCGGATAAAGATCGTGAAATGTCCAGCCTTCTCAAGGATTTTGGTGACGTTTGTGATGCCGTGTGGCTGAGCTGCCTGTGTTGGGGTTGCAGCTGGAGGTTGTGCTACAACTGCTGCTGGTGCCTGTGCTGGGGTTGCAGCTGGTGACTGAGCAAAGGTATTAGCACAATGGAGTAAAAGAAGAAAAAATGAAAAAGAGGAGAGTGAGTGCTGTTGCTTCATCTTTATAATCCCTGATATAAAGCTTGAAACAATACCAAAACACCAAAGCAAATTAAGCTCTATTGATCGATCGTTGAAGTGTTTGATGTGTAAAGAAGGGATAGAGTGAGGTTTTTATAGTGGTGGGCAGAGGATCAAGTTAGGTTTAGTGTACAATTTTAGTTACAAACTAGTTTATTATCCAGCACCTTATCTTGCTTCAAAAGGTGGAGGGTGTCAATGGAGAGGGAAATTTAACAATGCTGCAGCAACTAGTTTGCTTGGAAAAGCAGGAAAAGATTTCAGTGGTGTGACAGCAAATAAGGATGTCTATGATTGTCAAAATTATAGCTGTCGGCATCCACAGGAAGAATAGTTTTATGATTCCTAGAGCCTTCAGAGACATGGTAGCTTAAGATAGTGAGCAACATCCACTTGCATTTCAGTAAATAACTCTCAATGAAGAGATCTTAACGTCCTGCAATCCATGACACGCATCGATAGACAGATTTTTCGAGATTTACACACGCACAGATCAAATCATACGCCACACCATTACTTAACACAAGAAACACTAACCTTAATCGCTCAAGCCCCTTCGAAACCATAGTGACCAGATTTTGCTATATACAAGCCTCAAATCTTTAACACACCCGTTTCTGAGAAAAAAGAAGGGGAATCTTGGAGTTTTTGCATCAACAGACCATTATGAGGAAAGCATGAGCTCGAGGTCTTTCACATGGTGGTCAATACCATTATGCATTAATCATGATAGCCTTAGAAATCTAGTTGGAAGTAAACTTGTGGAGAGGAGGAGGGGAAAGAGGGGGCTGGCAGAGGCAGGTTTTGTTGAAAAATTCAGAGGGAGGGTAAGGGAAGTGGAGGCAACGGAGCTTTGTATCAGATTTCAAGCCATTTGTGGAAAGTTCAGAAGGTTTGGATTGCAGTTTTGGTAGGAAGAAAAGAGGATGTGGACTGTAGAGTATCTCTTCTGATGAAGTTGTTTAGGCTTTGAGTGGTGGTGGTTGTGGTTCTTGGCTCTGCTGCCATCTTCTTGAACTTACTTGATTACGCTTGCAAAGAACAAATCCAGAGCAAATCATAGAAGGGTCCGTTTTGGCAGGCATTAGTCACATCCTGTTTACCAAGAAACTCATTTTTTGACAATTTTACTGATAGGAATCCACTTTTTCCAGCTTCAAGTGCATCTGAATGCTCTCTCGCACTCTTTTTTTAGGCCACATTAGTCACATCCTGTTTACCAAGAAACTCATTTTTTGACAATTTTACCGATAGGAATCCACTTTTTCCAGCTTCAAGTGCATCTGAATGCTCTCTCGCACTCTGTTTTAAGGCCATTACCAACGCCAAAAGTTCCGAAACTAGAAGAACACCCTGAACCTGAGCAACAATACTCATGGTTTAAAAGTTCACCGAGGTTGCTTAGATAAACAAGTACAAGAAGCCTTCTACTTCTTCAATTGGCGCTTGCATCGATGCACTGACACTCAGCAATAATACTTTCAAGAACCTAAAAAAAGTGAGCCATAATTTTAGCCTCATAGATTCAGCAATGTTCCTCTTCAACCCCATGGTTTAACATTTCAACAATGTTACCGCTATAGTTTTTCAAATGTTTCAATTTTACCCTTACTATTTTATATCCTCTCATTTTTTTTCCACTAAAAAACCATAAATATCATAATACTCGCAAAATACTTGGAAACTTTATATATATAAAAAAAGCCCAACTCATAAACATAATCAATTTTGGAAACTGTAGGTGTAACACTGAGAAGTTTAAACTATTGTAGGAGTGGAACAGTGATGAATCTATAGGAATAAAACTGAAGTTTAACCCAAAAAAACAGAGAGAGAAAGGACAAGGCAATCCTTTTATTTCATTCAAAGAGCACACCTTTTTAGCATGTGTATTGGTAAAAGTACGATTGGGCTTTTGTCATCTGCCTCAACAAACATGTGAAGAGAAGAAAATGGCAACACAAAAATACAAAAACAAAAACAAAATTTCCACACAGGAGACAGCTTCCCGCACCTCCAAATAACTTGGTGCAACTAAATTCTGGTGAAAGGACTAGCAAAATTTTCACCGACAGATCGTCGATGCAAGCAATAAGTTATGTTCAAGGATTTCTTGCTCAATATCTTCTATCGATCATCAAAAGCCAGTTTACGTCTCTTCTCATGTTGCTTTGAAACTCTCTGACCAAGCTTTGTAATATTGTATTTGCTGCTTACAAAGAAAAGGGGGTTAGACGAATATAAGCAAGGATTTCTGCTCTCTGTTATTAGACACCAGTAAGAGAGAGCCATACCTTCTCTGACACGGATGGTGAAATTTTACCAAGGGCTTGCTCAAAATGAGTGGCTGTGATATTAACTGCTGGCTCATTTTGTGCGGCCGTGATTGTTACTGAAGTCTCATTCAAACATCTTTGTCTCTTGGCCTCCTTCAAAGCAGTCATTGCGGCTTCCTCCATCTGGGAAATAATTCCAATCCAAGTTAACAAGCGAAGGCTGGTCAAGTAAAGTCAGACCTCTTGAAAGTATCACAAGAATTAGAATGTGTTCCAGCTCTAACATATGTCAATAAAAAAACGAGACTAATAGAAACATAGACAAACCAGCTTCCTAAGATCAGCCCCGCTAAAATTTTTACAAGCCTCCATTTGACCGATGGCAGCCAAGTCGACACTAGGATCAATAGGTTTTCCTTTAGCGAGAGCCTTTAAGATCAATCCACGGTCCTCTGAACTTGGCAGAGGGACATAAAGAAGTTTGCCAAACCTACCAGGCCGCAGGACAGCAGGGTCCATCACCTCAGGTCTACCATCAGAGACACCAGCTTCAGTGAGAGAAGTGGAGAGGAGAGGAGAGGAAAATGAAAGAAGAGAGAGATTAGAGTACCTGTTAGTGGCACCAATGATAAAAATACCAGGGCGCTGATCTGCACCATCTAACTCTATAAGCAACTGCAATTATAAGCATTGCATTCAATTGACATATACTGGGAACAAGTTGTTGATATGGATTACATAGAGACAAACAGATGTTTTAATTCAGTTTATGTCATTGCATCTTATTGACCTGATTTAAGAGCCTCTCAACGACCCACCCCCCTTCTTTTCCACGCATTGTTGTCAAAGCATCCACCTGTATAAAAACAAAATAAATTGTTGCAAAAGACAGAAAATTTAATGGACTTCAGATAACATAGAAGTGCACAAAGTAAAGAAAGCCTCATCAGCCAGAAAAAACCATTGATTTACTATACAGGTCATTAGATGGAAATCTCACAAAGTGAAGTCAAATAGATCTAAGAGGAAAGAACAATCCAAATACAGAGCATCGTACAATTTCCAACATACACAAAAAAAATATCAGAGTTCATTAGAGTAGGGGAAGTGCCAAATATTTCAGTCATCTATCTTTCCAATCTAGATCTCCATTATGTCAAATTAAATAACTGGATACCGATAAATACAAAGAAAGGAGAGCCACAAACCTCATCGAAGAAGATTATGCATGGCGAGCACGTTCTTGCACGACTGAATAACGTCCTGACAGCCAGTTCGCTTTCTCCAACATACTTATTCAGAAGTTCAGGACCCTGATAAATTATGGAATTCACAATCATTAATGTTTTGAGACAGATTTTGAACAGATTCAGTAAGAAAACTGTGGTATCAAGGCACCAAAAAAGAATAGAATGGAAAGAAAAAAAAGATTTGAGTTAGAGAATGAATGGAAGGACTCACCTTCACATGAATGAAGTTAGCTCCTGCCTCGTTAGCAGCAGCCTTAGCGATCATTGTTTTGCCACAGCCAGGAGGTCCGTAGAGCAAAATCCCTGTCTCTAAATTCACTCCAAATTTCTGAATTTACAAATAATGTGCGTGATTAGTCAGTGAATCAACCAGAACAATACAGCTATGTTGTCATGCTAAATCTAACAGAACTTAAAAATAATAAATACAATACATATGAAGTTATAACCTAGTGCAAACTGCTATTTAGAATAAATGTAAGGAGGTCAAGGAAATGAAAATTATCAAGCATTAACCAGACAAAGAAATACTGTCTATTTGTTAGACGTCAATAATGTGCAATCCCTTATCAAGAGGAATAAAGTGCTCGGAAAAGATACAATTATGTTGCAGAAACTACATTCAACAGAAAATCAAAACATATAAATCGGCTCAACTTTGAAACTGAAACAGAAAAGTAAAGGAAGGGAGGGGCACAGAGAAAGTGTAACGGTTACCTGATAATCATCAGGATACTTTATACGACTAATGATATAGAGGTCAAACTCATCCCTTATATCATCAAGGCCACCGACATCTTCCCATTTGACATTAGGGATAGTAGAGAATCCTTCTCTTTTCGATGAGGGCTGAACTAGCTTGGCTGCTTTCTGCAAGTGAAAAAAGGGGATTAATTTTCATCCTAATGTCAAACAAACCAAGGAATAAAGAAAACATAATGGAGTTTTGAAAAGCTTTTCATCAACAGGAAAGTCATAGGCTAAAGCATAAACAGAAGTTGAAGTACACCAATCTTGAAGTAAAAGAGCTTGAGACAATGACAGATAATGCAGTTCCAGATTACCTCGAAATCAGCCATTGTGATGGCAAGCTTTTCCATCTCCTCAGGCGACCAAGGTTGCTTCCACCAATCCTCATTGTCTTCCTTCTCTGTCAATTGTCCTGATAGCTCAGATTTTCTCCTGGAAGCAACTCTCCTCATTGCAAGATTACCAGCCGTGTTAACCAAAGCATTCAAATCAGCTCCAACAAAACCTGGTGTAGACCTAGCTATTTGCAAAATATCAAGAGAACCCTCAAGAGTACAATTTTTAGTAAGCACTGAAAGAATTTGAACCCTAGCTTTCTCATCCGGAACACCTAAATTAATCTCGCGATCAAATCTCCCAGGCCTCCTTAGTGCAGGGTCAACAGCGTCAGGCCTATTTGTAGCTCCAATAACAAGAACATTTCCAGGTATTCGATTGGAGCTTTCTGAACTTGAACTGTCATCAGATGACTGTCCTAGCCTGTGATGTTCATCCATGCAAGTCATCAATTGTGTCACAATCCTTCTCTCCATCTCTCTCTGTAAATTCTCTCTCTTTGAAGCAATTGCATCAATCTCATCAATAAAAATGATAGATGGTGCAGTCCTGTATGCTTTAGAGAAAAGATCTCGGATATTTTCTTCTGATGCACCTGAGATTACCCAATGAACCAATGTCAGTCAAGGTAGTAGCTTCACTTGAAGCTTTTCCATCGCGGGACTCACTCATAGGTAGTTAAAAAAAGCCAAGATCATAACAAACAGCATGATAATGGAATTATAACCAGCCAAAGGCCTAATTTCTGCAAACCAAAAATCACTTCACTTAACAGATCATTAAGGGGAAAAGAGGCATAAAAAACACTCTGGTTTTGCATTTCTGATACTGCACCTGTGAACTGCCAGACTTCTTTAGTTCAAGAAAATAAACAAACGAATGGCATCCACGAGCAACAACCACAAAACTAATTCAAACACTCAACACCGCATCACAAAACATTATAATCAAATTTCCATCACTAAAAAGCCTCTATTTACACAAACCATTTAAAAAGAACAAATAACACCACAATTTAGTGTTAATAAAGTGGAAGACATCCCAACAAACAGCATGATAACCACATTGTAGACCGCTAAAACCCTACATTTCTACAAATCATAGGCAATCTAGAAGATTAGAACTACCAGTAAAGAAAAACAAACAAATACCATCACGATTTTGCATTTATAAAATTGAGTACTCACAGACTCCTCAACGTCATAATTGCAACATGATAACAAATTGAATGACATCCAGCGAGACTCAAGAAACAGAGCACATTCAAACACCAAAACAGCAAATTTCCTTCAAAACCCACATCAAAAAACTTCCCTTATAAAACTCCGTACCTGAAACACCAGAAACAACCTCAGTAGCAGAAATCTTGTAAAAAGGCACCCCAGTCTCATTCGCAATAGCATGAGCCAACTTAGTCTTCCCACACCCAGGTGGCCCATGTAACAAAATCCCACTTATAGGACTAACCCCAAGTCTCAGCGGCACATTTGGATGATACAATGGCAAAAACACCTCCATTTCCAACTCCTCTAAAATCCCACTCAAACCCCCTAAATCCTTAAACCTCGGCCCCCCTTCCTTCCCCTTCGCATCCTCACCAAGCCCACCTTTCAGTTTCCCCAAACTACCCTCCAAGTCCTCTCCTTTTCGCTTTCCTACCCCTCTATTTCTCTGAATCATGTCAACTTTACTAGTAATACTTTCTTTTCTATCATTAGCAAGCTCAACTTCCATATTTTTCTCCGCCACTCCATAACTTTCCCTTAACATTGATTTCATCAAATCAAACTTCGGTGGCTCTAATGACGTCGAAGAATCCGAATCCGACTCCGAACTGGACTCCGTATCCGAACTCGAAACCAAAATCGGGCCCCGATTTCGACTCCTTCTTCTAGAATACGCATTTTCAATCTGCATCAATTTCTCTTCACTCTCATCAATTCGCTTCTGCTTCTTACTCACAGTCGTGCTAAGGTTTGCTTCTTCGTCGTCGGAATCGGATTCTGTTTCCAATTCATGTTTTCTGAATTTCTTCGGCGGCGGTGTTTGTTGGTTTTGGGTTTGCTGGACGAGGCGAGTTAGGGTTTTGAGTTCCATGCGGCGGTAATTGGGGTAGCTATTGCGGAGGTGGTGGACTATGTCGTCTGTTGTGGTGAATTTTTTGTTACAGGTGTCTATGTGGTGTTTAAGCAGTCTTTGGTTTCTTCCTCCCCCGCTTCCCCCGCCACCACCGCCGCTTCTTCTTCTTCCGCTTCCCATTTTTTTGCGATACTGTGGATGCTCGAGGTGTTTAGCGGCAGCGGTGGTAGAGTTAAAAGAGGAGAAGAGCCGCTTTTTTGTGAGAGAGATCTGTCTGGTCAGTTCTTAAATGCCCAAATCAAACCATGGGCCTTAAAGCCCAACAAAGTGTATTTTTTATTTCTTGGAAAAATTATCTCGAAAAATATTTACGATTTATGATTTTTTTTTTAGAAGGTATTTTTAAATCAGCTTCAAAATTTAGTTTTTTTAAGAATAATTTTGAGGATATAAGGTTAAAATTCAAGAATTTAAAAGAAGATGCAAGCTTTTTTTACCATCAAATTTATTTTTATGGTTTAACTATATGTATTAGTTGTGAAAATAAAATTGAATGTGAATCTTTTCTCCAAGCTGAATGGAATACCAAGTAAAAAAAAAATTCTTAAGAACCATGCAAGAAAAAAAGTTCTCTTAAAAATGTTAATCTCTTGTATATTGGTAACTATAATTATTAATCAAGTTTTATCGAGTTAATATACTTCCGGGCCAGGGCTGGGGATTTAATAACCATGCATGGAAGCATCATGTGCAAGAAAGAAAAGTTCCAAATTCACACACCTGCATAAATGGAAAGCAAGAATCACAGCATTCCTAGCTTTTAATCAATTGAAGATTATGATTGTCCAGAAAGAATTATGACTGTCAACAAAATTCAACTAAAGATTCCTGAAATATTCAGAGAAACTATGAGCAAATAACAAAGAAACGGAGGACCGATTCGAGAAGGTGCTACAGTGAAACAAATGCTGCCCACCACCCATTTCTAGGCACCAGATGAAGAAATGAAATTGGGAACCTCAGCGCTCAGGGCTTCCCTCAACATGCAGTGAAGATTCTTCGTTAACTTCAGCCCTTGGAGGCCTTCTACGCAGAATTACGGGAGGAAGTGACATCCCATTATACAAAGAGACTAGAACAATCTTTTCTAGGACAACTCCTTGCTTTTTCAGGAGGGACACAAATTGACTAATAAATTGATTTTGATTTTGATTTTGTCCTGGGACGTATGCTTTCAGCCTGACTTCCTTGAGGTTTGGCATGAAGAGATTAATTGGTTTATTTAAGAGTTCTTCTGATAAACTCTCCTGAAAAATGAGAAACATGGTTTATTTACTCGTTAGATAGTAAAAAAGATAGCAAACATGGCCTGTATTGAACATATTGCCTGTTGGAGCTGTAAAAGTTATGTAGGGATACTTACATCTTCAACTATCTTGTATAGGGGATCAAGGTTCATTGTCTCAAGATTGGGGCAAAGCTCAAGCAATGCAGCCATGCCAAGAAGATCATATGTCGTATAGCCGGTTTGTAGCTCTAAATGTTTAAGATTGTACAGCAGAAAATCTTTAGGAAAAACATCCTTGGGTGCAAGCTTTTTGAATCAGCATCATGCAAGGAAAGCAATCATATGAACATTTCATAAGATGATCAATTTAAAAACAATTTTGAGCAGCCACTCTCAAGTTGCTCATAACATAAGAGTAAAAGTTGTTAATAGTAGAATTTCTTCCTGTCAATAAAACCACTTGGAAATAATGATTGATGTTTGAATCAAGGGGAAATCAGCTGCTCCAAACTAGAGGTAAAGCACATTGATCACAAGAAAAGAATATTTGAAATTCAGTATATTGTGACGGTGCTTTTTCTATCTAAACACGAAAAGTTTGACAACACTACCACTGGCACTCAAACTTATCTTGATATGCAAACATGGCTTTCCTAGCAATCCTTTTCTTGAATTCTTCAGTCTTCAGTCTTAAATTGCTTAGCAAAGCATGTGCAAAGAGAAGCCCTTTTTCACTACTTTGTGCAAAGAATCTGATAACCAAACATGTTATACAAACAGATTCCATACAGTTTCCTTGATTACTGGCCACAAGAACAAGCAATTGCTTCACATAGTGAATCCATAGTTGGCAAAGAAGGATAATAGAATGGAAGGGAGTTGTTAAAATGCTCAATGCACAGCCTGCACATTACTAATCCTTGACATCTGGTTACTCAAAGGACATATTTGAGCATTAATAACCATGTGGTGAGCTTTAACGTTCATTTAGCTGTTTGGGAAATTAATCCACAGACGAAACCTCACAAGCCCATCCCTAATCAGTTCCTTTAACGTAATCAAAATATCTATCCAGCACAGAACAAACCTTTAGTATATACACAGTAGTGATGATGAACAAAAGATTTCGTGAAAATCTCAAATGAAACCAAGCCTTCCCAATCCCACCTATCTCAACCTTTCATGACAAGCTAGGGGACCTTATTCTTAGTCCTCCTTCCACGTTTAAAAAATGCATTTTCCCACACAATCACGTCTAAGAAAAACCAAAGGCTCACTTCTGAAGCATTTGAAACTTACGAAAAACAAGAAAAAACGAATCGCTAACCTTTTACATAAATCAACATTGCTACCGATGCAAACATTACACAATTAAGTCAGTAATGAACACAAACACAAAAATTGCAGAGCAATACCTTAAGCCACCAATTTTGCACCACGAGATGCTTGATGTGTGCAATTCGATGAAGCTGCTTCACTACTTTACACCACTGACCATAGTACTCCAATCCATGCACAATAAAAGTATGAAACTCAACCAAAGAAGACAAATTTTTAACACAAAACTGTCCCATCTCAAAGCAATCAATATTCAACCAAACAAGATTAGGACAATCAAGCTCCAAATGCAATTCTCTCTCGGCAGTATAAAAACTAGAAAGATCCAGCCTTTTCAACTTCTCTGAACAAAGCCTCAAATTCTCCATCCCATAACAATCTTCAAACTTTAAAACCTCAATATTAGGACAAGCTTTGAACAAATCCAAAACCGTGTCATCAGTCATATAAACCTGATCAAAGTAAACCTCATTCATTGACCAGAGATTCATACTTTCCATATTAGCAGGCAATGTCAAATCACATCTACACAGCTTCAAGACTCTAACTTTACTGTTTCTAAGAGCAGAAAAAGGGAAATCATAATTGGGTTTTGCTTCTGGTTCAAAAATATGAAAACTTTTATCAATAAAGAAATCAAGATCAAGTTCTAAAACTTGGTTCTTGATTGCATAACGTACCCATGAATCAACATGGTACCCATACCTATCCTCATAGATGAATTCAAGCCTGAATTTTTTTAGGGGCAACTGGGGTTTGAGAATTAGTGTTCGGTCAATGAATTCTGAAAAGAATTGGCGGGTTGTGGAGAAATTGTTGTAAGGAGGGAAATGAGTGTAAGAGAAGTTTAGAGACGGGACTAAGGACCAAAGAGGTTTCCATTTTGTGGAAATAAGGCTTGTTGTGATTGTGTCTAGTGTGGGGAGGAAAGAGAGGATGTGGATCAGGATGTCTTGTGGGAGATCGTTAATGTTCGTGACTGTTGTGGCGGTGGCGGTGGCGGTGGCGGTGGCGGGTGGCTTTTCTTCCATTTTGTTGTTTTCAAGATTCTGAAGAAACCCATTGAGTGGCCATGTAACCGCAGCAGTTTGGGTGACTCACGTCGTGTCTTCTTCTTTTTAAGGGTTAATTGTATTTATTTGGTCCTTGTAGTCTTGATATTTGTTTAGTGTGGTCTATCTACACTTTTTCTATTTAATTAGTCCCTCTACTCATGAAAATTCGTTAATGTAGTCCCTCTATTGAATATCCATTCAATTTACCATTAATCCTTGATGTGTGGCTTCACAAGGTGGAAACAATTAATTGTGAATTGGACAGAAGGACTACATTAAAAACATTTCAGAGTATATGATTTCTTAATGAATATTGGATCGTGATCATATGGAACCCATCCTATATGTATTTTCTATTAATACACTAGTTTATTTCTCTCTCTTTTTTAGGATTTTTAAGAAGCCACGAGTTATACTAATCTCTTTCATTATATATTTCTATTTTATTTTTAAAAAAATATAAAAAAACAAATATTACAATTTTATCAACAATATTACTTGCTCATTCATGTAATAAATTATTGGTAAATATATCATGTAGTTAATAAGTTGGTTATATATAACACTGATGTTATTCATATAAAATATATTTATTATTAATAAATGTTTTTTTATCTTCAATTATATTTAATTAATAAATTTAATGTTTGATTAATGAATTTAGAGTAAAAATAAAGTTTATAGAACAAAAATATTTTATATAGAAAATTATAAAGTTGTTATAGTTATAAGATTCTTATTGCATTAATATGTTATTCCTAAATGCTTCTATTCAATATTCTATTAAAATTAAACATTAATTATAATTGTTGAGATTGGTGTATATTATGTTTTTTTATATAAAATAAAGAAGTTGTTCTTATAAATTAAGGTATGATGAATACCTGAAACTAATATGTATATACTTGTTAAATGACATGTACATTAAATTGATCCGCAAGATAATTACATATGAAGATATGACTTATGTCTATGAAAAGACTCACTGATTGTTATGTAAGTAATTTTTAGATTTGAGATTACTAAGTTATCTTATACGAGTAATGTTATATTTTAATCTTAACCACGTGTTGTTTCAATTAAAAATAATAAATAGATAAATATTAGATATAGTATAAACTATATAAAAATATTTAAGTAATCAAGATAAGAAATTGTGTAATGCATTAAGCCTAGGTTGTGACTCCGTAACCCTTTTTTATTTTACTATTCCTTCTCCTATTAAGCTTGCTGATCATCTTGCTGTTGAAGAAAATAAACAGTTGCAAAAGGAAAGGATGACAGTCGAACAGATTAAGTAAGATCAGTGGTTTTATTTTGATCTTTCACCACAAATTCGAGTCCCACAACCTACTAGCTACACCGTAATGTTGGTACATCCTACAATCTACAAGACCTTGAAGGAATTTATGCCACTGCGATGCAGTCTTATTAAGTTTGGTAGGGCTTGGACAGAGAAGGCACAGATCAAGTGTATTCTGACCGATCCAAGACCTCTCCATTCTTGCTCGAGAACCCGTTGGAAAGTATGTGTTAAAGCTTGAAAAACTAATGGAAAGTAAATGAGAAGAATGGTTTTAAAGGGTTAAATCATAACACTAATGGATGGTGTTGGGAATGGAAGTGGAAGAATGATCAGGACCAAATTATAAAAGGAAAAGCTGGAAAAACACAGCTCTTTATTTAAATCAAAAGTCATAACTTTTGGTGGAAAAAACAATCTCTAACACTCCGAGCGAGGAACCATAAATAACAACCCATTACAGAGCCGAAAACCTTGAAAACATCAGTTGTTTTTAGAGGAAATTAAGTTGTTTTTACTTTAAAGCCGGACTCTTCAGTAATCTTGATGGAAAGTTAGTGACGAGGCTGGAAAAATTATAAATGATATACTTATATGACTGTATTATATTAATAGTTAGGGCACGCTTATATTATATTGGATTTAAAAAACATAAATGTTATATATATGCATGTGTAAATGTAAATATTTTAGGAAAGATTTGAATTAAATTTTAGATCGAATTTGACAATATTCATATTATATTATATTTATTATTCATAGAATAATGCAACAATTAAAAAAAATCTATCATTTAAATCGGTTTGGTATCCATTTAAGGTTAAATTATCACTCCTAAATTTATTAATAGATACCTCAAAGAAAACGTGGTTTCAATAATTAAACCACATAATCACAAAAAAGGTTGTTTCCCCTTATATGAATGTGTCTGATTCCCATATGACTACTTTTTCTGTTATAAATATAAAAAGAAAAACATTATTGAGGAATCTCTCTTAATTAAGAAAGAGAGCCTTTAATACAATAATCATACTGCCCTTCTCTCCATCGGGGTCTAAGACCGCCCCCGCCACCGCCACCGCCACACATCAAACGAACTCTGTATGCATGTAACACCCCCAGGCAAGCCGCAAACAAGAATAGCCCTCCACTCTCTATTTTGCCGACCCCATATCTATTTTGTAAGTTAAGCAACAACCACCACAAGCTTTGAATCATATCATAGAGACAGTTTGAAAACCAAGCCTATACTCCCTCAGTAAACTCTTAATTTCCCTCCTCTTTCCTCGACCACTGAACTTCTTAGAGATCCAAGTCAAAAAACTTGAAGCATACGAGTAGGGAAACACTCATAGAAGCCAAATGAAGCAAAGTTACAAGATCTCTTTGGAACTTTATTTCCCTGCCGCCGCTCCTTATTTCTTGTTATCATGTCATCCACTTTTCCAAGTACCAGTACCTCCCACCATGAGCACCCAACCCAGAGAATTTACCAACCCTCCAGGTCTTATTAGCCTTAAATACTGGATTTCCTACGTGCAAATACTGAATATAGGAGCTCGATTCATCTGCGTGTGGCTGCACCTTGTGAAAACACTTCTTTTTGGCAGAGAGTTGAATTGATTTCTTGTCGCCCTTTCTTTTGCTACTTGAAGCGTATGACAAAAACAAATGTGAACAAGCAGTTATACAAAACACGTAAATTGGTAACCATATATCAGGTGTTAAAAACACTAACCATAGCATCAGACAAACACAGTTCCACATAGGGTGGAAGAGAGTGGTGGCAACTTTGAATTTTGGGGATTTGACACTGTGATTATCGGTCAAATGGAGCATAAGTGGGAACCACCTTCCCAGACAGTCTGCAAATACGGAAGGTTGTTATTGTTCAGATGAAGCGCACAGCTACTGATTAAACCAGCATCCAAGTGCAGTAATTTGGGAGTGCAAGCTCCATGCAAAGTTAAAAGCAGCCCTTCTATTTGTTCTTAAAGTTCGCAACAAATATGTCAACGAGAAAATCTGTAAGTTACCATGTCAACCAAAAACATGCCATTTGATTTGTGAAGATGGAATAAAAATAATGACTTAGCATTCTGCAAAAGGGTAAAAAGACCAATTCATATGCATCAGAATATAGATGCCAGTGACACGAAAATTTCATTTCCACTCAGGTGTATGACCATCAAGAACCAACAGCACAGTGAATCACTTTTATCACATCCAATAATGTCATATAGACAACAGAAATTCCATGGTTAATACAGCACTAAATAAGTCACCAGTCACTGACACAAGAGCATTGCATAACTCCACTTCCCCGTGTCCCAAAAAGGATGATTAGCATAACCAGTACACTCTGACTAAGTGATCACCTTACAAGCAATGCAATGTGCCATTTTCCCGCAAATAGTTTCATAGATTTAATGATTTTTTTATTCTGTTAACTAACAATGATCAAATATGATCATCAACCAACATGCACCAGTGCTTGAGAAATTTGAAGGATTGCATTTTAATAAATCTCCAAAGTTTTCCTTTCATTCGACAATATTATCAAGGAAAATAGTAAGAAATAATTATAAAAATTAGAAGAAGAAAGAGGGGGGAAATCACTAACCAAGCTTCTGGGATAAGCTCAAGATTTAACCATTCTTGTCACCAATAATCTCCACAGGAACAAGCTCCATCCTTAAAATGATGGAAACGACTTGCATCCCTGACAACTATCTCCCTACTTACCAGCTTTGAGATGAGCTTGATTGCAGCATGACAGTTGTCGCATGCCCGAAGATTCTTTGTTATCCTAAGGGTTGTTCCAGGGGGGGTACTGATGAGGCCATAAGCAATCGCTAGTCTCTCACTATGATTACAAAGTGTCTCCTCTGTTTCCTCATAATTCAAATCATGCAGGACAGATTCTGTATGGGGGACAAATCCAGCTTCCTTTAATCTTCTCTCTAAATCCTCAACTTCCTCAAAAATCTCTTTGGATCTTGGATGCGTCTTATCTCCAGCCTGAAATGCCTGGAGCTTTCCATTGATCTCAATCACACTATAACCAAGGTGCTTAGTGAGTCCTTTCTCCCTCA
This sequence comes from Populus nigra, assembly GCF_951802175.1. Lineage (NCBI taxonomy): Eukaryota > Viridiplantae > Streptophyta > Magnoliopsida > Malpighiales > Salicaceae > Populus > Populus nigra. The sequence continues at coordinate 15,203,525 of NC_084863.1, forward strand.
TTAACACCCGTACCTTTGCAACACAATCCCATAAGCGAGAAGAAGCATAGAGGTTTGACAGCTGAACATAATGCCCCGTGTTGTATGGATCTAATGAGAAAAGTTGTTCAGCTGCATACTCCCCTAGTGTCACATGGCGATGGATCTTGCATGCACTCAAAAGGGCTCCCCACACACTTACACCTGGTTCAATTGGCATGTTCATGACAAAATTATAAGCTCGATCTAAATGGCCTGCACGCCCAAGAAGATCCACCACACATGCATAATGTTGGTGCCTTGGTTCAATCCCATAATCTCTCATGCGGTGGAAGAGGTCCCAACCTTCTTCTACAAGACCTGAATTTTTGCATGCTGTGAGGAGCCCAACAAAGGTGACATCATTTGGGGACACCCCAGCTTGCCTCATTGCATGAAAAAGAATGATAGATTCCCGACCTTGCCCATGTAATCCATATCCCACCATCATCGCACTCCACACAACAACATCTTTATCTGGTATTCTGTCAAAAACAAAGCGAGCCATATCTACACTTCCACATTTTGCATACGTGTCAATGAGGGAAGTATTGACAATCACGTCATTTGTAAACTCACTCGTGCTGATATACTCATCCATCCATCTTGCTAATTCAAGAGAACCTATTTGTGCACAAGCTGCAATGCTAGAAGTCACAGTAATAGAATCTGGTCTTATATTTTTACTTTTCATTAGACGGAACAGTTCAATAGCTTCCTCGGCATACCCATTTTTCACATAACCAGAAATCATTGCATTCCAAAATATCAAACTTGGGTTCTCCACCTGGTTAAAAAATAATCTAGCAACCATAACGTGCCCACATTTTGCATACAAAGAGGTAAGAGAAATGAGCAAATCAAATTCACATTCAAGTCCCATTTTAATCACGCAACCATGAATAGATTTCCCATGTTCCAAATCCTCTACATCTGTATATGCTCTAAGAACGCTCACAAGCGCTATCCAATCTGGTCTCACATTTGTTTTCCTCATTTCACTAAAAATCCGCAAGGCTTCAATAGGCTGTCCATTCTGCGCATACCCAGAAATAATCGAGGTCCAAGAAACAATAGTCCTATCAACTAGCCTACCAAAAACAGCATTAGCTCGCACAATCTCTCCACATTTTGCATACAATGCCACAAGACCGTTCTGCACAAACACATCCGATTCAAACCCATGTCTAAATATCTGCCCATGTACCCTCCTCCCCATTTCAAGAGCCGGCAAAGCACTGCAAGCTTTGAGAACACAAGGAAAACTGAACCCATCAGGACTAACACACGCAACTTGCATTCTTGCATACATTTCAATAGCATGACCAAAGAAACCATGCCTAGAATAACACCTAACAATCGCATTCCACAAAAACACGTCTGGGTCAGGAAATTTATCAAACAACTTACGTGCACAGCTAACTTCTCCTATATTCGAAGCCTTGTTAACCAATTTGGCTATCAAGAAACCACCATATTGCAACCCCGTTACTAATAACTTAGCATAGATTTGGTTCAAGTGGGTTTTGTGTATCGAATCATCGATTAATGACGCGTAGAATTTGTCAGGTTTGAAGGTACTTTCATTGCAGTCATCCTTGTTGTTGTTGAAGTGGGTTGTTAAATTGAGAGATGAAGAATAATGGGTTTCGAGGAATTTGAGAGTGGAGGCGGGAAATCTAAATGGAGGAGGATCCAACGTTCGAATTTTAAAGGGTTGGGGACAGAGAGCAATAAAAGAGAAGACTTTGTTTGGAGGCCTTGTAAGAAATGGCAGAGACGTAGCCATATGCCTGTCTCTGTTATTAGCTACATGAAACACTAGCAAAGCAAAGTGTTTGTGCCTGCTAAAGACTTCTCATGTGACACACCAAGTAGGCAAATATTATTTGTATTGATGAAGCAAAGTTTTCATACACAGTTTTTTAAAATATTGAGCTTCGAATATTCATTTAATTTTTTATTTGTTACTTAATAAGATACTTTAACATTTATTTTAAAAAATTCTTTTTTATTTTAATTTCACACTATTAGTTAGGAATGTATCTGTGCTTTTTTTTCCAGTTACTTTTTTATATGAGATTATTACAATTTGGTTAGATTTTGCTTTTTCTGTTATTTTTTTTTAATTTATTTATGTTCCAGTTATATCATATTAGATTTATTGGTAATTAAATTTATTGATTTTATTCAATTTGTTTTTGTAATTAAGCCACAGTTGAATTTAACATGGATAGCTTTAAGTAATATGAACATTTTTGGCTCTGCGGCTGCGGCTGCGTTTTGTTTAAAACGCAATTCGTACTTGTTTGGTTAAGGAAAAAAATTAATTTACTGTTTACTGCCCATTTAATTTCTGCATCAGTTATTTCTTACTTTTTTCACTTTTCACGTTAATTGTATTGTTCAATAAACAGTGCAATTAACATGAACATTGCAAATACTGTTCATGTAAACAGTGCAAGATAATTGCACTGTTCACTTTAATAAAGTGAACAGTGCAATTATCTTGCACTGTTCACTTGCACTGCATGGACACTTCTTCTTCTTCTTCTTTTTATTAATGTGTTAAGTTTTTTTTTAATTTTTTTAAAATTTTTTTTTTAAAAAAACTAGTTTGGAGTGAATTTTATACATGATAATATTTTATTTAATTTTATTACACACTAAAAAATTATGAAAACTGTAGTTCTTGTCAGATGAATTTTGTACGTAATGGAATTGTAGATAGTTTAATAGAACAATAAATTTTTTATATATAAAGTATGATTTATTTTATGATGTTACCACAATAGTTAAATCCACAATATTTAAATTAAAAACCATCAATATTAATATATATTTTTTAAAATTATTTTATAACTTCACTTTCAAAAACATTCTTAACCAAACACATTAAACTACTTTTTCTTCAACCTCATTTTCAACCACAGTTTTAACCAAACACCTATTTTTTCAAACCAACCACAATTAAAAATACTTTTTATAAAACAACTTTTTTCAAACTACAACCACAACAGCTACCGCAATACCAAACATACTCGTAGTATTTAAAATTTAAGTAATTTATATGTTTTTGAATTTTTTATATTAATATTAAAAATAAATTTAAAAAATATTATTTTAATATATTTTTAATAAAATAAATATTTTTACAAATAACCACTGCCACATTCTTCAGCTTCACAAAAACGAACGAAACTCAATTACCGAACATACTTTAAAACTAACTTTGGTCACATGAAACGACATCGTACCAAAGCAAACAATAACTCCACTGTCATGTCCGAAGCTCTCTTATCTTGATCCCTCTTTCCTCTTCTCTCCCATCATCTTCAACGATGCATCAAAATCAAATCTTTCCATTTTTTCTCTTCCATTAACAAAACCAAACCCAAATGGAGAAACACATAGAAAACTTCTTAAACAAAGTCTCATTGGTTTTTATAACCATAGCCACAATCACCCTTCTTTACCTTTACCTTCATACCCCAGAAACATGTATCCCACCAAACACACCCATCACAAAACCCCACCTCAAATTTCCTTCTTCTACATGTGACCCTTCTTTAAACCACCCTTACACTGATCCTACCAAGAAAAGACTGAAACTTTGGTCCTCAAAATCTTGGCTTTCACAAGTCTCTTCTTTCACAATTTTCTTTCAAAGTTTGAATCTTTTGAACAATAAAACCAAAGTACTTTGTGTTTCAGCTGGTGCTGGACATGAAGTGATGGCATTGAATAACATGGGTGTTAGTGATGTTACTGGCGTTGAGATAGTGGATTCTTTGCCATTAGTTAAAAGGGCTGACCCCAATAACTTGCCCTTTTTTGATGGGGTTTTTGATTTGGCTTTTAGTGCTCATTTAGAAGAGGCTTTGTTTCCCTTAAGGATTGTTGGGGAGATGGAGAGGACTGTGAGGAATGGTGGGGTTTGTGTGGTTGCTGTAAATGAGTGTGGTGGAGAGGAGGTGGATGCGATTGCTAGGTTGTTTAGGAAGTCTATGTTTGTTGGGGCTGAGAATGTTACATTGATTGGGATGAGGATGACCAGGATTATTATGAGAGTTGGCATTTCTTCTTCTTCATGATTTTCTTTGGTAATTATGCTACTTGTTTACTTGATTTGATTTGATTGCCTCAGTTTTGATGATTTTGACAATTACTGTGGTTTTCTTCTGATAATGAAAATTAGTAGTCTTTGTTGATATTAATCCAAAACTGAAACTTAATAATCTTTGGCAAATAGCAATGGATGTGGAAAATTTATCTGGGAAGAAAAAAGGAAGCTTTGTTTGACCATTGGAATTATTGAAGCTCCTAAAATTCTGAATATGTTCATGACTTTTGTAGAAATTAAGATTGGAAAAGTTAGTTTTTGTATGTTTCATGTTTCTTCACACTCTTGCAGTGGCTCAAATGGTATCAGTTCTGAATCTAACTTGAGAGTTTCTTTATACATGAATTGTATTTGTGTCTCTAGTTTGTGTCCTTGTTCCTCAGAGTGGAGAATCAGGAGACTGCAGTGCTGGTATTTTTCTTAGTTCAGTAACTGCACTGTGATTTTATTATGCCATCTGCTTTATCTTTCATCTTTTGTGCTGGTTTTTTATATATGAAACGAAACTAACAATTATTAACATTTGTAATTGGATGTGCATGATTAGTATGACTAAATTTAGATATAATCATAACATTGTATAAATGAATTGATATGGTTTTGTTGGTTTACTAGTTGGTAAATAACTTTGTCCTGTCAAAATTGCTTCTGTAGTTTTCTGTGCCAGTCAAAGAAAGGCTTCAAGAGGCATAATTACTGTCTGCCCATGAAAAAGAGCAAATTGAGGGTTGGCAAGTACACCATATTTCCATTGATGATCAGCAATATGTTTGGAATGAAGCTCAGCTGTTTACCTGCTTTAGCAAATGGAGTTTGGCGGTTGAGGAAGTCACAATTAGCCATTAGACATCAATTTTTTCAGAGATATGGGGCACTTCAGTGTCAGATTTATGACATGGCACTCACTCGAAGTGTTCCTAAAAAGTGCAGTAAGATTTTCGTACAGAGTTCTGATATTGTTTGTCCTTGAATATTAACACCAGCTGTCTATTCCTGTAGTACATACAAGGCAGGCATTTAGTTTTGCTTCCATGTCCATTTTTCTTCAAGATTCAGTATTAGGTTGCACAGAAAAAGTAGGTCTCCTGTAATTCACTGTAGATTTAGGTGTTTCTTTCTAGTTTCATCATTGCAATGACGGTATTTCGTAGACTATGTTATTATGTTTATCTGTCTTTACCCTGTATTTTTGTTTCTGTATTCTGTTCTGTTAGAATTCCATCTTCACGATCTTCGCTGCTCTATTCCCCAACGCTTTGCACCTTTTAAACCTTTCTCTGAGCCAAAGTTTCTTCATTAGCATCAAACCAGTTATTCATCTCCAAAATGAAAATCAATTGGGTTAAGTGAAAACAACCAGCTAAAAGTTTCGTTGGGCGTAAGATAACCTTATTCCAACCCATTCTATTAAGAAACCTCAAAAGTTTGTAAACCTGTCAGCACCTGAATAACCATGGTTGAATTAACAGCTACAAATACAACGAAGTGTTCATATCAGAGTTCAATACACTAGAGCTCATTAGCGCACAAAAATTGCATAAAGGTATTTGTTACACCTAGGGGGTGGAGCTACAATGGAACTATTCCATCTAAAGCATGGATGAACAGAAGGCTTATCGAGGGGTACCATTAAGCTAACCCACTATCTTGATGCATTAGGAAATTTAGCTATCTTGAAAGCTTGAGTAATCCCATGAACTATGAACTCCTTGGATGAGAAGATTTCTGGTGCTGCAATCTCTACGCCATTAATGGCCAAACCCTGTGTCACACCAACACCTTTAGTAATCTTAAGATCTTCATCAGGGAGCAGCGTCCTCAGCCGTTTTTTATCTGGCAATGCAGCAAGTTCTATGTACGTAGCCCTTTGAGGCAGTATGTGCAACCTCACAATCTTCTCAAGCATTGGTGATGAAGATGCCACGAACTCAAGTTCTGGAGGAGCAAAGATTGTTACAGAACTCAAGTTCTTGTGATCGGCAAGAATCCTATCAAGAACAGAATTCAATCCAATTGCAAATGACACGAATCTGTGGGAGCTAAGCAAATGGATAATCCTGGTCCATTCCAAAATGATCCTGGGGCCATTAGCATCTGAAACTAAACTGGAATTGGCATCACAAATTGGAGCTTGAATAGACTCCCATCCAAAGTAAACATCTTTAGACCTCAATGACGAAAATGGTGCAAGAACACCATGAATTGTAATCCGTCTTTCAAGAACCATGTCAGGGTGAGATACCAATACATGATTGATCTCTGCCAGTCTTTCTTTTGCATCAATCTTGGTTACAGCAAGTTTCTTTCGATCAACAAGTGTTGGGAAGCAACTGCCTTGAGGTTTCTTGAAGACATCCTCCATGGATAGTTTCAAAGGAGAGGTGTGGTATTGAAGGAGATTTTTCAAGAACCAGGGAGGGAGGGAGGTGTTAACGAGGGAAGAGTCTTTAATGGCAAAGATGGTTGTGTTAGGAGATAAAAAGAACATTTCAGGGGAAATCAAGAGAAGGGTAGCCATGATATTGAACCCAGATTCCCTTAGAGTTCTTGATGCATTCAATGAGAGGTAATTGCTTGTTGGTCTGGTTGGTCTCGTTGCATTGTTGGATGGTGAATTCATTGCGGTGGAGATTGCTATGAATGCCAAGACTGCAGAGGCAATGAAGTAGACTGGTGCATGCCACCAATGGGAGCAAGATGCCATTGATCTTCAGGGAAGTTCTTGATTGAAGAATAGACTGGGAAAGAAGGTGGTCGCTTTCAAATATGGGTTAAAGACACGTTTGTTATCATTTGTGCTTCATTTCTAGGGACTGTAAATGTGGCCTGAACCGTAAGCCCGTTTAATTTAGAGACTAAACCTACTGCATTTGATTCCACTCCCTTTTCAGTTCATTGTCTGGTAATTAGATCCTACCCACAGGATATCCGACATAATCCATCATGGTTGAATCAGAATACCTGATATAATTAGGATCAATCCATCTACCCAACCTGCTTGAATCAACATTTAGTAAGTTAAAATTTGATTACTATATCATAAGGGAAAAGGATGGAAAACGATTAATTTTCAAACCAAAACAAACACCCTTAATTAATGGTGGATTATGCTCCCATGTCACTGTCGATTCCTCCATCATGACTTTAGAGGGCGATCAGTTTTTTAGCATGAAAAGGTGGATCTTGGTATGCACTGGCTACCTAAGATTCAACCCTACTAGAGGCTCGCAGCCTGATATGTGCTGTCATAACCAAATTCCAAACTTGAATTTGGTGTCTAGCAATTGGCATCAGATTCAGCTATAGTCAATGGTAGCTCTGGAAATTTGTATTGATGAGAATCAAGACTTGGTGGGGACATTAACAAATTTTCTAGTTTAGGGCACATGACAGAAGTGATCCTTCTGTGCCCAGCAAATAATTAAGGGCCTAGTTAATTAATTATAATTTATTAGGGGTGGAAAATTAGTTGAGATCTTGCTTTTCAGTAACTGGTCCTGCCTCTAGTGTCTTTGATAGCTTGAGCTTGACCTAAACTCCTCTTGGCATTTATTCGGGTAGTTTTTGCCTTTGCCACCCCAGATTTAACATTCTAGAAAGAGGGATTACAGCTTAGCAAGATGTCCGACGATGCTTACATAAATAATTTTTAAAAAATAAAAAATATTATTTTAATGTATTTCTAAATAAAAAACACTTTAAACAACAAACACTTTTCTCCTATTTAAAAAAAAAAAAAAAAAGCAAGTCAATTTATTAAAGTCCAAGTACACCAAACCCATGCTCCAGTTACATACCAGTGCTAGCTCATCACTATGAACCGTCCTTGAAGACAAATCTCAACAATTCCATAGCACTAGTGGCTTTCACACTGCTATGTTCTGTTCCCACACATTTGGAATACTTAAACTGGCAAAGTACCAAACCAGTCCTCCTCATGGGAACATCACACGTTCACACTGTTCTGTAGCTTTTTAATCAAATTAAAAAAGTGGATCACCTGATGCATCTTATAACAAAATCTGCAGTCCTCTGTTTTTTTGATAGAACATGAATCTCAAGTAGAATCTTTGCGCTTAGATCTGCATATTGGATCAACATTGACTTGAAGCGATCAAGAGTGAAAAGAATAATGGGCAAACCTCAAATTAGTCCCCAAGCAATAACCCAAATCTCAATCAAGTCCCCCCAATAATCTGAATGGAATCATCAACAGATATAAATAGTTGAGGGACTTTTTTGATGTTTCCCAAGAATTTTGATAAGCCAAGCTACCCACCAGATGCCATATATCAGAGGATCGCCTGGGACAAAAGCTGAGGCCTGAAGGGCATCAGATCACCTTCGTCTCTCAGAGAAATACAAAAGGCATGATCAAAGAATTCTTTTGATGATAAAGTTGCATTTCTCTCTTCCAAGAAAAGCGTACAGGATTTCTCAATTCCTTCGATTTCTCCTGTAAGAACTAATTATCAGCTTTTTTAATTGGCAAATCAAGCCAAAGATCCACACCAGAAACACCAAAATGTTTAGAAAAACTTAATCTATATTCACAGTATATTGATTGCTACTAAGAGAGTATATTAATACATGATGTGTTGTTTTTTTATCAAGATCACCGCTTCCTATCAAGCACTCTTTTGCTTTTCTACACTCTAACAATCAGAACCAAAAAATGCCTCAAGAAAACCACAGGAATCACCAGATTTTGAACCCCATTACATTACTTTTCACCTTGATCACCATGTCTTTTTCTAGTAACTTTAATATAGCAAAAAACAGCAGCAAAAGTGGCAGTGGCAAGACCACCAATGATAACACCACCACCAGCAACAGACTTATCATATGAATGATGCTTTCCAAGCCTTCTGATCTCAGGAGCTTCAGCTTCAGCTTCTCTTGACTCTGTCTCTTCCTGCAGAGGACTTAATGCAGGCTTCTCTTCTGCTTCAACCCCTTTTGGCTTCACTCCTTCATGTTGAGCTTCAGATTTATCAGCCATAGCTTGAAGTACCAAGATCCCAAGAAAAATCAAGAAATAGAAACCAAATCTAGCCATACTTCACCACCAAAAACAATCAAGTGATACAGCTAGTTAGCTAGAGAAGTAAGATCAGAACAGGAACTTGTTTGAGTTAGTTCTGGGCACTTGGAGGAAGCGAAGGAGATTTGTGGGCTTTATATAAGGAGAGATTTTTGTTTGGCACTATAAGCGTGTGGGCGTGTGGGGTTGTGTGTGGCTTGAAACAGCTGAGAAGGTTCAACTCGTGAAGCTTTTTGGGAGGAGAGATAGCCTGAAAAAGTTCTGTTGGTGGGGGTGCTCGAGAGGTGGAATATAGGAAAGTACTTATGCAGAGGAGGCCGTTGTACCATACCATGTTTCATTAAATTTTAATTTTAATTTTTTTTGTTTTTAAATTATTTTAATATAATAATATTAAAGTTGATTTTAAAAAAATAAATATTCTTCGCAATTAACTAGAAAATGACATGGGAAGACAACTGTCTTCTTGAGGGATCTTTTTCCTTCCTCACTTTTTTATTTTTGTATTTTAAAAATATTTTAGAAAAAATTTAAAAAAAATTTATTTTTTATTTACTTTAAATTAATATTTTTTAATATTTTTATATTATTTTAATGTGTTGATATTAAAAATAATTTTTAAAAAATAAAATAATATTATTTTAATATATTTCTAAATAAAAAATATTTTAAAAAATGATCAAGATAAAATGTTTGTTTGCTTTTAATTTTTTTACTTTTTAAGGAAATATACTTTAATATTACTTAAAATCGAATCTCTTTCCATGATGGTTCGGTTTTATGATTCTATTACTAGTAAGGTGGCATTTTATACGAGGTTATAAAAGTTGGTTTTTATGTTATTTGAGAGGGTAGTATGGTCACAATCTCAAAAGTTGCTTTCAAATGGAAAGGATTTGATTTGCGTCAAACCCTTTTTGGTTTTATATTGAAAAATATTAGATAAAAAAAAAACTAAAACGCGTTGGCTGTGTAATATGCAATCGGCACTGTTTACATTAACAAAACAATGTGGAAGATGCTGTATTTTTTTATAATTTATTTTGGATGATCCGATTATAAATGAAAACTAATTAATTTTGATTTTTTTAATAATAGTGAAATGGAAAGAAAATAGACCAAAATTAAAAAGACTTTAAAAAAGGGCAGCGTGACACTGATTATGTGAAAAATACATTAAAATTTTTAAATTTTAAAAATAACATAAATTGTATAATTTAGATCCTTTAAAATTTAAACAGAATCAGTTTTGGTATAAAAATTTTTTGTATTGTTTTTTCAAACCCTATTTATATAAAAAAAGAGAAAATTCATTGAATTTTAGTGACGAGAGAAAAAATTATCTTTCAAGTCATTTACAATAACCAAAATGAACTCTCTCTTTTTGTGTTCATAGGTAACATGAGATAAGAAGAGATTAATAGTAATTGTTACAATATTGCTTGAAAAAACATATCTAAGCTAAAAAAAACAAATCTAATTCAATTTAATTTCATGTTTTTAGACTTTGTTTAAAAAAAAAAATCGGTGGTGGCATGATAAAATAAAAAATAATTTTTTAAAAAAAACAGCTTCTTTAACTGTGATAAAAATAAATATCATCATGGATTACAGGCATGATAGCAGGTAACGAGGACCATGACGTCACAATCGGTGGTGGCTGCCATGGTGGGATCCAACAAAATTCCGCATGGGCCATTGAGAGCATCGTCACAAGTTGCTTTCAATTGGAAAGCATTTGATTTCGGTCATACTTTAGTTGCCGTTTTCTAGGGAAAAAAATAGTAATTAACTATAAGTCTAAAACACGAGGATAATTGAACTTCTCACAACGGATACGTTTTTTTAAAAAAAAAATTATAAATATTATGTAACTTTAATTTTTAAAATTTAAAAGCAAAGTTAATTTTGGTTTAAAATTTTATTTTTTTATTTTTCAATCTCTAATTTGAAAAAAAAACAAAAACAAAACACATTAAAATCCAATATTAGAGAAAAAAAGTTTTTACTCTCGCGATTCTGACCATAAAAATAATTGATATTGATGTTAAATTATTGTATTTGATAAGAAAGTTCATGTTAAGAGTTTTTTTATCTTGAAATTATCTTAAAAAATATATCTGAGCTCACTAAGACTTTTGGTTTCAAGTTAAATTCGAGTTTTGGAATGGTTTTTTAAGTTTTTAAAGGGCATGAATTAATCTATCAAGTTACTTAAGATGTTTTGTGTAATCTAATTTTTTTAAAAAGAAATTAAAATTGAGTCCCATAAAAAAAAACATTTTGACCCATCTACATTGTCATCAAAACTACGTGTTTAGATAATCTCAATATAAAAATGTTGAATAACAGTGAAAAAAATAAAATAAAAAAGAATCAAATTATTACATCGTCATCTACAGTACGTGTTTACCAAAACTGTCTACTATATTAATCTGGTTTCTACAAAAAAACATATACAAATTAATACATAAAAGAAAATCAATTTGCAAGTTTGTTATTAAATATATACTAAAATAAAATTGTTTTTTTTATAACATAATTCGTTATTTCGTGTGATCTAGAAACACAAGAACGAGCAAGTCGCAGTTGAAACTTGAAAGCCAACAGCTGGCATTCCCTGGCTGGAAAATATTAGGTCTATGTGTAGTTGTCCATCCATTTCCATCTGCTTAATTATATAGCTTTTATTTTTGTATGCTTTTTAAAAATACATTTGATATAAAAAAAAATTATATTAATATTTTTTTAGTATTTTTTAATAGTTTTAATGTATTAATAATAAAAAAAATTATTTTAAAAATACAATTCAATACAAAAGTGGAAGGCATGAAATCCATCCACCAAAGTGGCCCTCTAGTGAAGGAGCTAAGAATTCAAAGCAGCCCAATTCACAAACATGTGTGACCTTCATAGGATACAATTTTGTAATTTAAAATAGTTTATTGAATAAAAGGTAAAAATAATTAAAAAAATATATTCATAAAAACTATAATCACTTGAATTGAAAAGGAAAAATAAAACATATCTTTGATTTTGTTATTCCTTGCAAATAATATGATAGGTCTTTATGGAAATTCTAAATTTATTTTCAATTAATATGTGTCTAATATGAAAACAAAACTCATTAATGTTTAATTAACATAAAATTTATATTTTTTAAGATCTTTTTATATAATTTTGTCACATTTATCTAGACTTTTTTCTTCAATCATATACAAGATATGGTGACTTTTTTAATTTTTTGTTTTAAATTATCTTTTAATCATGGCCACGGTTTTAAGAGTGTCTTCTTCTTCTTTTTTGTCATTTAATAGTTTCATTTTTAATTTTTTTTTTGTAGTGGGCAACAAAAGCTTCAAGTTCCCTGTCCCGCGTTAGTTACAACTTGCATGTATGAGCACAATATCAGAACTAGGAAGCTACAGAACAACCTGATGGCCCCTTCTGTATTGCTGCTGGTGCTGGTAGTGGCCAAAGCAACATCATATATTACAGCACAAAAACTGGAAGCTCTGCATTTATTGGATGTTGTCTTGATATATTTTGCTTACCGTACTGTCGTCTCTCTTGTTAGGATCCTTAAGAACAAGACCATGTAATGTGTTGCTGTTTTGTCATTGGTACATCGGGGTCTTGTCCCCAGGTAATTGGACAATCTTGTCTCTTTTGCTTGCTCTTTGTTTACTGCTACCATACCGCATAGGAGAGAACAATCAAATCCCAAACGAAAACAGACGGGGAATGCCCCAGCGATCTCCACAACGACAGCGAGCCTCTCTTTCGGCATCCTCGCCATGAAACAGGTCTGATAACACATAAGCCCCCGGCCCATTTTCTCAATGGCACAGGCGTCTCGTAGCAGAAGATGAGAAGAAGGGATCAACTGTCACTGTTCGAACCCATACTGCATTTGTCTCTACATATAAAATAGAATGAACAGAGAATCACCAAGATAGCTTTGCTTTTTTGTTTTTTTTTTTTTCATATATATATATATACAATGCAATTTGTAATTTGAAAGATAGTACTATTGGGCTTCCATACTGACCGTGTAGAAAATCATGCCAGGTTCTAAGATTTTGTTGGGCTTTCATTCGTGTTCTGTTGAGGTTTAGCACCCTGCAGAAAGGCCCACATGGAGTAGCTCGAAGGCCCCTGTAAAAAAGTGTTCGTCAAGGCAGCCTAAAACGTGGTTTATAAAACAATTAATTTTTTATATATTTTTTAAAATTATTTTAATGTATTATATCAAAAATAAATTTTAAAAAATAAAAATATATATTATTTTAATAAAGTGATATATAATAATAAAAAAACATGATAGTAATCAAATCATTCCAATAATAAAAAAATAAATATAACTTATAAAATGTTTAAAAATATGATAACGGTTGTTTTTAAAGTATATTTTGCTCATAAATATATTAAAATATTTTTTATTTTTTAAAATTTATTTTTTATATCAACGTATTAAAATTATATAAAAATATAAATTTTAAACAAAATTATTTTAAATTTTGACCAAACTCTGTTTTTTGGGCTGGGTTACACAAAATTCAATAATTCTACGCATGTTTTATTGCTTTTACACAGAATCTGGTACAGACAACGATCCAACTCGATTAGAGATAAGGAATCCCAGTCTAATTCTCTCTCTCTCTCTCTCTCTCTCTCTCTCTCTCTCTCTCTCTCTCTCTCACACACACACACACACACACACACACACACACACACACACACACACACATATATATATATATATATTCTTTAATATGTGCAAGTGTGGGAACCGAATGTTCTTTGCCTTTGGGTTAGCTTGACTTCTATAATAATAATAATAATAATAATAATAATAATAATAATAAATGAGAGTGAAAATAATATGCAACCCGTGCCCTTCTGTAGTTAGAAAAATATACAGTTTGCATTTATGCAAATCATGGAATATAACTTTCCTTTTGGGATTTCATTTTTAGCGAAAAAAATGCTAAAAGAATTCATTTTGGCATAACAAATTCAATTTCAGGGGCTTAAAAAACAAATAATCTTTTTGAGATTGAACATTAATAATCCCTTTATATATATATATATATATATATATATATATATATATATATATATATATATATATATAGAGTAAAGGCCGGTTAAAAAGACTTGAATTATGCTTTAAAGTTTTTTCCTTTAAAGGTTTTTTCGTGATGATTGTATTATTGTCTCCTCCACATGATCACGATCAATAAAAACTTGCTTTCAACATGATTACTATGAGCTGCACAGAAGACTGCACGAAAAATGTGGAACAGTGCTACGATTGATTACCGTTGCTGATTGTTTTTGGAATCTTATGAATCATTTTATTGAGATTTACTTTTTTTTTATTTCTCCTTCCTCTCTCCAATTATGCAGCCAATTTCACAATTATTTTTAAATGGGCAACAAGTTATGAATGTCGTATTTTTTCGCGATATGTATCCCTTGTGTTATTTTATTAATTTTTTATTTTAAAATAATAATAAAAAACAAAAACGCATGCTAATAAGCATATATCAATCACACAAACACTACGGAATTGCTTGTCTTTCACTGATCAAGGCGGCCTCTTCTAGTTGGCTCCAAATTGTTCATGTCCCTCACATTCCTTCCATCCATCTTAGCCAGATTCTTTACTCAAAGAGATAACTCAACTTTATTTCATAAAAATCTATGTTTTATCTAGATGTTGATGCATCACTTGTTTTATTTGGACATTAATCTTCAACTGACTAAAGGTGTTTAAATTGTGACAAAACCATTGTAAATTCTATCATTGTGTCTTGATTCCTTTCCTGTCATAGTCATGGTGTAGTTGAGAGAGCCCTTTGACCTAAAAAAACTAGGATCGGTGCAAAGAGATTCCACACCTACCTATAATCTCAAACGCTTGTAGCCATGCATGTTGTCAAGAACTCGTCATGTCAGGTCATGCCAATGTTTAGATTGACGAAGGTTGATTCAATTTTTTGTTGTGTACTCATGAATTATCAATAGATAAGACCTGAACCATGCTAATTTCATCAATTTACAGTCATTGAGCTTGACAATAGCTCCTCCACTTCTTATAAATCTCCATGTGAAGTCACTGCGACATCTTTTCATTGTAAGTGATTTATTTTTGAATAACAATAGAAAGAGTATGAATACTTCGATTCTTTCAACTATCTTAAGCATGGTTATAAAATTTCCGTGATAATACAAAGAATCGAGTTTCTTTAAACTGAATAAACTGATATTGTTTATTAAAATTAATGATTGTGTTTTAACGTTGTATATCATTTCATTAAAAAAACAAAGTAACATTGTTTTTTTAAAGTAAATTGGATTGGTCTGCCAGCTTGTAAGATGACTCGGCCACCTCAAAACTCAAGTCTTGAGCCGGGTCAGGATGTCAAGATGATGAACGGTGAGAGTGTCCCTCAAGCCTTTGGATGCATCCATAGCCATGCTTGATGAGTTTATGTGATGCAGCACACATGATCTCTGTAGGGTAAGATTGGATTGACGGGCAAATGATACCAAGAAACAAGCTATTGTTGCTTGTAGGTGTTTGCCTCTCTTACATTTACTCCACAGTTCAACTTCCTGTGATCTCTTTATTCCTCTGGATATCAAAGGGCCCCTTAGTGAATCATTTGATTCTGACTCTCTCTGTGGCATTATTTTTGCCAACCACCATTGAAGATGGCCCAGATGCATTCTATTGTCGTTGATATTCGTCACCTCCCAGCTCCCTCTCTCTCTTGGTGCCTTGACATTACTGACCTGAGAAAGGCACAATTTTAAAGCAGATGGCCATCCCATGCCGGAAGGGAAACTCAAAGCTCAAAAAGAAATTATGGCCCCAGAAATCTTTATGGTTCATCAAGTTTATGGGTCCACGGTAGATGAATTGTGTTTTCTATCTCCATCATCATCATTTTAATAATGTAATGAACTGATTACCACATAGTTTTCACATATTTATTCAGAGTCAGAATTTTCGGTGGCATGTGTCTCTCGTGATTGAATTAATTAACTAAATATCTAAAAGGCATGGTAATTTTACTGTACATATAAAACCCTATGGATGTGCATTTTTTGCAATTTCATTTTGTTTCTTGAATGTTTTTTTAATGCAATTTGATATTAATTGAAGGTCAATTACTTCTGCTTTCTTAGTCATTGAGGAGATTAAAATAAAAAGGACTAGGATGAAAATAACGACAAACATGAGCTGCGTGATAAAAGTTTCGGAAAAGATACACCTTCATCCTTTAACTTTAAAAATTACACAAATTTTTAAATTTTGATAACTTAATTTTTTTTCTAATTCAATTTTGATACAAAATTTTATTTTTATTATTTTGATATAAAAATCCCTGGTTGAGAGAGGAAAGAGAGAGGTCACCGGATTTCGACAGTAAAGAGAGAGAAACGTTATGGATACCGATTTAAGCCATCAAAATGATCGGTATTTGTGTCAAATAATTTCATTTGATGAGAGGAGTTCATATTAGGTGTTTTATTACCTTGAAAGTTCTTGAAAACAATATCTGAACTCGGGTAGATTTTTTGTTTCAGGTTTATTTTAATCTTGTGGTGGTTTTTTTTTGTTTTTTTAAGGTCATAGATGGATTTGTCACGGTTCTTAAGGTGTTTTTGTAGGTGTTTTGAGTCAAAAATAGGTTGAAAACAAGATTTTAAGTAAAAAAAACTATAAACCCCGATTTTCTGGGCACCATGATGGTCAAAATCTGGGCAAATCAAACGATGCATAGTCTGTCTTTAAAAAAAAAACATTGAGGTGGAGGGCATATTATCCGCGCTAAATACAATAAAATAAATAAGGGTTCAGTCGCACGGGTTAACCTAGCACTCCAGGCCCAACAACTCATGGCCTTTGATTTTTAAAAAAATTAATGTTTTTTTATATTTGTTTATAAGTAGATTAATATTCATTCTCTCTTTCATTTTGTTTAAAGAGCTTATTTTAAATAAAAAATATTTTTTTGGTTATGCATTTAAATTTTAAAGAGTTTTTCTAATTCATCTCTAATTTTATTTTTTTAGATGAACCTTATTTTTAAAAATAAAAAAAATATTTTCAGATAATATTTCTAATATGTGCAACTTCATTACGTTTTTTTTCTTTTATCATATTCAATTAATTTAATTTGTGTTTATGTTTTTATTATCGTTTGATTGAATAAAAAATTATATTAATAAATATTTTTCCCCAACCTTTACGACGGGTCTCAATCTCGCTCGGCTCTCTATAATTGTTGGCTCAACATTGATTTCATGCTTGAGTTGGAGGTCCCTCTCCCTATCCATAGAGTCAAGTAATTCGCTATCGAAATAATAAATATGATCAGATAAATATCTTATAAAAGTTAAAAAAAACAAATGAAAAACACTATAGTGTGTCATGGTTCTGGATATTAAAATCTTTTTATATAGCATACTAATCATTCTAAAATTAATCAAGAATAAATATATTTTTCTCATTTTAAAATCATATCAGAATCATCAAAGTATTATTAGAATCAAGAAATTTTAAACTAATATCAAAACGCATTTTTTTTTCACAATAGCTTTTTCTTATTATCATATCAATTAAAAAGGAATTTGTTATATATATATATATATATATTTATAAGAAAATAAAAAAAAAACACAATGAAATAATAAAAATGCGCTGCATTAAAATAAAAATTTTAAGAAAAATGTCTTGATGATAGTTTTTTATCATAAACCTAGTGAAAATTAATCTTACATGTGGCGATCAAGAAATTATAAATTAAGAGTTGAAATCAGTAGATATGTCGGCTAAAACAACCTATAATTAAGAAAGTCAACACGAATTAATCTTGGAATGTGTGTTTGACGATACACGGTTCTGTTTGGTTGCTTTCGGCTAAGGTCTCATCACACTCATGGCTAGAGGATAGTGTCTGATGAAGAATCAAACATTAAACAAGAAAGTTTGCATAGTTCCAAACTTTCAAGGTACTATCATACCCCTAATTCTTTGTTTTGCATTTCGTACCGCTTTAGGTGCAATGATTTTGTTAAATGATGCCTTCTTTAATGAATATTTCTTCTGAAAAATAATTAAATTAATATTTTATTATTTTAATGGGGTATATAATTAGACTTTAAATTGTCTAAATTCAAAATTAATCTCAAATAAAATGTTTGAAGATCTTTCGTGATATATTTAAAATCATCTTATCAATATTTCCCGGTGACATGTTTTTTTTTGTTTCCTTTTCTTTTTTATTTTTTTTCTCTTATGCTATATCAACTTATTTATCCTTTTATTTTTTTGACTGTTAGATTTTATTTTTTATTATTAAATCTTGAAACTTATATCTTCATCATTAGATTTTCATAAATTTTAATATTGATTTTTATTTATATTAATTAATTTAAATATATCATGCACCTTTATGGTTTTTGTGTTACTATATTATTTTCCAAATATTTTTTTAATATATTATTTTCCCAAAACTTTTACTAAATAGTGATTTTTTTAAAAAAAATCCTTTTTGGCTTGAAACACAATTTTCACCACTTCCACGACCAGCCCAGTGATGGCATTCCATATTTGCTTGTGCTCCTCCTTTTCTGTTCTTTGCTATTCTGTAATTTCTGATTACATGAAACGTTTTCGACAAGTTCCATTTGTTTCTGAAAATGAAACTTCAGACTTGTTGTATGCCTAAACGCTCCATGCAACCCCACCTTCTGTCCCTGTCTATAAATCAAATCACACCCATGGTTTTGCCCTTCTTCTAAAACCATGGTGATAGCAGTATTCTTCTCTTCTTGGCCACGCAGATATAATCCTCACAGGCCACTAAAAGACAACCCTAAAGTTGAATTCGACCTCTCATCTTCACCAAGGGTTTAGGGTCCACAATGCCAACCTTTTCTTTTGTTTCTCTCCAAGCTATGATGCATGGCTCTCTCGTACACCATTTTATTGCACACCTTTATCCACCATCAACCATAATTTTCATGTCCATGGCCCCAATGGAAGTACCCTATTGTTCGATTGTTGGACCCATTTGAATTACATGGGGTATGGCGGCAACTTGACACATTATCACCCATTTTGCTCAGTGAGGCCACAGTTACAATAGAAGAAAGAACAAATCATATTTATCTTTCACACTATATTACAATCTGAAAGAGGACTACATGAACAAAATATCAAACATGGAGTACATGTTGATGCGACTTTGATTCCATTCTTCTCCCATTTCTTTTTTACAATAGTACCCCCCCAAGCACTCCCCCCTTTCCTCCATGACCATAAAACCCTTACTAACATTACTGGTGACGATGGTGCACACACTCCAGAGGAGTGACTGGGAACCTAGCAGTGTCACTGCAGTAGTCATATGTCATGTGGTTAGCCCTAACCCACAGAAGCTGATGGCTCTGGTGCACATTGAGCGCAGACAATGTTGGCTCATCCCACCAATACCTCTTCTCACCACTACTGCTACATTTCTTAGCGTTATCGTCTGCTGCTATCGATGCTGGACACTCACATGCATTGATTTCAAATCCTTTGTAGGAGGCGACGAAGGGTGCGTGGCTCCAATCAGTCTTGACACGGCCACCTTGTGTAGCCCAATCGTCTGCATTCCATATTGAGCTGTATACGCCCATAGCTTGGTCCCTCGGAAAGGGAATCCCTTTGTTTTCCATATTGGTGTGCAATCTAATTGGGGTATCATCCACTAGAAACCTGAACACGAAGAAACATGTAGAACACATCTTAGAGATTATACTATACGTAGTTGGAGCATATCATCCATCAAATGCTAGATTAACCTAATATATCAAATTTCTTTCCAATTAAGTAATCTTATCCACTTTCCCCATATTTGTCGCGTACCTTCCCAAATGTTCAAAACCATAGTGAATTATTTAAGCTACCAAGCATGGATTTAGTTGCAATAAAGCCAAGAAGAGCACTATCAGAAAACACACAATACAGGAGCTAACAATCAAATGACAGAATAGCGGGCATCATCATACAGCTAGGTAAGTAGAGGAATCCAGCAAGCACCGATTGTATTTTACGTACGGAAACAACTATACGCCAAGAACCATTGAAACACCGTTACAGTATGCAAATCTGTCTGTATCTTTGTTAGTCGTATGGGACCCCATTTGCCCCTTTGGCATATATATTCCAAGATCAGGTCCCCCTTTTTTATGGGTTTGGTTTTTGGTGTAATGCTGTTCTATAAAGAGACCAGTGACATACACCACTCACACATGACATTCATGCACCACGGGCATGACACAAGAGTAAGACATACAGAACTGAACAGCACTGAAATATACCTTTTTCAGTGCCATGGCAACAGGCTTTGCCTCGCATGCATGTGAAATTATAAAGCAACCACCCCGGGTTTATGCACAGATCCCCCATGTCTATGTCATGCATGCATAATGCACATATTGATATTAGCAAGTTATGCGTGTGTGTGTAGCGAACATGAATCTAATATACAATATGTTGCACACGAGTAGAGAGAAGCATCTTTTTGTGAGAAAGTGATGGGGCTTACACAACATGGCGCTGGTTCCAAAAGATGGAGTAAGAGTGGAAATCCTTAGTAGGGTCAAACCAAAGGCTCAATCTTTGTTCTCTATTACCCACACCATTAACATACACATTGGTTTGAACCAAGTAAGGTTCCCCTGTGGTGTTGCCAAGGAACTCGAAATCAAACTCATTGTGATTTGTACCTTCGGATGACATCTGTTTCATCAAAAGATCAAAACTTTAGACAAAACCCACAAATAAAATGTCACTATCAACATAAGCATAATTAAATAAAAAGATGCACACACTAAAAACATTAATGTTTTTGACTTTACTGACGTGATAATAAATAATTGTTGTGTGGGGACTAAGCTAATAAATGCAAGATAAATGTGGACTTACAAGAAATTAGGAGACATAAAATTAGTGGGTAGATACTAGTGCTTCAGTACTAGCCCACTCATCAAAGCAAATGAATCCAAGATTAAAAATTGTCTGCACCTCAGTACATTTTTCTTCAATGGGGACAAACAAAGGTCTGGATCATGGGATAATCCAGCTAGGCAACAATCAATTCTATTTCAAGAGGCTGAGATGAAGGGTAAAAACTTTATTTTTTTAGCTTTGATTGAATTGAATATACTTACATAGAAAGCAGTAACAGTTCCGGCAGAGTCACCCTCTACAAGCTTAATTTGTACTGTGACTTTCCCAAACATATACTTGCTTTTAGATTGAAATCCAGCACCTGGAAAAAAATATCCCCTTTAGTCTATCAATACTAACAAGACTATACCTCGGAGAAACCAAACACAAAACACACATTTGTGGCTAAAATGTATTCGCTAGACACATGAAAACACTGCAAGAAAGCTGCTGTTTACAAACAGAAGCAGTGGAACATTTAAAGCCAGAAGCATTCTCTTTATACGGAAATGGGATTAAGAAGCACAAAAGCCAGCAATGAAGCTAGCTGGATTGGTTCAAAGTTTCAGTATTTGCAGAGAAAACGAAGCTTATTTACCAGAATAACTATCAAGTTTGAGCCTAAGAAGCTCTCCTTCATAGGCCAAGTGATCTTCAGCCCAACTTGGTTGAAAGAGCTCATCAAAGTTGGCTGAACTAACCAGACCCACCATTAAAGAGAGACCAACAAAGAAACCCAACATTTTAAATGCTGAAACAGCCATTGAAATGAGAGAAAGAAGCTCGAGAGAGAGTGTGAAGAGTGAAGCTCTCTTTCTACTCTGTAATGCATTATAACCAAATCAGAGAGCCTTTTTATAGCCCCCCGAACTCCCCTCTATTGGCTTCTTCTATAAGACCCCGTTTAAATGATTTTTTTAAAATTAACGATTTAATTTTACTGTACCATGAGCCACTTCAGCAAATGTTGTACCACGTCAGCAAATTTTATGCATCAACTCCTTGCTCAATTCAGCATTAAAACACTGTTTGGAACAGTTTCTTTACTTAATTTAATTGATCAATTAATTTAATTTAAAATTGTTAAAATATATAATTAAATCCATTTTATTTTATATATTAACCCATTTATTTTCTTTTTATTTGTTTAAATATTTTTAAAAAAATAGGTAAATAAATATTTTGAAGGGATTAGTTTTAACATTAATTTTTTCTTTTTATTGAAGTAAATAAGATGGGTTGACTTTTATTTTTTTGTATTATTTTTAAAATTTTAATTCAATTTGAAATTTAATTCTTGATTCTTCAAACTGTTATAAATATAAAATTTCATTAAATTTTTTGAATAAAATTTAATTTAAAAGATTTTATACATGCTGAAAACTTTATTCAAACCATATTTTAGTTTGATAGGTTAATATACTCACCTTGAATGTCAGGCAGAGTTTAATAATATTAAGATTGGGTATTAATAGATAATAATAATAATAAATAAATAATTTTTTATGTTGTTTATTATTGAATTGGGTAAAATTCGGGGTTTTTTTTATGTTTTCCCGGGTCGGGAAACTTGCACCCCACGCCGTGTCATTTGCCACGTCGGAAGAAGAATGTGACAAGAATTCCCAAGAAATCTGAAAAATAAAAAATGTAGCCGTTACTGTGTTGCTTTGCTTAGCTGGATAAAGCTGGTCACTGTGTGATGGAGGTTGTCTCGTATTCGAAAGGATCAGTTGCAGGTATAAGCTAATAAGCCCATGACACGTGGTACAATACAGCTGTTTCACTGTCCTGTCCAGTTGTCACTGCCAGAATTGAGTTAAAAAAAAAAAGTTTCCCTCTTTTACTCTCATTGCATTTGATGTCTCTCTTTCAGACAAGAAATGAGAACACTCTCATGGTTGTGTTACCAAACCCCACTCGCTCCGTGGGGGTGACACGTCATAACTATTTGATGGTGTTTAAAACTTGGCATTTTGTAGTTTTGAAAATTGTTTTTCAATAATCTTACTTGTTTAATTTTAATATTAAATTACATGGATTTATTTTTTACAAGTTTTTTAATTTAGATATGAATGGTTTATGTTTAAATTAATCTAATCTTATAAAAATATTAATTAAATATATATCTAACCGCATCCAAATTAAAATTATGATCTTCGATAATATTTTTAGTGGATATAAAATCCTATAAGTAATGACAACTAAATTTACACTTTTTAATGGAGTATAATTTCATAATTTTTTTAATAAAAAAATATCTAATATTTATTGAATCAACAGAAATATTTAATAATAAAAATTAATTAATATACTTTGTCAATGTTTTTTCATGATAAAGAAGTTAAACTTTAGTATCATTTTAAGCTTCATGATTAGTCGCGTTAACAAATATATATTTAGAATCTATTTAGTATTATGATAGATAGCTGTAATTTTTTAAAATATTTTTTATTTTAAATTATATTAAGATAATATATATATATATATACACACACAACACACATTAAGATGAACGGGGCCTTGTTCACTTTTGGCTCGCGGAGGAGAGTGGGGTGAAGTTGACAAGGTGGGGAGGTGAAGGGGGTTGAGTCACTTTATCTTCTTTGTTTTTTGTGTTTGCTTTGATGATGCCATAGCCAGCTGGGGCACTATACAATGCCACATCTTGTTTTAATTAAAGTTTTTGGTGGGAATTTAATTCCAAAGGAAAATACTAGTTGTTTTTTTTTCCATGGCCTTTGAGACGTGTGCCTAATTATGGAGAATTTCTTTTATAATATATTTGTTCCATTATATGTTTTTTTTTATAAACATCGATGTACGAATTAGTTTATATATATCTTAATTAATTTTACAAATAATAATAAAATTATATTTAAAAAAAAGGGCAATTACCTCCTTGATCTTCTTTTTTTTCAAAATATTTTTTATATTAAAATTTCAATATAATAACTTAATAAGTTTAATTTTTTTTATTAGCTACTAAATTACTTTTCTTTTTCCTTTTTGAACTATTATTCTTACCCCTCTTTCTTCTACAAAATTTATCTTCAAGTCCTGAATTATATGCTTCATGTTTTATGTTTTAGGTGAGTTTCTTTCATTTTTTCTATTTATTTCATTGTCTAATTTTAGTTTTATTCTTTTATAACTAGTTATTAAAAATATTAGAGTTTATGATAATTTATGGGTTTGTTAAATTAATATGTGTATGGGTAATATTATATGCATGTGAATATGAATTGAAATGAGTTTTGATGAATTAATATGTATTTTGTTATGAATTTAACATGAAAAATTATAGTAATCAACTTACTAGTGATTAAAAATAAAGTGTTGGACAACTTAAAAAATTAGAGACACGATAAAAAAATTAAAAAAATATATTGATATTAATATTTAACCCACTTGTATAAAACAACAAGCCAACAAAGAATTATTGCCAATAATTTCACTAGCCCTTGAAAGATTTAAAAATAGATAAATGAAAGTTTGATTGTATATATTGAGAAAGAATATTTTTAATGAAATTAAGAATGAAGTTACTATAAAACAGTTTCAAAATATGAAAATTCGAAAAGAACAATAATAATATATGTATTTTTTATTTTAAAAATATTTTTAAATTAATTTTGCTTGACATGAGCTAGTACATACATTTCAAATTAATTTCTCTATATATAACACAAGTCTATATAATATATGATATCAAACATTTATCAGTAATTTACCCCCTCATTTAAAAAATCCTGGCTCCGCCACAGTCTACGGGTCCTAAAATTAACGACCATGTAAGTCTTAAGTGGCTATTATATTAGCAACTACATGGCTCGAACTCAAAACTACATGAAAAACAAACTCTTTAATTCTAAATTTTTATCATTAAATCACCCACTACTAGATAAGTTGCACCACTATATGTACCCTATATGTTGATGTTATGAGATGGGGAAGTGAGGGTCCAAGATTTAAGGGGGTCAAATAATGCAATGACCATCTCCCTTGTCGTCGTGTCTTCATATTTTTTTTTAATTAATTATAATATTGTTTTGTCACCGTAAATCAAAGATTAAGATGGAGAAATTCTGTGTAATGGTACTTGCCATCATTATTTAGAAGCTTCATGGTATGGAATAAGGTTCAACGTGGAGTATAATATTGTAGTTTATTTCTACTCCATTCCTTTATTCCACTTCAAAGTATGATGGATTTGGCTTTATTTTCAATGATTATTATGGAGCAATAATTCTCCATTCCCATCTTTTTTTCTATCTTGATGGAGAGCTTCACCAATTATTCTACATTTCTTAATCTCTAATAGGAAAGTTACCTAATCAGGTTATTATTTAATTCACATTCTCAATCTCTTTAATGTCATGCATAATTCCCTTGTTTTTAATCAATTTTTATTTATTTATTTTTTTAAAATTAATTTTTTAATGTTTTAAAATATTTTTAATGCGCTGATAATACAATTTTTTTATTAAAAAAATTATTAAAAAAAGAGAGAGAGAAAGTACCAGACGCGCTCTCAACGGGCAACTTTGATTCCAAAATGGTTGAAGAAAATGACAGGGAGGCCCTCACAGAACTGGTGTCACCTTTACCATGCACGAAGAAAGAAAGCTTCACACATATCCAGAAATTCATGTCCACTTCACTCTGCTATGGTAGCAGAATCTCTGACAATCCAATGAAACCTTCCCAGGTGGCAAGAGATATTTCTTGCCTTAGAAATATCTAAGAGTAGTACACCCTCCTGCACATATATAGTTTAATTTATTTTCGTGGGTGAAACCTTCCCAGCCAGCCAACCAGTCTTTATTGCATCCAGCTGGCATTTTCTGGTGCTTGATTGCCATTGGTTCCTGCTGTAAATTACAAGATTGCTTTCTCACACGAGATGGGGATTTTTAAAAATAAATCATGACTTGCGCCATGGATATATATTAATTAGTTAAATATCTTAAAAATTATAATTAAAATAAATCGTATTATTAATAACACCACACCTTTAAATTAATCATTTTAACGTATTAATATACAAAATAATTTTTAAAAATTAAATAATTTTATTTTAATATATTTTTAAATAAAAATGTTTTTGAATCGGGACCGCAGTTAGCCTGCTACAATTTCAAACATATAAAATTTTAATTTTATATATTAAAAAAATATTTTTAAAATAAAAACCAGAACAAAACCTAGCGAGAGCTCGTATAGACCCACGAACTAGGGGCCGGGACTGTTAATTATTGTACTAAGAACAATAATTAGTAGTGGTTGTAATTATGGATGATCATGGACCGCTTTAATCCAGCTAATGGATCAGTTTCACAACACTAATTGCATTGACAGCTCAGTACGTTAACTATAATATTAGGGACGGGCTGTTCTTGTGATTTCCAGCTATGCTCCTCTCTCAATTACTATAATATTTGAGATCCACAGCATGTACTAGGTTATATTTTTAATCGATTAAATAACATATTAATCAATAAAACTTTATAATATTAGTGATTTAATTGAATTGATCAATCTTGGTTGGGCTGACTGGGTTAAGAGCATGGATTTTTTTATAAAAAAATAATATCATTTTAATAAAACTAATTTATTCAAATTAACATAAAAATTCAATAATTATTTATCCATTCTCGAGTAAAAAAATTCCAGATATGGAAATTCGTTTTCGAAACTTTGTCATAAAACCAAATTAATTTAGATAATCCGTGCATGATGTTATTTTGTCTTATAATAAGGTTTTGCCATTATTTCTTTCTATGGTTGATTAAGCACAGTTTTTTTTTTTTTTGAGACTGTGTATCAAAATGCTTCGGGTTTAAAATGCATTAAATTTTGTTTTTTTTAAATAATTTTAATGCTAAAAATAAAAATATTTTAGAAAATATTTTTAGTGTACTTTTACTGTTAAAACACAGGTAGATTTTAAATGCATGCCTTAATCATGGATTCAATGCATTTGACATATTGGTTGAGCATTGAATTTTTACGATCCACTGTGAGTTCACGGCTGGGGACTTTCTCGTTCTCTTTTCACCGGAAAAATGGAACACGGATTTTAATTCAAGCATCGACTACCTATTCTGGTGGCCGTTGTTCATATCCGCCCCACCAAATCTCGTGCTCGACCAAATTAATCACGAACTGGACTAGTAAATATTTTGTTCATTGTACCATTGTTTGAGATTCAAATTTCAGTATAGGTATAATAAATGTTAAAAAATATTTTGAAAAATAACATAATAAAAAAATATTTATTACACAAGATATATAATTTGAACATATCTCATATTTAAATCATGAATTTTTTTTTATGTTAGCACAACTTTGACCGGGATAATATTTTATTTATTTGTTATTGTTACATCGTTATTTTTTTTATTATATTATTAAAATAGTTAAGGGGATATTTTAAAATGAGATAACAATTGTTTTTCAAATGTTTTTTATTAAAAAATATATTATAATATTTTTTTTATTTTTTAAAATTATTTTTAATATCGCACTTCAAAACGATAAAAAAATATTAAAATAAAATTAATTTAAAACAAAATAAATAAATAAATTTAAATTTTTAAAAAACTCTTATAGAATAAAAAGCAAACCGAAATCCAGAAATTAATCTTATTATTAAATCTCTGTTACTTTTTTAAAAAACACAATCATCTCATATATAATTTATTTATTTTCTGTCTGGGTATCCGGCGTGCCATCAATCTAGTACGAACAACTAAAGATTTCGTGAGAATCCAAGGAGATGATGACCTGAGAAAGCCAAATGCATCGATGACAGTGAAAAAAAAAAAAAAAAAAGGGTAGCAGAGGGCTGCATAGGGTTCTTGCAGTCATGGGCAAAAGCCAGCTAATACCAAGAGAGATTAAGCAAATCCCGAAAAATTAATAATTAATGATACCGGCCTTGATTAGGCCTAGCTATTGTCACGTGTCAGAATCTTACATAGGCAAGACTGTGGATGCACGGACAGCATGCAGTGGGCTGCACGCATGTTGACGTATACATGTCTTATCCAACATGGCCTTCGATCTTCTCTCTCTCTCTCTCTCTCTCTCTCTCGCAACTCTCAAAGCCCGGGACTTGTTCTGTCTGTAATAAATAAAAAATCCCTTCGGTGAGTTTAATCCGCTACATATCATTCCAGAATTGCTACGGTGCTGCTATCTTCAAATACAGTTTAATTATAATATTATGTTTGAATTCAATTGTATTTATATATTTAAAATGTATAAAAATTAATTTATTTTTTTATACCATCTCATGACCTTTGTTTTGCTTCTTTGAAGATATCTAAAAATAATTAGATGATTTATTATTTTTAAAAATCTAGTTTTAATATCACGCTAAGGTAGACAAATTTACAAAGTTGCACAACTGAGAAAAAAAATTAAGAAATACTCACTTCAATTGGTTGTAGTATTAAGAGAGGTATAACAGATCAAAATTTAATAAATTTCTCTATTTCAAGTAATGTAGCCTTAAAAATAAATTAAAAGGGTTGTGTTACCAAGAGTAGCACAAACCTTTAAAATAAATATAAAAATATTATGAATATAGTGCTTCTAGAAATACCTCAATTCTCTCTCTTTTTTTTTTTTTAAATTATTAATATGTTTAGAATTGTTTATGGTTATTTTTTAAAGTATTTTTCATATCAAAATACATTAAAATTATATTTTTTTATTTTTAAAAAAATATTTTTAATATCAGCGCATCAAAACGATTCAAAATATATAAATTTTTTTAATTTTTATAAAAATAAAAAATTAATTTTTTTTAAAACATGGTAACGCTCTCATGTTATTAGAAGTGGTGCTTAATTTCGTTAATTTCAATTTTATGAAATGCTTAATAAATCACTTTGATTTTCTTTTTTCTTCGGTTTCTAACTATCAGAATATCATTAAATTAATTTCCACGTTCAAAATTAATCTTTTGATCAAGTTTTAAAGAGGATATCCATACTTGAAAAAATTGCATTTACAAGAATCTTTTTTCTCTCTCTCACGATCACTAGTTCAAGATAAAGGGTAGCGTAATAAACAAATCCATAACATGCGAGTCAGCATCTTAAGGATTGTTAGGACACTTTCCATTCTTTGATTGGGGACTCGTGTTTGAGGCTGCATAGCAGGGCGGAGCAAGTGGAAAGGTGGGCCGTCTGGGCAGAGAAAATGTGTTTCAAATATGGTGGTGGGATTAGGTGACGGCAAGGAGGAGACATATGCGAGCAATTTTGCAGTTTCCAAGCTGTGGAATTTGAGCCGACATGCCTTCTCTAACAAGAGTCACTCACTTACTTGAGGACAAAGTAAATTGTACTGTATTGTTCTGTTCATTCTTGTTGGGTATTGATACAACCTGGAAACAATTAATGGATTTGGCATTTCTTGCTGCCTTTTACGGAGAGCATGACTGTCTTTTCCGTGTTTTTTTATTTATTTTTTAAATATGATATTATTTTAACCTCTCAAGGACCAAACATGATTGCTTCTGAAACAGAGAGGTATACATGTTGAATTTTTTCAGTGAAGATTGAAGAAACCAACAAATAGTTCACCATTATCATAGTTTTTGAAAACCATTTTGTTTCATTTTGAAAATCTACTGTGGATTTTTTAGAAAAATAATTTTTATATTTCTAATTTTGTTTTTAAAATAGAAAAATAAAACGAAAATGGTACTAAGAAATCCTGAAATTATTATTCCCTTGTAAATCTTGAAGGCACTGTTGTCAGGTATGGCTAAACACAAGAAATAGCAGATTCCAATGGCCACTGGGCATGTTTTTATTCACTCCAAGCAATCATAAAACTGTGGATTGAACCCAGAAAGAGTTTTGAGGAACACGAGAACAAACGACAGCAACTCGTACAAAAACCATCTTCCAAGAACCAGCAGCCTCCACTTCATATAATCGATTTTGTTAGCAATTCACGCTGCAAATACGATGGCTCCCATCTACAGAGGGATAAAAGACAAAAAACAGGGAATTTCTTACCATGTTTATTACGTATATAGTCTGCAAAAACATTGCTCGAAAAACTTGTTCCATCGAATGTCGAAAGATGCCGCCGAAGTGTTTGGATCTTCAATGGACTTCGGTTTATGAAAGGAATAAACAAGTCTTTTCACTTCGAATAGCTAAACTATTATCTGCTAAAGAAAATCCTATGCACAACGTTAACAGGCAAAGCATAAGCAGGATCGATGGCTTCTCATGAATCTCAAAACAACATTGTTTTATTATTTCCTTAAGAACCAAAATGACTGTCATTTTGTTTTTTTAATTGAAACGACTTTGATTTGTACACAAACTAAAAATAAAAAGAAAATCCTTAAAATTGAGTCAATGTTTAAAAACCAGATTCATGTTGGCACTCCATAATCCCTGAATCACTTCATTTGAATGCACAACATCCAACTTTCCTAGAAGACCCCCTGCTGATGCTACGACACCACAGATTCAAAACCATCCTTTCTCTTTAGTAACATAGCCAGCCAAAAATATCCTCAAAGTCAGGTTATAATGTAAACAAAGATCGAATAAAGAATCACAGGAGTGCTGAATCTTCAAAACCCTCACCTTTTCAACTGATGCAAAGTATTTAACATGTTTATCAACAGCCAGCTCCCCCATCTGCCATCACTGTACACATAAAATTCAAAGTCTTCCCAGTTGCATATACTAAAAAAGTGAAATCTACTACAAAAATAAATCAAGATAACACAATAGTTCTCCTAATCCCACTTAATTGAAAGTTGGGCTCTCTCAATATTCTTCACATTCATCAAAAAAAGAAATTAATTTTCACATCAGTATGACAAGATCGCCCATATTAAACTAGGCATGTGTGGTAAATTTGCACCAAGTCTCAATCTTTTAACCATCCACAATCGTTTTAAACATCACACCAAGCTCAATCTGTGCAGTTTTTTATGCTTGATTATTCAAATATTTGCAAAAATAAGGAAAACCCAGAAAACAAAAACGGCTAAAAACAGAATCAGCATGACTGTAAAGACCAAAACAATGTAGTTCAAGGGAGATAAAAGGTGGTTATCTGGTTTTTGGTCTGTTGTTATGAACCTTTGTAATCGACGTGTTCAATGTGAAACTAATCAAAGTTTCAATCCCAGAATTCTTGGATTTCTGGGCAGTTCAGTTGTCAGAGACCAGCAACCCCGGGAGGCCGGACTTTTACATTGTGTCCCTCTTTGGATTTGTGGGCTTAGCCTTGACAAATGGCTCATTTAGGGCTTCATTTTGAATTGGGTTTAGGCCTCAAACTGTAATCTCCTAATAATTTATAGATAACAAACTGGTCACCTAAGCTTTAAATCTGGTGCATAATGATAGTTTAATTAATTAAATGTGATTATATATATATAGAAAAATTAAAATAATATCATTTTGAGATATTTTGTAATATCAAGCTGTTCATCGATTTTTTCTTCGAAACGATGGGAAATACCTAGTCGTTGAATTGTATCAATTAAGTTCAATGTAGATACAGGATCAGAAGATCTTCTCAACACCATTTGGGTACTTTAAACTAGTTCTTCTAGGGTTCTGGTACGATATTTGTTATCAGCTTCACTAGGCAATATATAACACCCGGAAAAAAAAAACACCAGTTAATCCAAACCATAACACAAGGGAAAAGACTAGAAAAAAATTGATGAAACGATACATATAACGTTATTAAGGTGGCATGATTTCAGCAAGGGGACTGTGCTTGTCAGTGATTTGGGCTAAGGTTTTGGAAATGGTGATAACTGGCAAGTCCAAGGCCAGGAATAAGGTCTTTGACTGAGATGGGCTTGAAGCTAGCTGATAGTAGCGTCTTGTCCGTCCATGGAGGAAAATCCAAAAAGGTTTCATGAGGTGTTCATTTTAATCATTGCTCCTATGATTACCATCTTAAAAAAAACAATAGATAGTTTATATACATTTTGAAAAAATATATGGGAAGTTCTGTATACTATAAAATAAATTTTTTTCTTAAAAGATTGTATGTGAATAATATTGACTAGTAAGATGAATTCATTTAGGATTTGAATAATTTCTATTATATTTATAAAATTCAAACTATCTATTTTGATCCAAGATTTATAATTTTAATTTACTTATAAAAAAATAACTAATAATTTATTAAAATTTCAATAATTCACTATATTGGTTTCATCAATATAAATGATGAAATATTGAATTGAGTTTTCGTGACTACATCTTGAGCTAGAATATAATCCACTTAAATACGAGTTTTTACTTAGTTTTAGTTATTTTTTTTTTTAAATCCTTGTTGAAACATTAGAACTTTTAATATTTAAGTTAGTAAATATAAAAAAATAATAATTAGAAAAGACATATAAATTGAAAATTATAGAACCTTGATTATATTAACTTAGCTAATGAAATGAAACGTAAATAATGATATTGTATATAAGTCTTGGCGTAAAGTAATGAAAAAAGGCGACTTAATTATAATGAATTGAAAAAATAAATATTATTGTTATTGTTATTTTTTTTAAAAAAATAAATATTATTGATAAAGAAATTGATGTTTATATTTAATTTAATTTGTATTGCTAGTACTTGATTCTTCGCAAAGAATTTGTGCAGAGGAGGAGTGCGTCAAGCTCAGATTTGTTTTTTATGCATCCTTACTTGGGGAAAAAAAATACACAAAGCAACAAACATTAGACAGCAAATCGTAAATTTGAAGGAAAAACAATAAAAAATATCAAATTCTAGCAGGAAGTTTTCGAACAATAAGCTTAAGCTAGCATGCATGCCCCAACGTAAGGTTTTTATTTATTTATTTATTATTATTATTACAAAGTATAGGTTTAAACTTAACATTTAAAAAAATACAGGGGAATGTAGATAGATACTGGTTGAGTTTAAGACCACCCGATTTAAGTTCTAAATTACTGGTGAAGTTGGTTGACGAGGATCAACTCATTTTTTTTTTATTTTGTAGGAAGAACTCGAAATAATATGGATTTTTGAAAAAAAAAGTTCTTTTCCTTAACCTTAAGTTTACCTAACTCGAGCTATGATCTGCTGGGCCATTTAAAACTCAACAGAGATGCTTGGGGCTTACTGCTTAGCTCATAAAATAACTGACATGTCATTTGCTTATTACAAACGACAAGTCCTCCAAATTTGAAGTACCCCCTTCTTCTCCCTTCACCAAATCCGCTTCTCTGTGACTGTCCACGCATCAGTACTCTGCGCATAGTGAAAGAACGACTTATCGTTCATATTTGGAACAAAGCCGCCGCTTTCTTCATCTGGGTTCGCTTTCTTTCTCTTTAATATCTCTGTTTTCGTTCAAAGTTTGTGTGTTTTTTCTTTTTTGTAACTCTAGTTTGATTCTTTTTTGGATTTTTTGAAGGCTAATGGAAGATGACGTTTCAAACCCGTTTCGTAGAATGTCAATGCGAACTCGAAAGATTGCTCCAAAAATGGCAGCTGCGCTTGCCAGCAATGATAACAGAACTCAGGTTTCTGTTTTTTTATTGAAAAGATTGAAAAAAAATTGTTTTGATCAATTAAAGAAGAGAGTAGTGAAATGGGGTTCTGTTTTTAAATTAGAAGATTGAAAAATTTTATAGTTTTATTGATGTTTGGCTGACTTGAGAAAGATAGTAGTAAATGGGGCTTTGTTTTTCTTTGCAAAGATCGAAGCTTTTTGTTGTTTTACTTAAGTTTGGTTGATTTAAAGAAGACGGTTTTGGAATTTTTTTTTTAAGGCAGCAATTGCTAGACTTGAAGCATTGGAGAATGATTATACAGGGATGGAAACAGTAGAAGCTGTTGATGATGACGAGGCTTCTCTTGATGATGACGATGATGGTATTAGAGTCTCTCATTCATTTCATTCTTGTGTTTTTTTCTGTCTTGAGAATAACTTGTTACATTTTCCGTTTATATGCTTTGCTTTGTATGGTTTCAAGTTGAAGAGAATGTCCTTCGATACGTTGAACTATTGAAGGCGTGGAAGTGTTTTGTGTGCGTGTGATATGTTTATGTCTGCCTCTGTCGTTTTATCTTTTGTAAGAATTCTATGTAGCCAGCGGGTTTTGTATACTAGCATTCACGAAGAAGTATTGTTGTATGCATCTTTTTTCTGCTATTTTTTTCAGGGTGCCAGTTATCTATTCTAATGCATCTTCTGTTTTGGCAAGACAAGCTTCTGGTACTTTACTATTTGGATTGAAACATGTTACTTTTTGTGAATTTGATTTTCAATACTGTTATGCAAGGCTATGTCCCGTATTTATCTTTATTTTAAAATATTCTCTAAGGGCTCAGTATACATTTATTTAAAAAGTTTCGAACTTGGTAATTTGATCATCAATCCATAACCAGTATTTGATTCTTTGAATGGGGGTTATGTGATCTTTTGAATAGGGAGAATGATAAGCCTTCTTGAAATTCCTTCCAAGTTTTTTATCACCAGTGGTGGTAGTTTAACGGGATTCCTTAGCAAAGTGAAAGTTGATCAAATTGTGTATGTTTTTTCTCAATATTGTTTTTAAACATTCTTTGATCTCCATTGCAGTCTATATACAAAAGAAGCAGAAAGGCACAAAGCGTAAAACTCGGCAAGCAAAAGCGC
Source organism: Populus nigra (assembly GCF_951802175.1). Classification (NCBI taxonomy): domain Eukaryota; kingdom Viridiplantae; phylum Streptophyta; class Magnoliopsida; order Malpighiales; family Salicaceae; genus Populus; species Populus nigra. The sequence goes on from NC_084863.1 coordinate 15,238,400, forward strand.
TTGAGAATGCTAGGAAAGCCCCAAGAAATTTTTTGGAACTCTTACATGAGGTATGAATGGAAACGTTCATTGTCTGACTTGTATTAATTGTATGAATAGTTGGTTTTAAGTATTCAACCTATGAAAACAGGCGAACCTGGAAGCTTTGCCTCCGCATGTTCCATCCTATTTGAGGGCAGCAGTGGGACCTCCAAGCTCTACCTGCCGCAGGCATTTCTGCACTGTTTGTGGGTTCACTTCCAATTATACATGTGCAAAGTGTGGAATGCGCTTTTGTTCAATCCGGTGCCAGAAAATACATGATGATACCCGTTGCCTGAAATTTGTGGCCTGATTGGTAAGGCTTGAGCCAGGCTGTTTTTTGTAGATATAACAACACTTCACCTCCATGAGCTCACTTTGATATACTGGAGCTATTTATGGATTGTGCCACTCTGATTTTCAATATGTACATTGGATATAAGAAAAGGGAGGCTGTTTTTCCATTATTCTTTGTACATTTACACCTATTTGGTTTGATTCAGTCAGGTGACCAAGGGTGCATTTTGATTGTCAATTTGTGCATTTAGTCTGTAGGAAGTAGGGCTTTGCTTGTCTATAGATTTGATTTTAATGTAGCTGGTAAAAATATAGTTGGTTTGATTCACTCAGTTGACTTGTTTTTCTTCCTTTTGTTTTCCAGACTGAGTTTTTAATCAATCCCAGGATTATTGGCTGTGTCCCAGGTTGCTTTTACACATTTTTAGCAAATGTGTTGCTAGGTTTTCCCATGTTAGTAGATCATTTAGGACACGAACAGAGTCATTATCGTATCCTACGAACTAAATCCATTTCATGGGACAGACAAGTTAACATTTGCTAACTACATATTCTTACTGACAGTAAAATGAAATGGAAGTGATATTCCGACTTCTCATAATTCAGAAAATTTTCTTGATTTTAAAACAAATACACTCAATCCAGACACGTACCAAATCAATTGCTTAATGGAACATAGTCCTTCTAGGGACATAACTAGTAGAAAATAAGATAGCTTAGAATACATGCATCTCTGGATTCAGACAAACAAATCCATTTATATCTTAGGACTGACTTTAGAAACTGTAAATTGATCATCAACTGAGAAGACTAGATGCAATTGTTGGTGAGCCTTTTAAATGGTGTGATCTTTAACACCGAGGCAGATCAAGTGGGGGAGGCTGTACAGACTGCAACTTGCCAACTCCATTCTCAACTAGAAAAGCCATACCCAAACCCCAATTGAGATGTGAATCTAAATGACAGTGCATGAACCAGATTCCTGTTTCAAACCATGTAAGCCAATGCGAGGCATCATATCAGTCAATCTGTTCAATATTGAAACCAAACTAAATATATTAAATGTATATGCATATTCTCCGTGTTACCTGGATTATCAGCCTCGAACCGGATGGCTACCCATCCACCAGGAGGGGTTCCAATGGTATTCCTATATGGTGGATCAATGAGGTTGAACCTTGCTGGATCTGTTTGAGGGTTGAAGTTACCAAAGCCTGACCCTATAACTGCGAAATGGTATCCATGGAGATGCATTGGGTGGTCCTCAACTGTGACTATACTGGTATCCTGCAACACTATTTGTACCTTCGCACCAAATTTCAATTTGTAAAGCTTAGTTGATTTAACAGGCTGCCATAGTCCTCGGCTGACGTTGCCAGTGTAATCAAATTTTACAGGAGGGACAGGTGGAAAGTCTGTGGTAAAGATTCCAGGTTGGCCTTGGTAGTAGGCCTGCATTAGTGAGTTTCTTTTTGGGAGTACAAAAGACATATTGTTTATGCTAGCTGCGAAACGAGTTCCATTTGGACCTTGGCAGCGAGGGCTATTAGGATTGGTGCAGTTGATGAGTCCTAGCCCCACTGTAAAAAATAGGTTTTCATCAATCTGAAGTGGGACTTTAACCTTGGAAGGGCTCCTTAGACGGGAAGTGAATGCAATCGCACTGTTTGTGTCGTTGAAGCCTGGGAGTCGTGGGAAGATGGGTGTTGACTGCTTTCCTTTCTTGGCATTGCGAGGAGCTGTCTTGTATTCAAGGATTGCAGTTGTGGTGGTATTGTCAAAAGGCGCGTTGGCTGAGTTATAGGCCCGAGCTGCCATGTAGTAGTGACCTGGGGTTTGATCAGCAGTGAGGAGGACATCAGTTGTCTGACCAGGAGCTATCATGATGACCGAGGTTGTGAAAGGTTTGGTGTAGGCAGCATCAACAGCAACTACTGTCAGTCTATGGTTGGCCACTCCAAAGAAGAGTTCTTGGTTCAGGGCAGAATTTATGACCCTTAGGAGGATTGTTTCCCCAGAACCCACAGGAAATCTCACAGTTTCTACATTGTCAACACCACAACAGAAGTGATATTATGATCAATGGTTAGTGGAAATTAACGTTACAGATTAAAATTAGAGCTGCATAAATCTGAAAGCCAAAAAAAAGAATAACTGGCGAACCTTGCTTTGAGCATCTATAGAGATCGCCAGGTTGGCCATTGATGGTATAAGCATCGGATATATTTGGCGCTGCACCTGTGAAATCTGCTATCCTCAAGACATCCATAGGGTTCCTGTCCCACCACTCCCCTGTTAATCAACAACATAATCAGCTTCCAGTTATGCCACCATCTAATGGTTTGAAGACTTTGGATTGAAAATGAAAGACGGGTTACCGAGAAGAATGGGAATTTCTGTCCTGGGCATAGGGAATGGATATGGAGAACCCAATTTAGGATGAATGATTAGAGCACCATAAACGGTGGCTCTAAGCCATCTGCTATGAGCATGCCACCACAAAGTCCCCTCTTGATTTTCAATTGTGAACCGGTATGTATAACTCCTTCCTGGTCGGATGGGGCATTGAGTGACACGATCAGGTCCATCCGCCCACGGATTTCGCAGCTGTCGGATTCCATGCCTAATTAATCCAGACAACAACAATTGATCATGAGTTAAAACATCCATGTATGTATATGCAATTCTCTTTTTTTCTCATCTACTTGCATAATATGTTCGATAATTACCAGTGGAGGGTAACATTGTATCTAGCATTATTTACTGCTTTGATCACAAGAGTATCGCCATCGCGCACTTCCAATGTTGGTCCTGGAAACAGTCCATTCACTGTAATTGTGTTATGGGTTCTGCACAGCCTCTTCACTGGTTTAGCTTGAATCTGTTTCCATCCACACGAAAAGGGAAAAAATGGAATTTACATATATACTTCACAGCTTTATATTCTATCACAAGCAAAAGATAAGAAGAGAGTAACGAAGAGAACACATACAACAAACTCTCGGTAGTGAGTTTCTGCTTCAGAGAAATGAGCTTGGAAACTGAAGATTACAAAAATGCTAAGAAAAAGGCAGTAGGAAACTTGCTTGACAGTCAAGTTACGAGTCTCCATTGCTATGTAAGCTCGTTACAGATGATGTGTGAGATATAGCCTAGAATGACTGTCTATTTATAGTACGATAAAGCGGGAAAGGACAGGACTTCAACTTTCCTTTCTGTTTTCTTCCTCTCTGAAAGGGATGTTTAGGGCAGATGAGATTATATGAGTCAACAATGAGACTCGGGAGTTTGAGGACAGTTCAGTCCAACCATAAAGGGATTTGGTGCACCCACTTGCCCCCATCAATATTTTGATCAGCCAAATGAAGATCCTGCGCTAAAAGGACTAGGGCACAGACGAGGGACCAATCATATGATCATGCTGCTGAGCAGTTCAACTCATTTTGCCATGGTATTTGGAGGCTTGCCTTAAAAGGCTCGATACCTTGATTTGTTTATAGCATAGCGGCGAGTTAACTTGTTTCATTACATAAGCAAATGATTCGAAGTTAAAATCTTCTCTTCTTTCTGTGGGCTATACGTGCTAAAAGCAGGTCTGAGTTCTTCAGTTAGGAGGTAGGTATCAATAATTCTTCTTGTTTTTTACTTGATTGGCTCTTTATGTAATATATAGGAGTCCTCTTCCCCACTTGCTTCACACAAGGTGATCATATGCAGGCTCCAGGCTCTAGTTGGAAAACCATGCTATTAATATTAAATCCGATGTATATTGAATTATCATATCGTTAGTTCATCAGATAATATATTGAAATTTTGAGAAGTGGTTTAGTTATGATGCTCGGAGAGTAATTAAAAATATTTTATTAATTAGTCTTTGAATGTACTTTTAAAAAATAGATGTAAATAGAAGAGAAAGATTGACACTATTGATGGGTCATGAATTTATTATTTCTTTTCAATTTATATATATATATTTTAATATGGAACCATAAATTCTTTCTTCAATGTGGATCCATAAATTATTAAGCAGGACGTGGCTGGTTAGTACCATAAAAGTTTTTGCTTGCGATTATGCAGAGAAATGATCAAAATTATGAGACTTTTCAACTGATGAAAAATAGCATTATTTCATAAGATTAAAATTATTAAACTAACAATATAGTAAATGAAAAAAAAAAAAACCTAATACATTTCTAGCCTCGTCATGATTAGAAAATTAATCAGGTACAGAATCAATTGTTAGCTCAACCATTATACACTACCTGTCAGCCCATGTGGACCAATCAATTCTTCGTGGCAGTAAATAAAATACAAGAACAAATGTTCATTTCTAGCATACGATTAAATCTCAAGGTATAGAAAATCTCAGGACAGTTGGAGTAAGGTTGAATTTTGGTTTAGGGTTTGGTGGAATCAGTAGAAGTCAAGTTATGATTTTATGTTTTCTGTTATTGGTCCACTTAATAAGAATGTTAGAAAATAGTTTTAACCCTAAAGTCCAGTCTTGACCCATGAGCTCAATCTTCTTTCAATGGATTTTTTTAACTCGTTATATTTTAAAAGATAGCCTCGAGAAGAGGAGTGATTTTCAAGCAATATTTATGGTTTTAACTGGGACTTGCAACTATGGATATAGTTTTGACTCTTTTTTTTAAAAAAAATATTTAATCAAAGGGTTTGAACTTGAATATCTAGCACCGGTGTGGATTTGGATTTGAAGTGATACTTGAAAACGAAGAGGGCATTACATAATAATCTTATAAAATTCAAATACCAAAAAATATTAACAATTAAATTAATAAATATTCATTAATTAAATCCCACTTACGTAATACATGAGATACACATCCAACTAAATTTACTTTCAATGAAAGGATTTTGGAAGACTATCACGCACTCTATAGATAGGGCTTTGGTGAAAAAAGCATGGATTGTCAAGGAGTAGCATTCGATTTTTAAACAGCCTACCTACGGTAGTTCTTACTTGTTTGTCAAACAGATCAACTATATATATATATATATATATATATATATATATATATATATATATATATATATATATAAACATCAATCAAGGCACCGATCAATTCATAAAGTACCTTTTCCACTATATTAGGTGAAAAAATTGAAATAAGAGGCCAGACCAGTCTGCTCGAGCAACTTCTTGTCGTCTTCCTGAACTCCCTCCCTCAAAATTCTTTGGAAAAATACATCATCAGGGACACCTGTAAACCCAGAATCCCATAGATCTTAATGAATTAGGTAGGCCGCCAACTGATTTCAAATAGTATGATCTTGCACCCAAAGTGGAAACTTGATACACATAGACAGGTGTTCCCTCATAACAATGTTCTTTGCCTGTTCTATTGAGACAGTTTGCATAGTAATCTGACAGCAACTTTCTTAGATAACATCTGCCCAGATCCAGTGATCTACCAGGGTGATACTCACGTAATAGTTAATACTACTGATACCGGTTAAATCATTGGATTCCAATATAGAAAAAATGACACCCTAAATTCTCAAATATAATAAGACAATTGACAGAATGTTTTTTATTTAAAAATACATCAAAATAATACCTTTTCATTTTTAAAAATTCATTGTTAACATCAACACAAAACAATACGAGAACATAAAAAAAAAAAAAAATTAAAGCAAATAAACAATATTCAATTTTTTTCAAAAATACTTTTAAAATGCAAAAACAAATGGAGTCATATTAGAGTAGAATACATCAAATTTTGACTTCCAAACAGGACTTTTCAGGTTCACCGATGTGCACGCAACATTAAGCAAAAAATAACAAAAGATACATTGCAAAAAAGAATACATCAAGAGAACAAAGACACAAACCTGTTCTGTGTAAAAATTGAAAGAATATCCAAATAAATTGTGAAAATCTGGCACAACATTTCCAAAACCGCTCAAACAGAACTGGCTGGCCACGATGGAGGCTGGCTGACAACAATCTGGCAGGGAAATCTCATGGTAAACTACAAGTCCAAATAGAGCATCAGTGCAGAGCTTGAACAATCCATTCAACTCTTTCTGTTGCTGAAAAGTAGCGCAGTAATTCCAGATCAGATGCAGCTCCCAAAGCTGAAGCAAAATGCCTGCTGATCAGGGGAAACACATTAAGCAAAACACACTTTATATTTGAGCTATCTGCTGATTCAATGCCTGAAATGACTTGATTTTTGACTCGCAAATATTAAGAAACTGGGACAATAATGTAGAGTCCCCGGTCACTATCTTCCTTGCAACATCAAGGGGACTCCATGTCTTCAATTCTTGGGAGATCCGATCACCAAGTTCAGCCTCATTTATTGATGGAATTAAACTTTCCAGAACATGGAAAACACGCCCAGGCCCTTCATCTTGTTCCTTTTTCCTAAGAGAGGAAAGTATAATTTCCACACTCTCATCCTCTGGTCTGTCAATCTGACCTCTGATCCATTTTGCAACCTCCTTGACTATATCACATAAAGACTGGATTGAATCCCTAATGTCATTAAACACCAGAGATGAATGCTGGTCCACAGGCCCACCTTTCTTCTTTTTCTTTCCAGATGGAAGAGAAGATCGAACACAAGATTGAATCACAAGACCATGCCAGGCCAATGGCTCTGTAACCAATTGCACTAAAATTGGAAGATCAACCCTTGAAGAGCAAATAAGAGACTCCATGGATTTGATCTTCTCTGAAATATATTTCACCAGCAAAGTATCCACTACGTACCAAATACCACGGCCACACTGATCTCCATTTGGCTGTAATGGCTCGTGGGAATTCAAATTCCAAGCATTCAAAAAGACAGCAAAGTTTATCCAGTCAATCTCGTCTGAACCAAAAGCCTGTGTCAAATCCAAAAATTAAAATGCATCCAAGTTCCAGTGATATTTAAGTGATCCATATTGGGCGACTTGAATAAAGCAAGCTAGCGATCACCAGTAACTAATCTTTTTTAAAGATGACAATTTTAACAAAAGCACATGCTTTATAAGATTTATTAACTTGGTGTGCATCTAAAGGAATGGAAAAAAGATAAAGACAACCTGCCTAATACAGAAATGCTTTCACACCTACAACAATGTGTCTCATACCTATATCACCTCATCTGAATGTGAATCAGAATTATACAACCACATCAACAAGAATATCATGAAAAATAATAGAGAGCAGTAAGAAAAAGCAAGGAATAAGATTGACAGCACAAGTATACCTCAAAGGATTTTACACCACTGGAAACACCCATAACCACTTCAACTGCATCACTTAAAGAAAAGCCTAACATCTTTGCATGGCGCTCAAGCAAAAACTTAAACTCTGAGGAGATTTTTGACCCAGATATGGACCCATTTTCTTCAACACTCTCCTTAAGTGATGCTGAAGCACTGTGAATAGACAGATAAATCATCCGAGGGAGAAGGGATTTCTTTTCAATAACTCCCCGCACATTTTCTTCCCTTTCTTTTGTCTATATTCAAGTCAAAAAATAAACATAAAGGGCATTAGGAACACACAGAAAGTCCATTAAGTATATGGATTGCTATTGCCATATATTACATACAAAAGCAAATCAATGAATGAAGTTCCTTACCAAGTTTTCCTTGGGACAATATGATACTCCTTCAAATGGACCTGGGAAATGAATCGTTTCAATATACAAGAGAATTCATAGAGAGACAGGAAATAAGAAAACACCACCGTTACCCAAACCATCATAGCTTCTTCAATACCACTGAACATAGTATGGTTTTAAAGATGTAGATATTAAGAAACAAAGACCACATGACTAACCTAAGAGATAATTTTTCTCTGTAGTTGGTGTCCACCAAGGCCGTGATTGGAAATCTTCATTGAATGTCAAGGTTTTGGATCCAATCTCATTGGAGAGCTCAACAAAGTGAACCCCGCCATTCAAGTTTTCAAGAACACCCTGAAAGACAGCATATTCATCAGACACAAAGGTATGGTGTTGAAACAGATAAAAGTGATACATACCTCTTCTTCTTCAATGTTATCTGCCTTTTGTTTTAGCTGTAGAATGGGTGTCTCAACCCTTGCAACTAAATACTGATTAGATCGTTGCAATCGCTCCTTGAATTGAACAAACTCTATTACCTGAAATACAAAGTAACAGGATTATCTTGAATCTTGATTACACAAATCTATTTCAATACCATATCCCCTTCAATCTAAGGGCATGTTACCAGATTCAATGGGAGAAAGAAAGATACAGAACAAATGTTTTAGATGGATAAAGGCAACGACCAAAAAGTGCAGAAAGCAGTCATCCACAGGTAGACAATAGAATCAAGTAAATGGAAAGATAGCCACACGCAATGAACTGGAAAACAATTCCAGGAACATCTAAGATTCATTTTAAAAAAGAAATTCGCCTTAAATTTTTAACACAGAATAAAAATATTTATATTGATAATGTAGCATACTTTAGAATAGTTTCTGTGGCGATAAGCAAGGAATGTCAGATCTGCAGATTCCCTGAAGTGGTCATCCATAAACCTGAGATAATCTTTCAGCAGATTATTTAAATCCCCCCAAAGAGGAGATACCAACATCTGCGGCAAGATGTGATGGGAAACAGTTTCCATCAGAATATTCTTCACGTCCAAGGATTTATACCTGCACAGAGATTTAGAGAGCTGCTTTAGACCTTAGGAAAACCAAAGTGATTTGATGAGTATAAAAGGGGGGAAGAATAACCATGTGGCTAGACAGAATTTGAAATACAAACCAAAAGGTAACAGTATTTCATCAACTAACAATGTGAAATATATATTAATGTATGTTACCACTCATAAGCTAACGAAATTGCACCCAAGTGTGAATACAAGTGCAGCAACAAGATCTTGTACTGCCATATATATCTGCCAAATACAACCAAACACAAAAATTAGTTTCAAGAATGTGAAGTCCAACACAGCAAACAGTTTCCAGAAGAAAACAAATGGTTTCACATGCATAGCACTTGTATCCACTAATCCTTTATTTGTTTTCCTCCAAAACGCTTAATACATGCTTTCTTCTCATTCATCAAGCAGAATTTCTAGTGCCAATTAAATGTGTTCAAGGTGGCACGGATGTAATATAACCCACCCCCACCAAAGCCTAAATCATTATAAAGATTTGGAACTCTTAAAATGCCATATTTGAAATTACAATACAATATCAGCAGTGAAAAAACATCTTACCTTCGAATAGTCAGGCCAAACTCCAAAACCATAATTGCCTCGATGAAGTAGCCAAGATGTCTTGTACGCCAGAATAGCTATTTATAAAGAAAGGGAAAGAAAAAATAAAAACAAAATGCAATGAATACACACACACACACACACACACATATATATATGAGCATAACCTCAAAGAGAACAATACAGTAGTCAATTAAATAAAGAAAATCTTGTAACTAGCAAACTAATTCTTGAAACAAGTTCTGGAATAATGCAAGAGCACGCACAAGTAGCCATAAATCCATGTGTTGTGTGTGCACACACGCACGCACACTAACCTAGACATCAACTTTTAGCAGTGTCACCTCCATTATTAGGCAGCAATGAGGTAATGAGCATCAGAGTATAAACTTCTTAAGAACAAGATAGGATCATGTCAAAATATCCCACAAGAAAATTTTCTTAAGTCAAATAAACAATATTTCATGGACTAAAGGAGACTTGTTGCACCATCTAGGGTAAAGTCCTTAAGAAATCATAAAACCCATCCTCATATCCAGGCATCTACCAGTACATGTGTGTCCACGCATCTGATCCCAAAAAATGAAAGTATGAATTGAGATACCTGAACCAACACATTGCACACCATAGATAGCAGCTCTTCACCATGCATGCTCTCTTGTGGATCCAAATCCTTTGAAAGTGGAAGACTTTTACAATACATCTCCACCATTTGTACGGCACAGCCTTCAAGTTCTGAAGAAGCATGGATGAAGTTAATATCATTGAATCCAAAAAAAAAAACATTGAATAAAAAGCCAATTTAATTAGAATGAAACACATTACAAGGAACAAAGAAAATGAAGTAGACTACAAATTACAAGTGTCAAGAATGATCCATGCAATGCATCCAGGGGTTGTGCAGAAACAACATAATGGCTACAAAATACAAAATACAAGTGTAAAGAGCTACACCCAGGGGTTGTGCAGTTTGGATGTGCAAAAGATTGTGTGTAGGGTGAGCAAGTGTATGTGTGCAAAAGAAACACGCACCAAGCACAGGGAGCTTATACATGTTCCCAGTCAACTCCTGAATTTTGAAAATGGTGATTGATTGTCCAAGCACTTTAGTTGGTGCAGTAGCAGAGGAGTCCAAAGTTTTTATCAACTTTGCAAGAAACTCCGTCTTTTTATCTGGAGTTAAGACTTGCAGAAATGCCTCAACATCAGAACTGAAGCTTGCTAAGTGACCAAACCTGCATTAAAAAAAAAAAGGACTTCAGCTTAGATGGTCCAAAACTTTCCATGATTTTGCCTATAATTCTTACAAAAAAGACCACCAACATAAAGGAATACCAGAAATGTTTTGTAAGAACTGAGAATTTCTTTGAAGAATACAAATGACTGACAAATGGCTGAGGACGAGATAAATTGTTCATCTAGTCTCGACTTCATATCCATTATTTGCCAAACACAGAAACAAAAATATTTTGGATGATTACAGACTTCGTGCACAATTACACTCAGCAGCTAGTTCCACACAAGTTGGGAAGTAAAGAAAGAGTTACATACTTGAGGAAATATAGCATTAGAGCCTCCACAATATCATCATCATTTCCCTTTCCATATAATCGCTTCCTCCTCTCAATTTCAAGAGTTGCCAAGTATGGACACCTAATAAAATCATTACTGGTGTCTGCTTGTAATTTTTTCACAAAAGCTAATGAAGTCGATATTCGAGAATGAAACTGCACATCCAATTTGCAAAAATCAAAATCTGCATAAAAAGATCTGCAAGTATGCAGACACGACAGAAAATACAAACTACATATAAAATTCAAGGGTAGTAAATATGCACCACATCATCTGCCAATTGAGAGACTTTGCAATCCACGGGTTTTGGGGGATTAATTGGATCATTGTTGGCTCCATTGCTCCAGCTGCTGCCATCCTCCAGCAAACAGCCTAGATAATGTAGGAAACACTCCCAATCATCAGGGCTGCCAGACAAACCAAACAAGATTAACAGCTAAAAAAATATACGTCCTCAAATGAAATGACCAAAATAGAAAATTTCTGGATTGGAAACAGGAGATAATTAGATGCATCACAATCTCTAGCAACGAGTTTTAACTACTCAATGTTCTACAGCAGTCAAACTTTAGCAAATGCCATGCTGGTGCGTGTAATTTGAACATGCAGGTGAGCAAGCAATTTCATAGTAAACCCGAAAGAAAATACAAGGTGGCTAACAAGCAGCAAGAGGGGGAGTGTGGATTATCTATCATATGGGAATGCTTTAAAATCAGTCAGGTGATCCATATAAGGGCAACAGCAAACTTTCAGACCTCAATGACTCTAGGGCAGAATTCAAAATAAGGTGTCAGGCTCCTAGTTGCAAATTCTATTCCTAAAGGACCTAGAAATTAGTTATCTGAAGCTATGACAAGGCTATTTTCATTGAAAAAATGTAAAATCTCCACAATAGGAGTATCAGAATAATAATTCCATGACTTCTAAAGACTTGCTACGAGCTTCGAAATGTGGGTTTCCAATAACTTGCTGTTTTCACAAACTATCCCATCTGCTAAAGCAAACAGCTTGTTTTCCCTCTACAACTACAAGAGGCTATTCATTTTTCCTGCATAATGCAACTGCAGCCTTTTTGATATCATGGTTCAGTAATCCCTGACTTATACGTCACAGCTGTCCTATTCAGAACATCCTAAACAAATCAATCAAACCCAAATCTAACCATAACACCTAAAAATAAAGAAAGAAAATTAACAGAGGCTAATAATGCAGCCAGTAGAAGAAATAAACAGCTAAAAATGAAAAGAAGAGAGAAAGAATTTTCCTGGTTCTTTTATTACAATTTACAACACACGACGTAACACTATATTATCTAACTTGTGTGATCTTAGCTGCCACTGAATTCTTGAAAGAAAACTATCACGCGCATACCATAGTTCTAAAATCTTCTGATATATGTTGGCACTTGTAGCATAGTCACCTGACCGAGCAAGAAGCCTCCCCTGTCAACTTAAAGTCAAAGAGTACCAGGTTGATAAGGAAACCAACAAGTGAAAAGAAAGAAGTTCCAAGAAAATGCATGCAAGACAGTGAGAGATAATGTGTTCTAAATTTCTATAGCAACAAAGTTGCATGAAAACTTAAATGTTGGAAACAAAATGATGAAAGGAAACTGTTTATATATATATAGAAAAGTAGGGCAAGGTGAAAGTGCAACCAAAACCATGAGCATAGATGATTAAGCCTTCATTAGGATTCATTTGAATGAGCAGGTGTTATTTATCAGCAGAAAAGCCTATGTGGCCTATAATATTATACAGGCATGCCCCTTTCAGTATTGAGCCCAAAACTTGATAGTCATTATGCTAAGAATTCAAGTTTACATGGCATAATCCTCATAAAGTTGTGTGGAAGTTCCACTTCAACTCTCTAGTGGAATGTAAGTCACAGGTCATCTAGTTTGTTTGCACCTAGTTTCATTTTAACAAATCTCAGTTTCCATTCTAGCTTTCTTTTAGAATACCTCTTTAGTCTTGCCCATAATAACTCACCTTTTATTTACTTGACAAGTTCAGTTTCTCATCCCAAAAACAATGAAGAAATATAATAGCTACACAGAAAATCCATAAGATGTGCATTATCTTATGTATAAATTCAAAAACGTAAAATATTACTCTATTGTCAACAGGAGTACTTTTGAGATAAACCAAGACAGAATGTTTCAGAAAATACCTGTATACGTAGCTTATCAACTTCAATCATTAATAGTGATCCCAATTGCCCCGAGAGAATTTCCAATGCATCACCATACTTTTCTTGCTGTTCTAATATGGAAATATAGACCATAAGAGCTGCAACAGAGTTTTTATACAATCAGATAGGAGATCATTAATGAATGATAGTTGTTCAAATTTTGGCAACAGATATGGAACTCACCTTCAGGCTCATGCAAGCTGTGGGAAGCTACATGCTTCTTAAGTAACCCTTCAGCTAGCATTGCTAGTTTCTCTCCTCCATTGCCACAAAATACCTGCAAGAAGATCAGAGCAAACAAAATAAGCAGCAAAACAAGACATTCCACCCAGGCAAGAAGTGTTTTTCAATAAACAAGCAATCTAAGGGCTGCACATGGGTTGTATGTGGAAATACAGCAAGAAGCTTCTTAAGGCCCCGTTTGTTTGCAGGAAAGTAGTTTCCTTTTGGAAAGTGAATTCCGGGAAAGTATTTTCCGATATTTGGTAGTGTAATGGAAAATAAGTTGGAAAACACTTTCCAGTGTTTGGTTATGTTATGGAAAATGAGCTGGAAAATAACTTATTAATGTTTTATTTTTTCAAGTTTATTAAAATAATGAGGAACAAATCTTACAAATTAAAAAGTTGAATGAGAATGAAATTGAAAAAAAATATAATTTCATAAATTATCTCAAATAAAATAAATAATAATCAAAATAATAGAGATCAAATCTAAAAAATTAAAAAAAATGAAAGGTGAAGAAATTAAAATAATAATAATTAACATTTCATAAATTATTTCAAATAAAATAAGTAAAAATCAAAAGAATGAGGACCAAATTTGATAGATAAAAAATTTCAATAAAAAAATGATAAGAAAAAAGCAAATAGCAATTATAAAAATAAGGACCAAAATTAATATAAAAATTAAATTTTAAGAGATGAAATTGAAAAATAAATATTCAAAACAAATTATATATAGCAATCAAAAGTTTGAGGATCAAATTTGATATAATTAGCAAATAATGACATTTCTAAATTTTTCACAACTTCCGGAAAGTGTTTTCCGCCCAAATTTTTCAGGAAAACACTTTCCTGCAAACCAAGCCAAATTTTCCTTTGACTGGAAAGTGTTTTCCGTTGACCAACTTTTCCAATAGCAAACAAACACAAGAAAGTTTGGAAAGTGGTTTCCCGGAAACCACTCTCCGGAAAACAAACACAGCCAAAAGGGAAAACACTTTCCTATAAATCAAACCAAATTTTTCTTTAACTGGAAAGTGTTTTCCGTTGACTGAAAAGTGTTTCCGTTGACCAGAAAGTGTTTTTCGTTGACCGGAAAGTGTTTTCCGTTGACCAACTTTTCTAATGACAAACAAACACAGGAAAGTTTGGAAAGTGGTTTCCCGGAAAATGAATTCCGGGAAACAAACATGGCCTAAGAGAAATGCTGTTTAGTTTTTTACCCTTTCATGACAGAAATGGACATAACCAAATACATAAACTATACACTAGGCCAGGACCCATTCTACGGAGATCAATTCACAGAAGTAGAACAGATAAAACAAATGCTAGATAAACAATGAATTAGATTACTAGGCAACACAATCCAGAACACCAAGAGATAAAAAGGTTGCAAGTGCAACCCCACCTGGGCAGCATCAACCTTTTTCTGTTGGGATGGAAAAAAAAACAAGAAGAAAAGAGAGCAAAGGAATGAGGGACAAGAATGGAGAAATCACCTTAATTATTGCTTCAGATAACTAAGTGTTCAATTACAAACTTAGATTACATTGAGTCCATGGGTAAAGTACCAGGAACTGGCATCTCGACATCTAAAATTGATCCAATAGGCAAAGAAGCAGAGTAACATGATGATGATTAAACAGAAAAAGTTTTTTCATGTACATCCAGCAAAAGTTCAGGCAACTCCACTGCAAAGGTGACATCCACAATAAGTGCATTGTGAGATGGATGACCAAAGGCATGAGAATGTAATTTGGCTTTGACAAGTGTTAAATTGGAGGACAGAGATCAGATCATAATGGCCTTAGTTTCAGATATTAACTCGTTAAAAAAATAAAAAGAAGGAAAATCTAGTACTCCAAGCCCTTAATTTGTCAACATCAAGATTGCTTAGGTGTCATGTTCCCAGTGAAGCAGTTGGGTGTCCATAAATAACTTGCAAGAGGCAATGAAGGACAGGTTGCTCACAGCGTAGATCATAATCTCCCCACAAACTACCCCATGCACTCCAATATGTTATTTGTAAATGGCAAAGCCAAGTTAGCCAACAGTCACATTTTGTACCATTTACAGTTCTCAAAGTCTTTAAGCGAAAATGTGAGATGCATGCATGAGCTCCCAATTTTATATCTTTTTTTTTTTAAAAAAAAAGGGATTGCAGTGCTTCAAATCTGAAACCAGATCAGACTGTTGAACCGCTGCAACCTTTAACAGATTCGATCTTGGCTTTGCATACTGCAGGTTTTTGGAGCAATCTAAATTGCATGCGAGGATTTTCTTAAGAATTTGTTTTGCTTAAAAAATATCTTGTTCAACACACGTGTCTTCAATTAGATTGCATTGTTAAAAGATTTATGGTTACGTTCTTCCAGCAAGTAACCTCATCTGTTCATTCCTTTTCTCAATTTTGAATGTTCTGTGTTAGCAGTAATCTAATTGGGCATGAATGCAGACGTTCAAAACTTAACTAAGAGCATGCCAACAAGAGCAACAAAGCATTAATCACAAATTGGTCGGAGCCAGCTATAAGGATCCTTTGACGCCAATCCACCTCAATATCAAGATTTTGAGCATACAAATTTTCCAAATTCTAAGGTTGCACGACATGAAGCGAGGGTGATATTCATCAGTTAAATCAATGAGCCTTTCACCATAACACCGATAAAAGGCAATTTCCATATATAAAACCAATAACTTATAATAATATATGCACTATGCACACACAATGTGACAAGAAATGTTAGTAGCTTAAAGAAAAAATACTATAAATAATGAGCACATGCTTAACAATATACAAGATGGGAAGGCTGCTATGACCTGTAATTGGATGCTACAAACTGCCCAGAGCAAAAACCTCTCTTCACCAACAAGCTTGTACATTTTGATGGCTGTCTGCCAGATGATGACATCATAGTTAGAAAGCATTAGCCTAATTGTCCCACAATCTGCATCTAGCAGATGTCAAGACATAGCAATGAAGTTCACATATATCATACAAGAAAAAGAACACTAACCTGCTGCTGCTTCACAAATGAATACTCACGAACATAACAATTGAAAAGTCCCATCATTAGTTCCAAATTGCTTGGAAATTTACTGCAAGCATACTCATAGCATCCAGTAGCCAAATCCACTGATTATATTTAAAGGGTAAAAAAAATTAGAGTCTTCCGATATAATGTACATAAACAGAGAATCTCGGAGCAGTAAAGATATACTAACAGCGATCAAGCCGTTGAAAAACAATCTGCAATGTACTGAGAGTTAGATCATCCATTAACAAGGAATCATTCTTGTATAAAAGCTCCTTTGCATTTAAGCAAACTGATAATGCCTCATCAGATTTACCCATCCTTTCCAAGATGAGTGATTTTAGCGCCTGCATCACCAGAACACATCAATTACTCCAAATAATCCACCATTTCAATTCTAATACAATAAACAGCATACACCATAGCTCTAAAAGTAATTAACTCTAACTATTCCCCAAATAATCCCTCTATCATAAAAACCACATGCTCAAAACCAAACACTAAAGAAGCAAGATTTATAAACATTATAAACAACTGGGATGGCAGCACGACAAGCATTCGCCACTTAATCCCCGGATAAAAAAATGACCAAATGTCTGCACATACATACACGCGCAGGCACAAGCACACCTTGAAAATTTGCTCAGACAAACAAATAACTGAAAAAACTACAACTAATTATGTCAGTTACTAAAGAAAAAAAGCTCAAAGCTAACACCCTAAGCAGAATCCAATTAGCAAAAGTAAACACACAAAATCACTTCACTTTACAGTAATTAGCAATCAAGAGCTGAGTCAATCTAAGAAATTTTTGAAGTCTTACGAGTGCGTAAGGTGAATTAGGGCATTTAGCGAGGAGTGAAGTGGAGTGTTTAAGCGCATTCTTGAACTGACGAGAATCGATTGCATCCCAAATCGGTCTCACTCGCCGTTCCGGTATCCCTCCGGCTAACCCAAACTTCGATGCCATTGAAGCTTTTTCTCTTTTCTCGAAAAAAATAGGGTTTATTAGCTAGGGTTTCAAATATTTCTTTCTCTCTGTGTAAGAGATCAGCTAACTGACTTTTTTGGTTTCTGTTTGGAGGATATGGTTGTTTTTCAAATGGAAGGAAACCTAGCAAATGAATGGGGGTGTTTGGATACGGGACTGGAAGGGGACTGGACTGGTATGTGATGGTCGTGCACCTGGTTTGGCTGGGCTTTCGTTGATCAACCATCAAATTTTATGGACCATAGTATTTTAAATCAAAGGCCCAGAATGTGTTGAGGCGTTGCTTGATTGGGCTAGCCCCCAGTTAGATTACGGGGATGAATAGACCACGTCATTTTTTTTTTCTTAATGCATGCCGTTGCTTCATTAGGCTAGAGGCAGGCCTAGTTTGGTCTTATTATTTTATTTATTATTTTTTATTTAAAAAATAATGTATTAGTTAATATTTTTGTGATAATTTTTATATTTTAATTTTTTTGTGATGTGTTTTTTTTAAATGATATTGAATGTGTATAGTTTTTAAAGAGTAGGGTATAATTTATCTATGATTTTTTCTTATATATGTGTTGGTTTCTATTACAAATTTTATGTATTTTTCTATTACATTGGTTTCTATTACAAATTTATTTTGATAAGAAAATTCATTAAACACAATAAGGTAAATTATTCATGTTGCGATGTTAAATATTTTGATTTTCATCTGTCATTTAATTTTTTTACAGCATCTTAGTATTAAGTTGATGTTTTGTTTTGCAGTCATATATTTTTTTTTCATGAAGTTAAATAAAAACTAGTTTAGGAAAAAAAATTATAACCCCACTAGAGTTCATACCCCGGTTCACAAGTTTAATGTACTAGCCCAGGTTACCCCAGCGCATAGATTTGACGAGTTCACCCACTGGCCGGATATGCATTTTTGGTTTTTAGTTCATTAATTGTTTTTAATAGTTTGTTTCTTGATTTTATCCTTCAATATTTGATTAGTTGGAAAATAAATTGCATGATTTATTTATCTTTTGCTTTTTTTAAGGTTATCATTGTCACAAATAAGTTTTTATTTTTAGGTTGGTTTTCAATTTTGTAACCATATATTTTTGTCATATAATTAAAAAAAATATTTTATAAAAAAATTAATTATTAAACTCAATGGAGTTTATGGCACGTTTTGCTTGGAAACCGAGATTGATCTAATTTGTCATTATCTCGATAGTTTTGTGAAAAAAATTTCATCTTGAAGTTTTGTTAAAAACTAAGCCATGTTTTTACCTTCTATTAAAATTGCATTTTGATTCATGAAATCAATCAATATAATTTGGGTCAACTTCTGCATGATTTAGTTTGAAACTCGAGTTATGTAAAGAATTAAGTTATGAGATTTCAAGATTGACCCATAAAACCAGGTTTAATAACATAATAAAAAAATTCTTCACAATCTTATTATTTTTTTTACATTTTAAAATTTAAACAATTTATCTAACTCGCAACGGAACACGGACCAATAAACAGGTCATCATTATATGACATCCTTACACCTACATCATGCTTGTGTTATGTTAAAATGAAATAAAATATTTTCAAGAGTGTTTAATTGATAAAGATTGAGAATGAAGATTTAGTGTCCTCTTAAGGTTGAACATGTTTTTTTGTTAAAAATTAATTTTTTTACTTTAAATTAATTTTTTTAATTTTTTTAAATTTTGTCAATGTACTAATATCAAAAACAAATTTTAAAAAATAAAAAAAATACTATTTTAATATATGTTGCACATGTGCATCGTTGCGATGAATCTTCCACTCTCGATATTGTATTAGTCTGGCAAATAGGAAAAACAAAGAATTCTTGTTTTTTATCAGTGGAAAGCGAGAATGAGAGTCGCCACCTAGTATTTTGATCACTAGAAAACTTAATTGGTCTTAAAGATCAGGCACGGGGACTGGACTGGTTGTTTAATAGGAAGGTATTAGCACCTAAAATACGCCTTACCTAAGGTAAGCTACATTGTTTAATTATCTAATATATGTTAAGGTCTAACTGTTGGTCTGTCTATGGTTTTAAAAAAGTCCTCCTCGGTAAGGAGATCCTTATCTTATCGGTTAAAAATTTAACCGTTGTAATATCTATAAAAGAACTACCTTTTTAATACCAGAAATATGTTTTACATATAAATTCGTTATCCCCGATAATAAAACAAAAGAAAATGTTTTTTGGTTTTTTTAAAAAATATTGGCCTAGTTCTCATAATTTTTAAAGCCAAAATGCATACTAGAACATATTTTGAATTTTTATTGTATGAAAATACGATATGATTTTTTTTAGAGACTTGACCGTATGCTAGAAAGCAAGGTATTTTGATACCAGATTTGTATCTTTACGGTATAAAAGTACAAATCAATATTAAGTAAAATTTAGTGAAAAAATACGTGGGAAAATCATAAATTTATTTGAAAGAATTTTGATTTTTTTTTGAACTAGCCGGACCTGACCCACTCATTTTTGGTTGGGCCGGACGTGTCCAGCATAGTGAACAACGGAGCACTCTCCCCTGTTCACATGCAACATGAACAGTGGAGGAGTCGAGGACGATGAAGGAGAAGAAGCTGACCTAACAACAATGACAGTTCTAGTGTTGACGGCGACAGGTGGTGGCGGTGTTAAGGAAGAATCGCGCGGCGAACGAGGGATTCCAGACGGTGGTTCTTCTTCGTTTTTCTCTTTGTTTTCCTGTGTTTTCTTCCTCTCCTTGTTTCTGTTTTCCTGCTTCTACATTTCTTCTTCGGTCTCTGATGATGGTGGATTTGCTGTTGACAGCGGTGTTGCTAATGCTAGCGGTGGCCAATTGAGGAGCTGAGGGTGGTCGGTGGTTCTTTTTTCTGTGTTTTCATTGCCATATATTTTTGCGCTCCCTCCTTTTCTTTGTTTTGTTTTGGTTTCTCCTCCGTTTTTCTCTCTAAAAACTCTCCTTTGTTCCTCCCTGTTTCCCACAAAAAAATCCCCAGTTCCCTCTATTTTTTTTCTTCATTTGTTCGTTCCCTTTGTGTTTTTTGTTGTGCTATGTTTCCTTCTCTCTAAACTGTCCCTATTCATCTCTTCTCTCTATACTTTCCTCCTTTTTTTTTTCTTTCCCCCCCTCTTTTTTTTCTTCTCTGCCTCTCATTATTTATAAGCAGAGGGAGAGAGGATCACCCTGCCCTATCCTGTCATGGTGTAGGGCAGGGTGGCGTGGGGCGGCTCCTGCACAGCCGCCCTTGCCTTTGCAGAGCATGGTTTTCTTCTTCTTTTGGCGTGGTGACATGGTAAAGAAGGCATGAGTTGCATTAATAGTGGCAGGATATGTATGTGGCTTGTCAAGTTTTGTGCAAGTGGGAGGGGAAGAGAGTGAAATGGGCGTTGTAGGAGAACAAAATATCTTCTTCCCTTGCCCCTGTCTGTGCAGGGAAAAGAGGAGAATAGTGTCGTTCAAAACGACATTGTTTTAGTTTTTTTTTTGAAGATTGAAAAAAATTGATTTTAAAAAATAACTCAAAAATAAAATATAACAATATATTTTTAAATAAAAATATTTTAAAAAATAATTTTTATCTTAACATTAAACACTCCTCCTCTGGAGTGGATGGAGGCATAACTCAAATGAAGTTGGACCTCCAAAAGAGGATCCCACACCGTTTAATTTACTCATCTTACCTATTAGTATTATTTATCAGATGATGTGCTCAAGCATAACTGCCGTATACCACCACGATCATTGACAACCACCATGAATAAATGCGTTGGTTTGACAATATGAAAAATAAACAAGCGAACTGGTCGAAATAATTTTTTTTTTGAGCATCATGTGGTTTTCCTAGACGCAATTGACCAGGCCATAGAGAGAGGCAGCTTCCTCATTTTCAAACGACTCTCCCTCCACTTATCCACCTCTGGCCTCCTCGCTGTCCCCTTCCTACGGACCCATCGAACCTTCCTTTCGGTACTTCCTCTTGACCCATCTCCACAAGTCACGAGACATGGCGCTGCTTTCAGATAAATAAAAGAAAAAATCTCTAAAAAGAAGTTCTGACCAGGGAAAATTACACTCAAACCTTCCAATTTTGGAATACGTTTTAATTAAGTCCTTTTTCTACTGGAAGTTTCAATTACATCACCCATATATCATAATTGATGCAATGCCAACATTCCATTACATTATAAATGTTCATATCATGTGCATCATATTTTCCTAAAAAACTAGTAATTTGATTTTTTTTTTAAATTCTCAAATATTCACTCAAATAACCAAAGAATATATATATAAAGAAAATTTTAAATTAGGTTTCTCCAAAATCATAATCTCTAGTAACTCTATGCTAATAACTTAAAGTGATATATTTTTATAAAATAATTACTAAATATTTAGCTCATTTTTATGGAAATAATAAATTATTTTTAATACATCATGTGTTTAAGGTTTTTTTTTCTTTTAATAGTGAAAAAAATTTAAACCAACTTGTATATGCTAAAATCAAAGTCTTTTCTCATTTTGATTCTATGTGGACTACACACGGCCAATGGTGTATATTTATAAATACAAAACTTGATTCCCATTTAAACCAAAGATTCAAGGATTTATCACTGTGAGCTGTAATTAAAACTTCCAAAAGATGAGAGTCCAAATTGAAACCCATATTATAATTAAAGGATCTTAATTGAGTTTTGCCGAAAGAATAAAAGGGCAAAAAGTAAAAAAAAAACAAATTATTTAATTACCAAAATTGCCACTCAAGAATCTCTTTTCTTTTTATCCACGTCTGCCGTCCCGTCACTCTCACTCTCTACTCTCTCTCCTCCCTTTAAAACTTGAAAGTACAAACCGCGTTTTCCAAGGACATTCCCGTCATTGCACCACCCACCCTCCCTCCTTTATTCCCTTCTTCTTCTTCTTGTTCTTCTTCTTCAAAACTGCAACCACCGCTCACTCCAAACCTCCAGAACGCAGCCGTTTAATGCTCTTGCGAACCCTAAACAGCCAAACACAACCTTAAAAATATGGCGGCAGATAACGGAGAGGAGAAGCTGATCGCTGTAGCACGCCACATAGCGAAAACGCTAGGCCACAACGAGTCAATGGCTGACGATATTTTGCAAATCTTCTCAAAATTCGACGGTCGTTTTTCTCGAGAGAAATTGGCCGATAAATTGACAACAGCAGGACAAGAAGAAGATCCTAGAGCTCTTGATCATACTATCAAGTCCTTAGAGCGTCAGATCTCGCAGTACGTCGCCGCCGACCACCCGATCTGGTCTGACTCTGCTGACTCCTCCGCTTTCCTTGACTGCGTCGACGAGTTAATTTCAACTGTGCGTGGACTTTCCGTCTCCAGTTCCGCCGGAGCGTATTTGGCACGAGCTGAGGATCTTCTTCAGCAGACTATGTTTCGGCTGGAAGAAGAGTTCCGTCTCTTAATTGAACGTGGTGGTGAGTCTTTTGAAACTACTAGATCTTATAATAACGGTAACGGAGAGTTAGCGGAGGATAATAGTAATTTATTGTTTGATGATTCTGACGAGGATGATCATGACTATAGTGATAGTGAAATTCCGGTAGCGCAACGGTTAAGTAATTATGATGTCATAATTGATGCATTGCCGTCGGGGATTATTAGTGATTTGCATGAGATAGCGAAGAGGATGGTGGTTTCGGGGTCTGGTAAAGAGTGTTCACACGTGTATAGTAGTTTCCGTAGGGAGTTCTTGGAAGAAAGCCTGTCGAGGTTAGGTTTAGGGAAATTGAGCAATGAAGAAGTGCAAAAGATGCAATGGCAAGAATTGGAGGATGAAATTGATAAGTGGATAAAAGCGGCGAACGTTTCCCTTCGGATTTTGTTTCCCAGTGAGAGGAGGTTGTGTGATCGGGTGTTTTATGGGTTGGGTTCGGTGAGTGACTTGTCATTTATGGAGGTTTGTAGGGGGGCTGTGGTTCAGATTTTGAATTTTGCGGATGCGATTGCGATAGGGAGTAGGTCGCCTGAGAGGTTGTTTAAGGTTTTGGATTTGTTTGAGACGATGAGGGATTTGATGCCGGAGTTTGAGTTTAATTTTAGTGACCAGTATTGTTTGGTTCTCAGGAATGATGCGTTGGGGATATGGAAGAGGTTAGGGGAGGCGATAAGGGGGATTTTTATGGAGTTGGAGAATTTGATTAGGCGGGATCCAGCTAAAGCTCCAGTGCCTCGTGGAGGGCTTCATCCAATCACACGATATGTGATGAATTATTTACGTGCTGCATGTAGGTCAAGAGAGTCGTTAGAGCTGGTCTTCGAGGAGAGTGTGAATGTTGTTCCATCAAAGGATTCTACTTTGTCTTCATTGTCGGTTCAAATGGCATGGATTATGGAGTTGTTGGAGAGTAATTTGGAAGTGAAGGCAAAGATTTATGGGGATACTGCCTTGTGCTCTGTTTTCTTGATGAATAATGAGAGGTACATCGTGCAAAAAGTGAAGGATAGTGAATTGGGTTTGCTGCTTGGGGATGATTGGATAAGGAAACACACTGCAAAAATCAAGCAATACCTTTCGAGTTATCAGAGAAGTTCCTGGAATAAACTTTTGGGGGTATTGAGGGCAGATAGTAGCCCCGTGGCTGCTGCTAATGTTGGAGGAAAGTCCATGTCTATGAAAGACAGGATTAAGGCATTTAATTCTCAGTTTGAGGAAATTTATAAATCTCACTCCCAGTGGATCATATTTGATGAGCAGCTAAGAAATGAGCTGAGGAACTCTTTATACAATCTAGTGATGCCAGCTTATAGAAACTTCATTGCAAGGTTTCAAAATGCTCCGGATGTTGGGAGGCATGCGGATAGGTATATTAAGCACACTCTGGAGGATATTGGCACCCAGATTAACGTGTTGTTTGAGGGAGGGAATGGATCCGCTGGTGGCAGGAAATGAAGGTAAGCCACTGCTTGTTGTACTATTGTGTATGAACTGGAGGAAAGTTTGTGAATTTTGGTGTTGTATGGATGTAATTAATGATTGTAGCCCTGAACTAGATATTTGAATGTGTTCATCACATTTTATTTTCCCTTTACCTTTGTCAATGAAAATTATGGATGCATGCTATGATCAATCAAGATGGTGTTCTGATTTCCATATGAATTGTATTTTTATTTTTCTCTTTCTATGATCAAGGCTATTATACATTTGATTATAGTTATTACATGGAAACCAGCTTTATGCTGTTAATCTTATACCAAAACCCAATCGTTGTATGCTGTCAGCTATCTATTCCCGCCTTGCGTAATCTCACTTGTACACACTGGTAACTTGTAAATAGTGGAATATCCAATTGAAAAGTAGACTACTTTTTAAATAAATATGGGTTTAGTTTAGGTATATGTTCTCGTATAAGTTGTCAAAATACACTTGTCACTTGTCAGGATTAAGCATTACAATTATTACTACTATATGATGGCTGCAAGTTCATATCTTACTCTTCTTCCAAGCTTGAAGTAGCATGCTTGTGATGAGTTGAAAACTGGCATTTTAGAGAGGCAGTGTTATTAGTTTGTTCCCACTTCCGGGGATGAATCAAGAGCTTGCTGAGAGCTGACTCTATTTATGCAAGCCCATTCCTTTCCAGAGTAGTAGTGAGGTTCGACTTTTGATTCATGATAGCAAATATTTGAAATTGATTATTAGTTTGTGAATGAAGGATAATCTTTGCCAATGATTCAAATAGAAATTTTTTGTTTTATGCCCCTTCTGGGTGAGAAGTTAAATTAATGGAGGTGTTAACAACAGAAAACAATGATCATATAGCATTTAATTTTCTCTCCTACAACCTAGCAGTAAAAGTGGTCAGAAACATCTCTTTGACAGTCAATTCCCTTTAACCTGTTGGTCTCCATGCCAAAAGTTTCTATGTTCAGAGTGATTAAATGAGCGTATTCCTTTGCCATTGCCTACCACCAGCACTGAATGTGATCTCTCCTTTTACCAATTGTAATGCCTATTACGGAATTGATGCATATCTTTTGATAAATTTTTTACTGAATTTTGCAAAAACTCACTATGCAATTCGGCTACTTTCAGAATTGAGTGATAGGCAATTTTCTTTAACCCAGTGGCCGAGATCTAGAAGTGGTCAAAAACCTTTCCATGATGGAAAATGGTCTTAATCTGGAGGTTCCCCAAGTCAAAAGGTAATAGGTTCAGAGTGTTTAAATCAGCACAGCCCCTAGTCATGCTCTTATCATTAAAACCGAATTATTAGCTCACCTATCGTTGGATTACCCATTTGACTTTTTAAGTTGTTGCAAGTCAACTTTATCAGGGATAGCAAAGCATTGCTATGAGATCTGATTGATAGTGCAAAGTAACATAGAATATCATCGCTTATTTCTATTTTTAAAATTGCCCCCTTCTTTGTGGAGTATGAAGTGTTCAAAAAGTTACAGTACAAGCTGAGAGAAGCTGTGATCATATGGGATTGAATCGGGAAATGAGATTTTTCTCTAGATATTCGGTTAGGAACTTGTAGGCTGATTCACTTGGATGGATAGCATCCCAAAACATGAACTGAGAAGCATTTCCACATGTTGGTGTCGCTTTGTTACAGGTTGATCCTGCTTCAACAACCCCTGTTCCGCAGCACCCTTTATGTGTCTCGACAAAACCTGTTGTGTAACTTCAAATATTAGTAAACTAGGCTTAATGCAAGAGAGAGGCTCGAACCTAGGACCCCTTATGTAGATGCCGTTTGAGCTACAGGCTCATTTTCATTGGCTATACCATGCTTAATTACATCAATGTATAGCAGATTGGACACGGATCTACTAGCTCTATATATGGTCATTTTCTAAGGGGTCTGTCTCTCTTGTCTGTTGGTCCATAAATGACTTGTAAGGTCTCTTTGTAAGTCAGTTGAGTCCTTGAGTCTGATCTTTAATTTCTACTGTCCTGATGGCTAAAATTTTCTGAACATACATCAGCATTGCTCAGTGTTTAAATGAAGTGGACCAACCCCGTTTGTTGTTTGGTGCAACCAAAGCATTAATTAGTCCAGCCTAGTAGTTTAGCTTTTACCATAATACATGTTATATTTTGTCAAAACAGCTAATCCCCTTTCTTTCCCCCCCTTTTTTGAGAAGACAGCTTACCGTATTTTTGTGGCTGGGAAACCATGTCAGATAACGGGTCGTAAATGTCTGCATAGAGAATCCTGCTTCCTGGAAGTGATGACTGCAATGGAGGTAGTAACCTTTTAAGTTTTTTATTATAGGCTTGACAGTCTGAATTTTGATCTTCTAGACATGCTAGATTCCCTGAACTCCCATATCTTGTGACTATCTGAATAGGCAAACACCCAATTGGAGGAAGGCCAGCAATCGCCATTAAACGGCCTCCAAGATTGTACAGTTCCTGTGAACATTACCATCAGAAGTTACCCGAGAAAATGTCGGCAGTTTTATGCTTGAAAATACTCTAACCCTAGAAATTGATTGTGCAAAGCTAGATAGATGCCTGCATTCATGCATACCTGCACAAAAGTTTGTAAGGAACTCAGCAGAAAATCATGATAACCACTGATACTGTTGAACTGATACCGTCTTGTGGGTATATCATAATAGTTGTAAATCAAGTCATTAGTGCCTGAACTAACAATGATGAAAGCTCTGCCAAGTATCTTCTTGGCCTCCTCTTCTCCAACAATTCCCTTGAGCCTTGTAATATAGTTCTGGAATAACTCAAGTTGCTCGTACATTGGGATGGCTCCGGATGCCACCGTCGTCATGTCGTCGTATCCTGATCCGGCCGAAGCGAAACACACGCCGGTGCGAATATTGTCATCAGTTAGGCTTGGACTGAGGACAGGCGGAACAGTTTCTTCCATCCCGAGGATGCTGGCTGTAAAGTCAGGAATGAGTTTTCCGTTAGAAAACCTCCCTGTAGGAACGTGGCCTGGAAAATCTCGGCCATATGGTGGATGGTCACTTCTGAACACTGTCTTCACGTAGTTGTTGTTACCAGTATCAACCGTCGAATCACCGAAGATAAGAATGCTGGAGAATTCGGGCAAGGTTGCAGCCCCACTGAGGTTGCATATGGTCGCTAATGTAAGGAAGAGGAGGGCAGGTGCCATTGCTGATTGATTAACATGGTGAGATTACTTTGTATTTATAGAGAATAAGAGAGCTGTTGTCTTTAGCAGTTCCATGCCCTTTTTACATGGGAAGAAAATGGCTGAAATTAAAATCTCCCCAGCTACCTTGCCATGTAATATTAAAGAGAATTAAAGAGAGATGAAGCCTGCATCCTTCTTCGGTCAATGAATTTGAGTTGAAGATCGATTTCTCATGTGTGAAACTGTTGGGTTATATCCAGGTACAATTACACTTGCTTTAGCAATCAATGTATCCTCGAGGTGGCTTGTTTATTATATATACTGAAATTTAAGTCCTTTTTTTTTTCTTTTCAAATCAAGTTTTAAGCAAGCAATTCATATTAAAAGAATCTAACTGGACTTGGAAAAGCAATGTAGCTCCACGCCAACGTACATTATCTATTAGAACAATGTAATGATGATTTTGCTCCTTTATTAAAAAAAAAAAATTAACATTAGCTTTTAAGATATTAATTTTTTTTTACAGATTCATTATTCATTACTAAAATATACGAGAACATATAAGTTTTTTTTCATTTTAATTGCATAATGAAACAATCAAAATAATATTGTAAGCAAAAAAAAAAATTAAAACTGACATGAGAGTGACTATTTTGTATTTTCATAATGTTTTTTTTTATTATAATATCAACTGAGAAGCAATTTGATATTTAAACAAATATAAAAAAATAATAAATAATTAAAAAGCACAACAAAATGATCAGAATATGCAAAAAATTTAAACTAGAGTTAAGGTGTGTTTTTGTCTTTTTACAACGGTTTTTTTGTTATTATTAAATTAGTTTAAGGACAATTTGATGTCTGACTAAATATCAAAAATAAAAATAAAAAGAATAAAAATGTGGGGCACTTGACCACGCTTCCTGGTGAGTGGGAGGCGCTTGCACTCTTTGAACGACGTGTGCGACACCTCCTAATATCCAAAAACTCTATTTTATCGTGTAATTGGAAGCGTTGCCGTGCTCTTTTTTTTTTAGAGGCACCAGTCAGTGTTGATAGTATGGTTTATCTCTAGTGAAACTTTCTACATCTCTTCTTTTCTCTCTTCTTCTTAGAAAATTATAGCTTGACTCTCTTTATTGTTGATATTTCAACTTCAGTCTTTATCTTTTGACTTCTAATTTTTGTTTTTGACCATTTTATAGAAGTTTTTTTTTTAAAATTTCATCATTCCATCCCAGTTTGCTACATATTTTTTTTTTCTAATTTGATCTTCATTCTTTTTTTTTTCTAATTTTTTTCTCTCGACTTTTTTATAAAAGTTATTATTCTTTTTTATTTTATTGTTCAATAAAAAATTTGTTTCTTTATGTCATTTTTTATCTTCATTTTTTTGATTTTTTAATCATTTTGCTAAATTAATTTTTCTTTTCAATTTCACCCTTCAATCAAATATAAAATTTATTTTGTTTTTCAATTTTGATTCTCATTCTTTTAATTGCTATTTTTTTAATCCTTTAGTATAACTGAAATTCTTTTTTCAATTTCATCATTCAATATTTGATTAATTGAAAATTGAACTTCATAATATTTGTAAATAGGATGCTTTAGAAAAGTTTACACAAGTTTTTTTTAAATGGTTTTATAATTCTCTTAATTTTTTTATCAAGTTATTCCAATCTTATAATCCAAGTTGTGAGTTTAGCAGGAAATCCTGAGTTGGCTCGACCCTGATTATTGAGGTTACATGTTTATCATGCTAACTCAGGTTCATCATGTAATTTTTTTTTACTCTATTTCATTCTTTCATATTTAATAGGTTGTAAATTGAGATATATCATTTGTTCTCTTTTGAAAAAATATATTTTTTCAACAAGTTATCCTAATAACTTTTCTTTTTAAAATTGATCCATTTAACATCGTTTTTATTTTTTTATCTAATTAAAATAAAACCAGCTTATTCGATCCAATTAGATATATGACCCGAGTCACATATTTGTTTTTTTTTAAACATTATTTCTTGCGTAAGAAGAAAATAATCTAGCCCACGATGAAGCGCGGACACCGCTACTATTTTCATACTATTATTCATGAGAAATCTCTTTCTTACAACTTCTCTTAGTTACAAATCGAACTAAGTTTTTAAAAATATTGAGAAATGGAAAGCACTTCCATTCTACGCATCAAACAATAGCACTTATTTATCAGAATTACTCTATGAAATATAAGAAGCTAAATTAATGTTATTTTTGCTTGTAAAGAATGTCATGCATCAGCCTAAAAAGAAAGAAATCTAATAAAGAGAGGGAAGGTACTCTTTGTTTATGTAGTTGAAAAGTATTTTTGTAAAAAATTAATTTTTTTTTATTTCAAATCAATATTTTTTGGTTTTCAGATGAATTTGAATTTGATATGTTGATATTAAAAATAAAATAAATTTATTTTAATATATTTTTTAATAAAAAATATTTTAAAAAATAAATACTATTAAAACACCATACTTACTCCAAAAGTGTATCAACTCGATGGAGAGAGTTTTGCCTTTTTAGGCAAAAAGCCAGAAACTAGTCTAATCAATTCAGGTATTATTTCTCTTGATCTGACCAGAACGCCTTCCTCTCCAACACACACAGCGAAAACAACATTGTCTTTGTTATTGAAAGCAAGGATCTGGAGACTGATCCTTTTGCTTGTGACAAAAATCATTTAAGGTTTGTTTGATAATGGATCAAATATTTTTTTTTAAATAATTAAAAGAGTGATGATTTAAATAAGAATTTTAAGGCTATATCATCCATAACATTCAAGCCATTTCAAAAGCATCTAGTAATTGCCTTGGCAGCCTAGCGTAGCCTGATTGTGGTTGTAGTTGTGGTTGCTTTTTAAAGTGTTTTTCGTGCTAAAATGCATCAAAATAATTTTTTTTATTTTTTTAAAATTATTTTTAAGATCAGCGCATCAAAAAGATCCAAAACACATAAAAAAATTAATTTTTAGCCAAAAAATAAAAAAAATTGAATTTTTTGAAACGCGGTTTGCACCGCGCATGTTTTCAAACGGTAAGATAACTCAACTAGTTAGGTTTTGGATTTACTCTCTAATAATCACGAGTTTGAGTTCTCTTAGAGCCACTGAAAGTTTACATGATCGTTAACTTAAGAGCCAATAAAATTAGTTAAGGTACATATAAATTGATTTAGATATTCATGTTAATAAAAATAAAAATAATAATAACAACAACAATCCATTAAGTGGATAAAAATAAGCTTTGTAAGGGATTAATTCCACCTTAGTTAATAATCATTATCCAAACGAACACAACAATGCTAAGTTAATTATAACTCATTCTAATTCAATAAATACAGCTTACAATTCAAATTGGAAGCTAATAAGAACCATTATAAATACTTGGATTAATTATGATCATTTTATACAAGCTATGCATATGATTATTTTTATGTTTGGTAGTGTTATAAAAAATAAATTAAAAAATATTTTTTAATGTTTAGCTATGCTATAATGTGTTTGAATTTTTTACAAATTTTAAAAAGTGTATTCTATCAAAAATAATTTTCAAAAAACTAGGTCATAATTATTTTTGACCAGAAAATATTTTTCATTAATCATGAATAAATATAAAAAAATTTAAAATATATATATTTTAAAAAAAAATATTAATTTTTTATAAAACAAAACGGGGCTTTAAATTCTTTTTTCTCTCCCTCAACTAAGAACTTGCTCACTTGAGCATCAAAGAAAACAATTTATCGATGGCAGCCGAATGCAATACCTTATTTATTTATTTATTTCACATAATTAAATACATAAATGTAAGTGATAAACAGAAGAATTCAATTATGAATATAGTAGGGTCAGAAATATTTAAAGAGTACTTCCAATTATGAAGTGCTAGTAGGTCAGTATTAATTGAAACCTGCCTGGTGCCAGCCATTGTATCTCTTATCCTCCCTTACAAGTTACATGCATACTCGCTTTTTTTTTTCAGACAAAAGAGAAGATGTCGTGACAAAACTGGGAATCAAAGCAACTCCTTTTCTCTTCTTTGAGCCGATCTGGGACTGAGAATTTTTGTGGTCCGAAATACGATATGGTAATACAAAATATTTGTGATATTTAATATATTACAGTCAAAAAATTAATAAATACAAACAAAAATATCTAAAAAATATTATTATTGATAAATTATCGACGGATTTTACCAACAGAAATATATATATTTTAAATATTTTTAAATAATTACCGATGGAATTATATACGGTTTGTTTCCGAGGAAATTACCGACGGAATAAAATATATATTTTTTGTTTTTTCCATCAGTAAATCTATCGGTAATAATATTTTTTTTATTACCAACAGACTTACCGACAGATAAAAAATTACCGACAAAAGATTCACCGATAAAAACTTGTAATTTTTTTACTAACAAAATAGTAGTGCAAATACTAACGGAAAATTTCGTCGATAAATCTAAAGATTTTAGTAGTATATTGAATCATGATATTGTAACAAATCTCTCCTCCTGTCATTAAACATGAAACAAACCATAAAAAAAACTAATTTGTTAATTACATTGACATGCTAGCAATCAATCCATGAAGTTTAATCTTTAATATGAAGGTTTCAGTGTGAAAAATGCAAAGCCATGCATATAATATTATATGAGCTTGAGATATAGTTTAATCTTAGATAATTCCTTAAGCGTGTTTTATTATATCTTGAAATTTTATCTAAAAAATTAATTTATTAAATGAGATCACATTATATAATTTATATTATTTTTTAATATATTTTTTCAAGTAAATTTTTTTAAAATTTAAAATTTACATATGTCCACAGTTCTTTGACAACAAAGACAATTAACATCATCATTATGATTTGCTGCAAAATCTGCTAACTTTAACAAATTTTATGTGCAATTTTGTACAAAATAATATCAAATGTGTGCTGGCCCGGGAAGCTTGGTTGAAATCATATCAACCGAGGATTGCATCTCCTACGATCATGCAATAAGAGGAAAATTCAAAAAAGGGTTGTGGTAGTTCATCAATTCAATGGTCTTCAAGAAAAATGGTTCATGAAATTTATATATATGAATGCATATCCCAATATTCTATATGGTCAAATAGTGTTGGTTCAAGCCTCTTGTAGGGTTTAACCGCCCTGTCCCATCGATCATCTTACAATTCATATAGATTAGTCATGGCAGATCCTGAGAACTATCTGAACAAGAAGTATCTATCATGGGTTCTGTTCTTGAAACATGGATGCTGGCATGAAATCCCAGCTCAAGTTTGATACTTTATATATCAATTAATTTCCCTCATGATCTCTAATGCATAATTGCAATTCCCATGGCCCAAATAAACAGATTTCTGACGATACGAAAGGTATCTGCAAGGACGACTTCGTGGAGCTCTCATAACCACTTCATATTTGCTGGTCATGCATGGCTGTGAATTGTGCTGGTCTTTTTTCATGTCTTTACATCACTGTATTATTGTTAAGCTGTGCTTCTGATTAGACTCATGTGGGCTTGGTTTTATGGTCTCCACTCTCCTAATTGACCCCCTCTTGATTCTATATACCAAAGTATTAATCACTTGGGCTCTCGCAGTTTCCTTACCTATACCTCATAGAAATCAATCGGGACTTCAACTATTTCTGTCAGCAGATTTTGGATCCTAAATCTCGATGCATGTTGCCCCTCGTAGTCTAGCTAGGCACTAGAGAAACAGGCTTCAGCCTTGTAGTTGCCATAAAGAATATATATTTAATCAACTTGTAATAATCAAGTTGTGAATTTTTCATGAAACTGGCACGCCAAGTTTTTCTTGCTACACCGAAAAAATCCTAGCTTCACGGGACCTTAAATAATGAACAATAATTAGGATCCTAGCAAGCCAAAACCATGATAATATTCAATTATGCCAACTAGCTATATATAGAATGTGTCATTGTGGAGAAAATAATGCTTGATCACATGTAATAGATTGACGTTTCACCAAATTTTGTCGGGGTCCATGGACAAAAGCTTCAGTGACCTTCCACTATCAGAGGAATCGAACTAATTAAAGTGTGACATGTACTGCTTCACAAGAACTAGAAAACAAAACGCTTAACATATATAACATATACTATAAGTTCCTGTCATTTCATTTCATTTAATTTAAATAATTATGAATAGTGAAATGACAATCACTTTTACATTTTGCTACTCAAATTTTTGAGGAGTTTTTTAGTTTTTTTTTTTAATTTTATCATTTAATATTAAATTTATTAGGCATTGAACTTTATAATTTATTTAGATTTATTTTTTATAGAGCGATCTCAGTCACTTCTTTGTCTATTTTTAAATTAATTTTTTTTCAATTTCATATCTCAACATTGAGTTGATTGAAAATCGGATCCAAGTTTGAGAAGTTAATTCGGGTTGAATCAAGTCATTTTTCTTCATTTTAATCCTTTAAAATTAAGTTGATTGAAAATTAGGATTTATGATTTTTTCTTATTTACTTTCTATGTGGTTTTCATGGTCTTATGACCCGGGTCGCGGGTTAGGCCGGTTGACTGGAGTCTTTTTTATCTTTTTTAGTTGATTTTTTTTTAACTTTATCATTCAATATTGAGTTAATTGAGAATTAGACTTTAAAATTTAAAGGTAAAATATGAGGTAGAAAGAAAAGGATTGAGATCCTTTCAAATCTCAAATTAGTATAGTTATTAAAATTGTTTAGAAATAAACTTGGTGCAAGGATCAAATTATAAATTGAATGGGTTAACTTGAATTAATTTATGTCAATTAATTTTTTAAAAAGGTCAAAACAATGATGATATTTTGAAATTTTAATAAAAAATTCAATGAGTTTTTAATCGGGTCACACCATATCAGTTCCAAATAATTTAGACTGAATTCAATAACAATAGAAATTAAAAGTATCATATCACGTAAATCCAAATGATTACTTTAAAATTTAATGGTTATAATGCATTCCACTTCCATGTAAATCCATTATAATGCATTCCACTTTCTTTAAAGTAATAAAATAATAATTTAATAAAAAATGCAACGAGTTTTTAATCTGTCTTACTAGATTAGTTCCAAATAATTTGGGATGGATTCAATATCAGTGCAAATTAAAAGTATCATATCATGTAAATCCAAATGATAATTACTTTAAAATTTAATGGTTAAGGCATGAAAGTGGAATGCATTATTATAATTAATGGATTGTAGTTTTTTTTTTCAAGGTGAAGGGGAAAGCAAAATTAGGCATCATTAAATAGCTAGCACGGCCAAGCTAATTACTCAAATTGAAGTCATTAAGTATTTTTTGAGATGATGTCGTTTCGGATACTAATTACTCAGATTGAAGCCATTAAATAGGGAGAACATGTATTTTTATCAATGAAGCAATCTAACTAGATCGAGGCAATTAATCTTTTGTCTAAATGACTTGAGATTTATGGAAAGTTTCCTCAAAATACTCGACCATGCATTATCTGTCATAAAGATTTCACAGAAATCTTCTTTAATTGATCAATCAAAACTGTAATTAAATTGGGTGAAATTAGTTCCTTTATAATTAATAATGAGAGAATTAATTTCCATTCATAATCATCATATATCATACTAATTCAGTGCCGAAAGTCGAATTCAAGAACTCTAAACCACATCCACATTCACATTGTGAAAGGTAGGGGTAATGATCTGCCCGTCCTTAAAGGACGTCACGTGATAGTAAAAGATTTGAGATTTGCACAACAGGTCTTGAGTTCGAATCAGGACGTGCATCTCTTGTAAGAGCTTGGGATAGCTGAAGTTTTACTCGTTTACCTGGATTCACAAAATACACTTTTCAGAAGATGAAGTTTTCTCGAATTAAAAAAAAGAGTATGATCTGCTCAACATAAAAAAGAAAAAAGATAGAACTGTATTTAGTTAAATAAAAAAAATATAAAAATAAATTTGTTTTTAAAGGAGTGAATTTTTATTATTTTAAAAATAAATTTTTTATGTCTCAATTGTTTTTTTTTCTTGAAACAGTAAATAAATACTATCTTAATTATTAGTTATTAATTATTATTTATTGAAAAAAGCACCATCATTCTCATAAACGTTCTCATGCATGAATTTTGACAATCAAAAAGAAAACGAAGCAACTAAGATGATAACAGCGTGAGAAGTAAGTAAGTAGTCATAATCACCGATATCTTTTCTCAATTTCTTGAGCAATAAATACTTTGATTTGTCATTGAATCAAATCTCAATTCAAATATCATAATTTGTCTTCATTGTAATTTACAGTTCCCACATAAATCTCCCACGATCCAACAACAAAATTGATGAGAAAACGAACTTGCTGCAGATTCTATGAACATATATTAAAATTAATCACATAAAATAAAACAATCGGATAGATGCACTGAATCAGAAGTAATTAAAGCCATAAGACTCGTGTATAGAATTTAACCTCGAGCAACAAAACAAAACCCTACAATATTATTTACAGCTAGCCATAGAAGACAAATCTAAGGCTCAAGATCATACCATATAATGCATGATCTACTTAATTAGCATTACCAGCACCCAAATGCATCTAGAGATAACCACCGCGCATAAAAGAACAGAAACGATATTAAGTATCGCATGCCTCGTGGGGTTAGGGTTGGCTGTTGGGTAGCAGATACAGTGAGGTACGGTACGACAGGTCTTTGAGCCCACCGCACCTTTTCCTATCAATTCACCGCAAAAATGGACTGTTTTAATGATTAAAATAGATTTTTTTTTATAAAAAAAAATAACACATTAAAAGAA
The DNA here is from genome assembly GCF_951802175.1 of Populus nigra. Lineage (NCBI taxonomy): Eukaryota > Viridiplantae > Streptophyta > Magnoliopsida > Malpighiales > Salicaceae > Populus > Populus nigra. The sequence continues at coordinate 15,274,891 of NC_084863.1, forward strand.
ATTCTGATTTAATTCACGTAACCATTTCTAACCTAAAAGAATCACTATATAGTACAAGAAATTGGAGCTTAAATCATACTCTTGTACAAATGATGATCATCCACCAACTTACGAGACTAATTAATTAGGGTTTCCACCCTGCAGGTTCTAAAGACAGGCTTGACACACGTTCTTCAATAATGGGATATATAGTTCCCCTTTGCTTCTGTTTATTGTGGATTAAATCTTACATTAAGAATCTTGAAGTAGGGCATGGCCTCGTGCATTCTCTTAAATACCATTATTGTCTGTTAATGGAACCCTAATTGGGGTTTATGGTCGGTGCCTGAAACCTCCATAGCACGAAGCTTCCTTAGCTAATGTACAAAACAATGCCACCTCACTAGTGGATATATAATTATGTCCATACAAGCAGACAAAATCCTTAATTAAGACTTAATCACTAGAAAAAGAATCTTGTTTCGGTAGGTGGTTAGCAATCCATTTCCAGATTAACGGCCAGTACACAAAATTAGTCCAGATAATCACCCTTTTAAAAAGCATACAAAACAAAAATTACCTCATTCCTAAACAGGTTCAGGCTCGGTACATAGACTGCAAGATTCCAATTACTAAAGGCAGACCTGCAATCCAGGGTTGCCAAACCAAAAAATAAAAATAAAAATTAAGACATTGTAAAATAATTTTATTATTTCTGCTACTCGGAAATGAATTGATCATTTTTAATCATATACAGACAACAACATCTGTTTACTAATCAGTTAGCCATAATTTTTTTTCTTGAATAAAAGTTTAATCCCTGACAAAGAGAAAAATTCCTCTCCATGTTTTTTACTTAAAAAAGATTTTAGTGTGTTGAAGACAGCTAGGTTCTTAATTTGTGATTAGTTTAGAGATGTGAAAACGAAATTATTTAATGTCGCCCACGTTAATGCAGCTAATTAAGACCTCCTACCATGCATTATATTTCAACTTAATTCTATATTTTTCCTTGATTTTTGGTGAAAATAAAAACATATTATTCTTTAAGGTTGTATTTGGATAATATCCTAAGATAAAAAAGATAAATATAGAAACGATATAGATATATTTGATTGAATACATAAATACAGAGTAAAATATAAAATAAGTTTCTTTTTTAAAACAATTCAAAATAAATTTATATGCTTTCAAAACAAAAAATAAAAAAAAAACATGTTATCTTTGTCTCCACATCTTTGTCTTTTTTATTCTAAAATGGTAACCAGAAATGGAATATCCAGAGAGGTGAGATTAAATAAATTATACTCAAATAGACAAAATAATTGAAAGAAAAGAGCTACTAATTTTAAAGAAATACAATAGCCATTATTAATTTAAAAACCATAGAACCAATATATTTACTTATCAATAAGAATTAATGATCGAAGAAAGAATTGAAGATATAGTACTGTAATTGGATTTATTTCTATTTTTTTTAATTTATTGTATTTTTTCTGATTATTATTTGAATGGCTATTGTTAATTTTATATGCTGTTTTGCCTGATTGTGTTTATAAATTAATCAGATTTTTATTTAATTTCTTAAAATACAAGTATTTGGTAAAATACTTACTTTTAAATATAAATTAACATACTATCTTTAAAAAACATGCAAAATTAAAGTGAATACTATAAAAAAAATATCTTCTCAATATTCAATTAAAAAATATATTTAATTAATTAATTAGATGCAGCAGGATCAAACCAACCCTTCATCCCTATCTCCAAAATGGTATAATACAACATTTTGTGATTCAATTATAGTTTTGTTTTAGAAAAAAACCATAGAACCAATATATTTCCTTATTTATAAGAATTAATGATGAAAAAATTAAAGTTTAAATTTTGATGTTATTGATATATTATAATTGAATTTATTTTTAATATATTTTAAACTGATTGTGTTTTCCCATGGTATTATCCGAAAACCATGATTAATTCATTAATAAATCAATCTATTATTAAAAAAAAAAAGGGAACTGGGCATAATTGTAGTCAAGTCACATCACATTTGAGGTGACCTTAATTTATTGCCATGCCAGTTGGCTGTTGCTTAGGTTGCAATGGCTTGAAAGCAAAATCAGGGGCCAGGGCATGCATGTGTTCTTGGCAGCATTAATTGCTTCAATGATATGGATGTAGTACCCTACGTACCTAGCTATTTATCCACCGTCCGATCAGATATTTTTGTGGGAAAACTCTTTTTTAGCACCCATAATTTAATTATTTTCCATTTCTGCTTTTATACTTTTAATATTTCTTAACACCATTCACCATATTTTCAAGAAACTCCAATATGCTCCCTACCGAGCTTCAAATACCAAATGCTTCTCTCTATTTTTTTCACATTAATTTCTTTATCTTTAAGTCTCCTTCTGAATTCCCATGCATGTAACAATAGTATCCAATAAAACGCTAGAAAATCCCCAAATAACTCAAAACATTGGTCCATCTTAGCATTTTCCAAAAATAAGGTGTGATTGTTAGATCGCGGCCTAGCGGGGTAGAGACTTTGTTTTTTTCCTCTGTATCCGAGTTCGATTTTCTCTGTGCATGTCTGTCACTCTCGCGATGTCTTACATACTTATTAGGTTTGCAGAATATTCAATGGGTTTGAGAATTAGTTGTGGTACGCATAAACTGACCCGGATACCCTGAATTATATATATAAAAAAAGGTGCGATCTAAAGATTTTCGAAACATTATAAATCAAAAATTCTTAAACTATAGATACCAACTCGGAATAGGGCTAAACATATAGGGATGAAAACATACATTCATATATATATATATATATATATATATATATAATAGCTTATTTTATTTCAAAATAGGTTAGGTTATCAAACACTACCAAGAATGTAACATGTACTCTTGCATTGTCATTCCGTACCTAATGAATTGATTTTTCAGTAAGGAAAATTATTTTTAATTTCTATGTATTGAGTTTTATTCCTTCCCATCTCAATGATCTCATGCCTATATTCGCGATTACTGGTTACTGGCTCATGTTGTGGGACCTACTATTTGATAAATACTGTATTCTAAAAAAAATAATACTGTATTTATAGCTAGCTTTGGTACTTGCCCTATGATTGTTAAATCAATTTATTCTTTTGCCAAGAATATCTCTCCTCCCAAATCACCCATGTTTAATTATAGCATAGTTCCAAAATTAGATTCCCCTTTTTTTTATTGTAAAAATATATCTACAGACTAATTTTTATTTTTCAAACGAGAGTTTTCCACGTCAACAAATATTTAAATTTAAAAACAAAAAAAGAAAATTTTCATAATTACCAGACCGATCTCTTTGATTAATATTTATATTTGATACGTGTTTAGTGTCCCGCTATCATGGATTCGTTAATTAAGAAATAATCATTTTGAAAAACTAACATTTACACACATAAATATGATCCAATTAGCTTGAAAAATGATACAATACACACACACACTCTCCAAAAAGTCTTTATTGAAGACTTGAAGTTGATTAATTAAAACATGTTATTATAAATAATAATAATAATAATAATTAAAACATGTTTTTCGACATGATTTTTACTCGACACGACTATCGATAGAAACAAAAAGCGTGAATCCCAATTGCCATGAAGGTTTAGCTTAAAAAATACAGAATCTATGTATGCTCTATGCTCTAAACAAATTCATCTCATCTAGTTTATTTATTTTTGCTTACCATCGTTAATGGAGTTCTGTGTCAGATTTGTCTATATATGGGGCAATAACCGCAGTTTAATGCTTGGTCAAGGTGCCTATCTGCATTTAATAATTTGCTCCTTTTATCAATGTACAGATTAATTTGGAGCTTTGCGAGCAGGGAATAATAATTAAAAATAAAAAAAAAACAAGAAACAGGGTCCTGGAATATATATGGAAAATGGAGTTTTTGTTTGTGATGCTTAATCACTGAATTAACGGGAGGCATGTGAAGTTACTATCATGATTTAGCTCAAGTGAGCTTATTATTGTCTAAAATTATGAATTTAATTTCTAGTTTAAAATCTAAAATAATAGATGATAGATAAATTACTTGAATACACTAGTTTGAATATAAATAGTTTATTTGAAAAAAATAACGAGATCATTTATATTTGTTAGAAAAATGGATCTATAAATTGATCATGCATATAATAATAATAAAAATATTATACACTATACCCACGCATATTAACACATATTTAGAGAGATTACTATAAAAAAATTTAAAAAAGATAATGGAAACTCTGATGGAAAAAAAAATCCACCTTTGTTTGAATTTTTTGTCAATATTTTCCAACTAGAATTGATAACAAAATATTTCCTCGATGATTCTTTTAATATTAGAAATCACCGATAGAATACAAAAGTTGGTGTTTAACTTTTCAACAACAATATTTCATAAATAATTAATTTTTAATAATAACAAAATTTTCTCTAAATATTGATGCATTCTCTAATTTTTAATTTTCTAGCAGTGGATTTCCATTGCGTCTATATTATGGACAAAGCTTATAGTTTTTTTTTTTTTTTTTGCAAAGCGGGGCGTAGGCATATCAACTCTTCAAAAAATCAGTAATATGACTCGAATCTTAAACCTTCGAATTAAATAAATCTTCTTCTTACCATCAAAGTCAATCCTTTGGAAGCAAGAGAAATGATCCAGTAAAAATTGGCTTAAAGATACTGTGATTAAAGAGTAATTAATGAAGCTTAAGTAATCCACAAGCCTAAAGATTACAAGTCAGCTTATAAGTTAATCACATGATTAACGTATAGAAGAAAGGATTTGACCATTGGAACTCTAAATTAATTGATGAACCGTATAGATTAAATATTAAAGATCATCACTCTTCTTAGGTCACTTTCGTCATTTTCAATCCAAAATAAAATAATTCACATTCTACTTTGTTCTTATGAGTACGGTTGTTCCTATAAAACCTTGTCCTCCCTTGGTCACATTCTTACCAAGGAAAGAAGAAAAAAAGTAGAGTCACAATAAAGAGTTCCAAACTCCACACCTGCACAAAGGGAGAGAGAGAGAGAGAGAGAGAGAGAGAGAGAGAGAGCTCTTTGATTTCCATAGAAATGGGCAATAGTTTAAGGTGTTGTTTGGCTTGTGTTCTTCCTTGTGGTGCCCTAGACTTGATCCGTATAGTTCATTTGAATGGCTACGTGGAAGAAATAACAGGTCCAATCACAGCTGCTGAGGTCCTTAAAGCAAACCCTAATCATGTTCTTAGCAAACCTTCTTCTCAAGGTGTTGTCCGTAAAATCTTGATTCTTTCGCCGGAATCCGAGCTCAAAAGAGGCAGCATATATTTCTTGATCCCATCTTCTTCATTGCCCGGTGACAAGAAAAAAAGTGGTAATAATTGTGGCCACCAGATGAAATCCTCGTCAAAGAAGAGCAAAAGATACTGTAACAATAAAGATGCACGAGATTGTGATCGTTATTTAACCGATATAGTCTCCGAAAAGAAATCCTCTCGTCGTGATCGACGGACCGGTCGTGTCGGAGTATGGCGGCCTCATTTACAAAGCATCTCCGAGGACTAAAAAGTTTTTTCCGGTGCCGGATTTTGACGTTCTCCAGAGTAGATAAAGGGGTACAATTATTTGCAACTGGGACGTTTTTTTCAATGTACGTGGGGTTATACTGGTTTTCTTCTTTTCTTTTCTTGTATAAATTTTATATTTTCTTTTTCTTTTTTCAATCTGCATATAATAGTGGCAGATTGAGATTTTCAATATTCATCGGATCGTGATCCATTTTCTTCGACCTTCAAGTAAATTATTATATATTTGATGGGGGGAGAGAGAGAGAGAGAGAGAGAGGTTGGTGTTGATGGAATATTTCGTAATTACATCCACAAGTTCTGGGTAAATACATGTTTCTTAAATATTCAATGCCTTTTGGATTTATAATCTGAAATAATTTGGTGGGTTATTTGTAAATTCTTTCTAAGAGAAAATTGTTTCATGGTCCCTTAATTTTGAGTTTGAAATGAAGAAGCTAAACACAAGGGAAATGATTCAATGGAGAGCAATGGAATCTCATGATAGAAGTTAATTAAAATCCATTGCTCGATTTGATAATTTCTCAAGGAATTATAGCTATAATTTAGATTTACTCCATAATGTTATTATTAATTACTATATGCATGCCATGAAATGATTCCCTTTTCTTATAACTTAATTATACATCCAAGAACATACCCTTGATTAATTATTCATATTAATCTTGTTTAATTAATATAACTTAGGTTTTGATTTAATGTCAACATGTTTTAGGTTATGATGACTCCTTGCTCAATGATTAACATGAAAGGTTACGTACAACTACTTCAATGATTAACACATGAATATTATTGATTAGTTTCACATTAGTTTTTGTCCTCTTGTATGTATTGACTTTATTATTAATTGTACAACTATATAATAAAGCATTTAATTATCATGGAGGATTTGAATTGAAAAAATAAAAGGCATGCCTGCCAGTACTTGGAGTGGAGACCAGTTGTGATTATTTGAATTTGGCACATAAATTTTACTCAGCATCATCGACGCACACGGTAGTGGAGACCATAATATGTATAAAATATGATTAGCTAAGGTAAGACATTTACAGCCAACCAATAGAGGGAATATTGGGCAATTAATTAACAATTTCTAAATATAAATGTTAAAGCCGATAGATTGCATCTCAAGGATAATGATTACTCATTAATTAATTACTAGTTCTTACAGTTGTCAAGGAGATGCCAAATTTACTACTCTATGAATATATATTTCTATCTTATTCTAAAAAACCAAAAAAAATAAAATAATAATATGATGCCCTTCTATTCTAATTATTGAATTATACCTAGGAAGAGATAGCTTATAGTCCTACGCATATCAAGATTTGAATCATATGAAAAAATTATCAAAGAAAAGAAGACAACATGAGATCTTTTAGATGGATTATACTTGTAAAATTTGACTCGAGATAAACCTCGAGTCATGAATTGAGAATGTATATTTAAAATTTTTATTTTTTAAATCAACTTGAACCAGCATAAACTACAAATCAAACAAATTCCAGATCGATCAACCAGCCTATCCAAGTTTATAACTATGATATATGGAGAACAAAAGCTCCAAGTACTCCTAGTATTATTAATCAATAAGTTTCTTGTACATGAACCCGAAAGCAAGCACTCCTCAAAGTGTGACAGCTCCAAGCCACATAAAAATAAAGGCAAAACAAGCTGGCAAATCCCCTAAAATGTACTTACATCTGATCAGTCCTCACATGGATTCCCTCTTCCCACTCTCCATAAATATTATTAGACAAAACCTGCACATCCCTTTCTTAAACTCCAGAACACAGTATTTTATGTTTAGGGCACAAGCCTGCATTGATTTTCGTTCAGCACATTGATTCTTTTATTATCAACAGTACTCTAGTTGCTCGGTTCTATCAAAACTTGTTTTCAGTTAACCCAATTTAATCATTTAAAGTAATCTCAAGTCTTTCATAAATCAAGGGTTCTTTTCAAAAACATCCTAGGTTTGGGCATAAATCGAACTCTAAGATGTATACTGGTTATCAGAAATGAGAATGGAGGAATAAGAGTGAAGCTTCAGAAATCAAAATAATATATTAATTTCAATATCGTATTTGAAATTAAAACAATGAACCAGAATGAAATTTAAAAAATATTCAAGTATACTATGAAGTAGCAACAATCAAGAACAACTCAAATTGAAAGAAAAATAAAAGAATCTAATATCAATTTGCTACAGAAATATTCATATATAGTCCATATTTAAAAGAAAATACACAACATGAATTTCTTTAAAAATTAAAATGTTCCTAATTCCTATATCCTTACATTACATAGACTGAAATACCTAGTATCTAGTTATGTTCCCTCTTATGTATACTCTCTAGCTATGTTTTTCCACCCTCTGTTGAAGTTCATTTCCTTCTTCCTTAATTTCTTTTATCATATCAAAACTACAACAGAATCCTGTTGAAAGGTTGACCAAACTGTGCTTACTGCATGCGTAGAGGACATGCAGTTTGGATGAGTGCCATCTTGAATTTCTTTCGTCACCTACAAAGTGGTGGCAAGAACCGATTGCATAGCTTGGCATATTCCTAACAAGATAGGCTCAAAATTATCCTGATCAGAATCTTTCATCAATTTCAAAGAACGAACTACATATTTTATCAACTGCCTCTAGATATAGCCACAAGAAATTCTAATGAGTAAATATGTTCACTGAAAAGAGTACGAGTTGTAGGCCTGATGGCTGCAAATATTTCAATGAACAGATACGGGAGAGATCACAACAAAATCTTATTATTCTAAAGTACCGTTAGTTTTTTCTCTCGGATGTTTTGATATGAAAGAAGAACCCTAGAGATATCCAAGGATCAATGGATTCATCAACAAATATGTCAAATTGCAATCTAGAAGTGGTCCACGGCCTGTGCTAAAAAGAAAAGAAGGAAAGGAATGTTACAATTCTGATAGCCTTTTCTCATCTCTGTATGGAACTCAGCTACCTATGTTGTCAGCATTGAAGTTCATTTCCTGGTTCCATGACAAGATTAAACAAATCTTCACTTTGTATAATGCTAGGTTTGTGGTAGCTGTTAATTTCTTGTATCTTATCAATCAATGACAGAATCCTGCTAGGTTGTCGCCGGAGCTTTTCTTTCGACAGGTATAGAAAAGATCAGAACAACTATAGAATGTTAGTATTATGATGTTTTTTATGCAACCAAAGTACACATGCTGTATTCTGGGCCTTCTTATTAGTTCTTCTTTCATTTTTAGAGCTTGTGGTTGCTCCTTAAAGGAACCTAACATGAGTCTGATTCAGATTCCCAGGCCATATTTAGCAAATATATTCTCTTCAAAATAAAAAAGTTCCTATAGCATTACATTACATAGACAGAAATATTTAGTAGATATCTAGCGTGGTTGCATCCTATGTCTACTAATATCTATGTCTTTCCAACCTTGGGTAGACTCAAAAATTATTTCTACAGTTTCTGCTGAATCTTCCAAAAGGTTTTTGGCACTATTCATCCTGTCTCCAGCTCTATACACTTGTTGTTGCACCACAAGCACAGAAACCTGGCACTGGGAATCTGATGATGCTAGCACGTCTCCCAAGAATCCAAGCTCTGGAAACTCATTCCATTCAGTAAGTCCCATAAATATTGGTGAGAAGCTGCGATGGTGTCTCCCCACCAAAATTAGATCATAGGAATTTTGAACGGATCTAATCACAGTAATCAATTCTACACTGTCCTTTACGAATTCCGTTATGTAGGAATGACGCTTTTTTCCAGCGGATGCGGCTTTGAACTCAGTGATAATATCATCGTCAAGATCCATATCAAGAGACTGCACGGCTCCCTCGGCCGGATCGATCAAATGGATCACAGTGAGAGAAACTTTTGCGTGTTTCGCCATTCTCAAACCATATGCTAAAGCTTCCCTATCATCTCTTCCATGAACAAAAATGATTCCAATTTTGTATACAAAATGGTGTTTGGAGGCACTTAAGGTGCCTCGATCAACCAAGATACCTACAGAGCATGGGGCCTTCGCAAGAATATGACGGTTAACAGCCCTGGCTTCTGTGATGTCTTCTATGCCATGAAATCCCCATTGCATATGAAATGGGATAATCACCACGGATGTTCTCTTCTCCACGGCAAGCCTACAAACTTCCTCATGTATAGAGGCAAAAGGCGATATGGATGTGAATAAGTTGACAATAACATTACCATTGCTCTCTTGCTCGTATAATCTGAAGGCATTTATGATACGACCGCAATCCTTGGTGGGGAGTTTTGCAGTTGCTCCAGGCTCATGATACATGAAGAGTGGGGATAAACTGCCAACGAGCTGGACCAGGTGGACTATGTAACAGCACATGGGAGTCTTGGCTGTTGGATTGGAAATCTCGAGAAGTCTAATCATACAAGGCGTGGAATCTTGGTGATACATGCCGGCCAGAATGCGAAACTCCATATTGAGACTAGTATGATGGATTGTTCTTTTATTGCTGGCTTTGTAATGTCTGGATGGATCGTAAAGGAATTTGATTAGAGGTGTGAAGGTTCCTGACACAAAAAGCATGTTTATGACCATCATACTGTACATCTGACGGTCAACAAGCTGCATGCGACAAGCAAAAACATGTTAGTTTCGGCACAGTATGAGGCAGTAATCTATAACAAGTAAGGAAATTTGTATGTCAAGAATAGGATAAACAGAGGGTAAGGTCATTACGAAAGTGAGGTGGCCATGCTGTACGAGTAGAACGTCAGAAATGCCTTGACAACTCATTACAAGGCCCAGTGAAAATGCTTCAACAGGAGGAACTTTGAAGAAGAGTGCAGGCAACATGCCGCCCAAAACTTTCCCAATGAAGCTAGTTAAACCAAACATACTGATAACAAACACAGTTTCAGAATGTATCGAAAGGAGGTCAACGCGTGAGACACTTAACACAAAATAGCTTGGCAGGAGGATCGAAGAAACAAATGATTCAATCTTGTTCTCTAATGCTGTTCCTAATGGTGGCCCATGAGGCACTGCGATGCCCAAAGCGGTAGCCCCAAATACCACATGGTACCCTAAAACTTCACTAAGGAATGCAGTTCCTAATACCATGATAAAGATAGACAACACGTATCCCTCTTTGACCTGTTCTCCTTCAGGGGTTTTCGCAATCATCTTAACCATAAGGGGCCTCAATACATAGAATATGAGTACAATCAACGATATAGGACACAGCAGAATCCAAAACGGCTCATGTTTTAGTTCTGTTATAAATAAAATCACAATAACCAGGCCCCAACTACACATGCCACTGATCATTGATGAAGATATAGCTAACTGGCCAAGCTCCGAGTTAACGAGTTTCAGATCAGCCAAAAGGCAGACAATGACATGAAAGGAGGTAACAGCTTGAAAAATTGCAACGTGCCAAATAGACTTAAGTAGAACCGGGTTCAATTCCCTTTTTCCGCTAAGAATTCCAGCCACAATCAGGTTCAACGTTACTGGAAACAAGAAAGTAAGGAAGCCTATGACCACAGGTTTCCTTCCTGCTCTCTTCACTATCCCCAGGTCCATCTTTATTCCAATCAAAAATATATAAAAAATGCATCCAAAGAAAGCAAATGTCGAGCTGGTCTGGATACTTTTTATTGAATAAACTGATGTCAAGAATGAACTACTTCCCCAAAGTGTTGGTCCCAGGATGAACCCTACCTGACCAAATTCAAGACATAAACTGAGTTATATACCTGAAGATCACCGCATTGCGGTCAGGAATGAATTGTATTGAGATTACTAAAACAAGATTTTTACAGGGAAATAGAAAGTTTTACCAGCAGCAATGAAACGAAAGCGCTTTCACCAAGTGGGGTGAGGATGTATTGTAATAAGACACTACATAATGAAGATAAGCTGAGTTGTGCCAAAACAGCAGGAGTTGTATGGGAAAGTGGATTCTGACCATAAAAATACCCTTTTGATATTATACCAGCACGTCCTTGGCACACCCATAGATTCTGAAGGTCTGGATTCGATGCATTCATTGTTAATAATGCAATAAAAACAAGCTCTTGGATGTCTAGATAGCCTTGCCCATAAAGAAGATAAAAGGGTGTGAAGGACTTCAAGGGACAGGAGGATTGTGCGGGTGTGCTAATGCTTCTTTTTTTTTTCTGAGGCCCTGATACCACTAGCCATCAGGAGTCAGTTGACCTACTTCTTCTGGGTCGAAAATTGTTTACTACTAGAGGAGGAAAAATCTCATCCTCTATTATCTACCCTACTTGTCAGCTACAAAAAATGTGGTACAGAAAGATTTTTTGTGGATTTAATGTTTGTGTTTTATGACAGGACAGCATGTGATTTACCACATATGAATTATAAACCACAGATAAATAAAAAAGGATTATACTTCATTTCTATAGTTTCCTAAAAAAAATATTAAGCAAAATCTTCACCCTGTAAGATGCAATACATTGGTGGTAACTGCTAATTAATTTCTTGTAGCTTATCAAATACTAACAGGATCCTATTAAGAGGTTGACCAAGTTCGATCCAACAGGTGTAGAAGAGATCAGGTTTAATATGTGGTTTATACCAACCCAAAGTGCACATGTATGCTACATTCTAGGCATTCTTACCGGTTCCTTTTCCATTTTTAGAACTTGTGGTACGTAGTATCGTCCGGTGAGAGAGAATGGCACGGGACTAATCTGACATATGATGCCAACCAAAAGGAATGCAGAAGCCTAACATTCCTATAGCTAGCACAACTTTACGTGATTTCAAAATGATGGAAGGATCTATCTTCACCCCAATCTGGAAGATAAATACGTAGCATCAAACCAAACACTGACAAGGTATGCAGTTCTTCCTTCTGGTGGGAAGATTTTGTCTGTAAATGTAAAGTTGTGCCCAAGATGAAAACCTCTCACATCAGAGTGATGCATTTAGAAACGATTTGCATGGGGAGAGAACAAGTAGAGAGATGAACTTACAGGTACATGAGAAACAACAGAAGGTTGGCCAAGGAGCTTGAGAAAGATGTAAATGGAACGCGTGAGGATAGAAATAAGAGAAAGCTGCAACAGCAAGAGAGGCAGAGTGTACTTTAAAGGGTCATAACCAAACCAGAGGCCTTTTGAATTAGTCATGCCTACAACCTGACAAACAACATCAATAATTTAATACTGTTGCAGGGTTCTGAAGCTGCATAGACGAATTTTTTTCCTGTGATATTGTTCTTACTGGAAAGAGAAGAGGGCTGAGAGGCTTTTAGTTACAGAAAATATGAAGAAGAAGCAGAATGAACTGATAGCGTCTCTCAAACAAAGTTTCTGATATACGGAACTTCTAGTTGAGTAACAATTCAAGAACATAAGAAACCAGACAAAAACACAAGAATCTACAATTTCTTCACTGCAAAAAAACTAAGAACAACCTATCAGAACAAAAAAAGAAAATGCATACACTATTACCAGTCACCACCACTGATGCACAAGAACTCCAATCTTTCTGAGAGAAGTAAGAAGCTGCAAGCATTGATCATAAGTTTTCTGATACTTAACACCCCGTTGCCCCGGACAACACCTCTGCCACCGATTGTAATGACACTCCAGAAACAGCTCATCAATCAAACAAATCGCACCTGTCTCAACCAACCTCGGAATCAAATGAAACTCAGTCCCTTCAACATCCAATTTCACCACCACAAAATCCCTCTCCACCACCACATTTTTCAACCATTCTGCAAAATCAAACCCTTCAATCGTATCCAAATCTGCCTTATAACTCATCGACGATTGCACCACCGGTTGAATCCTCCCCATCCCCCTGCCTTTCTCCACATTTTTCCTATTAACAAACCTGCTGATCCCAAAAAACAAGGTCTCATTCCTCACCCACGCCGCGTAAGGCAATAGCTGAACACCCTTTTTCGATCTATATTCCCCGAAAAACACCTTATCGGCTTCGATGGCATAAATTTCGAAACTCTTATTCTGTTTCGGATAACTTTTTCGGAACCAGCCACCTATACTTGAACCATAACTCCTAGCACCAACATCAACATAAACATATTTTCTCTTAAAACTAATATCAACACTATCACTTAAGTACTTAACGTTCTTCAAATTTCTCTTCAATGTAATCCATGGCTTCAATGGTTCTTTAGCGATCAAAGCCTCGGCATTTTTTGCTAGTTCCCGTTTTAGCCTCGAAATCGAGCAATTACTACCTATATTGTCCCTCCACAAAAAATCTCTTACTTTCATTAACACAACCTCTCTAATTATCATCATCAACATTGAATCTACACCGTTGATTTCACGCGATTTGATTAATCTACAGCAATTAAACAAATCAAGTAAAGATTGTAAGCTATATAAATCTCTCGATTTTGTATGGATCACTAAGAACCCGCCCGGTTTTAAAGTTCGACAAAGCTCTGACCCGAATTCGTCGGGTTGATCTGACCAGTCGAGGTTGTTCGTGAACTGGAAATCGAAAGTGTTGTCATGAAACGATAGAGGATAGTTCGATAGAATCAGCGGTGGAGATGATTTCTTTATTTTCTTTGATTTCTTTGAGATTCCGGTTGAATCAATAACGCCAATTTCTTTCAGAGCTATGATTTCTTCTCCAGTTAGTGTTTCGATGCAGAGAGATTTTGAGATAGGCGAGAGGAAGCCATCGGCGATGAGGTCCTGGAAGACGGAGAGGTAATGATCGACGGTGCAACGGGAGGTGGCGGCGGAGTGGTAGTGGATGGTGAAGTCGAGGTTTTGTGGAGGAAAGAAGCAGAAGTCATTAGAGACGCAGGATCGGCCTTTGACTGCTATAAAGTATGCCAAACGGACGGCGAAGAATAAAACGATAAATGAGAGGAGACGTGCGAGAGTGGATTTTATTAAGAGGTTTTTAGAGAGCTCCATTACATCAGAGAGATTTTGGGGGTGGAGGGATGGTGGAGTTTGAAAATATGAGAGGGGTTGGAGGGTAAAATGGGAGCATTACGGTTTAAGTGGGGTCAGTGAACAGGTGGCATTGTGTGAGTGGTGAATTCGGTTATGATGTGGCGTGACCGTTATGGTAGTTTGCGGGAAATGTGGTTAGTTTGATTTTCATGGGCTTGGTTTAGTTTGCTAATTGTTAGCGGACCTGGCTAAATTTATTCGGGCCTATTAAGTGTTGTTTTAACTTTTAGGGTTTAAAGGTTTGGAAATTAGAGAAATCTTCTGTTTAGATTTTTTTTAATGTATATTTATATATCCATTTTAATTTTCCTTTTAGATTATTTAATATTCACATTATAGCACTCCGTCTTCACATGAAAACTGTAACTTAAGATTATGTGAGATAAGATTTAATTTTTATTTAATAGTTAAAATTATTTTTAAATTAAATTATATGTCAATAAAGATTAGATTTCTTCTCAGACGATTTTCATATCATATTCTTTTATCTTGATAATAATACTAAAAAATTTGAATTAAAAAAATAAAATAAAAGAAGGAATAAACCTTATTGACTATTAGACCAATCTCTTACTATTAGCACGCACTCACACAATAATTAGCCAAACGATCATTTTTATTTTATGATGGGTCTTAGGACTCATGATTAGCTTTGCTTGTGCTTTAGATATTCATTATGAATAAAATTTGATATATATTTTATATTATTTTCTAATATATTTTTTTAATAAATAATTTATACGTAAAATAATTCAAAGATATTCTTACCACAAAAGAAAGGCTAGCTAGTTTGATGGCAGCTACCAATACGTACAAGATTTTTGGTGATCTTATCCAAGTAAATTTCGACTTTATTATGTGTGATTGTGGAAGAAGCAATTTATGGATATTATCTAATAATTATTTATATACATACCACAGCAAGAGGAACATGGCTTAAAATTACTGAATAATTCCTTAAAAAAATAATGAATTTAATTAGATTTTCAATCCCAAATTATGGTGAAGCGAATCACAAGGACCGTCAATCATGGAAAGCTCCAAACTCTAATGATTTAAGATCATGATTTATTACATAAAAGAGTAATTAATCATAAGGTCGACCGTCAATCATGATTTTTAAAGAGTTAATAAATTAAAACCGCATTGTTTTGATTTTTTTAATTATTAATTTTTTTTTTTTTTGCATCGACCTCCCGATTGGTGAACCGAGTGTTCTTCAACGTCAAGTCTGAAAACACTGGCTAGAAGGGGGCGCAATCCAAGTCTAGTGTGAGTCTATTTTTCCTGTGAACAGGCATGTCATGGACTGAGAACCTGGCTCTTGCCATGTACGAAAACACAACTTGAAAATACTCGAGACTTGGAAACCATAAGTGATGGTGCACGTTACGGCCTTTCGTGATAAATCTTGGCTTAAAACTATAATCTATAAATGAATTAAAAAAAAATAATAGTGAAGTTTTTAGTCAACTTTAGCTACGCAATTATGTAATGAATATTGCTTTGGAGAATCAAATTATATATATATATTTCCACACCAGCACGGGGATATGCATGGCCATGGCACCCTCAAGGCTGTTAAATATCATGATTTTGTCTTTCAAACTTTTAATATATTATTTATGATATTAATGAATTTATCCCCAGCCCTTTCAAAAATAATATTTTGTCCTCTTAATTTGGTTTATTTTGAAGCTTGTTTTAATAATTCTTATAATGATAACATCCTCACTCATCCCACAAATTAAATCATGTAGTTTTAACTTTAAGAGGTGTAACTTAACTGGTCAGACTCTAAATTTACTCCTTAAATGTCAGCAGTTCGAGTCTTATAAATTTCAGGATCACTGGAGGCTTATATAGTTGTTAACTTCAGTGCCCGTGGAATTAATTCAGATATGAATAAGCTCATCCGAACATTCATGTTAATCTAAAAAAAATCATGCATGTTATTTTCTTTTATCTCTATTAAAAAAACATTATGCTTTCCCCCCGATATTGCCCGATATTGAATGTAATTTTATTTCAAATCAATGGGAACAAGAACTCGAACAAGCAACCAGATCCAAAGCCCTTTATGATCGAATCTCTATCAATTTTCCCATGAAAGATCAAAACCAATAAATTATTAGCAATTCTCTCACAAGAAGCAAGCGAGTGCCCGCCCCATTGTGTGTTGCTATTACAATGGTTGGATGGTAGCTATTACACATATAATAATATTGATGGTGATCTCATCATCTAAGCCAATTTCTTTACAATTAATCCCAAGGTAGCTTCACGCACATGGCCATTAAAATCATTGAAAAATGAATAAAAATCTTTTGGGTATCAAAGAAATTAAACAAGAGTACAAAACATAGGTTAAAGAGAAGAACTCAAAAGCACCTTTATGGGATGTGAACACAAGATAGATTTCGGCCTTGTTGGGTCGGTCGGTGAATAGGGCAGCGTCGACATTTTCTTATTGTACAATCTATATTCTTTTAGATGCACCTTGTGCATTAAGCAAAATGTCTTCATCTCTCAAGCTTTCAAAACTATTTATTTTTTCCATATATCAAGATAAACTTATATGGTAAAAGAGTTTATATATATTTGATAGACTTTTATGATATTGATTGAAAAGAAAAAAAAATTAGAAGTCAACATGGATTACTTAGGTTTTAGTGTTAATTTGGTTAGGTTTGGTTCGATCAATCGTGTCATTAGAACTTTAGCTAGGTTGCATGAATTTAGTTTATTTAATATCTTATCTAATTCCATTAGAAATTTGATTCAAATTAAATTTTAAATTCAAGATTTTCTGAGTTTTTTTGATTAAATTAGTGTACGGTTAATAATTATGGTTTTTATATTATTATAATAGATTTGGATCCAAGAAAATAATCCCTCACAAATTTATCCATATAAAATAGAATTGTAACTCTTAAAAACCGATTTGAAAATACCTTCATCTGTCAAAATTAACGATGAGAACCTCAGCTTAGTTCAAAATTTATATACCATTTTTGTTATATCCAAAACTTATAAATATTATCGAGTACATCTTAAATATTTCTCACATTTTTCAATTGAATTCTTTCATTTATTTTAATTAGTTGTCTTCAACTGATCATGTGTTTATGCAATAAAGTTTGTAATTTTAAAGAAAGTTTTTCTAAAAAAGTTAATAAACATGAACATAATGATCTAATTGAGATTTTTTAAAGGAATTAAAATTAAATTGATAAAATTTATAGATATGAAGCCTAGATTTTTGGATAAAAGAATTGGCTATTTTTGGTTTTAACATGTTTTTTTAAAAAAATATTGGTGAAATGGCACAATTAAAAAGAAAAAAACAAAATATAATATGGATTATACATGTTATAATTAGAAAACATGATTTTTATAGCTTGAAGTTATTCAAATAACGATATCCTTTAAAAAATATTTAATGGATAGAAGATAATAAATGAAAAATCTTGACGAGACAAGTACAACGACATTAAATAAAATCACAAATGATGACTTGAGTGTGTCATACTTGTTTTCCGGTACAAGTGGGCTACCCTCCACCTTAGAGCAGCAATTATGGCCCACTCGGGTCATAGTTGATGACTTTTTTTAATAATTTTGTAGTTTTTTTTATTTTTTCTTTTCTATTCATTTAATATTTTTTAAAAAATATTACTATTATAAATAACGACAGATTATCAAAATTATGTTTTCTAATCATAACATGTACAAAACCGTGTTATTTCAAAAAGAAAATCAAACTGTACTGTTTTGTTAATATTTTTAATTAACTATACTAATTTTAAAAAAAAAAATCAAAAGAATTAAGGTTGAAGTGGTGTGTGGACGATGGACAGGAGGCAACACGGTAGATTGGTGGAGGTAGGCAAGGAAAAGGGACCCACAAGAGGGAGCTACCAGGCAGCATCCATTATCCATGAGTAGTACTAATATATATATATATATATATATATATATATATATATATATATATATATATATATATATATATAAGAGCTGACTTTGACTAACTTGTTACCAAAGCAAACTCCACGCTCCAGCCAGCCCTCATCTTTGACTCTTTCAAACGTCCAAGGCCTACGTAACCAATGGCGTATGCGTGACCATTAAAGCCCGTGATTATGGGACCCATCAAAGTAATCGGTGGTCCCATTCCTTCAATTCTAAAATTAAATTTAATTGAAATTATACCATTTAAATTTTAAATATAAATAAAACTTAAGAATAAATTAATTTAACAGGTCTAAAAAAAACTAAATAAATAAAAAAATATTATTTAAATAAAAAAAATTTAAGATATTTTTTTTAAAAAATATTAAAATAATATAATAGAATATTTTAATTAAAAAAATTCAAAATATTTTTTTAAAAAAACAACTTAGTTTAACCTTTTAACTCAGATAATAAAACTATAATAACCTTAAATAAAATAAATTATAAAATTTAATTACTAAAATATACATAAAAACCAATCTAAAAAATATAATAAAATAATATTTCTAAATAAAATTATAAATTAGTTTAACAATCCTGAGATGTTACAGTATATAAAACTTCTCATGATCAGATTAAAAAATATAATTACAACAATATTTATATAAAAAAATGTCACACAAGTGACGTATCTCTTTGGAGCATTTGCCTTAGAAAATATAGACTTTCATTTTTCAAACCTAATAAATTAAATTAACAAATAATACTAAAATGTATATAATTCAACGGGATACAAAAAAATGATTTGAGGTGGGCACTGCAGTAGCGTAGCAAAAGGCCTTAACAATCAAAAAATAGGTTAAAGATATGGATGGATGGATAGACAACAAGAACTCCTACGTGCTACGACAAATACAATTTGGAAATATACACAAAAGACCAAATCCCTTTTGTAGTTGTAGAAGAAATATACAACAAAACAATTAAACAAACTGAATGCAAATTAATGTAATGGATTTGACGAGTACTTTCTTATTCATCGTGTGATTCCTTTGCAGTAGTTTCCTACCAAAAACTCTCTACTTCCAATTCTCTTTTGGCTCTTGATAAAACTTCATCTGTTGATGATTGATTCATGTAAGACCCCATGAGGT
This sequence comes from Populus nigra, assembly GCF_951802175.1. Classification (NCBI taxonomy): domain Eukaryota; kingdom Viridiplantae; phylum Streptophyta; class Magnoliopsida; order Malpighiales; family Salicaceae; genus Populus; species Populus nigra. The sequence goes on from NC_084863.1 coordinate 15,294,574, forward strand.
TTCCAAATCCTGAGAAACCAAAACTTCCTGGACTTTGCAGCATCTCTAGGGTAAAAGGCATGTCACCTTCGGATGTTGCTGTTGGTGGTGCCCTTTGATTTCTTACAGGGTTGTTGACGGGATTGTTAGAAACATGGTTTACTGTTGATGGCCTAATTGCCATTGCTGCATTGTTGTTGCCATTGTTGCTGTGGTCTTGCAATGACCGGCTGCCGCTGCCGCGAGCAGCGGGAACATCATGGTTGTGCTTTCCTTCATAGGTAGTGATCACTGCCCTAAGGTCATGTGATGCTCTCTCAACATGCTTTCTTACAGGACATCCTTGGAACGTGCACTTGTAGTAGCTCCTGTGAAGCCACAATCATACCAAATTTAGAGAAACAAAGTCATAACACGACATAAAACATAACACAAAGAAAGAAATTGAGGGCTCGTGGTTTTGTGACCAAAAAGTTCAGCCTTTAAGGCTTGAAATTGTAACAAGATTACATTAATTAATACCAAGATTAGTTTAATTTTCCCATCTAAGAAACTTTATGCTAAACAGTATCTTTCATCAAAACTTGTAAAGTAAGCTTTTTTACCTTGGATTTGGATTTCCCTTGACCACTTTCTGCCCATATTTCCTCCACCTGTACCCATCATCAAGGATATCAATGTCACTGGTGGTTTGAACTACAACTCTTGGTTCTCTTACTGTTCTGCTGCCAGGTGCTGAAATTCCTTCATTGTCGCGCTCTCTTTTCCTGAAATAAGCAAAGACAAGATTAATAATGACACCAAACATTCCAAGACCTCCCTCTAATAAAGCCATCAATATGTTTGGAAGTTTTATTTCCTTAATTAATCAAGAACTTACCATCTTTTGGCCTCAGGTTCATCCTCATCCAAGTCATCACCACCTACTGATTTACTCTTTTGTGAATCAAAATCATCATCCCCAATTGAAATTGATGAATTATCAGGAGTGGCAACTGATGAATCCATTTGTCCATTACCATGAGTAACATATGACTGATCTTGAATCTCATTAGAGTTACTATTAGGAGCTGGAATCATTGCAGGATTAGATCCTGTTGATGAAGATCTCCTAGTAGACTGAGGTTTAGGATGGTTATGACTACCCTTGTAAACTATCTCTGTAATTTGTCCATCCAAGGACCTCTCGACTTTCTTCTTTGTTGGACAATTGGGGAATGTGCACTTGTAATAACTTCTTGGATTTTCACTTCCTTTAACTTGTTTTTGACCATACTTCCTCCAATTATACCCATCATCTGATCTTTTCTGCTCCCTAACAGACTGATACTGTTGTGGTTGATTACCGTGATCAGATTGGAACCCATTATTGCTTTGAGGGTTTGCTTGAATTGCAGCGATCTCAGGGGAGAAACTCTTCATGGAATTAGAATTGTATTCCATTTTTACCATATTACTCTTCCCTGAAACAAACTCATCTTGCTTTGCAGGTTCTTGAAAACCCCACGTTTGTTGCTGTCCCTGAAAATTACCAATAACTGTTAAAACAACACAATCACATAACCAAAACAGAAAATTTCACCAAAAAACTTGATACTTACAGGCTGAACTGTGGAGTTTGAAGATTGAAACATGGCAGATGAAGTTGTGGATGGCCTTGCTGGTTGCTGGAAAGAGAAATCAGAGAAACTCCTGTCTTCTTTCTTGACATTTTGCTGGATATTACCAGAACTATTCTTCCAGTTCAAACCCTGACCTGGAAATGTCCCGGTTGTTGGAGATGGCAAAATCTGAACACAAAATAAAAAACAAACAAACAAAACCCATCAGCCGAAAATCCCGTCAAGTGGACAATAAAACAATCTTTAGCTTCAATCACACAAAAAACAAACCAAAAAGCTCAAAACTTTATCATCAAGCAATGATCTTTATACGCAACCATTAGACCAAAACATCAAAAAGGAACACAAAAACTTACATTAGAAGGGTTTAACAAGACTGGAGAATCCAAGAGCTCAGTAGGGCTTAAACCAGGAGGAATAGCAAAGTAATAAGAAGGAGAAACAGGGGGAGGGGATAAAGGCAACGAAGGAGGAGGAGTAGACTTAAACTTAGGCACGCCAGACCCAGTTCTCTCAGCTATCCTATCAGCCAACTTACTATTACCTGTGTTGTTATTAATGGGTTCTTCATCATTTGAAGCAAGAAGATCAGTGAAAGAAGAAGAGGTCATGAAAGGGTAGTGATTAGAACTATTAGTGCTGAAAGAAAAATAGTTGTTACTGCTTTGTGGGTGTGAATTCCCGGACGTGTCTAAGCTCCCTGAAGAAGCAGCCATGGAAATATATGAAAAACGACCGAGAGAGAGAGAGCTAGAAATTCTGATCGAAAGAGGGAGCTTGGTGATGATATAGGAGAGATTGTGGCGTTGAAGAAGAGAAAATGGTCACGTATTGCACAAGGAAAGGGGCTATGTTGTCAAGGGGGAGGTTTCTGGGAAGGTACAGGGAGTTTCTGACCAAAGAAAGATTAAAAAACCCTTATATAGTCCCTATAAATTTCCTATTTTGTGATATCAATCCCTCACATTTGTGATCCTCAATCCTATTGATTCATTACTCATTTTGGGAAAGCAATTTAGTTACTGTTAATGCATAAATTAATCTAATAATCTATTTTTTTTATAAAAAAATAACTCATAACATTCATCTAGCTAGGTGAAAGGGAAGGTTTGCGTCTTCATATCATGATAGAACCTTAAATAGAACATCAAATAGAAACTAGAGGTTTGATATATTTTCACGTGAAATGATGAATTTTTTAATTCTTTAATGTATTATAATTTTTTTTTACTTAAGTGAGGGAGTTGGATAAAATAGTTTGAATCACCAGCAAGTAGAGGGGTTAATTTGACAAACATTAAAAGTTAAGGGTTTTGATTTGATGAATTGAGAAAAGTAAAGGGATCAAACATGCCTTTTAGCCATTTTTGTGTGGACGGGGGAGCTTTTGGTCAAAATTAGTGGGTTTGACTGGATGGCGGCTGACAGACTGGGATATTTGTGGATTTATCCTCTCTCTCTTTTTTTTTTTCTTTTTTTTTTTGGGAAACTTTTTTCCTCCATTTCTGGTGGTATTAGGCTTTTGTTAGGCACGGAGGCTAATGAAAAATAACATGTGATTTTGGGTTAAACACGATTATAGATAATGTAGGGGAGGAAGCTCACGAGAAATTCTATTATATTTAAACTATAATTGCAAATATTTATAGTATATACTTTTCGGTAACTCACTTAACCAACATTTCAAAAATGTCTTTTATTCATGACATTTGCAATTTTCATTAATGCATGTTTATTTTGGAAAATTAATGATGTTTTAAAGCTCCAATGTATTACACAAGTGAATAATTGGAAATAAATGTGTTTTTAAATGATTGTTTCTCTTAATTAATTAGTAAGGTAATTAAGAAAGACTTTTTTTTCCTTAATCCATGTATTGATTCATGTAAGATCACTAAATTAAGACTTAAATCACTTCAAAATGACACACACTCTAGTGTTCTTGATGAGAAGTAAACATGCATGGGCAAATTAGTTTTACAATAAACTTAATTTGACATTAGAATTTGGACAAAAAGAATTTAAGAGTCTTTGGTCTACCATTCACTTATATAATTTAACCCTTGAGTTGTCTTGATTTTTTTTCTTCAGCTTGTTCTTTGACTGATCCAATTTAATTTGTCAATCCTCCATGTGATCATATCCCTTTGATAGTTTACATCATAGATAAACACATAAAATATAATTAGAGGCCTTAATACCTCATTAATTACCAGCCCTTTATCAGTAAACAGTGCCTTGATCCTTCTGTAGAATTAATAATTTCTTTCTTAATTACTTATGTTGTCAAAGAATCAATGAAGTTTAGAATTGTGATGTCATTACACCAAGTAAATTAATTAATTAATCCACTTTTAAATATTATTTTGACAAGAAAACTTTTCAAGTTAAAATGAAAACAGTCACATGCTTTTTATTTATTTTATAAGTAAAAATCTATTTCACAGTAATTTTAATTAAATTTATTTTTTTAAAATAATAACTAAAAATATTTTGATGTATTTTTAAATAAGAAACACTTTTAAAAAAATATCAAATACTACAATACTTAATATACACTAATATAAACGATTATTTAAGATATGATCGAAAAGATCTAGTTTTGATATACAAAAACAATTTAAAAAATATTTTCTTGGTAAAATCTAATTTTTTTATTTAAACAATTTAAAAAATGTTTTCATGATCCAAAAGATTTACTTTCAATATTAGAAAAACAAAACAAGTTAGAAGTTATTATTATTTTTATTTAAACTCAGTGAAAGCATGCCAATGCTTGAAAATTAATACAAGAATTCTACATAAGATCAAATAAAGAAGAACAAATAATAAATAGTTTCAAACTCAGCCACAGCAATCTGCAGTCTTTTTTCTATTCTGGTTTAGGAGGAACCTCAAGAACATCAACAATTTTTTTTCTCGATGAGGAAGGCTGTATATATTATTAATCAACACAACCAACTAGTTCTACACACGTGCATTACAAGAATGATAGGGTTGTTAGTGGTCCTCTCTAAATTCATTGTATGCAGTCTCAGAACTACTACTCATCGGATCTACCTTGTCTTCTTTTAAGGTTTTGCCCCTCCAAGTTGGGACTTAAAAATCTCGCCTCCCCCTTGTTTTCAACTCGGCACGAGTCTCGAGTCATAGATGGAGATAATGGGTTAATGTTGATTTATTTTTTAAAAAATAAATTTAAAATAATATTATTATAATTCAAAAAGCTTTTTATATATAAAAAAATGTTAATAAATTGATATTTAATTTTAACTGGGTTAAAACCTTGAGTCGATAAAGAGTGTGTTTGGCAGTGTGGTAGCGGTTGCTTTTCAAATAGCTTTTCGTGCCGAAATACATGCCAATAATGTTTTTTTATTTTTTAAAAATTATTTTTAACATCAGCACATCAAAATGATCCAAAAAATACAAACCGCATTCAATTTTAGTAAAAAAAAAATCAAAATTTAACGAAACACAGGTTAAAACACACAGCCAAACAGACCCAAAATGTTTCGGATCGATTTATCGGACCGGTCCGGATCTTAAATCTGTCGCATCCAATGTAAGACTAGATTAACAGTTGATTGGTGTATCTTGGTGGAGACATTTAAGTGCATTTCTAGAAGAGGGGTGCTAAAGTCTTGTAGATAACGTGTTAGTATAGGGCAGGAAGGGACAGCTTTCTCTTCCTTTTTAGAATTACAGAACTGTCCAAAAACTTTTCTTTGTATTTATCCTTCCTATTTGCAGAGGAAAAGTGGTAGGGACTTTTGATGAGGTCTCGAGATTACGAAAATGGAATATGCTACACTTGGAGTTTTGAATACATTATTTTTTGGTGCTCATCCTACCTTCCCTTTGTATCTCTTTGTTGGTTGGGATAATAAGTAATTTTTTTAAAAAAAACTTTGATTAGTTTCTTGATAGAAACATATTTTAAAAAACAATTATTAATTACCTCACTGACGTGTTTGTGATTTCAATTCAGAAACCGACAAGGACAGTGGACTTTGCATTCTCAAAAAACTTCACTAAAAGAATAAGAGGTACGATGATGGGGCTAGGAATTGCTCAAGGGGACTGAAATGAAAATTTTCAAAAAAACAAAAAAAAGGGAACAAAGACGTAATGTTAAGAGACACATAATTTATTAATCTGTCAATCTGGTTGGTCTTGTAGGGCTATCAAAATTTATTATTTCACAAAAAAATGGATGCAAGAGTCTCGTTCTTGGAAGGATTACACTTAACATTGCTAGTACGGTTCAATAATTCACTAAATAGTCAAGTTTTATGAAAATGAGAGTTCTTTTTGAGTTCATGAAGCCCTCTGAATTCAATGTATTAGGGTATAAAAGGCCAGTCATTGGGCATATATATATATAGATGTAAGCATGACGACGACTATATCCATGGGAGGTCATGACGATGCCAAAACAAGCTTTCTTCTCAAACACCTTCCATGTTAAGGGGTCTCAAAATAGTTCTCTGTGCCAACTGATATTTATTGCTTGCATTACATGGCTGTTTGGAGTTGGGGAGTGTCGTTTGACTTGTCTTGTAGCTTGAACAAATGCAAGAAGTTGAATCATATGCTTGTTGGTGGGTATATGGCATGTTTTTTAATCCAATATTATCAACTCCTTAGAAAGACTGCTGGGAGTTTGGGTGGCATCATTTAATTAATTAAATCTTGAAGGCAGCAAAAAATCTCATCTTAGTATGTGTTTGGTTGTAGTTTGAAACAGTAGATATCAAAAAAATTATAAACTATAGTTTTTTTCTTAAACAAAGTAATTTCAAGATAAAGTTTAGAGTAAAATGTGGTGTGTGTTCAATAATTTATGGTTGAGGCAAAACATAAACTGCATCAAACCGCATCAAATAAACAAACGGAGCCTTAACCAGCTTATATAAAAAAACAAAAGAAGAAGCAAAGCTTGATTCTATCTTCTTGCATGGCCAAAAAGCTACAAAATTGGGCTAAATGAAGAGCAGTAAATACTGCAATAATTTGAAGCCACCCTTTTCTTTTCACACCTCCCACCTTTCCTACCTAAAAGGAAAAGGAAAAGGAAAAACATGTGATCCCTTTCTCTTTAAGAATCCGTTCATTCAATAGAATAGAAAGAGGGTGTAAAAGCACAGGCACAAGTTGATGAAAAGACCTTTTCCATTCACTTAAAAAGGATGTATATTCTCCTTCACAGTCTATGGAGATTCAAGACTTTGCCCAAAATGTAACTTCCATCCCTTTGGATCCATTTCCACCTGTCAAGTGTCAACCATATTACAAAGTGGGATTAAAAAAAAAAACATCAGCGCTATGATTTTTGCTTATTGGTGTTGATATTTTGTCAGGTTCGTTATAAAATGAAGAACAAATTTAAAATTTCATAGGCCAACTGATCATTGTCAAGGTAGGGGTCACCTTCTCTAGAAGCAGGCAGTCAGTAATCTACATAGGATAAATGGCAAAGAGATTCCAAGACCAAGTCTTAACAAGCATATTAATGGTAGTGGAGTCATTTGAAAAGGTAAAAAAATTCTCTCTTGAACTTCATATTATATGAAATGTTGACTAGCAATACAAACTCAAGGCATTTAACACTCTGATAAAGAAAGAAGGGTACCGGCTCATACCTGGAATGCCTTATCTCTCCAAAGAAATTTACAGCCGCGGGCTTTGATGTAATCAAGAAGGGATTTGGGAAGCAATGGTTTGAAGGTAGCATGTAGCTTCACCTTGGTTATCCCTCTGCAAGCTAAGAGAGCAGCTGCTAAGCCATTTGGAGTTAAGCCTCTCAAGTGTAGCATAGTCATGTTCTGCAGGCGATTGATGCTGGCTAATACCGAAAAGCCAACATCTGTTACTGAACAGTACGACAAGTTTATCTGCAACAAACAGAATGAACAATTGCCATTAGCCTATTATATCAGATTTCAATGTTCCAGGAGATCGGATAAATGCCATACCTGTTTGAGGTTTTGGGAACACTGAGCAACTGGGTGCATTGCATTATTATTGATATCGAAGCACTTCTTAATGTCCAACACCACAAGTTGCCTACATCCAACAGCAATAGCTGATATACCTTTTGATGAGACATGAGGACATCCTCTTATCTCAAGTACTTTTCACCTTGAACATCATGATAATGATATTGATGAAGCCTCAGTAAATTTATCATTATAAGCTATGTTAATGACTTCCAGTTCAGGACATCCACTCCTGAGCACTTACTGAAGCTCAATTCCTAGACCGAGTTAGGCCAACTTCCAAATGGCTCTGATGCCAGAACATTTAACCACACAGCCATCCAGCTTAACTGATTTCAGCACCGAAAAGTTCTGCAAACATTTTGCTAGATCTGCAGTAACCTGAACCATCATCAAGTATTAATAATGAACCTCTATGTGACCAAAAACTTCCAGGAGATATTTTAGATATTGGACTCACAGTAGGACCATAAGCTAGAGTAAGTTCTCCTAGGTTTTCAGCATCGCTTATCAGAGATGACAAACTCACATGACTGATGTTCTGGCAGTTTACATATTAAGTGTCTGCTAGATTTGTAAAATTAGAGAAATTGTCGATTGAATATTAAACACCCTGTGCGAAATGGGCTAGTGAAATGGACTACAGTAAGAATTCCCGCCTAGGAATTCAATAAACAGAAAACAATTTCGACTTAATTCATTCAATTCTGGAATTCAAATTTTTCGCTCCTACATGAGTTGGTAACAAACTCAACTTAAAAAAAGAGCAACAAACAGCATCAAAATTTGCAACCCTGCAAACAATGCAGAACTAATTTATAATGAAAAGGTACCTTGAGTGACTTGCAACTCTGTTGAAGAGTTGAGAGGCCATCATCATCAATACCAAGGCATCCCTCAAGGACTAAATCTTCAAGATGCTGCAATTGCAAAATAGATGGAAGACATTTCTCTGTAATCTGCAAACAAACTCACAATCATTTTAGAGTTCTCAAAACTGCCTGCATTGCATTTTAATTACCACAATTTGAAAGAAAACTGTTAGGAGGCTGATTAGAACACACAAAATCAGCGAGGCAGTAATCCACCATATAATACTGTATAATTAACTAAAGTGGTAAATTCCTTAAAAAGCGCCAATCAATTGTACAGTGGAGAGGAGACTTTACCAAAAGATTCTCACTTTGTAGCTACATTTGCATGGACTTTTTATATCGCGTGCAACTTTTTTGACCAAGTTTTAGTCAACAAACATTAAACCTCTCTAGAAGGTATTATCCACCATAAAACATACCTGAAGAAACAAATATATAAATTCAGACAAACTATCACGGGGCATAACCTAATTCTTGAATCTTCTGAGACAACTTTTCAGGAATGCTGACCATCAAATATTGTCCCACTGGGATTAGAATTTTCCCAATCATAGACTTGATTAGTGCTCTAAACAGAAACAATGCGTCGGGAAACAGCAGCAGGGTTCAAATCATCAAAAAGCCAAACTTCAATTTCAACCCCAAGTGGCAAGAAATCACATTGCAGACAATTAAATTCTTATCAGTACTTAAATCCAAGTCAAAGGAAACATTGTGACATCATATTGGAAGTAAAAACACCACAGTTACATAACAGAACAACATCAAAAGCATGTACTGTCCTAATAATAACTTCAACAAAGATCAATTATTGAAGGAAGTAAAAACAAACAACAATTCAACAAGAAGCCTTCGACTTTTTCTTTCCTTCATGTTTCTCAGAAAACAAACAGAGAACAGAACCCAAAATAGACAAAGAATCACATCAAATTACCTGTAAGTAAGAGAGATCCAAGCTCCTAATATCCTTACATTTCGAAGCAAGCAATTCCACACCAAGATCACTAACCTTCAAACACCATTTCAAGAAACCAACCTCAACTTTCTATACCCAACAGCAATACAACCAATCCCCATATCAGTAATCAGCTTACACCTAGCCAACCACAACTTCTCCAAATTCTTAGCCTCAGCAATTGCAGCAGTAGCCAAATCATTCAAGTACTCTACCCCATTAGACAAAGCAGTCTCAACCAAATTGAAACACCTTGAAACCAAACTCACCAACCCAATATTAGTCAAAAACCTTGACCTTGACAGGTTTATAGAACACAAAACATCCTTACATGACAAAGAAACAACGTACATTCAACATGCTGTCTTCAATGCGAGGACAAAGAGTTAGATCAAGATGTTCAATATGAGGGTATCTATGAAGGGCTCTTGATAAAAGCTCAGCTCTAAGCGGCTTAAGAGTCTTCCTATGGTGAGCTTCAATGGAGTAAAAAGCTTTGCAAGTTAAAGAAAAAGACTTTTTAGCAAAAGGGTCATTGTTAAGATAGTCAAGGATTGTTAAGATGATTTCTTCAGTGAGAAAACCTAAGGGGTTGCTAATGGGCGGCGCTTGCATAGTGGTTTTCTTGTTTGTTTTCATGGGTGGAAAAGAGCGTGCAAGATTTTGAAAGGATTTTTTTTTTTTTTGTGGAGTTTAAGGAAAGGTTATATGAGGAGTAACGGTTAACAGTGGTACAGCTGGTGGAGATTCTGTAGTACTTGGGGAAGTTGACTTGCGAAGGTAAAAAGTCTATATATTAGGTTTTTTGGTGTTATTTTATTTTTATAGGACTACATTAATTCTTCTCTCTTGTTGAATTACCTATTTAATTCAGTGAGCGTTCGGGAGTGCCGTATTTTTACTTTTATATATGTTTTAAAAGTGTGTTTTATTTTAAAAAAATATTAAAAAAATATTTTTTTAATTTTAATATGATAATATAAAAAAATCTAAAAAATTTATTTTGAAACATTTTAAAATGAAAAATATTTTTTTAAAATACTCTACATTAAAATATTAATCACGCATTAAACATGAAATATCCCAGTTAAAGTTTCAAATATTAATCACCGAATCATCTTTTAAATACAACTTACTTCTTGAATCATAGTATTTAATAAAGTTTTTTAAACTATTTTTAAATACAAGACTCATTTAGGTTCCTAACCTATGATATGATATGATATGTATTATCATGTCAAAACTATAAATAGAGATGAGTTCATAATACCAATATTATTAAAATATAAGTATTGATTAAAACATTAAATTTAATGAAAAAATAAAAGAAAAACTCATAAAATTTAAATCTAATGATACAGAGAAGGCCACATCTTTGCTGGACAAGAGGGATTAGATTTGGTTTGATGTATTTTCTTAAGCTTCGGTTATAAATCTTGTATTGTTCTAAACTCCTAATCAGTTTTCCTGATTTTGCAACAAGATTCATCCATTGAAAATGGGTGTTCTTTAAGAATTTTCTCATGAACGACAGGTTACCTGTGGATGACTTTAAGTTAGTTGAATGTCAAACATGACCTATCCACTCCACAGTCTCCACTCCAAATCCAATACAAGGTTCTTCAAATTGCAGGCTAGTTGACCAAATCTTCCATTTGCAATATGAGACTCCCCGGCTAAATTATGGCCGCAGCTGGGAGAGCCATGCTTTTCTTTTCTGCTAGTGACACACATAAACAATGGAAAGAATCATCAATGAGACATTAGAAAGTTTTGGTGAAACCCTAGTTGTGTTTTCCAAATCAATTTCAACTACAAGTTCATTGGCTTCCATTTCCATTCCTATTTTGCAAGTTGGATCAGAATCCAACGGCACAACAGTTCTGAACCATACTAAGGAAGATGCCTACTCTCAAAATACAAGGCCATGATCTTGCTGTAAAAATAAAAGATGAGAGTAGAAGACTTTTAAATTCTCATCGATTGGCAACATCGTCAGATATGGCATAAACAACGAGTTGAGAATAAAAATATATATGGAGGTTGCCCTCACCACTAGGCAAAATCACTAGATAGGATATAAACAATGAGTAGTAAAACATCAATCAAATTGGAAGTGAAATTCTACAATTAGTTTTCAAAATTCTACATTGCTACAGTATTCATAAAACTCTTCAATCATCGCATCCACGATTAACGTTTGAGGCAAGAAGTGAAAGAGGCAATTGCTTCATAACAAAGGCCGGTTTACTTCTTGGCATAAGTAACAGCCATGGGGTTCTGGGGAGTAATTTTGAAACCTTGAAGGGCCTGCATGGCCATGGAGGATTGCACATCATCTTCAAATTCCACAAATGCAATACCTGGCTTCGCCTCAATCATTCGGACTTCCCTAAATCCTGGGTATTGCTGGAAGAGCACTTGCAACATCATGCTAGTGGTTTCATGGGGCAAGTTTTGAATAAACAATATATTATTTGGCGGAGCTGTTTCTTGTGCACCCTGGTTTCCATGGCGGAAAGAAGTCTACACATCATAGACAGACAGGACATAATAAGCAAGAATTGATCAAATAAAATAGGAGAATTCACTCTTCTTTTCCAAAAGAAGTAGTTGAGGTGAACAGATGAAATACACACAAAAGGTGCATTAATCCCAGTAATGAGATCAATGCACACTGACTGCTTCAAACAATTATCATGCAATCATCTTCAACACTTTTCATAGTCATGCAAATGAAACACATGAATACTGCACATATGACCTAAGTATTTGCCCAACTCTTAAGAACATTAACATGTATGCAAGTATGCAAGTTAATATGGTGGAGAGAAGCATAAAATATGACTTACTGGGCCCCCGTTACTTTCAGCAGGTTTACCATTAGCTGGAGCTGATTGCTGGGATTCTTCAGCACGTTTTTTTCTTTCAGCTGATGAGGAAAGCATGTGTTGAATTATTTGCAGATAATAGAATAGCAGGAGCATCACTGAATAAAAATTAAAACACAATCCACTTAACAGTAAGTCAAAACAGAACATTGGTCTTGTGCCAGAATTTAAATCCCATTTCAATAAGACATGGAACTGCCCAAAAACTGCTCTACTTTTTTCTTTTCTAAGTCGTCAAAAGTTATTAGAAAACAATACATTAGATATCCAGAACTTTTAGCACACACATAACTTGTTTCTCCTCTGATTTTGTCCATTAAAACCGTAACCCTAGAAGTCCAAACCACCTAATTTAGACAGGAGCATCCACTGAAACATGTAAATCATGGTATCAGCACCAAATTCATAGGGGCAGTGCTTGCTTCAAGTTTGGTATTTGGTTTCATTTTACAATAATAGAATCATGTAAAAGATTATATTTGAAACATGTATATTTCCTTAGGCCAGTCATGCTTGAGTGGGGAACTAGATAACTGAATCAACCATTAAATGATGTAGTTTCAGCAAATATAGCAAGCAGTGGGAGACTCTTTCACAAAGAATTTGCTCAAAAAATGGTTCTTCAAACCTTTTTGAGCAGTCAAAAGAAATAGCCAACTGGATATTTCTATTACTTCCATTCAGTACTGCATTTACATAGGAGAATTCAAACATATTTCTTTGTTATAATTTCCTAATGCAAAGCTATTTTCCTGACTCATTGTAATGAGTTCCATTTGAATGGTCAATTTTTTATGACATAAACATACCAATCTAATAAAGATAAAAGTATAAATTGCAAGTTAGTTGCACTCACCTTTTTCTTCGTTCTTCTTCTTTTTCTTTGCATTTGGATCATAGACTCCTTCTGCTTCTGTAATGCAATCAGACATTGTTTTTGCATATTGGATTCGCTGCATCAAATCAATGAGATACATTACCACATTGAAAATTTGGTAGGAACAAAGATAGAATAAAGGAATAGCAATTTGATTAAGATTCTAAATGAAGGTATCATTCACAAATACACAGAATAACCGTCTTCAATGAATGCATGCTTCAACGAGTCCAATGGTCAATTTTTTTTGATCAAATTGCAGTCAATTAAGGACATGCATGATTCTCCCTTCTTTATTACACTAACATAAAATATATCACACAACTGTGACCATTTTATTAGGTGAAAAATAATATAATTCCATGAAGGACATAATTGAAACTTCATATAAGACATCACAATCTTTCCCTTTTACTTCTTGTTTCCATTACATAATGAACTATTAGTTTAAGAATCACAATGGCCCCATTATTAACCACAAAAAATCTCATGGCTTCTCTTACAGCTCACTCAACCAGAACCACTCATTTTCCAACCATAGTTTTAGAAGACAGCTAGTGCAAAATTACCATTCCCCTGTTATGCTTGTCCATGACAAGCAAACAAAAGCTTGATGATGAAACCAAAACAAAAACTGAACAGCACAAGCACAAAGGTTATAATTGACGGTCACAATATCACATCCAAAACTAGTTGCAAATCAATCAATTGTATAGACAACTTAATAATCCATCAAAATTGTGTCTTTAAAAACGTGAAAGATAATAAAACATAAAATTCTTTACATTACACAAACTTAAAAAAGGAATTGAAATAACATACCATAGCTGATGCATTATCAAATACAAAGAGTTGACGACTTACTGACCAAGCATCTCAAAACGTACCATAGGTTTATCATAAAATGGAAAACCCTGCATTTGCCGCACAGCATTACTTGCAGCCGTCACTTCGCTAAACACAACCCATGCTTGCCCTCGAAGCTTTGCCGTCTTCAAAGCAACAACATCCAAAATCCTCCCGTATTGAGAGAACAAACAATAAAGTGATCTCTTCAACTCTACCCACCAAAAAAACCCGTCAAAAACCTAACACAATTAAGCTAAAATACTTCAAAATCACAAAAAAATCACCATATTCTCCACTTCTCATTGACCTAATATCTTCCTTTAACAGCTCTTTTAAGCTACTTCTACCCTAATATTCTAAACCTGATTTCACTTTCAGTAACCCTAAGAAGAAATCTACTAGAAAAATCAATTAAAACTGCTTTTAGCTTAAATTGGTCGACTTATATATTGCCTAGAAAGAAAAAACAATAGTGAAGTTGAGATTTTTTAGGGTTTTAGTTACTCAAACTGAGTAAGAAAAACAGGAAGAACGTTAAAGTAAAGCAAGTACAATATACCTTCTTTCTTGACCTTCTCGTTGAGGTTCTTAACGTAAATTGTTTGGTTCGGTGGTATGTCTCCTGTTAGCATCTTCGCTGAAAATAAAAGGCAAGAGAGAATCTGAGACTGGGACTGAGAAATTTTGGGTTTTTGAGAAAGAGAGGAGAGGGAAAGGGGAGGGGAGGGAAAGAGAGTCTGTTTTAGGAATTAGGACAGACCGTGCCCGAATTATATATTTGGGCTTTTTAGAGTAGTTGCAGTTATTTGGGCTGCAGTCAACTCTGTTTTGGGCTTCTGGCTTTTAGCATGGGCTAAACTTTGAAAACTTAATATTGGACTCATCAGGATTTTTCTAATTTTTAATTTTATTAACATTTTTTTATAAAGCAAAAATAATAATAATTTCCCACAAACAAATGTGTTTTTTTTTGGGTTAACTTGGGGAAGAGTTTGGATTATAGAATGGGAGTGAACCTCTTTCAATCCTCTAGGTTAATTATGAATGTTATTTTGTTTATAGTTGTAAGGTTTGAATTACGGGTTTAAAATATTTTTTTAAAAAAATATCAGAATAATATTATTTTGATAATAAAAAAAATTAATAAAAATCACTTTTTAATTGAGTTAGGTTTGCATCGATTAGGTTAGCGGGTCAACTTAGAATCAAGTTAGCTAGTTTTTTTGTTTATGTTATTTTTTTAGAGTAATATCAACCATTCTAAGATCTTATTTAATAATTTAAATTTTTAAATTAAATTAATTATTTAATATGATATGAGAATTTTATCGACTAAAATAATTATGAGTTTACCTTTTTTTTACTTCATGATATATATATATATATATATATATATATATATATATATATATATAACTCTAGTCAAGGTACTTGCCTTGGAAAATAAATTCAAAACTTCAGAGTTTTGAATTTATTGCCGAAGTTGTCATCAGCCCCGCTAAATTTAAAACTAAATATTTTTTTTAACTTGATTAAAACTATGGTGCAATTAATTATTTTCATCTTCCTTCCAATTTCTACGTACCTTTAGTTCCCCCACACCTTGTCTTGTACACTATTTTTGGCAAACGAGAGTTATATTCTTTTAATTTTTTGACAAGAAATGGGAATTAAGATACCATGAACATTGATTATAAGTAATTTAATAATTAATTAAGATATATACTGATATACATATATTATTTAGAATGACAGTCCAGGAACATGCATGAAAACTAATCACTCGTTAATTAGAGTGTCAAAACAAGACCAGGCACAGACTTGTTATCAGAGACCTTGCTTTGCCAAACGCTTTGGCAACTAGCCCTAGGCTGAGAAGTGCTAATCGCCGGTGATGATGATATTGATGACCCTCCATCTCCAAAACGGGTGACAGTAACAGAAGTGTTGAAGTACTCTCTAACATGGGTAATGATCCCATTTGTGACAGTCCATGCATGAACCCACGAAACATTCCAATCCTTGCTAAACCCTTCAACAAGGACCATTGATCCAAAGGCGACAACATTGGAGAGGGGGTACTGAAAGATGAAGGAGTTGTTGTTCGGTCTTACTGACGAAGATGAAGATGGTGGTTGGCCAGTGAGTAAGCTCATCAAATGTTGTTGGTGAATTGGTGGACCATGAAACCACCACTCTAGGTCAGGTGCTAGCAAGCGGTGTGCCGTTTCGATGTCTTTGTTGACTAGGGCATCATACAGGGCTACCACAACCCTCTTGTTATGTTCTCCTTCGATCTCCTCCAGGCTTGCTCGCTTGGTTTCCAGTTTTAAAGAACAAAGAGATCGATGTAGTCTTAGGGGAAGAAAGAAAGAGAGGGGTGATTGCGTTTTGCTTTTGTTGTTTTTGGATTTGAGATTTGAACATGGGAGCTTTGGGGGTGGTTTTATGGGGAATGTAAAGAGAACGTGGACTGTACGTGTCATGAGTTCCATGGATGGTGATGAGTCAAAGGACCTACAGGCTACAAAGTCAAGCTTTAGGTTCCATATATAATTTTGAGGCCAATATTTAATTAGTTAAGTACTAATTACATGATAAGTGAGAAAGTTTATTAAGAATGGAAATAATTTCACAAATAATATATGTATTTTAATAAATTAATCCGGTGAGTAAGAAGATTTTGTTTTCTTTCTTAATTTTTTAGATTCAAATCTTAATTAAAATCAAAACTCAAATAAAACTAATAATTAAATTCTTCTAATGGGAAACATATTTTTAAAATCATTTAGAAAAAAGATTTAATTAATCTCTGATTCAAAGATACCTTAAGTACTTTTAATGACAAAAATACATACAGGTATTTTTTTTTTTGAAAAAATCTAATAGGTCTCCACGTAAAAAACAAATCTTTCTTTAAGTTCATTAACATCATGTCTTGTTCCTAAAATTTTTAAAATTATACAAATCCTGAAAATATATATCTGGACTTTATGTATATATCAATCTCTTGTCTAAGTACTCATGATGAACCCTAAACTCAGAGAATATACTTTCTGTCTACGCATAAATTAGTTATCCTTCATCGAAATTCAATCTCAATTTAAATATGGGAGTCCTCCTCAATTTGTTATGTGTCTGTATTCTTAGCCAAATGAATGGACAAGAGAAGTGTTTGTTCGTTATATGTTATACAGTTCGATCAAGGGACCTAAATTAAAGTGCTGCTTGCGGATGGGACTCACTTATTGGCAGTGACCTCTCGATCGAGGACAGAAGTTCAATGCCAAGAGAATATATAATGGAGATCTGCTTAGGCAACTCTTAGGTAGAACATTAGGTAGATGGGGTGGAGAAAGGAAGAGTTGTCTAACATGGTAGAGGGAGAGAGAGCTTTAGCAGAGAAGAGAGAGGTCGAGAGGAGAAGGAGGAAGAAAAAAAAAAGGAGGGAAAAGAGTTTTTTTCCAATTTAATTCGATTATACACGAAAATTGTATCTACATGTTTAGGTGGGTGCATGGCGTCTGTACAACCAACGTATATTATAAAACTGTGTTATTTAAAAAAATAATATTTAAGATATAATAATTTAGGCATATTTTCTAGTCAATATGCTTATATATTCTTTTTTAAATAAAAGAAAAACTACTCTTTGCATACCATAACTTTTTTTTAACTTCCACCGACGTGATGCAAGCACCATTTTTTTCTTTTTAAGAAAAAGACTAGACTTCATACACATTTTCAAACCAAGATTAAGCCAAAAATTAAAAAAAAAAAAAAATTTAATCGGCCCATGAGGCTCAGCCAAAAAGGGCAGTGCCTCTTTCTTTGACAATGAAGGCACAAATGTTTATACATGGACCAGGTGTGGAGCAATTGCTTGTGTGCCATGCATGTATATATTTTTAACACTGATGGAGATTGGTTGGACAACGACGACATTCATGGCCTTCAATATTCAACATTTCTGTGGTTATGAATGCTGCTATAAATGTGTGCCCACTAACCTTGCAAACTTCTCCTCAATTATAAATGTATGATTTTGGTTTGAAAATAACGTAATTGGAGATTTTTGTCTGTAATCTCTTGCAAGTTCTTCAAAAAGGGTAGAGAGTAGTTAAAGAATGGCACCTTTCGGCCATTCTCAGGTCATCACTTTGATATTAATAAGCAAAGTCACTGATCAGCCTGGTTGCATTTGTTCCCCCCCTAGGATTATGACCCCGCCGGCCCTATGATCTTCTTGTAGACTTATGTTGAGTTTATTCGCCGGGTTTGAAAGTGTGTTACGAGTAGAAATTTGTTAAAATTTATTTATTTTTATGTAAAATTATTTATTTTTATATTTTTTATTTTGATGTATGTTAGAGAATAATATAAATCATATCTTAAGATGGTTCTTTGACATGGTATTAGACCTTTGATAATCAAACAGTCACGAGTTCAAATCTCATTATCCTCATTTATTTAATAAAAATTAAGCACAATATAGTATGAATTTGTGCAAGTTTCAAACCTAAAGAACTTTTATTTAAAGGGGTTTGTCACTTGAGATGGTGTTTATTTAATAAAAATTAACAGTGTGAGTTTGTGCAAGTTTCAAGTCTAAAGAAATTTCATTTGAGAGGATGTGTTCTATTGAATTGGGATGATTTTTTGATATAAAAATTAAAATAAAAAAATATTAATTATTTTAATATATTTCTGAACAAAAAATAATTTAAAAAACTACTGCAATCATACTCATGCATCCAAACACCCCATCATTATGGGAACTAATTAAATATGGAGAGCTGCTATAATCTAACAACCAACATATATGATCATATGAGCTTTGCTTTAATTCTAACGAATCAACTTAAGAAAAAAACAAAATTGAAAGATCATTATTTATGCCGACATTTGACGAAGAAATTATCCCATTTGGAGATGGTTTTATTGTAAGAATTCTACTGGGTCGGTATTAATATTGTCATCAATAATTCATCGATCCACCAATAATTGATATAACAATTCCCTGTTCCAGGTCAAAGAAGTAATGTTTAATGGATTGATTTTATATTATGGTAATAAATTGATGAAATTATAATATCTTTTAATGCATTAAACCGACATAAAGAATATAAATATTTATTAATTTTAAATTTTTTGATTTTCAAAACTTATGGCTCAAAACTTAACCTAGATCGACTATGAATAGGATTTTTAAACTATGATTAAAACAATCATTGAACCATATATAGTGCATTGGAGGATTCAGACAAGCAGTAGATTGCATGCATCATGCCATCATCAAGTGATTTCCAGAATTTATCAACCTATGGTGGGCTCTTCTTCTTGTTAAATAAAAGTTCAAAACATTAGGGTTTAGTTTAATTTGTAAAAACTTCACGAGCCAATATGGGCCGAGAGTTAAGTTTGGGCTCTACACTAACAAAAAAAGGCCCAAGCCTTCATAAGCCCAAAACAACCCCAATAATACCTTTCCATAACCTTCCTTGTCTTGAACACAACACAGAAACCTCAAAAAACCCAAAACCTCACACCAAGACAGAACAGAAGCAAAATCCCAAAAACACAGAAATGTTGAGGTTTCTTGCGAGATCCTCACTGAAAAACCCTAAATGGAATCCAAAACCCATCATTGCTATTCCTCAATCACCACTTCACAATCACTTCTCTTCAAAATCAGGCAAATCATCAGCTCCAAAAGGAAACAACAACAAAGCCGACAATCAAAAACCCAAAAAGAACCCAAAAAGATCTGGCCTTGATGATTCAAAAACTGCTGTATCTGACACCAAAGAGACTACTGATGAAAGAGTGCTTCGTGCTCGCCTTCTTGCTCAAGACGAGAAGAACCCTTCACTTAATGCTGGTCCTAATGGGAGACCTTTGTTTACTAATATCAGTTCTCTCTCTCGACTCTCACGCAAAGACACTTGTTCTTACTTCAAATTCGGGTATTTGTTTAGCTGTTAATGTCTTTAGTTAAGTAAATATTGTGGCTTTTTATGTGTTTTTGAATTGGGTGTTGATAATGTTACTGAATTGGGTTCATTTTAATGTAACTTGTAATCGGTTTTTTGTTTTTGTTCTGTTGAATGTGATAGATATGTAAAAATGGAGTCATTATGTGTGTTTATTAGGCTGAATTAGGATTTTGTTTTTGTGTTTTGGGATTTGAAGAGAGAAGGAGCTGAACCAGATGTTGCCAGAGGGATTGCCAATGGGGATGGTTAAGGAGTTTGAGGAATCAATGAGGAGTGCTTTGCTTGTTCGACAAAGTTTTCTGGATCTTCGTGATAATTTTAGACGTATTGTTGATCCTCCTTTGCTCTCTTCTGATGGTAAAGGTATGGTTTTTTGTTACTATAGTTATAATGTTTTGGGTTTGATAAGCCATTGGTAGAATGATATCATTAGTATTTGCTCAATTTTGCATATGTTTAAAGCTAATTGGAGATAGTTTTGATTTTTTAGTGATGTGGGTAATTCTAGTTCTTAGTGTGTAGTGTGTATGTTATTGAAAATATTTTGAGTAGGGCTTCAATGAGTACTGCTATCCCTTATGATTTGACGTGTACAAGTAGGTGTGTGGTTAGGTAATTATCTGTAAAGTTGCAAAGAGATAGCTGCTTTTGTTGTGTATTGATAAGCTTAACGGTGTGAGAGGTCTTGATTGCTGTAAGTTGATGAATTTCTTTTTACAGGTCTGAAAGTTAGAAAGCAAATTGTATTAGATGGTCCTGCTAACTGCGGGAAGAGTATCACGCTTGCAATGCTTGTTCATTGGGCTCGTGAAGAAGGTTGGCTGGTGTTTTATGTTCCCAGAGGACGGGAGTGGACTCATGGTGGATATTTCTATAAAAACCCAATTACTGGTCTTTGGGATACACCTATTCAGGCAGAAAATGCTCTCAAGGTAAGAATTTTTAACATTTATTTTATTAAATGAATGTGATTGAAGAAGTATGAATGGTATGATCTGCTGAACTGCTATTATCTTCGGTAACAAATTGTTGATATCATGACATTAGTTTTGCTTCGAAAATGTAAGAAAAACAGGCAGGTCCATATCTTCTTCATTTTGTTTGCAGTTTATGTAATTGAGTTCCAAAAATCAGTGATTGGCAATCCAAGGTTACTCATGAAGCATGTTTAGGTCCAATCCCCCCTCCTAAAACAGAAAGATAATCCATGATTCTGATTCTCTTTTCTACAAATGATTCTTCAGAATGTGTGAATGTTCTTGCTGTTAACTTTTCTGTTGTTTTCTTCTCCATTTGTCTTGCTATGCTCAGTGTACTGAAAAATTTGTATTTTTCATACTGTTTATTTCTTTGCAGGATTTTGTAAAATACAATGAATCTCTCTTGAAGCAATTGCCATGCCATATATTTGATCCTGTTCCACTTGGAGAGGGTGCTGGAATTGGATTGTTAAAAGGAGTCGATTCAGTTCCAGTGCCTGAAAGCTCGACTTTGTATGACCTGGTTCAAATAGGAATCAAGCAAACACATGCAGCTGTTGGGGTAGTGCTCCGCTTGAGGAAAGAGTTATCACTTGTGAAGGATATTCCTGTCCTCTTTGCTATTGATCAAGTGAGACAGACTCTAGAATCAAATTCCCACATCATTTCATTTAGTTCTTTAAATGAACTAAGTTTAAGAATGCCACCAGAGTCATTCCATAGTTATTGATGTATCTTTTTTTAATTGTTGCTATCACTTTTTCTCCAGTATAATAACTGGTTTACGTTCAGCGAGTATGAGGAACCAGTAACTATGCGCTCATGTCGACCAGTACATGCTAGAGAACTTGCAATGGTCAGTATCAAATGCTCATCTTTGTCAAGTCTTTGATTGGTGTCGTGTTAAGCTCTTCCTGGAAAATTTTCCTGTTTACAATGCTCTTTGATTGGTCAGTATCAAATGCTACTCATCTTTGTCAAGTCCTAAAATTATTCTAATCTCTTTGGGTTGAAATGAGCACATGTATGTTGTGGATGTACCCTTGAAGAGAACTCATATTCTTAGGATGGTGATCATCTTTTTCCATGCAATGAGGATTTGGTCCTTGAGATTTAGTTTTCTTCCACCGTGGACATCTTGCACACACTTTTCTTATTCTTCTGGATAGTTAATTTATTGGAATCAAGGACTGCTGGTTGGAGTTCATTGAACGTCACTCCATAACATTATACATCTCTTGCAGGTAAATGCTTTTAGGTCTATGATGCATAATAGCATGATGGTGGGTGCCTTTTCTCATTCAACAGCAGTTGGAAAGTTGCGCAAGGATTTGCCAGATGTCCCTTTAGATGCTCGTGTTAATTTAACACGATATGGTTTAGATGAAGCAGCTGCTGTTTGCCATTACTACCTTAGGTATGTAGAGGAATGCATATGATTGCCGGGTAGACTATATCAGTGATGAAGCACACTCTCATTCAACTGGCTGGATTCTTATAAATAATGCAGAACTTGCCAAATACTTTCTCCTTGATGCAGTTCTGACTTGGTTTTATTTGTTAACTTTGGCAGGCAAAGATTATTGCCTCGAGAAGCATTCTCAGAGGAGAGCTGGAAGAAGATATATTATTTGTCAAATGGAAATGGAGCAGAAATGAGAGTGCTACTTCCTTTAATGCAGTGACCCATTGAAGATGCTATCCTTGGACAAATTTAAACAGAGTTTGGCACAATTGCCGTTCAATCTTGTGGTCTTTGGTTTCCAAGCCGCATGGCACTTTCTGCATCCTAAAAGTGAGATTAGCAAAATACAGTTCCCTGCGTTTTGAATCCTTTATGTGATGACAGCAGTTAGAGTCGCAAAGTGAGAATTTGGCAATTTTTGCCACAATATTGACTTGCTTGGTTCAGACAACTCTTGCAGCTCAAGCATGTACGGATCAGTTACACATTTTGTAGTTCTGATTGATTGTAGAAGATTGATTTCTTGTGATAACTGATAATAGTTCTCATTTTCCAAGCCAAAATTTTATGGTTCTTTCTTCTAGATTTTAGTTTAATGATGGTTGCAAGTTTATATCGCTACTTGATGGTATGCAATCTGTTGGAAAGTTGCGTAAGTTTAAATCACCGACCTTTTGACCAAGTGGACTAGGTCGCCAGTTGATCTGTTTTTCACCCAGTTTAACATGAAACTTAGCCCAGGTTGTACGTTGGAATTGAGACTTGAGAATTGCGCGCACATGCAAAGAAATAACAAATGCATTCCCGTGAGTATGGAACGATGTACAAATGTAAATTCTCAGTTCAATTGTTACTGTCCATATAAGAAAATTATAATCAAAGATACTATCAAGCAATGACATACAGATCCAGGAAATATGGTTAACAAAATTTACTCCGCCGGGCATAAATCTGGCGAAGCTCGTATATGAGACTGGTCTGCATCAAATCAAACGTGATATTAGAATCCCGATATCAACTTCCCAGTTGGAAAAATGAAGGAACTTCCAAAACGAGATTAAGCTGAATTTAGGCCATAATCCATAGCTGGTGAGCTTTATGTCGACCATAACCAGAAGGAAACCATTTTAACAGGATTAAACAATGATTGCATTCATAAATAGTTGGAAAACGGATGGAATGTAATCAGTTCAATGTAGATGAAAATGCAGAATTAAGTTTTCATGCCAACGTTTGAAGTAGGCAAAGAACAAAGCTAGAAAAGGAAGAAAGCAAAAAACAAACTGAATTTTTTGCAACTATCATTTACAGCAATTATTGATAATGTTCATTGATAATACCTGCGCTACAATGGAATCGCCTCGATAGATCGTGCATGATCTTTGGAAGGGGAAACCTTTCACCTTAAAGTCAGGTTTTGACTCTCAAGAAACCTCTCCGACGAGAAAGACCTCCAGCTCAGTTTTTGCAAGCTTTTTCACAGTCCTTTTCACTCTGAAGATCAAGTTCTTGTCCCTATTATCACCACCCTTGAAACCTTGCCAATAACCTTTCTGCAACCAAGAAATAAATCAAGTTGCTTCTCACAGCCCATGGAAGAATAAGCACACAGAATCTGCAACCAATGACATGAAGCAATAACCTCATCATCTTATATCAAAAAGAGAGACAGAAAAACAAACTTGAGATCTATTGAAAGGATCAGGTTATAACTTAGTCTCTTCGATTCTTGCTGATAATTATATTATCAAGGAGCGAGCAGCTGTTTTTTCGGGTTTCATGGTTTTGAAATCAAACTGGATACAATAATTCTTTTTTTGAAAGAGTTTTACAATTGGAAATCTTAAGAAAAAACCAACGTTCATATGTATTTTAAACATGAAGGACTAATTTATAAGTGTATTTCAAATCTAAGGACAAAACAATGATTAATTTGTAAAACCAAGACATTAGAGATGTGGCTGGCTAGCGCATCAGCTGGCCCTGTCTCCATATTAATTTCATGGCCAGCTAATTGTTGGACCACATCGGCTCAACATCCTTGAACAACTGTATCTACACAAAAAACAGACTGGAATACATTGATCGGAGATGGTGGTTCTGTTTTTAATTTCCGGCCCGACAGCGATCTTCACATGTAAAAGGAATTTAGTTGAAACAAATGAAGAACAATAGTTGACTTAATATCTTTGTACGAAGATTTATTTGCGATTCTATTTTAACGATCGCAGAGAAGAATTTGACGGTCCCTTGAAACCAGCAGGAATTAATAAGCTGGAAGTATTTGTTAGCTGTCTAACTCAATGTCATCGTTGAGAATAATTGAGTGTCGGACTTAATATATGGGCAACTTTTACAATAATTCAATATCTTCATTTAATAAAAAAATTTAAAAATAAATAAAATATATTTGTCAATTATATTTCAATTATAAGATTGACCCACTTAATAAAATACCTCAAATATAAAATAAAGATTGCTCAAGACTTTTCTTATCATTCACACATAAAAAATAAAATAAAAATTATTTCTTAAATATTTTATTTATAATTTTACCCAATAACCCTGTTCATTTTTAACAGGTTATGAGCACATCAAATCATTTTTGACGTCTTGCTAATTTGCAACCTTACAGTATATTATCCTGCTTTCCTTCCCCTGATCAGATACTGGGAGGGTTGTGGTCTAAGTGGTGAGTGGTCTTGCTAGGTGCCATGGATATGGTTCTATCCCTTCCACCCACAAATCATCAGCCATTTGTTCTGAAAATACATGTTAATTTCCCGAGGTCAAATTAGGACTTTTCCACTGATTTGTGCACATGAAATATCCCTTCTTCCTAGGCATGCATGTATTATCTGTCGAGTTCAAGTTCTTGGCTTCTGTACATCACGTTGCTTCTACTCACAGTGAGGCCCTGATTTGTCTCTCAGTTGCGTTGCCTCAGATAGAGGGAATCAATTAATTCAATAATTAAGTTACCTTGGCAAATGGGTTTCAGTTCTCTCTCCCGTGTATACACAGGACAGGCATCCTTTTCTTCCACGTCAAGATTTTTCCACCATTGGTTAATTTGGACTTATGCATGGGCATGTATAGGAATGTTAGTCAATTAAAATATTATTGGTTGTGAGTTTTTCACTGTAGTCCATCTATGATAAAAATATGTTTAGGGTTGAATAATTATTTGAGGGGTAGGATGCTTTAATTACACATTATCATTCTTAATTTGTTTAGGAGCAGCACCATCTTTTTATTATTTTAGCTGGATGCAGAACCCTCATAACAGGCCTTGGATGCACCGTAAGCTTTTCTCCTCATTCAAGAGATTTTGACTTCATACGTTGGCTCAATCACCTTCACTCATGTTTATCGTGAGAGTAATCTCATGGCAGATCACCTGGCTAAACAGGGAGTCCGAAGATCAACTAACTTTGTTGCATGGTTTTGAATCATCCAACTGTTATGTGGGTCCTCTTTGTTTTAGTCCTGATTGTGACTCCTGGTGGAAATGGGATGTTGTTCAGGGGGTTCTTGATGG
Organism: Populus nigra; assembly: GCF_951802175.1. NCBI lineage: Eukaryota > Viridiplantae > Streptophyta > Magnoliopsida > Malpighiales > Salicaceae > Populus > Populus nigra. The sequence goes on from NC_084863.1 coordinate 15,320,606, forward strand.
TATTGCTTTATATAAATTGACTGATCTAGTTTCTCTGTTCTTATGTGTGGAGGCGATGCTGCTCTTCTGCTTGTTAAGATGCTAAAGGTTGATTTCTTGAGAGGCCATGGCCGACTCCAGCAAGAGTACTTAAGGAGTAATCTGGTTAATTTAACTCCATACCATCCTGCATTCTCTGTCATTTCTCTGGAGAATACGAGTAGGCCTAGGGAGGGGTTGATGTTTCCAGTTGTGTGTTGCATTGTCTGATCAAGACGTTAATTTTTTTTTGTTTAATGTAGATGTTCGGGCCAACTTGCGTGTACCTCGATTAATCTCATAAATCCTAAAGTTAACAACCATGTAAATCTTTAATAAACATCATGTATATAAATAACTATGAAACTTGAATATAAAACTATAAAAATAAACAAACCTCTTGAATTTCAACTATCTGCAACTCCAGACGTTAATATTAATTTGGCTAATCAGTAAAGTACGTACGAGGTAGAAGTTTGGTTTTATGGAAGTAGCCCCTGGAATTATTGCTTGGCAACTCTAGTTTGTGTGGCGACAAAGTTGCATCTTTTTGGCTAATCGGTAACTTGGTCTTGTTGCCCATCTCATTTGTTAGATATTCCACTAAACTTGATCTTATTGCAGATTTTGTATTTTGACATTCTCGCCAGCTTCTGCGTTTTAATGCAATACTTTATTTCTTAAAAAATTAAAAATAAATAACAGTATAATTATCATATTATCTTTAAAAAGTAAACAATCATAACTTTTGATTTAGGTATATATAATAATTTTAATTTTATCATGAATAATTGAATTACACTAATACCCTTCCTAAGCAAATTTATTAGCTTTGCCTTGCCTTTGGGGACTTGATTGTCATTTTCTAATAGTTTTTTTTGTTATTGTTATCTAGTACTAGCAACATTTTTATTTTTTTATAATTTTATAAATAGTTAAATTACTTCATTAATCTTGCCATTCCTTATATTTTTTTTTTGAAGTGTTTGACCTTTCATAATTTTTTTATAGTATGAGTTTATTCAATTATTTTCATTTGTATTTATCATTTAAGCCATGAGTTTTTCATGGTTAAATAAAAAGGTTTAGTAAACATAATTAGGTAAATATGTTATCTTTACAGTTTCTTTCTTTGTTATTGTTAACGATTTTTTTTAGTTACATAAATGGTTATTGATTTACTTGGATTTTTTAAATGATACTTTTATTTCTTTCATGTAGAATAATACATTGAAGCAGCCTGCATATCTGTTATTTGTTTTTAAAATTATAACATGCATGCTAAATTCATTATTTTAATTTTTTTAGTTTTTTTTGCTTACAATGTTTTTGGAAAAAAAAATATTATTATTTTATTGTTTATACTTGGCCTATTTATACCATTCTTTTTGTTCTTTTTTTTTTAAATTCTTTTGTAATTTGTTTTTTGATGTTTTTTTTTCTTTACATTTTTTATTTTTGAAAATTTATTCTACACAGACTAAGAAAATGATGTTTCACTTTAGCAATTGCAACATTGTTTTATTTTTCAGCTATGTTAAAAATTAGCTTGAGATCTTATATATTTTTATTAATGCATATGATCTTTATTAAATGTAAGTATTGACTTTATAATTCACAACTATTTTTTTTACTTGATGTAAAAAAATACATTCATAACACTTACACATTAATTCTTTTGCGTTGGAAAAAAATTATTCGACTTGCAGCCAGATAAGTTGAATAGACGTGTTTTTTTTTTTATTTTTTTTTTATAATCATCGAGAGTATATTGAGAAGGCCATAAAGCGAATAGCCAAAGAGAAATACAAGCGATATAAAAAAGAAAAAAGAAAAAAGAAAAAAACTGATCTACTACAGCAAACAACAAGAAGACTACCTAAGATTTCTTATTACACCATAATTTGATGCCATCAGAAGATCTTAAGAGGTCATTTCCTGTATAATTGAAGTTTGAATCTTGAGTATGCAACCAAATAGCAACCCGATGAAGGATAGTGGAGAAACAATCAAACAAGTTTATAGTTCCCTCCTCAAAAACAATTTTGTTCCTCAGCAACCATATACCCCAAATAGTACTACTTGAAATTAATCTCCAAGCTGATCTTTGGAATTTGCCATGAACCATTTCGGGCCACTGCAGAAGCAGCAAGTCAATTGTTCTCGGTAAACAACATTGGATACCCCACCAATCCAAAACTTTCATCCAAACACTCATAGAAAAGTTACAATGTATAAAAAGATGCTCTGAGGTTTTCAAATTTGAGCTGCAAAAGACACATGAAGCTTGTGTGGCAGACAAAACAGTCCGTTGATGGAGAAAAGCTCTTGTACTAACTTTGTCCTGTACTGCCAACCAGAGAAACACCTGAACTTTCGGAGGGGGCCCTTTAATCCAAACATTGGCTTCGAAGACTCTATCAGTCGCAGAGGAGGTATTGTCAATTAGGGTGCAACACGATTTAACTGAGAAGTTGTCATCAGAATTGCATGGCCATATAAGTTTGTCATCTTTTCCTTGACGAATTATCGTTGGCTCCAGCATTGAGAGCAAATGATGATATTGTTGCTCTTCATAAGATAAGAGCTTTCTATGCCAAACCAGATTCCATCGCCATTGATCATTCACCCATTGACCCATCTCATTAACCAAACCATTCCGAAAAGTAGAAATTTGGTAAAGCTTAGGGAAAATGCTACGTAAAGCATTTGATCCTATCCACACGTCAGACCAGAAAAGGATGGAGGATCCATCTCCAATCTTGAATTTAATGTTTTCACACAATACTAAGCCGATGACACTGTTTGGATCCAAGATTGACAAAACGTCTTTCCAAAATGGGGAAATATGACCATGCAATTTTGGGATTCCATTCTCGAAAGTTGGGGAGTAAAGATGGGTTGTTACCTGTTTCCATAATGCATGGTCTGGTAAGCTTAGCCTCCATATCCATTTGAAAAGCATGGATATATTTTTTGACATTAAAGAACCCAACCCGAGACCTCCTTCTTTTCTAGCTTTCACAACAATACGCCACTGCACCTTGCAGATTTTCTTTTGCTTCGCCACTCCAGACCACAAGAATCTTCGTTGAATAGATGTTAGTATATTACAGACACCTTTCGGCATAAGAAAAGAAGATATATAATATACTGGCAATGAACTCAAGACACTTTTGATTAGGCAGATACGTCCTGCCATACTAAGCATACGACCTCTCCACATGCTCAACTTTCATCTGAAATTCTCAATAATAGGCTTCCATGTAGACAATCTTTTAGGATTGGATCCTAAAGGCATGCCTAGATAAGAGCAAGGCAAGAAATCAAATCTGCAAAAGACTGAATATGTCATACTAGCACAAGTATCTTTCCCAACATTTATGCCAATTAAAGAGCTTTTATGGAAGTTAATGTGCAAACCTGAACAAATAGCGAACCACAACAGGATCTTTTTAACTGTTTTGACCATATGAAGATTAGCAGGCATGAAGATCAAAGTGTCGTCTGCATATTGTAGGTGACTGAGGCAAAAGCTGTCTCCAAAAGGGATACCTTTGAAAAGATCATTTGAAGGTGCTCTTTGAAACAAAACAGATAATCCCTCTGCTGCTATTAGAAAAAGGAATGGAGAAAGGGGGTCACCTTGGCGAATCCCACGGCCCATCAAGAATTCCTTAGAAGGAGATCAATTAATCAACACTGATAATTTTGCAGTGGAGATGCAAGTGTTGATCCAATTAATCCATTTTTCACCAAAACCCATATGCCTCATAACTTGCTCTAAATAATCCCTTAGACGTGTTAAAATCTTATTTTTTGTATTTATTAACACAAATAGTTTTCATAGGTTTTTTTTATTTATAATTATAATTTTTTAAAAAATATAAATTTGAAAAGCTTACATATTTATTTTTTGTTTTTTGCCAAAAAACTTTATCCAACCTGTGGCGAAATGGGAGTAACAAAATTAGTTTAATCTAAAAGTGATGGATACCAAATTAACTTTATCTGAATAGGTGGATATTTTTTGAATCCAGTTGATAATGGATAGAGTATGAATATTATTAAACTCAACCCAAAAATACCTGAATCAAACTGAAATATATATTTAAATTATATAACTATATTTTTAGAATATTTAAATTTTTTAATACAATATGATATATATATATATATATATATATATATATATATATATAGACACACACACACACACCTTAATATTGACATAAAATACACACACACACACACACACACACACATATATATATATATATGAATAATATTTATCATTTTATCATTTAATACACACACATGTATACAGATATATATTAACTATTATTTTTTATTGATTAGTAAATACTAATAGATAATGAATACTCATTTAATACTTGAAATTTGATGAAGAATTTATAAATTTGTATTTAATAAATAATAAATAGAGTATGAATATAAAAAATTCAACCATTGTTTGCCATGTACCTGTATAATTTTAAACCAAAACCTAGACTAGGTAGTTATAAGGTTTTTATTTTATTTTAAATAAGCATCTCTCCACTCAAATACGTAACCTAACAGTTATTTCATCTGCACGCAAGTTGGAAGCTCGTATAGCCGAAACTAGTTGAAGCCGTGCTGCGCGGCCGGTTTATTTTTTATTTATATAAAATTATTGAAAAAATTTATAATATAAAAAATATTATTTTTTAATACTAATAATAATTATTTTTTAAATTTATTAATTATTTTATTAATAGTATTAATTATAATAAAAATAATAATATTTCTAACACAAATAATACTATTTTTTATATGAATATTTAGAATTTTAATAAAAATAATGATATTTATAACATAAATAATTATATTAAGAATTTCAAGGATGCTTACAAAACAAATAATAATATTTTTTTATCTCAAAACTTTGACTTATAACAAAAATAATAATATTTATAACACAAATAATAATATTTTTTTATCTCAAAACTTTGACTTATAACAAAAATAATAATATTTATAACACAAATAATAATATTTTTGATATGAACACTTTGAATTATAAGAGAAAAAATAATATTTATAACACACATTATTATATTAACATACATGTGGTTGAGTGTGGACGCGTCGAGACCCAAAGTGAGGGTTGGGTGTGGACACGTCCAGCCCAACCAAATTAGGGTGGGCGTGGCTGCATCCAGACCCAACAGGAGCTTCGGCGTGAACGCGTCCAACCTAACTTGGGGTGTAGGCGTGGACGTGTCCAAACTCAACTTGGGGTTGGTTGTGGACGCGTCCAGACCCAACCACAAGTTGGGCATGGCAGCGTCCGGGCCCAACTAGGGTTGGTCGTAGACTCGTCCAGGCCCAAGCCCAATTTGGGGTGTGGGCGTGGACGCGTCCAGCCCAACTTGAGATTGGGGTGGATACAGCCAGCCCCAACTTGGGGCTTGGGGCTTGGGGCTGGGGGCTGGGGGTGGACGCGTCCATACTTTTAATTATAATAAAAATAAAAATAATTATTTTAATCATAATAAAAATAATAATAATAACAGCAAAAATAATTCTATTTTTAATATTAATACTTTTGATCAAATAACAAATAATAATTATAACACAAATAATACTATTTTTAATATTAATACTTTTAATCATAATAAAAGAAATAAGTATAACACTATTTTTATTTTAAGTAATAATATTATAATAACAATGAAAAGCGGATACTTGACGTTTCGACCCTTCCATAGCAATCAAACCCGAGTGTCATGTGGCTCTTGGAAGTGCTTGGGTGAGCCTAGCTGCGCCCACCCCACATACAAACCCGAGTGCCACGTGGCAATGGGGTGGCTTGGGGAGAGCCAGGACACTTGGGTCATAGTAAAGGACCCGATTATCTGGGGTCCGGTGTTATAACCCAGCTCAATGGGTCTTTCGTGACCCAATTCTATTGGGTCTTGATGAAATATTTTAAATGTTTTAATTTTTATGATAATTAAAAGTATTACTATAAAAAAAATAGTATTATTAGTGTTATAAATATTTTAATTTTTATTATAATTAAAAGTATTACTCTTAAAAATAGTATAATTTGTGTTACAAATATTATTATTTTATTATAATGAATAGTATTTACATTAAAAATATAATTATTTTTATTAAAATTTAAAATATTCATATAAAAATAGTATTATTTTTGCTATAATTATTAATATTTTATTTATAATTAAAAGTATGAATACTAAAAATATTATCATTTATGGTGTCGCACGTCACCCAGCGCGGCAATTCGACGATTTTTCATTTCTTTTGCTGGATTGGTTCTTTGGGAGTCGCCACCTAGTATTTCATTGAGGGTTACTAGGAAACCCGGATTTACTGGTCGTTGTCAAATATTCAAGGGTAAGAGACTGATTGTGGCTAAAAAAGGTATTAGCACCCCTAACGCACCCTACCTGAGATAAGCTACTTTGCAGTTTGATGTGATTTAAAAATTTAAAATATTAATCAAATTTTAAGACTTTAATAAATCAATTATTAAGTCCCAGAAATATATAGAAACATGTTTTCATATTTTTATAGAAAATACAACTTGATTTTATTTATCCTTGAGATATTTAATCATATTCAAATTAAACACTCAATTCTTTTTGTCTTTTTAATTTTTATAATTCAATAACATAAATAAAAAGAAATACAAACACACACATCCCTTTTTACTATTTTCTCACCCATAATTACATGTTTACAAAATAACCAAAAAAAAACAAGAAAATCAAAACACAACAGTATCCAGACATACACAGCAACATTTGAAAATTACAAAAATAGCTTCGGGAACAGTGCTGGAGAATTCTGGGCATCTTCTGTGACTGTGAACAGTGGCGGCGCGTGGGTCCACGCGCCGCCGCGAAAACAGAGGGGGTCTGTAACAGCCTCCTCCCCTCTTCCTTTCTGCACCGACGGTGACCTGCAAACAAGGAAAAAAACGCAAGCAGTTGATTTTAATCCATTTCTGTCCAGACCGTTTCTTGGATTTTTTTCTTTTCTTCTCTTCCGTTTTGGATCTGTTTCTCTACAGATCTGTTCTTTTCTTCTTCTTTCACCTTTTCTGTTTTTGGGTGGCCGACGGTATGTTCAAAGGGCAGTGTGCTTTTGCTGGCGAGAGGGGAGGTCTCTGGAAATGGTTTTGGGGAGAAAGGTTACGAAAATGACAGAGGGGGAAGAGGGCCGATGGAGAGACTAGGGACGGTCTCTCTGGTTTTTTTGGGCAAATGGGTGGCGGCCCTGGAAGAGGAAGGCAAAAAATATTTAGGTTTAGGGTTTATTTTTTGGCTGCCCTCCCCTCTAAAATTTTCTCCCCCCCCGTGCCTGTCAATTTTTTCTCCCCCTTCTGTTTTTACTGTAGACTAGTATTTATAGGCAAAATGTTGCCATATTTTCAAACTAGTCCCTTAACTTTTCTTTTTCTTTTTTTTCTTTTTTTGGTAAATTTCAATTTTTGATATTTTTTGTACTTTTTAAAACGAGTAATATCAAAATCGATTCAATAAAAAAAATTAGTGATTGTAAAATTGACGTGTTAACAGTTGAACGCGTTCCAAATACCTTTAAAAATTTAAATTTTTCTGAGATGACGTCGAAAATGATGCAAATATATCAAAAATCAAAATTTTGGGGTTTTCATTGTTTTTTGCTTTTTTTTTATTTTTCTGAAAATTTATCAAAAATATAGGTCAAAAATTGGGTAACAACATATGGTATAAATAATAGTATTTTTATTATAAGTAATCATATTACAATAACAATAGCAAGTGAACACTTGACGCTTGGGTGACCCTGCTCAAGTGCCACCCTAGCACACCGACTCAAGTTTCTGGTGGCACTTAGGGGTGCTTGGGGTGAGCCAAGCAGCGCCTGCCCACGTGCCAATGGTGGTCGTTTGGGGTGAGGTAGCCCATGCCCGCTCAATGTGGGGCACCTGACACTTGGGTTTGAAGGAGAACCCATTGTCTTGAGTCCGACGTCAGCACCCAAGCTCAATGGGTCCTGCGTGACCCAATTTTATTGGGTCTTGATAAAAGATTTTAAATATTTTATTTTTTATTATAATTAAAAGTATTAATATAAAAAATAGTATTATTTGTGTCATAACTATTTTTATTATAATTTAAAGTATTAATAGTAAAAATAGTATAATTTGTGTTATAAATATTTTAATTTTTCTTATAATTAAAAGTATTATTCTTAAAAATAGTATAATTGGTGTTACAAATATTATTATTTATTATAATGAATAGTATTTGCATTAAAAATATAATTATTTTTACTAAAATTTAAAATATTCATATAAAAAATAGTATTATTTGTGTTATAAATATTATTATTTTATTTATAATTATTAGTTTGAATACTAAAAATATTATCAGTTGTGGTATAATGTTAATATTTTTATTATAAGTAATAGTATTATAATAAAAATAAAAAGTGAAAACCTGGCGCTTGTGCTACCCTAACGTCACATGGTTTTAGGGCTGCCTTAGTCAATCAGGTCTTTCCCAAGACCCAAGCTCCAGGTGATGCTGGGATCTACCCCATGCATTGGAGTGGCCCAAGCGCCAGGTGGCGCTCGGGTCTGCCTCGTGCAAGGGTTGGGCAGCCCAAGTGCCAGGTGTCCTTATATGTATAGTGCCAACGTCAGGTGCTCGCTCCTCATAACTTGCAGCCCCATCAAAACTTATGCTTATCATTTATTTTCCTAACCATCATTTCAATATCAAATACACCAAGTAAAAAAATAACCCCATTTTTTCCCCGCTGCCTTGCAACTCTTTGTATCAAGGGATAAATGTCATTATACTGCTCCAATCAACCATGCTTTATATCTGTATAAACAATAACACGTACACTAAGTCTTTGAGTATATTTTGTAATGTCAACACAGCATTGAAGCCTTGTACTGTTTGTGTAGAAGTTAACTCTCTCATCTGCCTCGGCTTTTCATACAGTTTCCTGGCAATCTTCATAAATGAACTCGTTACTAATGGCAAAGCTACCACTGACCTGATGATGATGGCCTGATGATGATAATCATTAAGGTCCCATCCTATATATATATATATATATATATATTTTACAGTCCTCTGTGTATATATAACTCTCCATATCCTTTTAATTACCCCTCCCGTGCCTCCCTTTAAACAAGAAAATCAGCATGCAGTATGGGCTGCTGAAGATATGCGGTGCCGACTGCATTTTGTTTGCTTCAGGATCTTGTTGACTTTTGTCGCTGCCTTTGTGTCCCTGCATTCAAGTATGGTACTCTGTCTATTACTTGGGCAGGAAAACATCAACATAATTAATTGTTTCCCTAATGGCCACCCAGATGTATTATTAGTTGAAACTGGAATTGTGGGACGTCACGAGAACGGAGGAAAGGGGATTTTTACACGTTTTTGGAGGTGAGATTTTGTTGTGGAGTTTTTTTTTAGAAAATAAATGTTTTTTGGGTGATTTTTTATTATTTAGTTTAAAATTTGTATTTTTTCTGTTTAGTGTTCTTAGATTTTTCTCTTTTTTTTTAGAAAATAATCTGCATTTTCAATATGTTAGACTCTTCTAAGTTTTTCTATTAAAAAAAAAATAACTCTTTTTATTCAATATTATTAGAGTTGTTTAGTTTTATATATATATATATATATATATATATATGTATGTATAAAAGATTATAATAGTTTTTAAGCAAATAGTTGTACAAATTAAAAAATCAAATATTTTATGTATCTCTTTATAGTTATTGTGCTTTTAGGTTTTAAGAATTTTAATTAATAACAAACTCAGTTTTTCTTAGTAGAATTTTATTCTTAATTTCTGACTCCCTCAAATCTGAGTCACAATCTCACAAGTTACTGTCTAGAGCCATCCTGGCAGGCTCGTAAACTCAGTATGTAAGCATGCATCAGAGGTGAGTCTACTGTGTACAATTAAAAGGGCTATAGTAATTCGCTATAATTCATGAATCTTCGTCATTTAAGGCATTGAAAAAAATGAAGCTTGTCACAATCATTGTCAGTGACCTCTCTCCAATAGGATACTTCTAGCATGTTCTTGAACTTGAGGCTATCATCCTGCCATGGATGCTCTCCTTGGATTAATTAATTAATTAAACTCCTGGTTAACTGTAACAAATATCTGGCTTGCAAGTTACTTGCTTCTCTTCTGTTGATGTCAATAGTTTTTCTTGATTGTTTGCACAATTAGTGATGCCAATATGACATAGTTGATGATGCATTGTTTATTTGAAGTATTTTGTGATTGGTATTCTACTTCATGTTTTTTTTTAAAACTATTTTTCATTTAAAATTATATTAAAATATTTTTTTTATTTTTAATATTATAATATTAAAATTATCATAAAATATCAATTGAGGCTAAGGCTAAGGCACACTCGAAATAATTATTAAATTTATGAATTGAGTTGCGTGTGATTACGATCATTCAATATATTGTCGTTTCAATAGATTAAACAAAAACAATTTTCTTGGTTTTTTTTAAAATTGATTTATGTTTTTGCCGATCATCTAAGTTTCCTTTAAATCCATTAAATCAATCAATTCACATCATATTAGTTCTTATATGGTTTGGTTGAAAACTGCCTGACAAAAAGCCAACTAAGTTAAGAATTTTAAGATTCACCTGTTTTTTTTCCAGGTTTAATAGTGTTAAAGAACCAATTTGAATTCAATTGATTAAATTATTAGGTGAGATCCCAAGATATAATTTATATTATTCGTAACACCTGCCTTCAAGTGAAAGCTATTTGGACTTGAAACTTATAAAGTTCTATACTACCTTGTGCTTAATTTTTATTAAATAAATAAGAATAGTGAGATTCGAACTCGTGATTGCTTAATCATCAAGACTCTGATACTATGTCAAAGAATAATATCAACCCAATAGCTTAAGTTATTACGTAAAGTTACAAGATATAATTTATATTATTGTATGACGCTTTACTAAAAAAAATTTCTATTACTGTTAATGTTTTTTTTTTTGTTTTTTTAAACTATTACGATGGACTAATTTATTAATTAATTATAACGTGATCCCTATAAAATTGTTTGTAGATTGAAGGTACTTAATTATAATTTTTTCATCAAAAAAAAAAAAAAACAACCACATGTGGTGTGTGTACATATGGCGTAAACATAATAGATAGATGAACCTTTATTAGGGTAAATTTATGTCATACATTGGAGCATGCATTCTTTTTAAAAAATGAAAAGGAAAGGAAAGGAAAGGAAGGAACCTCCACTTGTTATGGACCCAATATTCTGCGGCAAAAACCAGCCTCCCATAACCCCACACCATCAGCCTCCCATCATCTTCAATTTCAGGCCGTTTGTAATTCGTTTTGAATGGGTGTTTTTAAAAGTTTGATTTTTTTTAAATTAATAATTTTTTTATATTTTTAAATAAATTTTTTTATTAAAAAACAACTGTTATTATACTTTAAAATGTGAAGTTAACACTAAAGCAAAAGTAATGCTTGCAAGAAGAAAAAAAAGGAGCATGACTCTTTCAAACAGAACAAAAAGATATCCTACACACTTGTAAATGGAATACAATTTGCTAAGGTAAAAATCAGGATTCAAAACGTCATTATTATCAACCTCTTATACACCATCAGCTATAGAAAAACTTTTGATACAATGGAGTGTACATGTTGGTAAAAGGTAAATTTCAGCATCAAGCTATCATTATTTTGGCTTAAGGAATTTTGTGGAAGGATTTAATTAGATCTGGCTAGAAATCAATCGATATTCCCTGAAGAGTTGCCGCGTTGGAATTCAGTTTTTGAGCTAGTCTTACTTTATGGTTGAAGATATATATATATATATATATATATATATATATATATATAGTTGATAGAAATCTTGTGTACGCAGGTCTGGACTTGTTCAGAGAACTGCATGGGAGGGATAATAAATTAGAGAAATAAGTAACGATCCTTCTAAGATGATAATGTGTTGTCATTTTTTTCTAGCTTAATTTGACAAGTTTTGATTCAGATTTTCATGCTTTACCTTTCTCTTTTGTATTTCAGATTTTATATATATTGATGGGATTTCTTCGGGCTAGAAATTAATTTCTTTGTACGAAGTCATTTTTTCATTAACCAGCACAATGTTTTTGTCTTCGGGGAAGCCATGCTTGTCCATATATCAGCTTCCCGTTGTTGTCGCCTAGAAATAATTATATCTAGCTCGAAACTTCAATTTCTTACAGGGTGTGTATGTTGTCGGGGGTGTGTGTGTGTGAATCACAATTGTTGTAACCATTTATTAGGGTAAACTTGTGTCATACGTCGGAGCAAGGACTGTTTCAAACGAAGAAAGACCATTTATTAGGGTAAACTGGTGTCATACGTTGCAGCAAGACTGTTTCAAACGAAGAAAGAAAGACCCTCCACTCGTTATGGAAACCCCACACCTTCATCCTCACATCATCTTCATCCTCACATCATCTTCCTGCAGGACGTGACATGTTCTGTGAAGTTCTAAAAAAAAAAGCTAACACTAAAGCAAAAAATTAATGTTTGCGACTGTGCTCACCTATCCTCTCTAGCTATATGCCTCGCTGACACACAAAATATCATTAATGGATAACAATGTGGTTGATGATAACCCACATATTATATGCACAGCCACAAATAAATCCTTTCTTCACTGCTAACATTTCAAAGCAAAATCCTTCACACTCGTTTTGATGTTGGCATTTCAGTGTGTATTTTTTAAAGTGATGCATGATGTTTTTTTTTAAAAAAATATTTTTAATTAAAAATTTATTAAAATGCTTTTTTCAGATTTTTTATTTTTGATATTAGTACATTAATTAAAATCATCAAAAAATACCTGAAAATATATCAATTTAATATTTTTTCATACAAAAAAAAATTTTAAAAACACTTTAAAAACATATTAAACCACGAAAACAAACACTTTTTTAGAACTTAGAAACTAATCTATTCAAACATCCTCCAATTATAGGTGGTTTTTAATATTTCGTACCTCATGAACTTTTTCTTATGATTTTAATTCTTGAACTATAAAATATTTTGAAAGATATTTCTCACATTATATCTTTATAAAATATCAAAAAATATATTGATAAATTCTTTTAAAAAATCAACATCCACCAACATTATGATATAAATATCATATTGATAAAATGATAAAATAAAACAACTACAACAACCTTCAACATACAATTTTTTGATGACTTTCTGATATTTTTCAAAGAAAACATGTAACTTATATGTGAGATTCAATGATTAAATTGGGCTGATTGTAACATTAAAAAGTGTCATTCAAATCGTTTTATAGTTGAAGGACTAAAATAAGAAAAAAAAATTCCAAGAAGTCCAATCAAAGTGGCCTCCAACTTAAGAGGTGTTAATTTGTACGGTTTAGCCGCATTTTACAAAACTCTCACCCCTATAAATGACCTCTTTCGAAGCATTTTAAGTTTAAACCTCTAACTACCATGGCTTCAAAAACCCTTCAATGGTTAAGCCTTGTGGGTATCGTATGGCTTCAGTCTGTAAATGGAACAAACAGCAACTTTCCTGCATACTCCTCCCAACTCAAACAACTCCTCTCTATGTCTCAAGTTCAGCTAAACAACCTTGCTTTTGCCTCAGATGCTGGAAAACTATTTGGTTTCTTTTCTGGCATTGCTTCTCTTTATCTTCCTCTATGGGTAGTCCTCTTGATTGGTTCAACTCTTGGTTTGGCTGGTTACGGTTTGCAATATCTCTTCATAACAAATCAAATTTCCTCCCTTTCTTATGCCCATATTTTCTTGCTCACTGTTTTGGCAGGAAATAGTATCTGTTGGATCAACACAGTTTGCTATGTTGTTACCATCCAGAACTTCCCTTCTGATCGCCAAGTTGCTGTAGGATTAACCACTAGTTATCAAGGATTGAGTGCTAAAATCTACACAGTACTTGTTGACTCCTTCACCTTTTCTCCTGTTAAAAGAGCTAAAGCCTATCTTCTTCTTAGCTCTTTATCACCTTTACTAGTGAGTGTGGTGGCTGCACCATTTGTTAGAGATGTTAATGTTGGAACTAGCACGAACATGAAGGTTGGGTTCGTAGTCATGTTTGTGATAACAATAGCCACAGGAGTCTATGCTGTTGTCAGCAGTTTGGGATCCGTGTCAAGTAGGTTACCTCCATTATGCAATGCCATTGGTATCTTAGTATTCCTGTTAGCCCCACTTGCGATTCCAATGGCAGAGAAGATGAAAGAAAAGTTCTTAAATGGAGAGATGAAGGTGTATATAGAGGAGAATGTCGGTGATCATGTTGAGAGAATAGAGAGTGGGATAAAAGTGGAAGATGATCATACAAGGGAAGGTGAGGTGGGTGTGAAGGAGGAAATTGGGGTGATGTTGATGTTAAAAAGAGTTAACTTTTGGTTGTATTTCTTTGTATATTTGTCTGGTGCAACACTCGGGCTAGTTTATCTGAATAACTTGGGACAAATAGCTGAGTCTCGTGGGTGCTCAGGGACTTCTTCTCTAGTTTCTTTGTCTTCCTCATTCGGGTTCTTTGGCCGACTCATGCCATCTCTCCTGGACTTCTTTTTGTCAAAGTAAATTCAATCTCTGTCCTTGAGTTTTTTTTTTTTTATTACTTTGTCAATTTCTGCAACTCATTAAGATCAAAAGGCATGGGATTTTTAGAAAATGCTTTCTACTATGTTTTTCAATAAACATGATTAGAGCATCCAGGATAAAAGAGATAAATACAGAAAAACTATAATCTAAGATAGAAATTAAAGATAAATATAAAAAGATAGAAATATGTTTATTTAGCATAATCTTTTTAAATAGTTTTGAAATAAATTTCTGTTTTTTAAAATAATAAGTACATGGAACATATTCATTCTGTTCCAGCTATCTTCGTCTTCTCTCTAACATAAATATACTTTCGTTTTATGGTGTTTTCATTCAAAAATACTGTAGAGGGCACCTGCTACCGTTGGTAGTTGTATGCTGACCATAAAATTTGGGCAAAAGAAAAGCATTTTCTGCCTGTGCTTTTCCAAAATCATAAAGGGATTTTGATATTTGCATTTATGATTTACCTAAATTTTATAGATTTATTCAATGCCATATCCCTCCCTTTGGTGCCTGCAAATTAAACAACAATCTCCATCTGTTGAGATAGTAGTTCAGGAAATTAAAGGCTTGATTTCAATTTCTTTTCAGGAGTAGGTACATGATATCAAGACCAGCTTGTATAGGAGTATTGATGGCCCCAATGGCAGGAGCTTTCTTCCTACTTCTCAACACAGCTAATATCTCGCTCTATATCAGCACCGCCATCATAGGTGTTTGTACTGGGGCAATCACTTCCATTTCTGTATCAACAACAACAGAGCTTTTTGGCACTAAGAATTTCAGTGTCAATCATAATGTTGTGGTTGCCAATATCCCTATAGGCTCCTTCCTTTTTGGCTACTCGGCAGCACTTCTTTATCACAGGGAAGGTAATGAAGATGGCAAATGCATGGGGATGGAATGCTATAGGAGCACTTTTATGATATGGGGATCACTTTGTCTTTTTGGCACTTTCCTAGCTTTAGTCCTACATGCTCGCTTGAGAAAACTCCACTCGCATACATAGATTAACAAGAAACTGAAACTTACTATAGGAATTGAGTTCATGTGGATCAAAATTATCATTGAGCACTGCAGTCATGCATGCTTCTTGTAGTGTGATTGATTTGATCCATATGAACTAAAACCGTACTAAATGACAAATTCTTTTGTGAGTGGTCCAAGCTTGTTAAATTGTATTGTAGAAGGAGCACATGCATGTACTGTGAGAATTTATCATGACTTGCTAATAGAAATATACTCATGTACAATTACATACCCTACCCTTGATTCAAACTAGCAACAAAGCAAATGGCTTGATGATTTCTGTCATTTTGATTTTTTTTTATCTATTCATAAATATTATTAAGACATCTGCAAGCACTTATGAGTTTCAATAGCTGATTTTTTATAACTTAAAAACAAAAGATGTCTAATATTGTGATGTTTTTAAAATAGTATTTTTTAAAAGTGTGCAAGCACTTATGTTATTATTTTAACTAAAATTATATAAATTATCAAGGGAGGGTTGTAAAAATAATTTTCTTGCAGGGCCCCAGCCCCTGCTTGCCACCCCCTGTCTCCGCCCCTGTGTGTGTGTGTGTGTGTGTGTGTGTATATATATATATATATATATATATATATACACGAGATGACATGCCTGCGCGCTGCCGCAGGCTTATAAAACAAATGTATTTGATAGTGTTATAATTGTGAACCAGCACTAGATAAGTAATAGAAATTAAAAGCATGATGGAGCAAATATTTCATGACGAAAATAAAAGTTGTGTTGGTGATCCAAAACTTAGAGACTGAACAAAATGATTTGTAGTAATTTACAGTGTTTTGTGAGGAAAGATACAGTGCTTTCGCCACATGATTTAGCTTTTCAGTTAATAAAAAGAAAAAAAAAATTACAAAGCTAAATTCTCTACCAACTTAATATTAAAAAAAAACCAACAAAGATAATTTTGGAAGGAAAAAAACCCATGAGAAAAAACATTGTAGCAATTGACAATGTTTTGTGAGGAAAACTATAACGCTTTTCCCAATAAAATAAAATAAAAAACCATTTAGAGAAATATTGTAGCAATCCACAGTGTTTTGTGAGAAAAACTAAAACTCTTTCCTCATATGATTTAATTTTATTGTAATTATAATTCTTAACCAACTCAATATTTTTAAAAAATCGACAAAGATCATTTTGAAAAAAATCATAAAAAAATCACATGAAAAAACACTGCAACAATTTACAGTGTTTTAAAGAAAAAAATTATAAAGCTAAATTCTTAATCAGCTCAATATTAAAAAAAAAATCGACAGAGACAATTTAAGATAAAAAAAATAACAAAACAAACACCAAAAAAAGAAAAAAAAATCATGTTGGAAACACTGTAGCAATTCACAGTGTTTTGTGATGAAAGCTACAATGCTCCCCACATGATTTAGCCTTATTTGTAATGACTTGTAATTGTAATTCACAAATAACTTAATATTAAAAAAATAAAATTGAAAAGGATAATTTGAAAAAAAATTAAAAAAAAACCACATGGGAAAAAACACTGTAGCAATGAACAGTAATTTTTTAAAAAAAGTTACAGTGCTTTCCTCACATATTGTAACTGTAATTTTTAACCAGCTCAATATTAAAAAATAAAATAAAAAAAAATAATTTTGGAGAAAAAAAAATCATGCGGAGAAACACTGTAGCAATCAACAATGTTTTAAAGAAAAAAATTACAAAACTAAATTCTCAATCAGCTCAATATTAAAAAAAATCGACAAATATAATTTTAAAAAATAAAGAAATAAAATAGAAAAACTAAGTGGAAAAACATCACAGCAATCCATAGTATTTTAAAGAAAAAAATTACAAAGCAAAAATTTTAACCAGGTCAATATTTAAAAGGTAAAATCAACAAAAATAATTTTAAAAAAAATAAATGAAAAAGAAATAAAAAATAAGAAAGTTGAAAAAAAAAGAAAAAGAAAAGAAAAGGAAAAGTAAAAAAAAAGAAAAAAGAAAAGAAACACTGTGAATTACAACAGTAATCCACAGTGTTTTGTGTGTGGGGAAACAGTAAATCCCCCACACGTTTTAGTATATTTGTTAATATATATATATATATATATATATATATATATATATATATATATATATATATATTAGATACTTAGGAATAATTACTAATCCGTTAAATGATCAGTGATATTGGAAAAAGCTAAGCTTGCTTTGCTGCCTAACTATCAAATATCTTATGAACTTGAATCTGAATCTCATATCAGAGGGAGTGTGGGTCCTATACATATCATGAAAGCCACTCAAGAAGTAGGAAAGACGTCCAGTTAACTACTTCAAACTTAGGTACATACAGAGTGATGCAGGAGCCACGATGGATTAGCTCATGCTCGGACTACAATACAAATGGTCGATGAATCGCAGTCAAACCCAAAACTTTTAAATATAATTTTATAAAAAAAATATAATATTTTTAAATTTTATTTTTTATATATTTTTTAAATAAAAATAAATTAACACGCGGTATCACGCGAGTGATATATAACTAGTTTATTCTATATTTTATCATAAGATGTTTGCGTATGCATGACAAACGATGACATCTTTGAAAGACAAATTTCGGTGAGATAATATTGTTCTGACAAGATTGTACTAAAGAGTAAAGATTCTATATATTGGGTATGCTCATACGTACTTGGGGTTTGGGTGTATGGAATTTACACGTCATAAGGACAAGTGCCTGAAAATATTTAAGAGAAAGAGCAAAAAAACAAAATATTGAAATGAATCTAAGGGCCCAATTTCAATATTCTAATTGATTTGCTAACAGTAGAATTTTTATTTTTGTATTTTAAAAGTATTTTTTTAAAAAAATAAATTTTATTTTTAATTTAAATTAATATATTTTTAATATTTTTATTTTGTTTTGATGTGCTTATATCAAAATTAATTTTTTAAAAAATAAAAAAACATATTATTTTCATGTATTTTTAAATTAAAAAACACTTTAAAAAACAATTATTACTATAATTTTAATAATCCTATTAATAAAAGTTTGCATGGAAGATTAATCTATAAGGATTCACTCGCTCTCTAATGTTATCAACATACATTAATGCAGGGACTTGATTGAGCAACATGTGAAACTTTAGGAATGCACTTGTACTCTTTCGGAGAGCAAATTGAGAATTGCTTGATAGTGAAGAGACTAATTTGAGATGTGTCCATGAAAATTAGATAATCGAAGGAGAATTAATTGGACTTCTTAACCATTAAATGTCAGCTCCAGAAAATCTGAAGGGGTGATTAATTCACAGCCGTGAAATATAGACATTAATCATACAGCTCCACCAGCCACCCAAGTAGGCTCCAATCTTATTAAATCCTCGAACCTGTTTAGGCATCTTTCCTTCATGGGTCCAGCGTACTGCTAGCTTGATGGATGTCATTTTGAGCCTCCATAACTTTCCTGGGTTGCTGGCGACCTTGATATCATTCTATCATCACAACTACGTAATGTCTTTTTCTTTCAAGAGTTTTTATATATATATATATATATATATATATATATATATATATATATATATATATATATATATAGGTTAGTTTTTCTTTTCATAGCTAATATCAGTATATATTTGAACCGGTTTCTAGGTTTTTTCCTCCTAGATTTTTTTTTACTTGGTCCCCAAACAAAATTTATTGATTCCATCTCTAACTGTGATGTGTATTGATTAATTAAATATTTATAAATTTATAAATGAAGTAAAACAAATACTGTACCATGAAAATAAACAAAGATAAACACACCTTTCTCGTGAATATTAATACGATGAATTTATGGAAAAAGAAAAAACTACAACCTTGGATTCAATTCCGATATCTATTCGATTTTTCTAAAGTGACTTTTTTGGGTCCCTTTACATGCATGTTTACAGAAATGATTAAGCTATTGAAACTTGGAGCTTCGTCATTAATTTCATGATGAATCTTAAAGATTTGGGCATATCTCTTTTAGTTTATTTCCTTAACATTCATATTTCTATCTTGTCGCTGCATAATCCTCGGCAAATTTTGCAAGTACATGTGTGATTCACTTGTGCTTATCTTTTCACTTTTAAGTGTCCCCCTCACACCACTAGCTACTTGATTGCAGAGATGCCTTTTGCTCTCTTGGATTGAATATCAATACGTCAAGAGAGCTAGCTCAATAGTTAGGAGGGCAACGTCTCCTTTTAGCCTCTCAAGATTCATAATTTAAGCCAAGCTGTAGCTAATACACTTGTATGACTTGTAAGAATGAAAAAAAACCTCGGCTTGATTCAAGATTTTGATCGGTAAATTCATGGATTGACTTGTCGCGTCAGGCTTAATCAGACGAGATTTTAGAACCATGTTTTTAAGTAGCTTTGGATTGGAACAACTCTTGAATAAAGAAAAAAGAAAAAAAAAAGGCAATCCGTCTAGGCATCTCAAGGAGATGCAAGTCGCCCCACTAAACTTGGGGGACTCAAGGTATACTTGCAAATATTCCAGCAGCCCGTTCGCAAATTAAGCTAAAAATATCCACTACAAAGAAGCCCATCTAGCTGAAACAAAACCTTCAGACCTACAAACCCACCTGTGTCCATGACAACCATGCTAACCTTTAAATGATGAATAGGCTATTTTCTCTTAATATTTTTTAATAATTCTAATATGAATGCATTTTCAATTAAATAACACTTTTAAAAAATATTTTACAAACACGAAATTAATTATTTACTCGCCACTAAAGAGTATAGAAAGTTAGCCTAAGAAAATGCATCTACCACGCATTTCAAGCCCACTTCCTCTGCCCTTCGATTTAAGGCAATCCTATAGGTACGAAGTTCACAAGACATACATCCTTTCCCTGTATGGGTGAAGAAAGTGAGTGCATTTTTGTCTTAAATTTTGTCTTTCTCAATTCACATGTTTGCACGACCGTTTCGAACCCATTAAAGAAAACTTCTATATATTTATATATATATATAAAAGGAATTTATGGTTCTATTCTATTAACTTAGTTCTTGTTGTCTTTCACATACATTTGCATGTGAATATTTTTTACCTAATACAACTCACGTGAGCTTGTTAGCTACTTCTAATAATAATAATAATAATAATAAGAGTAATTTCCACATACAATTAACCTACAAACTAAATAGTCATCCTTCTGAGAGTCTGGCTGCTTTTTCTTGAAATAATTAAGGTTGTTTTTTTGTCTCGTATTAGTCACCACTCTTGTATTCATTTTTTTTTTGAGCTGATCTTGCCCTGTTTATTATCAAAAAAAAAAAAAAAACTAAACAATCCTATGTATTTCTATGGAAAATTGGCGGTAAAAGTAGACTTTAACTATAAAATATTTTGTCGATGATTCTATCAATATTAAAAATTATTAATGGAATAAAATCACCAACAGTTGAGTTTTTTATTATTATATTTTATTAGTAATTCTATCAATAATTTATAATAGAACAGAACTGTCTCTTAATATCAATGAAATATTCTGTTCACATTCTTTAATTTTCTGTAGGGTAAGCATAAAGTTCTTTATGTGTAAACAAAGAATTAATAAAAAAAAAAAGTTGGAAAAGCAATGAAAATTGGAAGTATGAATGACTAACTTCCAAAAGAGTGGCTTACATTACATGTGTGTTTTGAAAATGTAATGGGAATAATAACTCCAAATCTTCTTTGGAATTCAGAGAGCAAGTTGTCCGTCTAATTAATTATTTAATATAAGAATGAATGCCATAAAATAATATTATGGAATGTCACGAGAGCAACATATACATATTTGAAACCAGAAGAACCTAATCAAATGGCATCCTTAAACAAATGTTGGCACTAAACAACATTATATATATTTTCTAGAAAAGCATCTGATAATGTAGAGATTATGTCGACACATGTTTGTTTTACTATATATACAAGTTATCATATTCATAAGAATAAAAAAAATAAATCTTTTTTTTTTTACCAGAATAAGAAAATATTAAGCTAATTTCTTTAGATATGTGCATTGATTGCTGACAGTATATAGTTGTTTAATTTATATATAAAACAGTAATATGTGCCTCTCAATTCTTGATTATTATTTGAAAATTATTTATGTATGAAGCAATCTTCTAGGTAAGGGAGCAATAATTCCAAAAAATGCCAGCTGAACAACACTATCTGCTTCTCTTGGCACAGTTCAAACTGTATATCCCTAGATGTTTCCAGGTACAGTCTGATTTAAAGCTCCTCCTCTGCTATTATTGTACTTCTTCACATTGGTATAATTATTTCAGTGTGATAAGGATCACATCACCTCAATGTGCATATAATTCAAAAAGCTGTATAGGTTATTTTGGTGAAAAACGAAATGACAGGATGAAATTTTCTCTCTTTTATATTATATAAGAGAAACGAAATGGGCACCATATGTATCCCATCAATGGAATTCTTAGTTGTTGATATTATTTGATACGAATATGTATGATTGATAGTGGGAAATTAATGTCGGGATGTAATTTCACTTTAATCCATCTGGGAATTATTATATATTTGAATTTTTATGAAATTAAAATTTAGTTATTTTAAAAAATAAATGGTGTGTTATTCATAATTAGAGTATGGAAATTCTGAAAATCAGCAGTGGCTTGCCCTTCAATGGACAATCTAGCATTCATTTCAATTTTACTAACATATTCTATCCTGTTGAGAAATGATTTGATTAAAGAAAAGAAAACAAATCTAAAGATTTAACTATTAGCTAGACGTAATATATATTATGTGTATATATATGGGGCAAATCAAGATTAACCCTGGAGGTTAATTGAGATATAAAACTCCAAAATTGGATGAGCAAGACCATATATATATATAAAACCCTAAAAAAAGTAAAGGGTTAAGTGTGCAAGGGACAAATTGGGAGCAGGGCTAAACGCGTCTGGATTATATTGTTTGGTTGTGATGATTAATGGGCACTCATGTGAATTGATGAAGTCCTGATTTGTCCATGCTTGAATGCTGACAAAGCTCTAAAGCAAACCCAGCTGCCAGTTGACACATGACCTACCAATGGATGTCCCAAACAAAATCATACAAAAAAAACTATGCTAAAATTGATGCTTCAGATTGTATCAATTATTCAGTTTCTTTAACTGTTGAAAAGATGGATGCAAGGGAAGGATAATCAAATAATTGATATCACATAAAGAAGTTGTGTTGCTCAGGATGAACATGCAAGTGTCAAGAAACTAATTAAGAGCTAGGGTTCGACTATAAATTAATCCGAACACATACATGCATGAGAAATCTCTCTCCAACAGTCCAGACTAATGATGTGAAATTACAAGCTAATTAATTTGAAGATGATATCAAATGTGTGTGTGATTAACTATATAAAAATGGTTATGTATGCATGGCATGTAGCTAAGGGACTCGCATCATATCCTCCAAAATATTTGGAAGAAAGTGAGTTATGAATTTAATTTCTCAAAATCCCCCTTAAGCTATGAAGTCCCGTTTTCCTCTCCATTTCTAGTAATTTTATAGTGCTTAATTACAGTTCTGAATATTTACAATACATATGAGAGATAAATACATACAAAGAGAAGATAAAATTTTTTAATTTTTTTAAAATAATATTTTTTAATAAGAAAAAAATTTCTTATTATTTTTTGGTGGGATCAAATATAATTTTATTTTCCCTTTGTGTATATCTCGGTTCTATACTACAAGTATTCAATAATCATTGCGTGAATTTATGAATATTGAAGCAAGGCAACAAGCTAGGGCACACTTCTTTCTTCTTTCTTTTTCTTCTTCTTCTTCTTCTTCTTCTTGTTTTTTTTTTTTTTTTTTGTGTGGTGGATGCACCTGATCTTAACTGCGTATGCATCATGTCGTAGCCCTTCTTGATCATCCAATAAATGCTTTCTCTTGAAGTAAAATAAGTGATTAAGTTCCTTCAAAATTAATTTGATGAAACTTACACAGATCTGGGAGAAAATGGTACCGTAAATAAAGGATTAAGTTTTGAGAATAATTCAGGAGGTCAGGCTCCTTAATTATTAGAACATTGAGAAACATTGTGGAGACAATATTGGCGAAAGATCAAGTACATCAATGATGTGAATCTTCATTTTGGTCTTGGGATTCAATCAATGCATCATTCCTCATCTACAGACTATGTTTTGACCCACAGAGGTACAATATGCTCTCTTTTCTCCTTTATTTTTGAACATTAGAGAAGACATTAATTTCCCCTGTAGCTAGTCATGCACATACTAGAGTAAATTAAATTGGTTAAAAAAACCCCTAATCATTTAAACAAAAAAAATCATATAATAATATTAATATAAGCTAATTGAGTATTGAAAATCACTGAAAACACATACCTATTTGCACTCTTCACTTTAACAGTAATATAATGATGTTTTTGTCTTTTAAATCAAAACATATTAAATTGGTTATTAGGGATATTGAGATCTTTTTGTATAATGCATTAGTCATTAGCAAATTTGACTGAGAACAAGTAAGTATTTTTTTTTTCATCTTAAAAGCATAATGAAATGATCAAAATATCCTTAAAAATAAAAATGATAAAATTGGCATCCAAGGAATTTTTAGTGTTTTAACAATGGTTTTTTGTTGTTGAGAGGAAATTTGATATTTGATTAAATATAAAAATAAAAAAAATAAAAAACACAATTAAACAATCAAAATATCCTTGGAAGCAAAAATAATAATTAAAAGTGAATATTTTTAATTAAAACAATCAAAATGTGTTTACTTCAAGGGGCTTTTTTGTATTTTCACAATTATTTTTGTTATCATCAAGCCAGCTGAGGGACATTTTGGTTTTTTTTATAAATATAAAAAAAATAATGAATAGAGCTGCTTAGCACACTCTAATGTATGGGAGGCGTCTACTCTCTTTGACTAGCAATTACAACACCTCCTTACAACCAAAATTAATAGCTTTTTTGTCATGTCATTGAAAATGACACTAAGTCCTTTTTTTTTTGGGTGGTGTGTGCAGTCAGTGGTGACATGGTTTGTCACTAGCGAAACTTTTTTCCTCTCTCCTCCCCTCGAAACTCACGCTGACAATGTAAAATTTTAAAAGTATCCTCTAATTTATGAGGATTTCCACTTTGGTCCATATTTTTTTTATTTTTAATTTTTTTTCATAGCCTTTTTGTAAAACTATGCTTCCTTTCAATTTTACCCTTTAATCCCAATTTATGATATATATGTTTTTTTTTTCAATTTGGTCATCATTCTTTTTATTGGTTTTTTTCCTTTAGTTAAATTGATTTTTCTTCTCAATTTCACCCTTCAATCAAAAATTTATTTGTGTTTCTTATTTCAAATTTAATCCATATTCTTTTGAATTTTTTTATCCTTTTGTTAAAAAATTGTTTTTTCTTTTCAATTTACCCTTCAATCAAATATTAAAATTTATTTTATATTTTAATTTTTATCCTTATTCATTTAATTGATATTTTTGGTTTTTAATCCTTTTGTATAATTGAAATTATTTTTTTTAATTTTATCTTTCAATATTTGATTGATTGGGAATTAAATTTCATGGTTTTTCAAGATGAGGTACTTTCAGTCTAATGACCTGGGTCATAGGTTTGAAAAGTTAATATAGGTTGATATTTTTTTAAAAAAAAAATATTGTGTTTTTTTTCATTTTCTTTCCTATCAGTTATCTTAATTCCATGCTTTGGATCACGAGTTTGGCGAGAATGACCCTATTGGCTCAGCCTTGATTATTAGGGTTACATTTTTGTCATGCTAACTTGGGTTGACTCGACCCTCTTTTTTAAGGTCCTTTTTTTCACCCAATTTTATCCTTATGTATTTAATGGGATGAGAATTGATCTACATCATTTATCTCTTTTTGGAAAAAATTGTTTTCCAAGGTTATCGTGAGTATTTTTTTTATTTGATCCATCTGATGTCGTTATCAATTTTTTATCATCTAATTAAAATAAACCAACTTATTTAACTCTCATAAAATTGACAAATACAAATGGAAACACCAAAAAAAAATATTTCATCTGTATATTACAATGAATTTTTTTGACTAAATATGCCTTTACAGTAGCCATCAATAAACACCAATAAAAATATTTCTTCGATATATATCAAGGGAATTACAGTGGAAAAAGAAGGAATGGAAAAAAAAAATATACGATGACATATTATTTTTACAGACAGAATTATCGATGATTTAAACTCGTCGATTAAATCCATCGATAAACCTATCTGTACTATTTAATTTATGACCTGACAAATGACCCCCACCCATTTCTTCTTCGTTCTCCATTTTTTCTTTACAACAAACACCACAAACCCTCTCTAATTTTATCACAAATAACCTCTCACTATAGATCCAGTCATCTCAACACTTAGTTTGTAAGCATCCTTATTCTGATTCAAATTTTATTGAAGATTCCTTACTTTAAATAAGCAAAATTATCCATTTTTTGTTTTCTTATTTTATAGTTTTATTCCATAAAAATTCGTTGTACGAATATATAATTTGTACATGTTAGGGTTTGTTTGAGATTTTATGAAATTGTATTTGTTTGTAAACTGATGAAATTTAATTTGAATTTTTGACTTAGGAGTTTTGTGGTGAAATAAATAATGGTTTATTTAACAAATCTGTATTATATTTTGTTAATTTTATTGTTGAGTTGAGATTTTTAGTAAATAAATAGAAATTAAAATTTACGAAGATAAGTGATAATGAATTAGTTGTACTCTTAAAATAGTTTGATTTAGTTTGAGTTAAACCAATATTATGTTATATATTTAATTTACATAATTAATTAATATATGGTGTCATCAATATTCTATATATGTTCGATATAAGTAATGGATTATCGTCATAGATGTATCGAGATTCACCTGAAGGGTTGCGTAGGATGAATTATTGTAAAGGGGTTCATGATTTTATTAATTATGCATTATCTAATCTAAGAAATATTAGTGAAGACAATATTAGTTGTCTATGTAAGAGGTGTAAAAATAAAAAGTTTCTCGATGTAGATGTTGTAACGATGCATATTCTATAAAAAAAGGTTTATAGAGAGATACATGCAGTAGTTTGCGCATGGAGAACCACATGTTCCTCGCCAAACCATGGTACAAAGGATGGTTGGGTCAATTTCTAGTTTTAACAACGTGCATGAAGTTGTAGACGAAAATAGTAATGCTTATAGGAATGGGGTTATGGATGTGATGAGAAAGAATTAGGGTTATGTCAGTCAATGTCCAATAGTAGACAAAGAGCATAATGCAAACACAACTATATTTTTTTTTATCTTTTGAAAAACTGATGAACTATTATGGAATAGATGCACAAATCACATGTTCCTCGCCAAACCATGGTACAAAGGATGGTTGGGTCAATTTCTAGTTTTAACAACGTGCATGAAGTTGTAGACGAAAATAGTAATGCTTATAGGAATGGGGTTATGGATGTGATGAGAAAGAATTAGGGTTATGTCAGTCAATGTCCAATAGTAGACAAAGAGCATAATGCAAACACAACTATATTTTTTTTTATCTTTTGAAAAACTGATGAACTATTATGGAATAGATGCACAAATCACAGTAAATTATCTGTCATTGCACAAGTATTCACTATAAATTCAGATCATAGGTTGAGGGAGTCTGATTACAATATAATTGTTAAATTGGTGAAAAACATTTTACCTGAATCAAATAGGCTAAAATAGAACTTTTATTTTATTAAATCCATGATGAAACCCCTTGGCTTGGGATACCATAAATTAAGATGTGTCCAAACTTCTGCGTGTTATATTACCTTGAAAATGCAGAGTTGACCCAGTGTAGGATATGTGAGCATACTTGTTATAAACCCAGAACTGACAGGAAAATGACTCTTGTCACATATAGAAAAATTAGGAACTTTTTAATCACACCTAAACTACAAAGGTTATTCATGTCACCAAAGACTGCTGAGCACATGATGTGACAGATGGAGTGATGGTGCACCATTTTGATGGTGAAGCTTGAAAATATTTTAATAGGGTGCATCCTCAGTTTTTAGTGGAATCAAGGAACACGCTTCTTGGGTTATGTATAGATAGATCCAATCTATTTGAGTCATTTTCTGCTCCTTATTTTTGTTAGACAGTGATACTCTCATGGTTTACAACTTGTCATCAGAGATGTGTATGAAGTCGGGGTTGATGTTTTTATCTACGGGTTGGAATATAAATGTCTGTCTTCGTCTATTATTTAATGAGTTAGCCAGTACAAAAAGATGTGAGAGTATGCAAGAAATGATGAAATTGAATTATGTGAAAGTATCTTCGACATGATTCGATCGACTTGGTCAATCTAAAAGTAACTTAGCTAACTAGTAAAAAAAAAAGTTTAAGGATGAAATTGAGAGGGAAAAAGGATGAGATTGACAAAACAAAAAATCTTCTGACCTCACTCCTTATCTAACTCAAGTTTAAAATTAAACCATGCAGGAGCTAGCTCGACATGACCCTACTCACTTGCCAGGTCCAAAAGTAAGCTAGACAACTATTAAAAAAATATGAGGATAAAATTGAGAAAAAAATTAAAAAATTAAAAAGAAAAGAGAAATGAGAAATGAAAAGGGAAAAGGGAAAAAAAAGAAGAAAAAGCTTACCTACTTTTATTGTTCATATGAACAATATAACATATGCATTGCATCTTTTTAGTACAAAGAAGAACTTGTTTAATTCTCCATGCTATGTTGTGGGATGGATCATTTTCGTAACACACAAAAAAGGTGTAGGTGTTGTTATTGGTTTTTTTTACCATCAAGAAAAAAGTTTATACATGCATTCAATAAAATAAATTGAGAATTATCTGTCAATAAATAATAACAGTTTTTTTATTCCAAAGTTTATATATACATGCATTCAATAAAATAAATTAAGAATTATATTTGGGTCACTAAAGTTTTAATAGGTTTGAATCAATAAAATTAAATTTTATTTTTTCAAATTGAGCATTAAGTCAATGTCAAAACTTATTTTTTACATCGTCAGAGCCTTGTATAAAGCCATCTGAAATAAAATATCAAACTCAATTTTAAGTCAACTTAATGTGAAAGTATTAAATTGAAAATAAAAAAAGTCAAGTGACAAAGAAAAATTATAGAGAAAAAAAGAAAAAGAAAACAATGTTGGTAACTATTGCAATTCATATTGAATTTGTCTTTCTTTTATGTTGCGCTTTGATCTTCTTTTTTTTAATATTTCTTTTATTTCATACTGTCTCGTGTGTTCATGATTTCAAACATCATTTCATAGTTTACTGAGTGTTAATTTTGTTAAACCGAGCTACAATTTAAATAAAAAGCAAAAGGAATCAACTAAAAAAGAATGAGAATAAAAAAAAAAAGTTTAAGGTGGTTTACTATTCATAATCTAAACATCATTTCATGATTGAGATATCGTAAGTTTTGCAAAACTGAACTATAATTGTTAAATGAAAAAAAAAAAACATCAATAAATTTGAGGTAGTTCACTATTGTTATATATGAACAATGTCTCCACCTAAATTTTTTTGATGTTTTTGTTAATAAAATAAAAAATCTTTTGATGTTACCATTTGGAGAAATAAAGGCATGTGTGGATTTCGAAGCCTTGATTTCAATTCAAGCTAAAAGTTTCATAGAAATTTGGAATGATAGGAAGGTAGCCAGGAGTGGAGACAGATCAGAGAGAATTATCCTTCCCGTGAGGAAAACTTGGAGGCATTCAGAAAACACAACTGGAACATGCTTTTGCTACTTTCGATGGTGTTCGATCACGAATAGATTCCTACCTCTCACGTTAACCCCACCATCACCACTCAAAATCTTTCTCTATAGTATATAGTTTATCTATGTATGCCATCAAATCACTCCATGCAAAACATCTCTTCCGGTGATTTCTTGCTCTATATACATATATATATCACCATAATTGTAAAATTTAATAGGGTGGGATGGGACAATTTGATGACGTATTGTTTCTGAACTTAACGTTATGTATATATGACCTATTAATTCTTAAATTGATTTGGGCTAAGTTTTATATTAAAAAAAATACAAAAATGATATTATTTTAATATTATAATAAGGTTTTTTAAAATAATCAAGACCGGAGTTGGGTATTATTTCAGCCTATGATACCTAAAATTATTGTAGTGTTAGAACAAATCAAGCAAGTTAGTAAAAAAAAACTTCAAGATTACAATTTGGAATCGCACAATTATTTATAACAACAAAACTTCGTTTTCTTTCCTATTTAAGCTACCAGTCAGCCACACAAACTTGGGAGAAAGTGGGAGTGAGAAAGAGAAGTCATGGTTTCTAGGGAGCCAAAAAGGGCAGCCAAGCAAAAGAAGCTGCAACTTCTTCGTTCCATCACCAACTCTCATGCGGTAGTGTATATATATACTCTCAATATCGTTAACTAAAACAACTTCTCCTTGGCTTGCTTGCATGCATGTCCTTTATCTTGGTCAAAAGAAAAATTTACAATCATCATCATCATTCTCTTCTTCTCAAATTCTGTCAAAAGCTTAAAGTTCATCATCACCATTCTCTTCTTCTTCTTCTTCTCGATTTCTGTTTTTTTCTTATGGTTATTATGATAGTAGTAGTATAATACTATTTTGATCTAATATATGTTTTATCAAAGATTTGATGAAGAATATAGTATGCTATTGGTTACTATAGTTAGGCTCTTAATTAATTTTCTTGCTATCAAATGGGTTCTAAATTAAATATATCATTTATTAATCATCCATGTTGTTACCTGAGCAGCACGACAAAGCCTCTATCATATTAGATGCATCAAATTACATAAAGGACTTAAAGCAAAGGGTAGAAAAATTGAATCAAGACGTTGCTACTGCTGCAAGCTTTACTAGCCAGAATTTCCCCACGGTATGGTATTGAATTCTTCACCAATATATACTCCTGTATGAAGAAAATTGTTTGCGTGAAATGGGTTTCTCTGTGATCTTAACTTGGTTTTTTTTTTCTTCTCTTTTAACATTATCAGATTAGAGTAGAAGAACAAGAGAATGATTTTCTGATTAAGGTATTCACCGCAAGGAATTGCCAAGGATTGCTTGTATTCATATTGGAAGCTTTTGAAGAGCTCGGCCTTGAGGTGCTCCAAGCTAGGGTTTCTACTTCGGACAGTTTCCTTTTAGAAGCTATCGCTACAAGAGTAAGAAGACAAGTATAGATTTTATTTGCTACATATCCTTATGCACAAACATATAATCCATGCCCTAGCTAGCTATTTCTCTTACACACGAGCATGCACAAACACACATAGATTGCACGTAAAGTTTCTTATGTGTAGCTAATGAACCTGTAGGTCTCGGATTCGAGCCTCTCCTTTGAAACCATAAAAAGTTTCTCTTG
Source organism: Populus nigra (assembly GCF_951802175.1). NCBI lineage: Eukaryota > Viridiplantae > Streptophyta > Magnoliopsida > Malpighiales > Salicaceae > Populus > Populus nigra. Next base: position 15,351,787 of record NC_084863.1, read on the forward strand.
TGTAAAAGATTTATTAGTTCAAGAAGCCAATGATCACTAATATATTTGTTGATGTCACAGGAGAATAAAGAAGCTGATGACCATATCGATGCTCAAGTGGTAAAACAAGTAGTGTTGCAAGGGATACAAAAATGGATTGAAGTTAGTGAGCAAGAATGAAGCAAAGCAGTTGCTAGCTAGCTAGTAGCCAAGCAAGCATTGGTTGCTTCTTTCATCTCTTATCATCACATGTGAATCGATGATTTTTGATATGCGGCAGAGAAAATCCAAAAGCTGGACCTGCAATATCGATCATATAAATGTGCATCATGTGAAACAATCTGTTTTTATGTACAATGAGAAACAAATGGCAACAAAATGTTTTGATTCCTTCACTCTTTTTTTTCTTTCTTTTATTTGGCATTTCTCCTTCACGAAGTGATCATCAAAGTTCTATATGAGTGACTTGTGATGTAATTTCAAGGCAATAAGGACATTTACTCACACTATTAGAATTTTTAGATTTATCGATGAGATTTTTTGTCAACATTTATACTCACAATTTGTCAACAAAAAATTTACTGGCATGATCATCGATGGAAATAATCCGTTAGAAACACTCTCGTCAATAATTTGTAGTTTAACGGTAATGAAGTATGTCAGTAATAATTTTACAGATGGATTTATTGACGGACAAAACGCACCAAAAAAAACTTTACGCGATTCATTCTATCGATACTTCCATCGCTAAATATAACATATCACTGATAGAAAAACCGTGCATCATTCCATCAGTGATTTTTTTTGCTCATCGATAAATTTGACATATAACCATCAAACAAACCGTTTTTTATTCTGTTGGTGAGTAAATAGTGGCATTTACAGTAATTATTTTTCAACTCTCTGAAATATATCGATGGATTATGTCTGTGGTAATCCTATCAATAATAATTTTAAAATATTTTTTTTAAAATATATTAAACATAAACATAAAAAATTAAAAAAATTAAATTAATATAAAATTCAAATATTTATTACAAATTTAAATATTTATAAGTTCAAATGCAATTAATTTAGAATAGAGGCGCTGAAGCTCTCTTTCTTTCGTATATTTTTTTGGTTTTTTTTTGCGTCTTGTACCAAAAATTATGCAATCTATATGGAACAAATGAATTATTTGTTGGTAAATGAATAATAAAATGATTAAAATTTTTCTCTTGATTTTAATCTTAACATGTTGAAGCGTGATTCTCCTAAACCCTTTTTGCAATAGTATTGTTAGCTCTATCACATTCAAAAATTTCATTAATAAGTTAATAAACTAACCAAATTAACATAATAAAAAATTATTTAAGTTAATATTAACATTAATAAAAACACGAACTCTGACCTTATATACATCTCCGGTGACAAGTTATAAATCATGAGAGTATCACTGGCCAACAAGAATAACGAGCAAAAAATAATCTGAATGGATTGCATCCGTCTATAGATTACCCAAGATGTACGTTCCTTGATTCCACTGGAAACTGAGGATGCACCCTATTAAAATATTTTCAAGCTTCACCATCTGAAGGGTGCACCATCACTTCATCCAGCACATCATGTAAATGATGTCATGTCATGTGCTCAATAGTCTTTGGTAATATGAATAGCATTTGCAGTCTAGGTGTGATTGAAAAGTATCTAATTTTTCTATGTGCGACAACAGTCATTCCCCTACCAGTTCTGTGTTTATAACGAGTGTGCCCACATGTTCTGCACTCGATCAAGTCTATATTTTCAAGGTAGTACAATATGTATAAGTTTGGACACATGTTAATTTTCTAGTATCCTTTGCCAAGGGGTTTTATCATGGATTTAGCAGCATAAAAGTTCTCTTTCAGCCTATTCCCTTTAGATAAAATGTTTTTCGCTTATTCGACAATTCTTTTGTAATTGGCCTCACCCAACCTATGATTTAACTTGATGGTGAACACTTGTGCAATAGGCGATAATTTACTTTGATTTATACACCCATCCCATAATGGTACGTCGGAGTCTTTCAAAAGATATAAAAAAAAACCTGGTTGTGTCTGCATTAGGTTCTTCATCTATTATTGGACATTGACCGGTATAATCCTGATTCATTCTCATCGTATCTATAATCATATTCTGATAAAGATTATTATTGTCATCTACAACTTAATGCACGTTGTTACAACTAGAAGTTGACCCAACTATCTTTTCTACCATGATCTCATGAGGAACATACGGTTCTCGGTGAGCAAACCAACACATATATCTCTCCAAGAACCCTTTTTGCAAAACATAATTTTATAAAATCTCAAACAAACCCTAACATGTACAAATCATACATTTATACAATAAATTTCTATGAAAAAAGCTATAAAACAAGTAAACACCCAAATAAAATACATATACTACAAAAATATACAATAAAATTAACATTTTAAAATTGAGTTCAAATAAAAGATGGATAGTTTTGCTTCCTTGAAGTGGGGAATCCTCAATAAAATTTGAATCAGAATAGGGAGCTAATAAACTGTGTGTCGGGGTGGCTAGATTTGTAGTGGGAGGTTGATTTATGATACAATTTGGGGGTTGTGGTGTTTGTTGCAGAGTAAAATGGAGAGAGAGAGAGAGAGAGAGAGAGAGAGAGAGAGAGATAGAGAGAGAAGGGTTGTTTATTAGGTCATAAATTAAATATTACAGATGGATTTACCGATGAATTTAAATCCATCGATAATTATGTCTGTAAAAATGACACGTCAGTGTACATTTTAATATTTTTTTCATTCTTTCTTTTCTCACTGTAATTCCCTCAGTATATACCAAGAAAATATTTTCATCGGTGTTTATTGATGGCTACTATAAGGGCATATTAAATTAGAAAAATTCACCATAATTTACTGATAAAATATTTTTGTTGGTGTGTCTGTTTGTATTTGTTAATTTTCTAGTAGTGTCTCTTTGTGTAAATCCATCTCTAGCTAGCACTCTTTTCTAATTCATGAATGGATCATGCTTCCTCTTACAATTATAAAGGAAAAACATTTGGGTTGATTGTGTCAAGGGATGAAATTTCTGAGATTATTATTATTTGATACGTATTAAAGCTAGACTATAACTAGAAAATTTATTTGAGAAAAAAATTGATGGAAGTTTTTTCAAAACAAAAATAATAAAAGAGGACGGTTGAATTTTTTTTTTTTTTAGGATGTGTACTAGAGGACCTAATTGAAGAAGGGAATGTACAAGTGGGTTTCACTTGTACTTTAACTAAGAGAATTATAAGCATCCACCTATCACAAGGAAGAAATACTACTAGAATTTTATGTTTTACCAATAGTATATTCTGTTGATAGTTAGAAACAGACTCTGTTGATACTACTTTAATCGACAGGCTCATAAACAATTATTGTTCGTCGAAAAATTTATCGTCGGTGATTTATGTTATGTCAGTAAGTTCATCGATAATATAATTATTGATGGATTTACAAAGCACGTTAAACAAAAAAAATTATCTATTTTATTCTGTTGATTTATTTCTTGGTGGCAATCTACTGATAAAAAATTTCTGTTAGGATTTTCATTTATATTTATTAATTTTATGGTAGAAATCAACATAATCATAACAATTGAGGGCAATATGTATTCAATTAGGAGGTAAAGACCTACCCAATAGCTAAACTGTATGTTTTATTTATCTAATTTTAAACCTTTAATATTGGGGTCAAAACTCAACACATCTCACTCTTGAATTTAACTCTTCATTTTTATTCATAGGATCCCTTAAAGCATGTATTTATTGTATTGTTATTAAACTTGGCTTGATCAACTTACAATTTATTAATAAAAACCTTAATTCGAGTTAATTTTTAAATTTAATAATATAAGAGTTGATTTTATTGACCTGGTAGATCAACTCTTTATTTTATGATCTAGTAAAAATTTATTTTGATTTATTTTAAATTATTTTTTGAGATTATTTTTAAATAAAATAAAATAATACTATTTTAAATATATGAAAGTCAGTATGAGTTAATATGTTCAATCCATGGTTTTGATTCTTGGACTAGATTTTTGATATAGAGATGTAGACATGCTATGACGACAAAATCCTTCCATATCAATCATCGTAATACGATTTCTAGGGATTAAACAAGGATGAAATTGACGTATGAGGCAACAAATACTTTCCACCATATAACAAATCTATTTTAATGCATCTTTCAATATATATATATCAATGTCATTGCATATGAGTTGAAAATTCAATGTTTTAATAAAATAATGATGATGATGATATTTGTATAGTTTATATCATAGCTTCTTTTTTTTAATTTATTAATTTATTCTTGAATCAAGTTTAAGTCTTTTACAAGATACTGGAGCTGAACTGAAATAATACGTTCTCAAGATTAATGATATATATTTTCTCAAATATGGAGCAAATCAAATCCATGTTTAAATTAAAATTGAGATACAATTTTTTCTTTTATATATATATATATATATTTTAATTCAAACATGAGATGATAATGCAAAGAGCAGACTCATTAATTTACCATATATATTAAAAAGTACATAGAGAGCAACTTTTTCATGCACCTAAGGCCATGTTTGTTTCCCGGAATTCATTTTCCAAGAAATCACTTTCAAAACTTTCCTGTGTTTGTTTGTCATTAGGAAAGTTGATCAACCGAAAACACTTTCCGGTCAATGGAAAACACTTTTCGGTCAACGAAAAACACTTTCCAGTCAAAGAAAAATTTGGTTTGATTTCTAGGAAAGTATTTTCCCTTTTGGCTGTGTTTGTTTTCCAGAAAGTGGTTTTCGGGAAACCACTTTCCAAACTTTCCTGTGTTTGTTTGCTATTGGAAAAATTGGTCAACGGAAAACACTTTCCAGTCAAAGGAAAATTTGGCTTTATTTTCAGGAAAATGTTTTCCTGAAAAATTTGGGCGGAAAACACTTTCCGGAAGTTGTGAAAAATTTAGAAATGTCATTATTTGCTAATTATATCAAATTTGATCCTCAAACTTTTGATTGCTATATATAATTTGTTTTGAATATTTATTTTTCAATTTCATCTCTTAAAATTTAATTTTTATATTAATTTTGGTCCTTACTTTTATAATTGCTATTTGCTTTTTTCTTATCATTTTTTTATTGAAATTTTTTATCTATCAAATTTGGTCCTCATTCTTTTAATTTTTACTTATTTTATTTGAAATAATTTATGAAATGTTAATTATTATTATTTTAATTTCTTCACCTTTCATTTTTTTTAATTTTTTAGATTTGATCTCTATTATTTTGATTATTATTTATTTTATTTGAGATAATTTATGAAATTATATTTTTTTTCAATTTCATTCTCATTCAACTTTTTAATTTGTAAGATTTGTTCCTCATTATTTTAATAAACTTGAAAAAATAAAATATTAATAAGTTATTTTCCAGCTTATTTTCCATAACATAACCAAACACTGGAAAGTGTTTTCCAACTTATTTTTCATTACACTACCAAACATCAGAAAATACTTTCCTGGAATTCACTTTCCCGGAATTCACTTTCCCCGGAATTCACTTTCAAAAAAGAAACTACTTTCCTGCAAACAAACGGGGCCTAAATATTTTTAAGAACATGAAAACTAATGTTTGAACTGAAATTCAAATACTAATATAACTTTTTTCTTATTTTTTTTAATTTAAACTTGTAATGATAACACAGAGAGTAAAATTATTTATAACTTTTGTTTTTTGAAAAACATTTTCATAAAAATCACTTTCCTCACTTTTTAATGTTTGGTAGCCTAAAGAAAGTTGGTCAAAGAAAAAATATTTTCTAATCAATGAAAAAAATAACTTTAAAAAAATAAAAAAATTGGCTTAAAAAAATGTTTTCCTTTTTTTTTTTCTTGGAAAACACTTTCCAAAACTTAAAAAAAATATTGTTATTTATTTTATTTAAAATAATTTATTTTTTATTTTTTATTATTATGTATTTTATTTAAAATAATTTATAAAATTAATTTTTTTTTCAATTTGATCATCCCTTAACTTCTCATGTGTCAAATTTAATTTTTATTTTTTAAAAAAAATTTAAAAAATAAAATATTAATAAATTATTTTTTAACTTATGTTTCATGACATGATTAAACACTAAAAGCTATTTTTTAATTTATTTTTTGTTTGCCTGTCAAATATAAAAAAATAAGTCATTTTTTAAAATTCACTTTCCATAAACTATTTTCTAAATTAAAACTATTTTTCATCGAAGAGACAGAGTTACATAGAAAGAAAAACACATGTAGGTATCAACTGATTAAAACACAAAGCAATAATCTTCTGCTTACGTGCAGGTTTTAACTACTAAAAGAGTCGTGATGGTTAGGACCCCCAAAAGACATGGAGAGTGAACAAAAAATATAGCTAGAGATCAGACTGCAAAACTCATCATGGCATAAAGACTCCCAACATTTGTGAAATTATTACACGTTTAAAACTATTTATGCATGATACATGAAAGATACAGCATGCTTTGAGCCAGTATCTCATGTGCTAAAGGTCAAAAAGACACCAAAACTGCCAAGAACTCTTTCACTTTACTTTTGATTGCGAAGTTTCTTGTTCAGCCTATTCAATCTCTCCCCATTATTGAGGACGTGTTGGACCCAGCAACCATCAGCCACTTTAACATGCTAGAAGTTGCAAGGGCGATCCACCATAGTGTGTGATCCCCCGCCATTAGCACAGTGCTGTGGCATCAGTACTTGATCATCTGAACAATCTAATCCAGCATCACGAACAGAAACTGGCTATTACCCTGGCATTTTGATGACCAGTCAAGAAGCAGCGTCTCAAAATGGTAAGGCGCATGCTCAAGCAACCTTGCAAATGGTTATTTCATATTATTGGTGAGAACCAATCACCAGGATACAGACAGGGAAACAGAGGGGCTCTGGCATTACAGATAATTCGCCCTGTTAGACATCAGACAAACAACAAACCGGGTGGTGAAAATCAGTCAAAAAAATCACAAGTCAGATGACAAGTGTTTTACCCCGTTTCACTGATTTACAACAGATTCAATGCTTTTCCTTATCTTAAAATTTTCCATCCAGACTTTCCGAGCAATCCTGACTTCATCCAATTGTGCATCAGGAATGCTTGTGTATTTGTCCAAGTTCTCAACCCATTCCTTCCAGGGAGGCTTGCAAGGGTCCAAGAATTTTGAAACTTGAGGTAGCATCATAGTAGAATAGAACTCATTCACAGCCCTGAGAATCTCTTCTGATTCAACCATTGTCTCCATTTCAGGCCTTTTCCCTTCACCAGATTTTTTTCTCAAGGAAAAATCGTTTCCCCTCAAAATCAGAACTTCAGATGGAGCGAGGGGTAGAACAATCCTTGAGAACTTTGTCAGTGACAACATTATGAGATCTCTTGGAAGTACCTTCCGCTTTACAGCCACAGCTGTCCCTACCATTTTGCGGATCTGGTGAACCACATAACAATTATGTTACAAAATATGTGAAACACATTAGAAAACAATGACAACAGTACTCAATAAGCTTTGTTTGCTTAAATTTCTTCTCCAATGAAGAAGCAAAGATGTTATAGGTGTAAGAGATTTCAAGCATGAGTGGAATCAACCATTCTGTATTGCATACAATACAAACATATGACTAGTAGGGACTACAAAAGGATGAGGTCTGGTTTACGTACTTCACATCAATTAGCTTAAATAAGGGGCAAATTTTTGTGCATAAGATAGATAACAAATCCTGAACGATGCAAGTCAGATTCAACTCTATCGTAATGTGATTTTTAAACTTTCATTTTCACATCAATCATGGTTTGAAACACCAAAATGAAATACTCCATGTCACGTAAAGGTGAATTCTGAAAATGAAATGGGTATAATGGATATCATAGGGGTTTCCTGGAATCAATACAAGCACAGCTCAACTCAACTAAGACTCAAAATCCCAAATTGGATGACATCAGCTACATGGATCCACTGCCTCCATAAATTTCTCTTACACAGATTAAAACTGAAATCACTTGAAGCCAAGACCACAATAAATTTATGTAAAAGCTTTTTTTCTTCCCAATATATTAACTTGAGAATGCCAGCTGAACTAAAACACATAACAACCATGTACTAAATAAGCATAGATTAACTTCTGGAAGGAGTGAGGAAGCAGTTTAACAGTAATTTTTTTTAAGTCAATTATACTAGGCTTCTACACACTTCCTGACAAATTCCTTACAGAAGAAAATTAAGCAACCTATAAGCAATCTCCAAGAGACTTGCAGAGGATACATACACCATGTGCTTGTATCTCCTGTGAAATTATTTAGGTGACAATGGAAGAAGTAAATATAAGACATGAGTCTAAGTGTTATATATGATTAAAAAGATTTATTTTTGTTAATTGTAAACAAAAAAAGGGTCTTACCTGATGTAACATGAAAGACTCTCCCCATATAGAAATCTCAACAAAATCAAATCCAAGAGATTTCTCCAGCTTTCCACAAGAACAACGAAAAATCTTTCTGAAGTGGGCAGCACCTATTCTGTCTGTCTCATCAGGTTCATGTAGCCATCTTGCACGAAGAGGTAAATTTGAACTTTGATCTTTCAAAATATCCTCATTCAGATCACAAATGCTGGATTCCAAAGAGTTCTGACTCAATTCCACATGATCTGATGAACTTGTTCCATCAATTTCCAAATTTTCTTCATCATCACTTTCCTCAGATCCAGAGGCTGATGTCCCCCAAGATGATCTAGCTCTCTTTGACACATGGCCATTTTTTGTTGGGTATTTTCTCCGGTACTTTGACCGTACTGTATAATTATGAAAAGGATGGTCTCCCTACAAAGAGCATTCGAATCACAACTACAAATAACAATGAAAATATGATCTCGGGCTTAATTTATATGGGCCATGTTATATTGATCTTAGACTCTTCTGAACTGCATGGCATTCACATGCAATAAAATGACAGATAAGAAAGTTTCAACATAGCTCTGAGAAGAGGGTATAAATCTTCCAAATCAACCATAGCAATGATCACAGTTGTCTCTACACAGTAGATCATAATTTCTATCACCATCCAAAAATGTAAAACACCAGATGGAAGAACCATACAAGATATGAATCCCATGTCAACTACCATGCCAGCATTTTCATGTGAACTACAGAAACGAAAATAACTAACAAAGCCAATAAAATAGTGTCTAGAGTGAAATTCTCACAAAAGATCAATTAGAAGAAAGCAACTCAAATATGATCCAGCAAGAAATATTTCATCAACTAATGAGAAGTACAAAATCAAAAGAATCATGAGAAAAAAGAAATGAAATCAAAGATAATGATACTCACCTCAAATGCATTTAATATGTTATTGAAGTCTGATATGTGATCATCAATTTCAGCCATGCTAAAGTGACTTTTGATGCCAATAACTTCGGCAGGAAGGAGATAAGAGTATTTCCGTATATCACACTCCCTTCTGGGATCAAAACTCCTAAGAACAAGTAGCAGAATAAAAGAGAACGTAAAATCTGGGAAAGCAGCAGAGACAAGTAAATAATTTAAAGACAGGAAAAACGAGTTTGACTATACTAAAGAGTTGGCAAAGCTTTTGAACAATCTTATCACTACAATTCACCTAAAATACATATTGCAAAATCCACTACAGTAATTAGTTGTCAGGAACTTTCTACACCTTTGCATGTACAACCCAATCAAGACCTATACAATTTTTATTTTTTTTTATTTCCACTAGCATCACATCTGTTATTTTTATTGACATTACTTACGATCTTGTTTCTTTGGCAATCTCAGGAATCAGATTAGAAAATATTTACAGCAAACCAAAAGTACTACAGTTTAATGATTCCCAGAGATTTTAATTTTCATGCGTGCATAATCTTTCATAGCAGGCAGTACTCTCTTTCAGTATTCTGTTCACTAAAGCACTATTCAGAGTTAGATAGAACTTGCAAGAAGCTTATCAGAACCTTGATCTTGAAAACAAGATTATGTGTAGATAAAGTAAATAGAATATGCATAGATACAGCATCTTTGATAATAAAGACGCATGCATATGACCTTTTTTGACATAAAAATTTGTGAGATCTATGGTACTGATGCGTATGAAAAGAGCTCAGAGCCTCACTTCTGTGCTGGTAAGATGCTCAAAACTCTAATATTATCAGGGAGATAAGAGTTAACATGTTTCGCAAGAACCATTCCATAAAGGTCATCCTTCCATGCATTTTCCGGTATCTCCATTTTCATTGTTATAGTTGTTGCCAATGAGTGAACCTAATCAATTCAACCACAATACACCCAAGCAAACAAATAAATCATTACCAAATGAATGCCATCTGCACAGAAATGCAATAAAAAAGAAAAGCAAGTAATAAAAACGTGCTTCATATATTAAAGACTCACTCCTTTATCTGTCCGGCTACTTCTAGCCCACGAAATTTTATTCAAATTGCCATAATTACTTTCACGAATCCCACCAGCCTCATATATAGCACGTTCCAATTCTCCTTCAATAGCTACACATTCCAAAACACCAAAAAAAATGCCTATGTTAGGACCCCATAAATTTTTCCTCTAAACCAATTAAATCACACAGCATAATCAATATATTCACATATAACACCAACCCATTACAGATAACTCTTTCACAATTCACAATTACGACTCAAAATCAAAATTTTAACTCAGACTTAAGAACTTACTCAATAATGAATGCTGGTCATGTTGCTTTTGAAGACCTGAAATTCAAAAAACAATCTTTAAAGAAACAAAATATACACGTAAAAAAACAGTAAAAAGATAGAAAAATTAAGAAAATAACTAAAAAGCTGAAAATGGTTTCTGGAAATAGACCTCTATAATCAGTACCCACATAGCCAACCCGCAAAGCAACCTTTTTCTTTCTAATAGATTCCCATTTTGAATGGAGGGACTGATTTGAGTTTGAGTCCGTTAAGGGAGGAGAAATGGACGGTGGAGATTGAGAGTAAGAGCATAGGAGTAGTAATTGAGTGTGTCTTGAAGAGGGTAGAATTGGAAATGAAAATCTGAAGGAGGGTTTTAGCTTTGGGGTTTTGAGGAGCAGCCATGGAGAGAGCGGGAAACGGAGAGAAGAGATTGCCATTGACGAAGAAAGACACGCAGCTGATAAGAAATGTCTCTTTTTAAGCTAGATAAAAATCCAAACCTAACTTTAGACCCAGGCCCAGAACCAGGAACAGGCCCAAGTTTCTTTTTTTAGCTAGAAAATATTCAAGCCATAGAAAATTAGTTGGCAACTTGGTATTATTATTACACAAGGTCCAGCAGCCAATCCTAAAACTCCGTGAACTGACTTTTATTTAATTTTAGTTTAAACTCAAATTTTATAGAAGTTATTTTGATATAATTTAGTTAATTTAAAAATAATCTAGTTAATTATTTAAAAATATAAGAATAAGAATGAAAAAAAATTCGACTGGAAAAAAAATCTTTTAACCTAACTTGTTATCTAATTTAAATTTAAATTTAAATCTTATAAAGATTATCATTGACTTGATTGGATTAAAACATTAGAAAATTTGAATAATTATTAAATAAAATTTATAATTTTAGTAAAGAAAGATAATATATGATGTGAGGTTATGATTTTATTTTTTATAAAAGCTTTTAAATTTGACATAAATTTTTGTATGTCAAATTTTATTTTTATTAAAAATATTACATATTTATATGGTTTTTCTTTTTTCTTTTTTTCATTTAATTATATACCTTTAAAAGTTTTTTTTCAAGTTTTTTTCATTTTATTTTTCAAAAAACACCTTGCCTACATATTATTATTGATATTTTTATTATTATTTGATTAAAATAAAATTAATTTATTAAATTTATTTGAGACCATAACCTAAATTATTTATTACAATTATTTATTTAAAATATGATGATATTGTTTTTATATAAAAATATATAGACTCGAGGTGAACACTGCTTAATAATTTACTGAAACTTTAAAAAAAATCAAGAGAATATAAAACTTGATAAACATTTTTTTCCTTTATCGTTTTTACTATCATTTATATTTATGACATAATTCTTTAAATTATTTAAAAAACCAAATATTAGAAATTTTATATTTCATTCCAATTTAAAAAGTACGGTAAATTTCAAGATAATTTGAAATAACAATATGCAAATGTGAAGAAAAGTTAAAAGCTTTGCTCTATCTTCTTGTTTCCACCCTCCCTCCTCCCCCGCTATCCTCCTCTTCATCTTCCCTCTTCCCTTTTCGTTAAACCCTATAAGCCTCCCACCCACCTTCTCAATCTCAAAAAACGACTCCGTTAACACCACCGAATGAGCCCTTCTCTCCTCACTTCCTCTCCTTCCACTTCTTTCCTCTCCCCTCTTCCTTTCAAACTCCCTCCTTCCTCTCTAAAACTCCCTAAACGCCACCGTTTCCGCGTCTCCTACCCCCGCAGCTCCGCCGCAGAATACCCTTCCGCCATCACCTTAGAATCGAGACCCGATGATCTTTTTGGAGGAAAGAGAGAGCTCTCAGGAGCTCAATCTATAGTAAGTAATCTCTCGCCAACGCTAAGACTGGCGAGCTCGGCGGTAATTCTAGCTGGTGCTTTAGCTGCTGGGTATGGTTTAGGGACTAAGTTCGGTGGTGGCTCTCGGAATTTGGCACTTGGTGGTGCTGCTGTGGCTGGAGCAGCTGGTGGGGCTGTGGTTTTTTCGTTGAATTCGGCTGTTCCCGAGATTGCCGCCATAAATTTGCATAATTATGTTTCTGGGTTTGATGACCCTACTAAAGTCAGTAAAGAGGAGATTGAAGGCATTGCTAAAAAGTTAGTTACTTTAATTTTATTCTGGTTTAATTGTTAAAGTTTGTTTTTTTATTGCTTCACTGGCCAAAAAGTTGGTGCTTTTGAGTTAGCGTTTGGATTTTTTTTGGTTAATGTTTTGGTGTGTTTTATGTATGCTGGTTATAGTTAGGATCATGTGTGCAGAGTGAATTTTTTGGTGAATTGCAATAGGAACTATTTTTCTGGAGAGTATAAAGGGTTTTTCTTTTTGATGGAATTGGTGTTTTTTTACTTCATTTGGTGCTTAGTTACTTAAGTTGTTAGTGTGTTTAGCTTACTCTTGTTAGTTTTTGAAATTTCTTTGTGAATGTTGAATTTTGCAGGTATGGTGTGAGCAAGCAAGATGAGGCATTTAATGCAGAGCTTTGTGATTTATACTGCCAGTAAGCTGGAATTGGTGTTGAATGTGTTTTTTGTAGTTCGTTGAAGAGTTTGCTTTTGGATCTTATTTTGATCCTTTGTTAAGATTTTGGTTATTTTACCTTGGTTTAGGTTTGTGTCTTCTGTCCTTCCTCCTGGGGGTGAAGAGCTTAGAGGGAATGAAGTTGACACAATCATCAACTTCAAAAATGCTTTGGGCATGGATGACCCAGATGCAGCTAGCATGCATGTGGAGGTATTTTTATATTATGTGAGCTAGATTTATGCACGTGAAGAATGAGCATGCTTATGGTTATATGTGATGTGAATTTGAGAAATGTTCCCCTAAGCTGCTATTTTGTGTACTGATTGCAGCTTGGGAGGCGGATTTTCAGGCAAAGGCTCGAAACTGGAGATCCTGATGGTGATGTAGAGCAACGTCGGGTAGGTCATTTGTAGTTTTGATAGTTTCTGAATCTGGAGACATTGGTGTGTGAAAATTTTGAATGAAGATATGGAGCTTGACCATTATTACTGATTCTCCAGCGCAGGCATTTCAGAAATTGATCTATGTTTCAACTCTTGTTTTTGGAGAAGCATCGTCATTTCTTTTACCTTGGAAGCGTGTTTTCAAGGTCACTGATTCCCAGGTAGTTATTTATCAACTGTTTCTATTCTAGCCTATGTGAACTTGTTTTCTGTAGTGAACAGTGTCTTGTCACCAGTGACATGTTCTCTCCTTTTTTACATAGTCAAAATTCAACGTGCATTGAACTTCAAAATGCATACCTTTTGGTTTTCATTCTTCCCAGTTTATTGATATCATCTTGTTTGTCTCAACCTTTTAATTCTTGTTATTATTCTAATCTGTTAGGTTGAAATTGCTATCCGTGATAATGCCCAGAGGTTATATACTTCAAAGCTAAAATCAGTTGGCAAAGGTAAATTTAACATAAATTAAGGTCTTTAATGTTACTTTATTTTGTATTGTGATTTGTGAACATCAAGCTGTTTCAGCTATTGTCAACTTAAATCTATAGCTAGATTGTGTTCCGCAATTTAACTTTCATCTATAACAGAGGTGTGCCATGTTCTTGCACTATGATCAGTGATATCCTTAATCATTGGTTATCAGTAACAACTAATCTACTTGATTAGTTAGTCAATACTATTCAATACTCTAGTTATGATTTCAGAGCGATTGATGTTTCTCTTCTTTTAGAATTCTGCTTTGAACTCTGTCAGGGGTGTGTGCTGTGGATGTGGGGTTGAAGTGCTTAGGCATGAATAGTTTATAACTTTGTATATAATCTTCTTCATTAGCTTTATTTAAAAAGACATGCTTAGATTGATCATTATACTAATAGCAAGTATTGAGAATGAGTTGAAAATTCTTTTTGCTTTGTTTCACCTTTTTTAACACATGTTCGTTTGCTTTCCCCAAATAGATATTGATGTGGAGCAGCTTGTTAACCTCAGACAAGCGCAGATTTCTTATCGACTTTCTGACAAGGTTCCTTGTCAGCTTCTCATTGATGGTCCTTTTGTGTTTTGGTTCTTAATTTGTTCTTTATGTGGCATGTTCTGTTTCTGACAGCTTGCAGAGGACTTGTTTAGGCAGCATACAAGAAAACTGATTGAGGAAAATATTTCAGCAGCTCTTGATAGGTTAAAATCAAGGACGAGAACAGTGTATGATCCTTACAACATGGCTCAAATTACAGCTTCTGAATGTCTTACTGACATTTTTAATTATTGAATTTAAAAAATAGACTGGATATTTGATATGTCATAGAATTCCTTTCTTTTTAGAACTTTTGGTCAGCAATATCATCCATACTTGCAGTTATATCATTTGCACCATCTAATTAAATTAGGTTTTACAGCCAGGATGTTGTGAAAGTTGTGGAAGAGCTTGATAAGATATTGGCATTCAACAATAAGCTTATTTCATTAAAGAACCATACAGATGCAGCTTCGTTGGCCTGCGGAGTTGGTCCAGTTTCTGTACTAGGTCTGGATCCTAAGGAGCTCTTGCTTTTAAGGTTTTCTCAATTTAAGTTTTTGACTGCTCATTTTTTAGCTGGCTCTAAAGCTTTTGTTCCTTAGGTGGTGAGTACGGTAGTGAGAGAAAGATAGATGACTTGAAGCTCCTTTACAGGGCATATATAACAGATGCGTTATATGGTGGTCACATGGAAGAACATAAGGTGATGCATCATGCATTGCACTTTATTGATGTGTGTATAATAAATTTGTGTTATTGATGCTTGATATCTACCTTTTCATCAGGTTGCTCTGTATATTTGTTTAGGTCATAATCTCCTTATTACTTTCTTTTTTGTAGCTTGCTGCGTTAAATCAATTGAAGAATATATTTGGTTTAGGTAAGAGGGAGGGAGAATCAATTAGGCTTGATGTTACTTCAAAGGCATATCGTAAACGACTTGCACAGGCTGTTTCAAGTGGTGATTTAGAATATGCCGATAGCAAAGCAGCCTTCCTACAAAATCTTTGTGAGGAGTTGTACTTTGATCCACTGAAAGCCACTGAGATTCATGAAGGTAATAAATATTGTTTAGTACCATATATATGTTTTAAATCTCATCTTGAGACCTTTGTACAGTTATCTTGAAGATTTTTTTTTGTGCATAGTGGAACTAATGCCTCTCTTTACATCCAGAAATTTACCGGGAAAAGCTTCAGCAATGTGCAGCTGATAGAGAGTTGAGTGACGAGGATGTTAAAGCATTGACCCGTTTGAGAGTCATGCTCTGTATTTCTCAGCAAATTATTGATGCAGCTCATTCTGATATCTGTGGCAGTTTATTTGAAAAGGTAATCATTTTCTATATAAGATCTCTGGCTATGATATGGCAATTTTCCTCAAGTCTATCTCAATGGTTCATTTGGTTCCTCTTCCCAGTAATGCCCCTCCATCTTTGTTTAGGTGGTTTCTAGTTGCATTTAGGATTAAAGTGGTCAATGGGAACTTGGAGACGTTTATATCATGGGATGGGTCTGTTTTGAACATTATACATGCATTTAATCTGTGTTCAAGGGAACTGTGTTCAGGCTCTTCCAAACTGTATCTTATATTTTGTGGGTTGACAAGGACTTGGAAGTGTCTATACTAATGTAATGGGGATGTATGGAATCTACTGAGGGCCTTATTACTTGGCATGGATTATTCTCTAACTTTTCTATTACTTGCTAACTCATTAAGGGCAAAGGGTCTACCCCTACTGGCTGCCTGCTGGTAGGGCGTCTCCTCTAGCTTCATTATATTACCTATCTGCTATAGGATTTAAGTTGCATGATGCTGATTGCTGGATTGCTGCTCAACTTAATCAATTTATGGCTGATGCATGGCATTGTTTTTCAGGTGGTTAAAGATGCAATTGCTTCAGGGGTCGATGGCTATGATGCTGATGTTAAGAAGGCTGTAAGAAAGGCTGCTCACGGCTTGCGTTTAACACGGGAGGCTGCCATGCCTATTGCTGGCAAGGCGGTGAGTGTACACTTCTACTACCTGGCACCTATGGTTTAGATCAAACATAATTTTCAAATTAGACATGTTTCCTTCTGCTCAAAAACTCTTTCTTGTTGAAGGTCCGAAGGATTTTCTTAAACTACATAAAGCGAGCACGGATGGCGGAAAACCGCACCGAGGGTGCTAAAGAACTAAGGAAATTGATTGCCTTCAATTCCTTGGTGGTGACTGAACTGGTGGCTGACATAAAAGGGGAATCTTCTGATGCTCCACCAGAAGAACCTAGTAAGGTGGAAGAAAATAAAGTTGAAGAGGATGAGGAATGGGATGATGATGAGGAATGGGAGTCCCTTGAGACACTTAAGAAAATAAGACCTGGTGAGGAGGTTGCTGCAAAGATGGGTAAGCCTGGCCAGACAGAGATAAACCTTAAAGATGACCTTCCTGAAAGAGATAGGACTGACCTTTACAAGACATATCTACTTTACTGCCTAACTGGGGAAGTTACCAGAATTCCATTTGGTGCTCAAATCACCACAAAAAAGGATGATTCAGAGTACCTCTTGCTGAATCAGCTTGGTGGAATTTTGGGTTTGACTGTGATGGAAATTGTGGAGGTCCACAGGAGCCTAGCTGAGCAGACTTTTAGGAAACAAGCCGAGGTAATTTTAGCTGATGGACAATTGACAAAAGCCAGGATTGAGCAGCTCAATGACCTGCAGAAGCAAGTTGGCTTGCCACCCGAGTATGCACAGAAGGTGATAAAGAACATCACAACTACAAAAATGGCAGCTGCTCTTGAAACTGCTATCAATCGAGGGAGGCTTAATATGAAGCAGATAAGAGAGCTCAAGGAAGCAAGTATTGACTTCAACAGCATGATATCTGAAAACTTGCGAGAAAACCTGTACAAGAAAACTGTAGATGAAATTTTCTCATCAGGCACTGGGGAGTTTGACGAGGAGGAAGTCTATGAGAAAATCCCAGAAGATCTTAACATTAATGCAGAGAAGGCTAAGGGGGTTGTCCATGAGCTTGCACGAAGTAGACTGTCAAACTCACTGGTTCAGGCTGTGGCACTACTAAGGCAGAGAAATCAACAAGGAGTGGTATGTATTTTTGAATCTTCTATTTAAAAATACATCTTTCATGCAAGAGGGAAACATTTAGTCTGAGGTCCTTTTTAACCACTTTTGTAGGTTTCTACTCTTAATGACCTGCTGGCTTGTGATAAAGCTGTGCCTTCTGAGCCATTGACATGGGAGGTGCCAGAGGAGTTAGCTGATTTGTACACCATCCACATGAAAAATAACCCAGCACCAGAAAAACTGTCACGACTGCAGTATTTGCTGGGCATAAGTGATTCAACTGCCACTGCTCTTGGAGAGATGAAAGATAGAGTGCTCCCAGTTGGGGCAGAGGAAGAAAAGTTTGTGTTCTAACTTTCTAACACGATAGTATTTTTGCTCCCAAAAGGAAAGGTATTTGCTGGGCATAAGTGATTCAACTGCCACTGCTCTTGGAGAGATGAAAGAGTGCTCCCAATTGGTGCAGAGGAAGAAAAGTTTGTGTTCTAACTTTTTAACACGATAATATTTTTGCTCCCAAAAGAAAAGGACACTTGCCATATTAGGAAACAGTATGCCTATTGCAACTAGATGATGAAATTTTGGTAGCCACTAAGAGTGCTATAAATTTGTTCAGTTAGTATATGAATGTTTGTTATCTTTAATGTATAATAATTCGCCAATAAAATGTTTTTTGATATTTGCTTCTCTTGTTTCACTTTTGATGGTTGCGATCCTTGAATCTTTCAGTTGTTATCAAGTAGTGTTGAATGGATTAATGATATTAGTTCTCTGCCAAAGCCAATGAATCGAATGAAGTTCAATCTATGCTTGTTTTGAATGGTTGGTTCCATTCATCCATGTTGATCACTTGTTTATTATTTGGGGAGGAGAAGCAACTCAACAATAGCATTCTTCATTCTGTTTATGCCTGTCAACATTGAGATGTTGCTGGTGGGACTGCGCCAAGACCTTTGCTTGTGTTGAACGTCTTACATGTTTAGGTAATGCCCCGAACAGTCAACAAAGGTACAAAATGGTATTAATTTTCAGAAGAGGTTCTCATGTCTTACCAACCCTTGTCAGCTTTATCCACACCTCTTGCCTCTCAGAATTGGGATTTTGTCCCTTTTGGTCAATCCTCAACTTTCCCATAGTGATTTAACCCCTTAAATCTGTGGCTTGTCGACCATTGAAATCTAATTAACCAAAGAAAAACCTGTACAACGATGATTTTATTTTTAGAATCTTTAGTCAAAACCCGAAGGATGAGCTCCCTTATAAGCACTAGGGCTAATCCTAAACCTTAATATCTCAAGCTCTGAGAAATAAGATTATCTTGAATAGTCTAGTTGGTTTTGATATGGAAGGCTTGCATTTACCTTTATTAAAGAGATGTATTTTGTCTTCGCGTGCAAAGACAGGCGTGAGAAAATGGCTTGGCTATAAAATCAAACCTTGGTCTCCAAGTAATTGTTATTTCTTCAAATAAACAACCATTTTTGACTTACAATGTGTGACTGTCATTTGGTGGTGAGTTAGAGGAATATTAGAAATTAACTTCAAATCCTCAACATGTCAAGTATAGTTGTAAAATACGAAATTTATAACTCATAACTCGTGTTGTAACTTGGAATGGGCTTTAAATTGAGCTATAAATAATATTTAGTGAAATTTAATTGAGTTGGTTGGATTAATTTATGACCGAGTTAATATCAAGAATTTTTTTAAAATAAAAAAATAATGTAATTATAATGAAAGAATTTATATGGGTTGACTTGTTTGGTTATGATTTGACCAATAACTTTATTATATAGATTTTTTTATTGTCAAGTTCATTGAAAATTAATTAACATTCCCATCCACACAGCAATAATGTGCAACAGTGGAAACATGTGGGGGGCTGCTGACAGAGGCTCACAAAATTAGTGACGGAAGTGAAGTAGAGGGGCTGGGTGATTCCAATTAATCAATGTGCCATAACTACAAGATAATTTTCTTAAATAGATTAAATGCATAACCTAATATAGTATATGTATTTATAAATTATTAGAACAAGTTCAAATCTAAGAGAAGATTTGATCGTGCAGACCATAATAATAACTTTAAAATGTCATAATTTTTAATTTGATTGTTAAAATTTTACAAAAGATTTCAAAGGTTTTTTTTTCTATAGAATCTACTACATCGCTATATAGATCGTCAGATTTTTAGATATCAAAAATTTTATTCAAGCACTTGGTTTTGATAATTTTGTTATTTTTCTTGTTATTTTTTAATTTTATATATTGTTTTGGATTTTATGGTTATTTTATTTGTATTTTTAAAATTTCTAATCTATTTAAGGTTTTCCTAGAAATACAGATTTTATCAGTATTACCTTTAAAGAAAGGTTAAAATACATATTTTGCTCATCAAATATAAGTGTTCTCTCTGCATCAAAAATTTGTGCCAGATACAAGCATTGTCGTCAGTTACTCCTGCACTTTATCTAATAGGATTATAATTTCTCGTCCCCTGATTCTACTGCATGGCTATTGGTTTAGGCAGACAGTTCGTCGCAAGTTATCATCTCAAGTTCAAATTCAAGGGATCGTTGTGAGAAACAAATTTCTTGTAAATGTATACATCAGTACTGAGTGTGAAATAATCTGTCGAAAACCCAATTTTTTCCTAAAAAAACTAAGTTTCAATTCATGTAAGTTGGCCTGAACCCAACTGTGAAATCATTAAGAAAAGAAAAGGGTTCTTCAGTACATATGCCTTTTAAACCATCATTCATTAAGGAGGATGTTCATGCACATCGACGTCTCCAGCTTGGTGAGTTCACCTTAATGGAGTCCTAACAGATCATACCCTTTACTATATATTGAACCAATTTCGAAAGGTCGTACTTGTCTACGTCAATGGTTTTTACTTTTAAGTTATTTCCAGTTGTCAGACACGAAAATTCAAAGGTGGAGAAAATCAATTCCGAGCTCCTACAAGATAAGCATCTCCAAATTCAACCTAGCTAGCTAAGAGGTTTAATATGAATCTTTAAGACTTGTGTTATTCCACTATCTTGTCGTTCTCTTTTCTTCTCAACATATTCAACGTTGGATCCATTATATTAAGTTCAAGAGGGTAGAAAATTCTAAAGTTTGGGGCATTCGCAAAATCATGATGTCTTATAAATCAAGATGGTGGAAGACAATCATGCTTTATAATTAAACCTAATGGCACTGGCACTTCAGTTGACAATTATTAGTAATAGATTCCTAATGGGATCTTTGTTCACACAATACCTACTACCATCAAAATCCAATGCTACTGGACATTTGACAAATTAACCTAATTCGCAGAGCTTCAGGTGATGTCAAACATTAATCACTCAAAACCCTAGTAAACTATCTCAAACTCATCTCAATATATACTCAGTTACATCTAATCATCGACTATAGATATTTAAGAGCATCTCTGTTTAACTTATTTTATTATCGGGAGACAAACGAAATGAATACCTCGTCAACAAAAGATATATTTATTTTATATTTTTGTTCTTACCTAGTCAACAAAATATATATATATATATATATATATATATATATATATATATATATATATATATATTTCTTTATCTCATAACAATAAATAAACAACTTAACGTAAGTGAGCCGTTTGAGTTTTAGAAAGTGTTTGAAAATGTAGTAACGGTTTTTTTTAAATGTTTTTTACTCGGAAATACATTAAAATAATATTTTTTTTATTTTTAAAAAATTACAATTAACTTTAACACATCAAAACAATCTAAAAACATTAAAAAATAATTTAAAATATAAAAAAATTAATTTTTTTATAAACACTTTTAAAACTAAAAGAACAAACAATATTTTAATAACTTGATTGTTATGTAATATGGAGGGGGTTTTCCACGTATCGTTTGTTTTTTAGTTCAAGGTTCTGTGCACGTCTTGATGGAAATAAAAAGAAAAAAGATGCCCAGTACCACATTAAATTGCATCAAGACGAGCTAATTAATGTGTTCGTCCTGTATGGAGCCATGGAATAATGTAAAGTTTCCACCAATGTGAGAGTTATAGTTACGAAAGCAAACGAAATTATTGTTGTTATTGGTATTTACAATTACTTCATACGAGTAAAGAAGTTATGCAATGGCCTACACAAAATAATATTCTTACGTACGCAATTATTTATAATTTCTTAGTTCAAAGTTTTGAGAACAAAATTAAGAGAAATTATCAAGTGGGTGCACCACCATCATGAATGCGTACATAATTAGGTTTCTTTGCTTTTAGTATACTCAATATTTTGCGCATAATCTTTGACCTTAAACCCTAATTAAGGTATAAAGTGGTAGACGGTCCAGACCAAATGCTTCCTATAAATAGGCCTCCTCTACAGCACTTACATGCCATCAAACACAAGAGATATATCACAAGTTCAACTATATCCCTCTGTGTCTTTACATTTTGGATTATATGGCTCTCTCAAAAATTTTCTACGGGTTATGTTTCTCTATGCTTTTGCTTGGATTAGTCCATGCACAGTTATCAACCACTTTCTATGCAACAACATGCCCTAAAGCCCTCTCTACCATCAGAACTGCTGTACTAAAAGCAGTTGTCAAGGAGCATCGCATGGGAGCCTCCTTGCTCCGTCTCCATTTCCATGACTGCTTCGTTAATGCATGTTTCTCTTATCCCTCTCCCTTTCTTTCACATGCTGATATACATGCACACACAAGAGGGGGGAAGGAAGAAGGATATTAAGATTGTGCCTTGGGGAGGATAGTCTCTGCATGTTTTAGGTTTTTCAGTTTTCCAACTTTCACGTAAACTACCCTGCATGCATGCACAAGGATGATAGTATACTGTGTGTTTAATTACTATGGTTATCCCTTATGGCAGGATTATATACAATATTTTCATTAAGAAATGTTATCGTTATTTTAAACATTGTAATTTGACGAGGATCTTTATTATTGATTCAAGCAGGGATGTGATGCATCAGTCCTATTAGATGACACTTCAAGTTTTACTGGAGAAAAGACTGCAGGCCCAAATGCAAATTCTTTGAGAGGTTATGATGTGATTGATACCATTAAGTCTCAATTGGAGTCAATTTGCCCTGGAGTTGTTTCTTGTGCTGATATTCTGGCTGTTGCTGCTCGAGATTCAGTTGTTGCAGTAAGTAACCTAGAGCATATATAGAAGACAAGGTGCCTTCTTCAACAGGTGCCTTCAAAGGCATTGAAATCCTTTTGAACCTGATGTTTGAATGCTGATGCGTGCCTTTTAAGGCCGTGAAGAAGGCACCGTGGAAACGACTCAATTCATACATTTCACATAAACTTGTGCGCATTTTGATTTCTTTTATATTAATTTCTTCTCCAGTTGAGTGGACCTTCATGGACAGTTCAATTGGGGAGAAGAGATTCGACCACAGCAAGTTTGGGTGCTGCTAATTCCGATCTTCCATCTCCACTCATGGATCTCAGTGACCTTATTACTTCCTTCTCAAATAAAGGGTTCACTGCCAAAGAAATGGTTGCTCTCTCAGGTAAAATAAAATTAAGGGAAATCATCACCACAATTAAATAAGGATCTTGTACCAATTGACTTCGGTTTTGAAATTTTCTATAATCTTGTAGGATCTCACACAATAGGGCAAGCCAGGTGCCTGTTGTTTCGAAACCGTGTCTACAATGAGACCAGCCTAGATTCAACCTTGGCAACATCATTAAAATCAAATTGTCCAGACACAGGCAGTGATGACAGCCTTTCTTCACTGGATGCTACTACTCCTGTCACATTTGATAACTCTTATTTCAAGAACCTGGCAAACAACAAGGGCCTTTTGCACTCGGATCAACAGCTTTTCAGTGGAGGCACTACGGACTCGCAGGTCAAGACATACAGCATCAATTCTGCTACATTCTATGCTGATTTTGCTAGTGCCATGGTAAAGATGGGTAGCATTAGCCCCCTAACAGGAAGCGATGGACAGATTCGTACCAACTGCGCCAAAGTAAACTGAACCTCACAGTTAATTAAGTAATGTTAGCCATTAGTAAGACTTTGGCTAGCTAATTCTCTTCAATTGTCAATTTAAAAAATAAATGTTGTTATTTGATGTAAACCGTGTTTAATGGTTTGTGTTTGTAATTTTTCTGGCTTTCATGTAAGTGTGTGAAAACTACTTGAAACATCAACCGATTAAGAAATGATCGATAATGATAAGTTTCTATATATTTTGCCAGATGCTTGCCTTATTTTAGGAAGAAAGAACAAGACTTGAAAACTTCACAATATACAGATTTCTTCATTAAACTCAAACACAAGTAATGAGTTGATAAAAAAACTCAAGATTCAGAACTCGATCCATTGACAAGATATTAATTTGAAAACTTCAGTGCAATGCAATCGAGAAGTTCCTACAAAATCAAGCTGGTACAAAATTTTATATCTTGCTCATACATTTACCAGGAAAGACTTGTAAAAAATCGATTTAGAAGTGTAATACCCAAACTTTTGACTCAAATCCAAACTCAAATTAACTCAAACTCAATTTAAATTAATTTAGGTATATAAAGAAAAGTTATAAGAGAATTACTTTTCTCTCATTTAATTTATATGGCCGTCATGACCCTCCCCTCATGATCAAACTAAATATTTCAATTTTTTATCTTGAATTTTTTGTTCAAAAAAAATAAAGATAGCAAGTAAGTGATTTTCTCTCATATTATTTTCAATTATGATTTGTTTATGAAAGGATTAAAAAAGGTATTAGAGTTTATAAGGATTTAAAGTTTATATTGTTAAGATTGATTTATAATTATTAGGGGTTAATGTTAAGTTATTGATTTTAAGTATGTTGTTAGAAATAAGAATTTACCAGTTGATTTATTTAAATTGATTTTTATGTGTTAAGAAATTCATTTCAACCTTGCTGGAAAATCCGGACAGAATGGTCTTGAGGTTGAAGATGGCAAAATTTTATTTTGGTCCTTGATTTATGAAAATTACATTTTAGTCCCTAAATTTTGAAAAATTATAATTTGACCCCTAATATGTCTTTTGGAATTCTGGGCAATGTTTTTATGAGGTTAATGATGATGAATCTCAGTTTGATAATTTATATGGAATATTTTCAGTTTGATCCCTTAATTTTAGGAATTTACATTTTAGTCTTTAGTCCCTGAACTTTAAAGGAATTGCAGTTTGATCTCTGTTTTGTTATGGAAAGAATTGAGGATGGTTTATGGGTGAAATTTCAGTATGGTTATGTATGTACAGTTTGGTTCAATTTTAGTAAAATTATGTTTTGGTCCCTTTTTCGAAAAATTGTCGTTTTATTCCCTAAAAACCTAGGAGACTAAACCTAGTTTTCTTTTATGCATTAGAATCTTTTATTTGTATTGTTTTGAGTATATTTTATATATTTGTTGTAGGTTCTCCTAACAATTCTTAATAGATTTTTCGGGTTTTCCATCTAATATTCCTTTTAATTTATATTTTTTCGAGTGAGTGGGATAATCTTTAATAAGCATTTAATATAAATAAATATATATGTTGATTATATAATGAGTACGACTAGTTATATCATGATAAATCAACTTGCAAACTATTAATATCTAAAATGTATATAAATATTATTCTCTCATTAAGTTGGTTGAACTCACCCCTCATTCCTAATATTATTTCAGGTTCTTAGTATCTGTTAGCTGGTGGACTTTATTGAATGTTCCTACTTCTTCAGTTTTGGTCGGTATAACTTACTTATTTTGTGAGGCTTTTCTTTTAGTTTTGATTTAATGTCTTAGACACTCCACTATTACTCTGTTTTAATTAAGTTTGGATTTTGACAATGTGATAAGTATTATGGATTATTGTTTTTGTTTTAATTACTGATGAGAAGTTTTGAACTATCATTTGATTTCATTAGTTTTAAATAATATAATATTTTCTGAAGATTATGAAATGTTGTGTATTTTTAAATAACTTATTCTTTTAATATATCTATTCTGAGGTTTAGCGTAAGTGGGGTGTTATTTCGACACCACTCCTTCATTGTCGGTCATGGACCTGGAATTCATATCGTGACAAAAAATCCTTTAATTTATGATAAAGCCAAATTTAATAGGGGAAAAACCCTAAAAAGGTCCAAAAACATCCTTATAGGCAAGCATCCCTATAGGCTCGGGCTACAACGTCTGAGCTCAATTTATATTAAGGTGCATGGACTCGGGCATAGTAACATGAGCACATGTTGGGCATACGCCTAGGCTTGGGCTAAAAACTTGAGCCCACCATCCGATTGCATGCCTACTATTAGGCGGACGCCTAACTTTGTTAGGTGTGTTGCCTAGATAATGTTGGACATGCGACCCATGTAATATCTCACATCGGCGGGTGAGGGTTTGGTAGCTGGCCTTATTAATAGTGCTGGTTGCTAACATGTTGTATGTCTTTTAGGGCATCAGACTCAGAAGTGGGCTCGCGTCACCAGGAACAAAACCGTGAGGGCAGTAAAGCCCAAAGCAAATAATATACAACATGTTGAGCCGGACTGTTACATTTGGTATCAGAGTCGACCTCACTGGTTGTCCAATTGTGTCGACAGGGTCATCGAGCTCCTTAAAGAAAGTGGATTGTAACATCTCACATCGGCGGGTGAGGGTTTGATAGCTGGCCTTATTAGTAGTGTTGTTGTTAACATATTGTACGCCTTTTAGGGCGTCAGGCTTGAAAGTGGGCTTGCGTTACCAAGAACAAAACCGTAAGGATGGTAAGGCCCAAAATAGATAATATACAGCATGTTGAGCCAGGCTGCCGGGCTGTTACACAAAAAGACAAGAAGCTACTGGTATATTTTTCAAGGGACCTTTCATCCAGCAAGTCCGTGGTTTTTTATAGAAACTACATATACATTTCATTTCCAAGTTAGTCCCCTAGTCAAAGTTTACTTCACACTACACAGATTTCCTTCACGAGGAAATACTTACAAAAACCATATGGATATGACTAGTAGGAAACCTAAAAAGGGGGGCATGAGTGCTCGACTTTTATCTTGAGCAACAAACAAAAGAAAGCGAACTCTAACTTGCTGACAGTATCAACCATATCTTGTCATGTTCCTCCACTTATCCTTCAAATCAACCTGGAGAAATCATCAAGGGGAAAAAAAAAATATGCCCAACATTAAAACAAAGAAAAATTGCCAATCAAACATAAACACTACAAGACAATGGATCTTGTGAACCTCAGTTCTCTCTTGAAACACATCACGTCTAGAGTTCCAGATCAGCTTCCAGTTTCCTTTGCCATACCTTCAGAAGGAGAAAATAGCAAGAATAAGAATCCATCAAACAATAAAAAGCAGAAAAGAAAATATTAGCCATCCCCTAGATAGAGGAGAAAGGAAAAAACAGCAAAAGGAAACTTGATTTTCCTAATGCTTTGCCTAACAAAACTACATACTTCTTTACAGCCTCCCTCAAAGCATCTTCCTCCTCCAAACTCCACCTCTTAGGTTTTCTCCTCTTAGCAAACCTTGCCAGTTCATATTTCTTCAATGGAGAGACAGCCTTTCTCTTTGGGCTATCTAAATGAATTCTATTCATCTGATCTCCTGTTCCTTCAGAAGAGTCATCTATTGAATCGTCCCACTACAAGAAAATTATATGGTAAGATGCAATTAAAAACAACATGCTTGCAAACTATGAAAAAAGAAATGTATGGCAAAACAGACTGAACAAGATAAACACTTCAAAGCAACTGTGAAACCCTATCAAAATGTCAAAAGAAAATATGGCATTTCACTTATCAACATGAATCTGAAGGTCTTGGAATAAAACACTTAACATAATATTTTGTTGAAAACTAATCTTACTATCAGATTATCAACTCGTAAAAATCATTTCAATTGAAATGGAAAATAAATCTGTTCTTTCAAAAACTGAACATGACTTCCTATTAGTTACTTTTGATATGGAAAGTCAGTCTCTATCTGCATAAAACTTTTACCAAGTAATAGGATGGTGCTTGTCATTTCCATTCTATAGAAAACAGAACACCTAAAGACAATATAAAGACATTCTGAACAGATGTTTGTACAGCCAAAAACCCCTATGCCCTTCCATTCAAGAAAATATACTCAACAAACTGCAAAAATATACATACTTTATACAAGGGAGCAAAAGCACCCCTTTAACAATGTCATCTGAAAATAAACAAGCAGATTGGTTTCAATAAAAAAAATGACTCATACCTCAAAGGTACGAGCAGTAGCATTCCGCTCCATTAAGCTAGGTTTAGAAACATTATTCTGATGGCTGCAGGATGCGACTCCAGTGTTAGCCTTTTTGCTGAGATTAGCTGAAAGATTAGGAGCATCCACGCCTTTTCCCTTCTCATTTCTTATTGAAGGTACAGCAGTTTGGTTGGTGAAATGATTGGCTGCATCCACTTCTGATTGATTCGGGTTTTCTGCAAAAGGTTCAACAGTGTGATTGGCTGAAGGATTACATGCATCAGTATCTTTTCCACACTGATTCTGAGCTGAAGGCACAGCAGTCTGATTAGCTGAGAGGAAGGATGATCCTGCATCTTTTCCATTCTGATTTTTTCCTGGAGGATCAGGATTTATTATTTTTCTAGCCAGTTCAGAAATAACAGTATCTGCACCTTTTCCACTTTGTATTTCAGCAAAAGTACCCTGATTAGATAAGTTCCTTGCCATTTCAACCATTATATTATCAGCCTGCTTTATGGTATCAGGAAGAGGATCCTTAACCCTTGCTCGCAGCTCCTTAGAGCTAGCTATGAGTTTTCCTCGCGCTGTATTCACTTTATCAGTAGTTATAGTATCATACAAACTAGATGCTACGACCCCTACTGCAGTTTCTGTATTTGTGATCTTGACAGGACCTTTAGAGCGTTTGATAGGAACAACATGCCTGTGTTTACGAACCATATTGTTCTTCTGAATTTCTGCATGAAAAAAAAACAAGAAAACAAAATAGAGAAGAGAGATGAATACAGTTATCACATGTGCATCAACTATGTCAATCAGCACAACATGAACCATCATATAAAAAGGATTAGTTGTATGCACATATTGGATTCTCAACTATAAGGGAATTATAGCTCTCGCATACCCCAAGCAAAAAAAAAAAGAACAAGACTATCATAAAAGTGCAGAAATGAAACACCAAAATGAACAGAACTAAGAACAAGGTGTACTTTCACAACAGAACAGAACACACTTCCACAACGCATTTGACCCACAAAACAACCCCAAATCATATCATAAACTAAGTCTACTAATAATAATAAGCTCAAATGACACACTTGATTATTTGTTCTTCCCTTGTCATAAGATTTCCTCAAACATCCAAAACTAGTCAAGCAAAACATGATAACACACAATACAGCCAAAACAAACCAATCAAATAATAATAAAAAGTAAACAGCATAAAACCATGACTAGCAAACCGGAGGAAAAAAAAACCCACCGCTGCTTTTCTTTGCAGGCATATCAGCAGGACCCAACTCCAAATTCTCGTCATCTGACCTCGAACATCCCTCTCCAGCATTAACATCTATACAAACCCTACCGCCACCCACATTGACTTCCACTGCCCCATTTTCACCACCCCCTCCCTCCCTACTTTCCTTTGCAGGCATATCAGCAGGCCCCAACTCCAGATTTCCATCAGCCAACCTCGAACATCCCTCTCCAGCATCAACATCAATACAAACCCTCCCGCCACCCACATCAACTCCCGCCACCCCATTTTCACCACCACCTCCCTCCCTACTTTTCTCCACGAACCCATTCAACTCCCCACCACCCAAATTTACTTCAACCCCCTCATTTTCACCCTCCCCTCTCTTCCTACACAGAAGACCACCATCCCCTCTCATCTCCATCCTCGCAACCATCTCAACAAACACCGGCCCACTAACCGCAACAGCTTCCCCTAAATAAATCCTAACCATCTCCGCAGCCTCATTCCTAGTATTCATTTTCAACCACCTCTTAGCGACCACATCATCCTTCAACGCCACTTCCATTTCCTCAAAATATTTCATCAATTTACCCGTTACCAACTCACTCTTCCCCTCTCTCTTCAACCCAGCAACCCTCTTCTTCCAAACCCTCTCCACCGCCTCCAAAAACTTTCCCTTTCTCGCCCTCTGTAAATTTCCCAGCATATATTTCACCGTACA
The DNA here is from genome assembly GCF_951802175.1 of Populus nigra. Lineage (NCBI taxonomy): Eukaryota > Viridiplantae > Streptophyta > Magnoliopsida > Malpighiales > Salicaceae > Populus > Populus nigra. Next base: position 15,381,847 of record NC_084863.1, read on the forward strand.
CTCCACCGCCACAGCACAATAAGCATTCTTCATCGAATCCATTATCAAGTCCCCCTCATTCCTATCAATTTGTTCGACCATCTCAATCGCATCAAGGGTTTTCTCAGAAACCGAACCGTCTTCGATGTCGGCATCGATTTGACGGAGAAGAAGGGTTTTTTTGAAACGAGGGCTGGTGTTTGATAACGGGACGTGACGGTTGGTAAGGATTTTGTTGATTGTGAGGACTGGGATTTGTAATTGACGGAGTATGAATTCGATTACCCATCGAGTGATATCTGGGTCGAAGCTTCTTCTTGTGGTTGCTGCCATTGATGACATGTTTTTTAGGGTTTTTACATATAGATTGAGAAGAGATTAGAGTTTTTAGGGTTTTTTAAATTAAAAAAAAATTAGGAGGAAAAGTGGGAAGGCAAAGAGGAAGGGGGGGATAGTAAAGAGTGTATTTTGAAATTTGAAAAAATTGGTTGCTATCAAGGAAACCTTAATTTTATATTCCCTAAAGAATTCTTCTCATCCTTTGACTGCCAATTATTTTAATTTTCTCAATTTTACATATAATATAATTGACATTAGTATTTTACTAGATAAAAACATTTAAAACACAAACATGTTTCGTGGAAGAAGAAAAATAGAAACATAGAATAATTATGTTTTAAGAATATTTTTTAAATGAATTTTTAAACTTTCAGAACAGAAATACATATCTATTTCAGCTATCATTCATTATTTTTATTTTAAGATGGTACCTAAATCTATCCAATAATATATCATTTTTCAATTAATCAATATATAGTTAAAACGTGTTTTTTTATGTAAATTTTATTTATTTTTATATTTTAAAAGTGTTTTTTTAAAAAAATATTTTTTTATTTAAAATTAATTTTTTTTATATTTTCATATCATTTTGATATATTGATGTTAAAAATAATTTTTAAAAAATATATTATTTTAATATATTTCTGAATAAAAAAAACATTTAAAAAATAATCATTACCATACTCTTAAACACTTCCATATTTACCTGTGTTGAGTGTTATATTCAAAATATTAGAATAAATATCAATCTATCTAATTTAGTATATATTAATTTAACAAAAAAAATGAAAATTTCAAGTATTAAAATGTTTTAAATTTTCCTGTAACTAATGAGCTTGACAGGCGAAAGTATATCAGGAAAATATTTTGAGAGATTTCCATGCGTTGACAACTAGAGTAGTGCTTGCTTATGTGAAACTGGGCTAGAGCTCCCATGCTCTCTCAGTGCATCTGAAACGACTGCTTTTGCGCTTCTCTATCTACCCTGAAGATTCTGAGATTCCAGCTCAACAACAGCTAGTGCTTTTGTTTCATCGGCCTGGGTAATTAATTAGAGCTCAAGAACTGCTATACAATTGGGCTATGAACATCTTACAGAGTTGAAGTAGTGGACCAACGTGGCTATGATGGAAAAATCTACAGCTGTAGAATGCATTCTCTCTGGTGTGTCTGCAGAAGACGATTGTTCGATTGCTTGCTAAATTTGCTTAAGAAGATGATGATCTTTATCTTGCTTGTAATGGAAACTGCAAATCTCAAATCTCCTCGCTATACATTGCCATTGCCTCTTCTTTTGCTGCATCCAGTTGAGGTTAGCCATTGTTTGCTTCGATTTGAAGAATTTCTCATGTCTGCAAGAAAACTGATGACTGAAGATTCAAGCCTGTTAAAGATTCCAGTTCGAGGAGTGTTTGCACCTTCACCTCGAGACCCCTCTCTAGGTCTCGAGGTGAAGATTCAAGCCTGTTAAAGATTGAGGAATTTTACTAGGATTTCGGTTGTTTTTATGTTTTTTTTAAAAAATTTAATTATTTTATTTACTTTAAATTAAAAAGTTTTTAATGTTTTTATATTGTTTTGATATGTAAATATAAAAAATAATTTTTAAAAAATAAAAAAAATATTATTTTAATCATTTCCGAGCAACAAACATTTTAAAAAATAATTATTATCATACTTTCAAACACTTCAACTCTGAGCAACAACTCATTATCCGATCTCTAATATTTGTTTAGCTTACTTGATTGTATTTGAAGTGATATTATCTTGATATTTGATAAAATAAAAAAATAAAAAATTTCATCATGTGAAACACTAAAACTTGATAAAATAATATTTAATCTTGTAAGATGTTTAAGAGTTTGGTAAAAATTAATTTTTAAAGTGTTTTTTATTTAAAAATATATTAAAATAATATATTTTTTTATTCTTTAAAATTTATTTTTAATATCAGCATATTAAAAGGATTCAAATACACTAAAAAAAAAATAATTTAAATCTTCAAAAGTGGTTAAAATTCATTTTTTTACTTAAAATTATTTTATTTTTTTATATGCTATGTTAAAAATAAAATTTTAATATATATATATATTATTTTAATACATTTCTTAAAAAAAACCTTAAAAAGACACAAATTATGCCATGAAGTTGCACTACCTTTGTATTTGGTTAAAATGCTGAATTAAAAGCTTATATCTTTTCCCTAATTCAAAATAAATGAAGAGATAGCTGTGAGTTGACTCGATAGTGTGCGTATCGCCGCGTGTTATGACGATAGATGGGAAGTACCGTCTACGTCTAGTAGACCAATATTCTTTGCGTGAGGTTTCCTTGATGATAAACTTAAATTAGTCCTCCAACTATCCGATAATGCTTAATTACATCCCAAAACTAAAACTTTATAATTGATTTTCTAATATTCCGAAGTTCCTCAATTAGGTCTCTCCTCGTTATGCTATAATATCTTGTGACTAAAATACATAATTTAGAGAATAAAATGATGTTTTCATAAAGAGAAATTAATGTATTTTAATAAATAATTTGTTATAGTATATTAAAGCATCAAATTCATTAGCTCGTTTAGATTTTTGCTAATCTTATAATTATATCCACTTTAAACTATGTTGAATTCTAGATTCAATGCTTTAAATAAACTATTTTTACATAGTTTGATTTATAACTATAAGCACTAATTATCTTTTTTTTTGTGAATCATATATGTAATAATTAAAGTTGCGTTAATTAACATTTTCATATTCAAACTTTATTATATAGAAGACAATTCTGATTTTTTAATTTAGACTATACTTTATAATATATTTACACATAATAAATATTATATATCATAGAATTAGAATAGTATCATCTAATTATTAACTATTAACTAGTAAATTATAAACAAAATTTATAATTTTATAATTTTTAATATCAACATATCAAAATTATCATAAAAAACTAAAAAACAAATTAATTTAATATTTTTTTCAAACCCGTAAATATTTTTGAAAAAATACTCAAAATAAAAAGTAGACTCTCCCAAATACAACCGGTGGCCTCCAATCAAATTGTTATCCTTAAAATTGATTTCAAACAAGAATCTTACTTGAAAAATGGTAATAAGTAGGGATACAATTGAGGAAAATACTTGTTTGAGGAATACATTGAGAACCAACCATCGCCTTCCATGTTTAAGATCGCTGCAGCCTTCGGTGTATGCAAGATAGTGAGCCCTTCCTTTCAAAAGCCTCTCTCTCTTGGAATTACCTTTTCTCCTCAAACTCAAAGAAAGAAAGAGAGAGAAACAATGGTGGCGCTTTGCGTTTCAAGGTCAGACGACGTCGTAATAAAGTCACCGAATGATAAGAGACTGTATAGAGTGATTGAACTAGAGAACGGACTCTGTGCTTTGCTCGTTCACGATCCAGAGATTTATCCAGATGGAGTTCCAGATGAATCTGGAACAGTAGAATATAGTGAAAATGATGTTGAAGAAGAGGAAGACGACGATGACGACGATGACGACGACGAAGAAGAAGACGACGAGGAGGGGGAGGAGGAGGAAGAAAATAGTGAAGGAGAGGAAGAGAAAGGAAAGGGAGGTGCTTCTTTGCAGACTAAGAAGGTTAGTTTATTATTCATAAATCTTCGAATAGAATCTGTTGGGACTACCGTGAGTGAGTTTTAGGTTTTGTAGGATTCATTCATTGATTTATTATGTATAGTTGACGAACTTTTTATATGATGCTGAATCGTTGAAATTTCATTTTTATTGTGATTAATTCAGGATTTTTTCACTCATTATGAATATGGTAAAAAGAAAGTCTTGAATTTGATGATGGGAAATTTGGTGGCTTTTTTTTATCTGCAGGCAGCGGCAGCAATGTGTGTAGCAATGGGGAGCTTTTCTGATCCTGCTGAAGCCCAGGGTCTTGCTCATTTTCTAGGTTTGATTAAGTTCGTACCCTGATTGTAGCATGTTATAGTAAACTTTAATATGTAGGTTTTTACTACAACTTCAATATTTTGTAGAACACATGCTTTTCATGGGGAGTGAAGAGTTTCCAGATGAGAATGAGGTTTGTTTGGGCATGTTCTTTTCATTAAGCGCTTCTTGCTGAATATGGAAAAATAATGAGGAAACAAATTGGAGAGGTTGCTTTGAGTCCATTCAAATTTAATTCACTCCTTCATGTATTTAGATGCCTTATCTAACAGGATATGTGACTTATCCTTATGACGACAACTCCATCATAGATGTGGTTACTAGGGTTTAAGCATTACCTTTTTTTTTTATACTTTAAATTTTCATCAACTGCAAGGGTAAATGAAGTATCGCACAACAGAAATTCTGAACAAGTTTTCCTTATTCAATTAAGAGTCATCCATGGTCATGATTGTCTTGGCTTCTGAAAAGCAATGACCTTTTGGGCAATATATATTGCTTGAGGGCAATCAGAATGCAAAATTAGCCTTATATGCATACACAGCAGCCTGTTCCATTATATTTGTTATTTCTTTTCTTTTGAACATTGGAATAGTTGCTTTTTACAAGATATATGGAAATTTTTATTGTCGTTCAACATTAAGAGCTATCAAGTTAAGTGTAGATTGGCCTTGCAGTTTGACCTTTTCCTTTTCTAGTATGATAGTTTCTTGTCCAAGCATGGAGGCTCATCAAATGCATATACTGAAGCTGAGCATACCTGCTACCATTTTGAAGTCAAACGTGAATTTCTTAAGGGTGCTTTGAGAAGGTAACGGCATATTTCTGAATGGATAGATATTTGTGCTAGAATGTCTTTCAATAGTAGGAGATATTTTAGATTTTAATGTTGGTCTCATTGCTTTAACAGATTTTCTCAGTTTTTTGTTTCACCCCTCATGAAATCTGAAGCTATGGAAAGAGAGGTACTTGCTGTGGATTCAGGTGTGTGCCACTCTTCTGAGTCCATTCTTTGGATTTCCTTTCCAAAGTCTTTAATACCCACAATTTATATGTTATTATTTGAGCTGTCGGTGTATTTCTTGTTGCTAAATTATGTATATTTGAATTGCATGGATCTAGAATTTAACCAGGTTTTGCAAAGCGATGCTTGCCGCCTTCAACAGCTGCAATGCCATACATCTAGACCTGGTCATCCATTTAACAGATTTTCCTGGGGTAAGCTTGTCTCTGTTATGTTTCTTTTTCGGGTCTGCATATGTGTATAGGCGAAACTGAATGCTTTCCTTTTGTTTCATGGAAGGCAATAAGAAGAGCCTTGTTGATGCCATGGAGAAAGGGATAAATTTGCGGGAGCACATATTAAAATTATATAGAGATTACTACCATGGTGGGCTAATGAAGCTGGTTGTCATTGGAGGAGGTAAGGTTTCCTTTAGGGATTCTTATTCTATGTGATCTACTGTTTAAACTGTTTAATATGTGCTTGGATGAGAGAACTTGTATGAGGTTTTTTGTCTTAATAAACGTGATTTGAGGGAAGCGAATTTGCAGGACATATATTCACTTTAATAGCTGCGTGTAGAAGTTTTTTTTTCTTATGGGTTATTGTTTTTGGATTCCATGGAATGAGATGGTCCAGATGTCCTTTGTGAATGATTATATTGGATCCCGTGGAAACGGAGATACTCCAGTATTAGAGTGGCACTGATGTTGGTAGGTGGGGGAGCATGATTAGGTCAGGGCTCTCCATTCTGTTGTAGTAGAGGTTGCAATGGTCATGAGTGGAGAGTTAAAAATTGAGGGTTACTATTAGCTTGGACTACAGTGATGGAAAGAACTTCACAGTCCTGAAAATGAATTTAGGGAAAAGCTTACTTCTAGTCAGTAGCATATATATGTCTTCACAACTTCTAGATGGAAGTTTGCGTACCAACTTCACTTTCCACATCTAGTATCAATACTTCCTTTTCTTTTCTAAAATACTCCTTCAACACTCATTGGTGCTTGTGTTGAAGCTTCCTTACTTTTTCTCCTCTAAAATTTGGTTATTGAGCCTCTTGCATATGTGTGTGTTTTTGGTGGATGTACATCTTTGACTGCACAATTTGCCAATATAGGGGCACAGTTACTTCCAAATTTTTTTTGTTTATTTTAAAAGGTTTGGGTGGAAGTGGTTCTTCTAATGGACATAATTCTTTGTCAATGAAATGTTCCAATAGAGGGTCATTTCCACATTTTACAAATGTGCAAATTGTTCATGAAAAGCACTTGGAATCTAATTTGAAAAGTGATCTTACACGCACAACACATTTGTCTTTTGATGTTAATTCTAAAAAATGATGCAGAACCTCTGGATGTACTTGAGAGCTGGGTTACTGAATTGTTCGCTAAAGTCAGAAAAGGTCCTCAGACAAAGCCAAAATTTCAGGTGGAAGGCCCTATATGGAAAGCTGGTTTGCTTTATAGGTTAGAGGCTGTAAAAGATGTGAACATCCTCGATTTAACATGGACACTACCTTGTCTTCACCAAGATTATCTGAAGAAATCTGAAGATTATTTAGCCCATCTGCTTGGGCATGGTAAGATATACACTTGACATCTTAAATTTCATTGTAACCTTTCAATAAGCTAACTCTTTGTGTTTTCTGCTGCATGCATAAGTGTCTGTGTATGCTCACATGTTCATGGTAGAAAATGGGATTGTGTGAACAAAATGCAACATTAGAGCAGTAGGGAGAAAATCATTTCTAGATTTCACTAGTCTCTAGCTCAGCGCTAGAATTTTGCAAATGCACAAATTTAAATGAACAATTACTGATGTCATACAAAATGAGTGAAAACTTTTGTCTTACTTTTTTGTAAGTAGCATCTTGCAATGGTCTCTGTTCTCAGTTCACTTTTCATGTTTCTAGTTTCCCCTTGATATTAGCATGTCATTCATGAATGGTTTGCCTGGATATTCTCTTGTTCCATGGAAGCTGTTGTGTGGTTGGCCTCTCTCTTTTATCTAAATTTGTAATTTCAAGCACATGTTTACACTTTGCAGAGGGCAAAGGAAGCTTGCATTCATTTCTCAAAGCAAGAGGATTGGCAACTTCCTTGTCTGCAGGAGTTGGGGATGAAGGAATGCATCGATCTTCTTTAGCTTACATCTTTGGCATGTCCATTCACTTGACTGACTATGGCTTGGAAAAGGTTTTGTCTTTGTCTTGTCTTGTATATCTTGAAGATTTTTATTTTTCTGCTCTGCGGTGCTATAGTCCTCATTTTTTAGAGGATCTTGAGGAGCTGCTTTTAATGTGGAGCATGTCCACTTGCCTAGACCATAATATTTTAGTCATTCAAGCGTTACAAGAGTTGTTTGAATTTATTGCTCATGTTTTTTTTTTAATGAAGAAAACCATGCCCTTTCAGTTGTTGTCACTGATTACAATGATCTTTATTTGCAGATTTTTGACATCATTGGCTTTGTTTATCAATACCTTAAGCTGTTACGAGAAGTTCCGCCTCAACAATGGATATTTAAGGAACTACAGGATATTGGAAACATGGAATTTAGATTTGCAGAAGAGCAACCTCAGGATGATTATGCTGCAGAACTTGCAGGTTTGTCTTTGTTGAGTCTTGCTGGCATCTATCTTTTTGTGGTGTGCACAGCTGGTACTAGTTCTACTTGTAATTTGTAGTTTAAAAATTTGTTAGAGGTTCCTGTAATTATTGCAATATGTGCCCTTTGACGAGCAAATAAATCATTATCTTTCTTCTGTTGAAATTGAGATTCCTTTTTTGATTAGAAGTTCTTTGCAACTTTTTTCCATTGCTCCAATCAATTCTTTCATGGAGAATTTTGGGGACAATTCTCATACTGCTAGTTACTTGACCTTACCTGATTGTTTATGCAAGGTGGTGAATAGTTCAGACAGAACTGTCTATAATTTCTTATGTATCCTTGGTTTCATGGTTTAACAAGTACCCTTTCATGGTCATTTTGAAGCTTGAATGACCAAGATGTCTAGTAGCAACATGATGCAGGCCAGTTGCTTTTTTCTATATGACGACATATAACAGTGGCAGCTTTCCTTCCTGTCATGTCTTTCCCAGACCATTTAATATCATTTTGAGCATCTTTATGATAATGATCTTCTATTTTAACTAACTAAAATTGGCAATTTTCTATTGCAGAAAATTTGCTTGTTTTCCCAGCAGAAAATGTTATATATTGTGACTATGTGTACAAGATTTGGGATGAGAAAGCTATAAAACATTTACTGCAGTTCTTTACACCAGAAAACATGAGGATTGATGTGGTGTCCAAGCCATCTGTGAAGTCTCAAGGTAATGGTTATTCCAGTTTTTCAATGTTCTCATATTTGATGGAATTATCATTTTACCTATATAAAATATAAAATATAAAATATAGAACTGTAAATGGAGATATAATCTGTGAAAGGAGAACTTACTAGAAGAACAGTATCTCTTGCACAATTTTATTTCAAATTGCTCATTTGCACTTTCTATGAGAGTTGTGGCTATTACAGTATAATGTACTTGATATCTTCTGGCAATAATATACCAGAAGCTATATTTCAACATAAATGATTGAGCTGTTTATCCTGTCTTTCTCTCCCCATCCTATTTCAGATCTCCAATGTGAGCCTTGGTTTGGATCATCTTATATTGAAGAAGCTATTCCGCCATCTTTGATAGAAATATGGAGGGACCCATCAGAAGTTGATGTTTCATTACATATGCCTTCAAAGAATGAGTTTGTTCCGAGTGACTTTTCAATTCGTGCTGATAACTTAGACCATGATCCTGTCATTGCACCCTTCCCAAGATGTATAATTGATGAACCATTAATGAAGTTCTGGTACAAGCTTGATAGCACTTTTAAAGTACCTCGTGCAAATACATATTTCCGCATATATCTGAAAGAGGGATATGCAAGCATGAAGAGTTTTCTCATGACTGAACTGTTTATTCTCCTTCTGAAAGATGAGCTGAATGAGATAATTTATCAGGTTCATTGCCTATCTTTTATCTGAACGAATTCTCCACTTTTGTAATTTATCAGCTGAATGAGACAATGACGTAATGAGTGACTCTGCCTTGTTTGTGATTTGTTATGAGGATAACCATACATGTGTTATATTGAGATCTGATACTATTTCTATTGGAGCTTATTTTTAATGGAGAATTGATTACAGTAGCAGCTTATTGCATGGACTGGTTGCCCTAGTTGTTCAAATCCAGTTGTGTTGTTTTTGGTGGTATAAAACTTAGTTGAATGGCCCTCAAATCTCATTGCACAGAAATGATAACTTGTTGAGCTAGACCTTGCATTAGCTTGTTACATTATTTTCATAATGCTGGTCATTTGTTCTCATTTTGTTTGACATTTACTTTTTACTCTGTAAATTTGTATCTTTTTCTGTTGTTGTACGTATCATATGACAGGAAACTTTTTATTGTTTCTCTGCAGGCCAGTGTAGCCAAGTTGGAAACATCCATATCTCTTGTGAGTGACAAGCTGGAGCTAAAGGTTTATGGTTTCAACGAGAAGCTCCCAGCTCTCTTATCTAAGGTTTTGGTGATAGCGAAATCTTTTTTGCCATCTGATGATCGTTTTAAGGTACACATACTGTGGCGTTTGGTGTCAATAGATATTCCAATGTGTTTTTAATTTTTCAACCGAATGCCTGCTCTAATACACTGCACTTATTTGGAGATAGAGTAAAGTTTTTTTGATGGTTTTTGAGCGTGACAGGTTATTAAAGAGGATTTGGAGCGAAATTTAAAAAATGCTAATATGAAGCCTCTAAGTCATTCATCATACTTGAGGCTTCAAGTTCTGTGTAAGAGCTTCTACGATGTCGAGGAGAAGCAATGTGTTCTAAGTGACCTGTCTCTTGCTGATTTAAATGCATTTATTCCTGAGCTTCGTTCACAGGTATGCTTAACTCATGGCATGTTAAAAGGTCGTATTTTTCTTCAAGATTGGTATTTGTTCATTTTGGCATGCCATGCCATGCCTTGCATATTGTACAGGTCTCCAAATTTAAATGTGTCTGCATATTGTACAGCTCTATATCGAGGCCCTTTGCCATGGCAATTTGTTACAAGAAGAAGCAATCAACTTATCAAATATAATTAGAAATAACTTGTCTGTACAACCACTTCCAGTCAATATGAGGCATGAAGAGCATGTAATATGTCTTCCATCTAGTGCCAATCTTGTGAGAGATGTCAAAGTGAAGAATAAATCAGAAACAAACTCTGTGGTCGAGGTAATTGAAAATTTACTAATTTAACAATTTTCTTTTTCCTGATATGATCCATTACATTCTTTCTCCTTTTTGATCTCCACTGCAGCTTTATTTCCAAATTGAGCCAGAAGTGGGGTTGGACTCAATAAAATTGAAGGCCTTGGCAGATCTTTTTGATGAAATTGTGGAAGAACCACTTTTTAATCAGCTAAGGTTATTTTTTGGAGTTTTTTTTTTTTTGGTTATTGGTTTTTTGTATTAAGTAGGCTGGGAAATATGCTTACATTTTGGGGGAAGCAAGAATATGATGGCGAGTCATGCCAATGAGATTTGTGTCCCAGAAATTTAATTGTGTGGGGGTTTTTGCTGTTCTCCTTGGGCTGTGTAAACAAAGGTGCAGTTGTCTACATATTCTATTGGATGGGCATAGAGAATGATTTAGAGATATCCAGATTGTTATGCCCACCCTTCAAAAAGAAAACCAAATTTTACGTAGGATTTATATTTACTCAATTCTTTATTCTCTTTTCCTTCTGAAAGTTTTCTATTTATTTTGAAATACAGGACAAAAGAGCAGCTTGGCTATGTTGTTGAATGTAGCCCGCGTGTGACCTATCGTATTAATGGGTTTTGTTTCATAGTCCAATCTTCCAAGTACAACCCAGTTTACTTGCTAGGAAGGATTGAAAATTTCATAAATGGGCTTGAAGAGTTGTTAGTAAGTATCCAAGTTCAATGTTCTCGTATACTGCTAGTTTCTTATATTTTTGCACTGTTTGATTCTACATTATAGTTATTGTCTTAAGAAGCTTGTCCTTGTCCACTACAAGGACCTACAAGGACCATTTGCTCACTTGAAATGATTTACTTGGATGGCTCATGGGAAATTGCATCTTTTGGGGTTCCCAAGTTAGATGGTTTGGGCATTCAGTTGATGCAATATTATTGTGAATATGAATTGTTTAATTTTTGCTTGTTAGAACAATCATTTTGCGTTGATTAGCTTAATGCTTCTGAGGTGCCATCCTGGTTCTTACATGGCATGCTTCTTCTTTATGTGCCTTTGTTTTCTCATGGACAGCTCTTTTAATTTTTCTTCCCCCTCAAAATTATTTACCATAAATTTTCTCATTTAACTTGATTTTAACTTGAATAAATGTCAACTGTGTTAAAGCATCAAGGGGCTTTCAACAATGATATGTGCACTTTTAAAATGCTTGATTTTTTTCTTCTTTTTTTGCACAAACAAATTTGGTTCTGACATGTTGATGAGCAGGAAGGACTTGATGATGCATCCTTTGAGAACTACAAAAGTGGGTTAGTGGCTAAGCTACTGGAGAAAGATCCTTCCCTCCAGTATGAAACCAATCGGCTGTGGAATCAAATAACCGATAAAAGGTACTGCTATCTATATAATTTACTCTGACATGGATGGCAATTTTTAATTCAATTAAAACCACTTGAATCAAATGAGATCCCCTAACCCTTTTTAACGCACTGGCGAGCAGACATTTGAGCATCACTGAGCCCCTGATTCTATTGGATGATCACGACCGTGGAGCCATGATTCTTAACTGAATTTAAAGCATCTAATGCTTTTAAACTTTACCCTGAATTTAAAGCATTTTGCTGATAGTAACCCTACTTGGGTTTTGATTTTCAGATATGTGTTCGACTCCTCACTGAAAGAAGCAGAAAAGCTTGAAACCATTCACAAGAGTGATGTCATCAACTGGTTCAGAACCTATTTGCAACAATCATCGCCGAAGTGTAGGAGACTTACGATTCGGCTTTGGGGTTGCAACATCGACTTGAAAGAAGTTGAAACTCGAGCAGATTCTGAGCAGGTTATTACAGACATCACTGCCTTTAAGGTATCATCCGAGTACTATCCGAGCCTTTGCTGAATATGTGAGAAAATTCAATTCATGCAATAACCATCGAAGGCCAGGTTTGAACAGTAGATGGTAGGTGGATTGGAAACTATATTATCTCTTGCACTTCAGAATAGGAACTGAAAATAAAAAACATTGACCATTCATGTCACACTATATTCTTTTGGAATTTTTTGTAGACCACAAATAAAGTTTGTTCTGTTTATTTATTACTAGTTTTTTTTTTCTTATCACGTGATCCGCACGTGGTTCGTGCTTTCTTTCTTAAAATAGCAATCAAAAGTATTCTAAAAAACCTTTAACATAATTCAAGTTTTAATATTATTTGCTATTCTTGATTCAAGCAAGAGATTTCAATTTTATTTTTTGAATCTTAAATTCAATATTTATTTCTTCTAATAATCTCTTCTTTTTAGAAATACTCTTAAACTCTTATCATATGGGGGGATGTTTTTCTTTATAATCATGATATAAAATGATAAAGTCTTGCTACTAATAATAGTAAATATTTTAGAAACAATAAACAAACTCGAATTTGACAGAAAATAATTTTGTTTTCATTGCCATTAGTATAGGCACCACGATACCATCTTTCAGACTTTTCAGAAGGGAAAAACACATTTATTGTTTGATAAGTCTAAATAATGTAAATGACCTTATAATCCCTAGAGCAATTCTAATTCCCAATTTTAGTTCAAAATATAAAAATAAAATAAAATCCTTGAGTTTAAAGCCAGAAGGCAAAAGCTGAAGCAAACAGGGAAATCTATGTTGATTTGGATTAGCAACAGCATCAACATGTGCGGTTGTCGCTTGGCATAGTGGATCATAAGCCCAGGACCATGACTTCAACACAACAGTCAAAGAAGAAGAAAATCATCATGTTTTGAAATCCTGAATTTTGGGTCTCAGCCCTGTAATCTCCCCTCTCCTTCACAACTCGAGAAAACGAAAGCCATCACACCGACATAAAGGTATATTTATAATTGTAGTTGTGGTGTTGGTTTAAAGTGTTTTTTTTTGTTTAGAAATATATTAAAATAAATATTTTTTATTTTAAAAAAATTATTTAGATATTAACACATCAAAACGATCTGAAAATATATATAAAAAAATTCAGTTTAAACAAAAAAAAATTCAAAATTTTTTATAATAGTTAAATTATAGTTAGTAAACCTTACCGAGATCAATGCAGGTTAGCTTAAACTTAATTTTTTTATAAAAAAATTCGTTAAGGAGTTGTTTTTGTATTTTTTTCAAGTCAACTACATTATAGATCACCTATAACTTAAGCCAAGTTCATCCAGATTTTGAGCTAAGCATGTAAAAATCTCACAAATTCAATCTAATAATAATTAATGAAGCTGACATTGGAGTAACCGTTTCGTTTAGTCAGCCAATGTGGGCTGCATCATTGAGAAAAATTCCATAAATGGGATAACGAAGCACATTAAGAACCATCATGATAGAAGTTCTCCTCATCTCTTTCAAAATTTCCATCAAGAATGCACATGGTAGGGTTTGGCTTCGTCATCTAGCTTTACCACCATGCTCATACTTTTTCCAAGCTGAGAACAGTTATTCAAAGGTCCTGATCTTGTTGCCCTACCAGTGGGACTAACAATAGACAAACCCTAGTGAGGGGGGCTTTTCACATTGCCCTCCTCACCAGCAAGAAAAAACACACGCTGCAAAACTCCCATCCTTCCTTGTGGATATAACTCGCCATTAGCATCCCCTGGAAAATGATGTGTCAAGCCTTGAGAATCGCAGGTCCTGTTCCTAGCTACCCTACATTTCTTAGGAAACTATATATATTAGAAAATACAGAATTCTCTCTTAATTTTTTATGGCTGAAATTGTTCTTTCTTCAAGAAAGAAGCTAAATCCCCCCAAGATTTCCTTGTTGGATCTGTATCTTTGAACCTGCCATCACATAGCAATGAAACAATAAATAAGGTTGCTTTTAGCTATTATTTCTGAACAGAAAAAACAGATACAGAGAAGAAAGAAACACATACTTGGTTAAAAAAACAGAAACAGAAACTACTTCTTAGACAGTCTTAAAATGAATTTCTGTAATTGCAAAATAAAAAATACAGAAAAGCATGTACTCTCTATCCTAACTATTTCCGTCTTTTCTACCAAACGATATCTGATACTGGCTTTTGGAGGGCTGAATCTGTATTTCTTTACAATGGAAGGTAAAAAGCGACAAAAACATAGACATAAGAAAAATAAACTGTATGTGTGGAAACTCCACATGTAGCCTGGAAGGTAGAATACATAATTAATGAAAGCCTGCCGTTGAGGACAAAAAGTTGATGTATTCACCAACAGACCTGAAGTAAGCTAATCAAGGACATTGGCTGGTGGAGTAATGTTTTTGAAGACAAGTTTTATACACATTGCGAACTCAATAAATCGAAGGCCACATGATGTTTATTTTGGCTCTTAATTAATTTTTTAAAAATAAAAATATGACCACTGAATCTTGTATTTGCTCAACCACTACGTATGATATATGCATGAGATTTTGCATATATGATGAATGGAAATTAAAAAATAAATAAATAAATAAGAAGAAGAAGATTGAGATGCATGAATATGTCATTGGTGGCCGCAGAGCCGGAAGTTGCATGTGCTCCTAACATGGTAGGACCGCCAATATCAAATTAGCGGCATAAAAGAATTGTACGTCTCTATCAAGAGCGGCAGCTAGAACAGCTGAATCAACTCCAAGCCCTCGTGCGTAGTTACCTATCTCGATCTGGTTTGATTTGTCAATCTGGTTATTCGTCGGTTCAAAATGTAGTCTGGGATATGTTAGTTACCTATCTTCAAGCCCACATGAAGTTTTAGAGTAGGTTAATGTTGAATCGGCCAATTATCCACGATCTAGATCTTGGCGCAGGTCAAATTCCTGTGCGTGCTCTAATGGCTATGCTTCAAATTCCACCATGCGAGAAACAAGGTTCCATATATGCTAACTCAAGGCC
Source organism: Populus nigra (assembly GCF_951802175.1). NCBI lineage: Eukaryota > Viridiplantae > Streptophyta > Magnoliopsida > Malpighiales > Salicaceae > Populus > Populus nigra. The sequence goes on from NC_084863.1 coordinate 15,397,271, forward strand.
ATAAAAAGCAGCCCATAACTCCGACTGCAACGAAGAACAGATGCACACAATATTGCCATATTTAAGTGTGTCAAGAACAAGCCATTTGACCATAGTAAATGCCATTCAATACTTTCCCATTTAGAGGACTCCTACGTATAAAACTATTCTACCAAAAATCCATGGCTGAACAGCAAGCACTTACTCAGATTTTCTTTTTTTTTTTTCAGATTACTTGATTTCTAAACTTGTACCACAACTATGTTTGGTATCATGGTGCAACCGTACATTGTGGTTTCACCGACTGTGAAGCACCGCAATAAAAAAAGGATCACCGGAATACACCATAGGAACCCGTAAATTAGATACAACATTTTGGTAGGGCATCTAATTTGATGCTCTGTAGAAGCATTTCTTTATCCTGTTCGAGTCCACGTGTGAACATAACCCTATAGAATGAAGAGAAGTGTAATTGGTTTTGTGTATTTTACTACCAACAAACAGCAATGGATGTTTCATGGCAAGGCTTGGGGATAGATTCAAGAACAAGAACAAGAGAAGTCGTGCAATCATCTAATTAACTAAATAAGTAGATCAGATTGTCATATTAGCACGTACGTAGGCCTTAATTTGATTTTATATCCTTGCATCTAAACAATGTATCTCCTTCTGTTTTGATATGAAGTTAGGTGGTGATTCACATTCTTGGAATTTGTATTTATTAATTTTTTCAATTAACTTGATTAAAAACTAATCATCTAGTTAATTACAATTTAATGATGTCTTGGGCAGTAAGAATCTCTACCGCTTCACACAAATTCATGGTAATGTCTCATGTCACCATGTTATCTTTGATAACTAGAATCTTTTTATTTTTTTAAATTAATATGAATGTATAGATATTTAATTAATTTTACGAGTTCTCAAATTAATATAATATATATATATATATATATATAGTATTCTATTTCCCTCCTTCCCCCGACAAGGAGAAAGAAAATGAAATCCAAAAGCCCTCCTTATCCACACATAACATACGAAAAAGTAATCTTAAACCAAAAAAAAAACTAAAAACCTTATCCATACATAACACATATTCTTAAAAAATCCTTAGCATTCATCAAGGTAACTTTTAGAATATGGTAATAAAGACAAGCTTGGTGAGAGTGTGTGTATATATATATATATAAGGTCACACGAGACATTATTCACGTGCATATAGACGGTACAATCTTCTTATTGTCCATGGCAAAAGAATGCATGAAAATGCACATCTTAATTTATATTTGTGATTTTTAACGTTTTAAATTTAATCTGATTTGATACATTAATTCAAAATTTAGTTATCCTGTCAAATTTAAATGAGACCTGACTCAAATAATTCTAAGATTTTTTTTATTTTTTTTTTATCTAAAACAATGTTTGTAAAAGGAAATGGTAGTAATGGACATCTTAAAGAAGCCATATTTCTTTCCTAGACTACACGAAAACTCCATTTCTTTTTCATGTCAGTCTCAGACTATTTAAAACAGGGCAGCCAGCAGCCACATGACCAACACCATCATACAATTAAGATAAGTTGGAACATCTCACGCTCTAGATGTTTTCCATGCCCACTTTAGACTTTGAAAACATGTATACATATCGGTGGAAAAATCCCTTTATTCAACTCTCAAATTCTTGAGAAAAAAACTCTGTGAGGGCACATGGTTTAGCACTTGTCAGTAAACATTAATGAGCCATTCGGTCTTATAATCCTGAGGAACAATGGTGGCTGAGGAAGCAGACGGCCATTCTCTTTGTCTAGCTAGGACCAAAAGGGTGAAAGAGAGGTGTTGAAAACCAAATTGTGAAGTAATCACTTCAAATAAGATAGAATCATTATAGAAAGGGATATGTGAAAGATACATACTATTGTTTTTGTTGTCCATCACTGTATTTTTTTGGAATCTTTTCTCTCCTCCTTTCTCGAATATAGATATCGTCTAGTTTAAGAACATGATTATACCTGCATTTTCAAATAAAAAAATATCATTTTAATAACTTTTTATATTCTTAAACACCCACTTAGAGATTTTATAAAAAGTCTAATAGGGGAGATTACCCTTATCTTTTTTATGATGAACAAAAAACATGCATATATAGCTTTATCAGTCACCATTTCCAACTGTAAACTTGTACAGTTTGTTTCGATACTCAAGCTGACCTGCCATTTTCAGAGAGCTTAATTGATATATGGGATGTCAATTCATCAAATTATGATGTTTCATGCATTACTTATCCAAAATACTTGAACCAATTGGATGATATGCATTGGCAAGCATGCCTTTCCCTGCTAATCTTAATAAAGCAACAAGATTTCCTTCCATGTGCAAAAGATACTATTGATCCTTTTCTCTCCTAGAGACCCTACGCTCACTAGCCCTTCACATTTAAGGCCAAATTCAAGTATCCATGGTCCCAAATTAAGACACCATATGCCCTACTTGACCCTCCTCTGCCTACATTTCCATCACCCAAAATGAAAAACCAAAAAAAAAAACACTCACACGCACCAAACCAAACCTAAAAACTAGTGGCGACAACGAAACTACATTGATTTTTGAAGTTGGAGGAAGCGGTTGTGAGTTGCATGTGCAAGGTTTGGCCCACCGATAAGTATTGAGATTTAACTTGTGTTTTTTAAATTTTAATTTTTTTAAAAAAAAAATTTAACGTCTTTAGATAGTTTTGATATATTAATATCAGAAATAAATTTTAAAAAATAAAAAATATATATTTTTAAATAAAATAACTTTAAAAATCAATATCTTCACGTAATATCTAACAACCTCTGGTTCTGAGCTCAGCGGTAGGTACCCCCTTGGACAAGAACCAGTGCATGTGCAGCTTGATTTTCCAAATATCAGTTTGTGGCTTTTGGCTGGCTGTCATAACCCCACCTAATGGGTTTGAGCTACTCTTTACTTTTCTTATAAATAGCACAACGTCCTTTCTTTAATTCAGCAACACAAACACTTCTTCCTCCTCTACAACCTCCTCTGTCTTATTAGTCTTGTCAGTACTATAGCATCTGTCAGACAATTAGCATTGGCAATGGCAGCTCAAACATTCGCTTCATGTCTTCTTCTCTTCATTTGCCTACACCTTCAAGGCATTTTGGCTGATTATGGAGGGTGGCAAGGTGGTCATGCCACTTTCTATGGCGGTGGTGATGCAACTGGCACAATGGGTAAGTTTGAGTCATATCTAGCTAGTAGCTAATGTGTGCTCCTTGATCATATACGTAACTGAACTTGTAGAAACAAAAACAAGTTGCTAAATATGATAATTCTATCACCTAATTATTATGGGGCTTTGGGGATTTTCAGGAGGAGCATGTGGATATGGAAATTTGTACAGTCAGGGTTATGGAACTAGCACTGCAGCCCTAAGCACTGCCTTGTTCAACAATGGCTTGAGCTGTGGTGCTTGTTATGAAATGAGATGTGATGATGACCCCAAATGGTGTCTCCCCGGTACCATCACTGTCACTGCTACAAATTTTTGCCCACCTAACCCTTCTTTGCCTAACAACAATGGTGGATGGTGCAATCCTCCTCTCCAACATTTTGACATGGCTGAGCCTGCTTTCTTGCAAATTGCTCAATACCGTGCTGGAATTGTGCCTGTAGCTTTTAGAAGGTAAATTAACTTCTTCTTTTTTTGTTCAACAGTATAGTGATGGTATCTTTGGACCAGCTTTTGCCTCTGGCGATTTTTTATTAAACTCCTGCTCCTTGTTAAACCGCGTTTCAAGACCAAAAACCACGGTTTGCAACATAACGCAGATCGCGTAGACAAATACTCTCTGAGTAGATTAGTTAGACAAGTAAGCTATCGAAAACTTTTCTAAATGGGCCATGGCTTAATTGTACTTAATACTTAATGACTATTTAAATCACATTGCAAATAGCTGAATAAGAAAATAATCACCTAGTGATTAGCAGGGTCAAGTCTCAGTTCAAAGGAAAGAGGAGTGCCAAATGTTAGGCCAGTTAGTATTGATTCCATTGCTGCTGACAACTCTGAGTTAATTTTTAGTCAGTCTGCCATTAACCAATGCAACTGCTCTTGATTATGACAGGGTGCCTTGTGTTAAGAAGGGAGGAATTAGATTTACCATCAACGGTCACTCCTACTTCAACTTGGTCCTGATCACCAATGTTGGTGGTGCGGGAGATGTTCATTCAGTTTCAATCAAAGGCTCGAAAACAGGGTGGCAAGCCATGTCAAGAAACTGGGGCCAAAACTGGCAAAGCAACAATTACCTCAACGGTCAAAGCCTATCTTTTCAAGTCACCACCAGTGATGGTAGAACTGTCACAAGCTACAATGCGGTGCCTGCTGGCTGGCAGTTTGGTCAGACTTTTGAAGGAGGCCAGTTTTAAGATTTCAACACCTTTTTTACCATTTTGTCTTCTGGGTCTAAAGTTTTCACTACAATTAAGCCTGGTTGGTTGGTGGAAATTTGTATATTTATATTATATGCTTCCTATAAGAACAAATTAAGAGGCAAAAAAGGGGTATTTTAGTGATGTTTGGAGGAGAAGTGGCCTTGTAAAGCTGAGGTAGCTAAATCTAAGTAGCACCCGCTTGCCCTTCCTCGTATGTATAAGTAGTCTTTTGAGAAATGTATTCATGTCGTTCAAGAGTAATTTACAGTTTCCATTGATATGCAAGATCAAGACAAGATTGCTACATTAAAACAGTGTTGTATTAACAAAAAGTGCTGAGCATTCAAGTAAGATTTTGTCTGGAATTGGAATATTTGTGTGCATTTGCCACTTGAAAAGAAATCTTGTAGATGGATCATCTTTTTTAACTCAATAGCACATCCACAGAGCATTGTCTTTTCCTTCAAATCAATCAATCTAGCCATTTAAATGGGCCGTAGGGATTTGTTTTCTAGGAGCAAGGGAATGTCTAGGAACCCAGTCGCACTGTGCTTTTCATCTTATATAGGCTTTTTAGATGGGAAACGTAGCATGATTTCTTGAAGCCCATTGAAGCACCTTACAGTCCCTTTTCAAGTTCTTTTCAGGCAACCACAGGGGCCACTGCAGCATGATAGAAGCAAATTTTGATGCATCACTTGTGAAATTTATTGTAAATGTACTTTCTTTTATTGTTTAGCCAACAGTAATTATATTTAGGTGATGTTTATGAGTACGATATTGCAGAGTGTGATGGGTTTTTTTTATATACAACTCATTTAATGCACAAAACATCGCTGTTATAAACAAATTTTACTTGTTTTTTTTAAGAGCGTGTTTGGCAGTGTGGTTGCAAGTGCTTTTCAAATAGCTTTTCGTGCCGAAATGCATGCCAATGATGTTTTTTTATTTTTTAAAAATTATTTTTGACATCAGCACATCAAAACGATTCAAAAAGTACAAACCGCACTCAATTTTAGCAAAAAAAAAAAATTTCAAATTTTGACGAAACGCAGGTACAAACGCAGTACCAAACGTTAATATGGATTCTACATAAAAAAGCTATCACTCTCACACACTCAATCACGACACTTAGTAAACGAGAAGATATATTCGCGCGCTGCCGCAGTTTTATAAAACAAATACACTTGATAGCGTTATAATTGTGAACCAGCACTAGATAAGTAATAAAAATTAAAGGTATGATGAAGCAAATATTTCATGACGAAAAAAAAAGTTGTGTTGGTGATCAAAAACTTAGAGACTGAACAAAATGATTTGTAGCAATTTACCGTGTTTTGCGAGGAAAAATACAGTGTTTTCGCCACATGATTTAACTTTTCAGTTAATAAAAAGAAAAAAAAAATTACAAAGCTAAATTCTCTACCAACTTAATATTAAAAAAAAAACAAAGATAATTTTGGAAGGAAAAAAACCCATGAGAAAAAATGTTGTAGCAATTGACAATGTTTTGTGAGGAAAACTATAGCGTTTTTCCCAATAAAATAAAATAACAAACCATTTAGAGAAATATTGTAGCAATCCACAGTGTTTTGTGAGAAAAACTACAATGCTTTCCTCATATGATTTAGTTTTATTGTAATTATAATTCTTAACCAACTCAATATTCAAAAAAAAAATCGACAAAGATAATTTTGGAAAAAATCATAAAAAAATCACTTGGGAAAACACTGCAACAATTCACAGTGTTTTAAAGAAAAAAATTATAAAGTTAAATTCTTAATCAGCTCAATATTAAAAAAAAAACATCGACAGAGACAATTTTAGAAAAAAAAAAACAAACACCAAAAAAAGGAAAAAAAATCATGTTGGAAACACTGTAGCAATTCACAGTGTTTTGCGATGAAAGCTACAATGCTTCCCTACATGATTTAACCTTATTTGTAATGACTTGTAATTATAATTTACAAACAACTCAATATTAAAAAAAATAAAATAAAAAAAGATAATTTGAAAAAAATTATAAAAAAAAAACCATGCGGAGAGACATTGTAGCAATCCACAATGTTTTATAAGCAAAGCTACAATGTTTTCCCAACATGATTAAACTTTATTACAAAGTTAAATTCTAACCATCTCAATATTAAAAAAAAATCGACGAAGATAATTTTGGAAAAAAATATCACAAAAAAAGAAAACACAAAAGAAACTGGAAGAAAATCATGTGAGGAAAAACTATATCAATCCATAGTGTTTTGTGAGAAAAAACTTGTATTTACTTGTAATTACAATTCTTAACCAGCTTAATATTTAAAAAATAAAATTGAAAAAGATAATTTTAGGAAAAAACATTATAAAAACAGAAAAAACCTTGTGGGAAAAAACACTGTAGCAATCAACAGTAATTTTCAAAAAAAGTTATAGTGCTTTCCTAACATATTGTAACTGTAATTTTTAACCAGCTCAATATTAAAAAATAAAATAAAAAAGATAATTTTGAAAAAAAAAACCATGCAGAGAAACACTGTAGCAATCAACAATGTTTTAAAGAAAAAAAATTACAAAATCAAATTCTCAATCAGCTCAATATGAAAAAAAATCGACAAATATAATTTTGAAAAATAAAAAAATAAAATAGAAAAACTATGTAGAAAAACATCGCAGCAATTCACAGTATTTTAAAGAAAAAAAATTATAAAGCAAAAATTTTAACCAGGTCAATATTTAAAAGGTAAAATTAACAAAAATTATTTTGGAAAAAAAATAAATGAAAAAAAAATAGGAAATTTGAAAAAAAAAATAGAAAAACTATGTGGAAAAACATCGCAGCAATTCATAGTATTTTAAAGAAAAAAAATTATAAAGCAAAAAATTTAACCAGGTTAATATTTAAAAGGTAAAATTAACAAAAATTATTTTGTAAAAAAAAATAAATGAAAAAAAAATAGGAAAGTTGAAAAAAAAAGAGAAAAGTTTAGCAAAAAAAAAAAACTAGAAGAAGAATCACTGTGGATTACTGTTGTAATCCACAGTGAAATGTGTGTGGGGGAACAGTGATTTCCCCACGCCATTTAGAATATTGTATAATTGTTTCATAAAGGAATTGACTTTTGAAGTATATTGTTTTTCACATATACTTTGAAGTATTCGTACTTCCTACACTTTTTTTGTACGTATTCATATGCCTTCGTGTACTGTATGTGTATTGTAGCCTAACCAATGGGCTCTAAGATTTCCAAAGACCATGCTCTTATTTCTTGAAGCCCGTGACACAAGCACCTTCATGGTACTTCCTCGCTTCTTTATAAAAAGTCGCCAGCAAGAACATAAGAAAATAAAAATCACAATCTTGATGGTTGTAACTTAATTGGTTAGATTTTAGATTTATTTTCAAGAGATCATTAATTCAAGTCTCATAATTTTCAGAGCTACTAGAAACTTATATAATCGTTAACCTCAAAGCCCATAGGATTAGTCGAGATACGCACAAGCTGGCCTAAACATCTATATTAATAAAAAAAAATCGCATCCTCGTTTTCCAAATTCAACACTTACCTTTATATCTTAACCCACCTCACGTATCCATTTCATGTTGTTTCATGTTGTTTCATCCTCGAGACTTAATTGATTTAAAGTTTACATTGGTTTGGGCTAAATTAAAATAGAAATGGGATAAGATTTGGTTCTCACGTCAAAAACTCAAGTCAATCCGAGTCTAACCTGGTCAAAACTTGAACATCAACTCGTTAACTCTTTATTTTTTGAATTCTTTTCATCAAAGCGATATTATTTTAATTTTTATAAAAAAATAATTTTTAGATAGATTCTCTCGGTCTATGACTTAAACCTCAGCCTAGAAGAACGGGTTGTAAAATTACAATTCCATGGAGGAAATTGAGAAGAAAAAAAATTACTAGAAAAGAGCATTTCCATGAATCTAGGAAGAAGTTGCATGCAAGTGGGACTTTCTCTAAAGCTTTTCGAAGAACAAAAAAACCATTTAGCTTGTCGCACCCTCGCAAGCGGAGCGCGGCGTCACGGCGATCCTCGATTGATTTTGGGGTCTTTTGTTTTATTGTGAACAAGGGAGTCGCCACCTAGTATTTTGGTCACTAGGAACCCTAACTGGTCTTTCAGATATTCTAAGGCAAGGGACTGGTTGCGTAAAGGGAAGGTATTATCACCCCTAGTACGCCCTACCTAAGGTAAGCTGCTTGGTGTTTGGTTTGCTCTATAATTGCTATGGTGTTGGTTTTTTTCTAATCCCATCAGTTTTTCTAGGTTTGATTCAAATAAAATTTATTAGGATAGAAATCCAAGGAGATTCCATGTGCTTTGAAAGCTTATTTTTCCCTTAGTATTTCAAGGGTTTGCGTCTCGTAAATCACAAGGAGGAGGGATAAAAAATTTAGAAATCTAGGGTGCTTTAAAAGCCTATTTTTTTTGTCTTAGTGTTTATACTCTCACGGCTCGTAAACCGTGGAGTAAAAAATTGAAATGTCCTTGATTATAATCAAGGCTTCTTTCAAGGATGTGTACGAATTTATTATTCCTAAAAAATATTTTGGATATTTACCACTCCGGGTTTCTTTATCCAAATATTAACAGTGAATAATAACAAATTATTCCCAATAATATTTTGGATATTCATCCTTTAAGGATTTCTTTATCCAAACATTAGCGGTGAATAATAGATAAATTCCCCCAAAATAATATTTTTATATTTTTTGGAATATTGGCCAATACCCTTTGGAGTTTTACAAACATGTTGTAAAATCCAGAAATGCAAGAAAACAAAAAAAAAATTTTGTTTAAGAAATCCATGCGAAAACACATTTTCAAAACTTCCAATATTTTTTGTATAAAAAAAGAGCATTCAAAACATGTTAGGGTATTGGTCGTATGCAACACGCAAAAAAAACATTTATATATTTTTTTATAGGAAGAAACAAAAACCAGGTCACATTAAATAACCTTGGAGTCTCCAAACATATTCAAAAATAGCATAAGGAAATAGATAAATAGTTCAAAACCTTACTGACAAAATATTTCATTTCAAACAAACCAATCAGTCCACACTCTGCATGATGTCCTCGGCAGTGAACGTAGTGCCCTTTTCTTTGTCTCCAACAGCATGTCCCTCTGCCTTGCAATCCAAAAGAGACAGTGAACGTAGTGCCCTTCTCTTTGTCTCCAACAGCATGTCCCTCTGCCTTGCGATCCAATTGAGACTTCCTATCCTTGTCAAGCCTCAACTTCGTGAAAACAACCTAGGACGGATTGATACCGTCATATTCTACCGCTGGGGGCCAAATGGAGAAGAGACTTGGCAATTCCTGTTTTGCGTGTGTGAGGGCAGTTGGACCTGTGGGGGGGAAGTTTCGGTATGGAAAAAGTTAGCGTTGATGAGAAGGAGAAGGACCGTGTGTGGCCAGAGAGAGAGCTCTCTGTTTTCTTTTCTTTTTCTATTTTTTCTTCTCGCCTCACTCGGTTTTCTTTCTCCTCTCTCTCTTTACTCTTTTGCTTCTATTTTCTCTTCTGTTCTTGCTCTATTTTTCTCCGTCTATCCTCTTCTTTTTTTCTTTTTTTCATCTTCTCCTCACTTTTAGGTCAGCAGAGGCAGAGTATACATAGTCTATATACAGCTCTTATTAGGAAAGATTCAATGCATTAATCTAGGATGCAAATCCCAGCTGATTTGCAGCCAAATAATACAAATGAGAAAACTACAATATTCTCATTGATTATGTGCTGATTCTAGTGATTTCTTTCCAATTTTTTAGAGGATGGTGTGGCTTCTTTCTATCCTTCGATAAAGCCAGCTGCTCCCTTTGAAATGAGGCAATAAAAACATGGTTGCAGCTCCAAAAATCAGGCGTGATGATAAAGGAAAAACAACAGGAATTTGCAGAGAAAAAAGAAAAGAAATCAGATGGAGGGTGCAACTGCAAAGTTTTATTTTCCTTATTCGGTGTGGTAAAAATCATGTCATTTATGATGATCCAACCCCCCTCTCCAGCTTTCAATATCATTCTTCAATTCAATCCCTCATTTTAACACTTTTCGATTCAGTCCTTGGTCCAAAAAAAATCCTTCGAATCAGTCCCGCGAACTTGGGCTATATCCTTCCCGCTGCAGAATTTTCTGCCCTCACGTTAGATATTCAAATGGGAATATCTTGAGCTTCTGACATCGAAATCAAGTGATTCAAAAGCCCAAATTCATCTACGCGTTTAGGACTAAAACTTTGATGAAGAAGTTGAAGTGAGATAAAATCTTTTTACATAAAAGAATCTAGCAGTAATTTGATTGGTCGAAAGGGATCTCCGGGTCTAACTCAAAAACTGACGAATGCCGAGAATTCTAATATGACTGAGAGTATGAAATAAGAACAAAAATCACAAAAACCAGGCCAAAAATAGAGTTTTTTTAGTGCAGACTCGGGTCAATATCCTTCTCGCGGCAGAATTCTCTGCCTTCACGTTAGATATTCAAACAGGAACATCTTGAGCCTCTGATATCGAAATCAAGTGATTCAAAAGCTCAAATTCATCTACGTGTCTCGGACTATAACTTTGATGAAGGAGTCGAAGTGAGATAAAATCTTTTTACATAACAGAAACTGGTAGTAATCTAGTTGGTCAAAAAGGTTCTTGATCTGACAATATTGAGCATCCAAATCTGACTGAGAATCTGCTCTAAGAACAATGATCCCTAGGACCTAATAAAGGTGTACGTCAATTTTTCAACATGTATTGAATGACAGAATATACCTAGGATGGTTAGATATCGTACGAAACTCAGTCAAAATCAGAGCCTAAGTTGAAACAAAAAATTACGACAGCAGCAGAACTATTTTTTTAGTACAAATTCTGAGGGATTTATTCAACCTTAAAGACCAGATAAAAAAGAACGAATTTAGCATTATGAAGACTCCTGATCAACCTAAAAAAACCTAATGATTTTGGTAGTAAAGGGGAGGATAAAAAAGAGCAGAAAACAGCTCAAACAATGTTAAAAAACAACATATTTATTTATGTGCTTTAGTCAATCTTCTGGCGAATATGAGCTAAACTCCTACACTCTGTTCAAAAAAGATATACACCGTCTCCAGCACGTAGGGTCCAAAATTAAGTAACAACATAGCTAATACACCTTTCAACAAGGTCTAGCCATGGCAGGTGATCTTAACATGTCGAGGTTTTGCTATGTATATTGGTAGTGGAGAAAGTCTGCCAATTGTTAAATGATGGTTCTTCTTACTCAAATAAGAATTTGTTGGTTGGTGGAGAAATATTTATTCGATGATCTCAATTCTTTATATGCCTATGCCGACCAAGAAATCACAATTATATTCTGTTAATTAAACCTTTTCCTATTCAACTTTCTGCATATTCTCAAGCATGAAAATCACTTCTTAATGTGTAGTGCTACGATACATCCTATCCTATCCTATCCTATCATGGAATTCGCAACATTTACAAAGAATTAATAAGGGAACTACTGAAATAATATATCATAGCTCACCTGTTTTTCATTATTTTAAAACCTAGACAGCGAGTTGATTTGGGATTAAATTGATATAAAATTTAGATTGATTTGAAATGAAAACAATAATAAATAAAAAACCTTGATTAATCTGATTAGAAATCCAAATTAATTTAATAATCTGATTAACCTGGTCTGATCCAATTAAAATCTATTATTTTATTTTATTTTATTTTTAAGTAAAAAATTCAGAATCAATTCTTAACTCGGCCGCCGTCCAGATTCTCCTAATGGTATTTAATTGGGGAGAGTATGATAAAATAATTGCTCTCTTGAGTCTCACCTAAAAATTAATCTCCATGTTTGGCCAAGTTTGATAAGTTATGGGGACACTCCATCAACCACTCTGTTTATTTTTGCTGGGAAAACATCCCCTGGGAGACGAGTCATATGGTAATTTCACTTTTAGACCGTGTTTGTTTGGACAGAAATAAGCAAGAAGGGATGTTTTTTAGGCTTAAGGCTCTATTTGGTAATTCATTTAGGTTAAGTTTAGAAGTATTTTTCATTTTTTTTATATGAAAATATATCTAAACTATCAAATTACATCTAAAAGAGCATCATTTGATTTGTTTTTTCAACGCCAAAGTTGCATTCAATTAGTATCCCAACACATTAAAAAAAAACATAAATATAATTCCATAAAAATTTTAAAATAAATTTCTGCCATTTAAAAACAAAAAGATAAATACAAATCGCTTGTATCTTTTTTATTTCAGTCTGTTTTACCTTGAGATATAATTAAACGCTATCATAAAATCTAGAAATTTGGTCTCGGTGGAGGAAAGTTGGTCCAAGAAGATCCGAACACTCCTTCTAATGTTCTAAGTTCTAACCAACAAGGCCATAAATTTGAAGTCCCCTAAGTTTAATACATTTACAATTTAATCCCCACAAAAAACGGAAGAGAGTCAAAGCTTCTCATCGCCAACAGCAACAGCATCTCCAACAACACTCTCCCATTTCTTTATTTCTCATTCTCATTTCTCTCCCATTTATATATAAATAAATCTCTCTCTCTCTTTCTCTCATTCTCAATCAAAACAAAGAGAGTTACAAAAATAAGCAAAAAAACAAACACCCTTTTTAGTGTTCTGTCTTTTATAGATTGATTTCAGTTATCAACAATTCTCAAAGGTTTCTCTTTCTCTACATTGATTTTTAGTGTCGGTAACAGATCTATGTTTCTTGTTCTAATCTATTGTTATTTGCTTACAGTTTCAGCTGCTTTGGTTGTTTTTTTTTTAAGTCTTGGATCCAATTATGAGGTGAATCAGGTAAAGGGTTTGTATTTCTGTGTTGAATTACAAATGTGTCACCTTCATGGGTTTTCTTTTTTATGTATGATCTGAAATGGGTTTTCTTTTTTATGCTCAAATGTGTTGATTATGTTGAGATTTTGGGATTTTGGTAGATCTGGATCAAGGAGATAGCGTGATTTGGAATTGAAGTGAAAATGAGTGAGGGCCAAAAATTCCAGCTAGGGACTGTTGGGGCTTTGGGTTTATCAGTGGTTTCGTCAGTGTCGATTGTAATTTGCAATAAGGCTCTTATTAGCACACTTGGCTTCACTTTTGGTGAGTGTTTATATTTACGTACTCTTTCCTTTTGATATAATGTATTCTGTACATTAGATTTGGCTCTTTTGAAGTTAATGTTGTTTGTTTGTTGAATCTCATTATCTGTTGTCGGTATTCATAATCGATTTGATATTGATGGGGTACCTAATGGTAATATTGGATGTCAGAATTCATGTTAAAAAGGATAAGTTCTTTGAATATGCGTGAATGGTGATTGTGAGAGCTCAACACGGTTGGAGCTTGATAGGAGACCATGTACTCATTTGTTAGAAATCATGGAATGGATCAAAAGGGTGTTGTTCTTCTTGAAAGTAGAAGTTTAAAACCACACGATCCTAATCTTTTACTGTAAGTAACTTGTTAGTTATTTGCCACCTTTTATTATTTTTGATACATGGCCGTAAGATTTTATGATCATGGAGGCATAGTGCCTAAGAGGTCAATCTGATTATTTATTGATCTATATGATCTTTAATAGTGTGTGGTTCCATATGGTGACTGTATTATCTAATGTGTTCCAACTGCAACATGATGCAAGAAATGATGATTTCATATATTCTTGCAATGCTACTTTACTTCACTTAAATGCGGGCATAATCTATAATTACTGGCAGTTTTTGGCGATGGTAGTAAATGGGCTGAACCTCTGTAAGCAGTCATTTTTCTGTAGATGTGCCTAATTTGAATCATCATCATCAATATTATTGTTGCATAACTTTTGTTTTGCCCCCCCTAATATTTCCATCATATATACTAATTTTTGTTTGGTCGAATGCAGCTACAACTTTGACAAGCTGGCATCTTCTGGTCACCTTTTGTTCTCTTCATGTAGCATTATGCATGAAATTGTTTGAGCACAAGCCTTTTGACGCAAGAGCAGTAATGGGATTTGGCATACTAAATGGGATATCCATTGGCCTTTTGAATCTTAGCTTGGGTTTCAATTCTGTTGGTTTTTATCAGGTATGCTGCCTTCTCTGTGTCCGACTTAAGATCTGGTATTTATTTATATTTCCAATCAGTATGCTGCATTATGAATCAATGGTCATGTAATTTGATATACTTATTCTATCATTCTATGACAGCAGCATCTTGAAGTAGTAGACTTGAAAGTAATTTTAAGTGCTTTTGGGTTTCAGGGGGGTGTGAACCAAAAAAAAAAGTGGTTAATACTTTCCTGTGTTTTAAATGAAACCAGGTTGTTGTTTAATCGATCTAAACTCTTCCCTGTAAAGTATGAATTGACTGCGGGTAGGTTGGGTTTCACTTTGCAACATTTTGAATTATTGACATCTAGTAATATTATATTTAATGAAAGTCCCCTGGTTGATTTTATTTTTTTTTTGCTGTCCTTTGTTGATTACTATCCTATTTAGTTTAATCCTACATGCTATATTTTTTTTCTTCTTATAAACTATTTTGGAGCAAATTGTTTCTGAAAATGGATTTCTTTTCTTTTCACTATTTTTAGATGACAAAATTGGCAATCATCCCATGCACTGTTCTTTTGGAGACACTTTTCTTCCGGAAGCAATTCAGGTCAGTTTGAGTCATTAGTGTATTGTTTATTGAGAAATTTTCATGACTGCTGCTAATTTTCTGCATGCCATATGCTTTCATAATTTATGTAGTGACAGTTTCATTTTTGATCGACTTGTTTAAGTTGTTTATGTGGTTACATTTGTCTGCTGTACTTGTGATATTGCAGTCGAAATATCCAGCTTTCACTTAGCATTCTTCTTATGGGTGTTGGAATTGCAACCGTAACCGATCTTCAGCTCAATGTCCTGGGATCTGTCTTGTCTCTGCTTGCAGTTCTTACAACATGTGTTGCTCAGATCGTATCCTTAGCTGAAGTCCCTTTGTTAATTGTTATCTCATTTCTTGCTTTCTTCTGTTAGTTGCCATTTTTAGTTGTTTCAATGGTAAGAAAAAGCGAAGGAAATAAATACTCAAGTGCTATACTGTATGGCTATAGTTTCTCCATTCTTTGTGAAGTCTGTTCATGTCTTTTGCTTGTTCTTCCTCTGTTCACTTTGTTAAAATCTTAACCAGTGTATTTCAGATGACTAATACCATCCAAAAGAAGTTCAAAGTCTCTTCAACACAACTTCTGTACCAGTCTTGCCCCTATCAGGCATTAACTTTGTTCATTGTTGGCCCATTCCTGGATGGGCTTCTGACAAACAAAAACGTTTTTGCTTTCAAATACACCCCCCAAGTGCTGGTGAGAATCAAAGAATACGTGAACCACTTTCCTGACATTTCTCTATTTTATTGCTTCTGACTGTTCTATGCATTATGCGGTTGCAGTTCTTCATTGTTCTATCCTGCCTGATTTCTGTCTCTGTGAACTTCAGTACTTTTCTGGTGATTGGAAAGACATCTCCAGTCACCTATCAAGTCCTAGGACATTTGAAAACATGCCTTGTTTTGGCATTTGGTTATGTTCTACTTCGTGATCCATTTAGCTGGCGCAATATTTTAGGAATCCTTATTGCTGTGGTTGGAATGGTGCTGTATTCTTATTGTTGCACTCTTGAGAGCCAGCAGAAGCAAAATGAAGTGCCAGTAAAATTGCCTGAGGTAATTATCTTTCCTTTTTTTTATGCTATAAGCAAGAGTTATGTCGGTCTTGTATTCATCTCATTCTTATAGTGCTGTAAGCTTTTCAGACTTCTTATGCTCATTTTTTGAATGGGTTTTAGGTCAAGGAAAGTGAAACTGATCCGTTAATCAGCGTGGAAAACGGAACTGGGATTTTAGCCGATGTTGCTGTACCAAATGTTCCCGTGTGGAATTCAAACAAGGACTTGGACGCATAAGACATTCCCATTTTTATAAATTCATTTGCTCTAGATCAAAGTCAGTAAACAAAACGGTTTCAGCGAGGGTGTATCACAATTCACATAGCACGAGTTGCTTTGTTCTGGAATCATTACTAATATTATATCAGATAAAGTATTGAAGAAACATGTCATTATTATAGCAGTTTTGGTTTATTAGTTTTGTATGAATCAAACATGGCAATGGTATGATACTAGGATTTGAATTGTCAAATGTATACTGTGGTTACCGGATACTGGAAATTTTTTACTGCTTGTTCTCTGGTTACATTCCTCTTCATCTGTGAAGAACAACAAATGTATGTCTTGTTCTTTAAGTTGCCAGTAAATTCTACTTTTCTAGTGCTTCCGAAACTTTCTACGTTAATTAATGCGTGGAGATCATGATTTGCATCCGAATCCTATTTGTTTTCCTCGTTGTAAAACTTAGATCAGACAGGTCCAGAAACCTAGTTAACCTGGTCAATAAATCAGGTTAATTGGCTGATCTTGTCAATCTAGTTTAACTCGATTCTCTATAGATCAAAACAAACATTGTAATTTTGATCATTTAAAATAAAAAATGGGGGGTCAACCCGACCCTTTCCCTAGATTTTCATTTACTTGCAAAGGAATGTTACAAAAACTAATGATGGTCAGCGTGCATGCCTCCCTTTTCTTTTTGACAGCTTCACTGAGATTTTGTTGAAGGTTTAGGTTTAAAGCACTTTGATTTAATCAAATTAAGAAGTTTGGCATTGACTAATCATAAGAAATTTGAGGCGAGTCGCCACTCCAAACTACCACCACCAAATTTTCATGAAGGACATCCATTTCTAGGGGCTTTTCCCAATGTAGTTGGCCGCCTGAATTTTGTGGAGGATGCTTAGGATTCAGAAACCTGTTGCAAACAGAGAGTCTGCAACTTGAAGGAGTCCTTTTCTAGGCACCCACTCCCCCCAAGACCCCACTGTCTACCTAATCATGCTATGTAGCTTTAGGCCATTCCAATGGGAATTGCTAGACTCGTTCAACTTGCAAAGATGAGTTTATTTTCGGGGACCAGAATTGATTGAGACACGGCAAGTGGCTGTGTTAAGGATAATGTGTTGTAACTAGTTTAGCTTGTGTCGAGTCAGAGTAATTAGAGTTAGTTTAAGTGGTGATTAGAGTGGCCATGTGTAAGGCTAATATGTGATGATTTTACATGTAAAAATATGGGCTGAAATATTCTGGAACACAGCAAGAGAAAGAAAGAGTGAAACTAGAAAAAGAAAGGAGGTTATTGTATTTGAAACTGAATTTTTTTTTTTTTATTAATGTGAGTATTCAGATCAGCTTGTGTATACTTCGATTAATTGCACGAGTCCTGAAGTTAACGATTACGTAAATCTCCAGTGATTATCATATTAGCAACTACAAAGTTCGAACATGAGATCATAGGGGGAACAAACTTTCTGGTTTTAATTTTTTTTTACTGGATCATCTATTAGATGGTTTTAAATTAAATTTTTACTTGGTCATGTAGTTTTTTTTAATAATTTTTTTTTATATTTTTAAATAATTTTAATATATTAATATTAAAAATATTATTTATTTCCTATGTTTTTTTCACGAAGATTGCATTTTGATGTTGATTTGACCTTACCGGCTATATACAATGGAGGTAACCCTCCTCAATTATATATAACCATTGTTGCTTGTAGTCTTGTACTTTATTTCATTAAAGAAAAGAAAGTAATTGGATATACAATCACTAGGTTAAGCCTGCTAGTTTTTGTTTTTTTTTTTCTAAAGTATAAATTTTATTAAATTGAAAACTGAGAAAGGTTTTTATATTTAAATATTAAGAGTGCTAATAAAAAAATCTTACATAAAAACCAAAGCTTACGTAAAATTTTCTTTGAACACACACATAAAATCACAGGAAAACACAAGAAATAAAAAATAACAGAGAGAGAGAGTAGAGAGTATGGTAACAATTATTTTTTAAAATGTTTATTGTATAAAAATAAATTAAAATAATAGTTTTTTTATTTTTTAAAAATGATCAAAATAATCTGAAAACAATATAAAAAAATTAATTTGAAGAAAAAAATTAAAAAAAAATAAATTTTTTTAAAAATATTTTTGAAACACAAAAACAAATAGACCCGGAAAAAAAAATACTTGAATTTTGAGATTAAGCTTGCTTGTGCAAGGAGTCTTTAAGTTGCTTGTAGATATGAGAATAAAAGGATAAAATGTGGGGTTTTTTCAACAAGAGAGACTGACTTATTAATTTCTTAAAGAAACAAGGACTAAACTATAATTTTCCCTATATCTTTCTATCTACATTTGACAATTGATGATGGGATAATTGGAAGCCAAGAGTCCATAGGAAGCCTCTTGGTTAGAGGCAGAAAAGGAGCTCACCTTTAGGTAAAGGAGTGTGCTTTGCCTAGAAAATGTTCACACACGTAGACTCGACATGACAGGACATACAGGAGACCCGAAAAGGACATAAACTATTAGATTGGGACAAATATTTTGCGACAATCCAAATGGGTAGAAGCAGAAGCAGAAGCAGGAGCAGGAGCAGGAGCAGGAGCAGGTGCAGCAGAGGGAAGAAGAAGAAGCAGGAGCAGGAGCCCTCACGTTATTCTTCGCTAGACTGCAATATTAGGCAGGCAGAGGTAAACGTTAAGAACCGTGATACGTCTCTTATGGTTTTGCCCTCGAACAATGTAGCCGTCAACAAGAATTTGATGGAGTAATTACTTTTTATCTCTTTGGATTCTATCTCAAAATTAGAGATGAGAGTGTAAAGTTAACTGAATGTTCAAAGAAACTGACTTTTGAGATTTCCATATCCAAAAGGTTAGATTATGAAAACAACTAATTAAACAATGAAATTAAAAATGGATTAAATTATAAAAAAAAACTAAAAAATCAAAGTTAACTTAGGTTAGCTCGCTAAACCCTAATCAGATGATTAGATCAAGATAATCAAATAGAAAAGAAAAATAAAATTAGTGTGAAGAATATAAACCCTAAAAAAAGAATGATGTTAGCTCGAGTTAAGTTTTCAAATCTAAAACTCGGGTTATTAAACCGAGATCACCCCATTGAGAAAAAATATAGAGTCTAATTCACAATCAATCTCATACTGAAAGATATAATTGAAAAAAATTAATTTTACAAAAAGAATCTAAAACAAAGAAATAGCAATAAAAAAAAATAAGAACCAAATTAGAAATTAAAACATATAAAAGGACATTTTATATTTTTAAATTGAAGGATGAAATTAAAAAAAAATCATAAAATGATTGTAAAAAAATTAAATTAAATTTTTATTGATATATGGTCCCTTGTTTAAATATATATATTTTTATTTTTTAAAAATTAAATTTTGATACAAATATATTAAAATAATTGAAAATGCTACAAAAATAATTTAAAACAGAAAAATTTTAATTGGACAAAGGTTAAAATTCATTTTCAAACAATCTTTTCAAAGGAAACCTTCATGTATTTTTTTTTTAATGGGTTTTAAAGACTATAAAGGCAAATAGCTTATAGTGATGTTTTATAAAAAGAAGCGTGAGAAAAACAAAATTCATATAGTTTAAGTGTCACCTATAGTTGCATTTGATTGATGAAATAAGAATTATGATTAGGATGTTTTTTCACTCTCTCTACACTTACCTCTACACACACCTGCACGCGCGTGCACACAAAGTCAAAAAGAAAAGCTTAAGGCTACCCAATCTACTCATCAAATACATTATAAAATCGAAATAATCCAATAAAAAAAATTATAAAACCTATTTAAAAAAACAAAACTAATGTCAAATTATAAGATGGGAAAAAAACAAGTAAAAACAAATTGATACCAACTCTTATTAGCTTATAAAACTAGTGCCCCAGGCCATTTGATTAGAAGCATTAAATATAAAAAAATCACAAAGATCAATTCCTAACAAATTAAATATTAAATGATGATATTAAAAAAAATTTAATAATACTTCAAATTGAGTTTACTAGGGACTGGACTCAACAATGTTTTTTTTATTTTCTAAGGACAAGGATCCCACAATGTTGAGGGAAAAATCTGACACCCGATCAATGCTCAATTTTGCAAAATAAAATTTAATCTTGTTGATCTAAAGCAATTAAGGCTTGAGAGACCCAATTTGAATCTGAGATAACATACAGGGGCAAGGTAAATGGGAAATGACAAAGAAGCTGACATGTGCAATATACGCACCAGCACGTGAAGGAATTTGTTGCTTCCTCTAGCATTGCATCATCGTCTTATTTGGTGTCTCTGGTAGCCTCTTGATGGTGCAACTAGTGTCGTAGGTGTAGATAGGTGGTAGTTGATTTTAATTTTTTCTTGTCCCCTCTTTTTTCTCTCCCCTCTTCTCAGTTTCTTCACTCATTCTCTCTAAACTAGTAAGAGGTCCTATCAATTTTTTTATGTCAAATTTGGTTCTTATTTTTTTTATTGTTATTAAGTTTATTGGGAATTAGGCTTCATAATTTTTTCCAGTTTCCTATCTATTGGATAATCTTGGTCTTATAACCTAGGTTATTGGTTTGAGATTTTAGCCCAGGTTGCTTTGGTCTTTTTTGGATTATTTTTTAAAATTATTATTTTTTAATTTTATCCCTTAACATTTGGTGAGTTGGGGATCTATATTCATCATTATTTTTTTTGTTTTCTTTGTATATGAGGTTATCCCAATCTCATGACTTGGTTTGTGGGTTTGGAGGATTTGCATGGGTTTTTCTTGGTGTTTTTTTAAATTAGATTTTTTTTTAGTTTTATTATTCAACATTGAGTTGGTTTGGAAATTAATTTTTATAATTCTTTTAAATTTTCTTTCTATAATATTATCATGGTCTCATGACCTGAGTTGCGGTTTTGAGAGTAAAACTGGGTTGACTTGAGTTGTTTTATTTGGTTTTTTTTTATTCAATATTATCATGGTCTCATGATTTGAGTTGCAGAATTAGGCTTAGGTTTGTTCTTAGATGTCACTAGTTCGAGTCCTAGAAACCTTAGGGCTGCTGGAAGTTTATATGGTCGTTAACTTTAGGGTCCGTAAGATTAGTTGAGATACACGCAAGGTGGTCCGACACCCAACACATTAATTAAAAAAAAAAGAAAAGGAAGCAGGTCCAGCGAGAATGTGCCGAAGGCTCATGGAGATGACAACTTGCATGCATGCACGATGCCTCGGCCTTATTACTCCTATGATTTGATGACACATTGGACTCATTTGGATTCTATAAATATTATAATTATAATTACTGTGTACTTACATAATTATTATTATGATTACTCGTGGATGTCGTAATGCTCTTTTTCCACGCTAATTTCTTGTTTTTTCCACCATGAATATTTTTTTTTTAATGTTCGGTGAGTGTTTAAAAATAAATAAAATAATTATAAAAAATATAAGAATAAAAACATGAAATAAATATGTTTTTAAAATAAATTTTTATATTTTTTCTGCATTTACTGTCTCTATCTTGTCTAATTTGAGAACATTAAGGAGGAAAGATTTCATAATTCTTAAAGCGTTGGAAGCCCAGAAAAATGTGAATCACGTTTAGTTTTGCTTTGTGTACCGAAAGATTCCATTAATAAATGGTCCCTTGTAGTGTTAAATGATTTGCTCGTGCATTATATGGAACCTGAGGAGGATAAACTTCTGACGGGTCACTCGCCGGCTTCCACCATTAATACCTTTGGAGGAAACCTTCATATATTATCCTTTCTCCCTTTTTAATCATGATTTATAACTCTTCATCGACCCGCCGTTTCTTATACTTTTCAATCTATTTTATTAAACATAAATATTATTTTTCTATATTTTTTTATTATACCAAAAAAAATATATCCGTGATGTCATTGCTTTCTTTTCATGTAAAAAAAATTAATTTGTAAGATAGGAGGAGCGAATTGAAGGAATATGCTGAAGGGATGGGGATGAAGGAATGACTAGTCTACGATCCATCAAATTCATTGGCAAGAGGGAGGAAATAAGAGAAATTCTAGAGGTGATAGTTTTATCATTTTTATGTTTTTTTAAAATAAATTTAAAAATAACTAGTAAAATAATACTAATTTCTACCCGCGCACCATAAAATTTTAGATGAATATTGACCGGAATCGAAATAAAAACTACAATCTAATTACTAACTACAATATAATTAAAATCAGATTAGAAAAAAGAATTAATGGGAATACATAAAATTAGTTCTAGAAAACCTCTACCGTTAATAATAAAAGAAAAATCCAATCCTTCTTTCAAATTCGTATTTTTTTAAATTTATTATTATTATTATTATTATCATCTTCTTTATTGTTTCTTCACTTCCATCTCGTCGCGTCTCACCAGACAGACAAACATACAAAGGCCTGTGAAATCAATCGTCAAACCCCACACCCATACCCACACAAAACAAAATCATTAACCAAAAAAAAAAGACAACGTAGAAAAAAAACCCCCAAAATATTAACTTTTCTTTTCTGGGTTTTTATTTTTTCAAGAGAGTCTGAAGAAACGACAGATCAAACAAGCCTTTTTTTCTTCCTTTTTAATTATCATCATCGTTATGTAATAACCTACAATTCAGTTTCTATCTCAAAAAGAAAGCAAAATAATAATAATAATAATAATAAATTCCCCCCTTTCTCTCTCTCTCTCTCTCTCTCTCTCTCTCCCCCTCTGTTTTTTTTAAAATAAAAATAAAAAAAATAAAAATAATGATATGATCCTGTCAAGCGAGAAGAAAATCTCTCCTTTCAAGAAACATAGTTGTGGGTTTTGTTAGAAATTCAGTTTTAAATAATGGGTGATCTTCAAGTTTGTGGCTTTCCAACTGAAAACGGCCATCTTCACCACCATCATCATCACCATGACGATCATGATCATCACCATCGCCTTCTGGGTTCGGGTCAAGACCCGGTTTCTCCTTCTTCTTCTTCGAATCCGGATCCCGGGTCAATTGTTGAAGAGAATTGGGAGAGAGCAGAGGAAGTTGCAACAGAGATTGTTTATAGAATACACCCAACTGTAGAATCCAGTTTCAAGAGGAAACAAGTTATTGATTATGTTCAAAGACTCATTAGATACTCTCTTGGGTTCGAGGTATTTTTTCTTAAACAACCCCTTTCTCTTGCTTATTCTTTCTTTTTGTTATTTGTTTTTTTCATTTTTTAGTGGTTTTGTGATGTGGGTCTGTTTTTTTTTATATAATTTTTTTGGCGTTAATGCGGTTTATTTTGCAGATTAGTGGTGTTAATGTAGTTATTTTACCTTGAAAAATACCTTAATTTGTTTTTTTATTTCTTTTTTTGGTGCCTGAAGGAACAGGGTTATTATTTCTTTTAATGTGTTTGCATTGAGAAAATTAAGCTGTAATAGTAAAAATTTAGGGTATTGAAGTGTATGGAGTAGTGATGCTATAAAATGTTTTTAGGTTTGAAGGTTGTCGCTAGTGATGGGGCTGTTGGGGATTTAATGTTTCTAAGTATTGGATAATGGAGGTTAGGGTGAGAAATATTTTTGTGTTTTATGTTATTGATTAGTGATTTTACAGCATAAAGGAAGATTAAGTGGTTTATGAGTACGAACTCTTTGCAAAGTAAATTTCCAGAGGTATGCGTCTGTTTTGCTCCCAGTTAACTGGGTTTTTGCTGGCGAATAGCTGTAATGTACGGTATAAGTACGATTGTTCATTTATGTGGCAGGGTGATCCTGGTATCAATAGAACCTGGATAGTAGTTAGTAGTTGGAAATGGTCTGTTCAGGTTTTGATTTTGATATCATTTCTGAAGCTTAATTTGGAGGGGTTTTTGTTGAGATAAATCACACTCATTATGTCAACTTTGGTATCTGCCTGTTCAATCATGATCACATTCTGCAACTGTTTTCCAAAATATCCTGTGTCTTGGAACAAAATTACAGAGAAAAAACACAAAACATATGATTACTCTTTGAATGTGAAAATTGAGTTATATTAGTCACAATCAGGATCTTGATGTGTATAGGATAATGATGTTACCAAAAGTGTGTGTTTGGATATTCTAGTTGGTGATGTGGTGTTCTAATAATTTGAAGATGGAGGTTAGACTGAGCATTCATAGTGGAGAGATGGAGACCAATTTTTTGCTTATGTATGATTTGTGATTAGAAATATGAAGCAAGATTAGGTGGTTTATGAGTGTGAGCCCTTTATAAGGTAATTTATTTTAATCTGATCAACTCAAAACCATGATTAATATAATTCTTAGTGCAGAAATGGACACATTTTGAGTTTTATACAGTTGATCAATTATTATGAATTGTATTCCAAAAATAGGTGGATAATTAGTATGAGCTCATTGCGGAGTAAATTTCTCAGCAACGTGATCAATGTTGAAGTGGATTCTTATCATGATGATTAGGTTGAAGAAATAGATTTTCATTTTTGTGTGAGGCTAGCTGGAGTTTTACTGGTTGATTGGTTGTCATGTCCAACATGAGTACAGGTGTTAACTGATGTGGTAGATAGGTCCCGGGTCACTTAAAACTTGATGTTTTAGCAGTTGTGATGGCATTGTGACAGTTCCGGTTTTGGTCCTGATTCCTAAAGCATAAATTGAAAGGGATTAGTGGAGGCTTTAATAATTGATGGAAATGTTATCACATTTCTAACTTGTCTCAGTTAAGCATCACCCATTAAGCTAAGATTGGCATCTGGCTGTTCGACTGTAATCACATTCTGCAACTAGTTTTCATAAACTCCTGTTCTGGTGCCATTAATTAATAAATAGGATTTACAGTTAATTTTCAATGAAGTGGATATAAATTGAAGTCATGGTTCTTTCTTATAGGTGTTCCCATATGGGTCAGTTCCTTTAAAGACATATCTCCCTGATGGGGATATTGACTTGACTGCCATTAGCAGTCCTGCCATTGAGGAAGCTTTGGTCTCTGATGTTTATACTGTTCTAAGAGGAGAAGAGCTGAATGAGGATGCCCTGTATGAAGTGAAGGATGTCCATTGCATTGATGCCGAGGTTCTTCTCACTTTGATGCCTTATTTTTATTGCAGTTCTCATTAGACTAAAGGAGAAGAATTAATATTTTTTTGCAGAAAGAATATTCTAGTCCCTTCCTTTGTTCCACCACTTCTGGTTGATTTTGGGTTTTTGCTGGCAGGTTAAGCTTATAAAATGTATTGTACAGAATACGGTGGTAGATATTTCCTTCAATCAATTGGGAGGACTTTGTACCCTATGCTTTCTTGAAGAGGTATGAATCTTGACACCATGAGAATTCTGGATGAATTGATTTGTTTGTTGTTTAGTTGCGGCATTGAGTCCATGGAAATTTCTGTTGCATTTATTTTAGGAAAGACAAGTCTGAGTTAATTTATATCTTCAAGCACCATGGCTCTGTTGTAGTGCCCTGCTCTGTGATCAAATAATAGATCAAAGTTTGCAAGTGCTGTGAAATATGATTTTGGTCAAGTTTTTATTTTCAGAAGTTGGCATTTGTAATGTAACTTATTGTGCAGGTTGATCGGCTTGTTGGAAAAAACCACCTCTTCAAACGCAGCATCATTCTGATCAAAGCTTGGTGCTATTACGAGAGTCGTATTCTTGGTGCCCATCATGGTTTGATTTCAACATATGCTTTGGAAACGCTAATTCTGTACATCTTCCATCTATTTCACTCTTCCTTAAACGGGCCTTTGGCGGTAAGATTTATAGGACTTAACATGGCAGATTTCACTTGTGCATCCTCAATTTTAATATTGCAGTGTGAACACAGTGTCTCCCTGAGTGCAAAATCACAGCATTGTATGCATTCATGAGTCATTGAATATGCTTGCATTTTCTGTAGGTTCTCTACAAATTTTTGGATTACTTCAGCAAGTTTGACTGGGAGAATTATTGTATTAGTTTAAATGGACCAGTCTGCAAATCTTCCCTTCCCAATATTGTTGGTGAGATACTTACTGTATTAGTTCTAATGGACCAGTTTTTGATGCTATAGATTGTTTGCTGGATTCATATTTGTCTTTTGCTCCTCTCTTTTTATGCAGCTAAGCCACCTGAAAATGTGAGTGGTGAATTATTGCTGAGTGATGAATTTCTCAAAGATTGTGTGGATAGGTTCTATGTCCCGTCAAGAAAGCCTGAGATGAATTCACGGCCTTTTCCCCAAAAGCATCTTAATATAGTTGATCCTTTGAAGGAAAATAATAACCTTGGGCGCAGTGTCAACAGAGGTTTGGAGCTTTCTCTTTTTCTGTTTTCATTATTAGCCTGGCACTAAAAGAAAGAATTATTGTATTCACTGATATACCTGACCTTGGATATGGCCTTTTCTTTTCTTTATAGTGAAAGAGTAATATTTTAAGGAAAGTTAAAACCCAGTAGTTCTAATTTAAACTGTCTTTCTGCTGATTGTGGCATTATTTAATGGCTTCAATAAGACCACAAATAGAATTAGCATCACTCCCTTTGTTAGCAACACACTGACCCCTCCAATGTTAGCACCACCTCCTCCACCGCTGTAGTTGGACCCTTCTTCCCTGTTGACTACTGTGTGCTGCCTAGCCACCTTAGTTTCTTTTTTTGTGCTAACTGATGGTGGAATGTCTGTTCTGCACTGTGGTGTAAAATCAAAGTTGTTTATGATGTGCTAAAGGATAAGGGGATTCTGCATGGTTTAATAAATGGCACTTTGTTCAGGGCCTGTTTGTTTGCATTCAGAGCTCAAATAAATGGGCACATAACATGTTTGTGTTATTCCATGCCAATGGTTATACTGTGGGTTTTTTGCAGGTAATTTCTTTCGAATAAGGAGTGCCTTCAAATATGGGGGTCGCAAGCTTGGCCGAATTCTTTTGTTACCCAGAGTGAAAATAGCTGATGAGCTCAAAACATTCTTTGCAAATACTTTGGATAGGCATGGAAGTGACTATTGGAGTGATGTGCAAAATTCTGAATTAGCATCTGTTGCTAGAAGTTCTGATAATTCAGTTTCACTGCCGTCGCATTCTGATACATGCTCTGAAGACAATACACGTCTGAAATCCACTGATGGCTATGATAAGGATACATTATTTTCTGAAAAATCTGATCATACTCCTCAAGTCCATCACCCAGGCTTATCTGGTGAAAATGGAAGAATTAAAAATGGTATCTCCTGTAGAGAAATGCTTATAAAATCTGGAACCGAGGATGAAATGAGCTGCACTGTAGGGTCTGAACCTAAACAGAATCATTTTGTGAATAGCAATTCAGTCTGTTCATGTACTAAGCATGAGGGAATAGCTCCTTCTGCTTCAACAACCCCCAATTCTGCTGAAAGTGTCCCAGAGAACCTATCACCTACTCTTGGAGGAAAATACTTTGCTGGCATTCCTAGAAACTCCCAACCTTCGAAATCCTTGTTGGACCTCAGAGGGGATCACAATGACCACTTACAAAGTTTGGCATACAGTCAGTATTGCCATATGTATGCTGTATCTGCACCTATACCACCCTGTCCTTCCATGTCACCTCAGTCAGAGAACAATAATCGTTGGGAAACTGTTCGACAGTCCCTACAGTTGAAGCGGAATGGTCATTCTCAAATGAACACGAACCATGTTTATGGAACACAATTCTATTGTGTTAACCCAGTGGCACCATTTAGAGCCGCTACAAATTCTGAAGAAAAGAAGGAACGACGAGGAACAGGAACATACATTCCCAACATGGTATTTCCATGTAACTGTTAGGTTTTGTGGCATTTATGCTCTTTTTTTTTTAATTATCAACATATTCCTCTTTATTTTTTTGGACTCCAGGTCTCATAGTTTTTCTTATGATTTTGCAGAGCTATCACGTGTATATGGGGGATAGGCTGTACTCAGGAAAAGGAAGGACTCAGGCACTAGTGAATCATGGTCAGTTGCATAAACATGCCCATGAAAATGATTTGCCTACAACTTCGCAGGAGAAGAATTTGTCTGAACATGGCCATGATCTTTCGGAGGCTGAGTACCCTCATCTTGGTAATGGGAAGCCTATGCCACCAGAGGCTCACCACTCTTACCCTTCTGCATGGGGATCTTCCAACGCCTATAGCTCCCCCCGTGCATCAGTGAGAACTGATTGTGGATCTCAGGGCCTTCAGCATCCAGAAGGGCTTCCATCCACATCAGATTTGGGCACATCGTACTCTGGGGCCTCAGCTACAAGCCCTGTCGCATCAGTGGTTGAGGACCCTGACTCAATTTTGGAAGAAACGGAGCAAGAAAGGTAAATAGTCTTACCTAGAATCTATAAATTTTCAATATTTTATTTTTGTTTTTATTTTTTGTAGAAAATGAGCAAGAAAGGATGATAATTTAGACCACTTTGTTTAATGGAAAATGTTTTTTTGGAAAGCATTTTCATGACTTTATCATGTTTGGTTACATTTTGGAAAACTTCACTTTCTGGTTAAAGAAAAACGTAAGTTTTAGTTGAAGGAAAGTGTTTCCAGGTTTAAAGTGGAACACTTCATTATATATATATATTATCAAAAAAATAATAAATTACTAATATATTTATATGGAAATAATATTTTAAGATATATTAATATACACTATAAAAATATATTAATTTGACATATTAGTGTGTATAATTCTTTAATTTAGATAATATTTCTAGAAAATACATTAGAATACAGAACATGTTATATTATACAATAATCACACATATTAAATCATATAAATTGTGTTATAAAAATAGGATACCATAAAAAATAAATTTATTTTCAATGTTCTCCAAAGACCAAAAAATGTTTGATAAAAATAAAAATTCTACTATTCTAAAAAAGTTAAATAACTCAAAATGTATTATTTTCGAACTTATTTTGTATGATACAAATAAACATTGGAAAGTAATTCATTTCCACGGAAATCATTTTTTCAAAAGTAATCCACTTTTTGGCAAACAAATGAGGCCTTGAGGGCTCGTCACTCTCTCTCTATCTATATATTGTAGAAGGGTACTCTGTATTAATACCTCAGCATTTGGATTCTAGGGCTTTGTTGCAGCAATATCATCTTAAAGACGATGTTGATTTTCCTCCTCTGACTCAGAAGGATTTGTGAAACATAGATTAACTGAAGACAGTGAGCGTAACTATAGATTCTAATGACTATCCGAGATTGGGTGAAGACTTCTGTTTTGCTCTTCTTCTTGCCCTTCTGT
Source organism: Populus nigra (assembly GCF_951802175.1). Taxonomy (NCBI): domain Eukaryota; kingdom Viridiplantae; phylum Streptophyta; class Magnoliopsida; order Malpighiales; family Salicaceae; genus Populus; species Populus nigra. The sequence continues at coordinate 15,426,876 of NC_084863.1, forward strand.
TTGGAGGTTGCGGTCATTATAATGTACAAAATGACCTTTTTCCGTCCACCGTGTTGGTTTGCGACGCCGAGTGCGTGTATCACCCAGCTGCTGTTTGCTCAGATTTTATGTTTCCATTTAAGTGCTTGTAGGATATGGAGGTAGTCTAACAGAAAAGGTTTGTGTAGATATCTTTTCAGCGAGCATAGAAACACCGAATGCCGGTTGTTGCTTTTTTCTTGGTACACAGCAGCACTAGCCTTATACCAAATATTGAGAAGAACAACAAAGAATGGAGTGGACTCGAGTAATTAGACACCAGTGTTTTCTTTTTTGACTTTATCATAACTCATGAAGGTGTGCATTGTGGAGCTAAATCCTCAGAGTGCTGAAAATCTCCCAAATGCGCAGTTAAAATCCCTCGGAGCTTGGTGTCATTATGATGATGTTCAGAACGATCACTCTAATCCCACGGGCTGATGTCCAGCAGTATGTTTTACTCCTGAGTTTTTTTTTTTTTTTTTTTTTAAATTTTCCATCAAGAGCCTGTAGAATCCACATGTGGTCCAATGTTTAGATCAACAGAACCTGATTTGGTCCAAAAAAACCAAGTTCATGTAAAATTTTGTATTTTAGATCTTTTTTATCCTTTTGAATTCAACGGTAAGGAGTATTCTGGAACACTGAACTTGAAGGGTAGAATGTTTTTTCTTTCTCGAACCGTGGACAATTTAAAAGGCAGAAAACTAATTTAACCAAAATCAAGAGCTCAGGTGCGCTCACTTTCATCCAATGAAAGATCAGACGGCAGTGATAGACCCTACCATCACTTGGAGCACAGGTGTCCTCACCGCTCGTGATTGCACCAGCCGGGAATCGAACCCGGGTCTGTACCGTGGCAGGGTACTATTCTACCACTAGACCACTGGTGCTTGTTGATTCTCTTTTCCACTATAAAATATGAGTATAAGATTTCTCTAGAAGTAGAGGATGGCCACTACACTTTCTCACATTGTATGGGCTCTATTCATATCATCTAATTATTTAATCAAAATAAGTTTATGGATGTAATTAGTCGTAATAAATGAATGTTTCAATGTTTACAGCAAACTAAAATAACATTTGATGTATATTTAACTGATGTACTTTATGAATTTTAAATCAAGCAAAAATATCTATAAATAGAATATACAGTATCACAAACAACTAAACTAAATATAATTGCTTTTCATCTCAAAAGTGTAAAGAAATCAATAATGATAAATGAAATGTGTAAAATGCCATGTAAGAACAACATAGAAAATCTAACTTGCTCTTATAAACAATTGTAACAATAGGTGTTAGAAAAGTTGAACTTATAGGTAAATCAAACAACAGCATCAAATATGATCTAGAGGTCATCAAAGTATATATATATCAACATTGAAAAGAAATGGTGTAAAACAACACCATGCCGTAAAATTTATAAAACCAGAGAACACTCTATATAAGTGGATTTTTAATACTAAAAGAGTGTGAATATAATAGAAAAACTAATCACAAAGAAGATTTTCTAAAAAGACACACCTTCTAGATACGTTAAAATTTTATTTTCTCAAGGTTTAAGACATAACATTACTTTTAAGAAAGCAAATAAGTTGATATGAATCTCATGGAGGGAAATTTGTAGTCCATAAAAGAGAGAAACTATATCAATTTCCAATGAAATATTTTTCAACATGAATGGAATAAGACTATTTTATAAATTATAACCAGATCATTCTCTTGCAATAAAATAACTTGAAGTTAAGATACAAAGACTTGCACTTGTAATTTGCTTAATGGGGATGATTTTAAGAAAATTTCTTTATGGTTCATATTGGCAAGTATGTCAAACCATGATGTTTCAAGAATTTGAACTTGAGTAGTACAAAGAACTACGAGTATAATGCCAACAATTGAGCTTGGATGATTGAGATTTTATTCCAAGAATTTGTATAGAAAAATGGATGGTAAAAAAGTTCCTTTGATTGTTCATAATCGTCTTGGTAATCCAAAAACTAGTGAATGATTGAAAAATATTGATTTATTTTTATTGCCACCCAACACAACATCAAAGATTTTGTTTTGTGATGTGGGGATCATACAAGCTTTTAAGATATATTATTATCATTTATTTTATCAAAATATTTTGAAGGATTATGAAATTAAAATCCAAAATTCAGAAAAGATAAATATTTTAGATGCAATGAATCTTACAATCTCAACTTGGAGAATAAATGTTCAAATAAGTACAATTACAAATTATTTTTGACATTATAAAGTTAGGTCTATAGATAATATGGCTTTAAAAAATCTAAATCTACACTTGGATGATAAAGTGTTCAACAACTACATGTTGTAATCAAAAGGTTGAAGTATCTTCATACAATGAATGTTGAATACTCTTTGAACTATTTATAAGAAAACAAGGTAACTTCATAATTGTTAAGTGACAAGTAAATTATTGAGAACATCATAGAAAATTATAAAGAAGATGAAGTTGAAGATGATAGTTCTATATTGGACCCTGTTTCACCTAAAAATATACTAAAAAGAACAATTACATTGCATAATTTTTTCTTGCAATACAAAAACACTACACTAAACTTATTGATGCACTCTAGAAAAATAAAAAAAATGAGGTTTAAAGAAATAATAATTTTAAAAGAAAACAAATAACATTATAGTAATAGTTTGCAATTTTTTTTAATTAAATCTTGTGTGTGTATAATTTTGATGTATAAAGAAATATTATTAACTCATAGATGTTGTAATGTACTTGATTATTTGAAGCAAACACAAGAGAATATTTGGGGTTTGACATTAATACATAATTATAATCAATTATTGTTTTAATCAAGACCTTCATAAATTACTTTATTCTCCACCCATTACGAATGAACCAAACTTGGTGGTGGTGGTGGTCTTCTCTAGTGAGGGGACAAGCTGTCACTGTGATGTGGCCCTCACTGCCATGGAAATGAATGAAACAGTGAGATGAAAAGTCGTCCATGGTGGCCAGAGTAAACATGTCCTCTGCTTTTCTTCAAGTCACAAGCTAATGGCTGCCTGGCTGTATGCATTTAATCTGTCATTTCATTCGTTTTCAACACTTGGATCTTGCAACATTTTTCTTGCCTAGTCTCCATTGTTCTCTGGCACTTTGCATGTGTGAGGACTCCTCACTACATTTATTTAGCTGGTCTTAGTCTTCTTTTGTTTTTTATATTTATATCATGAGTTTCAAGCCAGCAATATTATGATAATCTCAAAGCCAAGAATATTTTTTTTAAATAATCACTGTTATAATATTAAACAGATTCTTAATGTATTTGTCCACGCAGTCCACTATGTGTTAAACCTTGGCTGGCTGCAGGCTGAAAAAAAAAAATTGATGTTTGTTTGAGCAGCAAACTGTTGTTTAAAACACATTTGACTGTATAGACAAGCAAGGCTACCAGAGTGTGTTTGAAATTGCATTTTGAAAATGTTTTTTTTTTAAATTTAAATTTTTTTATTTTTTATTTAAATTAATATATTTTTGATATTTTTATATCATTTTGATATACTGATGTTAAAAATAATTTTTAAAAAATAAAAATAATTATTTTAATATGTTTTGTAATGAAAAACACTTTGAAAAGTAACCGCTTTCATTTTTAGGCCAAGCTTGCTTTTCTCCCAACTTTTTTTTTTTCACAACTTGAATACATTATTTTTAATGATAAAAAATTACTGAAATTAGTTTTAATAAATGCACAAAATAATAAAAATATCAGAAAAAGGTTACAACTTATTATAATTGGAAAAAGCATATGCAATGCAATTACAATAAAAGACACATTTACATATTTTTTATTTTCAATGCGGAACAAATGAAATGCTTTTTTTTTTTTGAAACTATTAAATAACCATCACAACCCAATAGTTTAAGCGGTTAGGTGAAGTTCTAGAATATGATTTATATTATTCTCTAACACCTCCAAATAAAAACTTTTTGGACTTGAAACTTGTACAAGTTCATATTACCTTGTACTTGATTTTTATCAAATAAATAGAGACAGTAAGATTCAAACTCGTGACCGCTTGGTCATCAAGACTCTGATGCCATGTCAAATAACCATCTCAATCTAATAGTTTAAGCTGTTAAGTGAGGTTTTAAAATATAATTTATATTATTTTCTATCTGAAATAAAAAACAATTAGAGAAAACAAATTCAAATATATAGGAATTGTAAATATAAATGGTGGAAAATGCATGTGGAAAACGAGGTGTTCCTAAGTCATCTTCTCGGGTCACCAAAGCAAAAGAAGCAAGAAAAAAAAGGTAAATGGTGAGGAAAAGTGCCGGTGGTGGCAGGCAGAGATACGCGGTCAAAGAGAGTAACTACGGGTGTTTTAAAAAATAATAATAATTATTTTTTAAAATATTTTAAAATAATATATATTTTTAATTTTTAAAACTCATCCTAAACACTAGTAAAACATAATTAAAATGAAGTTTTGAATTAAAATATAATTAGGAGGCAAGGACAATAATGTTGGGGGACAGTAAGAAGTATATTTTTTTGATGATTAAAGCATAAGAAATAAATTAAATGGAAGAGGAAGGAAGGCAGGTCCACCATGAGTAAAGTAGTAGGAAGTGGAAAGAGGACTCTTTCTGGTCTTGCGATTGAAGAGTGAAAATGAGAGGCCATAATCACACCCTTTTGTCAATCCATCAAAGATGGTGGGCAATTTTTTTTTCAAGAGACCATTTCAAGGAGTGGGTCAACCTGTATTTTTTTAAATTTTAATTTTTTAATAATAAATTTTTTTATATTTTAAATCATTTTAATTTGCTGATTTTAAAAATAATTTTTAAAAAATAAAAAATTATTATTTTAATATATTTTAAAATAAAACATATTTTAAAAAATAACTACAAACACACTCCCAATCCAGCAATAAGTTAATGCAATATGGTGTTCTCACCTTTCATCTGTAGCTAATTTGTTTCTGGCTCTGATGGCTGTAACCTAACCATTGAGCTATTTAGCTTTGATGGCTCATTATTAGAAATAGTATTAAGGTATTGATTAGCCCAAAAATAAAAAAATTGTTTTACATAAAAATAAAAATTATTTAGCCCTCTTATTACTTGTTTTGCTAGGTAATTAGCTATTTATCCCGTGTTTTTTTTGGGTTATAATGTTTTTTTTAAACAATCAATATCAATTATTTTATAATATAAAATAAAACATACTTATAATTTTATTGTTAAGAAAATTATGCTTAAAAAAATCTTTGATCAACAATTCTATATTTTATTATTTATAGAAGTAAGAGAATATTTTCACTGTAAAAAAAAAACATAAACATTCTCACCCACCCAAGAGGCTTGAGTTTTTTTGGACCAAATGCATAAAAATAATTTCACTATAGTCTAAAAAAAGATTTTACTTTGGATTGTGCTTCGAAGCCATTTAGTTTTTTTAGGAAATTGTAGCCTGTAAAATTTCCAAGTGTACAAGACTCTTGATTGATATATATATATATATATATATATATATATATATATATATATACATGTTTCGTAGATTAAAATGTCAAAGATGATAACATAAAAGGAAACTAACTCACTTATTACTTGTATAGAAGGCAAAACCAACCCACCCCACTCTCTACCCAACATCTTAATATGATGCATAATTAAGTCCATTATTCCGTTAAAGTATCTTAGTTTAATAAAAATAATTAATTATGGGAAAATAATTGAGTCAATTTTATCGTTTTCAACCTCTTAATTATCCTGTTATTTCTTTCATTCAAACTAAGTGAATCAATCTCGCACACAACTTAGTATTATATTTAAAATGGTTTATCAACCTTCTATACGTACAAAGTACGTGATATATACATGATTTTTTAATTTCTTCTTAAAACACACGAGACCAAGTCTCTCTAGCTCTGAAATCTCCCTCTCTTTATCCACACACACATATATATAGTTAAATACACGGCTTCATATGAATAATGGGGCTATATATTGACTGAGAATTTTCTGAATCTTTGGAAATTCAATTGAGACCAAAGAAGATGTTCGAGGACTCAATTGACAATTCTTATATGATTGGGTGCCTGTTTGAGGTTTGCCTTGATTTTCGTGACGGTCTACTGTAAGCGTCGCCAAAAGATAACGGGTGCGTGTTGTGCTGTCATTTCAGTCGCCATAGCATCAAAGTCAAGCTTGCCATCCTCATCAATGATAAGGAGGAGGAATCCTCCTCCTCCACAATTCTCACCTCCTAAGAAAGAATAAGCTCCAAAACTCAATATAAAAACGTCATTTGTTGCCCATCTTTGTCTCCTTTCTTCTTCTTCTTCTTTCCCCTTCTTTTAAAAAACAAGTATATATATAATTAATTAGTTAATAATATATTTCTCTGCCCTCTGTCCTGTGAAATAATATAAAATTATTCTAAAACTGTCTTAAAAACAAATTTATTTTACATGTATTTATTTTTCTTATATCAGAACGCAACCATATTAAAACAGAAATAGAGCTAATTATTAAATTTAAATATGTTATTTCAATAAAAAGATAATGGCATAATAGATAGAAACTTCAAGCCTAAAATGAGTTCTATATATCGTATGATAAACAAATCCTAAAGCATGGCCACTATTATATTGCACGCCCTTAATATGCTGCCAACTCCCTCCAATATATAGGCCCGATGCTTACATATTTCCATGTAGTTTCTTCTTCACTCATCTACTATACCTCCTTATTTATTTAGCACCTCCTGCGAAGAAGTTGCAATCACAGCCATCTCTTATAAAACGTTTTTGCATTTTGGCTAGCTTTCTTCAGATTCTGTTCCCGAACTATTCTCTCATAAATTCATAATTATCTTTCAATATTTTTGGGGTTTCTTTAGCATCCACAAATGTCTCCAACAAAACAGGGCCACAGGTTCTTCAAATTCAGAATTCCATCACTTTCTTGTGTAAGAATAATTAATTATCCCGTATAATTCTTTTGAGTGATAGATGAATCTATCCAATTACGTAAGTATTTTTTGCTTGCACTACCCACTATCCTGGTTCGCAAACAGTAGTATTTGCTTTTCCAACCTCAAGAAAACTAGACAGCAACATATTCCATCACATGCCATAATATTCTCCAGTCAATTCTAAGGCCAGGCCACTATTTTTTTTTTTTTTTGTTTTCACTCCAAATGGTTGCCAAGAAGTACGACTTATTTTCAAATGGGGTTATAGAGATGGATTGGATCGTGCTAAGGATAGACTGCTCAAGACTCTTCTGGCTCCTCTTTCGTGTTTTCTTTTATGAAAACCATGAAGGAAAGCCTCCGATTTAGGGCACATCTTGCTTAAAATTAGTTAGCTAGCTATATCTTCCCACGTACGTCAAAAAATCCTTAGTCTCATCCTTTTCTTCTTTTTATTTCCATAAAGTTTCCAAAAGTTTTGGCTACAGCATAAGGATGTATAGAAAGCAAGGTCAAGAAGTGCATACTTTAGATGAAACCAAAGGTGATCATGGCTATGCTGAAACTGATCCTACAGGCCGGTATGGTCGGGTAAGTTTTAGCCTTTACATCGTCACACATGCTCTACATATATTTTTGCTGTCTTCTTTTTGGTTCTTATCTTATTGCACTTACTTTTACAAGTTGCCTTGATTCCCATAGCATTGAATATAAGTTAAAGTCCTCCTAATAGTTGTACCTTCACCAAGTCTTGCCATGATTCACAATTCAGGATCACTTTGATGTTTAGCATATGTAATTGGCTTAACGGGTCTGGATTAGCATGTAAAAGATAAGATTGTTCCTTGAATGGGACAAAAAAAAAAAAAAAAACATCGAGTGAAGTTGTCGTATTCTACTCCTTCCAGTTTTATGCGCCAAGTGTGTGTACATAGTTTGAAGAGGTTCAACATGATTGCACATAGTAAAGAATTCTTTTTAGTTGTCACACGTACATGTATATATACAATGTCAATACATGAATCTCAATATTTTAATTGGGTAGACCTTCTTTTGTTTTAGTTAGAAAAGGTCACTGTCCTAATCTTTTTGTTTATGTTAAATTTTGGTTTTCGTCCTCCCCAGAAATTGATGATTTATTAATAAACTAGTTGGTGAAAAAATATTGAATTACTATTTTTTGTTGTTGCAAAGACTGTGAGCTATGATTTTATGATTCGGTGGTTATTAGAGAGTAGAGACAATTATTATGAATGATGATGATGATGATTTGCACGTGTTTAATCCAAGATTTCGACTTGGTTTCTCCCTGAGAATGATTGACTGATTAATTAATTGATTGATGGGATTACTGAAAGACATATTGGGATCACTTATGACAAGAACTGGTTGTGTTTTGCATGAATAGTTTGAAGAAGTTCTTGGCAAAGGAGCAATGAAAACAGTGTACAAGGCCATAGATGAATTCCTAGGAATAGAGGTGGCATGGAACCGGGTCAAACTCAATCAGGTGCTTTGCTCACCTGATGATTTGCAGAGGCTTTACTCAGAAGTTCATCTGCTCAGCACCCTCAACCATAACTCTATCATCAAATTTTACACCTCTTGGATTGATGTCCGTCGAAAGACTTTTAACTTCATCACTGAAATGTTCACTTCAGGAACTCTTAGAGAGTAATTTCCTTCGCAATTCAAAATAGATTCTTTCTTTAACCTGGTGTGTCTTATGCTATAATGTAATAACTATCTGCTATTTAGCAGATACCGCAAAAAATATACCCGTGTGAACATCCGAGCTATCAAGAAATGGGCTCGACAAATCTTGGAGGGCATCGTGTATCTACATGGCCATGATCCTCCAGTAATTCATCGAGACCTAAAATGTGACAATATCTTTGTCAATGGCCATCTTGGACAGGTCAAGATTGGTGATCTAGGCCTTGCGGCAATTCTCCGGGGTTCCCAATCAGCACACAGTGTCATAGGTACTCATTTTTCCTACTTTAGTGCCTGGATTAATGTCTGTTCTGTTTCTGCTGACTATTATCATCATTACTATTTGGTGACCATCGCTAGGAACTCCGGAATTCATGGCGCCAGAACTATATGAGGAGAATTACAATGAACTAGTTGATGTCTACTCGTTTGGCATGTGTGTGTTAGAGATGCTCACAAGCGAATACCCTTATAGTGAATGCACTAATCCAGCACAAATTTACAAGAAAGTCACATCGGTAAAATCTGGTTTCATATTAAGATTCATAATTTCTGATGAGCTAGAGTATGACCTGCATATTATTTTTGTTATGCAGGGGAAGTTACCAGCAGTTTTCCACCGGATTCAAGACTTGGAAGCTCAGCGGTTTATTGGAAAATGCTTAGTAACTGCTTCAAAGAGATTGTCAGCGAAAGAGCTACTGCTTGATCCATTTCTTGCATCTGATGAAGCTGAACTGTCACCTGTTCCAAGGTTCAGAAAACAGAAGCCATTTCTGAATGACAGGGAAATGGAGAAACTGCAGCTGAATGATCATCCCCCAAGGACAGACATGACGATCACAGGGAAGCTGAACCCTGAAGACGATACCATCTTTCTAAAAGTGCAAATTGCTAATGAAGATGGTAAGGGTCCAATTATCTCTTCTTAGGCAAACGTTTTACAGATTTGTTCTTCTGGAATTGTTTGTTTGTTTCTAAAAAGAAGGAAAAATATACATAGATTTTGCCATCCTAATGTCAGTGTGGCTTTGATAGGCTCTGTTAACTGGTCAGTATTTGTGGATCAGCATTTATCTCAAGTGCTGTCACTTCATTGTTTTATTGCAGGAACTCTTAGGAACATATTCTTTCCTTTCGACATTTTACATGATACACCAATCGATGTTGCAATGGAGATGGTCAAGGAGCTTGAGATAGATGATTGGGAACCATTTGAAATTGCTGATATGATTGACGGGGCGATTTCAGCTCTGGTGCCGAATTGGAAGAAATGGGACTTACCTCATATTGAATCCCACCATACATTTGACTACCAAGAAGATGATGGGCATAATCATCCTTTCCACTCCTCCTCCTCATGTTCATCATCTCCTGCATCTCTATCGGGATTAATGCCACATTTGCTCCAAGGTATGTCTCCCAAGATGCATTACAGCTGACTGTTTGTGGTTTTGGTCTCGTAACCAGTATAGTAGGATCCCCATTTAAGCTATGCATCAGCAGCCTAACCAAAGAACCAGTTAGTGATTGCTTGGCTTTGGTTTGTCTAATCAAAATTAAGTAGGAATATCTCCATTTTATACAGAGTAATTTCTTTTTAGAATATTGGAAATGCTTATCTTGCTTTGAGCAGCTAGAGTCAAATGTCATTCCTATCTTCTCTAAAAAAGCTACAGGCAGAACAAACTAGGTATCCCATGTTCCTTCAGATAGGCAAATAGAATAACTAGTTAATATGCATGCTGGGACTTGGGTTAACATTTCAAAATCACAATATCAATTGGAAACAATTGCTGTTGCAGATGATTTGTTTGATGATACCAGCTCTCAAAGCTCTTCACACTCAGGATCATATTCTTGCTTGAACTACATATCTGGCGACGAGTACAAGTTCGATTTAAGCTCAACAAGGAGGGATAAACATCTGATCACAAGGACTCAAAATTCAACAAGATTCTGTCCTCAGGAAAATTCAAATTCTAATATTGGGCAGGCACTTGCTACAAACGCCTACAACCACTGCAAGGTTTTGCTAGAATCACAAACTAGAGCCTCGAGCTCTAAAAGCAAAAGGATGATGGACAGTCGTAGATTAACTAGGAACCGGTCACTGGTAGATATTCGTAGCCAGCTACTACACCGATCATTAGTGGAAGAAGTGCATAAGAGACGATTGTCCAAGACAGTAGGAGATGTAGAAGATGTTGGTTTTCAGAAACCTACTGAGGTTTGCAAAAAGACATCACAACGGACTTCGAGCAGAAGAACTTGAAAATTAGCCTTTGTGTATATCACAGATGATTAAGAGAGTTGATGATCTTGTTCCTGCAGAATGGAGCTATCAAGAAAATGCTTCAAGTACCAGCTAAATTACCCCTTACGCGGCAACTGTACAAACAACTAAATGAGGAAGCTTTGTTGGGCATCCATGTCAGCTGTTAGTACTGAAAATTCCCAGGTGAAAGGTAGAGTGCTAGATACATAGTCAGTGTAAATATGTACTGACATGTTTTGTGCTGTGTGAAACTAGCTGTATTTGGAATATAATTATTACTGCTTTCTTTTACTTGCAGCCATGGGCAAACATTATGCATTTATATTCGAAGTTCTGCTTTTTACGAAGTCTTGCTTCCAGTTTTTCACATGTAAAACCCCATATGAAAATGTTTCAGGAAGCCTGCAAGTAAAACCTTCATTTTAGGGCTAAACCTGAAAAGGGGATATCCTGATCCTGAGATTTTTGACGGAGTAAAAGCAACAACAGTTTCAACCATATGGTCATGTCATCAATAGTTACATGGATTGCTTTCTGGGATTTAATATTTTGTCAATATGGTGAAACAAGTGGAAGCAATGCATCACCGAAACCATATAATGCAGTAGAGCATGCTGTGCTCTTTATGTCCATAATTGCAAGGCATTAACTGTGTAGATTTCACAATATTTGTGTACCATCTGCAGTGCCCGGTTGTTTGCCTTTAATTTTTACTGGGTGGATCTTGCCTGAATTATGATGCTCCCACTTTTTCTCAAAAGAGGTCGCATCGATAACTTCATTGGTAGAAAAGCATTTCTCTTGAGGTTTCTGACTTTGATACAAGTTGATGACAGCGAATACTTCTATATTGTTTTCTAAGTTTAATCCAGCAGGATCTGATTGATGGGTTGGAAATTCGAGTCCCTATATATATTATGTATGAAGGTAACAAGTCCTGAGGAGCTAGGTGGTTTTGCATGAAAAGAGACTCATCAAGTGTGCAATCATGGGTAAGGCTCCCTAAGGGCTACTGGACAGTTAGGTTATCCCCCCTCCCTAGCCTCCATGTGGTCCTCCTTGCTTCCTTCACAGACATACCAGGAATGTGATAATCTGGTGGTCCCTGTAGGTGATTCACAAGAATTCAAACCTTCCTCGGATCACAGATCTTCAGCTATCCTAGGCCTTTCTCGTGATTTAGTTTTTGGAAGAACTAAGCTTGCTACCTTAATGAATGTAGTTTCATTGTTGATGCATGAGATTTCCGCGTGATTTTTTATCTAACTGTTGGATGGATTGAATTTCTACTAGAGATTTTAGAGGTTTTTTTTTTTTTTTTCTATAAAGTGAAAATTTATATAGTCATGATCTAAAGCTGGAAAGACCTTTAAATAATGTTTAGAAGTTAGAATTTAGAATTTGTTGTAATTTGCTAGTTGATTTATAATTCTTTTTACTATTTAATTCAGATCTATTTTATAATTCTTTTTAGATTTTTTTAGTATTTTGTCCTGATATATAAGCATATGTAAGATGAAGTTTTGATTAAAGAAAATATTGTAATAAAAATTTAAATTAGGATTTCTGTATGGTGACTCTGTTTGGCACAATTCTATCATTTTTTGTGCTTGTTGACTTTCTTATATTGTTTCCATCTACATTAGTTGGTATCAGAACTTAATGATTTCTATTGGTTAGTTGTTGTATGTTGTTAAATAATCATAGCTGGAAAAGATGGTCACAAAACAAGACATGCTCATGAGAAGTGAATGAGAAGGTTCTCCATTGAGAAAGAGATATTCAGAAACAGGTGATAGAAGACATGCATAGATAGATTGTGGAATTGACCCGTCAGTTAGTGAAGGTCAGAGCCCAAGAGATCACATATCCATGTTAAGCTTTGAAAACCCATTTTAGAGGCGAGAGTAAAAGAGACAATCTCTTAATCGGATGAGTATTGTGGATATTTAGAGTTTTGGATAAAGCTCCCTGAGTTTATTGATAAGTTGAATGATGTATAAATGATTTTTTGGTATGAAAAAGTTCAAGAGCAGATGAGGATGAAGCTAATCACCATTAGATTAAAAGGGCAAGCTTATGCTTTGCGAGAGTAATTAAAGAGGTCTAAAAAAAATAAGGCAAACAGAAGATTAGTAATTGGAAGAAGATGAAATATCACTTTTTTTTTTGTATGCTTAAACTTTATACCTTTAAGACCTAAATTTTTGGCTCAAACCCAAACCCAACCTAAATTAACTTAGGTATATAAGAAAAAGTTGTAAAAAAATTATTTTTCTCTCTTCTAATTCTTGTGGTTGTTGTGACCCTCCTCTCATCAAACTAAGAATTTCAATTTTTAATCTTGAGTTTTTGGGTTTAAGAAAGGTAGAAGTAACAAGTGAGTGTTTCTATGTTATTTTTTATTTTCCGGTTGTTTATGGAAGGATAAAAAATGAGATTTAAATTTATAAAGATTTGAAGTTTATGTTGTTAAGATTGATTCATGATTATTATGAGTTTAAGGTTAAGTAATTAATTTTAGGTGTATTATTAGAAATAAAGATTTGTGAATTGATTTGTTATGGGTTAAGAAATTTGTTTCAAATTTTCTAGAAAATCTGGATAGAATGGTCTTGAGGTTTAAGATGACGAAATTTTCTTTTGGTCATTGATTTATGAAAATTACAGTTTAGTCCCTAAACTTTAGAAAATTATAATTTGACCTCTGAAACGTATTTTGGGATCCTAGGCAGTATTATTTTGAGATTAAGGATGATGAATCTCATTTTGATAATTGATTTGTATAATTTTCAGTTTAGTCCCTCCATTTTGGAGATTTATGGTTTAGTCTCTGAACTTTGAAAAAATTACAATTTGGTCCCTAGAACGTAAATTGTGATACTGGACAAAATTGAGGATGTATTATAGGTGAAATTTTAGTATGATTATGTATTTCTGACATTTATAATTTGGTCATCCAATTCTGGTAAAATTATGTTTTGGTCCTTAATTTTAAAAAATTATCGTTTTAGTCCATAAACTTAGGAGATTAAACCTGGTTTTATTTTATGCATTGGACTTTTATTTGTGTTGTTTTAAGTTTTTTTTGGTATATTCTGTATATTCGTTGTAGGTACTTCTAACGATCCTCAATAGAATTTTCAAGTCTTTTATTTGATATTCTTTTTACTTCTATATTTTTCGGGTGAGTAGGATAATATTTAATATGCATGTAATATAAGTAAATGTGTATGTTGATTATATGATGAGTACAACTAATTAATTTCTTGAATATTTATATTTGTTGCTTTATTTTTCTAGTATTCATCTATTCTTGAATTTGCACTCTTATTTTGTTGAACTAAATTCTATTCGAAATGATATACATTACTTTGATAATTATGCGAATATCTATTATGCCTTAATTTAGGACTTGTCTGTAACTCTATGATAACAGAGAGTAGTTAGTCTATGTGCACATAATATTCTATATACCTAGCTAGTGAAAGAGGCACCAACCTATGTCAACTAATTCTCTCACAGTGGTTACCTTCGGATGTCATCTGATCTTTGACATGTATTCCACTACTTTAATTTATGATGATATGCTTAGTATGTATATGTATATCAAGATAAATCGACTTGCAAACTTTTTTTTGGATTAACGTGCGTGTTCGGGTCAGCTTGTGTGCATCTCGACTAATCCCACGGGCCCTGAAGTTAACAACCATGTATGCCTCCAGTAGCCCTGAGGTTTGTGAGACTCGAACTAGTGATCTCTAGGGAGAATTGCAAACTATTAATATCTAAAAAGTATATTAAATGTTATTCCCTTACTGAGTTGGTTGAACTCACCTCTCATTTTTAATATTATTTTAGGTTTTTAGTTTCTGTTAGCAAGTGGATTTTGTTATGTTCCTGCTTCTTTAGTTTTGGTCGGTATGTCTTGCTTGTTTCACGAGGTTTCCCTTTTAGTTTTGATTCGATGTCTTAGACGCTCCACTATTACTCTATTTTAATTATGTTTGGATTTTGACAATGTAATAAGTATTATGAATTATTGTTTTTATTTTAATTACTAATGAGAAGTTTTGATCTATCATTTGGTTTCATTAGTTTTGAGTAATATAATTTTTGAAAAATTCTAAAATGTTGTGTATTTTTAAATAACTTGTCCTTTGATATGTCTGTTATGAGGCTTAGCGTAGGTGAGGTGTCTTTACAACACCGCTCCTGTGTTACTAGTCATGGACCCGAGATTCAAGTCATGACAATACTAATGACTCCATATATTAAAACAAGTTGGAAGAATTGTTGATGAATACACTAACTAATGGCTAGGAATGATCTATAAAAAATGGAAGAGCATCTGGTTTCTTGGTACTTAAGTGAATTACGAAAATCCAACCATAACTTGCTTTGTTTACAATCTTTATGGACAATTTTCAAAGTCTATCAAAGAGCTTTGACTATAGAAAAACAACATTTTACCAGAAAACAACAAGTTGTCGGGGTAAATAGTAGAGGTGACTTTTGGTATGAATAGAATAATAAGGGGTGTGCACTAATAAACAAAAATTAGTCATTCAACCTGAATTAGTAGCTAGACAAACCACATGTCAGGGTTCTGAATCTGGTTTTAAGTTTTGGTTTTTTAGATATAGTGAACTAGGGCATCAAATTTATGAGTGCTATAAGCTAGAGAATTTATTGGTAAAGAACTTGGTGAGAAAACAAGTGATCATGTTTATAATGATTTAGATGGCAGTGAGGAGGTTTTGTAAGGTGATGACGATGCTACCTTACTCATCCAAAATAGCTTGTTTGTTCCTATAGGTGATTCATGCAAATATTGACCACACATTAGTCATTTCTATTCAACTTATACCATCAAGGATAATGTATGTAATCTAATCATTAATAATAGTGGTTGTGAAAATATAGTGTCAATCAAAGCAGTAGAAAAGTTACAACTTAAGATAGAAAAACACCTCAAATCCTACAAATTAAATTAGTTGAATTGAGACAACAAGGTAATTATGGATGAACACTTTTTTATTTTGTTTTTTACTAGCAAGAGATATTTTGATAGTTTTTTATGTAATATGGTGTCTATGGATAGATGTCATAATGGTTTTGTAAAAAAAATAGTGGTATTTTAAGAATTGATTCTTAACATACTTTATCTAAATTAGTTAATTGTATGGTGCTAGCAACATGCTAGATGTTAAGGAAGTGTAAAGATGCTAACAATGTTTTTAATTGCCGGCAACAATAGTAACATAGTTAAATGGATGAAGAGAACTTGAGGATGAGTTCTCTCTTTAACCTATGGATATTGATATATGAGATTTTCTTCAAATATATAACCTTATGGAACAAACATAATTTTTTATTTGATAATTGGATTAGTCTAATTTAAAAAAAAATTCTAAAAGTTTTTTATATATATAAAGTTAAAATTTTATAGTCATTTGAGATCTGGAAAGCCTTTAAATATGATCTAAAAAATGTTACTTTTTTTTTAAAAAAAACATTGTTTATGATGTGTTTCCTTGTATATAAGTGGTCTATAAAAACTTTAATATGGAGTTTTGATGAAAGAAAATATAGGTTAATAAAAATTTGAATTAAAGTTCATGCATGATGACTCTTTTGGACACGATTCTTTTTTTTTTTTTTTTGTGCTTGCTGTCGTTTTTCATGTTATTTCTTAAAAAAACAAGCTATAGAAATTACTAATTAACTTTTTAGTATTCAATCTTACGGTTTACACTTCAACTATTACTCTGACCTAAATTTACTAGCTTATTTCCCCATCATAACGGCAAGCTATTCCTCTCGTGACCCCTCAGTTCTCGTTTCTCTTCTGATGGGACTAGTCATTCAAAACATGTAAGAAAATGAGTAGAAAGAGATGGTAAATTGGGTAAGAAACCTAGAGAAATTTGAAGGGCAATTGCTGCTGCTAGGGCTATACTAGTTGAATGTGGCTGTAACTCTACTGAGAAGCAATGCATCACTGTCATTTTTGGATGGTGCCTTCCCTTTTTCCAGGTTTTAGATCCATCTACAGAGAAAGATAAAGCTAAAATCTGTACTTCATGATGTTTTCAGAACTTAAAAATCTTCAGCAAATCTGCATACCAATCAACCAGCTGGCCTACAACCCTCATGTTGCAATTCTACATTTGCAAGAACTACCACTTTCAGCAGCATAACTAAACAACAAAGGGACAGAAACTTGTCACCAAACTGGCTATCCTATACCTACGAAAGGTAACATAAGAAATTGTAGGGGTGAAAAACTGGTGGTCCTGTTTTACCTTAAATTGCCTATGAAGCAACTTTCTGCTAAAAAGGTTGCAATAATTGTTACATTAGTGAAAATGTCGGTCCTTCCATACTATAACAAATCTGCCACCGGAGGCACAAGACTACCTGTACGTGATAGGATTCCAATAATTCCTATCTAAGGTTAAACTTTTTCCCATACGAAAAACCAGCTCATGATCCTTTCTATCTGGACCTGTGTAGGAAAGCAATGGCAAGTCTGGAATGGAGATCTGAAAGCAGGAATATACAGTTTACAGCGGAGTGTCACCGTTTTTCTGTTTTTCTCATTTTGAAATACAGATTTTCTAAGTGTGTTTGACATTGCAGTAGTTTTTACACTTGCAGTTTTTTTAAAAAAGTTTAAGAAAAGCTATAAATTATAGCTTTTTCTTAAGATTTCAAGAGAGAGTTCGCGAGAGTTTGGGGCAAAACTATGTTATATATTCATTAACCAAACACTTACATTCGTTGGATTGCGCCACATCACAGAAACAAGCGGAGCCTAAGAGCTGTCACAGTTGCAATTAATTACAAAGTTAATACATGTGAATGTTAGCAATCAAGTCAATGGTGTTAATTATGTTTAGTTGCATGATAAATGTTTCGCTCAAGTTAATTATTAAGGTATTCTTTACCAAATACAAATTGATCGCACTCGACTAATCTTGTTTAATGTTGTTGTCCATGCATGTGGAAGTCTTGTCCATTCAAAGTCAACATTTACCTCAACCATGTCTCAAGCTCAAAAGCTCATGCTCATGCAGTTGGCAACCATAACATTACTCATGCTCCACTTTGTCCTTCATCATGATCCATAAGCTTGCATTTCAACTCATTGTTTTCTTCAGAAAATCTGGTATCAACCGGAGCAGGTTGTGACATGTCAAATTTTTCTTTTTAGTTTACTCTGACAGAAACAGAACTCAGGTTTTGTTGTCAGTCATGAACTTCATGGTTTTGCTTGGGCTTAGTACCTGTGAATTGGGAAGGAATCAAAGATTCTTTAGGTACATTTTCCTGGTAAAAATTCTTTAAAAATCAACTACATATTGAAGAAATTCTCCATGATTAAACCAACAATTCTAAGCAGAGAATAGAAATTTTAATTAAAGCACTAGCATTTACAGGATCATATTATTCATGCATCTGATAATCTAACAAGGCTTTACAATTACAAGTGAAGGTCAGTCATGTCAAACCAGATTTGCTTAAATGCCTTGACAATGATATAATGGTATTCTTTTGAATTGAGAGAAAGGTAACAAGCAAGAAGGTCTTCCAAATCTTTTGAACCTCGGATATTGTTCTCCACAATCATCTCCACCATTGAATCTTTGAAGTCTCTCTGTGGATCAACTGAGAACTTAACCACTGCAAAGCTCTCTGAAAAGGTCTTGTTTCTTGACAATGACACACTTTTTCGAGAACAACCCTGAATTTTCCTGCTCGCAATTCTTGCAGTGTTTGCTCGGAGTTTTATCCCTTTTGCCGAATTCACCGAGGACTTTCTTGTAGGAGGATTCATCTTTTTCTCTTTATAAGTCCTAATGCTTTTCTCCTTGACAATCTTGACAGAGAGAGACCTACGTGCTTTGACCTCCTCCAATTTGGATGCACTTCTTCTGAACTTAGTAACTTCATTGTCGTTGAATTTCTCAGGCTTGGTCAGTATAGGAGGAAGGTTTAGCTCAGGGATCCTACCAAACCCTTCAACCTCCTTGATTTTCCTTTCATAGGATTCTTCATTCATATCAATGATAATGTCAGTGGTTGAAGAGCTAACATTACAGTTACAAGAGCTAGACCAGGAGGCTAAATGATGATCAATTGAATCAGGAACAAGAAAACCATCATCTTCATCAGATTCTGATAGGAAGTCAAGCTCATCATAAGAGCTCTCAACGGGAGAGCTAGAGCAGTCAGGTGAATCACCTGGAATAACCCCGGTCAGGTTCGAGTTAACTGTAACGCGACAGCTACAATCAGCAGAGAATGTGGACACCAGTTTTGGAGAAGGCTTGTAAATGGTTTTTCTTTTGTTTCTTCTATTGGATGATTTTCTTGGTGGATCAGGGAAATGAGTATCTGAGGCTTTTGGATTTGCAGGTGAATAGTAATCTAATTTCTCAGCTCTTTCAGGTTCTGTGGTGAAGTAATAAGAGTGTCTTTGATGAGAAATGTTGGGTTTTTGTGATGTTACAGTTCCTGGAGGTGGTTTTTTCTTGGAAGCTCGAGAGGTGTAATGCTGTCTGCTTTTGCTCATGTCCTTGAGCTTGTAAAACCAGGCGTTTGGTATCATATCTGATAATCTAAACCTGTAATTACCCATTTTTCTTCCCCTCTCTGAGATTTGTCTGAGTTGGTTTACCTTTCCCTCTCTTTGATTACTGAAAAGATATAAAGAGCTTACAAAGTTTGGGTTATAAAAGGTAAAGAATAGATGGGGGCTCACTAGAAAAAAGTTCAGCATGAAAGCAAGGTGTGTTCCTCTTCCATCATAACCACTAACAGAATTACAAATCAGAATTTTATTTTTTTTCGGAGTAGACAAACATAATCAGGATTTGTTATGCATAATGATCTCCAAAATTCAACTTTACTAAAAGAAACTGAGGGCCTGAAAACATTGGCTAAAGTTTAGTCTGTGAATCACTTGTACCATTTTATATACACTCCTGTGGCCAGTAGCCAATATATCGCTGGAACTTGAAGATTTGTGAGAACACCTCATCTGGGGCCTCATCTTTTGCTCAGCCAAATCAAGGGTTAAGAGAGAGTAATGATGATTTTAGCATTAATCAAGGCCCATATGTCTACTAAGTGCTGTGTTCTTTCCCATGATTCCATGTTTCATAAATGATGATATTCCGTGCCTTTTCAACTTGATTTCTCAATGCCCCACATGCCTGGTGCTGCACATTCAGTTTCGGGTCCCCTACCAAACACTTTATAGGTTTTTTCACTTCTCTTTTTCCAGCTGAGGATGAAATTGCATTTCTCCCAACTGATGGATTCCGATACAGCAACAGGTGAAGGGAGGTCAATCACATGCTGGTTTTGTCTGAGGCACTCCTATTTCTGGCTACTGAGTTTAGGAACTAGGCTGTGCTACTGTGGACCAAATACAGTCAGCAATAATTTAGGAATCATGTATGTTAATGATCACAACAATTATTTCATCAACCTTCTGAAAAATTCCTAAAGAAAAAAAAAACTTCGTCAAGTACGAAATTTCTTATTCTGATATATATAAGACATTCTCTCTTTACCGGGGACTGGAAGTTAATGGCATTCAAGCGTTCAACAAATGGTTTTTTGGCAAGAGTTGCTGCTTGCGCTGCCACCTTGACAACCATGGTAAGAGCAGCAACTATAAAGCTAGTGTCCAACAACTTTTCTGGACTCAGAGGCCAGGAGTAGATGGAAAAGTTGGTTTCATGGCTATACTAGAATTAGACTGTGAATGAAACCAGAAGAAGCACAGCCCAGATTGAGGATGGCTATTGTGAGAAGCAATTGGAGTCTCAATGTGTATGGTTTTGGGGCTTTAGGAGCTAGATTTTAGCCCAAAGAGAGCACCAGCCACCAAGGACAAGGTTGTCTTGGACTTAAGATTTACTAACCACTGTAATTATTATTTTATCCTTCCTATACAAAGTTTTTGCCTTGCTAGTGGGTGGGGTAGAATGATATTTTTCAAGGATTTCAAAGGTCACTTGCAAATTAATTAGGGGTAATTTAGTAGTTTATATTTTTTTTTCACAGTTAAATTATATAGATACCCTTAAGGAAAAAAAATAAAATAAAATGAGAGGTGCGTAAATTTATTATTGCATAGTTTACAATTACTTCATTGTCCTTAAAGTAAAAAAAATAAAATAAAGGATGAATTAAAAAGTATTTTAGTATTTTTCTCTAGGTCTTTTTGATAAACTTTATTTCGATTAGGGTAAATTAGTATTTTTATAAAAATAAAAGAGAAGAAAAAGCTACTAACTCATGCATCACTCGCGCCAATAAGCTAGAGGTTTTTACTGGTTATATATTTGGTAAACATGGCTTCCGCTACATGGCTTTGCTAGCAATCTGAAGGTCACATATGAAGTTGGTAGATTATTCACAAATTGGAAAATGAGGATCATTTTTAATTTAATGGAACTTTTCGCCCCAATGATGAGCATCCATTGAACTCTTCTCCATATCAGGATTCTTGCCAAAATAGTCTCTCACTTCATGGGGTGCCACTTTCCTCCTTGAGGACATGAACCCTACAATAGCAAGGAGAAGCACACAGGGCTTAACTAACCTCTTATTATATCCATCTTCAACAAACTCTCTCTCCCTCTGGTACACCAACCGTTAGTGGAGCAACATCATGTCCTTGAACTAGCTAGAAGCAATAAAAGGACTCCATTCTGCTCCATTTCTTCAACAACACTCTGATATCAATCATTACAGATGAAAATGAAAGCATTAGTTGTCTTCAGATCCAAGCTTTTCAGGCCATGCAAGAAACTACTAATACTCTTCAGATTCAAGCTCAAAAGACCTGTCTTTATAAGAGATCTTCGACTTCATCGTCGTAGCAAAAAACCCAGAAAAGCTCCTCAAAAGAGCCGAGTTTTTAATTTTTTTCGTTCTTTTAGGAAGTCAAGAAAGATGGACAGAGTTGCAGAACTTAGGAGCGTCTCCGAAGCAGAGCGTGAGAGAATGCTCTATCCATCTCCACTTACACCAGCATATATCAAGGCCAGTTTGGCCACAAAAAGGCAAACCTTTGGTGATGAAGATGTTGAAGATGCATGCAGAAGTTTCGAGAACTATTTGGTGGAGATGATGGTTGAAGAGGGAAAAGTAAGGGATTTAGCGGATGTGGAAGAGCTTCTGTATTGCTGGAAAAACCTCAAGTGTCCTGTCTTCATTGGTTTGGTCTGCAGATTCTACGGAGAGCTATGCAAGGACTTGTTCTCTCCTGATGTTGACAACACCGACGTTGATAGTCCCAAATCTCCCAAATGATTCTGCGACTAGTATTGCTGTTCTTCCTTTGCAGCTGCAGAGACAATCCCTGTCCTCTCCGCAGTCCCTCTTCTGGTTTCTCTGTTGACTCTTTGTAATGCGAGTAGATAATGAAAGGAATAAATCCCATTGTTGTATATCGTTTTCTCTTAGTGTTAGGAGGCAAATCAAGCAAAGGGAGAGAGCTGTGAAATTCGAGGATGCTGCCAAAGAATTGGAAAGCACACGTTTCGTACTAATTACAAGATTAGTCATTAACTGATCTTTGGTTTCCTTCTCATTGATTAAGTACAACATTGAAAAAACACAAGGAAAATTGAGAAATAGAGCTTTATGCACCTCTATGTTAGTAAGATAACAGACCAAATATACATACTATCTAAACTCTAATGTCCATTCAGTTCATAATAGGCAATAAGGAAACTACCGAGTATGATGGCATCACTAAGCAGAGATGTTAGCATTATCAAGTAGATATCTATTTACAGTTCAAGAAGAAGCATTCAACAATGTTCTTGCAGCTTGCAGCATATGTAGATATATCAAAAACAACTGAGAAGAAGTACAGGCACTGAGATTCTGGGCTTTAATCCCACCACATTTCACTAGCTATAATATTCTCAACTAACTTGACCTAAACATTGATATCATCAAAACAAAAAACATGATTAGCTTTGGAAAGTTACCCGCCAGGAAGTCGCAGCATCTCATTCTATTATGTTCCGGCAGGCTGTTTCGTTTCTGAAAGATAAACCCGAGACTTCACAAATGTGCTTCCAATTCTGAACCCAGGCATGACCATAAACTCAACTTTGAAGTTAGATTGTTCTCCCTCGGACACAATCACACCTTCCTTGTTCTCTTGAACAGGTTCCATGTAAACATCTGAGAATTTGCTTCCCCTATGCACAGAAAATATTTGTGCATTGGGATCAATTGAGGTCGCGATTCCTTGAAGAATCCAAATCCACTTTGCCATTCTTGCAAATATTTGATAGAATGGAGTCCTTGGATGCTTGCCACTCAATATGAACATCCTCTGGTCTAAATTCCGAAAGAAAGACATCTCCATCATGGGATGAACAACAAGCATGTACTTTTCCCCACAGAAATTGCCAAATCCTGGATTTGGATTAGCTATCAGAGAATCAATAGGATCATCAAACCGTAAAACATCATCCACATCATAGGATCCAAGTGTCATCCCATTAAACATTCTTCGTGCAATGTAGGCTTCAAATGCGTACTTCTTATCTGATCTTTTAGCATAAAGAACCCCATTTTCAATCGAATTCGCTGCCAGGTGCAAGTCCCATCCTGAAGCTTGCATCAAGCTAATTATTGGCCTCGCAAAGTCATGAATGGCCTTCGAAGCTCGTTTGAACGTATCCTCAAACATGGCAACATTCAAAATCGCCACATTCCTTCTCTCCAAACTTTTCTCCCTAATCTTCTCAACCAATACTGCATTCCCCGCATCCAAATCAAGGAGTTCTTGTCGCAGGCGTACAATCTCAGCATCTTTATCTCTATCTTGGGACTTCAGTTTCTCTAAAAGCTTCTCGATAACATCAGTTTCTGATCGCAGAGAGGCAAACCTTGAGGAGTCAAGCTTGGTTTTTGAAAATTGCTTCTCCTTAAATACCTTCTTGGACTTACAAAGTGCTTCAAGCTGAGCCACGACAAGTTCATCAGCAGACACAATCTTATCCGGATCATAGGGAACATGTGCTTCCTGAAGCTGAACATAAGCTAGTTTCAAGGCAGAAACCGTGTCAAACAACTTTACAATATCCTTGTCACCATACATGTTGCTTTTGCTTGGAACTACAACAGGTTGAGGATGGATTTTCTCGCCATCAAATTCTGTTTCCTCAGTGGCATCACTACTATCTTCACCCATCGATGAGCCATCATTGTTGCCAATGAGGTTGTGTTGATAGTGGTGGTCATTGGAGAAGACACCAATGGATCTCAATTTGCAAACTTTTGCAAATTTGGATACCATTTCAGATATATTTGAAGAGGGTTTAGAGAGTTTATTGGTAACATGCTCCATTCCTCAAGGAAGCTAAAACCCCAAAGTAAATCAGATCTACTAATAATGAAGATTAATGGGATTTAACAACTTTCCCAGACACTAGTCTCCCAAACTAAACTAAATCACAAAAATGGGGTCTTTCAACGCATATCACCACCAACATGAACCAGGATTCCTGGTCAAATGCCATTAACCCTGGCAGTATAGTAGCTAGAAGCCTAGAACCATCCAAATATTAAAGAAATGAAATGGGGTTTTAATACTTGATTAAACAAATATTAACAACTAAGATTAGTGCTTAAAAGAAAGTGAAAAGATTCAAACTTAATCAAATCACTACCTGTCTTCTATTCAAACCCAAATCAAAGACGTTCAAGGACAACAAGCTATGATCAAGATCATCAAACAACAGTCCAAGATTTAAACTTTGAGCTCAAAAGAAGCACATTCTAACATCAAAAACACACAAAACAAAACAGAAAACTGAAGTTGCTGACGCTATAGCTAGCTATCCGGATGTCTTTGTCTCTGATCTTAAAAAGAAAAGAAAAGAAAAAAAGGTGATGGGATTCAAAGTAAATGCACCGTAAGGAGTGCTGAAAATGGCATTTACTCAAATGCAATGCAGTGTTTGTTTTGGAAGGAGAGAAAGAAAGAAAGACAGAGTCTTTATTTTGGCTTTGTCATCTGTGAACGTGAGGGTTTCAACTTTCAAATATTTTTCTGTATATTTTTGGGGAAATGGAGCAGAAACCTGTTCACCTCCCGCAGAGTTTCCAGAGTTTGAATTCTTTAACACTGTCTTTGTTCCATGATCATGCGAGTGAAAAGAAGGGAGGTTTTGGCTACTACAAATCAGTCCTCCAACTATGTTGTCTATTTTAAAAAGGTACTCAAACTAACTATTACTGCGGTTTTACCATCCAACTAGCACGTTGTTCTTTGCAAGTTCGAGTCTAGTTTGAGATAAAGCTTAGTCTTTTTTAATCCATCTTAGAGCCTTTTATATAGAACAAAAATGTTTTTTTAAAAGAAATGTGGTTATTTTTCATTAAAATTAACAAATGAAATTGTTATTTCCATCCTTAAAAAATCCAACTAGAAATAAGATAGCGTATGTTTTGTAGTGCTTTTAAAATTAATTTTCTCTTAAAAATATATTAATTTTTTTTGTTTTTAAATTTTTTTTATTTTTAACATCAGTAAATCAAAATAATAAAAACAAAAATAAAACAAACATCAATTTAATTCTTTTTCAAGGCAAATTCCCTTTTAAAAATCATCTAAAAGTAGAAATTATTGCATTTCTAAATATACACTTTGATTAGAAATATAATAAATCTTAATGAACATTTATCATATAATTAAATAATAAAGAAAGTAATAATACCAAGATCGACGGCAATCTAACCCCTGATCAGGTCTAATTACTATTCATTGATATCAGGTGGTAGAATTGAGAGTATCTATACTTTAGGGACTGATTTGAAATAACCACCAGAATTAGAGACCTAATATGTAGTTAGCCCAAGGAAGAAACAACCGTGAGACAACTACGTTACCAGACCGAAGAAGGTACTTGCTGTTAAAAGGCTAATAATAACTATTAACCGCACGCTCGTTTCGTTTCCTGCTTGGATTTTTTCTTCTTCTAAATACTCGGTGTCAGAAGTTTTAAGCATCCCAAGAGAAAGCAATATAATTATCAGACTGAATCGTAGCCATTGAAGTGCTGCAGGAGAGGTGTAGGGTAGTGTACCTCTCTGTCCCCATGCAGCTTTGAAGGGACATCTGAAGAAATGGCAAGAAGTGGGCCAAATGGGTTTTGTATTAGGCAAATGCAAGTCTCCAGGAGGTCTCCAGCCCGTTTGGCTACGTCCTGCTAATGCAACCTTGATGGCTTTTCTTATAAAACGCAGTTTGCACCCAAACAAACAAGGCCTTAGAGTGTGTTGGCCTAAGTGTGTATTTGCTGTAAGAACAAAAGCTTTTAAAAAGTTGACTGAGTTACAATTAACTTCTTACATGCGTATGATATATGTTAGAAAGTTAATATAAAAACATATCCTAAACAACATTAATATTAATGTTAAAGTTAAGAATTCGATCTGATACCATATTAGAATTTTACAAGAGTTTAGAAGTAGGCATAATTAAAGGAAATTTACAGCTTTAAGACTACAATTTTTATGCTGCCAATCTGTAGCTGTTGTTGCCGATTAAGGCAGCTCCTTCTACTACTTGTTTATCGTGTTTTCTGTTGCCTTCGCTCTCTCTCTCTCTCTCTAAATAGCCAGAACCAAGGGACAGACCTTTTCATTTCCAGGCACAATTTCTACCAAGAATCTGCCATAGTTTATGCCACTAACATGTTGATTTCTGTCAAATTGCTGCCATTAATATATTCTACCATTAACAAATAATATTAATTGTGATGGTTGTTGATAATACAGTATTGATGACATTCTACAAAAATAGGTCCTAATTAATATTCTGCATATCGCGTTGCTCTTGTACATGCGATTGCATGCAGGGCTAGAAAAAGGATCATATAATTAGCAAGTAAAAGCCATTAAGGGAAAACCTTCATCTCTGATCACATGAAACGAATATGATGGATATAAGCTTGAAGGAGACATGAAAATATACATTGGAGACAAGAATTCAGAGCATGACATAGTGACATTTATATAGTCCAAACTAGCTAGTAGCATATCAAAGGATGGGAACTGGAAACATTTTCCTACAATGCTCTCTCATGTCTTATTCCTTGCACAGTAGACCATTAACAATATTATTTTGTTAGCTAGCAAGTACATTACTATATATCTCTGCGAAACTATAATCTCAAATAGATTTCTTGACAAACAAATAGTGACTTGCATTGATGGTCTGCCTAGGGTTTCATATCTACCTTATATTTGTTAAAATACTATATATATATGAAATTTGTAGGAGCGATCCCCATGGTAACGAGATCTACTTCTACGAACAGTAAGATTTACTATTATGCCTACTTTTCTCTACTTTGTTTTGCCCAATTTCTTTTGTAAAATGAAGCTACCGATATACAGGAGGTGCAAGTTGTTGAAAAATTAGCAGTGGATGATTGTGAACAGCTCTAGGTTGTTATTGGATAGCCAAAACAACTTTTATAAGTGTTTTTCTTTGTTGAGTAAGTAGATGGAAGTTGATTGGAATTGATGAAGATGATGGAAGGTCCGTAACTCTTCCACTTGACATTTCCATGTTGTTAGCCATTGATAACAAGAAACAATAGAAGTAAAAAAAAAAGGAGATAGAAAACTAAACTAAACTTTTATTTAATTTCTTATAAACATTGTCACTGGTGAAATATATAAAAACTTTAATGAATCTCTAGATTTTTCTCTCGTTGGTAGTGGATTAAGCTTGTATTTTTATAGTTAAAAGTAAACTTTAATGCTTAAGTCAGTTGGAGTATTTTTTTGTTAAAATATTAAGATGTAAAGATTTATTAAAGTTCATGAGTAGCAGGCCATACACAATATTTTTTTTCCGAATAAAACCTTTAGGGAAATGGAAAAATAAAAGGAATTATAGTTGTTGATCTCTACTAGCTAGATGGTCTAGTCTCTAATTTATCATTAATATTAATTAGGTTTTTTTAAATCAACATTTGCATGCTAATCAAGGACGAAACTAGAGGGTGGCCAGGGGAAAGCTCTGACCACTCCAAAATTTTCAGAAGTTCCAAAATTCCCCTTGAACTTGTTAATTGATTTTTGGCAACCCTTGCAAAATATTCCTTTCAAAATAAAAACTATATATTCCAAATTTTATAATCCTGGATTCTTCCCGAACGTCAATATTGAATTTTTGTTTCCTATTAATTAGATTCTAGATAGGCTATTCATGTTTAAATTATATATTTATGAAAAATAGATTTTTACCACCCTCCTTTAAATCTGCTTCTGGAATAAAATAATTAATAATAACAATAACAACCTACCTTGTTTACAACTCAAGTCAAAACTTCAGAAATTTAATTAATTTCCAGAATTTTGCACATGTAAGAACTAAAGATGGACCACTATATCTATTACAGGTCTTAAGGAAATCTTTTCTCGTATTTTTTTTGATGACCTCTCTTCTGTTTTGTACTGCATTTCAAGAATATATATAGTTTTCCCTGGACATGTTTTCCAAGATCACTGTCACTACCAATGGCTTTGTCGATGGAGAAAGAATTTTTACAGGCCTTCAGTTTGTGGACCCAAGAAATTTCCAAATTTATCACAATCAACAATATATATATATATATATATATATATATATATATATATAGAGAGAGAGAGAGAGAGAGTCTAAGTCTATCAGCTTTATTCAAGTTAAATAATGGAGATGGGTGTGTCAGGATGGATAATTGCCTTCACATGTCACCCTCACATTTCCCATACATATTACTATCAAACCCCAGGCTTTGGTGGGGAACGGTCAATTTGGGTTTTGAAACAGTTATGATGTATTTTTGAGAATTTATATGCATGGACCTTAGGACTTCATGCATTCCCTTGAGTTTTTGAGCAAAAACAATTATATCTGAATTTGAATTTAAAAATATATTAATTTATACAAAAACTGATCAAGAATATTGGATTTAGGGATGTCTCGTCTTCTCAAAGTTTCTAAAAATTCCAAAATCTTTCTTCATCTTGTTAATTTTTGAAGATATCTTTATGTACACTTTGATTTCAAGCAATTTTGAAATCGTCGTCCCAATTAATTAGTTATTTAAGATCTAAGATGGGAGATATTTAATATTAGTGCATGGAAATTTGTTGAAGAATACCCTAACCATTAAAAAAAAATCAACACTGCTTCAATCTTCATGCATGGGGGACAAGAATCTAGGGGCATTGGAAAGGCATATTAGAGGCTTTAGAAGTGAACAAAAGCATAGGAACGAGTTATGAGTTATAGTGCAAGTGCAGGGGACTTTTCTTTTTCTCCACATCCACATCTACTACACCCATGCACGCACGCTTGCCACAACCTATTCATAGTTATGGACACGAAGGCCAGGAGAATAGAACATGGATTGTGATGTTTGTATGCATGTAGTTTATTGCCCTTTTTTGAGAGAGAGAAAAAAAACCTTACTAAATATGCTAGCTAGCTTCACATAATTGATTACCCCTTTGACATATTTGCCATGTTTTTGTACTACATTTCTCAAACTCATCAAGGAACCATTGAAACCATAGATTCCGACCCTTGTATCAGTGTGGATAAGGGCTAACTTGAATGGAAATTTCTTGTATTTTGTTAGTTTCTTACCATAGAAAGAATAAATATAAAAGGGATACAAGTATATTTGATTGAAAGCATGAAGACAAAGATATAAAATAAATCTGTTTCTAATTAAGTTTTGAGATGAATTTATATTTTTTTAAAATACTACCAGAAAATTGACAAATACAAATGAAAATACTAACAAAAAATTTTCGTTGGTAGATTGCGATGAACTTTATTGACAGAATATATAGTCTCTTGCTGTATACATCGATAAACATTGAAATAAATATTTTCTCGATATATATTGAGGGGATTACAATAAGAAAATAAAGAATGAAAAAGAAAACCAAAAAGTACGATGGCCTATTATTTTTACAGACATACATCCTGATGAGTTTAAATCTATCAATTAAATCCATCCGAGACTTAATTACAATGGTACTTATGGTTTACAACTTGCCACTGATAAATGTGTATGAGGTCGAAGTTCATGTTCTTATATATGGTCATATCTAGTCCTAATAGTTCGGGTAGGTATATAGATGACTATCTTCGACCGTTGATTGATGAGTTGAAGCAGTTGTGATCGTTCAAGATTTTGACGTATGATGTCTTGAAGAAATATAATTTCCAATAAAGATAACTTTGATGTGGACTATCAATGATTTTTCTATGCATGAGATGATTTCTAGTTAGATTATATATGAAAACTATCATATCTATATTGTATGAAAAATAATAAGACATTCACCTTAACAAATAATGCAAATGTTTTCTCGATAAAATCATCAGTGCCTAAATACCAACAAAACAATCCCCAGCTAATATGTAAAATTCTGATGGCAAATGTTATTTTATGATGTGTGAAAACGTGTGGTTTTGGAATTTATTGGAAAATTTATAATGAGAACCCTGACATTATGCTAGTAGTACTAGAAATGGTATTGGAGTGTGACTCTTGATATTGTTTAACTTGTTTTTGATAAGCATTGAAGTTTTAACCAGGAAGGGGATAGGAAAAAGGAAAAGATAGGGAGATTAAGGAAAGGATTTTGGGGTGTTTAATTAGAATATTAGAAAAGTTCGTACTTTTTTAGAAAGACAAAGGGAAGAATTGAAAGATCATTAGGACCATGGGGAGTACACTCCTTGGAATTTAGTCCATCACAAAGCGACCATTTATGTACAACTCAGGTATCTTACACACTATGTTTTGATTTTGTTTTCAAGTCCTTGCCTGGGGAATCTAGTGAATTTATTTTGTGTTTTATATATATATAATTCAAGGTATTCGGGTCAGCTGACATGTACCACGACTAATTCCTAGACCTACTGAACACCTTGCAATCCAGTAGACAGGTAAGACACCACGGAGATAACAAACGTACACACCGAGACTTGAATCCAGAATGCAAAGGTAAGGAAACTTTGCCAAGACCGTTGGCCCGAGGCTTTTGTTTTCCTTTCTTAGTTGTATTCGTGATATTATAAAATATTGATTTTATTTTATTCAAATTAAGAATTATAATAAAAAAAAAGTTATATCATCAACCGAAATAATCTAGATGAAACTAATTAAATATTTAAAATCTATGTAAAAAGTAATTTTAGAAAGTGTTTGTATATAAAAAATTATATTGCTGATATTTTTTTCTTTATTAGGGTTAAAATATATTTTTAACAACCCCTTAAATAATGTAAATGGTTCAAGAAATGAACCAATGGTCTAGCTAGAGAGGCTTACTAGCACATACTAAGGCAGACAACAAGTACCTCTTGCTTTCAATGTAATAAATTTGAACAGAAATTTCGGGTCTTGAATTTTGCAGCAATGACAACCGACCAAAGTCCATTATATGTGCATGTGTGTGTGTGTGTGTGTGTCCAATAACAGTTCCTGGCTGCATATTACAATTTTTATATGGATTTAATTAGACTGCCAACATAAAATAAAATTACTAACAGTTTTACTATATCATATATTTACTTGAATGGGAAAACCATTAGTATCATGTTATATATGTAGTTGCAAGGGAGATTACTTAACTACAAAATGTAATTAGGTGTTTCATACATAATATTTTTCAATTTTATTTTGTCATTTAATTATTCAATTTAGAGAGGGAAGAAGGCTAAAAAAGAAAAAAAAGAAGATGAAGAGAGAAAAAAAAAATGTGCAGTTTTTTGTTTAATAATATGGTAATATTTATTTTTTAAAGTGTTTTTTATTAGAAATAATATTTTTTTTAATTTTTTAAATTTATTTTTAACATTAATGTATCAAAAGGAATCTTAAAAATATTAAAAAATTAATTTAAGAATATTCAATTTTTAAAAAAAAGTATTTTTCAAAGGAAGAAAGAAAGGGCAAAAAAATATATAGGAAAAAGCAAACATGAGGTGTCGAGGGTCAATTGGAAAAAGGAGACCAGAGAGTGGTGTGGCAGGAGCTAGCAAGCTAGCCATAGCCATAGCCATAGCCATAGGGAGCACAGGGCAGGAAGGAAGGGAGAGGTGAATACTGAATAGTGTTTGTTTGTTGTTTATATGCAATTTTCTTTGCCTGGTCTGGAAAACATAGAAAGACAGTGAAGAAAGCCTGCAAAGAGAATCCAAGACTCAAACATGGTAAAGCTTAGGAACCCATTATCCAAATAACTTAGATTCACCATCTCCCTCTCTCACACACACAAATCAATTCTTTCTTTCCAAAAACCTCTCACGCCTCTCTTTTTCCACATATATTTCCATTGCAACCACCCCCACTTACACACACAAATACCTAGTTACCTGCTACGACTACTCACTATATCAAGATTCTCGAGAGACAGAGACATGGAGAAAGACAGAAAGAGTTATTCAAAAGTGAATGTTGTGTTACTCTAACAATAAGGATAAGATGTTAGGTATTTTGTTTCTCTTACTATTCAACTCCAGTTTCTGTGACCATTAGTGTAGATCACCCAAATCTTAAAGAGTCAAAGAAGACAGGAAGAAAGTTTAAGCAAGACTCCCCCATTCAGTCAATCTCCCTATATATTAGCTGGCTAGCTGCTTGGTGTATTTGTCTCCTTGAAGGGAATTCTTAGTGCTAGCTTTATAGTTCTTTCTACTTTTTAATGGAGTTGAAGAGCAAAAGATCACTCATCTTCTTCAACAAGGAACCCTCTCTCTTTCAATGTGTTTCTTTCACCATCTTCTTCTTCTTGTCATTTGTTGCACTCTTCAGCACCATCTCTTCCAAGACTACATGTCTAGGTAAGATCTAGCTCTCACTAATTCTCTCTCAAGTACTCTTCTTTAAGCTTTAATGGTAACCACCATCACCATCACTAATTCACTTCCACTTGTTGCAATTAAGGAATAAGAAATGCCCATCTTCGTTGGTTTTTTTTCTTAATTATTTTCTCCATGTTCTTAATTGTTCTTCCTCCCCCTAATTCCATTTATGTACTAACATGTTGTAATTAACTTTCTTGCAGGCATCATCAGGTGCCCATTATCCGGAAAAGCTCGTAATTTTTATTTTCAGGTGAGTTTGGTTAAAATTAATTGGTCCCTTGCGCCTCACCTGGCTAGCTAGAGTATTGATTAATAATGCTATCAATGCTTCAAACAATTTCCCATATGATTACAAATTAAAAAGAATATGTCAAGAATTTAATTCTAATATGATTAATTTCATGTTTTTTTTACCAGTCCCTTATATTTTCCTTTTTCCCATTAGGGTGAATAATAATCAAGCTGTCTCCCTTTCTCCTTTCTGAACAGAAATAACCAAGCTGTGTCTACTGCCTAGCTACATCCACAAATTTTTAATCTTCTATTTATGATCGAAATGAAAAAAACAGAAGTTATGATCTTGTAACCTGCTGATCCAATGGAACCATCAGGCATATGATTAGGGTTTATTAGTCAGCACAGTACAGTGAAGGACTGTACTAGTGGTCCCTTGTATGCTCACCATTCCATCCGGCGCACGTTAGCCAGTCTGAAAATTCTTTTTCTTTACTGCTTAACATTTTTGTCTTGTTTTCCATGAGTCTCGGTAACTTGCGCCACCAGTGCTAAGCGGTTTAACCGGAACTATGTCCATGTACTCTAAATTCCATGTCCCATCTATCAATGTCTTCTCGTGAGCTCCTCTGCTCGTCCTCTTGTGGTGTTCATTTTGCGCACGTTAGCACATGTAAGGATCATTCACCAAGTGGCAAATTGAGCTAACCTAACCTAAGTCCTTTAGGTAATTATTGTGTGCAAAATTTTATGTGTACTATGCACCTGATTGGTACCAAACTAATTAATTTTTGACTGATTGATTTTCTTGCAAGAAAGTTGTAATAATTATCGGGTAATTAATGGGTTTTGGTATTTTTATAGGAGTTTGAGAAAACAAGAGGTCACGAGGACCCAATGGAGGTTTCTTTGAGCATGGCAAGGAGGTTTTTGAGTGGCCCAGGGTCATCCCCACCACGGTGCACATCAAAGTGTGGCAAGTGCACCCCATGCAAGCCGGTGCATGTGCCCGTGCCGCCGGGGACTCCGGTGACTGCTGAGTATTACCCCGAAGCATGGAGGTGCAAATGTGGGAACAAGTTGTACATGCCATGATGATATGTAATCATGCTATTAGCTAGGTCTTTTTAAGGGTTTTTTTTTCATTTTTGGAAAAAAAAAAAACAAGAAGAAGAAGAAGAAGAAGAAAAGAACTCCAGTCGATGAAATTACTTGCTTGTGTGTTGACTACATGGCGCAAGATTATTGCTCGCTAATTATAAATTCTACTGTGAAAATTGTTCATGAGGAGAATTAATAGGATCTATATATGTATAAAAGCATCACTATTTACTTCTTATATATATATATATATAGCATCACTATTTACTTCTTATATATATATATATATATATATATATATATATATATATATATATATATATATATATATGATGTTAGCACTACCTGATATTAAGCGCCACAAAGTGTTTATGCCTTCATATTGTGAACTTAAACGAGTGTTTTCAAGGTCAATTTTTGTGACACTGACCACTGCGTGGAATACAACTTTTGAAATAACTTGATGATTCACTCTCCTTCTAGTACATTTGTGAAGAATGATTTCCCCTTGTGGATATTCCTAATTTTGGATATTCAGCTAGAGCTAGTGATTATTAAACCTCGTTCTACCCTGCGAACTAATCTATAATTAATACAAACCACAAGGATGTGTAATTCAGGACTACAGTATGAAAAAAAATAAAAAAGAGACGGGCTCAAGAGAATCTGGAAGTATGGAGTTTGCTGCTTTTGAAGGGCTGGCCGGCCTAGTGAGATTTGAAATACGTGTTCTATTTTAGCAAAGATGAAATGAACCTATCAAACGTCCAATCTATAGAGCACAGATTGCGCATAGGGTGTGACAAAACAGACCATGTAGGTCACGCATGGCTAGATGTAACTATGGCCCAGACCCTTCAAATTATCTTAATCATGTTTGGCTAGCTAGAAGATGGTGGAAGTTTGCTCACAATTGGTTGAGCTGTTTTCACAAATTTTTCCGGGGCCATATTAGAGCCTTGAAATCATTGAAAGCTTAAAAAGTGATGGAATCGGGGCTGATCTTCTTTATCAATAAATTGATGAACAGCACAGGGTCAGTGCCCAACCCAAAAGTCCACAAGGAGGGCCGACACTGACAAGTTTTGGGTCACAGCCCTACCTACACCTTTCTTAAGGGAAAAGGCCCGAGTCCAGTTGGAACCAACACCAATCACAGTTACTACAACGTTAATATCTTCACGTGATGCTTTGATAAATCTAAATCAAGTCCCTACAGGGGGACCGACCGTGTGTATGTTTTGGTGAGCATGAAAAGCAAGTGCAAGGGAAATTTCTCGCAGGGAATCCCATGAACACTCACATGAAAGTGTCCAAACGGCAAACACAAGCAAAAAGACACAAAAGAGGTGGAAAAGAGACGAAAGAGACGGGGAGATGGTGACCTTCCAAGAAACAACTAGAGAGATCAGTGTATCATGTACTAGTATATATTGTTCCTTGCTGTCTACGTAATGAATGGTGTCATCAATATTTGTGAGGCTTAGAGAGGGAGTATCCGTATGATATTCTTCTATTGATATATATTGTTTTCATGAATCTATTTGTTTGTTCATTTCCATGTTGTTCATGATTCTGAAGGAGATTTTTCTTGTTTTGGATTATTCATAATTCTTCTCTAATTGAAATTAAATGCATACAGGGGTGGAGACAGGGGTGGCAAGCAGGGGCTGGAGCTCCTGCAAGAAAATTATTTTTACAGCCCTTCCTTGATAATTTATATGATTTTAGTTAAATTAATAACACAATTGAAATCTTGCCCCCTCTAATTTTATCTTTTGGCTCCGTCCCTGAATGCATGATGATCAATAATTATATAATCTTAATATTAATTTGTTAAGAATTAAACCTATGATCTTTTGATTGATATCAAAAAATTAGCTAGTACTATCAATGAGCTAGCTACATCGATATTGTCCATTGATGCCATTGTCAGATTTAAGACTTTACAAAAAATTAAACTATAAATTATGTATGTTGATGCTTAAATATTATAGTCAACTTGCTTCTATTAAAAGAATTCAAGTATTGGTCGAAGACTTGAAAAATTCATATATGCTTGCTGTCTCCAGATCGAAGAAAACCTAGTTTTATTTGTTTAAACGAAAATTGTGATTAATTAATGCCGACCAAATAGCCAAAAAATCCTTTCTCCAAAAACAAGAGGGGCGCGGGGGTGTTTCAAAATCGGCATCGGAGCCCATAAACACATGCTAGAAGCACTGTCCAACACGTTTGCAAATCAATGAATATTTTTAACCTAGATATCCAAAGAGATATATATATATATATATATACACATACATGCATCATAATCCCATTACTTACTTAATTTAGTGTGTACTAGTTACATGTCCCGCGCGATGCCGCGGGTCAATTATTTTTTGCATTTTAAAAATAGTTAAGATCTAAAAGTGTTAGATTTTTTTGCAAAGTTATACTCAAGAGTCTCAGGTTTGGTTGCAACGCCTGACCCAAGAGTAATGTTTATAATATTAATAATAACATTAAACTTGGGTTAATCCTTAGCATAAAAGTGTCTGAATTGCAATACCAGACCTAATAGCATTGGACGTGGGTCTGGTTGCAAGGTTGTGTCATAAAAATGTGATAATTTAATAGATTAGTTTAAAAAAAAAACCAACAGGAAGAAAAAAACTAATGAAAAAAAAGAAAAAAAAAATAAATTAATTGGGTTAACCCTTCAAACCAGGTTAACCGGTCATACCTTGAATTTGCATCGTGAAAGTTTGATAATTAAAAAGAAAAAAACAAATTAATGGGTTAACCCAGAATTAACTGAGCTAACTCATCAAATCAGGTTAACCTGTCAAACTCGGAATCCGTGTAATGAAAGTTTGATAACTAAATAGAAAAAAATTTAACATTAACAATTTAAATTAAACAAAAAAAATTAATTAAAAAAAACATCATCCTTTTCACTGTGAACTGCACTGTGCAGTTCACAGTCAAAGACATAAAAAAAAAACTAAAGGCATCAGTCGAGAACTACTTAGAAAAAAATTTAATATTAATAAACTAAATTAATTAAATAAAATTAATTAAAAAGAAAAAATAAAAGAAAAAAAACCTCTAAGAAGAAAAAAAACTAAATAGAAAGAAATTTAACATTAACAAACTAAACTAAACGAAAAAAATAATTAAAAAGAAAAAAAAAGCAAAAAATAAAATAAAATTCAGGTTAACTCGTCAAACCAAGTTAACCCGTTAAACCCGGGATCCGTTTCACGAATGTCTGGTAACTAAATAAAAAAAAAGTAAATATTAACAAACTGAACTAAACAAAAAAAATTAATTAAAAAGAAAAAAAATCCGGGTTAACTCGTCAAACCATGTTAACCTGTTAAACCCAGTATTTGTGTCATGAAAGTCTGATAACTAAATAAAAAAAAATTAACATTAACAAACTAAATTAAACAAAAATATTTATGAAAATAATAATAATAAAAATTGACGGGTCAACCGGAATTAACTGGGTTCACCCGTGAAACCAGGTTAACCCGTGAAACTCGGGATATGTGTCATGAAAGTCTAATAACTAAATACAAAGAAATTTAACATTAACAAACTAAACTAAACGAAAAAAATTAATTAAAAAACCAAAGAAAGAAGCAAAAAAAAATCCCAAAAAGCATAAAAAAACAGCTAAAAAAACTTAGATAACCAAAAAAAAAAAACAAAACGCCTAAGGAAGGAATCAGTGTTTTACTGTGAACTGCACAGTGCAGTCCACAGTAAAAGACTGATTCCTTTTAGCTATATACTAGTTACATGTCCCGCGCGATGTCGTGGGTCAATTATTTTTTGCATTTTAAAAATAGTTAAGATCTAAAAGTGTTAGGTTTTTTTTGCAAAGTTATACCCAAGAGTCTCAGGTTTGGTTGCAACGCTTGACCCAAGAGTAATGTTTATAATATTAATAATAACATTAAACTTGGGTTAACCCTTAGCATAAAAGTGTCTGGACTGCAATACGAAACCCAATAGCATTGGACGAGGGTCTGGCTGCAAGGTTATGTCATAAAAGTGTGATAATTTAATAGATTAGTTAAAAAAAAACTAACAGGAAGAAAAAAACTAATGAAAAAAAAATTATGAATTAATTGGGTTAACCTTTCAAACCAGGTTAACTCGTCATACCTTGAATTTGCATCGTGAAAGTTTGATAATTAAAAAGAAAAAAAAATAATGGGTTAACCCAGAATTAACTGAGTTAACTCGTCAAACCAGGTTAACCTGTCAAACCCGGAATCCGTGTAATGAAAATTTGATAACTAAATAGAAAAACATTTAACATTAACAATTTAAATTAAACAAAAAAAATTAATTAAAAAGAAAAAAAAGACATCAACCTTTTCACTGTGGACTGCACTGTTCAGTTCACAGTCAAAGGCATAAAAAAAAACTAAAGGCATCAGCCGAGAACTACTTAGAAAAAAATTTAATATTAATAAACTAAATTAATTAAAAAGAAAAAATAAAAGAAAAAAAACCTCTAAGAAGAAAAAAAACTAAATAGAAAGAAATTTAACATTAACAAACTAAACTAAACTAAACGAAAAAAATAATTAAAAACAAAAAAACAAAAAATAAAATAAAATTCAGGTTAACTCGTCAAACCAAGTTAACCCGTTAAACCCGGGATCCGTGTCATGAATGCCTGGTAACTAAATAAAAAAAAATGAATATTAACAAACTGAACTAAACAAAAAAAATTAATTAAAAAGAAAAAAAATCCGGGTTAAGTCGTCAAACCATGTTAACCTGTTAAACCCAGTATTTGTGTCATGAAAGTCTGATAACTAAATAAATAAAAAATTTAACATTAACAAACTAAATTAAACAAAAATATTTATGAAAATAATAATAATAAAAATTAACGGGTCAACCCGGAATTAATTGGGTTCACCCGTGAAACCAGGTTAACCCGTGAAACTCGGGATATGTGTCATGAAAGTCTAATAACTAAATAGAAAGAAATTTAACATTAACAAACTAAATTAAACAAAAAAAATTAATTAAAAAAAACAAAGAAAAAAGCAAAAAAAAAATTCCAAAAAGCATATAAAAAAAAAAGCTAAAAAAACTTAGATAATTTAAAAAAAAAAAACACACCTAAGGAAGGAATCAGTGTTTTACTGTGGACTGCACTGTGCAGTCCACAGTAAAACCCTGATTCCTTCTAGCTATAATATATAATTTAGTAATATGATACAAAATATTTTTTAATTAAAATAATATTTTTTTAAAATTATTTTTTTGATATCAGCATATTAATATCATCGAAAAACATATAAAAACATTGATTTAATGTTTTTTAAAATAAAAAACACTTTAAAAAACAAACAGAAATTACTATAATGTCAAACAATCTCTTAGCTGTGTGTGAGTTACATTAAAAAAACAGATTGCAATGCTACATTACAATATTGCTTTTAACTTAATTGTAAGACTTAGATTGACTTGTAAGATCAACTCGGGACTTCACCGACCCATATTAAAGAAAAAGAAAGGGAGAAACATGGTTAATCTGGTCAAAAACCCAGACATGACATATTAACCGAATTGATCCGGTCAAAACTCAGTCCTCAATCAATTGATTGTTTTTTTTTAAAAAAAGATTTGATTAGAATGACATTATTTTGATTATTTTTTTAAAGGTTACCCTCCTAACTAGTGACCTAGACCATACGCTGTATTATCCCCTAATTCAGATCTTAAAACTATCTTTTTTAGCCTTAATGTAATGGTTTTATATTCAAGGAGTCATGGTTTTTTTTCAACTTCCTCACTTTAAATTTTAATGTAAGCACTTGAGGTAAATTGTTATTTTTTTCTTAATTTATGTGACTGATTTAAAAGGTGAATTTTTTTTAACACTCAATCTATGTTTTCTAGATCATGTGAAGACAACTCCTTAACTTCCACATGATTTAATTTGAAATTCGAGTTAAATAAAAAGTGGGGTTGATTGATTTTTTTTATATTAGTTTTACTCTAGGGTGGGAGTTCTCAATCCAGTAGTTTTCAGGTCGGAAGTATTATGCCCGTTAGTTTTTTGCTCGTTAATTATAGGTTTGAGGGTTCTCTTGGACCTGGTATGTCTCGGCTTGTTGGTTTTGGGTATGTTGCTCTTGGCATATTGGTTATAGGGTTGGGATTTCTTGGCCCATTAGTTATGCGGTCAGTATTGTCGGGCCCCTTACTTCTCGGCCGATTAACTCTTGGGTCGGGAGTTCTCAACCCATGAATTACGAGCTTGATAGTTATTGACATATATGTTAGTTCTTAGTTGACGACCGGATAGTTCTTGGGGAAGAGTTATCGAACCGGTAGTTCTCGAGTCGGTAGTTCTAGGATTAGAGGTTCTCTACCTATTAGTTCACAGGTCAGTAGTGGTTGGGCCCTTTAGTTCTAGGCTCAATAGGTCTCGGTCTGTAGTATTGAAGTCGGGAAGTCTCGGCCCCTTTGTTCTGAGGTTTGTAATTCTTGGCTTGTGCAATCGGAAGGAACACTTAGATTATGCCCAAAAATAAGAGAAAATTAAAACCATTGAATAAATACCTAATAATTAATTTAAGGTTCGTTATTATATATAGAAAGCTTGAGCTTGTAATCTCATCAAGCAAATATATATAGCAACAAGAAGCAAACTTTTTCCTTCCAAAGACCTGATATATCACCCGATCGATCCATATATTTTGCAATAATATATGATGCTTCTTGTTTTTAATCAAAGTTTGAATTGCTGACTTCAGGACGTTCATTGCTGGCACGTACGCCACACATCCACACACACGTATAATTATGAATTATTTTGCCGACATTGCTGGTGTTCAAATTTATTTATACGTGGAATTTTGAGGCCTTTCTATGTGTTCACGTTTTAAAATATTAATTTAGCTTTCATGTTGGCGGCTAAGTACCAAATTTGTGAATGTGACATCTATTTTATCATGTCCTTTTCTTGCCCACCTTTCTAATCAATTTAATTAAATAATAATAATAATAACAATATGCAAAATTTCTTTATATAGTTTGTTAAATTAATACCTAATAATTAATGTTGAAATACAGATCAGTATCTAGGTAATTGATTCATAGTGTAATTATAAAAATTAATGCCAAGGAGTATTCTACAGTTCCTCTTATTTTTGAACCTATCTAGCTAGCTCTGGCCTGGTAGCTAGCAAATTTGCTGTCAATTTTCAAGCAGTGCCATTGTTGTTCCTCACCGTCCCTGCCGCCATAGTAGTGCCATTGTTGTTCCTCACCGTCCCTGCCGCCATCCTGCCTTTCAGAGACAGTTGCTTGGTCAATTCTAAAATCTCGAGGTGAACTCAGATCCACAAAATGGCCTGCCTTTCGAAGGAAATATAACGTGTATATATTTGGTAATGTGTTGCAGCATAGATTTTTCTAACTATTTTTTTTAATAACAAATACATTAAAATAATTTTTTTAATATTAACACATTAAAATTATCAAGAACACTTAAGAAATAATATTTTTTCATATAAAAAATAATTAAAAAGTTATTTTAAAAAACACATTATATATCAAATCAAGTACTAATGTGTTGCATAGATTTATCTAACTATTCTTTAATAAAAACTACATTAAAATATTTTTTGATATTTTTTAATATTAAGACATTAAAATTATCAAAAACATTTGAAAAATATTTTTTTTAGATAGAAAATAATTTAAAATTTATTTTAAAAAAGAAGTTATAACGCATTACCAAATCAGTTAGATTGGTTGCATACAACTCATCCTTGATATATTGTTCTTTTCTTTGTCCATGTGTGTGACTAAATTCAACTCATTTTAGAGATAATTAAGCAGCATTTATTTCTAAATATTTATTAATATTCTAAATCCTTAGTATTGTTAATTAAAAAAAAGAAGAAGACAAGAACTACGAGCGCGAGAAAATGTTTGATGCGTTACAAGTAGATCTATATATTCGAATATTCAATTCTCATATATATAGCAATTAATTAAGGTTCAATCAAAGTATATGTTGGATTATAAATCAAATACTTGAAATTATTCTCTTGGAAATTAAAGAATAAATAAAAACATTAATTTAAATATCCTCCGGAAAAAAACAAAAAAAAAACCCGTCACAATTCAAATTTAAATGCCAAGTCCTCTCATGGAAATACAAGAAAAAACATCTTTTGGCACTTCCCTCCAAGGCAACCAAATCTATCCTCCTCGAATAAAAAAGGGAAAAAGTTTACACTTAATTTTCCAATTCCTCAGATATTTCAAAAAAAAAAAATTCCGAATTAATTTTCCACAATAAATATTAATCAAAACCAAATCACCAAATTAAACTCTCTCTTGTCAATTCTCATTAATCACCCACATTACACGTGTCACTTTTCTATTAGTCACCCCAACCTCCCGCCCAATAGAACCTCAGCACGTGGACGATGACCAAATTTCTAAGCTCTTTAAATTTCTCAACAACGCGTGATCACAAGACACTGTACCAATCTCTTCTCAAAAGCCACCTCCCTATACCAGGGAAAAAAAAGAAGAAAAAAGTCCTAGATCAACCCTTAAATACCCACCGCTAA
This sequence comes from Populus nigra, assembly GCF_951802175.1. Lineage (NCBI taxonomy): Eukaryota > Viridiplantae > Streptophyta > Magnoliopsida > Malpighiales > Salicaceae > Populus > Populus nigra. The sequence continues at coordinate 15,469,755 of NC_084863.1, forward strand.
ATTTGCCTCTCTTTAAGCCCATCATTGCTAATTCCTTTTAGCGTGTTGTTGCTGTTGCTGTTATTGTTTTGTTTTGTTTTGTTTGATCGAACCGGCACGCAGGCTGGTTCGATCTTTAGGAAGATATTGCATGCCGGAGATCGAAAGCGTATCGGAAAATGCCTTGTTTGGCAAGTATGAGGTTGGAAAGCTTCTCGGATGTGGAGCCTTCGCGAAGGTGTACCATGCTCGAGATGTTCAAACAGGAAAAAGTGTCGCTATCAAGATTATCAACAAGAAGAAGATCTCTAACCCTAGCTTGATGTCCAACATCAAGCGGGAGATCTCCATCATGAGAAGGCTAAACCATCCTCATATTGTGAAACTGATCGAAGTCTTGGCTACCAAGACGAAGATTTATTTCGTTATAGAGTATGTTAAAGGTGGAGAATTGTTTGCCAAGGTTGCTAAAGGGCGATTTAGCGAAGATCTTAGCAGGAAATATTTTCACCAGTTGATTTCTGCGGTAGGTTATTGCCATTCTCGAGGAATTTTTCATCGTGATTTGAAACCTGAAAACTTGCTTCTTGATGAAAATGGGAGCCTGAAGGTTTCAGATTTTGGTCTAAGTGCTGTTACAGATCAGATCCGAACTGATGGGCTCTTGCACACGCTTTGTGGAACTCCTGCTTATGTTGCTCCTGAGATTCTTGCAAAGAAAGGTTATGATGGTGCTAAGGTTGATGTCTGGTCTTGCGGGGTTGTTCTCTTTGTCTTAACAGCTGGTTTTTTGCCTTTTAATGATCCAAACTTGATGGCCATGTATAAAAAAATTTACAAAGGTGAATTCCGATGCCCTAAATGGATGTCCACCGATTTGAAACGATTCTTGTCTCGGCTTCTTGATACGAATCCGGAGACAAGGATCACCATTGATGAGATTCTGAAGGATCCTTGGTTCAAGAAAGGGAAGCATAAGGAAATTAATTTCTACGACGAGGAGCTCAACAAGGGTGATGAGAAAAAGGATGAGGAATTAGCTTCTACAAGCTTGAATGCCTTCGATATCATATCTTTCTCCTCCGGCTTGAACCTATCAGGGTTGTTTGATGATTCATATAACGTGGTTGATGACGGAGAAAGATTTGTGTCGACCGAATCGCCAGAGAATTTGATGAAGAAGATTGAGGAGTTTGCAAAGGAGGAGAGGTTGAGGGTGAAGAGAAGGAAAGAATGGGGGTTGGAGATGGAAGGTCAAAATGGTAACCTGATGATAGCGGTCGAGGTTTACCGGTTAACCGATACTTTGTTTGTTGTGGAGGCTAAGAGGAGTGGTGGTGATGCTGGATGCTTTAAGGAGACATGGAAGAATAAGCTTAAGCCTGTGATTATGGCTACTTAGTAATTAGGAGTACTTATTAATCAACAATAGAGCCAGGTTTCTGCTAATTGGAATTTGGTCATCTCTTATTTGCCAGAAAAAATGAATTTTTGCCATATGTTTGCTGCCTTTCTTTAATTTTTCCTGATAAAAAAAAACTATGAATGTTGTTAAATGTATTGTTTTTGTACTTGTAATCTCTGTTCTTAATAATAAAAGTTTCTTTTTTTTGCCTTCTTCTTCTTGTTTTTTTTTTTGCCGCCAAGGTCGATCCATTTTGCTGTGGAAATTAATGTAATTCTAGTTTTGTTGCTGGTTTCGTACCCTGTGTATATAGCTTGACAATGAACTCGTGAAGAGTAAATTAGCTAGCTTTCTTGGCTTTATGCGTGTAGATTTGACAAAGAACTTTTGCTGCTCAAAATTTAACATAAACAACTGCACAGTCAATGAAAGCTGGTTTGAATTAATGGTATTCAATATTCAAGTTATTCATAGATTCTTGTTGCTGGAGGCATTTCATTTTTTTATGGTGGTAGTTTTATTGTTTTTTAAAATGATTTAATAATATAAAAAAGAAAATTTGAAATTTGAAAAACATCATTCATTCAGACCGCGTTCCCAAAAGACGCTACCATGTAGCCCTGTTTTGTAAAGCAGTTGATTGACCTGGAGCAAATGATTGATGTCAGTGAACAAGACATTGCCAGAAATCTCCTTCAATGAACATGGCACAGCAGGTAAAAGCTGGGAACTTTTAGCCTCAATTCAAGCAGAGGAAGAAGTACAGAGGGACCTACCATTTTCTTAGGGTTAATTTGCAAGGGTCTAAATGAGGTTGATCCCTGATTTAGCTGTAAAGGACTAAAAAATAATTGTTACAGGTGAAGTACTGATTTTATTAATATAATGCAGCCGAACTACCTCCTGGGTTAGGTCATCAATGGATTCAATCATTGGACCTGCAATGTGATGTGCAGCAGGTGGTATTTACGTTTTTTTAATGCCATTTTCCCTCTGGATTGACATATGGCATGTGCATCAATCAAATCTTGAACAGATCATCAGGATTACACTTTAATATCTATGAGAAAATAAAAAATATGAAGAGCGTTCCAATATATGAAATTACTTGGTGAGCAAGGACCTTCAGAGCTCTCCAATCCAGCTATAACTTGTTCTGTTATTTAACAACTCGCAGAGCTGTACGAAGATCGGCTACCCTTTTGAAGATGAAGATGGTAATGATTTAGGGTTAAGCTGGTTGATTAGCAATCACTCTTCTTCATTGGACAGTGTTAATGAGGCAGAGGAGTGGAGGGACCGGAGTGTTTCCAGCCACAGCACAGCAAACAGTTGGTGATTGTGACACAGTTAAACGATGCATCATTATTAATGATGATCGCTTTACAGGAAAGTGAATCATATGGGAAGAACCCAATTGGTGTAACTCTCTTTATCCATTGGCAGGAAAAGGTTTTTTTTTTTTTTATCAATAAGATTGCAAAATGCAATATATGCATTGTATACAAGGAAGAAAATAAAACAAGGGTTTTCTTGGAAATAATTTTCCAAATTAATTTTGCAATGGTGGGCTTAGCAAAATAAAAAGCCTTATGGCATTGTTACCTTAGCTAATTGGGCCCATGAAGTCCACAATCTCCAATGCTACTGGAAAATCGTAGAATTCCAAGGAAAGGAATAAATCTTACAAGGGAGGGAATTTTGGACTGAGGAATTTAAAGTCGGGAGTACACGGCAGAGAAGACCGCCGTGCTGGTCGAGAAGAGAGTGGTCATGAAGGGAGGGTTTGAACTTTTTAATTCTGATGGGAAAAGGAAAAGAGTTTATGCGGACCAATATGGGGATTGGGAGGCAACAAACAACAGAAAGGTGCAAAATAATAAAGCTTTAGCTAAGAAAGGGCATGGTAAGGTGAAAGATGTTCCTGTTAAAAGCAAAAGTGGTGAAACTAAAACATGAATTCGGTTAGCCGGGAATATTAGGTAGCGGAGGGTCAGACCCCCGGAGGGAACTTTCAGAAAGAGCGGACGGAGCGGATTAGCTTTCTTGTCTTCTCTTTGCTCTTTCAACGAGGGCCAGCAACTCTCCAAGTATCAGCGAGTCATTCCGCGGTTGACTTTGACCTTCCCTTGATCTACTTGTTCAGCTGAGATTGTCACTTCCTAGGAATCCGGTGAAATGAATCAATCTCGGTATGTTATGAAGTTTCCCTCCTCCTTACCATCCCTTTTCGCTCCATATGGATTTCTAATAGATCAGAGGCTGCTACTTCAGAAACAAAACGTTCTTCTAGTAAAGCCAAGCATAATAGTGCACAAGTATCTAGCAGTAAATGGAGTACCAAGGCAAACGAGGCAAATAAATTTGATGATGACAGAAATGGTTTGTTGAACAATGAAACTAAAAACAAATTTGACTCTAGTAAACGGAGCACCAAAATGAAGGAAGTAGATAAATTGGATAATGAGAGAAATGATTTGTTGAAGAAACAAAACAAAATCAATTATGACTCAAGAAAGTGGTTGGATCAAAGTCGAAGCAAACACTCTAATGTATCTCCTTCATTTCCTATCAAGAAAAGTGTTCTAGACAAAAAAAAGCAACGCTGCCATTAACTCACAGACTCTGGATGACCAGCCAAAGAAGAGAAAGAGGATTAGATTAGATCCATAAGACACCTCGAATAAGCGATTAGATGATGGGATAATTTCTGATGGTATGAATATTATTGAGTTACTCTTGCTTATGACATGTATTGCCTTTTCCCCCTATCTATTACTGGGATTCTTCTACTAATAATATTTCAACTCTGATTTGGGAATATGTAACATGGGTTGGAAGCGCTGGTGCTTTGTAAAAGAAGTTGCCATCTTCGTCTATGATAACTAATGTTAACTATTAATTTGTGGATGTCATTAAAAAACTGGCATCTAATTGGTGGATTCAGCTTTTTCTCGAGAGGCTTCTTCTACCATTTCAAGTGACACTGTTCAAGAGTCAGTAGGGATTAATGACATTACCATGTTAGCTATTTACATGTGTTATTCCATTCCCAGTCTCTGTTAGTCTGTCATTTCATTAGACAGTAGTTCAGAGAAGTGTAAAGCATCAGGGCAACATATCGATCTTGCTGTTCAAAGAATGTGAGTTTCTTTTAATTCCTTTAATGAGGACATTGCTTTACTTCTTGAGGCTCTTACACCTTTGAATATTCTTGAGATTTGTATCCATGGTTCTAGTTGTTCATTTTCTCCAGCGTAGATAAAGGTTCTATTTTTCTTGCATTATGGAGTGTTTGATTTATAGCTGTCTTCTTTTCCCACTTTGTGTAGAAAAAGGGGCATGTGGAGAAGTTTGTCTTGTATGAAAATCAGCCCCTGCATCACCCTCATGTCTGTCTTGAGTTCTTCATTTCCTTCTCTGAAATTGTTTGGGAATGCCATATGCTTAGCAACTGCACTGCTGCTCATTAAATGTGTTGGCTAATGTTTATATACACCACAACTTTTCTTTTTTGATTCTACTTGTTTGAGTCGTGTATGTTTTCTTTCCAGGGCAGTTTTCATTTTCAATCACTTTCTTTTATTTTCTTCCAACTTTCTTAGCATTAAATTTTTCCTCCTGTTTGTTATGAGTTATGACTGATCATTTTTACTTGATTTTCAGGAAGTACCATAGAGAGGAAAGCAGAATTGGAGGAAGATGCTGGAATGTCAAACAATGCACAATTCCGAGCAATCCAACTTAGTCCTTCCATTCTTTCCTATGTAGAAGATAATGTAATTTTCTTAAAAAAGGCTTCGGATGTTTGGAAAAATGATTCGTTTACATCATATCCTGTGTAGTAATTCAAGAATTTTGGTGGCAGTTTCTGGGACGTAGACGCTTGATTGAGCTGAAAAGAGCAGGCTACAATGCTGATCTATCTGCTCCATTAGATAACATCCCCTTCTCTACAAATTCAGAGAGAGAACGAATTGAAGAAAATGTAAGTTAGTTCTTTGCACTTGGAGACTATGTTTTTGTTATCTATTGCTTAATCATTCCTTTCATATCAATCTAGTCATAGAAAATGGTGGGCACATTTATGTGAACCAATGACTGTTCTTTCTTCCACTGTTGTAATTAAAATCAGGGCTATAACTAACTACTTTTAACAGATTTTTAGGAATAAATTGACATTTTTTGCTGCTGCAAAGGTTTCATCTTCATTCCCACCCCCTGGTCTTCCAGAGATTGCATTTGCAGGTAGAGATTGCATTTTGTCACTCTTTTAAATGTTTATTACCTATATTTTCGTTTCCTTATTATTTTCAATGTACTTTTAAGTGTTGCTTGGTAAACGCAAATATTCCATCAATTGAAAATATTTTTAACTACATTTGATCATAATGGATTCATTATATGCCTATAATATGGCTACTTTGCATTGCTAAAATCTTAACTCATGGTGTGTAGTATTGATTATGCCTTTGGTTTTTCTATTGTCGGAGCTATCTCTGACCGTTTGAAGTCCAATTAATGACATTCTTTCTTAAAAAAAGAGGTTTAAATTGTGATGAATTACAACCTCTGTAGAAACTGAATCTTTTCTCGTACTTTAACCTTCCATTCTACTTGGCCATTTGATTGATGATATCTCTAGTGCCATCTGCAGCAGGCTGGTTATTTATGATAATTTCAAATGGTCAACATGATTTTCTGGCCAAAGAAATATAGAAATATAATATATTGCACTAGATATCCTTTTAGTGAACATTATTACCATTGCTAGGAAGGTCAAATGTCGGGAAGTCATCACTACTTAATTCACTTACCAGACAATGGGGTGTTGCAAGGATATCAGACAAGCCTGGCCTGACTCAGGTGCTATCATTTGGACGGGAATTTATTAAAGTTGTGTATATATTGTCTTTTTCTGGGATTTCTTTTGTAAACATGAATGGTTCTTGTGCAGACTATTAATTTCTTTGAGCTGGGAAAGGTCTGCATGGTAGATTTGCCCTGGATATGGCTTTTGCTTATGCAAAAGAAGAAGTCAAGGATTCTTGGGAGGAACTAGTAAGTATGCCCTCATAAATTGACTTTGTTCTGTTTGATGCCTCTTGTTGAATGTTCTGGAGTTTAACTGCTGTGAGATTATTGTACCTCGGAAACTGGTACATGAGACCATGTTGATAACCACAGTTGTCTGGTCACCTCTTTTACCATTACTATGCATGCTTTTTAGGCCACAAAAGTGCTAGCTAGGATGTTGCTCAACTTCTGGAGTGTTTGGTAACCTGGACAGTTCAATTTTGGTTAATTGTTTCTTCTGTAAAGACTTTGTTCTTCTGGTTCACAAGGTGAGAATCACTACTTGAAGAATTTTCTGTTTTTCTGTCTTCATAGAGTGAGTCACCCAACTGCTTGGCATCAGAGCACGTCTATAGATGTGCTGCTTTCCCCACCTTTTCACATACTCATATGTTGGAGAGTGAAGGGTTTGCCTTTAGAGTTGCCCGTCATTAATGCAATTTTTCTAATAATGCAGGATCAATTTTGTTATCGCCATATTTGACATTTATGTGACATTCAATACAGATGCTTAAGATTTGAGACTTAAAGCATAGAGTAAGATCATTAGGCACTGAATTTGATACTGTAGTAGCAGTTAATGTGGGAAGTGGTGACATAGTAATTGAAGAAGAAACACATCTAATTTCCTCTCTTTTATGGGCTGTCGGGTGCATGAGAAATTTATGTTGGCATATATGGCATTTACCTTGTTGTTTAAGAAGTGTTAAACTTTGCAGGTAAAGGAGTATGTTTCCATGAGAGTTGGTTTAAAAAGAGTGTGCCTTCTTATTGACACGAAATGGGGTACGAAGCCAAGAGATCGTGAACTCATTGATTTGATGGAAAGGTATAGAATCACAACCTGTACCTCGATATTTTTCACCATTCTTGTGTATTTTGATGCATGTTATTTTGCATGCTCCAAACTGTAATACTTCACAAGGCTAGACACTCAACCAAGTTGAACTATCCTGTACAGATATCAGACTAAATACCAGATTGTAATGACGAAGACAGATCTGGTGTTTCCAATTGATGTGGCACGTCGTGCAATGCAAATTGAAGAGGTGAATTTTGCACACAAACACTGATGACAATTTTGTTTAAAATCTCGAACTCTCTTCAGACTGATGGGTTTCTATCCATTTGATTTTGCAGAGCCTCAAGGCAAACAGGTCTCTTGTCCAGCCTGTGGTATGAATAATTTTTTTTGTTTTGAAGGAATCCAAAGGGTTTACTTGCCTTTAAATGCACGGTGATGTAGTTAATTTGAATTCGGTTTTACAATTGATGATGGTGAGCTCAAAATCTGGAGCTGGTCTTCGAGGCTTGAGGACAGTGCTTTCAAAGGTTGCTCGTTTCGGCAAACTACAATCCATAGTCAGGTATGCACTGCTTTCATTGGTCAAACATGCTTCGTACTTTCAGAATCTTGAGTTTGGCATGATCTGGCCAATCAATAATGTCACGTATATGGGCATGGTAAACTAATTTGGCAATTTGTTTTCTTCTTTTTAGTTTGATGGAGCAGATAGGTTGGTTGATTATATGCTAGCCCAGCCTTCTCTCTAACTCATGGTTGAGTAGTTGAACAACTTATTTTATCTTTGCAGGACGTGCAGTTTGCATATCTGCATACTGATGTGAACAGCCTGTCCATTTCAGCCAGAAGGACGAGGCTTTTAGAATTGAAAATATGCAGCAGAAACTGCTTCTTTATATCACAGCTCGTATGAAGAACCTTGATCACTCACAGTTCCGTAGTTTGATACACCATGAGAAGAAAAACGTTTTGTAGATCCAAAGGGTCTTCTCAAACTCCCTAGCTTGCTAGTTGAGGAAGAAGTCCCAAAAAAATCAAGGATATACGACAAAGAGAAACTGAACTGTATGGTAGTTGAGGGACCTATGGTGTTGCTCTAAAATGGTGCCTGTGCTCATATTTAACTCATTGGACTGGCTCGTATTTGAGAACTACAATCAGGCGGCAGCCAGTGCTGCAATTAAATTATGCATCTGATGATACTGTTGGGAACATTAAACTTGTTTATGAGATTGTGGTAGAATCCTATGTGGACCACTAGCTGCCTATATAGTTTATAAGTCGGGCACGATTACAGGTTGAATTATTAGTGAAGATGGCTGGTAAAGTTTTTCTCAGATTCTAGAATGAGAAGCACATGCTGGAGTGGATAGGTGAGTGAAATGTCATAGGGGTAGCGTCGTAGCGAGTTCTGGATGTAACATGAGCAAGATTCTCTTGATGAACTCGTCAAAGGGTGACAAAAGATGGCTACCAAACCAAAATGATTACATTTTACTCTGTTAATTTGGATGAACAATCCAATGCAAAATCTGGTGGCAGAGACAGATTCAAACTTGACCGTTGGTACTGTACGAGTCTTGTTGGCATATATCCACTTCAAAATCTCTTGTGGGAAATGTCTCAATCTCTAGCATTAACAGCGAGGGGTGGAAAAAATGGGATCCAACCCTAGGAGCACCATGTTTGACTTCCTAGTTTTTTGCTCCATTAAAACTCGTTTGAAGAAATCCAAGTGTTGAATAGAACAACGTGCCTAAGCCACTCAAGGGATTGCCTCATCTCATCTTGTAACCTATTAACTTATATTAAACACTATCCCCTCACAACCCACCACCGACTTTTTTGTCTTTTCTAATATTTCTGACAAAATTCCCTACTTTCTTGATCTGATATTTATTTAAACCTTTCATTACTTATTTTCAATGGCTCTATGCACTTAACACACACAATCAACTCTGTGTTTAACCCTCTAGGCATCCAAAATGATGGTTATAAAACCTGTGTTGGCTAGCAAGTCATCTTGGTGAAACTTGGCTCGAACTGGTTTTTTAAGAAAATATTTGAAACGATATTGTTTACTGAGTTAACTCTCGAATTGTAAAAAAAAAAAAACATATTTTTGCTTTGAAATCGACTGTGTTTCCATCTGGATCGAAAACTTACACCTTCACAGGAATGTTAATTATTACAACCTCATAAATTCCAATTAAAAACATGAAAAATGAATCAACTTATCCATTTGAACTAAAATGATTAATTAATTATAACTTTGTAAGGAGATCACTATTGACTATTCAAAATTAATCCAATAATTTATCATAGATCAAGGATTAGGTAAAATGCGACAATCACATGCAGCAGCCCCTTCATTACACATTGGACCCCACCTCTCCCTTAATTATTCTTCTATCCATCCTCTCTTTTCCTTTCTCTAAACCAAAATTTTGACAAAACTTAAACCACACCCCACCTTTCTTCTTCTTCTTCTTAATAATAATTATAGTACAAACAACCAAAGATTATCGCTTTTCTTGTTAATATCTTGACATTTCTCAAAATTTACAAATAATACCAACAATGTGCCCATTGAGGCTGATTCTGATATTCCTCTCCGCCACTCTTGCCGGTTTTTTCGTCATCAGAAACCTCAAATCCCGCCCTTTCTCCACCACCACCGACAGTGGCGATGACGACTGTTCCATCACCACCGACAGCGACTGCAACCCTCCTCAACCATCCGATTATTCTTCGTCATCTCGATTCTCAAAGGTCTGAAGTAGTCACACATGCTGTGTCTTTTTTTTTTTTGCTTTTCTTGTTTTGGGTAAAGTTTTGATCTTTTCATTGAAAATGTGCAGGTAAAGTCAGGGATAGAAATGGGGTTTTGGACATTGGTGGACATGGCAAGTGGAAAATACTTGTGGAGGCAATTGGGTTATTCTTCAAAACGTGAAAGCTGATTGCTTTTGGAGTTCTTGTGTGTCGTCGGTATTGGAATTTACAAATGGGTTTTAATGTTTTCCTTTTAGTAATATTGATTGTGAATTACTGTAATACAATTGAAAAAACAAAACCCATCTGGAAATCATTGTTGTTGTAATGTTGCTTTTGTTGTATTGGTGGTGGAATTGTAACTTGTTAGCATTTAGTAAGAATGAAAGATCAAAACTGTGGCTTTTGGATGTTGTGTTGCTCTTTAGTCTTTTCATTTATGTTTTACTGGTGGTGAGATTCTGTTCTTTAATTTGTAGTAATGTTGCTGCTGTTTTATAGGTGATGAAATTGTAATTACTAGTACTAGCATTTAGTAGGAATGAAGGATCAAAACTTTGTGGCTCTTAGATGTTGTGTTGCACTTTAGTCTTTTCTTATGTGATGTGTTGGTGTTGAAATGCTGCTCTTCTGTAGTTTGTGTTGCTGTTTAAGGTGTGTCTCGGATCCAATCTGTCGAGAACTTAAAAAGTGTGAAACCTTGTTTAGGAGTTAAGAGTTTATCATGTTGGCTATAATTAGGAAGATGGTAATGTATGTATGGCAGGTGTTACAAGAATTGGTGAAATTGAGATGATTTTGTGTTGGATTGTGATGATAATGGTTTATGTATTGGATGATAATCTGCAATATGCAATGAGCCAAGAGTTCACATTTTAAGATCTATACAGCTAGTGTGGAATATCAACATCATGAGGCTCCTTTAGAAATAGAACTGAATATCCTTGAACTTTGTTTATTGAAGTGCATGAAGCTTTCTAGTACTTCTTAATATAGATGTTCTAGCATGTGCGTTTGTGCCATATGCCATCTCCCATGTTAATTATGTGTGTTTTCTGCCATATGCTAAATTTATAAAATTGTTGACAATACCAGAGATGCATTAATTCAGATGGGAAGTTACTATAATTCTCTGGAAATATGTATTGGTTTCAAGTAGCCTGTCAAGTGGTGATAGTGATGCCTGTATGTCTCTTTGTGCCTATAGAAACTCCCACATTGCTTTGTGTAATGTCAAGAACCCTGGGGCCATTGTTGTACAACCTTGTATAAACGAATACAATTAATGCATACATTTATGCTCCATGATGATGGTGGTCAAATCGGGTAAAGATTCAACCGATCCAGCTAGGTTTAACATTGTGGTCCAGTGCGGGTGCGGTTGACGATGTTTTTAGGCGGATTAGAATTTACTAATAGATTTTTTCACACAATACTGTAAAATAAAAGATGCATAACTTCCCATGATATCTATTTAAAGACTTTTTAACGTGAAAGGTAACATTTCAAGCAATTAATTGAGAAATGAGGTAATATATAATTAATGTATACATAAAAAAACAATATCATTATTTTGGATTGAAAGTGAAGGCACTTGTGTTATGTCGATACTGGATCTCTTTGGCATGCATGGAGAATTAAGCCCTGAGGATATGTTACAACCTTGTATGAACGAACATCTTCGTGCTGTTAGCATCACCATTCTCCCAGACACTAGTAAAAGTGACGCTTCTTTCAAGGCAAAATATCTGCACGCAGCTGAGTATGTGGTGGAAACCTCCTCCTACAACAAAGGCGAGATTTGTGACTGCTAATATGCTTCCACTCCTGCAAGTCTCTCCTTTTCACTCTGCTGTTCTATGTTTTTCTTTCTCATCTGACCTTGGAAGATTTATGAATTCTTCTAAAATTGGAATGTAGATGATATGATGTATTACAAATTGAATTCTTTAAAAAAATAAAAAAAATCAAAAGAACTGCCTTTCTTAAAATCTTAAAATTCTTCTTCTTCTTCTTCTTTTTTTATTAAAAAAATAAACTTGACAAAAGTTTAATTTTTAATTCCAAGCCATTTATTCTAATATTCTCGGTGTGACATAATTTTTAAAATAAAAATCAACATAAAAGTACCCTATGAATTAATATTATAGTATGATAAATCTCACATCATAGGGTAGCTGTGTTGATCTAGATTAAAGTAAAAATAATATCATTTAAATTATCTTAAAAATCAAGTTGTTTTGATTCGGTTTTTCTTGAGTTAACTATGGATCAATCTAAATTTTTGACTGAGTAGTACTATATCAATTCTTTTCAGTCCTGACCCACTCTAAATTCTAAGTTATCAAGATCACGGTTCAACCGCCAAGCCAAGTCATGTTTTAAACCCGTGAACAAAAGTACTCAAAATTTGAAATATTTATAAAACCCACACACCAACGGTCGAATTGCATCTAACTCCACTCCCTCCTCATAGATAAAGAAAAGAGGAAGAACAACGTATCCTTATCTTCCATACCCGTAAATGACAAGAAAGAGAAAAACCCCAAAAAATCCTCAAGAACTAGGAGAAGCAGAGAAGGGAAAGAATGGGTTTTTCGCTTGCTATCTCTTGACTTCTCTCTGCCCCAGATTCAAAGGCCACACCTACATCGGGTTTGATTCCTTCTTTCACTTTTTTCTACTTTCACAATCTTAAGATTGGTGTCTTCTTTGGTTTTATGTATTTTTTGTTGATCAATCTATAAAGTATTAGTCTTTGATTGATTTATAAATATTTTGGAGTCTTCAATTAAAAGAAAAAAAAATCATCAATCTATTAAGGGTTTGATTGATTAATGATGTTGTGATCATTTGTTTTGTGGGCCCATATAATCTCTGTTTCAGATTTTTGTATTGGCCCATTACTTGAAACCCAATTTTAATGGACAAGTTTGTTCCTTTATGAGTATTTAATTTGTGTTAACAAAAAAGATTTGATCTTTAGCAAGCCAGGACAAGATGTTTTCTCTCTTTTTTCTTGTTTTGATGTGTGAAAGGGCTGGAATTTTTTCAGGTTTACAGTAAATCCGCGGCGGAGAATTAGGCAACACAACGGTGAGCTTAGAAGTGGAGCATGCAGGACTAAGAAAAGAAGGCCATGGGAAATGGTTTTCTGCATTTATGGTTTCCCAACTAACGTTGCTGCTTTGCAGGTTATTTCTTTTTCTTCTTTTAACTATTTATTCGCTCTCTGCTTTGGTTTCATATAGCATGTTGAAGCAGTTTTATCCTTTACCTTTGTCGATGTTAGAGTCTAGGAAGAATAGCTTACCTTCAGCCAACCTCAAGACAATGGCCTTGGCAGTTTACTAACAAATCTAAAGTGAAATTGAGGTGGTAAAAAAATAATGCTTGGATCTGCTCCTTGCTATCATGCTTTGGTTTTTGGAAGTTCGCATTTGCTTGCTCTTGTTTCGGAGTTTCTTTATGATATTAACTTCCTGTTTTTATTTTCACCTCTTTCTCACAGCAAGGGACTATAACCAGTATTTAAGCAGCATGTCTTAAACATTTTGTGCAGTAGAATAGTTGGTTGCCGCCTGATGGGATGATGCGCTATTGATCATCTTATCCCGAAAATAATAAAAAGAAGTGGTTTTTTTCTTCAATGAAGTTATGCTTTGTAGGCCTGTGGAATGATAGCAAAGATTTTTTTTTTTAATCAAAGAGATTAATTATTTTAATTATACATCTTCAAAACTGTCTTTAGGAATGGGACCAAAAAAAAAAAACTCTTTGGAAATGTTGTATGACCTCGAGCAAAGTTTTATTATGCCAAAACTAGTCCTTGTCTTTACCTGTAAATCCAGAGTTTTAAGATCCTGTCATTAGTTGCAATACATAAGAATTTCACTCCTATCGTAGTTGCTAAAATATGAAATGTGCATGCAAACCTGCAGTTTGAATGGGCGTGGCAGCACCCAACAGAATCAGTGGCAGTGAGGCAGGCAGCTGCTGCTTTTAAATCCTTCTCAGGAGTTGCCAACAAGATTAAACTTGCTTACACAATGCTTAACCTCCCGTCTTGGCAGAGGTATGACTTATTCTTGTGGAAGTAAATAGACATTACTTGATCTCAATGTTTGATATATCAAATACTAAATGTGTCTCTGTACATGATTAGCTTGAACATCACCATAAACTATTTCTCAACGAACTACAATGTACACTCTGTTGGTTGTCCAAGCTTGCCCAAGAACATGAAGGTCCAAATTTGCCCCATGGATGAGCTTCCCTGCTATTGTGATTCGGGTAATATTTTATTTGAAGAGAGAGAAAATGAAGATGCCTGGGATGGTGAAGAGGAATATGAGAGAGCTAGTGATGGAAGTGGAACTTTTGAGGCAAACTTGGTGGAACTTGAAGTTTCCTCCCTGGATGAGCTTCCATGCTATAATGGAAGGGGGGATAATATTTTTGAAGGTGGATATGGTGAAACGGCATCCAGGGAAGCTTGTAACAGAAGTGAGCCCGTACACGAAAAATATAATGAATCTGTCAACACACGAGGAACTGTTAAAGAAGCACATGCAGATATTATAGTTCGTATTACTGCAGATTTTGCACGTAGCATTGACAAGACTTCCAATGAGCATTTCAGATGGTTTGAAGAATATGACCAGCAAGACCAAAGGGAATCACCCTCTCCAGAACTGGATCATGCAAATCCATTTCCTTTCATGACTTTACTAGCAAGAAAAGCTTCTTCAATTGTTACTAGCTTTTCAAAGAGCGAGACTGGAGATAGGAGCGTATTGACATTGATTGATGAGGATGTTTCTGAATTGGATTGCCAGAGGGCTAAGAAATTAGTTATTGACAAAGATGATGAAGCTAGCAACACCTGTGAAACTGTGAACGTGGATACTCATTCTTCTGTAGATGCACATTGTATTAACAAGGCTTCCCGTGAACAATTTGGACAGTCTGAACCATATGTCATGCAAGACCAAAGAGAGCCACCCTCTCCAAAACTAGATTATGCAGAACCATTTGGTTTCATGAATCAGCCATCAAGTAAAGCATCATCTTCTATTGTCACAAACTTTTCTGCGAGGGAGACTAGAGATGGGGGTGTATTGACATTAATCGGCGAGGATGCTTCTGAATTTGATTGGCCAAGATGGAAGAAGCTTTCTTGCAAAGTAATCAATGATAAAGATCAAGTCCTGATTCCAAGGTCATTCATTCCTCGGGAAATTGAGGTTATAGATTTGCTGTCCCCATCTCCAGAATGCAGAATTAGGTCAGCCAACAAGAAGAGAAGAGTTTCTCCTGTGTATCCGGTAATTATTGACTTGACTTAGCCCAAGCTTGTCCAATTTCCTAGGTTGGACATAATAGCAAAAAGTAATTGGATAAGTACACAGTTTCAATCCGAAGAATCTGCTTTGGCTACATTGTAATCTTATTCCAACATTAACTATTCTTACCAACCCTGCTTGGATCATGGACTGATGATATAAACTTCATATCAGATATTTTCATGCTTGCTTTTTGCATAATGGGATTTATTCAGACCTTGCAATCTGTTTAAAGCGGCAGCCCTTTCAACTGATCAAACTGCTCTTAGATTGGAAATGGTCAAATTATATTTATCATGTTATTTGTTTATTTAATTTTTGCATAGAGTTTTATTCATTATTCAAAAATAGTGAAACATGAGAAGATCTGTCTGCTAAGGTTGAGTAGAGCTGCTACTTCTGTCAAGCATTCTAATAAGAATGACACTAAAATTAAACTTGATCTTCCTAATCCTAAACCTTGAAATGACTGTGGAACCTGCACCATTTCAGAAAGTGGGGAAAACTGTAGAATTTGCTATAGCACCTGCTCCATTATACCTTCATTTGAGGTTGAATTCTTTGACATGATGGTGAATTTTGTTATTTTTGTGTTTGTTTTTTATTTTAAATTTATTTTTTAAAGTGTTTTTCACTTAAAAAATATTAAATTAATATTATTTTAATTTATTTTTATAATTTTGATTTGCTAACGTAAAAATTTTAAAAATATATAAAAAAAATATTATTTTAATAAAAAAATATTTTACCTCACATTATTATGAATTATCAAGCACGGGGAATACTTTTTCGCTGATAATGATTGCTTATTTTACTTTAAGACTAGAGCCCAGAGCATCATGGTTTTATGTCTTCAATAGTAAATACCATAAATCTTTAGCATTCATAATTAACATGCGTTTGTGGCGATCGTTTTCATTTTTAATGAAATTAATACCGTTGGTTTTAGTTAGTTTCAGAAAACATCAACTGGACAAGAACAGAAACTTGATTTGTACGTTTTATACATCACAGGTGACAAGAAGTGATACATTTGGTAAATACACAGACATATCTAAAGCAATATCATGTCAAGCCATTTTCAGACAGACTTTCCAAGGAAATACTTGCCAAGCAATCTGTCCCTGTAGGCCCCTTGCAAGAGAAAAGCTAATGAACAATTTCAATTAGGGACTTTGTGCTTTGGTCCAGAGATAAGACTGGTGGAATTACTGTTAACCACATGAATCTGGGGGCCTAAGTTACCAACCAAATGATTAACGCACCACTTTCTTGCTTAATCTAGACAATAAGAATCAATTGAGGTCATGAGGGTCCTGGTAATCAAACACCATCATCTTGTCTTTGCCAAAATAGGATCTCTACCAAGCCTGTAGGCATGAGTACGTGTGAACCCAAGACGCACCATCACCTGTACCAGACCACATAAAACAAAGTATGTGAAGCTGAATCATGTTGGGACAGCTTATACACACATTTGCGAGCTAAATTAGGTTTAGGGCTAACCACAAGTGTCCTATTTGGGCATGTAAAAAGGATCATTTTTCAAATATAGGATACAGAATTTTTTCTGGACAGGGGTGCTCCACTGCAATATGCTCTCCATGTGTACAAGATAGGCAAGTCATGAGAAACCTTCACTACACACTTTGCTGCATGTAGGCTGTATTACTTGACAAGAATAGAGCACCAAAAATACACACTTGACAAGACCGTAGCGCAATAGGAAAGATTTATTTTTTTCAATCAAGAACAGATCTTTTGACATTTTAAAGGATTTCAAAATCGACTGATGTTGTGCGTGCTTGCGCAGTCATTTGATCGGATACAAAAGCATTAATACACCTCTTCTTGCAATCTAAATAATGATAAATCTCAAACAAAAAGAAGAATTCTTTGCTCTTAACGATATATATTAGCAGCTGCTACAAGGTGATCCTGGAAACTGTATATGTGGATCTAGGTCATAATATTAACTTTCAGTGCAAGCAAAACAGAAACTGTATGCGTGGATAGAGAATACCTGGAAAATGTAATTGGAAAATCATAGGAAGACAGGACATGCAATTCAAGAACTTGAGAGTTACGAGCATTAAAAGTAATCATTAACGATATAGCAAATACGAGCACGTTTAAAGTTCATTGAGGGAGGCCGGAGGCATCTCTCACACTTACAAATACAAGCATGGAAGTACAAAAATAGGAAGTTCAAGAAATTGTACAAACATGAGATATAGCGGAAAAATTGGCATTGAGAGAATATCTCGAGCAAACTGATGCTGCTAGTTTGGTCAATTTGATTGTTGCTGCTGCTGCTGCTGTTGCAGTTCTTGCTCACCCTGCCAGACACAAACAATATCGTTGAGAGCAGGCCTTATAGCTTCTTCCAATATCTTCTGATATTCTAGCGTATCTCCATTAGATTTCTTCACTTCCACAAAATGGATATTTGGAGTCACTTCAAAAATCTCAGCATCAACAGACAATGGCCCCTTTCTACCTTCTTCCATTCCTTCCAATTTCAGCAAACCTGCATCTTTCTTAATCACCTTCAGCTTTTGACGCTTAGCAATATCTTCCAGTTTAGAGATGATGACTGAAGCCGGTTGTATTGAAGTAAATCTTGCTTCTCTCTTCTGATAATTTTCCTCGAATAATCCAGAAAGATCAAATCCAGCAGAAAGGGAAATGATGTCAAAAGCATTTAAGCTGGGAGGTTTGGCTGACTCTTGCTTTGCCTCAGAAGCCACACTGCTATTCTCAGAAGAACCAGAACCATTCCAATCCAAAGCAGCTACCTCCTTGCTTTTTGTTCCAGTTTTAATTTGTTTAGAGTTCAACCCTTTTCTAAACCAAGAACTTTCCTTAATCTCAGCCATGGAGATCCTTGTACTGGGGTTTGGATCCAGGATCTTGCGCAACAACCTACGAGCATCAGTTGGAAACCAATTAGGGCATTTGAACTCTGCTCTGCCAATTTTCCTGTACATCTCCATCAAATTTGAATCATGAAATGGGAGATAACCAGACAATAACACAAATAAAACCACGCCACAGGACCAAATATCAGCTTTAGTGCCATCATAACCTTTCCTGTTGATCACTTCAGGAGCAACATATGCAGGTGTCCCGCAAGTCGTGTGTAGGAGTCCATCTTGTTGCTTGGATTCAGTGAGGGCACTCAATCCAAAATCAGATATCTTCAGATTCTCATTCTCATCCAACAACAGATTCTCTGGCTTTATATCACGATGATAAACACCCCTGCTGTGGCAGAAATCAACTGCATTGATCAGCTGCTGAAAATATTTCTGGGCAACATCCTCCTTTAACCTTCCTTTAGCAACCTTGTCAAAGAGTTCACCACCTTTAGCATATTCCATTACAAAATAAATCTTACTTTTGGTAGCCAAGACCTCATAAAGTTGCACGATATTAGGGTGTCTAACAAGTCTCATGACAGATATTTCTCTCTTGATCTGATTAACAAGCCCAACCTTCAAGACCTTCTCTTTGTCAATTACTTTAATGGCTACACTCAGGTTCGTTCTGATGCTCCTCGCAAAATAAACCTTGGCAAAGGTGCCTTGGCCAAGCAATCTCCCCACTTCATAGTTCTTTGTCAACACACTTGGTTTATTTTCCATCCCAAGCTAAAACTGCTAATACTTATGATATACAACACTCCTCCTATATGTTTTATCAACCTAGAAAGTAGGATCTATAGATAAAAGCATAAATGGCTCAACCGTCTTCACATAGATCATACCAACTTGAAGGTCCATGATGCTTTTGAGCACAAAAGCAAGAGGAAGAATAATTTACAAATCCAATCTCATCAAGAGCAAAGAAGGGTGGATCCAACAAAGCCGGAACCTGATGGGCTTCAAAGACGGACTGCCAAACACTAAGGAACATCATGCAGCATTCCCTGGGTTTCTCGGTCAAAGATCACCTTAAGAATGCTGAGACACGGTGTAGAGGATACACCTTCAGCAGGACACTTGTAAACCAACACAAACAGACAGGATTTATAACCTGAGAAAAAAAAAACACGAGCAAACAGAAAATAAGCCAAAAAAATAAGAAGATTAAATCTACATGCGAAGAAATTTAACAAATTGTAGCTAAGGAATTTGCAAGGTGAATTTCACATTTGTTACATACTCGAGCCCCACAGCCCAAAACCCTTGTTTTTCCATACCATGAATAAAGAAAAGAAAGCTCAAGGTCTGAAAATTAATCTCAAATAAATCACAGTCTGCTTCTTTTGGAACTAAAAAGCTAACACAGGCTAATAAACACTTGTAGGGTCATCAAAAACTGCATAGCCAGACGCTTTGAAATGCTCATTAAACAGTATAACAACAACAACAATTTTCAGATTTAATCATGATCAATCTCAAAGATTAAGCCTTTCAAAAAACTGAAACTTGCCCACAAAACTTCTAATTAAAAAGATGAAAACTTTCACACACCATCTAAACCAAACAGCTACAAATTTCTACAAAAACCAGCACCGGAATTTAACCCAAAAAAAAACCCACAAAATCTAGAAAAAAAGATGGCAAACTCAGCAGAGACTCATTCAGCTTACCTTGAGTTGTTAGAATCCAAATCGGAGAAGGAAGACTACAAATGGATAACAAGCCTTGTCTCTCTGTCTTTCTTTTCTTTGTTCGGTTGGTAACAATATAAATTTTGTAAGAAATCTTAAAGCCACTTTATAAGGCAACGGCAACGGCAACGGCAATGGTGGCATGTCTTCTTACCAGATAGATACTTGAATATGCCATGAGGTACGTGTACTAGTTTACTAATGGTATTATTTGGTCCCTTTCTTTCAATTTTATCTTACTTTAGTCCCATATAGCCATATCAAGTTTGAGACTAGTTTAGATTCATTTTATTTTATATAATGAATTATTTTTATTTTTCAATAATATTTTTAGAATATACAAGTACATTAAAATGACTATTTATAAAAAGATACAATAATCACATACACTCACTATATGGATATATATTATCCACATCAGGAGAATTTCCAATTATAGTTGATGAAAATAATATTGTATTGAATGTAATAAAAAAAAAAAAGAAGGGATGAATATTGAAAGATTTTTTTCTACTAATAGTTTTGTTGACATAAATAATATGCAATGAATTATTCATAAGTGGACATATCCGATAAATATTTGAAAAGTTAAATAAAATCATAATGATTATCATTATGTCTATCTATTCATGATTTTTTTTTGTCTTTAAATTTATCAATACTGTTTTTTTAAAATAAATAAATAAATAATGGAATAGTCTAACACTATCCCTAATAATGTTTGATGAGGACTGACCCTATGCTAGTGTAAAATAGGGAGGATAGGAGGATGATACTAATACAAAGAGACAGCAAAGGAACCTAAGAGATCAAGATTTAAGAAGAGGGACTAAATTCATAATTTATAGGGTCACAGCGGCATGGATGAGGATCTATGTGGGCAAGATCATCATGAGAGTCATGGGCTCTTTTTCTTTTTCTTTTTTTCGTTTTTCTAAAATTAATATGAATATTCAAATTAATATTTACATATATCTCGATTAATTTTATAAATTTTAAAATTAATAAAATATAAATTTTTAATAATTATTATATTAATAACTATAAAATTTAAATTTAAAATCATAAATTTTTTTATTTTTATTTTTTAAGTCTTATTATTGTCCTTCTACTCTATGGATAAAGGGCTTTTTTTTTTTTATTATCGTGAGGTGTCCGAGTCAGCTTACGCGTACTACGATAATTTCTCATGGCCCACTAAATATTCTGCAAGTCCAGTAAGTAAGTAAGGCATCGCGGAGGTGACAGACATGCACATAAAGAATTGAACTTAAAATAGAAGCGGAACAAGTCACACGATTGACCACTGAGCTCCACGCTCGAGTGCAAGGGCTCTTTTTTCTTGACGAGACATGTATTGTCTGATAATACCAAGTGTCAAGAGAATTATCGGATGTCTGGGAAGCAGTTGGGATGTCCTCTGGGGGTACTGATTTCTTATTATTTGACTAGTTGTTGAAATAAATGCTAGGTTGATGTTTTTTTGCATTTTAAATTTAGAAATTTAACGAAAGCAAAAGGACATAAAGAGAATAAACTCCCACAATCTTGGTATATAAAATTAAGAAAAAAGAAAGCTAACCACAAGAAAAGAATATGATAATTTATGGTGGAAAAAATCAAGTTAAAGTTCCCCATAAAACAAGAAAAAAAGGGCAGATTTTTCCATAAAAGCGACTCCAAGTTAAAGTATAGTCGGACCCCAAAATATTTGAAATCGAGTGGTGTTTATTATTGCATGGAACACACAAGAGCATGAATCTTTTGACACCCACCACAAGTTGCTCGAAATCTCGAGACATTTGTTT
Organism: Populus nigra; assembly: GCF_951802175.1. NCBI lineage: Eukaryota > Viridiplantae > Streptophyta > Magnoliopsida > Malpighiales > Salicaceae > Populus > Populus nigra. Next base: position 15,491,566 of record NC_084863.1, read on the forward strand.
TTTTGTTTTTTATCCTGTCTTGTCTAAAAGTTGGAGGTGATAAGATTAGAATTCAGATAGGCATGGGTTAAGCTGAGTCTGATATTTCTTGATAAGAGCAGAAAGGGTTAATATTAATTAATTACACAAGAAGAGGTTCTTCATATAGTAAAATTCTTGAATTGGGATTTAGCTAGGAATATTGCTTCGAAAAGCTCATAGTGATGACCTGAGCTTCTATGTTAATGTGGATTGTAGTGACTGATCAGGTGATACTCCCATGATTTGAAATTTTGAAAAACAAATTACTAGATAAATTTCTTTTATTGAATGTTAATTTGATCAAATGGTGTCTCTATTTACTTGAATGAATGATTACATGCGTTAAATTTAAATTCAAAACTTACTTATCCTTGAAGATTAATTAATTTTCATTGTAGCCCAAGGCATGAAGCACAGTAGATTATGAAAATCCTTTGTTTATTTTTTTCATCCCTAAAGTTTTTTTCTTTGTGTTTTGATCCCTAAGTGATCAAATTAATGGCTAATTGCTTCTATTTTGTTTTGAGAGGATAAGATTTAAAGATATGGGACCAAGATGGAAAAAGGTGGACAAAATAGATGGTGATTTTAAAGTAAGAATGGAAAGTTTATTTTGACCATTCTACTTTCCAAATGGTTCATTGAAAATCCCTTTAGTTTTCATAAATTAAAATTTAGTTCAAAAAATTATTTTTTTTATTTTTAAGATACTAGTTTAAGAGAGAGGAGAGAAAATCACTAGGTTTTGATAATAAAAATAGAAAATAAAAAAAATTCATTCTTGATGTTAATGGATTATATTCGATTAGAGAAGTTTCACTTGAGTATTCTAGTTTTTTTTTTTATATGAGATAACGTGTTTGACAGTGTAGTTGTGATTACTTTTCAAAATGCTTTTTGTTTAGAAATGCATCAAAATGATGTTTTTTCATTTTTAAAAAAATTATTTTTGAGATCAGCACATTAAAACGATCTGAAAATATAAAAAAATTTAATTTTTAGAACCGCGTTTTCAAATGCTCTTATAATCTCAAAAAGTTTTTTGGATTTGGGTTGTTTTTTTGGGGTTTTTTTTTTAAATTTAGTTTGTAAAGGTCTTTATGATTTTTTTAGGTATTTTTGGATTAAAAAAAGTTGAAAATGATTTTTTTAGTATAAAATACCCCATATGCCTAATTTTTTTTTAATAGAAAACAACTTAATTAGCAATGCATGCATATTGTTTTTTAATAAATGTTAAAAATAAAAAAATAATCTAACCTGCAGTATAACACAAGCGGTCTAGTAAATATCATATATAAATTATTTAAAAAAAATTATATGTAAAGAATAAAAATAAAAACTATTTAAAACTCAATGATTATATAAAAATAATTATCAATTCTAAAAAATTATTAAATGTGATTTTTGAAACTTAAGAAAAAAAAATAGAAAACTTAAGATAAACAAGCCATATATAACCTAGAAAGTGAAAACTCTAAATAAATAATAAATAGAGATATAAAATTGTAGTTTGATGAATAATTAAAAGCAAATAAATCCAATTAAAATATGCATCTTCTATCACCACATAATCTTCAAGACCTTAATTCCAACAATAAAAAAAGTTATGTGTCACGTATTGTAACACCACGGTTGAACTGTTGGAACTTGGAACAACGATAGCTAGCTTGTGGTACTTTTGGGATACCATCATCTCTTTAAGAATTTATTTATTTTTTATAATTTTAAATTTATTTAATATATTAATGTAAGAAATATTTTTTAAAAAATAAAAAAATATTATCTTAAATATATTTTTAAGTAAAAAATAATAATAACAGTTAAAAAATAATATATATAAATTATATTTTAAAATCTTATCAAACAACTTAAGTTTTAAGTTGAATTTGTTTTTTAATATGGTTCCAAGTTATGCTAAGGAAATAATTATGAATTCAAATTTTTTTTATTTTTATTTATTTAATAAAAATTATATATAAAACAATTTAAACCTTTATAAGTTTAAGTGAAAACATCTTTTACTTGAAATATATATTAAAAATTAGTATAAATTATATTTAAAAATTATATTTAATAATTTGAGGATATTGTGCTTTGACGTGCGACAATACTGATCATGTACTCCATGACATGACATTTTCTTGCCTGTATAAATCAAAGCACATCGGTCAACAGAATAAGTTTTTGTTGGATCCTAATTTATGGAAATAATAATAAGTACTGCAGAAATAGGATCCACAAAAAATAATTAGGTTCAATGATATGTTTTGAGCTATCCAAATCACTAGAAAAATAAAGATAAAAATCTAAAAAATATGCATGATAAATAAGAAAAAAAATAAATAAAGAACAACATTTTTTGGACATAATTTGAGGATCTTTCTTACCTCAACTGGTTACCTTCTATAAATATTTAAACACGATCCAAAAGCTTTTGCTAGACATTGTACACAGTCAATTGCAATAAATCCATATTCAGCTTTTTATATCCTCCAGCATCAATACTGTCTAGAGTTATCCATGATAATTTTAGCTGTCCCTAACAATGGTTCGTAAATGTTAGGATGTTTGGATTAAGATTTCATGTTTTGAATAATGGTTAATTTAATTGTTTATCTTTCGGCTTCTTCATGTGTTCTGAGAGGCAAGAAGACTGATAAGCATACTGTCCTACTCCTACATAGCTTGATTCGGTGTTCTAGGAATTTATATTTAAAGAGGACTGAATTAACTCAATAAGCAATTGATCCTGCATCTGTTGGAGTGTGGCCTTTGTCACAGGAAAAACATTGTGTGCCTTGTCATGCTACTGGTGATGTTAGTATGTGCCAAAAGCCAAAAACTGAGAGTGGGTTGCTGAGAAACCAGACATCCTGAGGAAGATCATTCAACATGGATGCTTAAATTTATGCATTTCTAGATGAAAGCACACAGAATTGAGTGTGTGCAGAAACAGGACAAGTACAGATGCTTTGCTCCATGATACAGTGAAGAACAGAAAATAAATGCAGTGAAAAAAGCTAACGTGGGAGAATTGTTGCTGTTGCTTCTGGACTTCTGGGCACCCTCTGCCTGCAAAGATGACTTTGCTGAAGAAGAACCTTTGGACATGCAGCTCTTCTGATTGCCATTATGTTAAGGAGATTATATCTAACTAGCTTCAAGGAATTAATCAGAAAAAATTCCACCACTTTAGGTATGACCACTCTTTTGTTGTGTGTGGTCCCGCACCATGTGATGGGGGGACCACCACATTAATTAGTAAGAGACAGCAAGGCTGTCTTTTTAAATTAAATGTTCGGCTACCGTAGACGCAGTAGAGAGAAACAGAAGAGAGGAGAAGAAAACCGAGAGAAAGAAAGAAGAGGAGGCAGTAAAGCAGTCTGTCTTCTTCTTTTGATTTCCAGTTCGTTTACCGTTGGATCGGGCTGAGATTTTGACAGCAGCTTCTAGACACGTTCCTCTTCATTCTGGACGGTTGGATCGAAGATTGGTGGTGTAGAAGCTGGCCGTTTTGACAGAAAACAGGGCTGTCAGTATTGTGAGTTTTTCTCAAATAATTCTCCTTTAATCTTGTTGTAATCCAAGAATAAGTAGTTCTTGATGATATATATGTTGTAGCCCTTAGTTGAATCTGAGGAAAAACAATTGTGAACCCATTATTTGTGATAGTGGAAGTTTTTAGGTGGACTACGGTCTCGTGGTTTTTCTTGCATCGGGTTTTCCATGTAAAAATCTTGGTGTTGATTTGTGTGATTATTTGCATTATATTTGGTCATTGTTTGATTCTGTTTTTTACTACACAAAGAGGGAAAAGGATTGAGACTTGTCAATTGTGAATTGTATTCCGCTGAATTGATCCGGTTAGTTGTCCCTAGATTTCCCAACAAAGTGGTATCAGAGCATTTGGTTGAGTAGATTGAATTCTTGTGCAGTTAAAATGGAAAAGGAAGATTCGGGTATGATAAAGCTCACTTCCTCAAATTATTTTCTATGGAAAACAATGATGGAGGATCACTTATATTGCAATGATTTGGCTTTGCCGATTGAATGTAAAGGAATAAAGCCTGATGACATGGATGATGCAAAATGAAATGGACTAAATAGAAAGGTTACCGCTAATGTTAGAAAATGGGTATCTTCTAAGTCCATTAATCATATTTCTCCGAATGGAAAGATCACTTTGAAGTATATGATTAATGGACTTAGAAGATATCCATTTTCTAACATTAACGGTAGCCTTTCTATTTAGTCCATTCCATTTTGCATCATCCATGTCATTAGGCTTTATTCCTTTACATTCAATCGGCAAAGCCAAATCATTGCAATATAAGTGATCCTCCATCATTGTTTTCCATAGAAAATAATTTGAGAAAGTGAGCTTTATCATACCCGAATCTTCCTTTTCCATTTTAACTGCACAAGAATTCAATCTACACAATCAAATGCTCTGATACCACTTTGTTGGGAAAGCTATGGACAAATAACCGAATCAATTCAGCGGAATACAATTCACAATTGACAAGTCCCAATCCTTTTTCCCTCTTTGTGCAATAAAAAACAAAATCAAACAATGACCAAATATAATGCAACAATCACACACATCAACACGAAGATTTTTACGTGGAAAACCCGATGCGAGAAAAACCACGGGACCGTAGTCCACCTAAAAACTTCCACTATCACAAATAATGGGTTCACAATTGTTCTTCCTCAGATTCAACTAAGGGCTACAACATATATATCATCAAGAACTACTTATTCTCGGATTACAATAACATTAAAGGAGAATTATTTGAGAAAAACTCACAATACTGACAGCCCCGTTTTCTGTCAAAACGGCTAGCTTCCACACCACCAATCTTCGATCCAACCGTCCAGAAAGAAGAGGGATGTGTCTAGAAGCTGTTATCAAAATCTCAGCTCAATCCAACGGTGAACAAGCTTGAAATCAAAGGAAGAACACATGCTGCTCTACTGCCTCTTCTTTTCTTTTCTCCCGTTTTTCTCTGCTCTCTTTTCTCCCGTTTTTGCTACTGCCATCTACAGTGACAGTTTTATTTAAATCAAAGAGGCAGCCAACTCTCTTATTCAAAGTAAATGTAGACTTGTTCCAAATGAAGCAGAGGAGGGATAAGAGGAGTAGGCTGGATCCAGCATAAAAACACAGTTATATGACTGGACATGATTCTATAAAATCTACAAAACTGAGTAGATTGATCTTGTATGAAGCACAATTCAGCTAAAAAGTTGTTGGAAGAAAGATAGGTGTGGTATAAGATTAAAAACAGTAATGCAAAATCAAAAACTCAAGAACAAAAAGAACATTGAGAAAAAGGTATATTTTTATTAAGTGTTTTTCTTTAAGCTCTTTTAGCTATTCTCTCTCCTTTTGTATTGCTACATAATACTGAATTACAAGCCTTTTTTATATACACAAAGACCTAAACAATCAAGAAATTAAACTAATATAAGATTTTATTACAATCTTTTAGGTAATGAAATCTTGTGTCAGTGTGCTTACTTCTATCATAAAAAAACTGGATTTTTAGCTAAGACAATGGCTGATGAGTTATCCACATAAAGCTTCGTAAGCATCTCTTATGACATTCACAATTCTTTCAATAATCTTCTTAGCTATATGTAATGACAAACACATGATGTAGTACCTACATATTCAACTTCATATGTTGACAAAGTGACTATAAATTGCTTATTTGAACTCTATGTGAATGTTGTCTTCCATTTAGAAAACAAAACTCGTAGTACTCTATCATCCATATTTCTGACCTAATCATTATCACTATAACCCACAAGATCAAAACTATTAGAATATCTATAAAATAAGCCAAAATCAATAGTACCTTTAATATACCAAAAAATTCGCTTCAAAGCTTTGAATTATATCATAGTTGGTGTCTTCATAAACTTATTCACAAGTCCTACTCCAAAAATGATATCCGGACAAGTGCATGTTAAATATCTCAAACTCCCAACTAGGCTTTTGAATGTTGTAGAGTTTATATTTACCTTTTTATCAACTAGGGACTTGATTGAAGAAATCCAAAACCAAGGACCAAACTGGAAAAGACACGTAAATATAGGGGTTGCAATTGACCGAATCAGAAGCTAAATTGAAGAAATTAAAAGTTTGTTGATCAATTGAGGGTCAAAATGCACAAATTCAAAACCAAGAATCAAAGAAAAAACGATGGCCAACTTCAAGGCTGAGATTTGAATTTGGCAAGGATGCAATTGAATTGATTCTTAAAATCAAAATCTCAATTAAGGACTGGATTGAACAAATAAAAAATTAAGGACCAATTTGAAAATTGATACTTTTAACGCCTTTTTCTTTTCTGTTGTTACCCATTTTTGGGTTCCCATAAAAAAAATGAGAAAATACAAAAAAAATATATCAAAAAATATTCGAAAGAAATCCAAAAATAATAGAAGTGAGAAAAGGATGCTGTAATGCTGAAAAAAGAACAGAAATTGGTTAAGGAGATTCAAAAATACAAGAATTTAAATTTTGACAGTATATTTTTACTAACGAGAGTCATGGGGACAAGAAAAATTCAATTTGAGAAAGCAAAATCCAAAATCAAATGTTTATGGACTCAATTGGAGAAGAACATGAGAGAAAGAAAAGAGCAGTAAAAAAAGACAAAAAAAAGAAAAGAGTAATAGAGGAAATTCAGGGGCGATAGAGAGAACGGAACAGGAGAAGAACTAAGAAAAGAAGCAGAGAGGAGAGAACCAGACACAAAGAGAGGAGATAAGAGATGGACACGAGGAAAAGAACAGAACGGAAGGGAAGCCAGACGCAGGGAGTGGCATCATAGCTTCTTCCCAGAATCCCAGCGACAAGCTCAGTAGGGATTTCTCCCAGCAACGACTGTGAACCAGGTAAGCTTTCCATTCCTTCCCCTTCTGTTTATAATTGCACAAACACTGTGCATGTGAAATTTAATTACATCCTGGTTGTAGCAGGCATGCGTGAATTGTTCATGCACGCTTGCGTTTAAAAGCCAGTCGGGTCACTAGCTTGGGCCAGTGACCCGGCTAGGCCTGCTGGGTCCAGCCCAGCCACATGAGTCGGGCTGGGCCCAGCCTAAAAAAGAAAAAAAATTCTTTTAGAAAAAATTATTACAAAAAAATCTGTGATTTTCTGAATTTTTTTACTGTAATTTGATCAATATTGATTTGTATTTTTATACTATAAAGATACAAATTCGGCATTAAAATGCCCGATTTTCATCAAAATAAGAAATAAAAAAAATAAAATATTTTGTTTCCATGCATACGGCCAAGTCACTCTAAAAAAAAATTAAAAAAAAGTCATATTGCATCTTCATAAAAAAAAAGTTTTAGCATGCATTTTTGGCTTTAATAACCGATTTATTAAAGTCACGAGAACTGGCCAATATTTCAAAATTTTCAAAAAAATTATTTTGTTTTTATTTTAATATCTGGGATTACGACCTTATACGTAAGATGTATTCTGGATATTAAATTCTTTTGTTGGCGTTAGAACGATTAAGTTTTACCCGATAAGACAAGGACCTCCTTACTGAGGAGAACTTTTCTTAAACCATAGATGGACCAATAACTAGACAACACGACAAGACCTTAGATTTTATCAAATAATAAAACAATGCAGCCTACCTTAGGTAGGGCGTATTTGGGGTGCTAATACCTTCCCTTTACGTAACCAGTCCCCGTACCCGATCTCTGAGACTAGTTAGGGTTCCTAGTGACCAAAATACTAAGTGGCGACTTCCATTCTATTTTTTCACTAATAAAAGACAAGAATTCCTTGTCTCCTCATATTTTGCCAGATAGATACAGGATAAGACAGATTTTAAGGGTGGATGTTTTCACCGCGACGCCGCACACGTGCAACATTTTCAATGAAACGACATGTTTTGTACAAAATGAAACTATTTCACTCACTATTCATTAAAAAAAAAGAGCTCAAAATGGTGTCGTTCTCTGCTATTTTTTCTTGCCTCTCTGTTCTTTGTCTTTCTTTTTTTGTTTATGTTTTTCCATCTGTTTTTCCATCTTTGTTCTATTTTTTTTGTTTATATTTGTCTCTCTTTCCTCTTTTTTTCATTTCTTCCTCTCTGTTTTTGTTTTTGTTTTTTTTCGTTCCTGATATTAAATAAAAAGGTAGTTCTTTATATATATATATATATATATATATATATATAGACATTAGAACGATTAAGTTTTTACTCGATAACATAAGAATCTTCTTACTAAGAAGAACTTTTCTTAAATCTTAGATAGACCAACAATTAGAAAAACAATAATACTTTAGTTATATCACACAATTAAACAATGCAGATTACCTTAAGTAAGACGTATTAGGGATGCTAATACATTTCCATTACGCAATCAGTCCCCATGCCCGATCTCTAAGACTAGTTAGGGTTTCTAATTACCAAAATATTAGGTGGCGACTCTCATTTCCTCTCTCCACCGATAAAGAACAAGAATTGCTTGTCTTTCCCGTTTTCTAATCCAAAAGGATGTTCACCGCGACATCTCACAAATTAAATATGACAAGTCTAATTATAGGTGACGTGGCTCAGCTATAGTTTATTATTTTTGTTCAATCAATTTTTATTTAACAAAATTTATTGATTTTGATCCGGCTAAGTTTGGATCTAGTTTAATTAGGTTAATCGAGTTATAAGTTAACCCGTCAAGTTACACAAGATCTTAGCAAGGTTAATATCAAAACCAATTCAAATTGAAACTCAACTGGGATAAAATTTTGGATCATAAATTTACTTGTTGGGGTTGGATTTAGTATGCATGATTGTGAGCAAAAAAAAAACAGTTGATTCATGTTTCTTGCTACCTCCGTCATTCATCCACTATGACCTCGCATGATACGAGTAATGGGCGTTGTGATGTCTAAATACATATGCATGGTCAAGTTTCAAGAACGATTAATTAACTCAGTTAATTTCTTGCAGATCTTTTGTCAACTTCTCTCCGTTTTGTCTCCTAATACATTTTCAAATATTTGGTGTGCATTTTAATCCTTCTCTTGCTACTGCATCAACGTCTACACCTATTATATTCAGCTGAATTTTGACAGCTATAACATTGCTAGGTCAAGTTCGTGAACCCAAAGGTATCCCTTTCTTTCTTAGAGAATATATACATAAAATTGAGCTAAAATATTTATGAAGAAATTTATTGCTGTGTGGTTCATTTATGAAGCAAAATATTAGGCAGCTATCCTACAAACAATAATCTTCTTCTGGGCACAACATTTCCGTAACCCAAAATTTATTGCTGTGTCTTATCTTCACCATGACCAAAATTTATTGGCAATAAGCCTCCAAGTGGCTGATACTCTCTCTTGCTTCTTTTTATGATAATAAAAAATAATAATGGAATCAAATAATTTAACCCTAGCCGAAAATCATGTCTTAACTGTTGACACTAAATAAATTGACTTTAAATCTGATATAATTAATTAGGGAACTCATAAACAAAAGAAAAACAATGCATGGTAGGGTACGGAGGAATTTAATAATCCATGTAGGAGTCACCCCACATGGGTTAACAAGATAGGTCAAAAGCCTCATACCTAAAAAAAAAAAAAAGGGTTAAAAATTTTCTGAATTTCATTAGAAGAAATTTATTCATTGGTCTAAATCCTAGACAACATTTTCACTTAAAGTGTAGTGTAATATTATATTTTCTTTGACAAGAAGACTTGTTGGGCCATGCTATACCACACGAATTGCACTTTAATGATTTTGATTTTTTTTCTACTAAAATATTCTCCTATTATTTTGGTATAAAAATATTTTTTTTAAAAAAAAATACTACACCTTGTCTGAAAAAAAATATCACCTAATTAAATTCACTTATTGTAGCCTTATATAATCAAGTTATTCCCTTTCTAAAAGGACTATTAATGTAGTATATAATTGAGTAATTATTTTGTTTACTAAATAATTGAGTAATTATTGAGATCTAATTGCATCGAGAAACCCAACTATATATATATATATAAATAGAAAAGCAAACTTAACTGTGTTCATGCACGGGAACTTGAAGTCTTAAAAGTTAAAACGACTCCTTCAATGTCTAGGAAACCCTCCAAATACAAACCCTTGCTTGCCTTAAGCTCTACTCATCCTCTTTATTTCTCTGCCATATCTTCGTAACTCAAGTCTCAAAAATAAAAATGCTTTCAAGTAGCTCAAAGCGTCCTCAAAAGTCCTTAAAATTAAAGCAAGATGACAAAAAGGGCTCCTCTAAACGAGTAACAAGAGATGTCTCCATGGCTAACTTGAGCACAGAAGATTACCATGTTGGTGCATCTGTTGCAGTTCCCTTCACCTGGGAGTCTCAACCAGGAACTCCTAAGATCAAGTTCCGAGAAAACCCTCTTCCTCCTTTAACACCTCCGCCATCCTACTTTTACAATACTCCAAAAAGACCAACAAAAAAGCTATCTAAATCTAGTCTTTTGGACTCTATTTTCCCCAAACGTTCTACAAGGAAAACAAACCTGCCTGTATCACCTGCTTCTTCCTCTTCATCATCTTCTTCTTCGTCGCGGTTATCATCTTCATGGTCAGCAACGTATTCTTTGCCTTCTTCACCAATGAAGATTTCGAAGTCTCGAGGAAGTTATAATGGAATGTCAAGCCCAAGACAATACTTTGATACAAGAAAAATAATGCTGAATCATGATGATCAGGATCATGAAAATGAATGTGAATATCCTGTTTCTACCTTCTGCTTTGGCGGTATTGGTCGTGGAGCAAGTGCCAGGTCTCGAGGCTGCTATGCATCCATGATCAAGGTATTGCTTAGGGATGCTTAACAAGTCAATGAAATGTGTTGTTTGGTATCTATATATTTATATATATATATAAAGCTTTCGGTCCTTGTAGTAGTTGAACGAGAGGCAAAAGATGATATTACCATTTAAGAAAAAAAATCAATGCATGCTGAAACTAGTTGTGACCGTTGGAGTGGTTAATTCTCTTGATTAATGAGTGAAACAAGTGATCATATTATCAATATAATCATATATTTTGTATCTTTTATTTCCTCTCCTTGCTGCACAAGTGATTATAGTTATTTCCAAACTTTTTTTTATCACAAAAACGAGCAAATTTATTGAGTCATAAAAAAGAGAAATGGCAAAAGCCAATTACATAGAAAGTAAAGGCCAAAAGGTTCAACCAGCCGGGAGTCGATCGGTAAAGCATGCAAATCAGTCAACAGGTGCATACTCTCTCTCAACCAAGTTCATGTAATAATTTCTTGAGTTCAACATGGAATCCACCCAATGAAAATTAATTAATCTAGATTAATGGTTTACGGTATTCCAAAACCTAGTTGGTACATAAGGGAATTACAATAGCATTTTCCCCGCAAGATATTTAGTTAATTATGGCAAAAAAAGAAAAAAAGAAGAAGAAGAAAGAAGAGGGAAACTGCATTTGCTCCATGGATGTACGTATCTTTTCTCCTTGTTTTCCTTACAATAATTTAAAAATTTGTCAAAATCTTAGTCAACGTTTTGACAATCCCTTCTCAAAGTCAATGAAATTAGTTTGTCTAATCTAAATTTAGATCTGGGATCACCAATCAAGATCTAATATTGAATGTGAGTGTCCTAAATAAAATGGAATTGTATAAAGAATAGAAAATATAAATTGAACTCTATAAAAGTATAGAGATAGGATATAACAAAATGAATGGAAGCCTGAAACTCACTCCATTAACAATATTATGAGTGTGTGGGCATGCTTTTATATTTATAGAGAAGGAAATAAACTATATAAAGAATGGCTATCGTGAAAAATGGGCAGACGTTCGATTGTCATCGTACTGTATTCGCATGAAACTCCATGGCTGAAACCTGCTTATATGCAAATCCAGGCATGTGGAACTAGAAAAGACAAGGAACCATATATGATTATAATTCATTAGAAGCTTCTGACTTGTATTTATTACTAAAACAATTAAAACTGTTGGTTGGATATATATATATATATATATATATATATATATATATATATATATTTATATGAACCATAAATTAGATATGTTTTTTAATCATTTGGTTAATAACTTTATGTAGCATGCAGCTCAATGATTAATATATGTGTATAATGTTGAATTCTCGGGTCCAAGACTTGGATTCAATATTCGCTTTTTATACAACAAACTGCATGTTGTTATTTTTTTTAAATAAAAATAAAAAACAGTTTGTCCTCTTTTTTTTTTTTTTAAAAAAAAACTCTTCTTATCGAAAGCAAAATATTAATGTTGCATTAAATTTAATATTTGATTTTTATTATTCAATATTAAATTGATTAATTATGAATTAATTTTTGTATTTTTTAGCATATAATAAAAATTAATTTGATTTAGTTAACTTCATAATTAAAGTGATGAGTTGAATAGAATGAACTTGATTTTTAAAAAAAATTTTAATTTATCAAACAAGATCATGTCAAAATAATTTTATATAATTTAATTTAAAGTTTTGACTAATTAAAAATTTAATTTACCGATATATAATTTTAGTGATGCATGTTACGTGCATTTATAGCTTCTTAAACATTACTTAGAAATTCAATTATTGTCTTCATTTCAGAGATCGATCGTACCACGTGACCACATGGCTTCTCATTCAATTAGCGGTGAATTCCTCTACTTCACTAAGCAATGATGCATTTGCATTGGCCGCCATCGATCCCTCTAATAATTAACTAATTAACCCTAAAGAATTTCCTCTAAAGACTTTAATTTCAAAGCCAATAATAGATAGTAACCATATATTTATGGTTAGTACGATGTGGACAGAGGTGGTTATTGGGGTTTTTAGAGAAACCAGCTATCATGTAATATATAGTCCTCCAACTAAAAAAGTTCACAATTGAATCCCCATCTATCCACCATTACTCGAATATTCACTTCCATCATTAAAATTGTAACAAAAAGGGCATTGTGTTGAGACAAATAGGTCCTCGTTTTTTATCATCTTCAAGGCAAAGGTCTTGAGGCGAAGAATAATTGGGTAATATCCATTAGATGGGGGACTCAATTGGTAATTATTCTAGTCTAGGACTCAATTAGGAATTAGGTTATAGTTGGAGGGTAAGTATGCCTTTCTTTCTTTAATCATCATTTCAAGTTTGAATTCAAGAATGATGCGAGGAAAGCAAACGTGGTATCCACATTAATAGTCAGTACGTGCCCCTTTTTTTCATATATCTAAGATATAACTAGAAAGAAATTTAATTCATCTCTGCACAAAAGATGGCCCAAACAGTATCATGATCATTAACCACCCTTTTCCAATCCAAAGAGAAAGGTGATTTTGCTGTCGTTTAGCATCAGAATCTGAGAAATGCAATTTAAGAGTTCTATGTGAGGAGATAGAAATTACTCAGCCAACTAAACTAGAGATCATCCTGCAGTGGGACTGTTGGAATTTTGGTGCAATTGAGGCAGAATGAGATAGTTGATCTAGCTAGTCCTTGGACCACAATATTAATTTCTCACCTACGAAATTGCATTAAATTTTGTGGCAAGAAGCGTGCAAAAAGTAATCCGTACGTAAAGAGTTGTTTTTGGCAGTGGTATATATCTTGAATATATTAAGGTATGATGTCAAACGCTAGTATAGGAGTAGAGAGTCCCAGCTCCCAAAATAATCATGGATATTTAGCATATTCTTATATTAATTGTAGCTAGTGAAACTTGTCGGCAAGTCTGAATCACAAGGGTGGCCAGAGCTTGACCTGGCCGATAAGACTTGCATTATTTAAGGTTTTTATTCGGCTATATTTTTTTTAACTCTGCATGCCCTGAGGGCTGAGAAAGGAATTACAAGAAAAGAAAGAGAGGCCAGGTAAATTACCCAATTGTGATGTATAGAAATTGTTATGCTTTCTGCTAGAGCATTCAAGCCATAATGCAGTAGGCATATTACACCAAGAGGTCCAAGGCCTTAATTGCTAATTTCTAACTAGCACATCATCACCTTCATTATAAGAGAAACACAAGTCTCTTTTTCTTTTTCAAAACACAATTTAAACTCTAATATAATTTTATTACATCAGTCAAATTCAAATATCTAAGACGACAAACAACAAAAACATTCGAGATGGGATCAGTTGCTAGGGTAGATTAATGGAGTCGCCTGGGTTCTGCCTGTTATATTTATTCGAATAAATTGCTTGTGCACACATGTTGGATTGCAAGTTCAGGCTTTACATTGGGTTTTAGTCCTTAAAGGGACTCAAATATCCGCAGACCCAGAATCTTGAGACCTTAACGGGCCAAGGGCACACTAATTAATTTTGTCAATTTTAATGTCTCAAAAAGACGAAATTGGATGGTCGAAGAGATTTACTTTTTAATTTCGTTTTTGAAATTTAAATCTTGAAATGAATTTTTGGATAATTTATATAAATTGATATAGAATATATGTCTTTAAAATAATTAAGAAATGATAGATTCACCTTTTCATTTCATTTTTTAAAATTTAAAATTTGAAATGAATATATAGATAATTTATATAAATTGGTATAGAAGTCTTCAAAATATGTAGTTCAGAATTAAAATTCAGTCTCGAAGACCATAGAGTTAAATTAAACTTAAAAAGTAACCTAATTAATTCCTAATTAAAACCATAGATTCCTTGACCAAGACGAAATCAAATGAAAAGAAGAAGAAGGTACTATTACCTCAAAAGAAATCTCAACTAGCTAGAACCATAGTTTTAAAACCCGACCCGGTCATTGACCCGGTCCAGTGATCGGGTCAAGGGTCAGACGGGTTGACCCGGGTTAACAAAAAAAAAACAAATATCTATATAAAACATTTAATTAGTTACAAACTTACAATGCAACACTAACAATAAGAAATGAGGAGACATATCATTTAAAGAATGAAAAGATTCTCAATCAACAAGGATCGATGAGGAAAGAAATGTGAATTCTCATCATTATGTCTCGTGATGTTTATTAATTACAAGACCTGTAACATATATCAAAATTAAGGGTTTAAAATTCCAAGTGAATTTCATCAAACCATAAGAGGGAAATAAAAAGGAAGACTCAAAACACTTACATATTAACCAAAATCATTCATTGATGATCAACTATATATATATAAGTAAAACAGTATTGTCCCCCTAATTTCTTTTGTTTTCCCGTTATATTTTCCCTTGCACAGCCTCAATTATATGTACTGGTAAAGCAGCAGCGAGACAGAAGGTCGCAACAGCACTACCCCCTTCTACCATGCATGTTCCCCTTGCTGGAGGCTATCTACTCTGAAAGATTTCACATACATGTCTTCTTTCAAATCTGAGGATTTCTAGCTAGCATCTTCAGTTGAATGTTTCAAATTAATTAAGTAGGATAAAAATATAAAATATTTACTACTACATATAAATATATAATACAGGGGCTAGTACCAAGTTGTGTATGATAACTGGATAAGGAGCATAGAGACGAAGAATTCAAGAGAGAGAGGAGCTTTCAAAGATTCCATTAATAGACTAAAAATAAGTGAATTAGCTAAATTATGATTCCTAACTGTGGTATCTGCATCAGCAATGGTGACCCGGGCAATTGCAGCAATTCTGCATCAGCGCATCAGTGCATCTCGTTGTTTTGGTCTTTTAACCAAAACGACGTAGTGTGACTTTATACATTAAAAAAAAAAAAAGGAGGCCGGGTCTCATCCGGGTTTACCCGGGTCGGCCGGGTCCCGGGTCGACCGGGTTTCGCCGGGCCAACTCCTAGACGGGTTTTTGCTTAGATCCGGACCGGTTCCATGCCCGGGTCGGCCGGGTCTCGGGTCGACCCGCCGGGCCGGTCCGGGTTTCAAAACTATGGCTAGAACTGTTTTGTGATGAGCGAAGACTTTTCTCGAGATTGGCTAGACGCACTAACTAAATACATGAAAAAAAAAAAAGGATTGTCAAAGTTTACATTAACCCTATTTTGGTTAGTGCACTTTTATTAATTTTTATGTAGACCCACTACACAATTAAGCTACTGCCTACTCATATGCTTCTGATCCCCAGAAAACTTCTGAATGGAAAAACCATGTGCTAGCTAGAAAATCACCATAATTAATTACTAATTTGATCTTGGCCTCCTCTATTGACCATTCGATACCAAAAAAACGAATGTTTGTTGATGCATAACGATTGAAAATTAATTGATTTTAATATAAGCTCGGGAAAATGGATATCAGATTTACTTTAATAGCAAGCTATGATCACATGAAAGGTGACATTTTCTAGGGCTTAATTTTAAGAGGGGCGACCACTGGCCTCATATATTGTTATAAAACTATGCGGAAGAAGTGAGGTGAAAGTCGGTGTATCTATGTGTAATGGTGAAATTAAAGATTAGGTTGGAGATCGAGGTGTGCAAGAATGCGACTTGTGAGCCTTAATAGACGGGTCAAACAAGAACTCATAGTCCATTAATCTCTTGCATTTTAAGCAAGTTTAGATCCTTCCTTCAATCTCCATAAACATACCCTTTTTTTAGGTTTCCCTCCTTTTCTTTACCTACCATGATTCTAACAATTGCGACTTACTATCATAACTTGTTTTGCCTAATCTATGGCCTTGTTCATAGAACACGAACCTAAATAACTATGCTAACTTTGAAAATCTTTAACTCAATAGAAATATATACATGTGAGTTCAGTTTACAGATTGATTTTCCAATAATTTTTGTAAAGTGAAATAGATAATCCAATTTCATCAATGGTTCTAATTTCTTCAGTTGTAATGAAATGAGAGAAGACTTCCCCTCGACCCTCGTCATATAGCACTCTGCCTTTTCAGCCAGTGGAATAAAAAAGCTCACAGGGAGATATAATATTAAATCTTTTAAGGTGTAGCCTTAAATTATTATATTATAAAAAATACTAAAAGGAGTAGTTTTTTTAATGTACACCATGCCATTGTAAACCTTCATAGGATTTACATGATGATTTTTCTTCATTTTGGTCATCAAATCTTTCTTTAGATGATTTAATTTTTTTTGGGTCAAATTAAAAATCAATTGCTTTTGATATGTTAACTAAAGAAATAATTAAAAAATGGAGAATCAAATTGAAAAATAAAGAGAAACTAGATGGCCATATAAAAAATTAATTAAAAAAGTTGACTTTAATCCTTTTACTCTCCAACTTACCCATTTTCAATTCCTTTCATTTTTT
Source organism: Populus nigra (assembly GCF_951802175.1). Lineage (NCBI taxonomy): Eukaryota > Viridiplantae > Streptophyta > Magnoliopsida > Malpighiales > Salicaceae > Populus > Populus nigra. Next base: position 15,508,843 of record NC_084863.1, read on the forward strand.
TATTATTCACTTTTTATCCAAAGTTGCATTTTTTTTTTATTTTCAATCCCTGGTTTGAGGTGAGAAAAAGAAAGTCATCGAATTCCAGTTTTGCTTAATCTAGTTAGTTGATACCAATATTTTTTACCATAAAAAAGATCAATTTTGGTGTCAACTAGTTTTATTTGATGAAATTAGTTTTTCTTTGATGTTCTTTCATCTTGAGATTGCATGGAAGAGTGGATATGACCTCAAAAGTTTTTGGATTTCAAGAAGATTTTTATTTTTGGATATTTTTGGGTTATTTGAAGATATAAACAAGTTTATTTATGCCTCTAGGTTGTTTTTTGTCAAAAAATAATTGAAAATAAATTTTTTAGTGTAAAACACCCTAGCCTGATTTTCCAGTAACTAGATTGATTTTACGACAATCCTTGGATTGATGGAATCTGGGTATAACCAGTGATGTGTCATCTATTATAGTAGGCGACACATAACTTGTTTTATATATTTTTTTTAAAAAATAAAAAATAAAATAAATTATCAAAACTCAGGTGTGCGGGCCTAGGTTGGCAGACCCATGCGTTTGAGATTTTTTCTATTAAGACCCAGATGCACTAGGCCACCCAAGTTTGTGCGCATGAGCCTTTTTTTGGGGGCTTTTTTTTTTTATCAATTTCATTCGATTTGTTTTTTTAAAAAAAAAAATTATTGATTTTTTTTTCAATTTCATCATTTTAAATTTAGTTTATTTTAAATTGATCTCCATGATTTGTTTTATTTTACTATTTATAGAGTTATCATGGTCACTACAAGAAATGCATGCATGCTACGGAAAAATTCCAATGTTGGATTATTCTTTTGAACATGATTAAAATGACAAAATTTATTATTAATTTATCGCTTCAACTTTAATTAATAAGTAGAATTAAATGTGATCGATTTTGCATGATTTGATAATAAGAAACCCCTTTCTCACATGTATTCATCAAACGGGTGATTCGGGTTTTTTTTTTAAATTTTTTTTATGAAGTTTAGACTACACAATCAAAGCCGGCCTCTCCTAATTCGCAATATTTCCACCCTAAGACCATTTGAACTTGAAAGTTTTAGATATAATTGAGTTTCCGGCCTCTCTTGGGTTGTTTTGTGTTTAGTGACATCTGGTTTGGATGTAATACAATGAACCGTGACAAAGTTCAATATATTTTACCATTGTGATTATAAATGTTAACTACTTTACCCAAATAATCAGATAAGGACGAGAAGTGCTGATCGAAATGGTAAATGGTGTCGTGATCGAATGGCAAGTCCTACTGTTGATGTATTTATAAGAGGGAAGCACACAACATGAAAGCGTTTTCAATAAACAAGAAATTAATTTCCAAATTTTGTGTTTGATTCATTGCTGTTTCTGATCGCCCAAATCACACATGACTGTCAAAAAATATTAGGGTCAACTACTTCGGTATCTCTAGCATATTGCTACTGTTTTGGTCATGAAAAGAGGGTATAACTTGTAAGTGAATCCCAGATAGATAATTTCCTGGTTAGTCATTTCTACTTTTCATATGTATAGCAGCTTTGGTTACATTTCTTTATGATATTATTGTGATTTGTCATTGGAAATTTCTTGTTCTTGTAATTTTTTTTTCAATAATCCTTACTCAGATTACCATCTCTAACTCTTAGAATTGTTGATTTGGATGGTTTAATGAATTTTGTCATCCACTTGATCAATTCAGATTTAAATCTGAGAAAAAGCTATGAAAAAAGAATTTTTATTTTTATTTTTATGAATTCACTAGTTTGGAGTATGTCTAAAATCTCCAAATTCAATTCCATGCTAGGAGATATTTTTGAAATAGCAAGCACATCGATGAAAATCAGTCATTAGGTTAACTGAAACTAGTGCATCAAGTGGGAGTAATCCTCTCTTTAAGAGTGTCGCCCTCACATGTGGGGACACGAAGCTTGCTTTCTCATTTGAACTTAAAAATCAAGAAAATGAGAAAACTTGAGATGAACAGGTATGATGTTGTTCAGAAAGTCACGTCAAGATAGAAAGAGAATTAAAATAAAATAAAAATAAAAACCAGCTTACCTCCTAAAAAAGCCTTTATTAATCTCGGTGTAAAAATTTTGGATTTCATTTTAGAAGACAAAAAAATCACAGTCGAGGCCAACTGGCCATAGCACTGTCAAATGCAAGCAATCTTTTGAATTAATTCTCTACCATGTTGTTTTATGATTAAAGAATTTTGATGAAGTTAGATTTATGTATAAATGTTTAAATATTTTTAGCAATTTAGAGAAAATTTTAAAATGGATTTTCATGTAGAACTTTTTTGCTTTAGAACGTTTCTTATCTGTTTTGCTTCAATCTTTTAAATTTTCATGTAACCAAGATGGTTTTTTACTTGTTTTCTAGTTTATCATCTCTTTTTATAGCCCTGAATTCTTAATAATATTTCTTTGATTAATAATAAAAAAAAATACCAGCAAATCTTGGCATTCTCTTATCTTTTCCTTCTCTTCCAATGACCTAACCCCTAGAACATTAACTTCTTCTACATTTACTAATATTTATCACCTACATGATTACAAATTTCATTCACTCTTCACCATTATCTACTTTCTTTTCTTCTCTTTTTTGTTTCATCGTTATTTAAAAAATATATATTGACCTACTTTTTGTGACTACCTTGCCTTTTAAGCACTCCTTTCTCTATTCTTATTTCTCTTTCTCCTTCATTTTGAAACTCTCCCTTAGTCATCTCCACTCCTCTCCTCTGCCTTTGATATAGACAACCAACTAGCATGCTTGAATGTCCAGAGACAGGTAAGAAGGAATCACCCTCAAGAGAAATGAATAAGATCTATATTCTCTCCACAAAAGGCAAAACCCTAGCTTCTACTAGCCTATTAAATATTAAGAACTCTTCTTGACTTCGATCTAATCTGTTTGTTTCTTTCTCTATTTGAAATTTTGATAAGAAAAACATAGTGTTTTCTTGAAATATCATGTAATATTGTTTTTTCCTTTGGTGTTTTAGGGAGAGATCTGAAGAGTTAGGAAAGAGGATCAAGAGGGAGAGTGATGCATCTTCTCTTATGGGGAGGAGACAAATGTTAGGTCCTCCTGTAATTTTGAACACTGTTACACCTTGTGCTGCATGTAAACTTTTAAGGAGAAGATGTGCTGAAGAGTGCCCTTTTTCTCCATATTTTTCTCCACATGAACCCCAGAAATTTGCTGCTGTCCACAAAGTCTATGGTGCAAGCAATGTCTCCAAGCTGCTAATGGTAATTAAGCTAGCCTTCAATTCCCTATAACATATAATCTATTTAATTTTCATATAATTTTTTTTTAACAAATTTTGACATTCTTGATTTTTTTTTTCTTGATGAATTATGGATTTGTTTAAAATTTATTTTTCCTTGGCTTGGTTTAATTATCTAGGAGGTGCCAGAAAGTCAAAGAGTTGATACTGCAAATAGTCTAGTTTATGAAGCAAACTTGAGGCTAAGAGATCCGGTATATGGCTCCATGGGTGCAATTTCAGCTTTACAACAACAAATTCAATCATTACAAGCTGAACTTAGTGCAATAAGGGCTGAGATACTCAACTACAAATACAGAGAAGCTGCTGCTGCTACTAACATCATTTCTTCTACTCATCCTGCTTTAGTTTCTTCTGCGACCGTGTCCATTTCAACACCATCACAAACGCTTGCTCCACCACCACAACCACCTCCTCCTTCAGTTGTTGTTTCTTCATCTTCCTCTTCTTCTCTTTATACACCACCAACTAGCACATCAGGTTATAGCACTATTTCAAGTGAAAATAATGTCCCATATTTTGATTAATTTTATTCTAGACCATAGTCGGTTTTTATACAATTACCATTGCATTTGGTATAATAATGTTGCCTTATGCTTAATGGTAACTTGTTGTAAAGATTGAGAAATCATGGGGAAAGAAAGAGAGAACTCGGGGCATTAAATCAAAATCGTAGTGAATTTTAAGGACTTGAGAACTTCCCGTTTCATAATTTCTTATGACATTGTTGCTTTGTTTTAACCTCTCATCATTCTTGAAAATTCCTTGCTCATTGTTTTGATGAGAGGACTATTAGCTAGCTACCTGTCTAAAATTTCATGTATATTAGGGTTTTTGTTGCCTGCTGGCTTCAACATTTTCCTTTCATTTTCATGGCGAGACTCAAAACTTCTCCTTTATCAATTTTTTTTTAGGAAAAAACAAGTTCTGGCCATGGAATCCAAACCCATTTGATTGAAATGACAGAAGAAAAATTTAATTAAGCTCAGTGATACTAGGTCATATATTCGTCAAAATTTTACTCCATAGCAAAAATCATCATCTAGTAATGGAAGCTATTCCTAATTGAGTTAGGAAAAGATTTTTATATAAAAAGGATTTGTGTGAAAATATTTCTATTTCAAAAAGCATCTCTACAAATTTGAGGACTAGTGTATTCAAAATTAACGAGTGTTGAATCAATCCATCAATAAAAACTTTGAAGGTTAAAGATTTGAATGTTTAGTATTCTCAACACTCCTTTGACTATGGTGTTATCGGCACATCTTGCTGTTCATATTTACAATCTCTCGTGATTCGAGTCTTGATTGCACGTGCGGTGACTGAATAGGCTTTGCTTTCACTGAACCTTCCAATAAGCACACATGCATGTGTATACATGTTTGTCTGAGCCATTGAAGGAACTGAAAATCTTGTTTATGGGACGTGGGAGAGGCAAAAGGTACGGTGGGGCTGTGATTCTTCCCATGTATATTAAATTCATGATCCTACATTGAATTCCAAGAGTCATAATATTTTACTATATGCCTCTTCTGTTTCCTTTGTCACATGGCTTTATCAATCCCAGACAATCTGCAATAATTATTTATTTTTATAATCTGTAGATAAGACAAGAGATCACATTTATTCCAATTTTACATGCATACATTCATCACTTTTCCTATATATAATTATATATCATTAATTATCTTTCTTTATGTTTTGCTTGTTTTTTGAGCAATACTGTAAAATCTTGGTGAAGATTCTTCCCATCACTTCCTGAAGAGTTTGAAATCGTTGAATTCTAGGATTCATTAATTAGTGAGATCCACTTATTCAATCTTAGATTTTTGTGGGAAAACTTTTGGAAAATTAGAATTATTCTTTTTTTCTTTAATGATTGGCTTCATGGCAGCTTCACGTTTCTAGTTTTTTTTTTCCTTACAAATAATCATTCAAGTAGTTTTTCATAAGAAAATAAAAATTCAATCAAGTAGAATCATATTGGCTTAAGCTAATTGATAAATTGAGGCTTCAACAAGCTAAATAATTATACTAATTAACATGTATGGATCTGATTTGAGTTTTATCATACATTAAGCGGGAATGGAGTATTGATGTTGAAGAATGTTACTTTCATATGGTTTGCAATAAAGATATATTGATAGAACAACATATGTTGTTCACAATGTTGTTAGCTACATCTTTCCATGCATTCACCCAAAAAAATAACGGGAAGGATCGATCGCCATTTTGTTTTTGTTTTTCCTTCTTTTCCTTCTTTAAGCCAACCAATAATTTTTTGAATTTGGATACAATGTATTTTTTAAGATGCATTCCCACCTCACCTCTTCGATTCGTCTCCAAGTAGCAGTTTTGGAGCTAGATCATCCCAACGTGCTTTATGTCGGCCACAAATCTTTTCTTGTTTTCAAGAACTGTAAGGCAAGGAACCAAACCATGGGGGTATAGAAGGATGGATTGACACATTCTTTATTTTGAATTACTACTCTATTTAATAAATTTTGGATTATACAATAAAAGGTAGCACTTCCTCAATTTATAAAATGAAATTCAATCCCTGGATCTCCTCTCCATCTCTTCTGTTTGAAATCGAGATTTGTAAAATTCTAAGTTTTAACTATCTTTTTAAAATCTAATATAATTCAATTCAGGATAAAATCTAGATTAGAGTTAGGAATTCAACCCGAATGAATCATAACTTTTTTAAAAAAGTTTAAAACATTATTGCTTTGACAAGAAAAATCAATAGGTTGTCGGGTTCTGATCGATTCAAGCAAGTCGATAAACTAATTAAATTAACTCGGATTTTTATTAGCTGTTTTATTTTTTTATTAACTCAATTAATTCAAATTCCTCATCATATGTTGAGTTCTAAATCAACCTGCGATGCTGATTCTAGTTTTAAAACAATGATTTTAACTAAGATGTCTACTGAGAAGAGTATTTAATGGTTGTGAGTTGTATGAAATAGTTAATATAAATAGGGTTGGAGTCAACGTTGTCCCGATCAAAACGCCAATAAGATTTGATTTGTGAAATGGGGTTTTCTTGGCGTGTGGAGCTCATTTGATTAAGTAGAATAAGCAAGGAATAGTTTTGGATTATAATACAAACAAACCCATGAAGAAAGTGTATACATAATATATGTCTAACATCAACTTCAATGCCGAACTCTATATAAAATGTACAGCATACAATAGTGATAATTTGGTTTCACGTCATGGTTGCTTCAAATATTCGCATCTAATTACTTTGTCCTTTCCCATGAATACCACCAATAAAAATTTCTTGATACATCAAAAAATTTAATTCTCTTTCCTTCCTTCCAGCAAAGTCTTTCTGCTTCTCCAGAGAAAAATAAATAAATTATTAGCTAATGTAGGTCAATGTGGTATGCTCTCTAGGCATTACATTTGGAATCTATATGCTGTTTTTTATGTATCAAATATGTCAGAATCTATATATTATGCAATATGGATGATATATATGGCAGTTCAAAGCTTGAGCTATAATTTCATCAATATCTTGCCACCAGGAAAGGTTGAAGGAAAAAAATTTAAAAACCAGAAAGAGTTTCTAAATTAAATTGCTAAATTAAATTGACATTTTAAAATTATATTAAAATTAAAGAAAAATATAGATTTACTTACTAAAAATAAAAAATCCGCAATAAATCAGAACACAGATACTAAGATTAGAAAAGTTTGTATTGAGATGAGGAGGGATGTTTGGGGGGTGGGGAGCTGGTTGTTAATGTTGGGGGAGGGGGGGGTCTAGATGAGGGGGGAAGAAGGAGAAATAGAAGAGGGAATGGTCGATGCCTGGTCATATATTAAATGTTACTAATGAAATTATTCAGTTTACCACTCCATCAGAAATTTTATTGGTGTTTTTAACACGTCATTGTATGGATAGCCTGGTTTGACTCCAACTGTAATTTCATCGGTAAAATTGTTCACAAAAACTTATACGTCATCGCACAACTTGTTTTTTTATTCTTTATATTCTGTATGAGATTCCCTCGGTATATACCGACAATTTTAGCGATGGAAAAAGTTCTGTCAGTAAATATCATCGCAAAATATCAGAAAAAAAACTGTCAGTAATTCAACTTGTATTTGTTTAATTTCAGGTAGTGATTGTTCGGTTAGTACTCATAATTTTTGTATCTAAAGGTTAGCAAATTCAACAACTTGATGTTCATAATGCATTTCTCAATAAGTCACTTAAAGAGGTGGTTTATATGGAGCAGCCCATAGGTTTTTTGGATCCTACTCTACCTACTCATGTTTGTCGTCTTCACAGGTCTTTTTTATGGCTTGAAAGAAGCCCCATGTTCTTGGTACACACGACTAAGCAACATTCTTTTTTCTATTGATTTTCAATCTTCCAAGGTTGATACCTAATTATTTATTTTATATGTGGGATGTGATATTTGTTATCATTTTGTATATGTTGATGACATTTTACTCATTAGAAGTAACTCTACTTTGGTTCAACGTCTCTTTACTCTGCTGAGTTCAGAGTTTAAACTTTTTGATTTAGGTGTTGCTTATTACTTTTTGGGAATTGAAGTCACTTTTACCAATATAGACCACATGCTTAGTCAACACAAATATATTCTTGATATCATTTATCGAGCTGGTATGTTATCGTGTAAACTTGTTGATACTATGGTTTCTTGATTTTTCCAAATTATTAATGCTCTTCAATATCTCACATTTACTAGGTCAGATATATATTATGCTATGAACAAAGTCTGACAATTTATGTATGCATCTACTGAGAGCCATTAGGCTACTGTTAAATGCATTTTACTTTATGGTTTTACTGATGCTGATAGAGTTGGTAGTATTGATGATCGTAAGTCTATCAGGGCTTACCTTATGTTTTTTGGCACCACTCATTTTTCATGGGAATTTGGTAAGCAACGAATTATTGCTCGTTCCTCCATTTAAGTAGAGTATAAAGCTTTAGCTAATGGCAATGCTGAAGTTTTATGGCTTTGCTATCTTTTATCAGACTTATGTTTCTCTCCTAGTTCTGTAACTACTATTTGATGCGACAACTTAGATGCTACTTATTTGTTTGTTAATCTGATTTATTATGCTTACACAAAGCATGCTAAGGTTAATTATCACTTTGTTTATGATATAGTAGCCAAAAAAGAGATTCAGATTCGCTTTATATCCTTCAAAGATCAATTAGTTGATGTTTTTATTATGCCACAACCTCACTCTATCTTTGCTCATCTACAGTCCAAGCTTCATATGGATACTCCCACCTTCAACTTGAGGGGTGTATTATGGAATATGTTATATTATAGGAAATATTGTACTTACCTTTTATAGAGTTATTCTATATAGTATAGTGTACCTAGAATTCTGTATATTTCTCTATTCATATATAAAGAGAGGATGGCTGCCACATTAGGCTAAGCCTCATATTTTACACAAAAAGTCTATTTTATTATCTTCTTCAATTATACCCTTCGTAAATTATATGCATTCTTGTTCTAGGGAAAAATAATAAGGATTAAGGTTGATTCTGCCTGTAGGGTGTAGTGCGTGCGCTTTTGGTACGAGATTCAAGTGTCTATTTAGTTATTATCATGATGCTATTTACAAATTAGACCTAGAAGGTGTTGTGCAGGATAATTTGTTATTTTTTTTCTTTTTTTTTTGGATTTTTTAGTTTGTTTGTGACTTTTATTTTTTTTCTTTCTAATTAAGACTCTTAGTTTTTTTTATTTATTTAAAGAGTTGTAAATATCTTAAAGAGTCAAACTATTAAAGAGAAAATATTTGTTAATAAAGTTTTGAATTAAAATTTTTATATAAATAACCTTTTTAGTCAAATTATATATATGTTCTTGTTTGTTGTCTTTATTTTTTGTTTGTGTCAGTTTTTGTTTCAAAGATAACAAGTATGCTTCTAAAACTTTTATCTCCCTTTTCTGCTCTTTTTATTTTAATTTCTCTGCCAATCGATACCAAGAGAAAAGAACTTAATTCAGGGGTATGTTTACAGTTTACTTCCCTACCAGAGGACCAACCAGTTTTTCTAGTTCAATTAACGCAGTCCAATTTATTTCAAATCTCCATTCTCCTATAGAGGTTCAGATTTAGTTAGAGGTCCCGAAAGCATTCAACTAACAAGTCAATCTCATCTTTATCGCCTTGTCTTCGAACCATGCGCGGTGTCCTTGTAAAAACTCTTGACCTGCTCAAGGGTCGGGCGGTCCGACAGGCCAGCTTGGGCTCGGGGAAAAATGGATTTTTCAGCCTGACCTGATTGTTAATGTTAATCGGGTTGGACCTTGGCATATGATTTTGTCCAATGGGCTCTACTCTTAATCGCCTCCTCCTCCTCCTCCTTTTTTTCTCTCCTGTCTTGCTCTCCAATATGGAAATAGCCAGCCACCAACCTCTCTAGCTTTGATTGGGGAGGGACATAAAAAATACAAAAAATGGTTGGGTAAAGGGAATAATTGTGAGTTGTGAGTCTTGTTGTTTAGATATTGTTTTATTATTATTTTGGAAAAAAAAAGATAAATACAATATAGACAAAAAATATATATATCAAGAGATAGATAAAATTGTGTTAAGTAGTAGTGTATATACACCATAATAATCTGTATTTTTCTTGGTTGATGATGAACAATATATAATAAAATATAAAAAGGAATTATTTTACACTTAAATACATATAATTATTGTCAAACTTATATATTTTAAAACATAATTAGATATTATTTATTTTATTTTATTTTATAGTAAGAGTTAAAATTAATAATAGTAAAATAACTCAAGTTATAACACTTGAATCGACTCAAAAGGTGGACTAAGGACCCAACTAAGCCGAGCCCTAGAACGGTTTGAATTTAAGAAAATACAGAGAAAGGATTGACTTGATCAAATCCAATAAAAAAAACTTGTGTCGAACTGTGACCCGACATAAAACTCATTGGCTTAAAAAAAAAAAGTAGGGGGGGGGGGGGTTCCACGAGCTTCTGCATCCATAAATATATCAGTGGTGCAGTTTGTATTCTATTTGTAGCTGGTTTCTTTATGTATCTTTAATCCATTGTACCAAATGTAAGTTGCAGGAATTTCTTGCCCAAAAAATGCAATTTCTGACGGCCCAATGCCTGACACGTTTACCGTTGTAAAGTTTCTCAGCTGCCGATCATATACCTATATAAGCAAATGTGGTGTTCATGCAGTGCGCTTTGGAATTTGCAGGAACTTCTTACCTGGCCATGAAAATTTTGTGATTTTACGGGATGAGAATGGTTGTGTGGTAGATGGTAGAAGTATTAAGAAAAATTGCAGATCAGTGTTTCAAGGGGGAAAATGGCTATTAGGGAAGCTCTATATCAGAGGTGAAGCGATCATTCAAACAGATTCCAAAATTGCTGCCAATGAAATGAAATTCTGCAGAACAAGGACTGCTCCTTCCCACTGGGAAATCCATTCCATTGTTTCTGACACTGAAGGCAATCTTAAATGTAAATCCCGGGAATTAGCATTCAAAGTATTGGCAGAACAGCAAACAGGAAGGGTGTTTCTCCTTTGAAAACTGAGTTTCTACTATGGTTAGTTATGCACGACAAGTTATATACTTTCTCATTTTTTGCTAAAAAAAATTATTATGATGCATGAAGATACATGTTTATTTTTTATTTTATCAGGAACTACAATCACATAATTTTTTATTTTTCGGTGTCTCGCATACCATATTTATTGGATGATTTGTTTTATCCGATTGATTAAAGAAAAGTTTCAGTGAAAGGTATGGCAATAATTTAAAGACACATTCTTGGACACTTTCTACAAATAAACAATTATACACTTGCGTGTGGATGAGTAATAATTAGGTACTGGTTGCTACTACAGTGGCTGGAAAGTAATTTTAAAAAATTTAAATTTTTTTATTATTTTTGTTATAAACTAATATATTTTTAATATTTTTATATTATTTTAATATGCTGATATTAAAAATAATTTAAAAAAATAAAAAAAATATTATTTTAATATATTTTAAAATAAAAAATATTTTAAAAAACAATTATTTTCATATACCCGTACTTATATATAAGTTGAGGTGCATGGTAATTCATAGGAGATAACTCATCCTAGCATCACCTAGCACAAACACTTTAATTTCAAAATTATTTATAGGATAGATGTACAAGTACAGCTTATACGCTACCATAGTATCTCTTATTTGTTTGTGCTTGTTTTCCATTCACTATATGAACAACTTATTAATTAATTATTCGAGATTCATTAAGAAATAAAAATAATTTTATTAAATTAACAAAGTTGCTGACTCGTTTGCAAAGACCACCAGGTCTAATTCTTGTCCTATGCTCTGGATGTTATATAGCATTTAACTTCAAATAAAATATTTTATTAAATTAACCAAACTTAGCAGTGGAGCAACATGATGAGAAATATAGAGAATGAATTTTCTTTCCTTAATTTTTTAAATTATTGTTAAATATTTCCGCAATCTCACTATATAAACACAATGAATTCGTAACGCTTTAGTATCAAAGAATAATATATAATATGGAATGTCATCGGCATCTCGAAATCTTAAAAAACGTTTGTACGAGTCCACGAAGCTTATCCATAGAGAATTTTTTATGATTATGTTCGTGATGCTTGGTTTCTTGTAGGGCTAGCCGGCTAGTGCCAACAGTAAGTGGTTTTTTTTTATTGTTTCTTTTCTTATTTTTGAATTTATTTGAAAAAAATTTATGATTATGTTCTGCATGCTTGGTTTCTTTAGGGCTACTCGGATAGTGCTAACTAAGGTCATTTTCATGCCAGTAAGTGCTCTCTCTTTTTTTCCTTGTTATTTTTTAAAATTTCTAGCAAAACTGATTTAGTTTATTATTTAAACAATTTTATAAGTTATTGGCATAAGACTTGCTATTTACTTAATTTTATTGAATAACTCTTATAGATATTTAGACTTGATTTTTGTTTTTTATAAACTTCAAGTATAGATAAAGAAAACTCAAGAGTTTTTAAGAGAATTTCCTTACTTGAAGAACTTGTATTGAAAAAGATATTTTATTAAAGAACTCTTATTAAAAGTTTAAACTTGATCCAATAAAATTTTGTTCTTTGTAGACTTCAAGTATAGATAAAAAAGGCTTGCTATTTACTTAATTTTATTGAATAACTCTTATAGATATTTAGACTTGACTTTTGTTTTTTATAAACTTCAAGTATAGATAAAGAAAACTCAAGAGTTTTTAAGAGAATTTCCTTACTTGAAGAACTTGTATTGAAAAAGATATTTTATTAAAGAACTCTTATTAAAAGTTTAAACTTGATCCAATAAAATTTTGTTCTTTGTAGACTTCAAGTATAGATAAAAAAGGCTTGCTATTTACTTAATTTTATTGAATAACTCTTATAGATATTTAGACTTGACTTTTGTTTTTTATAAACTTCAAGTATAGATAAAGAAAACTCAAGAGTTTTTAAGAGAATTTCCTTACTTGAAGAACTTGTATTGAAAAAGATATTTTATTAAAGAACTCTTATTAAAAGTTTAAACTTGATCCAATAAAATTTTGTTCTTTGTAGACTTCAAGTATAGATAAAAAAGGCTTCAGAGTTTTTAAGAAAGCTTATGTTGAAGAAAAATTTATATCTCTAAGAATGTTTTTTTTTAAAAGAGATTTCTAGAGACTTTCAGGTCTTTTTTTAATGCCATATAATATTTTTTTATTAGTTGATTTTTATTTATGAGATCTTGTATTTATAACAAGATATTTTAAATATCATATCTCATATGTTAATTTTTTACTGGTCAAGAAATTTATAAAGACCAATTTATTTTCAATGTCATTTATATCAATTTTATTTTATCCTTTCATGTAAAAATAAAATAAAAATAATACATGGGGCAATTTAATTGGTATTTTTTTTTTATTGTTTCTGCAGCTGCGTTAATATATCTGTTTACTTGACAGTAAACAAATCTGGATATGTTTAACATGTGATAAATCTATATCAGACAATGCCCATATCTTAAGGGAAGTTTCAATTGATTTCCTCCAATCCCTGAACAAAATTCTATTATACCCAAAAAAGAAAAACAAAAGAACAGAGAAGGTATTCCATTCAATAAAAGGTATAATGGACTTGGGGATCATGCGGTGTAGTTATACATCTCTTCCTTCCTTAATTTATGTTCTTGCAACAAATGCAGTATATCTGAAGTGATGAATTGGAAGAGGGTTGATCATGAAAACCGGCTTCAATATTGAAATATTTAAGTTCATACAATCTCACCCCAGCTCTATATATATATAGCCCATGCATACAGCATGATAACCCAACCTACTAAGCCACACCAAAGCATATATATATTACAGACCATCAGAGTTTTTGAAAGCACAAGAAAAGGAGAAATTAAAGTAGGGAAGATGAAGAGGAGAAGAAAAAAGGGTCGGTCTGCTGCCAGTATCGGAGGCTTGCTGGGACGGATCGATGATATCTTCTACAGGCTGCGTAAGTTCCTAAAATAGTCAGCAGGATTTGCTTCAAAGTCATCCCTTAGAATGCGAAAATCCTGCCCTGGTGCTTTCATTGTCCTACCTCCATACCTCTTCTTCTTAAGACATTTGCAGCAGCAACAAATCATCAGGAGGCCTATCACTGCCACTGCAACAACTGCAGTCACTTTTTGCTTTGTAAACCACTTGACCACATGTACCATTACATCAGAAGCCCTAAATTTCTTTATTAGATCTGAAAGCATGTGAATGAAATCAGACACTGGATCAAAAGCCAGAAATTTCTTCATAAGATGAGAAGACTGGTGGGAAATTGTGGAAAGAGAAGTTGGTGGTTCCATTGAATGCGATCTGTATATTAATGAATGGGGAGGGGAGGGGACTAGTGTTTATAGATAAGGAAGAGAATGAAGGGGATGTATTTAAAGATAAATAAGAAGGCATCACAAAATTTAGGGTGACTTCACATTTAAGAAAATGCTGTGTCATGTAGTGCTCTTTGGAACTTCGAGCATCGTTTTTCATATGTAAGCATCTGTTAGATTAATTGGATGTGATGCTCCACCATCCACCCACTAGCTTTTGACAAAACAAAGCAAAAGTAAGAAATCAGAACAAAGAAAAGAGAGTTAAAGAGAAACACGATGATGGGAGCATCGACTTCTTTTTCTTTCTTTTTTGTTCATCAAAAAAGGTAGTAGTAGGAGAAATATAAGATAGGTTTTTACAAAAAATAAAACTAAAAATAGTGTTATTATACCTGACTAATCGGATTGATACGTCTGACTAAAAACTTCTGATTAAGTTTTAGCTTGAAATTATAGTTTTAGCTTGAAATTATAGTTTTAGCTTTCAGGATCAAAGCATAATTTGCATCAATTTCCACTTGCTCTTTAATTAAAAGCTCGACTGCAAGGGCAGAGTATGACTCAAATCAATTTACAAATATCTAGAGATTAAGCGAGCTCTAGACCATATAGATTATTGCCCACAACTCAGTTTGAATAGAAGAACAATAACCAATGTTATTAGCGAAGCCTTTAATACTTGTGCCGAAATTGTCCCGAATAAGTCCTTTCACTCCAGCAATACCTGGATTACCTTTGCCACAGCATCCATATTTAATTTAACCCACTGAATTGGAGGATATTTAATTTAAGGACAATTTGTTTATGGTTACCAAATGATCTTAAATTTGACTTATCAATATGTTATAACTCAATTCTAGATTATTCTTTAAAATTTATATTTTTAAAAATAAAATAAAATAAATATTAACAACATGAAGAAAATATGCTGAAGAAAATTTCAAAAAAAAAATCAAGTTGCAATTTTTGTGAAAATTATAAGATCTAATTGTATTCTATTATGCAAAAAAAAAAAGAAATAATACAAATTTAAGATTATATTAAATAATTATCGATGAATTTACATAAAAATTATGAGATGATCCCTCTCTACCAAACCAGCCGCCACCCAAACCAATCATTCCTCTCTCAACCGACCCACAACTATCCCCATCTTCCCTCTCTCAGCCACAAGATAGCCCCCAGTAAATCACAAGCGAACCTGCTCCCCATTTCCCCCCTCAGCCAACAGATCTCCTCTCTCAATCGATCCACAACCGTCACCACCTTCCCCCTCACAGATCCTCAACCTCCCAGCCTACCTGCACATAGATGATGTGTGTGTTTGTATTTTTTTTTATGTATGTTTTGGAATGATAAAAACAAAAAAGATAAAAAAAAATTAAATATTTAAATTTGCATTGAATTTGGTTTATATTTCAAAAAACATCAAACATATTTTGTTTTCTTTTATATTCGTGATTACAATCTTATATGTAAGATGCATTTTTGATATTAAATAAAAAAGTTTGTTTTGTTTTTATTGATACTAAATCATTTAGGTTTTTTTTACCTAATAAGATAAGGATATTTTTATTGTCCTCTTATTAAAAAAAGTCTTTGGCAAGAAAACTTTCAAAACCTTTTAAATCACAACAAATCGCGAAGCAGCTTATCTTAGGTAGGGTGTACTAGGAGTGCTAATACCTCTCTTGTAGGAGCGTGATGTTATGGCAACCCTTACCGAACGGGTTCAGGAGGTCTTTTGTTGGATAAAGGAGTTTCTACCTAGTATTATGGTTACTAAGAACCTTAACTGGTCTTTTTAGAAATTCTAGGTAAGGGACTGGTTGCGTAATGAAATGTATTATTACCCCTAGTATGTCTTACCTAAGGTAAGCTGCATTGTTTTTTTTTTTTTTTTTGCTTGCTATGGTCAGATGGTGTTTCTAAATTCTATTAGCCTACTATGACAGGTTTACTATATGAACAAAATCTAGTTTTCTAGGTCAAGAACTTGGTCTAAAAGGTTGAAATTTCCTCAATTGTCATTAAGGCTTCTTTCGGGATAAACTTGGAATCTTGGCTATCACGTCATTTCAAGTAATTTTTCAGATAAAATTCTTTGTGTTTTTTTTTCTTATAATAGAAGTGAATGGGTTGAAATACTTTCAATAATATTTTGAATATTAGCCTCATATAGGGTTTTTTATCCTTATATTAAAGGTGAGTAACCATAAATCATTATCCCTAATAATATTTTAGATATTAACCATTTTATAGACTTTATCCTTATATTAAAAGTGAATAATATATTTTCTTGCCATAAATAATTTTTTAATATTTTTGAAATATAGGCCAAAATCCTTCGAAAATTTATAAATTTATTGTAAAATCCATGCAACATCTTTATTTAAATATGCCAAAATACTTTAGATTTTTTTAAAAAAAGATGCTCAAATAAATTTTAGGACTTTTGGATAGAGGTGGGTGTTTGATACCTGCAAAAGGTTTCTTTTAATAAATTTGGGGTCTCTTTGATGATTAAGTTAGTGAATTTTTGAGAAAAAATATAATAATATTATAGAGAAGTAATCTGGAAATAAATATGCAGTAGAGAATGAAGATTCCAAACCCTTTATTTAAAAAATTCATCATCTATTTATAGCTCATTAGTCTTTTTATGAAGAGGAGAGACTAAAGTATAATATTGTACTAATAATATTAAAGAGAAAAAAATATCTTTGACATATATATTAATGCTGATGAGAAATATCTTTGACATATGTATTAATAAGAAAAAAAATATGTCTGATATAAGTATTAATGAGAGAAAATATGTCTAACATATATATTAATATAGATGAAAATATGTTGAGTCCTTAAAAAACTTTTACACGATATCTCTTACACAACATTAATATCTGGAAATATGATAGGTTGAAAGATTTTATATACCTAATGGATGTAAAGAGAGTAGGACGATCCAAAATATAATTGTGCCAAAAATAAATGAGTCCTTTTTTTAGTTGAGCCAAAAAAAGATTGGTCATTCTCTTTGAAGATTCTTGTTGCAGGTAAAGCCTCTTGATTCTAGACTATTCTTCCTTTGCATTCCTCTCCGGTTACTGCTTTGAATCTGATTTTGGTTGTCGACTTTAAGTGTGTGTTTGATATTGCAATAACTTTTATGATTGTGATTTTAAAAAAATAGATTTTAAAAAAGCACTTTTAGTTATTAGCAATTAGATTAAAATATATGTTTGATTAAAACTACAGTTGAAACTGCAGTTAAATAAAAAAAACAATCAAAAGATATTTGGTTAAAATTATTGTTGAAAGTGTTATTGATAATAAAATAACTAAAAAGTACAAGTATTTCGTAATGTTAAATTACATAAGTATATAATTTTTAATACATAAAAAATATAACAAAACAATAACAAGGTCCTTGTGGACCATGGACTAAATTTTGATAGCAATGTAAAAACACAAACAAATACACAGTAAAAATAAAGAAATATGTATATGTATACATAAAAAATAACACTAAATCAAAACATCAAGTTTGCATAAGTATGGTAACATGCTTTGGAAACAAGCATGTGATGGGTTTGAAATCGTGACTTGTTGATGCAAGGTAGGGTTATTTTTATCAAATCATGACTTTATTAATAATAATGAGTGAGTTTGTCTTTTGAAACGCTAGGCAGAATAATGAGAAAAAATAAATTTTAGCTTTAGCAAAACATGTGTTTTGACCTCATTTTTTTAATGAATCCACCCTTAACCATATACTTGTTTGGTTATTTTTATCAAATTCTTAACCAAACAAGTATAAATTATGATTGGGCAAAACATAGCCCCAACCACAACACCAAGCAGACCCCAAGGGTAAATCTACCTCCTTGCTGCTGGAAATATGCTTCTTCTGCCAATTCTTTGCTGCTGTTTCCTCTTGCCTCATGCTCATCCTTGTTGCTTATTGTTTTTCAGCCTCTTACCTTGGTACTCATCACCCAAATAAAGCATCACCTCAGGAATAATTTAATTGTTTCCGAGATTTATTAAATTTGTTAAATTAAAATTATAACCACCATCGAGATTTTTTCCAGCAAGAGTATCTTTACCTTTTCTTTAATGCCATTGCTACATTATTGTCTTATTTCTCTTGGGAATATCCTCATCATCAACGAGCATACTGATGGTTCTGACATCTTTATATTTCAAAAAAAATATATGTATAATATATATATTTTTTCAATCCACACATATTTTGAAAAATATCCTAACCATATCACGAAATGATGAGCAATAGCTTCCCTTGCAAGATACTGGGATCTTTTTAATGCACCAAGCTCTCTTAATTTTACTAAACATATGGAATAATATCCAAAACCAAAGTTTAACAACAAAATTGTGTTCCTAGTAGTCGCAAGCCAAAAAAAATTTATCATCTTGAATTAGTATATTATATATTATAGGCTCGTATATATTTTTATTGTATCCTTGTCAAACTCAATTGACAGCCTTAAATGTTATTGTTTTTTTAATTCTTGGTTATAAATTTGTGTATTTTGACTCTCAATTGAATAACAAACATTTAATTTCTTTAATTAGGTCCTGATTTGGTGAATTTCTGCCCCTATATTTAAGTGTTTTTTTTCAGTTTAGCCCTTGATTTTGGATTTCTTCAATCATGTCTCTCATTGCCCATCAAACTTCAATATTTGTGCAATTAAAACCCCTATTTGAATAAATTAACTCTTAAAAATTACAATTCAACCCCTAGACTTTAATTTCTTCTTATTAAAGCCTAAATTAACTTTAAAAATCAATTTTTCTTACAATTAAACTCTCAATAAATTCAATTAAACCTTAAAAAATTCCAATTGAGTCCTTAAACATCCAATTTTAAATTTTCCTTCTTAGATTGAATTTTTCTTTGCCAATGGAGCCTTTATCGGTTGAAAATACAGTATCAAATTTTTCAATTTTGTATATTTTAATCTTCTTTAACTAGTCTTTGATAATTTCTTGAGCGTTTTGGTATATTCTTCTTACTAGTATATTTTTGTGATTTTCTTCCAATATTTTTTTTTTATTTTTTTTTATTTTCTCTTATCTTTCTTCTTCTTTTTTTTTTTTGAATTTTTTTGTTTATGTACGGCCCTAAAATGGATAGCAACAATTCTTCTGTTGCAATCTCTATTTTAATATTGTAATTTCCTCTACATATATAAATAAAAAAGATTAAATAATTAATATATTAAATCTCCTATTATTCTCAATTTTAACTTTATTAAACTGGGAGGAAATAAACGAATGTCCACAAATATATACCATGGCCACGTTCGGAGTTACATGGTATCTACAAGCCTCCTGAGCTGGCTATCAAAAGTTAGATTTTCATTTTTGCCGAACCCGTAGAGTTCTCCTAAAGCAAGGGTTTGAATCAAAGACCTTTCCAATTCAGTTTTTTTTTTTTTAAAAAAAAGACTGTTCATACTTCTTTAGATCAGAAGGTTCATCAAATTTTATATCTCTCGGTAATTATCAAGGAAGATAAACACAATTACCTATGTAACACCCTACCTCACTAACAAGATATTGTTCGCTTTAGGCCTCCCAGTCCATCCATATCCAGGGCTTCCACCCAAGTTCCCCTCATGGGTTTGTTCTTGGTAGCTATGCATGGCTCAAAACACGTCTTACTAGTCAAGGTGAGCATGCACTTATAAGGTCCTGGCTTTGAACGCTTGCTTTCGATGTGAGATCTTACAACCTAAGCCAACTCCTACATGTTAGTATTTATTAACTGTTAAAGTTAATAAATGTAAGAACAAAAATTATCAACTCCAATAAAAAAATGATCCGCAGGGATCTCTTATTCATGATAGCAATAATTGAACATAACTCAATTCCCACTAATAAAAACATACTTAGACATTCCTAATTTTTATCAAGCTGCTCCAACTCATAGCAAGACAAACACACAAAAATAAAAAAGAAGAAGAAGAATTAATATTTCAATTATACAACTAAGAGATGGAGATCAGATGTAGCTCCACTCTAGTTTAATTTGGACGGCTACATTTCTTTCTAATTTCACCGTGAGATCCAGTAAGGGGATCTATATCTCCCATCTTAATCATTGCTGCCGCAAAGTCAGAAAAGAAGATATCAGGATTATTACTGTAAGTTCTAACCAACGAATCCGTAGATTCACCACTGAACAGCACTTGATCAGAGTGGAGGAGACCCTTTTTGTGGATGAGGTTTTTGTAATAATTATTGTCAAAGACATTAGGAGTTTGGAAATCTAGAGGTGCCAAATTGTCATCTCCTGTAGTGAGCGGGCACATCTTTTGCCTCATGGTAGCAAATGATTTGTCAATATTGGTCTCGTTGTATATTCGAGCTCTAAAAGTCTTGCACTTGGTTTGCCCAATTGTGTGGGATCCTGCCACCAAAGTTTAAAACAATTTGACATTATTAATAATAACAATAACAATAATAATGATAAGAGGTATGTAATTGCGGTTGCACCATGTTTTTTACTAGCTTGTCATTAATTTTATAGCACTAGCACCGATTAATATTAAATCCTTGACTATTATAAAAAAAATAAAAAACCTCACAGCTGCTTTATAATAATGGTCAATTGCAATCGCAGGCTGCATATATAGCATCAAAAACATGATTTTCATATTTTTGCTGTGATGCACTGCAATTTCTAACGATCTTTCAGTCTATCTATCTATGGAAAAAAAAATTCACTGTTCTCGTGGGCATGTAAATGGATACAGAAAAATAATAATAATACCTGATAAGGCAACCATGTCCGTAGCAGAGAGGCCTTTAGATTTAAATCGTTGGATGAGTTGGCTAACAGTTGAAGTGGCAGAAGGGAGGCTCTTACTGGCAGCATTCATGTTAGCTGTCTTTGAATCTCTCCGTCCAAGTTTTACCTTCCAATATGGACCTCCAAGCTGCATGGAATTAATTAACGGTATAGTTTTCATGAAAAGATAATCATCCTAAAATTAACAATTACTCTATGATTGTGTGATATCTAATAACAAAAAAAGAGAACAAATGAGAAGAACTCTTTTGGTATTTAGAGTACTATAAGTTATTTTGGTTTACTGATTGGATTTAATTAATATGGCAGTATTTAATTAGTATCGCAGTATTAAAAAAAATGAAGGGTTATTGGGGGAAAAAGGGTACATGTGGAGAGAAAAATTAGCTTAAAAAGATATTTAATTAAGATGTATTAATGATGGGAGCAATTACTAAATGTAGTGGAGATTTGCAATTATCAGATTCGTAGTATGGAAGTTTCAAATGATAATATAGAGAACAAATTTACGTACGGACAACTTAAGTAAGTAAAACAATTAGAAAGAGTTGATGACTTACAAGAACAGTGGAATCACGGGCAGCAATGACCACGATATCAGCACATGAAACTATACCTGGACAGACTTTCTCCAACTTAGACTTGATTTTGGCGACGACATTGTATCCCCTCACAGAATTATTATTTGGACCTGCACCTTGTTCTCCCTTGAAAGTGGCAGTGTCTTCCAGAAGTATAGACGCATCACAACCCTGTTAAAAATGTCGTCATGTAATAAATATTAATATTAATCTTCAGAAGATACACATAAAACACACAAAAAAAGGAGTGAATTATTTATTGCACATCATCAAAAATTGATTTAGAATATTCTTAATATATATGTTCGTTCCCCTTTCACATTCAAGTGAGAGTGAGACTTATCTATATAACCAAAATGAGACAAGGATGGAACAGTTAAACAAATATTGTCAATGTATATGTAATCTTTTCCACGTTCGTTTGCTCCCCTAGCTAGAGAATTCTTTTATTTTTGTTGCTATGATCTCTTTAATTATCAGTAGTCTAGTCCCTTTCAAGATATAATAGTGAATATATATATATATATATATATATATATATATATATATATATATTGTTATCTTCCAGAATACTAAACATTAATTACTGATAGATAATATAATATAAATATTTGAAATTTTTACTCAAGAAATAATAAACACAATATTAATATAAAAAACTTAACCCCCAAATACTCCTAATTATCATCCCAGTATAAGAATCGATCGGAGGGAACTAGCACGCATGAGGCAAGCGAAGAGGAAAGTGTATTCTGAAAGAGAGTTTGTACGTGTGTGCGTTTTAGTAAACAACCAAGTTAAAATTAATCTAAGCAGAGTTAAACGGAGGAAAAGAGAATTACTTTGACAAAACAATCATGAAAGAACAAACGAACAAGAGAAGCACCCATCCGGCGTTCTTTCGCTATTGCAGATTGGACAACAGATTTCACTGTTCCGAAGAGTTGTGGGCAACTTTTATCATAAAAGTCTGTAGAGAGGAGAGCTGAGGAGCTACTTGTGTAGATCAAAAGCAAAGCTAATGTAACAGAGACCATATAAGAAGAAAAGGAAGTGCTAGAACTGCTAGTTCTAGCCATTTTGCTTCTTTCTTTTAATGAATTAAGGAAACGCTTGTAAGCTAGGAGTGTCTTGAGTACAAGATTGTTGGAAATATCAAGGTATATATAGGGTTTAATGGAGGATTTTTCTTGACAAGAGCATGGCATGGCATGGCGATTCCCACGTCAACAAGGAATTATTTAGGATGAAATAAAACCAGACAAAATATCATCAATTAATATACCTAAATTGATTGATAACGATGAAAATATGGAACCATAAAACACGTATATAATTAATTATGTGGTTTGAACTAGTCTAATCAAATTTAAGGTTCATTAACATTACGAATTTATCATTTTAATATATGGTGTCCAGCTAACCTGTCCTTGGGACATTTGTTAAAAATCATTTAATCTCCAAATTATCAATTTCATTTTCTTTTTTAGTTATAGGATTTGTTATTAACATTCTAAAATGTTATCATATGAAATAATAGTACCTATTTAATTTTCATAATCAATACCATTAATTTTCATTCAAATATTGTATTGGGACAATTGTATAACAAATATCGTTGTCACTTTAAATTCTGACAAATTTGAGAGAAAAAGAAGAAGAAGAAGAAGAAGAAGAATCAACAGAGTCAGCTGTCACAGGAAAAAAAAAATCGTTGGATTAATTATTTATCCCTTAATTACTTATCAGACACTAGAATCTATTGTATGTTTTCATACAAGTTATGGAAATTTACCTTCGAAAACTCATAATTTACAGAAGATATAAATCAAGATGAAATTAAGGTGGAAATTAATCTCCTAGCAGTTGTTTTTCTGGTGGGCAATTAACAAAATCAGAAAAATTGTACGAGGGAGCCTACTAGCTAATTAGTGGAGCATGCATGAACTCTATTTTGGGCATATTCGCGACCTCGGATAAGGATGTTGCAATAAAGTAGAGTAAGTCTATAAAAAATATATCCTTTTGTCTTTGACAGTCTGGACAGAATAAGAGGAGAAGAAGCAACATCAACTGGACTTCTTCATGGGTCGTTGACAGTTGACAGTACAATGTTTCTAATCATAATTACTATATAATTACTTGATTTTGATCTGTTTAATTAACAGTTTTGAAAAAGTCAGAACCTCATATATTCTTGATAATTCCCTGTCGAAGATTAATTCGATAATTCTTTTAAGATGGTGGAAATATTTAAGAAAGTAAAAATGGCTTATAATTAACAATTTCTAACAAAAGGGTTTCCACAGACAATAAGGGGGTGTTTAAGATCCTGTTATTGTCATGAGCGACGGCCTGCTCAAGTAACATGGGTATAACAGCTGTCAATACTAGAACGATCGATCAGTTTGAGGGGCATAATTGGACACCACCATTGTTAGAAGAGATCAGATCGAAATTGTTTGGTTCTCTTTGTCACTGTTAGAAAACTAAAAGCTAACTCGGGAACCATTGGGAGCAAATATTTAGGCAACAGTTTGGTTTAAATTTGGTTCACCAATAATTAATTTTGTGCTATTATCATTCAATAACGACATGGAAAAACCTGGAATTCACGTTAGGAATCTTGACGAATGAGAGCTCGTGCATGAAAAATAATTTTTTGTCTTATTTATGGAACGAAGAGTCATCTATGGTGACATGGTATTTTGACAAGTTATTTATATTTTATCTTTTATAATAATCAAGGATTTATTATGAAAATCGGGATTTTTTTTTATAAGAATAGTCAGGAATCATGTAAATGAAAAGAATAAAGAATTTTTATTTTTCATTGATAGAAAAAAAAATTTAAAGTCATCATCTAGTATTTTGATCACTAGAAACTCTAAGTGTTCTCAGAGTCTGAGAAAAGAAACTGATTATATAAAGGGGAGATATTAATACCCCTAATTTGCCTGTATTATTTATTTGTCTAATATAAATTAAGAAAAAGTTATATTTTATAATTGTTGGTCTGTTTAAGAATTAAGAAATTTTATTATCAATAAGGAGGTCTTTATCTTATTAGATTAAAAATCTAACCATTCTAATGTTAACAAAAAAATAAATTATCTTTTTATTTAATAACTGAAATATATCTTACGTATAAGCTTATAATCCTACGTACGTATTAAAAGAAATAAAATAAAAATTTTTGTATTTTTGAAATGTAGGCCAAATATTATTTGTAAATTTACAAACTTGTTATAAAATCCATGTAATATTTTTGAAAAAAACATATCAAAGTATTGTAGTTTTTTTTTTTAAAAAAAAGCTTAAATAACTTTAGGATTTTTAGCCATATGCAAGAAAAAAAAATTATTTTTATTTTTTAGACTTTATTTGACAAAAACTCATTTTTTTTCTTTGTATAAAACTACTAAAAATAGGTTTAAAGGGTGTTTGTCAAACACACCATTAAACCCAAAAACCCTTTTTACAAAAATTATGGCAAGCCAAACATGGTATTAAACTCTTTGATCCACTTTTTTATTATTTTTTTTACCCAACACAACTAGATCGACCTGAAATTTTTTATTTGACCATAAACCAAACTAAAATTCTGATTTGACCTAGAAAACAACCCGAAAATAAAATTAAAGTACAAAAAACAAATTAAACAGCCAAAAAACACAAAATCTCAAAAATTCTTGAACAAAATGTGTCACACCCTGACATCGTGGCGACCCATTAAAAATAATCACTCGATTGGAAAAGGAATAAATATCTGACATCTTGTTCTTTTAGGGGAAAATATCTTGTTTAAGGAGTCGTCACCTAGTATTATAGTCACTAGAAACCCTAACTGGTCAACAGAGATTCTATGGTGCGAGACTGGTTACGCAAAAGGGAAGATGCTATCACCCCTTAAGCGTCCTACCTAAGATAGGCTGCATTGCTGGTTTTGTCTAAAATTGCTAAGAATTTGTTCTCCTTTTTTAAAATTGCTAAGAATTTGTTCTTCTTTTTCTCTTTTTTATTCTTCCTTTCATGTTCCTGACTCTGGCGTCAATGAACAATTCCTACGAATATTTCCAACTCTAGCGTTGGTAAATATCGTTCAAATTCAAAAAATACGATACTCCTGACTCTGGCGTCAGTGAATATTTTCGCAAAAAATGAATTTGAAGAAGAAATTTGCTATGTCATTTTTTTCCTTGTTTATCCTTTATTATTATTTGCCCTTTTTAGATGGAAGTTAAAAAAAAAAACATTGCATGTCATATTTGCGTTTAACAGTAATAGTCCATAGATTGAGCACATCTATAAAAAATACAAACACAAAGAAAAAAAATAAAACAAAGTGTGAGGGGGCCACAAATAAATCAACGAAAGCCCCAAATATTTTTGGAATTTTCTATTATTAAAAAGGGGTTCATTTGGTCAAATATCAAATTAGAATGGGCATAAGAGGGTGTTTTGCCAAGCACACCCTTAGCAAACACAGTTTGGGTCGGCTAGACCTAAAACCTAGACCTGACCCACTCTTTTTTTCCTTTTGGATTGGTTCTAGCCCAGCCATACATGAAAGGTTGACGCATGCATGCAACAATAACCATTTAATTATTTTAGCAAGGAAAGAAGGAAACTTACCTAGGCGTGCGGCTGCTGGAGGCGAAGTCAAGGGAGACTGGGCTAAAAAACAAGGGTTGAGGGGGGGCGGCTAGTATAGAGTTCGTCGCCCCCTTCCTTTCTTATGTTTCTCTCTTTTAGGGTTTCTGGTAATGACCTGCTCTTGGAGTCTCCTTTTTTAGGGTTTCTCTCTAATTGTCCTCTCCCCTTCTTTTTCATACCTGAGATATGTATTTATAGTGTCAGAGTTCTTTCGCGTATAAGAAACCAAGTTTCAATTAAACTCATTCTCTTTTTTGAAGTTTGAACTTGATTAAGAATCAAATTTGAAAGCGGATAACTATCATTATCTTAAAAACAAGGATTATCTCGAAGATAAAGATTATCTTGAAGATAGGGATTATCTTGAAGATAAGGATAGAATGACAAAAGCACATTGTAGTCCTTAATTTCCACGGAAGTTGACAAATCACACTTTTCATCGAAATAAATCTCTGATCTTTTAATTTTTCATTTTAAACGCTGTAAAAACTAAATTAAAAGCCAAAGGGCCAAAATTGGGTTATGACAAAATGAATCAAACACAAAAAAAATAAGGAACATGAAGAACATCCAAAACAAACCCAACAACGTGGGTTCAAAATCGGATTAGATTTAGTTACCATGAAGGCACATATATATTACAAATCATAAATCATGCAATGATTATTAATCTAGCATCCAATCACTTTGATTGTCACTAAAAAATCATGATTTTTTTCAAAATAGGTTTCGGTTATAAACCAAAACCCTAGGATTAAAAGTCATTGAAATCATGTTATTGATGCAAATAAACACTAGATTATTGGTTAATCATGAATAAGGAAGGGTTCTAGGTAAATAAATAAAACAAAACAATTCAAAACAATGTACCTGAAGCAATGTTCTTGGGAAGAGCACGAAGAACAAATAAAAAACATTTAACGTGAACCCAACAACGTGGCTCTCAAACTAGACCAGATATGGGCAAACTAAATGCATATACATGTTGGAAATCATGCAATGATCAATAATCTAGCATTCATTCACTTTTATTATCAATGAATTATCATAATTTAGCCAAAATAGGTTTTGATTCAAAACTGAAATCCTAGAATTAAAAACCATTTAAACACGTTATTGATGCAAAAAAAAAATACTAGATTATTTTTTGTGCGCAATTAAAAAAATCAAAAAAAATATATGAGGGAGTCTACTAGCTAATTAGTGGAGCATGCATGAACTATATTTTGGACATATTCGTGACCTCGGATAAGGATGTTGCAATAAAGTGTAGAGTAAGTCAATAAAAAAAATATATTCTTTACTCTTTGACAATACAATTCCATAAAATAAGAGAAGAAGCAACATCAATTGGACTTTTTCTTAAGTCCTTAACAATATAATATTTCTTATCATTTTTACTAGTATACTAAAATACATATGATTTTCATTATATATTTGTCATTGTGCAATTTTTCAGTTTGGTTCTTAAACTTTGTTTTTGGGCAATCAAGTCCTAATCAAACAGCAATTGATTTCAAATTCTTATGAAAGGATGGGATTAGAAGAGGGGGAACTGAAATGAAAAATACGGCAAACATAGGTGACGTACCATAAATTTCAAAAACATTCAATTTGGTCATCCAACTTAAACAATCATGCAAATTATACAATTCTGGTCCCTGGAAATTGTTCCAATTCCAATTTGGTATAGAGGTTTATTTTTATTATTTTTTGATCCCTGGTTGAGAGAGGAGAAAAAGAGGGGTTGTTGGATTTCGGCAGTAGAGAGAGAAACTTAATGTTAACATCGATTTAGGCCACCAAAATGAAAGATTTTTGTGTCAAATTATTCCATTTAATGCGGAGAGTTCATATTAGGTGTTTTTGTACCTTAAGTGTTCATGAAAAAACAGATCTGAAGCTTGTGAGCATTGTCATTAGTCGTCACCTATTTTTAGGTCCTTACACCAAAAAAAACAGAGAAAAAAAATTGTTGGAAGAAAACCAAAAAATATATAGCAGTGAGAAGAGAACATAGGGGCACCCAGAGAATGGTCAAAGATTGGTTGAGGAAGTTTAAAAAATACAAAAATTAAAATTTGACAGTATATTTTTTACTAATGAAAGCCTTGTTAACAAAGAAAATTTAATTTGAGGAAGAAAAGTCCAAAATCAAATGTTTAAGGGTTCAATTAGATTTTTTTAAAAAAAGATTAATTGAGTTTATGAAGGGTTTGATTGCAAGAAAAAATAATTTTAAATTCAATTTAGGCTTTAATTGAAAGAAATTAAAGTTTGGGGGTCGAATTACAATTTTTGGGAGTTAATTTGGTCAAATCAGGGGCTTAATTGCATAAATATTAAAATTTAATGGGCAATAAGGGACTTGATTGAAGAAATCTAAAACCAAGGACCAAACTGGAAAAGACATGCGAATATAGGGGCTATGTAATATCCCACATCGACGGGTGAGGACTTGGGGGAGGGCCTTATATAAACATGCTCACCTTGACTAATAAGACACGTTTTGGGGCCATGTGTGGCTGCCAAGAACAAATCCGTGGGGCCGTGGGCCAAAGAGGATAATATCTTACTAGTGGGATGGGGTGTTACATTTGGTATCAGAGCCCGGTTCACTGGTTGTTCGATGGTGCCGACATGGTCGTTAGGCTCCTTAAGGGGGGTGGATTGTAATATCTCACATCGGCGGGTAAGGACTTGGGGGAGGGTCTTATATGAGCATGCTCACCTTGACTAGTAAGACACATTTTGGGGCCATGTGTGGCTGCCAAGAACAAATATGTTAGGTTCATAGGCCAAAGCGGACAATACTTTGCTAATGGGGTGGGGTGTTACAGGCTGGAATTGACCGAATTATGGGCTAAATTGAAGAAATTAAAAGTTTATTGATCAATTGAGGATCAAAATGCATAAATTCAAAACTAAGGACCAAAGTGAAAAAGACGGTCAATTTCAAGGCTGACATTTGAATTTGACAAGGATGCAATTGAATTAATTTTTAAAATCAAAATCTTAATTGAGGACTGGATTGAACAAATTGAAGTTAAGGACTGATTTGGAAATAGACTTTTGACACCATTTTCTTTTAAATGAAACGACGTGTTTTGTTTAAAATAACATTGTTTTATTCACTGTTAAAAAAAAACGAGATAGAAATAGAAGAAAAGAGAAAAACAAGGGAAACAGAGGAAGGAAAAGGAAACAAAGAAAAGAAAAACAGAGAGGACGAGGATAAAAAAAATAAGAGAAAGAACAGAAACAAAACAAAAAAGAAAGCCAGCTGTGGTTGATAACTCGGGAACCATTGGGAGCAAATATTTAGGCAACAGTTTGGTTTAAATTTGGTTCACCAATAATTAATTTTGTGATATTATCATTCAATAACGACATGGAAAAACCTGGAATTCACGTTAGGAATCTTGACGAATGAGAGCTCGTACATGAAAAATAATTTTTTGTAAGAGTCATCTGTGGTGACATGGTATTTTGTCAAGTTGTTTATATTTTATTTTTTATAATAAGACTGGAATTCACGTGTCAGTGTCATAAAACTAATGACAAACTTTGACGAAGTCTTTCTTCTTTCAGTATGTATTGCAATAATAATCGAGGCCACCTCCACCCGGATTCCTCTTGAACCATATTCCCATGTCATTTCGAGGCCTAATTTAACAGCCCAAAGTTCAGCTTTGACGGCAGTTCCCAATCCAGCTCCAGCTTCAAAACCTTCCAGCAGTAAAAACTGCTTACTTTCGCCGAAAATCTTCACTGAATTGACTGCCCGAACAAGGATTTTTCTGGTAAGTGGATGCCTCAAGGCACCCATATTGGTACCCACCTCGCAAGCTTTGATCAATAAAAACACTCTTCCGGTCCTCCTTTGATTGTCCGTATTTCTTTTCTAGAGAGATGTACTAGTTTACAGCCACGCGTAATATATATGCTTGGGGTCAATTTTGTTTTTTTTTTTTGAAGTAATTGTAGGTATAATTTTGAGAGCATGAAATTAAAAAAGTATATGTATTTAAATATTTAATTTTTATTAAATATATGAATGAGTATAATTTTTATTTAAAATATTCTTACCAAAAAATAAGACAATCTTATGATTATTAATTTTCTTGGATTTGATATATGGTAACTTGATTTATTTGTAAAATCAAGTCAAGATTTGTGTTCTGCAAGAGTACAGATTTAGACGTGAATTACGGAATAAGATTATGTGATTTGATGTTTTGAAGAGTGTCGCACGTGTGCGGTATCATAGTGATCATCCTTTCGAATTAAGATCTTTAGGAATGATATGTGTTAACAAGACAAGGAATTCTTATTCTTTATCAGTAGAAACAAAGAAATGAAAGTTGTCACTTAGTATTTTAATCACTAGGAACCCTGAGTTGTCTTAGAGTCTGGAAAAAGCAATTGATTGTATAAAAGGAAGGTATTAGCATCCCTAATACGCCTTACCTGAGGTAATTTGCATTGTTTATTTGTCTAATATAAACTAAGAAAAAGTTGTGTTTTCTAACCGTTAGTCTGTCTAAAGTTTAAGAAAAGTCATTCTCAGTAAGAAGATCATTATCTTATCAAATTAAAAACCTAATTGTTCTAATGCTGAAAAAACAAATTGTCTTTTTATTTAATATGAAGAATATATCTTACATATAAGTTAATAATCTCGCATATTAAAAAAAAGCAAAATAAAAATTTTATTATTTTTGAAATGCAGGCCAAAATTCTTTGGAAATTTACAAAGTTATTCTAAAATCTATACAATATTTTTTAAAAAAAAAAACATGTCAAAGTATTGTAGATTTTTTAAAAAAAGATGCTTAAATGACTATAGGATTTTAACCATGTGAAAGAAAAAAAGAAATTTTTTATTTTATTTTTTTAGGTTTTGTGTGGCAAAAACGTATTTTTTCTTTGTAATAAAACTACCAAAAATAGATTTAAAGGATGTTTGTCAAACACATCCTTAAACCCAAAAACCCTTTAATAAAAATTATGGAAAGCCAAACAGGGTATTAAACCCTTTAACCCACTTCTTCATTTATTTATTCTTACCCGACCTGATTGGGTCGATCTGAATTTTTTTTATTTTCTTCCAATATTTTTTTTATATTTCCTCTTTACTCTTTTTTTTTGTGATTTTTTTGTTTATGTGGGTGGGTGGGGGGGGGGGGTAACAATAAAGAGTATCTTTAGTTTGTCTTCAAAGCATTATTAAAGAATTCTTATGGGGCGTTTATACTTGATCCAATAGAGTTTTGTTTTTTGTGGACTTCAAGTGTAGATGAAGAAGACTTGAGAGCTTTTGAGAGAACATCCCTTGTTGAAGTGTTTGTCTTAAAGAGAATTTTGTATCTTTAAGAATTTTTTTTAACTTTTCTTTTATATTTATAACAATATCTTAAATATCTTATCATATGTCTCAACCTTTTATTGGTCAAGAAGCATATGGAGACCTATTTATTTTTCATGTTATTTATTTCAAATTTATTTTATCTTTTCATGTAAAAATAAAATAAAAATAACCCTTGACAAATTTTAATTGGTAAAAAACTTTTAATTCTGCAGTAAAAAAAAATTAGGTTGCAAAGAATTATTTAGCCTTGTTATTAAATTTAGCTCAACGGATTAACTTTTATACGTCTTGATCCGACTTCTTGTCTAACCTGGGTTTAAAATTAAACTGTGTGGAAGTTGTCCATACATAACCTAATATACATGGTCAATCCAAAGATACCCTGATGACCGTTAAAAAAAAATAAGAATAAAATTGAGAAAAATTGATGAAATTAAAAAAAATAAAATTTATCTACCCGATATCTTATCTAGCCTGAGTTTCAAATTAAATATGTGAGATTTTCTTCGACGTGAATCAGTAGACTTGATCGGTCTAAAGATAACCTGTACAACTGGTAAAAAAAATATGAGGATGAAATTAAAAGAAAAAAAATATCTCATCTCGACTCCTTATTTAGTCATGCTTTAAAATAAAACATGTGAGATATATTTTGATATGACAAAGTTAACTTGGTTGACTGAAAGGTAATTTGCACCACTAATAAAAAAAATCTAATAAAAAAGTCTAAGAATAAAATTAAAAAAGAAAAAACATGAGATCATAATTGAAAAAAAAAAAAAAACATGTTTCACTGTACATGCAGAGTGAAGGATATGTTTATGACCGGACTTTTAGATTCTAAGAATAATCATGGCATTTGCATTAGAGAAAAAAAAAATCATATCTTATCCTCATTAATTATTTATTTAGTTATAATTGTTTATAAGAACTATAGATTGATTAGAATAAAATTTCTCAATCTTGCTCCATTAGGATCCAAAAAATTACGTAATTGGTGGGTTCCATGCAGGAAAGAAAACCAAGTCTCCTCTAAATATGACATTAAGTCAATGTTAGGAATTACACGGCATCTTCATGTCTCCTTAACTTGCTAATGTTTTTCAATTAAACAGAAGTTATGAGGGTTTAATTTGGTCAGTGCGATCAAAGGTTAAAGTGACAAAATCTTTTTTTAAAAAAATAAAATCAACATCCATAAAATTAATCAAAATAGACTTTCATAATATCTCTTATTCATTGTTGCAATCCAAATTTAACTCAATTCCTCTAATAATATATATTTCACACTTGCGAATACATTTCTAGTTTTTTATTCTATATCTCATACAAACAATCAATCAAGTCTTACCTTAGCAGCAAACCAAAAAAAAAAAATTACTTATTTCAAATTTATGGAAATTAATTAATAGATAGATAGAAATGATCATCGATCAAGCTTCACTGATCTAGTTTAATTTGGCTTGCTACATATCTTCCTAATTTCACCCTGGGATCCAGTAAGGGGATCAATATCTCCCATCTTAATCATGGCTGTGACGAAGTCAGAACTGAAGGTTTTAGGATTGCTGCTGTAAGTTCTAACCAAAGAATCTGTTGATCCACCATTAAACAGAACTTGATCAGAGTGAAGGAGACCCTTTTGGCTGATGAGATTCTTGTAATATTTGTTGTCAAAGGATGTAGGAGTTTGGACATCCAAAGGTGCTAACTTGTTGTCTCCTTTCGGTCCAGGAAATGGACAGTTCTTTTGCCTAGTGGTAGCAAATGAACTGTCAATGTTGGTCTCATTGTATATGCGAGCTCTAAAGCTTGTACACCTTGCTTGCCCGATTGTGTGGGATCCTGGTACCAATGTTGAACAGCTTTAGAATGAAGCATTTATGTCATAAAAAAGATTGTAATATATAGATATTTAACAATGGTAACAATATTTACTTAGCATTTAATTAGTTATTGTTTCAAAACAGAAAAAAAAAATAGAAACAATGAGGATAAAAGTATCATGTCACCTTATATTTTCTATTTTAAATATAAAAAAATTCACTTCAAAATTATCTTTAGAAACAAATTTATCCTATATTTTTATCTCTATTTCTTTAATCAAACAAATTTTTATCCTTATACTTTTTCTTTCTTTCTTTTTCGTTTCTAGTCAGCACAAATTAATTAAGCCAAGAAATGGCAAGGAAAAACAACTAAAAGTTCGCAATCAAACGTACCTAAATTATAGTAATCTTATTGAAGATATTTCTTGTGGAAAAAATCTCAACCACTGAATTGAATCTCATAGGATCCATTAGTATTATAGTGGATTCATTCATCGATCCGATGAATGAGATATTTTGAAAACTGATTTTTGGAAGACTATTTATCCTGCATAATTAGCATATTACTCAATTGTGTGTGTGTGTGTGTGTGTGTGTGTGTGTGTGTGTGTATGTACCGGATAAGGCAACCATGTCCTTGACTGAGAGGCCTTTATTATTAAACCGATTGATGAGGTTGCTAAGCGTAGAAGTTGGAGGAGGGATGACCCCACTGTTGGCAGCAGAAAGGCTAGCTGTCTTTGAATCCCTTCTTCCAAGTTTTACATTCCAAAATGGACCTCCAAGCTGCAAGAAATTAACAGCAGTCTCAACGAAACATTGAACAAAAAAACTTAAGACGAAATGGAAAGAACTTTCGATTACTTACAATCACAGTAGAGTCACGAGCAGCAATGGCTACGATATCAGCACATGAAACTATGCCTGGGCAGACTTTCTCCACCTGAGACTTAATCTTGGCAATAACATTAAATCCCCTCACAGAATTATTATTTGGACCAGCAGTTTGTTCTCCGGTGAAAGAGGAAGTATCCTCCAGAAGTATTGACCCATCACAACCCTGTCAGAAAAGTAAATAAATTTTCCCAGAATGTTAATTCTTACAAGTAAAAAAATTAACTCTTAAAAAAAAAAAGAGGTTTTTTTGTGTTCCTAACACATATATATTACTCATACTTATTCTCTGATCATCATAAAAATCTTTTTATATATTTAACTCTTTTCACTAAAAAATATACATTTTATGTGATTCAGTTAAAGAAAATAAATCAAATTTTATAGAAGTCATTATAATTCGAAGTAATGGAAGAAAGAAATCCATACAAATTAACATGTATGATTTTGGACGACAAAAGTTAATGCTAATCTCTTCAGGAATTAGAGTGCTGAGTTAGAGTGAATTGACGTAACAAATGAGACAAGGAAGGAAAAGTGAAGAAGTGTCAATCACCATGATTTCAGCATATCTATATAATTGTTCTAAGTTTGTTTTTTACCATAGAATTCTCTTACTTTTGCTGTTCATGATAAGAAACACATATTTTATGCACAGCAGTCCCTTTCAAGATCTAATTGTGTTTGTCACATTATTAGCGCGCCAATATAATAATCCATTCCGATAAAAAAAAATTACCCAGGAGTGATAGTTTTTACTTTTTGTTGTTTTTTAAAGTAATTTTATTTTGAAAAAACAATGAATTAATATTTATTTTTATGACTTTGATGTTTTGATATAAAAAAAAAAATCAAAG
This sequence comes from Populus nigra, assembly GCF_951802175.1. Lineage (NCBI taxonomy): Eukaryota > Viridiplantae > Streptophyta > Magnoliopsida > Malpighiales > Salicaceae > Populus > Populus nigra. Next base: position 15,544,112 of record NC_084863.1, read on the forward strand.
GATTTAACGCCATGTAACAAACCACCTAGCAAAGTAAGGGAAGAGTTCAGTTAAGTAGGGAGAAAAAGAGAAATACTCTGACAAAACAATCATGAAAGAACAAGCGAACAAGAGAAGCACCCATCCGGCGCTCTTTCGACACTGCAGATTGAACAACAGATTTCACTGCACCAAAGACTTTTGGACAACTCTTGGAGTAAAAATTTGTTGAGAGTTGAGCTGAGGAGTGACTTGTGAAGATCACAAGGAAAGCTAATGTAAAGATGGCCACATAAGAAGAAAAGGAGCTAGGTCTAGCCATTTTGCTACTTTGCTACAATGGCTTCTAAGCAAGCTCGATCTTCTAGTTGAGTGTGATGAGCTCAAGATGGTGGAAAGGTTGGGTTATATATAGGAGGTTAATGGAGGCTTTTCCTGGCAAGGCAGGTAACCTAATCTAAAAATCAAAGGACGGGAAAAAAAAAGAAGACTAGTACTAGTACTACATGCATGGCATGGTATGACAATTTCTACGTCTAGGGAAAAAAAAAGCAGACAAAATACATTGATTCGTTAGGACCTTGATTTTGATTGATTGAAAAAGAAGACACTCCTCCGTCTAAGAACACGTTTATGTGAATTGAACTAGTCGAAAAGTTGATGTAGCTAACACCATATCTGTCAAAAATAGGGTCCATAAACATTTAATTAAATCAATAATTGACCATTCCTATTAATAACCATTCCTTTGGAATCTAATCCAGGTTTTGCTGGGACGCCATGCTTGTGGACATGATAATAACCTGGATATTTGAATAGTTGGTATTTGGACTAGTCATCGGATAAAACTTACTGGTTGGTAGGATATAAAAGTTGTGCCGGAATCCCCAATTAAGGTGGGACAAGGTTAATATTGTAGATTTCAATTATGATATATTACCTCCAAGATTTTGAAGGAGTTGATGAAATTGGAGGAATAACTAGTTTCTATGAGTTGAATAAAAATCTTTTTAAAACATAAATATAAGTGTCCAGATTATATAGAAATATTTAGTATTTTTATTAAACTTGGTTAATTTGATCAACTTTAAACCTTCAAATTTCCAAGAAAAACAAATCATTGATATTCCATTACTATAATCCATTTGAATTTCATGTTTTCTTAAGAACAAATCATAAGAAATACTATGATAACTAGAAATGTTATGGTAAAAGTAGAAGAAAGAAAAAGTCCAAGGAAAGCTGCTTCAAAGTTTCTTCATCTTCTAGACAGAGGTCAAGATAATGGATGCTATAAAACTTGATTAAAATTGTGGTAGCGAGTGTGGTTTAAAGTGTTTTTCGGTTAGAAATGTATCAAAATACTATTTTTTTATTTTTAAAATTAGTACACTAAAATGATTTGAACACATTAAAAAAAATAATTTTTAACAAAAAATAAATAAATTAAAGAATGGGAAGTGCATCACAATATTAGTGTCCATTAACTTTAGATAGTGAAAATTTAGTTATGTAACCAATTCAAATTAATTATATCAACGTCATAGTTTATATTTACGCTGGCAGCTTTCCTTTTGTTGTTGCGTATGATGTTGAATAAACTGCAAAATAGTCCTCGAAGCCCGGGAGTTTTCGTCAGGTTCCCCCTAAACTATAAGTTTAATTTCTTAGTTACACCCCACAGGTTTTAGTTTTCTTTTCAATTACATCCATCACCATCATTGTTCTCCCATAACTTTCATCCTTATTTTCATAAAACAATATGACAACCCAACCCTCCCGGCCTTCAAACAATTTAAATACAATATAAGTATTTAAATTTTATAAATAATACCCAAAAAAAAACCAATAATACAGTGTGATCCCTATCTGCAATTGGTGAACAAACAGTTTCCTTTTCAACAATTAATCCTTTTTTTTTTTTCTGGTGCCGGGAGGGTAGTTGGGTTCCGGCCATTACATTATTTTTTATTTATTTATTTCAATTCATCATTAAGAACGCTGCTCCTCGGAAGCAAAACATGATCGATGACATTACACTTCCACTACAAAATGCTATACGCGTTAGGATGGTTGTTCTTATCACAGAAAACACTTTTATCATGCTAGCAGGTGGGCAAGCACGTGTTTAGAGGTGAACTTTTGATTTTAAATCCGATCTCAAGTAGAAAATAATATAAATTATATTTTAAGATTTTATTTAATATTTTAAATTATTAAATTAAAATAATTTTTTAATATAATATTAAAATTCTTTGTATTTTAAATAATTTTAATTTATACTTTTTAGAAACATTATTTTCACCTGACTAATAAAAATACTTCCTTATGAAAAAATTACACCCAACCTGTATTATTGAAAAAATTATATATATTTTTTCACTTTATGTTAAAATTTTATTTTTTAACAAATCAAGTCAGATTAATTTCTGACACTAACACTAACACGAGAAATATTTGTCAAGGGTTAGTTACTGTTTATTGGCACATTTTAAAAATGATTTTGAAATAATTTAATTTTTTTATTTTAAATTAATATTTTTTTGATGTTTCATATCATTTTGATACACTAATATCAAAAATAATTTTTAAAAAATAAAAAAGTATTATTTTAATGTTTTTTCAAACTGAAAAATACTTTGAAAAGAAATCGCAATCACACTCTCAAATACCTCATTGAAAGTTTATTTATCTTAAAAAAATATTAATAAATATGTTTTAATTATTTGAATATACAAATATAACAAATAAAAATAAATTAGCTTAGGGAGGAGACCTAGTCCAAGCTAGTTGCCTAGAAGGGGTTTTGTAGGTTATCATTAAATGTCTGTCCTGTTTTTCAAGAGGTCGAAGTTCTCTTCTCTTTCGCTACTCCTACTCCTACTCCTACTCCCGTAACATAACAGTATTAGCCATAGAAACTTTTGACTACCAACAACGACATAATTAACTTTTATACAGATGGACAGTTGGCACCAGCAATATGGCAACATATATTCTAGGTCTTTGACGTGGTTTTTCCTTTGTTTTCTAAAGTATTTTTAATTTATAAAAAATTATTAAATTAATATCTTTTATGGTTTTGATATGTTATTAAATACTGAAAAAAAATTATTTTTATGTATTTTTAAATAAAAAATTATTTTAAAAAAATATCATGAATCATAATCTCAAATACCTCGAACTAAAATTCAGATACGATGAGACCTTTTACTTTATGTTCAATCAAGAATGTGCGGTGGATTAGATTACCTGGATTTTTGTTTTGTTTTAAGCTTTGTAAAAAATTATATGATAAAATAATACAATATAAAAAATATTTTAAAAAATAATATAATTTAAAAATTCACAAATGACATGTGATTTGCAAGTATAGTTTGTGACTTTTTTAATTTTAGAATTGATGCACACATAATTTAATAAGAAGAGAGAAGAAAGAGGAAAATAAAATTTCAAAAACATATCAAAACTCTAATTATGACGTTACTAGTATCGTTGGAAAGGTCTCAATGAGACAAATCCAACAAAAAACACCAACCATTATTTGAATATAGTAGGCCATGTGAGCGGCTCAATGACATATTTGAACAGCTCATGTTGCCTCCATTCATTGTTAATGATTTTATTTTGGTATTATTGGATTTATCTCGTTAAAATCTTAATTTTTAACATTAGTAATGGTGTTATCGTCAAAGTTTCGGTATATTTCCAAGATTTTTTTTTCTTTATTTTTTTTCTCTCTCTTCTCTTTTTTTTATTATTAAATCATGTAAACATTGATTTTGCAATTTAAAAAAGTTGCAAAAGATAGTTAGAACTCATAAATCATAAATATTATCTATAACTTTCTGAATTGTACTATTTTTTAAAACATATTTTTTACATTTTATTATTTTATAAATGTTTTTTACTAAGCTAGAGTACAAAAATAGTCGATCATCTGCATGATGTTTTTAAAGAGCTTCAATTTGTCGTTTAATTATTGTGAACACAGTTTTGTGTTTTAATTTTAATTGGATTGAAAGTGCTTCGCAAATAAAATAAGAAAATTACTAACCTCATTAATTACAACTTTCATATGAAAAAATTACTTCGCAATTTCCTAAGCAAACGACAAACATAATACTTTTTACATCATCATAAATGATTTTCATTGGGGATTCTAAATTAAATTAAAGGGAAAAAAAAACAAAAAAAGAATGATAGAGGCCTTATCAGGGTAACCAGCAAGCTAGACGCCATATGCAAGGCATCCTTTTCACTTGCCGACATATTGATTTATCAAAGGTAACAATTACCAAAAGAAAGGCAGTATTTATGATTTACATATCTTAATTAACAATTGAATCTGATTTGTATAATACGTGAAGAAAAGTCAGAACCTGCTCCTTGACAAATTATCTACTTCCCATCAATGTAAAAATAGGGTCCGGCTCGTTGGTCAACTGTGTGACTTGTTCCGCTCCCGTCCCGAGTTCGATCCTCTATGTGTACGCCTGTCACCCTCGCTGTGCCTTACCTGCTCAGTGGGCTTGCAGGATGTTTAGTGGGCCGTGGGGAATAGTCGTGGTGCGTGCAAGCTGACCCGGACACCCCACGATAATTAAAAAAAAATATTAATTTAATTTCACTTTTTTAAATTAATATGACCTATAATAATTAGTCCTTGAGCTTTTATGAAATGGCAACGCACTTCTTACAAGAAATATCTACTTACTACACACCCAGTAAGACTACGTGCCAAGGAAAATGATTAATTGGCCGTTTTTTTTGAAAAAAAAAACAATAAAGGTATTATTCAACAAGTTTTCATGTGGAAAGTTTATTTGTTAAAGTGTTTTTTAAATTATTTTTATTTAAAATAATATTGAATTAATATTATTTTAAATATTTATCAATAGTTTTAATATGTTAATATTAAAAATAAATAAAAAAATTCTAAAAAATATTATTTTAATATAAAAAACACCTTAAACCAGCAAATTCCCCTTGTGATTTCATTTTAGGTAAACATGTAATCATGTAGAACATTTTCTTGCATACTTTCTCTTAAATTCAAATCCAGAATAGTACTCACGACGACTAAGCTCACTGACAATAGCTTTATTGTCTAGCTAGTGTGTTCAAAAAATAAAAAAAATAATGCAAGTGTTCCATGCTTCAAATAGAAAATTAGTTAAAACGTACCATTCAAATTATTGCCGGCGGCTCTTACTTGCAAATAGTCAAGGGACTGTTTCAAAGTAAAAGAATTTAAGTGCCATTGCTTGCATGAGCTGCTAGGGATTGGGTAGGAACTGTGAACATTGTCAACACAAGATGCTGCCTCATCGATCTGCCAGAGTTCCTTGATTGAAGAGCATTAACCTGCAGAAAATAATGTAAGGTTATCGTACAAATCTCACTTGAAGCTCCACAAGAACACATTAAAACAGTGGGAATCAGAATTTGGGAAGGAAATCCTCTTGTTTGATTTGATCTTTTTCATGTATCAAGGCTTGAATATTAATTATGAGAATAATTTGGGTCTGATATTTAAGCAAGGAAGGTTCTTATCGCTATCAATATACGTGAAATCTCACCAGACGGCCATAAATTTCTGGCATGCGATATAAATACTGTATAATTTGACAAGAAGGGGCTTGAAATAATTCCATGTCCATTTATTGGGAGCCAACAACTTGATTTAATTAGGTTTAACAATTATTGCATTGGTTAATTAGGAATCTAAACATTGACCAAACTAACTTTATTTAATTTAAATGAGGATTAGGGGAGTAGTAGATGGGGGGATATGCTATTTTAATGAAGAATCATCATCATCCATCTTCCACGTTTATTTAATTAACTGAAAAAAATCAACTCAATCTCTTTTATAATATAGAAATTCTCTATATCGATCTAAAACAAGTTCTTACTGAAGGGATTGTTGACTTTGACCCTTAAATATTTAAAGACATCAAATGAGCACAAGTAGTATAGAAAGGTTCCCTCTCAAATTGCTTCACAAAATTCTCCCTGCGTGAATTTATCTTTCAATCATTAGAAGCTTTTTATGACACTGCTAGGGTTAATAATAGGGTTATTTAACTCTTCCTTCCTTGACTTACACTATTATTTAATTTATTTGGCAAATTTTAACGGCTTTTAATGAAAATGAGGGATAATTAACATCTCTAACCCGAACATAGTTGCATGTAGTTAGTTAGTATCTCAAGATACAAGGGATATATTCAAAAGGGACAAAAGCGTGTTTGGTTAGAGATAAAAATAAAGGTGTAAAACAAACTTATTTTTAGGACACTCTTGGAGTGAATCTCTCTTTTTTCAAAATAGAAAGTACACGAGGAATTATATGTTTTCTCTATCTCTATCTATTTTGTCAAGAGATAGTAAGAAAAAACTATCTTATATAGTGTTTAGTCCTCTTCAGACAAAATATACAGAAATAGTACGTATGATAGAGAGAACATTTCTTCATGTATTTTTGGATTTGAATAGTGATATTTTTTTAAAAAATTAGTTTAGTCTTCAAACTTTTTTTTTTTTGCACAAATGAGCTCTTTTGAGTTAAAATTAGCACCCAGTTGTAATAAGACTCAGATGTGCATATTGGGTTTGAAAAGCCACGTGTCTAGGTTGTTTTTTTTTTTAATATTCAGACCTATGCGAAGGGGTTCCTTTTGTTTGTTTGTTTTTTTTTCTATTTTCTATTTGGTTTAAAAAGAATTGATAAAAAAAATCATTGAATCCAATTAAGTCTATTAGCCGAGTCGCAGGTTTAACGATTTAATCCACAACATCCAGGCTATTATTCGTTTTTTTTTGTTCAATGCTTTTTTATCCCTCAATTTAAAAAAAATAAAAATTAAACTTCACTCTTTGTTATTGATGATCTATTTTTTTAATTCAAACCTAAAAAAAATTTGATTTTCATCATTTGTTGTCAATGATCTACCTTTGTTATCTCGTCCCCACATGCCTATCTTGGTTCTTTACTTTTAATAAATAGGTTTAATACAAAACATTTATCATGCGCTTTATTATCATCTAATTAAGATATGAAAAATATGTTTCACTAAATGAAAATAATATTCTAAGAAACATAGTTGTTAAACACAATTAAATATATAGTTTATGTTGTGAGATTAAATATCTTAATCTTAGTTATTTATTAATTAAATATTAATTAAATTAACTAGATACGTTTATAAACATTTTGATTTATGATTGATAAATTTTTTACATATCCAAGAATGTATAAAAGAGCATGCATATTTATTTTTTATTGAAAAAAATAACTGCTCGCAACGGAACACTGATACAAAACTAGTTATACTTATTCTTGATGCTAAAAACATTCAATTTTATATTCAAAATTTTTATTTTGAAAGCATAATGGAAAATCAACTGAAATACTATGGATCAGTTAAATTTACCATTCAAGTGATGGACTAATTTCGAAAATTAATTGGAATTTGATTAGAAAGAAGGGATTTTCAAGAAGTAATAAAATTCGTATTAACTTGAGATTATAGCACCGTCCTTCGATGAAATGGACATGGTTGATAGAAAAGGAAGCCCATAAAATTTGAAAAGTTTAAGCCCAGACAGCCTTTCACAGCCCGGACCATATATTTAATATCCATAGCCCAATTAAAACCAAAAAAAATATCTAACGGGGTGGGAGCAGCACACAGAAAAAACAGAAATTTCACTTCGAATGAACTCACCGCAGCGTCCATCAGCGCGTACGCGCAGGCCGCACTTACCGGAGTGTGAAAAGCCACCGCAATCGAACCCAACCGGCAACGACCTAGAGTCATCTCTCCTCCAAATCTTCACCGATCACCACCACACCTCCCTTCGTCTCCGGGAAACCACGGGTGAGTTGCAATTTTTCTCCCTCTCTGAATTTGGATTTCAGAGTTTTAAAATTTTAGGGTTTTAGTGATTGAGACAGAGAAAGCGAAGAAAGAAGCGGCGAGAGTGGCGGATTTGTTGGTGGATAAAGTGAATGGAGGAGTGCAAGAATCGTTTGTTAATGAGAAGAGAATTGAGATGGAGATTAGAAGTTTAGCAGCAAGTATTGTAAGGTTTATGAAGCAGAGTGATCAGTGGCTTACTGCTACCCATTCCATTAATACTGCTATTAAGGTCTGTCTTTCTCTTTATTATCCTTTTTTTTTTAATTATTGGGATTTTAAATTTATGATTGAATTGTGGATTAAAGAATTCAAGTATGATTTTGCAATCAAGGAAGGGGAAGAACCATGTCCATGCTAAGTGTTTAGTTGCAAATGTGCTCATCTGGGGCTGTGTGTGGTCTCCATGCGCAGTGAACCTCGCAGATACATGTGGGTTCGCTTACTTCTTGGATGATTGCAGTCGCGACTGCATTTAGCATTGCTCATTTGGGAAAAAAAAAGGGGGTTATTATGGATTGATTTTGACAGTCGCCCCACATGCGGGTTAGGAATCCTGCTTGTGGGCCTCACCTTGATGCTTAGACGGGTCAATTTTGTGTGTTCATGGACAACTATATGTACTAAGTAAGAAGGAATGATTTGGTTAAGGAATATTGATGGAGTGAGTAGTACTAATCCTTTTGTTGCTGTTTTAAGTTTCAACTCAAAGTGTTGTACTTTTTTCTTTTTCATGCTGTGCTATAGGAGATTGGGGACTTTGAGAACTGGATGAAGACAATGGAGTATGACTGTAAAAGCATAACCACTGCGATACACAACATTCACAAAGAATGAACTTATAGTTGAAAAGTATGTTTTTTACTATATTTCACTGAATGGAGAAATTTCTGCCTCAGACAGATCAGTTACCACAAGTTTGTGTTTACTGTAAACTTCATCATGTTTGCTTTAATAGTTCTTTATTGTATTCATGTACTATTGTCGTTTTTTTAAATAAAACAATTCTTTGCAATTCTACGTGCCCAATTGATGTGTAGATTTTCTGCTTATGTGTGTGCATGTGTTTGTCATTAGCTGGAGTGCAAAGTCAGATCCCTTGAATCCAAATTAATGGAGAACTCCTCAGAATGCTTTCTATAACGATGCCAATGTCCTATGGAAATCTTAAGCTATGTTTCTCATCTGCCATCCAATCAATGTGCCACTGTTTTTACCATTTCTTTTTATCATTTTTTCTTCCAGGTTGTTTTTATAAATTCATTACAGAAATGACTTGTGGAGGAACACAGAAGCAAGACAAATGAAGAACAGCTCATTTGCAAATACTGAAAGGTGGAGTCTTTCGCAATGGCTGAACCATGGATCATTTATGAAGTGTGAAGTGAATGATTCATTATTTACAAGTGAATGGCGGATTGTTTGCAAGTTTGAATGATAGGTCTTTTGTGAATGGGGTGCCATGGCCCCCATCATTGCAAACAAGTAGTTTACAAGTAAACAATCTATGGTTCATCTACGTAAAGTTTGATTTATGAGTCATCAATGCAGCAATCCAGGATATTCACCAGAATGATTCTATATATTAATAATTCTTCACAATAATTTGTATGCACTATTTAATATGTTCTTTGTTAACCTGGATTCAGTTTCATATCATACTGAAATTCAACATATTGATACCTTGAGGAAGCTTTTAATCTGTTTCTCATCCACCATGCACACATTGTGGGAACTGGTTTCTAGCCCAAACCCTTAGCTGAGAAGAAGGCTTGTCTAGTTTGAAGCAGCTGGTTAAGTTAATTCAAAATGTTTTATCACACCATCTATTGCCTTCATATATAATATAACCAAACAAGAAAAGATCTTTTTAATAATCATACAATTCCCTAATGGAGGGATTCTTTTTGTTATACAGAAGAGGTTTCGATCTTGAGATCTCTTAGAAGAGAAGAGATCAGATCTCTTAGAAGAGAAGGGATACTAGAGCCAGCTGAGCAACAGTTCATCATCGGCTCTCTCATGATAATTTGGTAGAAGAACTAGGCATGTTGCAGCCCTCAATTATACAAAGAAACTCACACCTACCATGCAATAGATTTATCGTCCTTGGTGGTAGACTATGAATGTAAGAGGCACGTTATATATTAAAAAACCAAATCAAATCTGGCAACGTGCGGGACACTTACTTTGTAAATGCAATAAACCTGAAATGCTAATATGTGGTCAAACATTCCCGTTGGAAGAAGGAAGCTCCAGAGTGTCAGCTTCTTATTTGATAGAGTGGAACATCTGGTAATCTCTGGGCCATGAAAGCGTACAATTGATAAATGTAAATGCACCAGTTGCTACTAACTAAAATATTATAATATACAGAAAGAACAAACAGAAGTGATATTGTCATCGTTTCTGCCTATAAATAGACATGCTTCTTCGTTCTAGTACTTGCACTGCAATTTTACGTAAACTTTCTGAGCTTAATAACTATGGCTGCTCTACAATCTTTCTTGTATTTTGCAACATTAGTGGCTATTTTGATCCCTGTAAGTGCACAGTTGACACCTGACTTCTACGACAAAGTATGCCCTCAAGCCCTGCCAATCATTAGAAAAATTACTAAGCAGGCAATCCGGCGTGAGCCACGTATGGGAGCTTCGCTGCTTCGAATGCATTTTCATGACTGCTTTGTCAATGTAAGTTTACTTCAAGCTTAAACTTCTACACTTTTCTATTGCTCAATATAGCAGACGTAGATGTTTAATGTTGCTTTGGCTTCAGGGTTGTGATGGATCAGTGCTTCTAGATGACACAGCCAACTTCACTGGAGAGAAGACAGCCCTTCCCAATTTGAATTCACTCAGGGGCTTTGAAGTGGTTGACCAAATTAAATCAGCTATTAACCAAGCTTGCTCTGCCAATGTGGTGTCATGTGCTGACATTTTAGCTGTCGCAGCTCGCGACTCTGTGAACCTTGTAAGCAGGCATTGATATTCTTATAGGATAAATCCAACTGTTTTTTATTTATTTTCCTCTTCTAAGAAGTTTCCTTTCATTATGATCTTTATTTGTGTGCAAGAATCATATCATTAATGAATCAAGCTTGTTTTTGTGTTGCAGCTGGGAGGTCCTGCGTACAAGGTGTTACTAGGCAGAAGAGATTCAAGAACTGCAAGCCAAAACGATGCAAACACCAATCTTCCTCCCCCATTTTTTAACTTCTCACAACTTCTCTCTAACTTCCAATCTCATGGGCTAAACCTGAAGGACCTAGTTGTCCTCTCAGCAGGCCACACCATTGGACGTGCTCGGTGCACCACTTTCCGCGACAGGATTTATAACGACACCAATATAAACTACAAATTTGCTGCTTCCTTGAAATATAGCTGCCCAAGAACTGGAGGGGACAATAACACGAACCCTTTTGATTCAACCACAGCAAGATTTGATGCACAATATTTCAGGGATTTGCTTGCCAAAAAAGGTCTCCTACATTCTGACCAAGAGCTGTTTAAGGGTGATGGTAGTGGTAGCGATCCGCTAGTGAAGTATTATGGTTACATTAATCCAGACAGATTTCTGACAGACTTCTCTGCTTCCATGGTCAAGATGGGAAATATGAAGCCCCTCACTGGAACTAATGGAGAGATCAGAATGAATTGCAGAAAAGTTAATAACTAGCTTGATATCGAATGTGCGTTGCCTTGTTTCATTGAATGGGCAAGTTGAAATTGTCTGTCATTGTGTTAATTTCAATCTTTTCGTTCGTTTGTTTGCTTACATAATGCCATTTCATATGTAAAATTGTTTCCGGATTCAAGAAATATTTTTCAAAATTAAAGAGCTTTATACCTTCGTCTTCATTAACGCAGAAGACAATTGAACACATTATAAAATATGACTAGTAGCTTAATTTATGAGAAAAGCCAAAAATGAAATAATTGTAATTATGTTCGAACAACTCATAAAGGTGCAGGCAAATGAGGCCCCATTGGAGCTGTGTAGGAGGCTTTGATGTGGGGGATAGGGCCCTCTAGCTCATTGGCAGGATATTTGACAAATATTTGAAAGAGCTTGGAATGAAACCACTCCCTGTTGAATTCGGTATTTCACAGCTTGAAAGGTAATTTGCCAAGTTAAGTCCTTTGAGAGATTTCTTGAGGAATGCACTCAGAGAATTTGGTATCTATCCCGAAGATAGATTTCTCAAGTTTCCAATTCTACAAGTTTCGAGGAATGTAACCGAGAGTTGAGAAAGAGAGTAATATTTTAATCTTCCAAAAAAAAAAGAATTTTCAATATAAACTCCTATATTTTTCAATTTTGATTTTTGATGTTTATAGACTGACATCCAGTCACACCATCTACTGCCAAACCTCATGTGTCATACAATGTTGTTGTGAATTTGCATGAAAAGAAACATTCCTCAGCCTCTCCTATAATTAGTCAAGAGCATTCTCCAAGCCGGCAACCCCTGGACAGATGATAAATGGGACTTCAGTTATGTCCCATGTTAAAGCACCCAATTTACTGACAGCAATCGAGACAGCATGGTTTTTCCTATGGCAATTTCCTCCACAGAGAAAACAATGGAATTCTTTAGCTCTTCACTTCATAAAAAAATGCTAAATTTCCTACGGAAAATTATGGGGCCACAGTTGGCATAAGTGCTGGAAACATCCAATGTGAAGGCAAACACAAACACACACACACACACACACACACACACACGAGTGAGGAGAGAGGGAGGAAATGGAGTTCATTTCAATCAATCCAGGAAATGGTTCAAGAGTAATATGACTGTCCACACAGTATCAAATGAAATGAGATACAAAGAATCAGACAACAACAGCATAATATCCCATCATATCTTGACATCCAACAGGAATGAACTTACATTCCATTAAGTTATATATCACCACAAAATCCCATGTTAAACAAAGGACCCTTACAAATTGCATCAAAACCAGGGTGCTTCCCTTTCTGGAGAACCCTATGAATAAATAATTAGGAATTGACCCCACAGCATGAATGGAATGAATAATGAAATCAAAATAGTAACCTTCTCTAAGTGACTGGATGTCATTCTATAAACAATCTACCACACAGGCACACCATGGACAAGTCAGCTAGTCAGCAGCCAGTTTGCATCAAAATGTGGTGCTACTTTCACTTGCAGAAAGCGAGGGACCTTCTGACTTTACAATTTGTGATCCTTTGTTACTGATATCAAGCCCCTGCAACTGTCCGATAGGGTCATTCTGCATATAGTCTGAGAGACTCTGAGAATCAACCCGATGCATATGGCAGGTGGACATGCTGGATGGAGAATGAGTAAATGAAGGTAATTGCATGTTTGGGTGACCAGCAGGTCCTGGTTGTGAAGGAAGTGGGAAAAAGTTGGACGGGGTGAAGGGCATTTGGTGCCTTCCCAAGTTGTATGAATCGGAAGGGCTTAACATTTCCCCAGTGGCAATCTTGAGCCTCTCTACTTCCTTCTTCAGTGCTTCATTCAGAGCTACAGAATAATAAAAAACAAAATAAGATCTACCATAATTTCAACCAAATATGATGTCCTAGCATTAAATAACAAATTGAAAAGAAGAAATGACCAAAGAAAAGAAAAGAGTACGTATCAGGTAGCACACGTGATCTAAGCAGAAAGCAGGCATCCCACTTACCATCACGCAATTGGGCCTGTTGCTCCATAGCTTGTAACCGAAGCTTAAGCTCTGTGTTTTCTGTGCTTAGACCAGTAGTGTCCCTCTATATGAGAAAGAAGAGAAACAGGATCATCATCCTGACCAAAATCCAAAAGTAGCAGAGCACTAAAATTGGACAAAGCACTGTGGCAGACAATGAAGTGACGTGATAAGATGAAACTGATAGAAAAAAGAAATGGTGTTCTTAATTAGAAGTACTGAAAATTCAATGATAATGCAATAGATGTGGACAAAGTAAATCTTTACTTGCAATCTTTTTGCATCTTCAAGCTTGCCTTGTGAAAGAGCTTTCTTGGAGAGGAAGGTTTTGTGATCCGATTATTAGCTAAACAAAGTTTCACGAGAATCACCATCCAATAACAAAATCATTTACTATATCATAAACAAAATATTTTTGTTTGTCTAGGCATTAACATGATCATCCATCCAACAAACATGGATCAGATTAACGAGAGCCATCCTTGCAGTAGAAAGATGAGGTATAGATAGGTTATACAAATATAACCAAGGTAGAAAAAATCCATGCTGAAATTTCAACTTACAAGCACAAACCTGAAATAGAGATAGTTGTGCAGAAAGAGTGGTTGCTTCTGTTTGGAGGGTTTGAACTTTGCGCTCAAGTTCTAATATGTATCGGGCCTTCCTCTCTTTAGAGCGAGCAGCAGACTGCCTATTTGCAAGTATCCTGTGAACCAACGACTATGATGTCAGCATAAGCAAAAGAGCTGCCAAATTTTTTGAAGAAAAAAAAAATCCAGAGACGAGCATGCATGTCTTTGCTTGTCTTCGTTTATATATTCAAAATCATCATTAAAAGAAAACTATGAAAAGTATGTTTGAGGTGGCTATACTTTAAAACATTTAAATGCCCTTTAAAATTCCCAATGTTAAATGGTAGATCCAATCACCTAAAACAGAACACTCACTAACATTTCTTACATCCCACTGTATTCCAACATAACTTAAATCCCAGGTATGATAAAGTGGTTGGTGAATGGCAAGTCAGTATAAGATGAAGAAAACTACAAAGCTCACAAGCCAATCAAAATCTATATCAGACGGTAACCTGGTTTCTTAAATTCTTCGTAGGGTTCAATTATATACTAGAGTATCCATTTGCCACCAATACTATACAATTCATCACTATTCAATATCAGACAGTAGCAAAAAAACTCTTAAATCCCACGATCCAACAATTCAACAGGCAGGTCAAAACATTGACAATTTAACAGTAATGTGACAGATTGTAACAAAGTTTGACAAATCAAAACCAAGATTCTAAACCCAAAAACAAAATTTTTAAATCCAGCAAGCATCACACTTTCCCCATTTTCCACACCCAAAATCAACAACAATTAAACCATAAAACCAAAAACATTACACTATCTCAAATGGAAAACAAACGCACACCCTTTTCCCACAAAAACCTATAAAAGTCAAAACGTGAAGAAAAACCCATAATCAGAAAACAAAAAAGTTCGCACCTTTTAGCTCTTTTAGGATCAATAGACCAAAGCTCGGCTAACTTATTAGGCGGCATTGCTTTCTTAGCCTCCATCACCTCTCCCCCACCAAAGACACTCCCATCCACCGAATAACTATGCCTATGCTTAGGCCTAGAAGTACCTGAACCGGGACCCGAATCCGAAACCCCACCTTTCTCTCCATTTATGGTATTATCATTGTCATTCTGATTTCCCACTCCAGTTCCATTCCCATTATTGCCTCCAGTTAGCTTATCAACATCGATGTAGGTAGAGAGCAAATCATCCTCTGATCCGATCTCTTCTAAGCTTCCTGTTGAAGACCCACCATTACCATTACCATTACCATTACCATTACCACTACCAATACCATTACCACTACCACTACCAATACCAATACCATTACCGCCATTGATTTGATCTGAGGGATGGAGATCCATCATCATCATTGTCATGTCTTCTGGTAATCTAAAACTCATCTCTGAATGTGCCCTCCGATGGTGGGCTCCACCTCGAATGTTGTTGAACATTGAAGAAGAAGAAGAAGACGAAGAAGAAGGTGATACAGTGGGGTTAGGGTTGGGGTTGTTGGGTTTTGGTGGATCTGAATTTTGTGGTGGTTTAGATAGTGGATCTCGAGTTTCCATTGAAGAAGAAATGGTAGAGAAGCGAAAAAGGAGAAAAAGAAAGAAAAAGGCAAGGTTTTGAATTTTGATTTTTCTTTGGTGGTGGTGTGTAATAATTAATTAGTAGTGTGAAGTGTAGTGTTGTGTCGCCTGTCGAATGTAGTGTTGTACTGCTGTTTAAAAATGATTTTTAAAACTTTTATTTTATTTATTTTAAATTAATATATTTTTCATGTTTTAAAATTATTTTGATATATTGATGTGAAAAATAATTTTAAAAAAATAAAAAATTTATTTTAATGAATTTTAAAATAAAAAATACTTTGAAAAGTAATAACTATCATATTTTCAAACACTATTAAAATCTTTTTATGTTATAAAATTTTAATGATTTTCAAACATTATTAAAATCTTTTTGTGTTATAAAATTTTAATGATTTTGATGTTATTAACTTTAAAAAAACAGAGTAAATAAGATTTCACGGTAAAAAATATTTTTTAAAATGTTTTTTTAATATATTAAAAGAATATTTTTATGTTTTTAAAATTTAATTTTTATATTAATATATTAAAATAATTTTAAAATATATAAAAAAAATTTACTTAAAAAAAAGAAGACTAAAACAAACAATTATTTAGTATTAAATATTGTTTGTCATTATACAATGGTTTTCAAAAAACACTTTTTTCAGTGAAAAATATAATGAAATGTCCTTTTCTTAAGACATATTTTTATATTAGTATATTAAAAAGATTTTAAAAACTTAATTTAATATATTTTTTTAAAAATAGTTTGAAAATCAACTCCAGCTATAAAGACCAACAGTCTATATCCAACTAAACTACACGGTAAAGCCATATGATATTATGATTAATTAGTTACTTATTTTTGGACACGTATAAAATTTATATGAAATTATTTAAGATATGTACAAACTGATTTGAATATTATATTAATAAATATAATTAACTTAATACTCGATAATTTAGTCTTTTCTAGGTTAACTTTTGAATAGGATCTACCAATGATTGCATGTTGTATTGTAAATTTTATAATAAATTAACATATTAATTATCAACTATCATGTCAATAATTTGTTTTGATTAATCTAGGAGTTTTTCTATAAAGAAATCCAAATGTTTTTAATCAAGATACTCACTTGTTAATAAAGCATGAGGAAGTAACATATATATATATATATATTTCTCATGATTTCTTCCTTTCATTTTTTGTATTGTTATGATGCCTTTAATTTGGGAACATAAAATCAGTAAAATATGAAAGAGAAATAATAATAAAACTTATGAAAAACACAAGCATGGAAAGAGAAGGAAGAAGAAAGGCCAAGGATAAAATTTTATGTTGGGCACCTAGGACAAGACCTAAAAAATTTTAACAACCTAAAAGAATGATTATATTTGTATCCTTCTAGAGATTCCAGTGGAAAAACTATGGCTTACATCTAAAACTATAATGTTTTTTTTTTTAAAAAAAAAACATCAAATTTATGTTAGTTTTTGTAAAAAGAAAAAACACTTTCATTTTAAAAACTAGATTTTAAAAAATAAGTTATTTCATTAAAACTATTGTAAGATAGATTTTTATATGCAAAATAAATAAAAAAACATATCTTTATAAATAAAAAAAAAATCATTTTAGCTTTTATAAAATCAAGATTTAAAACGTAATTATACATTAGATTTAACACAAAAAAATAAAAAATTATTTAGCTAACTAAATATTTATTATTGTTCAAAAACAAAACCTGCCACCCTACCGAACAACCTCTTATCTATATCAAAATCCAATTGATTAGCTAAAAGAAAGGTTGAATGCAGTTAGTCCCTCATCAAAAACCAGATTGATTTTGAAAGGATACGAAGCTAGCAGAGCAGATTTGACAAGGGCCAAAAATCAATCTTCAAGATAGGGAATAATATTCAACATCGTGGAACCACAGTACTGTGTTCCTTTATTTAGCTTAAAGCATGCACAACCACACACTCGACTCAAAAAAAATATCTCTAGCATGTCTTCTTCTGTTTCTCTCTTTGGAATATCTCTTCACATGTAATTCAATGACCACTAATTAGGTAAGACAAACTCTATATTCCTCTGCTATCTTTCTTCTCGCAAAGTATTTGAATGTGGCTAGAGAGGACCATTTCTGATCAATTTGGTGTATTATAGCTTTCTATTGTCCTGGTTTAGGATAATTATAATTCCAAACACTCTTGTATACAACCCCTTTCCCTATCTTTCTGACCAAGTATATGCTTTTCTTGAGGCCGCCGCGACCGATCAAATTAAGTAGGCAAGCTAGCCATGGAGATTTCAGTGGTATACCATACACACCGCCTATTCCTGGATACGGATTCAGGAATGCCACCTTCTAACCAAGGAGACAGGAATTCTAGCGATTACATCCTCGGAACTGGTACAAATTTTGATGACAAAGTGGTGATTGTTTTGGTAGCTTTGCTATTTGCATTAGTATGTGCGTTTGGGATAAACTCCATAGCACGTTGTGCCACAAGAAATGGGTATAGAATTGGCTTTGAGACTCCACAACAGGCTGCTTCACGCCTAGCTGCAGCCACTAATACAGAACTGAAGAAGAGTGCGTTGGGGCAGATTCCGGTGGTGCCATATAAATCAGGACTACATATTCAGGTCAGTACTGATTGTCCGATTTGTCTTGGAGAATTTTCGGAAGGCGAAAAGGTAAGAGTTCTACCACAATGTAGCCATGGTTTCCATGTTAAGTGTATAGACAAATGGTTATTGTTGCACTCATCATGCCCCTTATGCCGACAAGCATTAGTACTGCCGTAGAAGAGGCGAATAAGAGAGTCCGGGCGCCAGAAAATGGGCCTGTGGATAACTTAGGGCTGTAAAGAGACGATCAAACTCAACAATGGACCTGTGAGCTGGTTGTTGGCACCAAAGTTTTATGGGGAGGTCAAGTCTTGGTTCTATGGAACTTTGTATCATTATAGCAGGATGTAGGACAAACATTGATATATATATTTAGGATATGTAAGGGTCAGCTTTTGTTACAACTGTTACTATACTTGTAAAAAAAGTTTGGTAACATATATGTTAAAAAAGTGTTTTTATATTTCAACATGTTCAAAAGTTTTCCAGTTTTCGGAATGTTTCATATACTTTTTTTTTTTCTTTTTTTTATTTATCGTAAAAGCTTTCTGATTTGTTTGCCAAAATTCTGAACTCTAAATAGATCAAGCCATCAAGGTATAGGTAAGACTCATGGTTAGAGCGGGGGCTGTGCACATTTTTTGCTCTTGACAACAATATGATAATTCATGCAGGTTCTGCAATGATTTGATGAGCCTAAACTGTTTGATCAAATGATCAAACAAATTAAATCTGAACTAACCAGTTTTTTTTTCATTACCAAGTTCTTTTCTGGCCATGTATCCTTTACTGTGGCCTTAAACTTTGTTGGGAAAACTAGGGACAACTAATCGGATTAATTCAGTGGAATACAATTCACAAGTCCCAATCCTTTTTCCCTCTTTATGCGGTAAAAAACAGAATCAAACAATGAACAAATATAATGCAACAATCACACAAATCAACACCAAGTTTTTACATGGAAAACCCGATGCGGGAAAAACCACGGGACCGTAGTCCACCTAAAAACTTCCACTATCACAAATAATGGGTTCACAACTGTTCTTCCTCAGATTCAACTAAGGGCTACAACATATATATCATCAAGAACAACTTATTCTCGGATTATAACAAGATTAAAGAGAGTAATGTTAGAGAAAAGCTCACAACACTAACAGCCCCGTTTTCTATCAAAACGACCAGCTTCCACACCACCAATCTTCAATCCAACCGTTCAGAATGAAGAGGAACGTGTCTAAAAGCTGCTGTCAAAATCTCAGCCCGATCCAACGGTGAACGAACTGGAAATCGAAGAAAGAAGACAGACTGCTCTGCTGCCTCCTCTTCTTTCTTTCTCACGTTTTTCTCCTCTGTTTTTGCTCTCTTTTAATTCTGTTCTCTCTATTGTCTACAGTAGCCGACCATTTGATTTTAATTCCAAGAGACAGCAGCTGTCTCTTGACAATTAATGTGGTGGTCCCACCATCACATGGTGCGGGACCACACAACAAATCTCCCCCTCACGCACCATGTGAGGAATTCGCCATACTGGCGATCAATATGTAAACTTCAATTTAGGAGGCTCTGACAAACCTGCCTCCCTTCTGCAAAACTCAAACTTCTCTCTCGGTAGAGGTTTGGTCATCATGTCTGACACGTTGTCATCGGTATGGATCTTCTCGACAACAAATGACTTCATCTCCATAGCATCTCGAATCCATTGATATCTAACCTCAATGTGCTTTGACCGAGAGTGAAAAGTAGAATGCTTACTAAGATGGATTGCACTTTGACTATCACAATGCAACACAAAGTTCTCTTGAACTAAGCCAAGTTCGTGTAAGAACTTCTTCATCCATAACAACTATTTGCCCCCTTCAGTAAGAGCAATATATTCAGCCTCTGTAGTGGATAATGCCACACATTTTTGCAACCTTGATTGCCATGAGATTGCTCCCCCTGCAAACTTCATCAAGTATCCTGATGTGGACTTTCTAGAATCAACATCACCAGTCATATCTGCATCTGTGTATCCATCCAACATAGTTTTATCATTACCAAAACATAAGATGAAACTAGAAGTACCTTTGAGATACATGAGTATCCATTTCACTGCTGACCAGTGTTCTTTACCAGGATTGGAGAGGAACCGACTAACCACACCAACTGCATGAGCTATATCCGGCCTTGTGCAAACCATGGCATACATCAAGCTACCAACTGCGGATGCATAAGGAACCTTTTTCATCTCATCTCTTTCTTCATCACTTGAAGGACACTGCTTAGAACTTAGTTTAAAGTGGCTTGCAAGTGGAGAACAAACCGGTTTGGAGTTGCTCATGTTGAATCTCTCAAGTACCTTTTGGACATATCTCTCCTGAGATAGCCAAAGTTTCTCCTTCTTCCTGTCACGTGTGATCTTCATGCCAAGAATCTGTTTTGTCGGTCCTAAGTCTTTCATCGCAAAAGACTTGCTTAACTCTTCCTTCAAAATCTGAATCTTCTTAGCATCATGGTCAACAATCAACATATCATCCACATACAATAGGAGAATAATAAAGTTTCCATCTGGAAACCTTTTCATAAATACACAATGATCATAAGTGGTCCTGTCATAACCATGATCTACCATGAAAGAATCAAACTTTTTGTACCATTGTCTTGGAGCTTGCTTTAACCTATATAAGCTCTTTTTTAACTTGCAAACTAGCTGCTCTTTACCTTTTGCTTCAAACCCTTCAGGTTGTTCCATGTAGATCTCCTCATCTAAATCACCATGGAGAAAGATAGTTTTCACATCAAGTTGCTCAACTTCAAGGTTCAAACTAGCAGCTAAGCCAAGCACAACTCGGATTGAAGACATCTTGACCACTGGTGAAAAGATTTCTTCAAAATCAATACCCTTCTTCTGACCGAAACCTTTCACAACCAATCTTGCCTTGTACCTTGGCTGTGAGCAATGTTCATCAATTTTCAACCTGAACACCCATTTGTTCTTGAGTGCTCTCTTACCTTTAGGAAGCTTCACTAACTCAAAGGTATGGTTTTCATGCAAGGATTTCATCTCTTCTTGCATTGCTTTCAACCACTCACTTTTCTTCTCATGTGACATGTTGCTACCCAATTTTTGACCCATGTTTTAATAATTTTTAAAAAATAAAAAAATAAGGGTTTACATGTGGCGACAACATAGAGCATCAGGGCTAATATTAAAGAAGCAATATGTCAAGGAGATAATTACTGAATCATATATAATTACTGCAATATAAAATACCATAGATATATGATTTGATTCGTGCTGGTTATGGAAAATAATCACTGCAATAAAAAAAATACCATATATATAGGATTTGTTGGTGCTGGTTATAGAAGACAATCTCTACAATAATTATTGCAATATTTCCTTAAATAAAACGTGTAGAGATTTTCTATATAAGTGAACATCCAGCCATATGCTGGGGGGAGGAGAAAATTTACATAGTACAATTTTTAAAGAGAAAATTTTAGGGCAACCAGAAAAAAAAAACAAAACCCTAAACCTATTTTTTTCTACCGGCCGAAACCGAGCCCTTCCCCTACTCTCATTTTTTTTGAAAACAAAGCAGACCCCCCCTTCCCTTTGAAAAAAACCAAAACTAACGCCCCAGCTTTTCGCCCTTCACCTTCTTCTTCCTCACTCACCTGCTATTCTCCACAGACACCCGGACACAAGCCTCTCTTCCCCTGTTTTAGCCGACTTAGAGCATCCGGTCACCACCTCCTCATCTCTCTCTATCGGTTGCAGCCCCTTCGCCACACCTCACTCCCTAAGCCTGCAACCATCGTAAACACCATTTACAGGCCTTCCCTCTCTGTCAACACAGCCCACACAGCCCCCCTCAGAAACGGCTCTCCATTCATTTTTTTTCTCCCTCAGCTCAGCCCCGCGCGCCTGATAACATTCAAAACCAGATGGAACCAGCAGAAGCCACACTTTTTCTCAGCCGCAGTAGCAGAATCAGCAGAAGCCATCCCCTTCCAGTACTAACACGAGAAACAGAGGAGAAATATCGACCAGCCAGCGGGCCACCATTTCCCGTTTCGTCTGCAACCGCGCCTGAAACAAGCAGCGACAACAGCCGGCAAGCCTGGCTCCACCGTGAACAGCGAGTAGGGGCGTCCTTCGTGCGCAACAACCAGTCGTCTTCCTCCACTTCGCCTCCAGCCGCTGCCTCTCCAAGTAAGTCTTTCTTTCCCTGTTCTTGTTTTGCATTTACTAAAGCATCTGGGCACTGTGCGAAGGTAAATTAATTACCTTCGCACTGTGCAGTGCATGCGTGAGTAATTCACGCATGCAATCTGCAACAGTGCCCAGCCGGGTCATTGGTTTGGGCCAGTGACCCGGCTAGGCCTGCTGGGTTCAGCCCAGCCACATGGGCCGAGCCGGACCCAGCCCAAAAAAATAATAATAATATCGTTGGTTTTTCTCGTGTATTTAGTTTATGGTTTGTTATTTTTTTTTATATTGTGAAAATACAAATCTGGTATTAAAATACCCAATTTTTTCCATGAAATGTTGCAAATATATGTATGTATATATGTTTGAAAAAACAAAAAAATGTTTTCTTGTATGTTGCATACGGCCAATACTCTAACATGTTTTGAACGTTCTTTTTATATAAAAAAAAATATTGGAAGTTTTGAAAATGTGTTTTCGCATGGATTTCTTAAACACAATAAAAAATTATTTTCTTGCATTTCTGGATTTTACAACATGTTTGTAAAACTCCAAAGGGTATTGGCCAATATTCCAAAAAATATAAAAATCTTATTTTGGGGGGAATTAATCTATTATTCACCGTTAATGTTTGGATAAAGAAACCCTAAAGGGATGAATATCCAAAATATTATTGGGAATAACTTGTTATTATTCACCGTTAATGTTTGGATAAAGAAACCCCAAAGGGATGAATATCCAAAATATTATTGGGAATAACTTGTTATTATTCACCGTTAATGTTTGGATAAAGAAACCCCAAAGGGATGAATATCCAAAAACTAATGGGATCCTTAGATTTTTGTCTATCCTCCTTGCGATTTATGAGTCGTAAACTCTTGAAATACTAAGGGGAAAATGAGCTTTTAAAGCGCATGGAATCTCCTTGGATTTCTATCTTAATAAATTTAATTTCAGTCAAACCTAGGAAAACTGATGGGATTAGAAAACACCAACACCATAGCATTTATAAGGCAAACTAAACACCAAGCAGCTTACCTTAGGTAGGGCGTACTAGGGGTGCTAATACCTTCCCTTTACGCAACCAGTCTCTTGCCTTAGAATCTCTGAAAGACCAGTTAGGTTTCCTAGTGACCATAATACTAGGTGGCGACTCCTTTACAAACAAAACAAAGACCCCGAAACCAATCGAGGATCGCCGCGACGCCGCGACCCGCTCGCGAGGGTGCGACAGGATGGCGACTCCACTGGGGACCCTTGGACTAAGCTTGGTAATTGTTTTTTTATTATGCTGTGTGTTGTTGTTTTTTTACTATGAATGATAATTTGTTTAAAAGCTTTAGCATGCATCTTTACATTCTGTCATACATGATGTAGTCATTCCTCACTTTATCATTATTTTCTTTTTGGAGAGCACACACATTAAATTTTAAGTTAAGTGGGGGACTAGCAGCTTGCCTTATGACTTGAGTCAAGGTTTAAGTTTGTGTAAACCCCAACTCTTTGCTGAGTGTTTAGACTGATAGTGATTGGTACATGTACCATCCCACTATCTGCTGAACCCCCATATTGCCTTTACGAGGGTGATCACTAGGACAGCAAGAGACCCTTTTTAGAGACCAAGTAGTAAACCTACCCTATGTCTCACATAAAGGAACTAGAACCTATCATTAGGATGTATGCTCCATAATATCATTTTGCATCTAAACAAGCCTAAGCTCAAAGCATCTTGAATCTTAAGACCTTTATTCAAAAGCTAGCCAAGGGAGAGATGTTCCAGAGTTGGGAGACCCAAGAAGCTCCATAGGTGTTCAAATTTAATCAATAACGCTTGTTTGATCATGATATTGTGCTATTTGCCTTTTTCACTTTTTTAAATCGAGGTTCCAAATGTCAATGGAATTTTATCCTTTTTTTTAGCCAAACTTTTCCTTTTAATGAGATCATGCATTTTCAAAAGTTCATCTTTATGTTTTTACTATGCATTTACACATCACTTTCTGCTTTTAAAAACCTTAAAAGCAGATCTTCCATAACAAACACATGCACTTTACACCGAGAATAAATGGTCGAACTTTAAAGAAAATAACATTAGGGGATTCACAAAAATTAATAACATGAACAAGCTTGGAAACCCGTTAAAGAGGAATTTGAAACCATAGATGTTGGCAATGAAAAAATCAAGAGAGAGTTGAAGATAGGAACTTTGATCACCCCTAAAGAAAGAGAAGAGTTAATTACACCACTCCGAGATTATATAGATGTTTTTACCTGGTCTTGCAAGGATATGCTTGGTTTGCATAAGGTACCACTAGTAAAAGGGTGCAAATCAGTTAAGCAAAGGTTGAGAATGACCAATCCGAATGTCTTAATCAAAGTAAAAGCAAAAATTGAATAGCAGTGGAACGTCGATTTTCTAAAAGTAGTCAAGTATCCATAATGCGTGTCCAATATAGTGGTAGTACCCGAAAAGGAAGATAAAATCAGAGTTTGTCTACCACACATTGATATGTTTGACAATGCAGCACATAGCTCCACATATTTCTTTATGGACGGATTTTTAGGCTACAATCAGATAAAAATGGCATAAGAGGATAAGGAGAAGACAACCTTTGTAACACCATAGGGAACCTTTTGCTATAAAGTCATGATATTTAGGTTAAAGAATGTCAGGGCCACCTACCAAAGGGCCATGGTGGCTCTATTTAATGACATGATGCAAAAAAGAGATTAAAGTATACGTGGATGACATGATTGCTAAATCTAGAGAGGGAGAGAATCATGTCCAAATATTGAAGAAATTGTTTGAAAGACTAAGGAAATATAATTTGAGGCTTAACCCAACGAGGTGTTCATTCGGGGTGAAATCTGAGAAGTTGTTAGAATTGGTAAGTGACAAAGGGATAAAAGTGGATCCCAACAAAGTAAAGGCTATTCAATCTATGCCACCTCCCAAGACTAAGAAGGATGTAATAAGGTTCTTAGGAAGATTGAATTACATTGCCTGGTTTATATCCCAATTAACCATGACTTGTGACCCAATCTTCGATTGTTAAGGAAGAAGAATCTTGGAATTTGGAATAAGAGTGTGAAGAAGCTTTCGCGAAAATCAAGCAGTACCTACTTAATCCACCCTTATCTATCAAGCCAAATGGCAAGTTCTACTGGCTGAGTACGACATAGTATATATGACAAGGAAAGCCATGAATGTCATCGCCGATCACCTAGCTGACCATGCTATGGAATAGTATGAGCTGTTAAACTTTGATTTTCCTGATGAAGATGTGTTTTCATTCGAGGAAGGGAAATCAGATTAGTGGATTATATACTTTGATGGTGCTATGGTAACGAAGTGGGGGCAGTGCTAATCTCTCCTGATGAGAAACATTATCCGGTTTCATTTAAGTCGTAGTTTGGGTGCAATAACACATAGGAGTATGAAGCTTGCATTCTCGTTTTAGAGGTAGCATTGGAGCTGAATATCAGAAAGATAGATGTGTATGGAGATTCAATTTTGATTATTTGCCAAGTGAAAGGAAAAGGGCAAGCCAAGGACGATAAGTTGAGACCTTACCAAGAATACCTGTCTAAATTGGCTAGAGAATTTGAGGAAATAAAGTTCACCCATTTAGGAATGGAAGGAAAACATTTTGTTGATGCTTTGGTCACATTAGCTTCTATGGCTAGAATAGACTCTGGACACAAGGTACAACCGGTACACATTGATATCAGAAATAACTCAGCTCATTGTTGCTCAGTTGAAAGAGAAATAGATGAAAACCTTTGGTACTATGATCCAAAACCAGACATATCCCATGGGGGCATCCAAAATCAACAAGAAGACTTTGAGGAGGTTGGCAATGGATTTCTATCTTGATAGGGAAATTTTGTATAAGAAATCATCTGACAGAACTTTGTTGAGATGTTTGGATGACGTGGAGGCAAAAGGTGGTAAAGAAATTTATGGAAAGAGATTTGATCTGTTGATATGGTCCGCTAGAAAATATTATAACTAATAATGTCCAAAACTTCAATAGCAAGATGATAATAGAACTCTGCGCTAAATGGAAAATCAAGCATTCCAATTCCTCGCTATATAGGCCAAAGATGAATGGTCCAGTAGAAGCTGCTAACGAAAATGTCAAGATTATGTAGAAGATGGTGGTCACCTACAAGGATTGGCATGAGATGTTGCCATTTGCCCTTCACGTGTACCACACCACAATTCAAACTTCAACAGGAGCCACCCCGTACACTTTGGTATATGAAATGGAGGCGGTGATGCCTTAGAAGTGGAAACCCCCTCATTAAGAGTATTGGTAGACTTTGAGTTTAGAAGAGGTGGAATGGGTAAAAGTTAGATATGAATAGTTGAATCTGATCGGTGAAAAGAGGATAGCTGCAATCTGTCATCATCACGAGTGGCCAAATCATATGATAAGAAGGTTTAACCTCGAGGATTCCATAAAGGAGATCTTGTACTGACAAAAAATATAGCCTTTACCAGGAGAAGATCATAGTAAATGGGAAGCAAACAATAAAGGCCCTTACATGGTAAAGAAAGCGTTCTCGGGAGGAGTTTTATTGTTATCTAGAATGGATGGAGAAGATCTAGTTAGACCTGTGAATGCTGACTCTATAAAGAAATACTATGCTTCTCGATCCATAAAATAAAGTTCGACCATGAATTCTCTCTGTAAGGAACCTTTTCTTCATAAAACGCATGATCTCATAGCATTCAAAATCTTTTACTGTTTTTACACATGACTAAGGAGATGACTCCATCAATTCTCAAATTCGAGGGATCCAAACCAAATTTAAACCTGATAGGTATTGCACACCACACTAGGGGCAAAAAGTGCACGTAGGGGTCTATAGTGAACCAAAGCCTAAAGTGGTATCATCATAGAACTTCTGAAACACCTTTTATGAGAGTTACTTAAAACAAAATATGATGATTGCATTGAAAGTTTTAGTTTTCATGAACAAAACCAATTTTTTTGAGTTTTCCTTTTAAAAATAATTTCTCAAAAAAATGGAAAAGACAATAAAACATCGGTAAAAGTATAACACAAAGCAACATTCAATGGAGCAAGAAAGGGCCCCATGAGGAACTGGAGATCTCTTCATCAAGCATGAAAAGGATAGGAAATATAGCGCGTGGAGCATATTCCAGTTCAAGAGGATAGGTCGAACAAACAAATGGAAACAGGAGCTTGAAGAAGTCCACAACGGAAAGGAGGGACCTATATTTCCGAAAATAGGTCAACGGAACTACGAAAAAGGATAGTAATTGTGAAGCGACACTGCTTCATTCCTCGAGGTAAGATGATTTCTTTTGAAGTTCAAAACGGGCAGGTCACCCGATATTGAGACCATTTTTTTTGAAAAAAAAAAACAACGTGAGTTTTTCTAAAATTTTTGAAATAGGAAGGTCATCCGATTTTGAGACCATTCCCTAGCAAAAGCGTGGAGTTTTTTTAAAAATAAAAATAAAAAATAAAACGGGCAGGTCTCCAGATATTGAGACCCCTTTCTAAAATCCTTTTCTCTTACATCTGGGTAGGTCACCCATCATAATGAGACCATCATTTTCCACTTGGGTAGGTCACCCATCACAATGAGACCATTTTTTCTGGGTAGGTCACCCATTAGAATGAGACCATTCTCCATCTTTTTTTATTTGGGTAGGTCACCCATAAGAATGAGACCACCCCCTTTCCACTTGGGTAGGTCACCTATCATAATGAGACCATTTTTTATGGGTAGGTCACCCATTAGAATGAGACCATTCTCCATCTTTTTTTCTACCTGGGTAGGTCACCCATTATAATGAGGCCATTCTTCCCCCTGGGTAGGTCACCCATAAGAATGAGACCACTCTTCCCCTTTTCCACTTGGGTAGGTCACCCATCATAATGAGACCATTTTTTGGGTAGGTCACCCATTAGAATGAGACCATTCTCCATCTTTTTTTTACCTGGGTGGGTCACCCATTATAATGAGGCCATTCTTCCCCCTAGGTAGGTCACCCATAAGAATGAGACCACTCTTCCTCTTTTCCACCTGGGTAGGTCACCCATCACAATGAGACCATTTTTTGGGTAGGTCACCCATTAGAATGAGACCATTCTCCATCTTTTTTTACCTAGGTAGGTCACCCATTATAATGAGGCCATTCTTCCCCTAGGTAGGTCACCCATAAGAATGAGACCACTCTTCCCTTCTCTCCACTTGGGTAGGTCACCCATCACAATGAGACCATCTTGCATTTGGGTAGGTCACCCGTTAAAATGAGACCATCTTGCATTTGGGTAGGTCACCTGTCATAATAAGATCATCTTTCATTTGGGTAGGTCACCCGTCATAATAAGACCACACACACATTTTTGTATTGGTTTTGGTTAAAGGAGATCGCCAGATGGGATCTCAAGTTAAGTCAACCACACACAGAGTTTAGCTTTGGTTAAAGGGAATCGCCAGATGAGATTTCAGGTTAATCGAGCTACACACCGACTTTGCTTCGGATTAAAGGAGATCGCCAGATGGGATCTCAAGTTAAGTCAACCACACACAGAGTTTAGCTTTGGTTAAAGGGAATCGCCAGATGGGATTTCAGGTTAATCGAGCTACACACAGACTTTGCTTCGGATTAAAGGAGATCGCCAGATGGGATCTCAGGTTAACCCAACCACACACAGAGTTTAGCTTTGGTTAAAGGGAATCACCAGATCGGATTTCAGGTTGACCGAGCTACACACCGACTTTACTTCGGGTTAAAGGAGATCGCCAGATGGGATCTTAGGTTAACCCCCTCAAAAGGGCAGGTCGCCCATGAAAATAGACCAGCATGAGTATGTGGGTAGGTCGCCCCTGAAAATAGACCATGTTTGAGTGTGTGTGGGCAGGTCGCCCGTGAAAATAAACCAATTTTTAAAAAAAAAAACAAAAAAAAGAGCAGGTCACCCATGATAACAAGACTATTTTCTTTTAAAAATTGAAGTCCTTGGATGAGTGGATCACTCAGCAAGCAAGGAAGACTTCTTTTTTTCTTTTTTTCTTTACAAGCTTACTATGCAAAAATATTAAGGAGTTTTGCTTCGTAAGCATTGTAAAGAGGGGGCATCTGTTGCTACCCAATTTTTGACCCATGTTTTAATAATTTTTAAAAAATAAAAAAATAAGGGTTTACATGTGGCGACAACATAGAGCATCAGGGCTAATATTAAAGAAGCAATATGTCAAGGAGATAATTACTGAATCATATATAATTACTGCAATATAAAATACCATAGATATATGATTTGATTCGTGCTGGTTATGGAAAATAATCACTGCAATAAAAAAAATACCATATATATAGGATTTGTTGGTGCTGGTTATAGAAGACAATCTCTACAATAATTATTGCAATATTTCCTTAAATAAAACGTGTAGAGATTTTCTATATAAGTGAACATCCAGCCATATGCTGGGGGGAGGAGAAAATTTACATAGTACAATTTTTAAAGAGAAAATTTTAGGGCAACCAGAAAAAAAAAACAAAACCCTAAACCTATTTTTTTCTACCGGCCGAAACCGAGCCCTTCCCCTACTCTCATTTTTTTTGAAAACAAAGCAGACCCCCCCTTCCCTTTGAAAAAAACCAAAACTGACGCCCCAGCTTTTCGCCCTTCACCTTCTTCTTCCTCACTCACCTGCTATTCTCCACAGACACCCGGACACAAGCCTCTCTTCCCCTGTTTTAGCCGACTTAGAGCATCCGGTCACCACCTCCTCATCTCTCTCTATCGGTTGCAGCCCCTTCGCCACACCTCACTCCCTAAGCCTGCAACCATCGTAAACACCATTTACAGGCCTTCCCTCTCTGTCAACACAGCCCACACAGCCCCCCCCAGAAATGGCTCTCCATTCATTTTTTTTCTCCC
Organism: Populus nigra; assembly: GCF_951802175.1. Classification (NCBI taxonomy): domain Eukaryota; kingdom Viridiplantae; phylum Streptophyta; class Magnoliopsida; order Malpighiales; family Salicaceae; genus Populus; species Populus nigra. The sequence continues at coordinate 15,574,628 of NC_084863.1, forward strand.
TCAGCTCAGCCCCGCGCGCCTGATAACATTCAAAACCAGATGGAACCAGCAGAAGCCACACCTTTTCTCAGCCGCAGTAGCAGAATCAGCAGAAGCCATCCCCTTCCAGTACTAACACGAGAAACAGAGGAGAAATATCGACCAGCCAGCGGGCCACCATTTCCCGTTTCGTCTGCAACCGCGCCTGAAACAAGCAGCGACAACAGCCGGCAAGCCTGGCTCCACCGTGAACAGCGAGTAGGGGCGTCCTTCGTGAGCAACAACCAGTCGTCTTCCTCCACTTCGCCTCCAGCCGCTGCCTCTCCAGGTAAGTCTTTCTTTCCCTGTTCTTGTTTTGCATTTACTAAAGCATCTGGGCACTGTGCGAAGGTAAATTAATTACCTTCGCACTGTGCAGTGCATGCGTGAGTAATTCACGCATGCAATCTGCAACAGTGCCCAGCCGGGTCATTGGTTTGGGCCAGTGACCCGGCTAGGCCTGCTGGGTTCATCCCAGCCACATGGGCCGAGCCGGACCCAGCCCAAAAAAATAATAATAATATCGTTGGTTTTTCTCGTGCATTTAGTTTATGGTTTGTTATTTTTTTTATATTGTGAAAATACAAATCTGGTATTAAAATACCCAATTTTTTCCATGAAATGTTGCAAATATATGTATGTATATATGTTTGAAAAAACAAAAAAATGTTTTCTTGTATGTTGCATACGGCCAATACTCTAACATGTTTTGAACGTTCTTTTTATATAAAAAAAATATTGGAAGTTTTGAAAATGTGTTTTCGCATGGATTTCTTAAACACAATAAAAAATTATTTTCTTGCATTTCTGGATTTTACAACATGTTTGTAAAACTCCAAAGGGTATTGGCCAATATTCCAAAAAATATAAAAATCTTATTTTGGGGGGAATTAATCTATTATTCACCGTTAATGTTTGGATAAAGAAACCCTAAAGGAATGAATATCCAAAATATTATTGGGAATAACTTGTTATTATTCACCATTAATGTTTGGATAAAGAAACCTCAAAGGGATGAATATCCAAAATATTTGTCGATACACGACGTCGGGCGACGGCTCCCGCTTTTTTTTTGTTTATTTACAAAAATGGTTTTTTGTTTTTTTAATTGGGGGAAAACAAAGATTTTATTGGAGTCGCCATCTAGTAATTTGAGGGAACTAGAAATCCCAAATTAGACACTGGTCCCAGAGATTCGGGTACGGGGTTAGTTATGATTAAGGGAAAGTAGACACCACCCTTAAAACATCCTTTCAAAAGAAAGGTTACCCTTACTTGTGTGTTTTTATTTGATTCAAATGCTATTATATTTTGGGCTTATTGGTAATTATTTTAAAATGATTAACGTCGGTCCCTAAAAATAGGAGACACGTTAAAATGACATCAGTCCCTAAAAATTAGGAGACTTGTCTAAAATACTGACGTTTATCCCTAAAAAGGAGAGTTACGTCTGGGTTACCAAAAGAAATAATAGATATTGGTAATTTGCCTTTTTTAAAATGATTAACGTCGGTCCCTAAAAATAGGAGACGCGTTAAAATGACATCAGTCCCTAAAAATTAGGAAACTTGTCTAAAATATGACGTTTCAACCCTAAAAAGGAGAATTACGTCTGGATTATCAAAAGAAATGATGGAAATAATCCATATTTGATATTTACATTTTTGACATCGGTCCTTTTTCAAAAAAAGAGACGTGTCGACAAATAATATTCGTTTATAAAAACAAATTTTATTTTGATATTATTGAGAAATGGATATAACCATATTCGAGAATTGGGATTTGGATCCACGAACAATAATATGATAAAATGGGTGTGGGAACCACGTTGTTTTTTTATATTTTTTTGTTTTATTGTTTTTTTTACATGCAAGAAAATTTATATACAAAATAAAAAATTGTTAGAAATCTCAAAAAATTTACCTGAGTATCACTGTATAGGTAAAAGACTGAAATACCCTCGAAATTCTCCGAAAATTACGAAAATGCCACTGGCGGCGCGTGTGACTCACGCGCGGCTACTGTTGGCGGCGGCGAAATTTCCCAGCAAGATTTCTGTCCAAACGACGGTCGATCCTGATAGATCTGAGGACGAGGATTCTGATGGCGGTGGTATCGTCGGTCGTTGATGGCTGACGAAGGAGAATCGACGACTTGAAGCTTCGGTGGCCGCCGACAATCGTGGCCTTTTTCCGGCCAGATGAGGCGGCTAAAACGCTGAAAACCACCGGGGTTTTTCTTTACAGCAGGGGATAAACCTTTCTGTGGTGGTGCGGAGGCAGGAGGCGGCCGGAAAGTGGAGATCGGATGAGAGAGAGAACGTCGCCGGCGAGAGGAGAGAGAGGCTCCGAGATTACGCTACGGTGTTAACGCGTGTATGGTACACCGGTACCTCTGAACACTGTACGCCGTTGGATCTCGGATGAAATGATCGGATGGCTGTGATTGGCTTGATTAGCAGATTGAACGGACGGTCTGGATGAGCGGAGCGTTGATCTGGTGTGTCGCGGTGCACAGAAATCTCGGTGAACCGGCTGACGTGGCGCAACGGGATCAAATCTTGGAATATTTCAACGGCTGAGATGTGTCGGGATATATTTGGTATTTTTCAAATTGTTTTTTTTTGAAAACAATATCCTACTCTTGTGAAGAAAAACTAGAAAAAATATTTCACAACGATTCTTTCTTTTTTTCTCTCTTGTTTTCTTTCTCCCCCTCCGTGGCTATTTATAGCCAATCAGTAGGGGACAAATCACATCCACCTTCCATCTACCCCAAATAAAAAAATATATTAACATAACTGCTACTTGTATAATTGAACTGCTCCGTTGAAAAAATTACTTTGAATTATTGATTTTTTGTTTTATTATATATAATAATAAATATTTATATAGGTAAAATTAGAACTCAAATCAGTATTAGAAAAAGCCCGACTTAACCGTTAAAAATCAATTTTAATTACCGAAAATTATGTTGAAACACTGAGAAAAAAAAAAAAAAAAACTTCTGATGGGTATCAACCCAGTGAACCGGGTTTTGGTCGAAAATGATGGTTTTTGACCCGAAACAGCCCGAAACTCAGTTTTTACCCTGGTCGACATGGTTTGACCCGTATTGACCCGGTGGACTCGGTTTTGGTCAAAAATGACGGTTTTGACCCGAAACGGCCCGAAACTCATTTTTTACCTTGGTCGACATGGTTTGACCCGTATTGACCCGGTGGACTCGGTTTTGACCCAAAATGACGGTTTTGACCCGAAACGGCCAGAAACTCATTTTTTACCCTGGTCGACATGGTTTGACCCGTATTGACCCGGTGGACTCGGTTTTGATGGAAAGATGCGGTTGACTTGAGAAAAGTATATTTTTGAATTTTTAAACTTTTTTCTTAATTTTTTTTTGGATTTTTATAAATAGTAATAGAAATAAAAATAACATTCGAGAAAATCTTGGTGGATCCAAAATTGGGTTACAACAGTTGCCCCCTCTTTACAATGCTTACGGTGCAAAGGCATTGGAAAATTCATTTTCTTTTGACTTTGCATAGTAAGTTTTGTAAAGAAAAACGATGGTAGTGTTGCATAGATTTTCAGTTGGTCTAATTCTTATGGGCGACCTGCCCAAGTGAAAAACATGAAAGTGTTTTCAATATTGATCTTGTGAAATACATGAAAGTGACTTCAGATTAATGTTGTGAAATACATGAAAGTGATTTCAGCAATGGTTTTGTGAAATACATGAAAGAGATTTCAAAATTGATTTTTTTTTTTGTGTGAAATACATAAAAGTGATTTCAACCTTAGTCTTGTGAAATACATGAAAGTGATTTCAAAAATTGATTTTTTTTTTTGTGAAATACATGAAAGTGATTTCAACATTGGTCTAATTGTTCCAGGCAACCTGCCCGATGATAAAATGCGAGGAAACTCGCAAGTGGTCTAATTGTTCCAGGCGACCTGCCCGATGATAAAATGCGAAGAAACTCGCAAGTGGTCTAATTGTTCCAGGCGACCTGCCCGATGATAAAATGCGAAGAAACTCGCAAGTGGTCTAATTGTTCCAGGCGACCTGCCCGATGGTGAAAATACAAGGAAACTCGCAAGTGGTCTAATTGTTCCAAGCGACCTGCCCGATGGTGAAAATGCGAGGAAACTCGCAAGTGGTCTAATTGAAAATACTTGAAAGTGATTTCAATATAATTTTGTGAAATACATGAAAGTGATTTCAGCAATGAGCTTCAGAGTTGATGAAAAAATTCTAAAGGAAGTCATACCTGTATGGTTGAAATGTGATTTGTAAATCGATCTCAAAGATGATGAAATCTTCTCAAGAAAGTCTTGTATGTACGGTTGGGATTTGATTTGTAATTGGATCCCAAAGACGAGGAAAGCTTCTCAAAAAAAGTCTTGTATGTACGATTGAGATCTGATTTGTGGATCCTAAAAATGAGGAAAGCTTCTCAAGGAAGTCATCTATGTATGGTTGAGATTCAAGTTGTGGATCCCAAAAATGAGGAAAGCTTCCCAAGGAAGTACTGTATGTACAGTTGAGATTTGAGCTGCCGTTCAAAACGATGGTAGGAGTAAATTCCTTATAAATCACGCAGTATTTGGCAAAAGACATCATCAACTTCTTGCATTTTCAATACTCTCAAAGTTCTTAACTTTTGAAGCTTTAATCATGTCTTCCTCTTCTTCCAATGCTAACCCAAACCCTGTTCCTGCAGTAGAGCCTGCAGTTTGGCGTACTACCTTTGAAGTGAATGGTCGTCCGGTTACAATAGAGGATACTGTAATGGACAATGAAGATATTGCTGTAGCCGTGGCTAGAGACATGATCCTTCCTCGCGATGAAATAATGCTAGCTGCCAGGACCGATATTGAAGCGGTGAATCAGTCACTTGCTCTCAGTATCAGAGCTACTTCGTCTTTGGTGAACGTTGCAGAGCGTCTTCATGCCAGAAGACTTGAGTTGAATACTCAGGTTCTTGATCTCCATCATCAGATTGAGAATTTAAGGAATAGACTCCGTGATGAGAGACGTCACAGAAACAACTTGGAGAGGAGGAACCAAGAGCTGAATACACGTGTTGACTTTTGGCGGGACTATGTTAACACCCGACACCTTGAGTTCGAGGAAGAGATGGAGCGTATGCATAAACAATTTGAGGAATTTCGAGGCATGATTAACCATCAAGATGAAAATATCCCTGATCGTCCTCGCACTGTTTAACATTTGTACTTGTAAACCCCTTTTCCCATGAATAAAAATCCATCTTTCTTGTCTTCATTTATGAATTTTGCTTTTATGGAATCGCCATATTTGATGTGATTTAAAAGAACTTCAATTCATGTGAGTCTCGTTGGATCCCAGTGGGGATATTGTTTTATGAAATATCTGTAAAACAAATATGCAATGCATGTGGAGTTAGATGATATGCAATGCATCTTACTTGTTTTTTTTTTAAAACATAGGTCCCCCGTTCATCTTGTTTGAGGATCTTGATCTTGATTTTTAGTGAGCTCTTCTGATTCACACATCCTTCAAATCTACTCAAGCCGACCCATGTCGCTTATTTTCTAAGATAAGCTTTGTTTGAGTTTCCCAACAATCACTGCACCTTTCTCTATTGGTTACTTTACTGAGAGCATTAACTTCTCCTTGGCCCAACATTGTTCTATTGGCAACATTCTCATTATTGAGGATTCTGTAACCAATTTATATAATCAAAATATGAGGATTATCCCGCTTCACCTGGGATTTTCATATACATTCCTCTTACTGAAGATGTAGAAGTCATCTTGTTGTCTAACTGATCATATTGTGAGAGTCAACAATCTCCTTTCACAGATACTGCAAATCATACTGTTTCAGTTCTCATGTTAGGCGAGATCTACAGATTTATCATGTGTATTTTCCACTAAGGAAGCAAATTTCTTTGTGCCATTAGGGATCTGGTAGCTGCTTCTCTGCCCCTCTAGGAGAATTAACTGCCTTATTTCATTTCCTCCTTTGCTCTTGTTGTCATTAAAATCTCTGATTTCTCAACAGTGCCTTGTAGTGTGTCACATGTTCATTTTTTCTTACAAAGGAAACCTTTTTCAAAAATGATGCTTCAAAAGATCTATTTTGTTCTTGAAAACTGAAACCTCCAATGTCTGTTTATAACAATGTTCAGGCAATTTTGGAGCTTTATGTCAAATCTCTTAGTAAAGGTCTTAGTAAAAGTAATCTCAGATGAAGGTAAGTGATGAGATGACCTTCTGCTTGGGTTTTCAAGGTGTTCAAGCGATTGCTTGAATGTATTTTGAGAGAAAAGGAACAATTTGCCTTTTTATTTTGATAGCATGAATAATAACGAGTAATTATTTGCTACGCCATAACTCTTTATGGAAAAGTCTCTTATATTTTGAGAACACAGTTTATTGATCCAGGTTGCTTACTTGATTAGAAAGGACTTTCAAGACACGCAATGTATTTTATGGCTCAAAGCTATAAAAGAAAGAGTATTTTATAAGCTCAAAAGAGTGTTTAAGGGCTTACAAAAAAACTATAGATCACTATTATCTTATCTTAGCCTTTTCTTTTGCTATCTTGACAACAAAAATGATACTAAATATTCCAACTTAAGAACTTTTGTGTTTTTTTTTGTTATTCCCATATTTGTTGGGAATTCTCTCGATTGTTTTGAATTTTATTGAAGTCTTTGTTGTCAGACTTTATAAGCTCACATGCTTTCAAGACGATTTCCATGATCATTTCTCTCTTTTTGCCCCCTAGTGTAGGGTGTGATCTCAATTAAGGTTCTTATGAAAGAAAAAGTTTGAAATAGACTCAGCTCAAATTGGGACTCCAAAGGATAATTTTAAAGAAAGTGAAAGGAATATCAAAGATGGCCTTTCCTCATTTCAAGTAAAATCAGTTAAAACCAATAAACGTTGTCCACATCCAGCGTAATGCTTTGGATTTATAAGATACCATGTGTTGCGAGTCCATGACAACTAATATATTACCAATCATTATTCATGCTGATAAAATGTAAATCCAAGGCATAATTTGAATGATAGTTGTTCCAATTGTATGTTTTGGACTTGTTTGGTCATCTCTTTAAAGGGAATTGCTCTGAACATCATCCTAAACAAATCATTGATTTATTTCATGGAAATCACAAACAAAATCAGTTCTTTTAAAATCTCATTTAAGAAGAATGGGTTCTCCTGTAAAAAAAGTTTGAAAGATCAAATTGTTGAGCCATTGAGATCATGCATGGGTTTTTTGGTGAGGTATATGCAAAGAGAATTTCCTGGCCAAACTTTATTTAATTGATTATGATTGGATGAAACACATCATACATAATACTTTTTCACAGAATCAGAATTCACAGGCCTAGATACATCATCTCCATCCATTCTAGTTAACAACAGGGCCCCTCCAGAGAATGCTTTCTTCACTACATATGGGCCTTCATAGTTCGGTGCCCACTTGCTTCTATCCTCACTTGGTAATGGTAAGATTTTTCTTAGTACAAGATCCCCTTCTTTGAATTCCCTTGGTCGGACTTTCCGGTCATATGCTTTGGCCATCCTTCTTTGGTATAACTGGTGATGACAAATTGCAGCCAACCTCTTCTCACTTATCATGTTTAGCTGCTCGTATCTCACTTTAGCCCATTCAGCTTCTTCTAGTTCAGATTCCATTAGTACTCTCAAAGATGGAATTTCTACTTCCAAAGGCATCACCGCCTCCATCCCAAATACTAATGAGTAAGGTGTAGCTCCAGTAGATGTCCTTACTGCTGTGCGATACGCATGTAGAGCGAAGGGAAGCATCTCATGCCAATCCTTATAAGTGACTACCATCTTCTGGATAATCTTCTTGATATTCTTGTTTGCAGCTTCGACAGCACCATTCATCTTCGGTCTGTAAGGAGACGAGTTTGAGTGTTTAATTTTCCACTTCACACACAATTCTGTGATTATTTTCCCATTAAAATTTTGGGCGTTGTCGGTCACTATCTTCTCAGGTGAACCGTACCGACAAATCAAATCTTTCTCAATGAAACACTTGACCACCTTTTGAGTTACATGAGCATAAGAGCTGGCCTCCACCCACTTTGTGAAATAATCAATGGCTACTAAGATAAATTGATGCCTATTGCTGGCCTTTGGGTTGATTGGGCCAATCACATCTATTCCCCACATTGCAAATGGCCATGGTGATGTCATATTGAATAGAGGAGCTGGAGGTGCATTTATCTTATCACTATACACCTGACATTTATGGCATTTTCTGACATAATCAATGCAATCTTTCTCCATGGTCATCCAGAAGTATCCAGATCGTTGCAGTTGTCTGGCCATCATATGCCCACTTGCATGAGTTGCACAAATTCCTTCATGAATTTCTTGCAATGCTACCTTAGCTTCGATTTCATCTAGACATCTTAGTAAAGCCCCATTGAATGATCTTTTATATAGAATTTCTCCATCCAGGTAAAATTCCATGGCTAACCGTCTCAAGGTCTTCATATCTGCTTTAGATACCCCCAAGGGATACTCTTGATATTGGATAAACCGCTTGATGTCATAAAACCATGGGTTCCCATCTACTTCTCCTTCAATTGCACAACAATGAGCTGGAAAATTTCTAATCTCAATGCAGATTGGTTGTACCCTGATGCCGTAATCAGTTTTGGCCATAGAAGCTAAGGTTGCCAAAGCATCAGCAAACTGGTTTTTGTCTCTTCCCATATGGGTAAAATCTATCTCATCAAAACCCTCAGTCAGTTTTGAGAGATATTGTTGATAGGGTATCAATTTTTCTTCTTTGGTCTGCCATTCGCCTTTCACTTGACAGATTATTAACATTGAATCCCCATAGACATCAAGCTTCTTTATCTTCATCTCTAAAGCAGCTTCTAAGCCAAGGATACAAGCCTCATATTCAGCAGTATTGTTAGTACATTCAAATTGTAGCTTGATTGAGATAGGATATTGCTTCTTATCAGGTGAGATTATCACAGCCCCTGCTCCATTGCCGGATACATTCACTGCCCCATCAAAATACATGATCCACCAATCATTCTTCTCTTTGTCTTCTTCGACTATCAACACATCCTCATCCAGGAAGTCAAATTTCAAATGCTCATAATCTTTGATAGCATTATCTGCTAAATGATCAGCAATTACACTTCCCTTTACAGATGTTCTTGTCTTGTATACAATGTCATACTCTGCCAACATTACTTGCCACCTTGCTATTCGGCTTGACAAGTAAGGTTTCTCAAAGATGTACTTAAGCGGGTCCATTTTTGAGATCAACCAGGTGGTATAATACAACATATATTGTCGAAGACGCTTCGTACTCCACACAAGGGCACAACATAGCTTCTCAGTCATAGTATATCTGGATTCACAATCGGTAAACTTCTTACTCAGATAATAGATAGCTTGCTCCTTTCTTCCAGACTCATCCTGTTGTCCTAACACACAACCCATTGCTACCTCGGTTACTGTCAAATACAAGATCAAAGGTCTTCCAGGCACAGGTGGCACTAACAAAGGTGGATTCTGTAAGTATTGCTTTATTTTGTCAAAAGCCTCTTGACAGTCGTTGTCCCATGTACCAGGATTCTTTTTCCGAAGTAATCGAAAGATTGGCTCACATGTTGTTGTTAACTGAGATATGAATCGAGCGATGTAGTTCAAACGTCCTAAGAAGCCTCTTACTTCTTTCTCAGTTTTAGGAATTGTCATTGCCTGAATTGCTTTCACTTTATCAGGATCGACCTCTATTCCTTTATTGCTTATCACAAATCCCAACAACTTTCCAGACTTTACCCCAAATGAGCATTTTGCAGGATTCAGCTTCAACTGATACTTCCTTAGTCTATCAAATAATTTTCTTAGAACTTGAACATGATCTTCTCCGTTCTTAGACTTGGCAATCATATCATCCACATACACTTCAATCTCTTTATGCATCATATCATGGAAAAGCGTCACCATTGCCCTTTGATATGTGGCTCCAGCATTCTTTAATCTGAATGGCATCACTTTGTAACAAAATGTTCCCCATGGTGTGACAAAAGTGGTCTTCTCTTTATCTTCTTCAGCCATTTTAATCTGGTTATACCCGGAGAATCCGTCCATGAAGGAATAAGTTGAACTCTTAGCAGCATTGTCCACCAGAACATCTATGTGAGGCAAAGGAAAATCATCCTTGGGACTAGCTTTGTTTAGATCCCTGAAGTCTACACATACTCTGATTTTGTCATCCTTTTTTGGGACTACCACTATGTTAGATACCCATTGAGGGTATTTAATAACTTCTAGAAAACCGGCATCCCACTGTTTCTCTATCTCTGCTTTGACCTTGAGTAGAATATCCGGGCGAGTTCTTCTCAATTTCTGCTTAACAGGTTTACATCCTTCTATCAGAGGCACTCTGTGTACTACAATATCAATGTCTAGACCAGGCATATCTGCATAAGACCAGGCAAACACATCCGTATACTCTTGTAGTAGTGCTGTTAAACTACATCTTTCTTCTGTGGTAATCAGAGTTCCAATCTTTAGCTCTCTTTTATCTTGCTCTGTGCCTACATTTATCACCTCTAATTCTTCTTTTGCAGATTTCCAAGCATGCTCGGATTGTTCTACCCGTCTAGTAAACTCTTTCATATCATCTTCATTCCATTCCTCTTCATCCATTGCAATCACATCCTTATCAAAGTTTGGCCATTCATTTTCAATGCAATATGTTTGTGGATTTATGGAGGATTCATTTTCAGGATTCCTGAAAGCGGAAGGTGTTTATAGTGTAAATGCATATCTTGTAGTCAAACAAAGCAAAATAAGATAACAAATGTTGAGGAAAATGCACGATCTCAATAATATTTAAAGTTAGCTCAATAATTATAAAAAGACCTTATGTTGACATCTTGAGCCAAGATTTCCAACTAGGTACAAAAACACAAAGCAAACTTCAAAGGAAAGCACACAAAGCACATAAAAGCGAATAGACGCTTAATCATTACTTCTTGAAAACAACTGGGGCTTCTTCAATCTCCCAATTCTGGAATACTTCATCAACTGAAAGCTTTCGCACAAAGGTATTGGTTGGAGCCTCTTCTAGAGAGTGGACAGTTAACTGAGGTAACAACTCATCTTCTTCTGTTGTTTTCGGCTCATCATTATAATTCCAGCCTTTTCCTTCACCTTCCTCTACATTGTTGATGTCCATGACGGCAAGTTTCTGTCCCAAGACTTCTATCATGTTTTCAGGTTTCATTACATATGCTGACTTTGGGAAAGAAACATGGATGGGTGGGATTACAATGTCTTCTTCTTCTGGCTTTCTTCCTTCCATTCTGGCCAACCTTCTTTCTCGCTTAATCCTAGCAGCTCTCTTGTAATCATCTTTCTTAGGCTTAAAGCCAAGCCCAAACCTCTGATCAGCAGCCTTAACTTTCATCATGTTGACTCCCTTAAAACTTCCAGTAAGTGAAGCATTCTGGAATGGTAGCCCATGTTTCAAAAAGCACTTAGCTATCATTCTGGAAGTATCAGAAATAATTGGTCTTCTCAACACCGTATTCTCTAGTACCCATTCAGTGTTCACAATCTCGAAGGCATGGAGATTTCCATCTTTGCAATCTTCTACTTCAATATAAGGGACTGACACATTTCTTATCATGGACAAGGTTTCTTCTGCCTTAACTTTCACTAAAGTACCATTGATAATGTACTTCAGACATTGGTGTAGAGATGATGTCACAGCCCCAGAGGCGTGTATCCACGGTCTCCCCAATAACATGCTATATGAAGGATGTATATCCATTACTTGTAGGGTTACCAAAAACATCTGAGGCCCTACAAACAATTCAATGTCAATGGTCCCTATTACCTGTCTAGGGGAACCATCATATGCTCTAGCTGTCATAGTGCTTGGCCTCATATAAGTAGCATCAATTGGCATCTCATCTAGCATATGCCTTGGTAGCACATTCAGAGCTGAACCATTATCCACAAGCACTTTCCTTCTTACCCTCTACTCCTACAGCATTTACCCCTCCACTACTTGCAGTATGATTGGGTAAAGGGTTAGAATTCACATTCGGTGCATCATCAAAAGTTATCCATCCAGCTTTTATCAATTGCAGAAGCTTGTTTTGAAATGCATTACAGCTTTCAATGTTATGCCCAGCAATGCCAGCATGATACTCACATGTCAGATCCGGCTTATACCAATTTGGGTATGGAGGTTGCAGTGGGGTTAAGGGAACAGGAGCCACTTGCCCAATGCTCAACAACTTTGAATACATTTCTCCCAAGGGAAGTGGTAATGGTGGCAATCGTTCTTGGGTTCTTTGAAAGTTCCTTCTTGGAGGATTAACAATTTGGTTACTTTGTTGGTCATTTGGTGGGTTTTGTTGGTTGGTAGGGAAAGGCTTAGTGAAGTTTACACTTGCAACTTGTTGGGTAGGTATTTGAAAGTTATAATGATGGTAATTTTTCTTCTTACCCTTATACACTCCTTCCACGTTGTTCACCTCAGAATCCTTCTTTTTCCCGGTAAAGCCTTTCTTCTCAGTAGGCTCTAACATTCTCCCCATTCTTATTGCTTGTTCTATCCTCTCAGCGATAGTTACAGCATCATAGAAATGTTGAGCTGAACTACCCACTAGGTGTTCAAAGTAAGGAGATTTAAAAGTGTTGGAAAACAGAGTGACCATTTCTTTTTCTAACAAAGAGGGTTGAACATGAGATGCTTTTTCGCGCCATCTCAAAGCGTATTCTCTTACAGTCTCTTTGTTGCCTTTCTCCATGACTAACAAGCTTGACCTGTCCGGGGCTACCTCCATGTTGAATTTGTACTGCTCCACAAAAGCTTTTACCAAATCTTTCCATTTTCTGATCTTGGTATTATCTAGCCTTGTATACCAACTTAGTGCCGATCCAGAAAGACTGTCTTGAAAGAAATGGATGAGAAGTTTCTCATCATTCACTACTTCTGCCATCTTATTGCAATAAGATTTAAGATGTGTGACTGGGCATTCAGTTCCAGTATACTTGATGAATTCTGGTACCCTAAATTCTTTGGGTACAACTACATTTGGAACTAAACACATCTCTGCCGCATGAACAGGATCATATAAGTCTGCCCCTTCGACTGCCCTCAATCTGTCTTCTAGAGCGGTCAACTTCTCATAATCAACATGTTTAGAGAATTTCATCATACGTGGGTCATCAGCTGTCAAGTTTACAGTAACCGGCACTTGTGCTGGTGGAACATTGGTAGTGGACTGTTGTTCAAATAAAGAGGGATTTGCCCCTAAATTTTGAGATGTGAATACAAAAGGAGCTGCTGGCATAGATACAGATGGAGTTGCGACTGCTGGCTGAGTAGAGGTATTTTCTATGGACTTGGATGCTAGGGCCTGCTCGAGTAGACTTGTAAGTCGTGTAATATCATTTTTCATGCTCTCCAACTCCCTTTGGTAATGAGCCTCTAGATGTGCTCTTTCTTCGTTCTCCATTATTTTCCTTCGTAGTCGAGTGTAATGAATTTTATGGTCTTTTGGGGGACCTATATTTCAACCTGAGTGAATGCAAGAAAAATAAATGAAATGCACAAATGGAATGCAAAATGTCATATGACTTATGCATGCTTGTTATTTGTTTCCAATTTTCTTTTAACTTATGATAAGGAACAGACCAGATCAGATTCTCTTAAGAAAGTTCTCATTGAGGACTCCAAACCTACAGGGACTTGAACCGATTTAGGGGAGAAATTTGATGCCATAAATCAGAATCAAAATAAACATTTCTTATGATGAAAAGATGACAAACTGGTCTTTTATTAATTTACAAAATTAAAATCACAACAAGTCAATCTTTCCAAAGCCTTGGACCATCATATGCTGAGATCTCATTAATTCCATCTCTAATCAAACCAAAAAACTGATGGAATTCATTTCTAGTCATTGGCTCACCATCTGCTACTTGTTGGGCTAGGCCTCGTAATCCTAAAGCATAATTCTTGGCATCATCTGCTTGTACATGATAGCGCATAGCTTCAGAAGCCCAACGTTCTGCTTCTCTTTCTGCATTTTCTTTTTCCGATGATAAGGTTTGCTCAACAGAAAGCAAATGGTCGACATGCTTATCTAAATTGGCAATGACTAAATCTTGATTTTGATGTTGCTCTTGAAGTGATCCATTTTTCTCTTCCAATTTTAATACCATTTCCTCAGCTTTTGATGCTCTTTTAACCCATCTCTTCATGTTGACATCTTGCTTCCTCTTATCTTCTGACAAAAGTACATATTTTTCTTGTAATTGCTGGAACTGAAGTTGTTGATGTTGTAGCTGAGCTGACAAGTCATCCTTTTCTTGTTTTATGATAGCCAAAGTTTTCTCTCGAACGTCGAGATTAGATTCTAACTTTCTTTTTTTAGCCCATAACTCTTCCACTTCAGCATTCAAACTTAGGTTATAAGATTCTTGTTGGGCGTGGACTTCTTCGTGTATGTCTTCAGCAGACTGAATCACAGACCTGGGTGGCCCTTCAAAAGGAGGAACTTTGTACCCTTTCCCTCTCTTCTTTTGCCATATTGGGTATCCTTCAGTTGTTTTTCCTTCTACTCTCTTAGCAGAAGTAACCCTACCAGGATGTTTCCATGCCTTCTTCACTGACTCTAATAACTTCTTCGAGGTCTTGAAATCTTCATAAAATGTTGCCAGTTCGGTAGTCCTTGGAATAAACTGCTCAAATCCAAATTGTCGTAAAACCATGTTGGGACAGTAACTAATACAGCAGCGAGCTCCTATCAACGGGACCCATGGGTACTCACCACAGTATGCCAGATAAGATTTGAAATAGGAGTATCGACTTCTCCAATGAAATTGAGATCTACTTAGACGTAGGAACATTGATTCCCATGTGGTTCTTCCTACTTCATGCAAATGTTTTTCAGCAGAATTCTCCAGCTTAGAATAAAGATGCCATGGGGTACCAACCAAACCTGAAATCTTCCCCTCGATCATATGACTCACAGTCCAGACAAATAACAACTGCAAACAACATCTTAAACGACCCCTTCCGGCTTTTCTACAATAATTCAAGGATGAGAAAGTTTCTGCCAATATTGCTGTAGCAGGGTTAATTTTAAGGGCCGCCACATTTTTGAATACATTAACAGCCTCAAAATCGATCATCCCCTCGGCAGATGGGAAAAGAACCAAACCATATATGCCTAAGGCCAAAATTCTCAATCGAATTTCATTGCTTTCATCATGTAATCTCCTCTTGAATATGGCTTCTAGTTCATTCCAAAACCAACCTTGGCTATTTCCTCGTTTAGTTGCATGTGATTTTGCTAGTTGACAGTCTGTCTGGGTGATCCAAGCAAAGTTAGAAAGTGCATGCTCTATAGGTGTGTAAAAGTACACCTTTTCTGACTTGGGACAATTTAGCAGGGATTCATACTCCTCGATAGTAGGAGTCATATCCACAGTATCAAATGTGAAGCACCGATATTCTGGATCCCAAAACCCTATCATGGCCTGAAAACAAGCATGTTGGACCCTAATCTTCAGTAAATATGATAGATCCCCATATTGTTTCTGAAAAGTGATTTGATCATGAGAGGATAACTTTTCCCAGCAATCTAGCAGTTGTCCTGTACCAAGTGGTCTGTCATCTAATTTAACATGCTCTGGCAACTGAGACTCAAATTCTGATGGCAAACAATCCCCTTCATCATGTTGGCTCAATTCTGATCTAGTCAAAAATTCCTCAATAGTATTGCCTTTTTCCATCTCACACTTCCTATAAGGATCGGTGGAGATTTAATGAGAATATGAAATGTATATGAACATGTATGTGAACGCATTGACATTTGTTTGTGTCTTAAAGGGTATATCCTAATTGATAGGATCTAGCTCATAAGATTTGGTTTGGTTTAATCTATCCTTAAAGATATTCTTTGGTTCTTAGATTGCCCGAATTACCCATGGAGTAATCGGCCTCTTAACCTTATACAACATGAGTATGGGAAAAAATTTCCACAATACCCGTTGCA
Organism: Populus nigra; assembly: GCF_951802175.1. Lineage (NCBI taxonomy): Eukaryota > Viridiplantae > Streptophyta > Magnoliopsida > Malpighiales > Salicaceae > Populus > Populus nigra. Next base: position 15,590,733 of record NC_084863.1, read on the forward strand.
TAGGGTGAGTTACAATCCAAGCGAAAGTCCAAATGAGCATCAGTGGACATAAGTCACACTTGCCACCTGAATCTTTCTTTTCTAATCTTAAAAAGGACGAGCTCGGGTCCAGAGCTTTTTTTTGTTCACCGTCAAGTGTGTGAAGACATAAATAAATAAACATGCATGCATGTGGCAATATGAAAAATTAAAAAGAATCACAGTAGATATTGCATAAAATAAATACTGCAAATAAAATAAATACCCAAAAATAAATAGCAATAAAAAAGTAAATGAAAAGCAAACACAAGCAGTTGGCTCAACCCTAAGTCCCTAGCGGAGTCGCCATTCTGTCGATACACGACGTCGGGCGACGGCTCCCGCTTTTTTTTGTTTATTTACAAAAATGGTTTTTTGTTTTTTTAATTGGGGGAAAACAAAGATTTTATTGGAGTCGCCATCTAGTAATTTGAGGGAACTAGAAATCCCAAATTAGACACTGGTCCCAGAGATTCGGGTACGGGGTTAGTTATGATTAAGGGAAAGTAGACACCACCCTTAAAACATCCTTTCAAAAGAAAGGTTACCCTTACTTGTGTGTTTTTATTTGATTCAAATGCTATTATATTTTGGGCTTATTGGTAATTATTTTAAAATGATTAACGTCGGTCCCTAAAAATAGGAGACACGTTAAAATGACATCAGTCCCTAAAAATTAGGAGACTTGTCTAAAATACTGACGTTTATCCCTAAAAAGGAGAGTTACGTCTGGGTTACCAAAAGAAATAATAGATATTGGTAATTTGCCTTTTTTAAAATGATTAACGTCGGTCCCTAAAAATAGGAGACGCGTTAAAATGACATCAGTCCCTAAAAATTAGGAAACTTGTCTAAAATATGACGTTTCAACCCTAAAAAGGAGAATTACGTCTGGATTATCAAAAAAAATGATGGAAATAATCCATATTTGATATTTACATTTTTGACATCGGTCCTTTTTCAAAAAAAGAGACGTGTCGACAAATAATATTCGTTTATAAAAACAAATTTTATTTTGATATTATTGAGAAATGGATATAACCATATTCGAGAATTGGGATTTGGATCCACGAACAATAATATGATAAAATGGGTGTGGGAACCACGTTGTTTTTTTATATTTTTTTGTTTTATTGTTTTTTTTACATGCAAGAAAATTTATATACAAAATAAAAAATTGTTAGAAATCTCAAAAAATTTACCTGAGTATCACTGTATAGGTAAAAGACTGAAATACCCTCGAAATTCTCCGAAAATTACGAAAATGCCACTGGCGGCGCGTGTGACTCACGCGCGGCTACTGTTGGCGGCGGCGAAATTTCCCAGCAAGATTTCTGTCCAAACGACGGTCGATCCTGATAGATCTGAGGACGAGGATTCTGATGGCGGTGGTATCGTCGGTCGTTGATGGCTGACGAAGGAGAATCGACGACTTGAAGCTTCGGTGGCCGCCGACAATCGCGGCCTTTTTCCGGCCAGATGAGGCGGCTAAAACGCTGAAAACCACCGGGGTTTTTCTTTACAGCAGGGGATAAACCTTTCTGTGGTGGTGCGGAGGCAGGAGGCGGCCGGAAAGTGGAGATCGGATGAGAGAGAGAACGTCGCCGGCAAGAGGAGAGAGAGGCTCCGAGATTACGCTACGGTGTTAACGCGTGTATGGTACACCGGTACCTCTGAACACTGTACGCCGTTGGATCTCGGATGAAATGATCGGATGGCTGTGATTGGCTTGATTAGCAGATTGAACGGACGGTCTGGATGAGCGGAGCGTTGATCTGGTGTGTCGCGGTGCACAGAAATCTCGGTGAACCGGCTGACGTGGCGCAACGGGATCAAATCTTGGAATATTTCAACGGCTGAGATGTGTCGGGATATATTTGGTATTTTTCAAATTGTTTTTTTTTAAAAACAATATCCTACTCTTGTGAAGAAAAACTAGAAAAAATATTTCACAGCGATTCTTTCTTTTTTTCTCTCTTGTTTTCTTTCTCCCCCTCCGTGGCTATTTATAGCCAATCAGTAGGGGACAAATCACATCCACCTTCCATCTACCCCAAATAAAAAAATATATTAACATAACTGCTACTTGTATAATTGAACTGCTCCGTTGAAAAATTACTTTGAATTATTGATTTTTTGTTTTATTATATATAATAATAAATATTTATATAGGTAAAATTAGAACTCAAATCAGTATTAGAAAAAGCCCGACTTAACCGTTAAAAATCAATTTTAATTACCGAAAATTATGTTGAAACACTGAGAAAAAAAAAAAAAAAAAACTTCTGATGGGTATCAACCCAGTGAACCGGGTTTTGGTCGAAAATGATGGTTTTTGACCCGAAACAGCCCGAAACTCAGTTTTTACCCTGGTCGACATGGTTTGACCCGTATTGACCCGGTGGACTCGGTTTTGGTCAAAAATGACGGTTTTGACCCGAAACGGCCCGAAACTCATTTTTTACCTTGGTCGACATGGTTTGACCCGTATTGACCCGGTGGACTCGGTTTTGACCCAAAATGACGGTTTTGACCCGAAACGGCCAGAAACTCATTTTTTACCCTGGTCGACATGGTTTGACCCATATTGACCCGGTGGACTCGGTTTTGATGGAAAGATGCGGTTGACTTGAGAAAAGTATATTTTTGAATTTTTAAACTTTTTTCTTAATTTTTTTTTGGATTTTTATAAATAGTAATAGAAATAAAAATAACATTCGAGAAAATCTTGGTGGATCCAAAATTGGGTTACAACAATATTATTCGGAATAAGTTGTTATTATTCACCGTTAATGTTTGGATAAAAAAACCCCAAAGGGATGAATAACCAAAAACTGATGGGATCCTTAGATTTTTGTCTATCCTCCTTGCGATTTACGAGTCGTAAACTCTTGAAATACTAAGGGGAAAATGAGCTTTTAAAGCGCATGGAATCTCCTTGGATTTCTATCTTAATAAATTTAATTTCAGTCAAACCTAGGAAAACTGATGGGATTAGAAAACACCAACACCATAGCATTTATAAGGCAAACCAAACACCAAGCAGCTTACCTTAGGTAGGGCGTACTAGGGGTGCTAATACCTTCCCTTTACGCAACCAGTCTCTTGCCTTAGAATCTCTGAAAGACCAGTTAGGTTTCCTAGTTACCATAATACTAGGTGGCGACTCCTTTACAAACAAAACAAAGACCCCGAAACCAATCGAGGATCGCCGCGACGCCGCGACCCGCTCGCGAGGGTGCGACATGACATAGCTTCATCAAAGCATTCTGGCTCTCCCCCGTCAGTAACCAGCACATACTCATGAGGAGAGTATTTGGTGGAAGGTTGGCAAGGTCTTGTTGACCTCCTCAATTGTGGCTCATCTGGAGCTTCTTGCATAACCTATTCAGGAATAACATCAATATCATCATTAGCTAATTCAAGATCACAAACTAATGGCTCATTAAGAAAACCACCATTTTCATTATTTTGCAAGTCTCCCCTATGATTAGCAGGCACCAAAGGTAACTGTGGAGTAGGTCTTGGATTTGAATTAGATGGAATAAGAGTGGTAGACTCTGTTTTCTCCTTTAGTTCAAAGTCTTCAATGGTTTGATCTTCAAAGAAGATAACATCTCTGCTTCTCACAATTTTCTTCTCTTTTGGATCCCACAACCTATAGCCAAACTCATCATCTTCAGAGCCCAAGAAAATGCACTACTTTGTCTTGCTGTCAAGCTTAGACCTTTCATCCTTTGGAACATGTACAAATGTTCTGCATCCAAACACTTTTAAGTGTGCATAGGAAACATCCCTTCCTTTCCAAACTCTATCTGGAACATCAAACTCAAGAGGAACTGATGGAGAAAGGTTGATCATGGCAACTGCAGTCTTCATTGCCTCACCCCAAAAGGACTTAGGCAGCTTTGCATGAGAGAGCATACATCTAATTCTTTCAACAATGGTTCTGTTCATTCTCTCAGCCACTCCATTCTGCTGTGGAGTCTTAGGAACTGTCTTCTCCAACTTGATGCCATGTTCCCTGCAGTACTTCTCAAAAGGACCCCTGTATTCACCACCATTATCTGCTCGAACACATTTCAGCTTTCTACCAGTTTCTCTTTCAACTCTGGCATGGAAATCCTTAAAGACATCAAGCACCTGATCTTTGGATTTCAAACAAATGGCCCAAATCTTCCTAGAGTGATCATCAATAAAACTAACAAAGTACAATGCACCTCTAAGAGACTTATCAATCATAGAGCAAACATTAGTATGAACTAAATCAAGAACATGTGACCTTCTATGTGAAGGTGATCTTTGAAATGCAACTCTATGTTGTTTACCAACTAAACAATGAGTACATGTGTTCAAGTTCATACCTTTTAATGGAAGGTAATTCTTCTTGGCAAGGATGCCAAGGCCTTTCTCACTCAAATGTCCAAGCCGCTTATGCCATAAATCAGTAGAGCAATCTTCAATTGCATTTACCTTCCCTTTGATCACCTTGGCTTGTGACATGTAGAGACCCATCTTCTTCCCTTTAGCAATAATTAGGGAATTTCTGGAGAGCTTCCATTTACCATCTCCAAAGTAACTGTGATAGCCTTCTTCATCAAGAGTACCAGTAGAGATCAAATGTAGGCGCATATCAGGCACATGCCTAACATCTTTGAGTAGCAACTTGCACCCAGTATTGGTTTCCAACCAAATGTCTCCAATGCCCACAACACTGGCCATCCCTTGATTTCCCATCCTAACTTGACCAAAGTCACCAGCAGTGTAGGATGTGTAAAAATCACGTCGGGGTGTAACATGGTAAAAAGCTGCTGAATCTGCAACCCAGGTGGTATCTTGACATGCAAGATTAACACAACCATCATTACACACAATGGCAACATCACCATCAGATATAACTGCAGCTGTACCATTCTCTTCATTCTTGTCTTCATCTCTACCCTTTTTATCTCTTTTATACTTTCTGCAATCTTTTTGCATATGCCCAGGCTTGTCACGGTAATAACACTTAAAACCCTTCCTTGACTGAGATCTTCCTCTTGGCTTCCATTTGCCTTTTTCTATTGTTGGATTCTCCATCTTGCTTGTGGTGAGAGAACCTGCCTTGACTTCTCCCTCGACTTTCTATAACAAGTGCATGAGACTCGGAAGTGCTTGTCCCTTTCCTCCTCTTCTCTTCATTGAGGATACAATCCTTCACTGTTTTCAAAGTGAGCTTTCCATTCGGAGTAGAATTGCTAAGTGACACTACCAAAGTCTCCCAACTATCCGGCAATGAACTCCATAGGATTAATGCTTGCATTTCATCGGCTAACTCAAGGTTCATCAATGATAGCTGATTCAAGAACCCTTGGAATACATTTATATGTACTGAAGCATCTTCACCATCTCTATACTTCAAATTCACAAGGTCTCTAATTACAAAAACCTTGTTTTGTGCACTCTCCTTGGCAAATGTTTCTTCCAACATCTTCCAAACTTTATAGCAATCATGTTCTTGAGAAATATGATTAATGGACTTAGAAGATACCCATTTTCTAACATTAGCGGTAGCCTTTCTATTAAGTCCATTCCATTTTGCATCATCCATATCATCGGGCTTTATTCCTTTACATTCAATCGGCAAAGCCAAATCATTGCAATATAAGTGATCCTCCATCATTGTTTTCCATAGAAAATAATTTGAGGAAGTGAGCTTTATCATACCCGAATCTTCCTTTTCCATTTTAACTGCACAAGAATTCAATCTACACAACCAAATGCTCTGATACCACTTTGTTGGGAAAACTAGGGACAACTAATCGGATTAATTCAGCGGAATATGATGCAACCATATTATTCAATAGTTTCACCCACATTTAACTAGTGTTTTGCCTATGTTTTATATATAAAATGCCTTGATATTCTTTGTTTTATGTTTTGAAGGCACTTTTGGATGAAAGATGCAAAAAGGAGTAAATTGGAGATAATTGGCAGATTTGACCTTCAGTCGATGTTTTGTGCAGAGCGTGAGCTCTAGAGGTTGAAATGAAGTGATTCCAGTGGAATTAAAAAGGTAACATCCATACCTTTCTGGACATCTAAGGCAAGAAAATAAAATAAGGAAGAGCATGGAAATCGCAGCCTTCAAAGTCAAATCTCGCAATCTGCCAGTGTTGACCTTTGGCCATTCCAACTTGAATATCTGGAGCTACAGAAGTCCAATTGATGCAAACTCAATTTTGTTGGATTCATGACTCAAAGTTATATAAACGCTCAAAATTGCAGCCAAAAACGATGTCATATGAGGGAGATATGATTTTTCAAAGATGACATCTGAATTCTGCCAGCAAACAGGTTTCGTGAAGAAACGAGTCCAAATGACATTCCGAAGCATTTAAACCGATATCCAAGTTTTTATTTCAGCAATTTAGCTCCTCTAAATCAAAGCTTGAAGATTTCATGCAAGGCTATTTCTCCTTTTTAGGAAAATAGTTATTGAAGTACTTAAATGTAAACAGTCTACTTAATGGAGGACTATTTTGTAAAATAGAGACCTAGGGTTTCCTAGGATATAAAAAGAATGAGAGAAGATAAGGGGAGCAGCCAGCCAAGGAGAGAAAAACGCCCCCTTCCTCTAAGAAACCCTAAATTATGCATTCTTTCTTCTTTTTGATTAGTTGTTCAACAAACATGCAAGGCTAAACACTTTTTCTTGGTTGCAAGGACACGGAAACCTTCGGATTTCAAGAACTGTGAGATTTATTTTACCTTTTCTTTTCAGTTTATATGATGAATATGTTTGTTCTCCTATGCTTATTTTTCCTATGATTGTTTATTTTAATTGCTAGAGCGGACTCTAAGTTATTATTGTAGACAATCTATTGTTAAGTTTGATATCAAAACCGGAGTTGTGGTATATGAACTTGTGAAGCAACTGAGTTTAATAATTGTGGCGGATCTACGTTATTAATCTTAGGGAGAACATTCAATCAAATCAAACATAGACTGCGGACAGTTATGTTTTCTTGATTAATCAACTTATCTAGTTCTTAAGGCTGCCATTGAATTAAATTACTAGTGCGGACACTGTGGTTGTTTGATGGTTAGGGCTAGTTATACGGCGGATCCGTTAACTAACCAATGTTAAGAAGAGATAAATATTCAGAATATAAATTGATGTTTCGTTTCCATGATCAGTTCTGATTTCTGTAGGTGGATGTGTGCTTGTGACCAAGGTTTGTTCTCTTGATAATTTTCTGATTTTATTAAATTTAGTTTGATAGTTTTCTGTTTTCTTTTGCTTTAGCCTAGATAACGTCCAACCCCCCCCCCCAAATTGCATATCATCTAGCATAAAAATCTGACTTGAATCTTCCTCGTGGGATCGACCCCTTGCTTGCTCTATACTATCTTGTGTGTTGTGTTTGAAGCTAGGGTAATTAATTTGTGCGACCGCGACATCGCAACAGAATACAATTCACAATTCACAAGTCCCAATCATTTTTCCCTCTTTGTGCAGTAAAAAACAGAATCAAACAATGAACAAATACAATGCAACAATCACACAAATCAACACCAAGATTTTTACGTGGAAAACCCGATGCGGGAAAAACCACGAGACCGTAGTCCACCTAAAAACTTCCACTATCACAAATAATGGGTTCACAACTGTTCTTCCTCATATTCAACTAAGGGCTACAACATATATATCATCAAGAACAACTTATTCTCGGATTATAACAAGATTAAAGAGAGTAATGTTAGAGAAAAGCTCACAACACTGACAACCCCGTTTTCTGTCAAAACGACCAGCTTCCACACCACCAATCTTCAATCTAACCGTTCAGAATGAATAGGAACGTGTCTAGAAGCTGCTGTAAATATCTCAGCCCGATCCAACGGTGAACGAACTGGAAATCAAAGAAAAAAGACAGACTGCTCTGCTGCCTCCTCTTCTTTCTTTCTCACGTTTTTCTCCTCTGTTTTTGCTCTCTTTTAATTCTGTTCTCTCTACTGTTTACAGTAGCCGACCATTTGATTTTAATTCCAAGAGACAGCAGTTGGCTCTTGACAATTAATGTGGTGGTCCCACCATCACATGGTGCGGGACCACACAACAAACTTAATTCCGAGTAAAAGATTTAGTTGAGTTTGTTGAGATTGGATTGATGCAATCATGCACAAATCAGTGCCTAAGACTGATTCCGAACTGTATCATTTGGAGAAATTGAACCCAGTAAATTAATTTAACTATGAAATTAATTTTTGCAAGAAATAAATTCCCACAAAAACCTGATCTCACATTGGTTTGATCGATGGTGTGGGCTTTTGCCTCTGGCTAATATTTGGTTACAGCAGTACAGGAGGGTGAGAAGAAAGTGGTGGTTGCAGATCTCATTATTGATTCTCGAACTTGGAATTTGAGCGACCTTGAGATGGTTCTCCTTCCTGTCGCTATTGATGCCATGAAAGCTACTCCACTGCCTAGCTAGGTGGTTAAATCTCGAGGATATTTTGATTTGGGGAGAGAGTTATCAGGTCAATACACAGAGAAATCAGGCTTTGAATTTGTTGCAAGCATTCCTTATCCAACAGAGGACAATCCTTAATGGCAAGCCATTTGGAAACTCAAGATTCTCTCAAAAACTTCTTTTCTTTGTCTGGCTTGTGGAATGAGACCGATTACCAACGAATGTCCTGAGATATCATAGGGATATTATTGATTCTAGCTTGTGTAAATACAAGAGGGCTACCGATGTAAGAAGCGGGTTTGTTATAATTGGACCATATATATATACAAAGCACAGTAAACACATTTATGAAGTACATGGACAAGTTCAAGCTCAAAAGGAGGTTTGTTGACGATTTCAGGGTTATTACGTGGTGGTTTGTTTGTAGGTGTTGAAGGTTGGTTTCTAGAGAAGCCATGGCTGGTTCTATCTAGTGGTACGTAAGGAACGGTCTAGTTCTATACACAACATATCATTCATTATTTTCCATTTTATTTTTGACAAATCAGAGTAGGACTAAGGAGGGGATGATGTTTCAAGATGTTAGTAGCATGAAACTGATCGAAGATCTCATTTGACATAGCAGAGAAGATAGAGGACAAAGGAAATAAAACTATAAATCAGAAAGGAGGAAGAAGTTTGGTCCTATGGGAAGGATCCCTAATTGGGAATATACCTCAGAAGTTTGGTTACGTGGAGACAAAGCTGCATCCTTTTTTCATGGTTACTGTTTTGAGGTTTCATCGTCTTTTTGTCCTTCTTATTTTGTATTTAAACCTTTCGGCTATTTTATTTTTGGTGATTTAATGGAATACTTTGTTTATAAAGAAAAAAGGGTCTGTCGAGACAGACAATCTATCTCATGAAAACAACTATAAATATCAATCATTTTTCATTTTTTATTTTTCTATCTAATTTGGATTTTTTTTCTTTTTAATTAAGGTTGTTTATGGACGTATTTAGATTGATGTAAATATATTTTTAGAGGAGGATTTATGGCAGAATAATATTGAGAAATAATAATATGGCTAGGGTTCTTGTTCTTGACCCTTTTCCAGAATTTTTGTCTTTTTGTTTCTTTGATTCCTAATCTAGTTAGGTTCGGCTGCATCACTACCCGGTGTCATCTGAGGCATGAAACACTTCTTCACACTCTTCGTGATTGTTGGAAAGCCAGAGAAGTTTGGAGCACGTTTCATGTTTTCCTCTGCTATTTCAAATTTCTGCGCAGCCTCGTGGTGCTCTCATTGCTGATATCAATCTGCTCCTTGACCATGCTTGGCATTGCTCACTTATACAAACATTACGCCATGCATGGAAACATCAGAGAAAACTTCATGGCAAAATTGGGAGTAAATTCAAGCTCTTCTTGTGTACTGTGTTCCTCTCCTTCTCATGGCCTTAGTAACTTGCTAATGGATGATTTTTCTGGTGTTGGCAGTGGCAGGCCTTGGTGGCTGCCTTATCATCTTTTGTACCAAAAAAAAAGGTCACACTATTACTCCAATTTATAATTATTTTACAGATAGTACACCTAAGTTTAGAAAAGTGATCCAACATTTAAATCACAAATTATTAGTAAATAAAATATATCAAGTACAAGAACTATCAAACATAAAGCATCCTAATCTGCTCACATGCTGAAACCTTAAAGATTTTGATTTTAACCAAATTTTTTTTTTGAAAGAACAACAATATAAATGACTAAAACAAACACATTAAGAAACTGATCTTAGACCCAAATAGAATTTGGAAGTGGAATTAGGACCCTTCCTACAAGGGCAGGTGGTGATGTTTAGGAGTACTATAAGGAGAATAAGGTGCGCTTGTAACAAAAGAAGGTAGATCTTGGCTCATGCTAACACCAGCTGCCTTATTTGGAGTTCTTGGGGTCCTTGGAGTCCTTGGAGTCAGAGGGCTTCTTGATCTTGAGGTCATGGTGCTATGACCAAATGCTCTTTCTCCTGCCTTTCTTGGACCCTTCTCAGCCCACTTGAGCTCTGCCTGCTTAACAACACTAGGATACCCTGAACAGCACCCTACTATTCCTGCTCTATTTATGTACCTGTATAAATAACATTACGCAAATCCACAGCAAGCAGACGAAATGTTAGAATTTGATACAGAGGAACTCTTGCTCCCAGTCTCATCTTTGTCAAAAACAATAACAAAATCGAAACACACGCATAAAATATTGAAAAAAAAAAGGCTGAAGCCGTCCATTAACGATACAATTTTGACCACAAATTAACATATCGCGCAAGATGTCATATTCTTTTGCCTTGGTTGATTATGTTTAATTTATTAATTAGGACGGCAGGAGTAATTCCACTCCTAATGTGTTGTTGTTATTGGCAGATTGAGCTTGACCATTTGTTCTTATTGTGACCTACTCTAAAATATCCAGGTTCAAATGCTTAATCATTTTCAGAATCTTCTTAAATTAATAATCTTGATTTACTACTTCATAAACAATTATATATGGTGAAGACTAGTTACTCCCACTCTGCTTGTTCAAGAAAATGATTTTTCTATTTTCTGATGAGTGACAGAATTTTTTTAATTAGAAAAAAGAACTGCAGTAAGAGAAATTGCCAGGGTCATAATAGCATCATGACTGAGCTCTAAGCAAGGACAATCAAATAAATTATGATTAAGGGTAAAAAGGAAACTGTAACTTAGTCCAAATTAATTTATGGATTGGAGAAAGTTCGATTCTTTTCATTGCAAGTTAAAGATTTAAGTGTGTGTTTATTAACGTGGTCAACACCGTGCATATGGTTGTATTAATAAATTAAGACACAAACTTTTTTAATTAATGACAGATAAATCTAATGAAAGATATGTTGATAAATAAAATTCTTAATTAAGATAAGTTTGAAGGAGATATGCTTAGAAATTGTCACCTTTGGCTGAACTTTCTTCCTAAACACTCAATGCATTTTCTTCCTTCTGTCATCTCTCCCATTCCTGCGCTCACACAATTCCTGCAAAAAACTCTTCCACAAACCTGTACATAACATTATAATCTCTTATAGCCATTAATTATTGCAAAAAAATATGAATCTACAATACACTTACATGTATATCCACTAACGTGGTCCAATTATATCAAGATTTTACCTAACCTTGCTCATAAGAGCTTATATCAAATCCCATAAACCGATCTAAAATGAAATGATAATAGTAGTAATAATAATAATAATATAATAAAGATAGACAATGGAATTCAAAACAAATCTAGTTTATAAAAAAATATTTAATACAAATCGGATTCAAGCACTATTGAAAGCATTTCTCTTCATCTAATTAATTTGGGGATTAATTAAAAGGAAAAAAAGATAGTTTTAGTACTCACCAAGCAACGATGTCGAAAAATATAGATGTAAGTAGAGCAAACGGTGCAAATATTGGAGTGAGGGATTCCAGGGCGACGAGGTCTTCCACTTCTTTCTTGGTACATAGAATTCATGTTCATAACACTCACATCATCATCATCATATTCCCTGCTTCTCTCCATTGCAAACCTTGATTTTGATGGACTTTTCGGACCTATATTTGCATGAACATGATGGCTTTGATCATGATATTGACCTCCACTGCCATATGGACGATGAGTCCCGTCATGCAGGTAATGTTTATGAGATTTATCAAATGGGTGCCCTTCAGCTACATGATCAAGGTGATGAGATTGGTGATGGTTTTTGGAAGCCTGTAAACCCTTGTTGAAATCAAGGCTAGGCAACTTGGTTAGAGGAGCAGCTTGTTTAGGGGTCTGGACGACTTCTTGGATTGATTCCAAACTGGTGGTAGTGGTGTTGATCTTCTCTGATGGAGTGCTACTTGTGTGTTGTTTTACATGTATTGCCAAGTCCTCAAAAGTGAGGTTGACTGAATCATCTGGGATTCCTAAATACAATTCTTCAAGCTCCATTCTTGCCATTGCCAATGTTCTTAAGTCCCCCATGTATTTTTACCTAGCAAGTTACGTAGTTTCCTCGGAGAGAAAATGCGAGAGAGGTATGGGAATTGGTTGGAAGGGAGGTGAAGAGTTTACTAGGTTAAAAGTGTTGATGATTTTATATATAGAAAGGCCATCATCTGGCTAGGCCGGACAACGTAGATTATGCATAAGATTCTGATATCAAAAGTAAACAAATGGATTAACTTAGCTTATAATTAATTAAATTACGAAATTGTAGCACATCTCTTCTTTATTATTTTTTCGTTGAGATTAATGTCCATCTCCTGTCTCTTGATGTTCAATTTCACTAGAAATTAATTTTATTTGGTCACGGGTAGTGAACAAGTTAATTAAACACATGACATTAGTCCTAATTGTGATCATGATAATATTGACCAAATGGTGAATTGTAAGGTGTAAGCTTGAGACGGCTACTTGGTGTATAATGACAAATTCAGTATTTCAATAGGAAAACTTAATTTTCAAGAACAACCAGGGAGAATTTTGATTGGTTTGATTTAGTGATAAATTTTTTTTACATTTCCCAAATGTATATGGTCATATGCATAATCCAAAAAATAGATGCTCACTGTCATTATGTTGCTGTAATTATCAAGCAGCGTCGGCTGTTTGGTTTGGGGGAGAAGAATGATGAGGTTCTATATTGGTTAGTGTATATAATATGCTCTGTGTTTGATTTTCAAAGGTCATGTTTGACAAGCTTGGAGCCAAGAATTCGGATGATAGTATATTCAAGAGTTTCAATGATTCACATCCCTTCACGTCGAGTCCAAAACTTTCTTGAATATTTTGATAAACGATTTAAAAAAATAATTTTATAAATAGTACTTAACAAGTACTGGTGTTTTATTCGAAAACATTTAGCATTGCTCTTAATTTCCGGAAAGCATGAATTTATCTCATAAAATAGCCAAATTGCTAATTAACAGCTTGTGTTCGATGAATACTATCATCCAAATTCTTCTCCTCATAGTTATATTAACTGCCAAGTTATAAACTAAAACATTCCAAGTAAGTAGCGGCAAGCATACATTGGAATCTATGAATAATTACTATAATTAATAAAATTTCTGTAACTAATTAAAGACTGGAGATCATGATCAGGGGATGAAAGAAGACAAATATGATGCCGGACTAATTAATTACTATTGACATGATTTTGTGGTGTGGTCAATATTTCTGTTTCACTTGGGATGGTAGAATCAACGCTGGCTTGACTAATTAATTAATTAATGCATGGTGATTAAGATAAACCCTGTTTTATATATATATATAACCCGCATTGTTTCAAATTCTTGAAGAGTTTGACACCGTTTGACATTGCGTTTGTAACTGCGTTTCATCAAAATTTGAAATTTATTTTTTTTTTACTAAAATTGAGTGCAGTTTGTACTTTTTGGATCGTTTTGATGTGCTGATGTCAAAAATAAATTTTTTAAAATGAAAAAACATCATTGGCATGCATTTCGGCACGAAAAGCTATTTGAAAAGCACCCGCAACCATATTGCCAAACACGCTCATAAGTTTAACCAAACACTGCCGAACTAGTAGAAGAAAAAATGCCTCAACAATCGATTAAAAGACGTCAAACACATTTCATAGCAATCCATAGAACGAGCTATGGAAAGAAAGAATTCAATTCCCATCCCTCACTTCAAAGCGGGAGCCATACTCCCAACCTCTCTCCACTACCAAAGAGAAGAGAAGACAAAGAACGAAGCCAGATAATCTCTTCTTTCTAGCTCCATCTATGCCTTATGGATCTTAGGGATAGTTTTCAATGGGCAACCCTGGAAACGAAAAGACTTAAAGGAGAAGGCTTACTTCTCAAAGGTAGGCTTAGAGACTCATTCAAAGTTGTAAGTTGATCCACTTCCTTTATCAATTATAGGGGAACCGTCCTAGGCTCTAAAGCTAATCTATACCTTTCACTAAGTCTCTCTCTCTCTCTCTCTCTACAAATCACATTCCTAAACCCCTAATCTTTCTCTTTCTCTATACACCGTTTATCATTTTATTTCTCTACACAGTAAAACAAAAAATTGGAAAAACAAGTGAAATTGGAGGGCTAATATCAGCAATAACAGCCTCCTTTTCCTTTTCTCAATCAAAGTTTTTGTGTTTTTGGTGGTGGGATTCATGGAAAAATTGTGTTGTTTTTGTTGGGTTTTTGGAATTGGAATTGGAATTGGGTTTTCTTTATTGGTTTTTTTGTTGGGTTTTTAATTAGGGGCATTTTTTAGGAGTTGGTGAAAATGTTTTTGTTTTTTTTTGGTTGACCCGAGTCAACTCATTTGACTCGTGACCCGATCATCAGATGTTGACCACCAGATCGGGTTTAAAAACTATGGATATACAACCCGCAAACTAGTAGATATCAAGTAGCAAAACTAATGAACTCTTGAAGAATTTAAAACATCCCCCACACACACACACAAAGTGGTTTCTTCTTGCGCTACCCTGATGGCGAATCTTTTTTGGGTTAATGTAAAATAATATTATACGGGACACATGAAACTTTTTGACATTATCATTAAACTTGTATACATGTGACTCGGATTATGAATTCTACTGGGTTAAGTTAAATTTGTATTATGTTATTATATGATAAAGCAAAATATAAAAATTCATTCAAATTTAATCTAATATTGAACGATAAAATTAAAAAAATAAAAAATCCAATAAAAATCCAATATTGAATGATATAATTGAAAAAAACCAAGAAAACACAGAGGGCCAAAAAAAAGAAGAGCCCGGTTGTACAGGCCTAAGACAAACACAACATGCCTAGGCCATGTTTATTTTTGTTTCTTTTTAAAAGTGATGAATAACATGTTATTCACCGCTATTTTTTTTTTTTTAAATAGTAGCAAATAACAACACTACAACTACCATTATGGCTAAAAAGAGTAACCTTTTTGTATATAATGGGACCCACACAAAAAAAAGCAAGAAAAACTTTTTTTTTATGGTAGTTTTTTGTATTTAATTGTATATTAAAAAAAAATCACACCCCACCATCCTTTGTATTAATTGTTTTTTATAGTAGCGTTTTAAAAGTGTTTTAAAAAAATATTAATTTTTTTTATTTTAAATTAATATTATTTTAATATTTTTAAATAAAAAATGCTTTAAAAAACAATAACAATAACAACAACAACAAGACTCTCGTATTCCTCCTAATAGCACGTGATACATATTGATCAGCAGGAAAAGATCAAACATTCATCTATGTGGCCAAGATTAATGGAGTCGGTGTGACCATTGGTTATAGACGTGCAAAAGGGGCAAACGTTTTCCACAACAAAACTATTCAACTGGGTTTAATTATTTCCATGTCTGATGATACACTTATCACTGTCCACATATCTCCGACTTCTGTGCTTCAAATAATCTTCGGATTATGCCGTCCATAGCATGGCATTCACAGAGATACAAACCATATTCGTTGGAATTTAACTTTAGGAGACAAGGAGGATCTCTCTCTCTCTCTCTCTCTCTCTCCATATATATATATATATATATATATATATATATATATATATATATATATATATATTTCTTGCCCAACAACTCAATATTTAAACTCTTTAAACATTCAATTCTGCAGGATAGATATGCAAGTATTGACTATTACATAAAGTTTAACTGGTTATGAAATCTCATAAAGGAGGATGGGAGAATTGAGATTATCTATTATAAAAGTGAAAAACAAGTCTATTCACCAAGTCTTTTAAATTAGAATTATTTTTTAAACTAAAACATTATTTGGATTATGATAGATTTAGCTTGTAATCCTCTGGATTAAAAAAGAGAAGCTGAAAATTATTTGTTTGTTTACTTTTCAACTATTTCTGCGTCAATCAACAAGTGATTTTGCGTGCTATAAATGGCCGAAAAGGAGTTCATCTTTATCAAGTACTAGGCTAATAAATTGGAGGGGTATTTGATCAAATAAATGGTTGTTAAACATTTAAACACAAACAATAATTTTAATTGAATATTTTCATTTGATAAAAAAAGGTAACCGAATTCGATTTTAATTATATTGATTTTTTTATACTAAAATTCGACAAAATAATGTAAAACTTACTAAATTAAACAACTAAAATTCAACACAATTATTTCTAAGTGTTAATATTTTTAACCCTAAATTTTTTTTAAAAATTATTGTAAATGGAATAAATACAAAATAATAATTAAAACTAATCCTACACATTTAATTGAAATTGAACAAAACATTTAAAAAATAAACTAAAATGCAACAAAATAATACAAAAACTACTTCAATAATAACTAAGATTCAACACATTTATTAATTTATAAAATTATTAAGAACACAAATTTCAACGAAAATAATGACAAAAATACAAAAATGATGCAAAAAAAAAATAAAAAAAGGAAGAAAAAGGAATGAAAAGTTATTACTTTAATGGCGTGCTTAATTTTGATTGATAATTAAAAAACAAAAAAGAAAAAGAAAAGAAAAGAGATTGTTAATAAACCCAAAAAAAAATAAAGAAAGACAACATACATGAGGATGAAAAGAGAAGAGAATGCTTGATTTAGACTGAGAAGAAGAGAGAGAAGAGAAGAGAAAGAGATAGAAATAGTTCCATGAGAGAAAAAAAGAGAAATAGATGAAGCTCCGTCTGTTCTGATTTTGGTTTTTTAAGTTAATTTTACCAACATAATTACCGATAAAATATTAAATATTTATATTAGTGATTTCGTTTGTAAAGTCGTATTGAAGTTTAATGGTCTTGGTATCTGGACACTTTTTACCAACAGAATCATGGACAGAAAATTAGATATTAATATTTTAATATTTTTATCAGTGATTCCGTCAATAAAATCAAATGGAAAATTTTAACTTGCATAAAATTTTTCAAAAAGCCTTCCAAATATTATCGATGACTTTTCATTCTATTAGTGATGCTGTTGGAAAACAAAAGTTAATAGTCAAAAGAACATTAAGTATTAGGGTATTGAGAAGTGAACTGTTCCCGTAGTCTCTAGAATATACCGAAAGACATATTATGTCAGTATACCCGTATGTAATGAAAACTATAAATAGTGTCAGGGAGAAGACAAGCAATTCACATGGTCACTGGAATATATCGACGAACACATTTCATCTGTATACTCGTATGTAATATACAGTCTATTGATATTTTTATCATTATAAAACAGTTTCTAATGCCAAATTGTATTTGTATTCTCTATCTATCTATCTATCCTGCAAATACTTCAATTCACAACTGCACATACAACACAATAACACTAGTTCATATCACAATAATAAAATAAATATTTCCTTATGATTCAATAATAAATTAACTTCATTGTCATTATATTGAACTGAATTTTATCCAAATATTACATTATAGTTTATGGCATTACACATTCATCAATTGACTCGTCTTCATTTCCATTGCAATCTTCTACGTTGATTTCATCGTTATCATTATTTAACTCTTTGGTGTCAACATCAACAAAAATATTCTCGGCGATGCTAAAATTTAAATTTTCTTCTAAGTCATTAGACAAAGCAACTCGATATGGATTAACTAACTCACTAAGTTGAAAGATCTCATCTCTCATAGTTAATTCATCGGCACCATTATGAACAACCTCGACACGACCCCTAAGTTTGGTTTTCACTATGGATAACCAATCAACTCTTGAACGATTCTTTCTAAAGGAATGAGTGTATATATAATAAACTTACTAGCATTGCTTGGCGAAAATAAAAACATCATCGACGTTGCGGAGTCTAGCATTTGAATTAATTTCGACCAAACCATGATGATGATATATTTTGATTTCTTTGTCAATGGTATCATACCAATAACATTTGATTAAAAAAACTTTATCCTGCTTGCTATGATATTACAATTCAATAACCTTTTCCAACTTTCCATAGTAGTCAACTTCAAACTCATTAGAAGTTGATCCTTTAACACAAATTCCATTGTTATATGTCTTTCTACCCTGCCTATATTCTTCAGTATGAAACACATGACCATTAAAGAAATACTCGTTGTAGCACTTCACATTTCTTTTAGGACCCAAACTTAGTAAAGACAAATTAACACTAACATTCCCTCTCAATTGATAAACACATAAACACGGTACACGAAGTACAATCATGAACAATTAATAAGAAATGTATAATGAAATTAAATATCCTAAGAGATAAGAATAATTAAAAAGTACTTACATGTGTTCTGAACCACGTGGAAAATTATTCATTTTATAATCAAAAGATTTGGGATTTAGTTAGCTGTGAGTTTTAGAATAGTAAATATTGACGATGTTGCCTATAAGAAATTCAACAATGTATCAGTTTATAATATTATAAAAGATAAATTGTTCAAAAATAATAACATATTAAGTAGTATACTTATAGAATAAAAGGTCTTAGTTCAAAAATAATAACATATTAAGTAGTATACTTATAGTACAATCATGAACAATTTTAATTATGAAGCATGTGTAATCTCTGACCTCTTGAATGGATACATCCATCTATATTGGACTGAGCCTCCAATTTTTATCTCAAATGGTAAATATATGGGTAAATGCTCCATCAAATTGAAAAATAATGAAGGAAATATCATCTCAAGTTTGCAATTGTCTGGATGATATTCATTTCAAGCCTCTTTATGTGTTGTGTCTGCAACTTATGGGAGCATATATCTCTAAAGAAGTGACTAATCTATGTGAGTGCATCTCATATCCTCTTTGGTAATACATCACGGTAAGCTAATGGAATGAGTGTTTGCATAAACAC
The DNA here is from genome assembly GCF_951802175.1 of Populus nigra. Taxonomy (NCBI): domain Eukaryota; kingdom Viridiplantae; phylum Streptophyta; class Magnoliopsida; order Malpighiales; family Salicaceae; genus Populus; species Populus nigra. Next base: position 15,610,025 of record NC_084863.1, read on the forward strand.
ATGGCAGTTATGACTCTTCATTCTATGCAATCTGCAATCCTTCAAACTCACCAACCTTGATATGTTTGAAGCATGTCCATCAGGAAAACAGAGACTTTTAAGTCATTGATAGATAAGTAATTGTGCATTCTTGTCTAAGGTGGAGTTGACTTTGTGACCTATGAACCAACATAAACCAACTCTATATTTTTACGGTGTAAAAAAAAAAGTTATATCCATTCTAGCTTTAATGTTGTCCTTTGTATTTTCCTTGACGTCCATAACCGTGCTGAAAATATTCTCATACACGTTCTTTTCTACGTGCACAACGTCAAGGTTATGACGGAGGAGATTAGTTTTCCAATAAGAAAGCTCCCATAAAATACTTTGCTTTATCTAATTGTGGGTCAAACCAAAACCAGAAAATTTCTACTTACCAGATTGAAAATCAAAATTCAAACATAATATCATCATACTCTGATACCATGTCACACAATTTTTCACTTGAAAGAAGTGTTTGTTCAACTCTAATACCATTTGATAGGAATTCATAAAATTATCAGATATCCAAGAGAGAGTACATGAGAATTTTACTTAGATTTTCAATTGTTTTTTATTAATAAAAAAATATGATTATAATTCTCATATTATTTAATAAAATCTTTTAATACTTGTGTGAACTTAACTAAATTTAAATAAACTATACAAATTTTTATATGTTTTATTTCTCATTTTACCATACTTATCTTGAGTTGTGTATTGGATGATCCTATGAGAATTTTCAAAACGAGGGATTAAACCTCCTCATTGTATAATTGTTACATCAAGATAATGACACGGTAGATGACATAGTCTATCAGGACTCTCCCTTTTCAAAGACAAGTAGAGAACAAAACATTATAGATTAATAACACATTTATAGTGTGTGGGGGCAATCTGGTGTTTATCACGACTCTCCCTTTTGAAAATCTTTTGTTATATAAAGCCACAAAAGGAACACCATGCATGTCAGCAACAGTAGTAGATCGAGTTGTTTGATCATGGAATATCTTGCTGCAACTTCCTTCACAACCCTATTAAGCTTCCCTGCTTCACTTCTTGTCTTAGCAATCATACTGTTTTACTTCTTCCAATCCCATAAGAATGTCAAGAAACACCCATTGCCTCCCGGTCCAAAACCATGGCCTATTGTTGGATGCCTCCCTACCATGCTCCGAAACAAGCCAGTGTATCGATGGATACACAATCTCATGAAAGAAATGAACACTGAAATAGCTTGTATCCGTTTAGGAAATGTTCATGTGATTCCTGTCATTTGTCCTGATATTGCTTGTGAATTCTTAAAAGCACAAGATAATACCTTTGCATCTAGACCTCATACCATGACCACAAATCTCATCTCGAGAGGGTACTTAACAACAGCTCTCTCTCCCTCTGGAGACCAATGGAATAAAATGAAGAAAGTTCTTATGACTCATGTACTTTCTCCTAAAAAACATCAGTGGCTTTATAGCAAAAGAGTTGAAGAAGCTGATCACCTTGTTCATTACGTGTATAACCAGTGCAAGAAGTCTGCGCATCAAGGTGGCATTGTGAATTTGAGAACTGCTGCCCAGCACTACTGTGCAAATGTGACTAGGAAGATGCTGTTCAACAAGAGGTTTTTTGGGGAGGGAATGAAAGATGGTGGACCTGGTTTTGAGGAAGAGGAGTATGTGGATGCATTTTTCAGTTGCCTTAATCATATATATGCATTTTGCATCTCGGATTTTTTGCCATCTTTGATAGGGCTTGACTTAGATGGGCATGAGAAGGTGGTGATAGAGAATCATAGGATCATCAATAAATACCATGATCCCATAATCCATGAGAGGGTTCAACAATGGAAGGATGGTGCAAAGAAGGATACGGAGGACTTGCTTGATATTTTAATTACCCTAAAAGATCCTGATGGCAATCCCCTGTTGTCAAAAGATGAGATAAAAGCTCAAATTACAGTAAGTTTTATATGCATTTACATTTTGAATTCCACATGGAAACACATATTTATGTCTTTAATATTAAGTAACTAGCCAGGCACACAATTGCTTAGAGAAAAAAAGACTTAATTAATTATACCAGTGATCAGCTAGTCATAGCTTAACTGGCAGTCAGGGGCGGAGGAGCATAGAAGATTAAGGTGGGCTGTAGCCCAAGTAGAAAAATAGATCTTAAAAAAAATATAATATCTCATCTTATAATTATAAGTATAGCCTTTTTATTTATCTTTTTTCAAATCCGGATATGTAAATATTTCCTCTGCATTATTTCTTATTAGCCTCGTACCTTTTCATTGGGCTTCTTAGCCTTTAGCATCCCATTAATTTATCTTCTTACTCGTTGAATAAATTTCTAGGATTTTCTATTCTGGATAAAAGAACCCACTTTATATATCCCATTTTATATGTATTTGATTCATAGAAAAACATTAAAAAATTTAATTTTAAAAAATAAAATTAAAAAAATAAGTTTGGGAATGTGGTTGCGATTGTTTTTTAAAGTGTTTTTCGTGCTAAAATATATCAAAATGAAGTTTTTTTTTTATTTTTAAAAAATTATTTTTGAAATCAACACATCTAAATGATTCAAAACATACCAAAAAAATTATTTTTTAGCAAAAAAAATAAATTTTAAGGGAACGCGGTTTGCACCGTGTTCCCAAATACTCTCTACTCTTTAGCCCCATCTTATAGTAGCTAATAAATACTCAATCAACCACGAGGAGTGTAGCCTAATTGGTCAGGCTCTAGGTTTGATTTCTAAATATCACTAGTTCGAATCCCACAAATCTTAAAACCACTAAATATTTATATGGTCCTTAACTTCAGGACCTGTAGGATTAGTTGAGGTATATGTGAGTTGATCTAGATATTCATATTAATAAAATAAATAAATAAATACTCAAGCGAAGTTTATAATATTTCACGCACTTACCATATCTTTGCCACCTGCTGAACTCCTATCGGTATGGAATATAGTTTCTTAGCTCATTCTTCGATTTATAATACAAAAATTTTCATACATCATTAATGAAATGATAACTAGAGTGTCTATTCAATAATGGATATTGAAAAACAATTTATGTTTATTTGTTCGTAGCCCAAGATAAAAAAGATTCCTGGTTCCGCCCTTGCTGGCAGTCATGACCTTTCCTTTGAGAGTCTCAAGTTTGCATCTCTTTCCTTAAGAATTTTTTTTTAAATAATCAAGTTTCACTGCTGTATATCATAGTAATGATTTTCAAACATGATGAAACTTGCAGGAAATAATGACTGCAGCAGTGGACAATCCATCAAATGCTTGTGAATGGGCATTCGCAGAGATGCTAAACCAACCTGAGATACTTGAAAAGGCTACTCAAGAACTGGATAGAGTGGTCGGAAAGGAGAGACTTGTCCAAGAATCAGACTTTGCGCATCTCAATTACGTTAAGGCATGTGCTAGAGAAGCATTCAGGCTTCACCCTGTTGCACCATTGAACCTTCCTCATGTGTCGGCCGCCGATACAACAGTTGCCAACTACTTCATCCCGAAAGGTTCCTATGTTCTGCTTAGCCGTCTAGGACTGGGCAGAAACCCCAAAGTATGGGATGAGCCGCTCAAGTTCAAGCCGGAGCGCCACCTGAATGAAATGGAGAAGGTGGTGCTGACTGAGAATAATCTGCGATTTATTTCGTTTTCTACAGGAAAACGTGGGTGCATTGGTGTGACACTAGGGACTTCAATGACTACCATGCTATTTGCTAGACTTCTTCAAGCGTTTACTTGGAGTTTACCACCTCGTCAATCCAGCATCGACCTTACCATTGCAGAAGACAGCATGGCTCTTGCAAAACCTCTGTGTGCACTTGCAAAACCACGCTTGCCTCCACAAGTGTATCCCGGATACTGAAGCGAGTACAAGGACTGTGTATGCCGCAAAATATTATCAATAGAGGTTGTGCCAGAACATTAGCAGTTAATGTGATAAACTCCGGTAACTTTTATATTGTTGAGAAAACAAACATAAAGGATTTGTATTTGGAATTCTTATTTAACTGCTAGTTAATTAAAAATTTTAATGGATTACGATAGTTTGATCTTATAACCCCCCGTGAAAATAAGAATATAATTTAAGAGTGTTGAATATTGTTGTTACCTATTTTGAAGGCCCCATATACACCAAAAAAATCAGACAAAAAAAACCGGAAACAAAGAGAAAATGCAAATAATAAAAAAAATACTAAAAAGAAAATCACAAAAATATATCAGTAAGAAGAATATATCAGAATACACAGGAAATTATCGAAGAATACTGGTTGAGAAAGATCAAAATATACAAGATTAAAAAATTTGACATTGTATTTTCGACCAATAAAGGCCTCATTGGCAAAGAAAGATTAAATTTGAGGAAAATTCAAATTGGATATTTAAGGATTCAATTGAAATTTTTCAAGGTTTAATTGAATTTATTGAGGGATTAATTGCAAGAAAAATTGATTTTTTAAAGTCAATTTAGACTTTAATTGGAAGAAATTAAAGTCTAGGAGTCGAATTGTAATTTTTAAGAATTAATTTGGTTCAATCAGAGACTTAATTGCATAAATATTAAAGTTTAATGGGTAATTAAAGACTTGATTGAAGAAATCCAAAACTAAGCACCAAGTTGAAAAAGGCGCGTGAACGTAAAGGCTGGAATTGACCAAATCAGATGTCAAATTGAAAAAATTTAAAGTTTATTGGTCAATTGAGGTTCGAAATGCATAAATTTAGAACCAAGGACTAAAATGAAAGTAGCGATCAACTTTGAAGCTGATAATTGAGTTTAGTAAGGGTGAAATAGCATGAAATTAAAAATCAGGAGACAATTACTAGTATAATTAAAAGCAATGGAAAGAGTAGGGACTCAATCAAAATTTTTCAGATCTCGAATTAAGAACCCTAAAGGACATGTCGTTCAGACTTTATGAAAAGAAGGTAAATGACACGTCGTTCGTCAGCTTGCATCTTTATTTTAACAGGTTCAATTGATCCAGTTGACAACTTCAAGTGCATGAATACAGAGTTACAGACCTTTAAATTAATTAAGCAGCGTTGGATCCAAATAAAAGATATACACCCCCTTTATAAAATTCAGGTGATCTCAAGCGATGATAACTTCAGAATTGCACCTACAAGATCTCAAAAGTAGACAACTCAGTCATCCTTAACAGTACAATCATCACGCAAAAAATGATTTGGTTTTTATATGGCTCCTCAATAGGTTTTTATCAAGGGTTTACAATACCTCTCTCAAGATCAAAAGGTTATAAATGAATTCAAAACAAATATTAAAGCCAGATGACCTCAACATTACCATCTGCTAAGGCTTTATACTTAGCCTCAGTGGAGGAGCGGGCAACTGTACGTTGCTTGCCAGATTTCCATGAAATCGGTGTTTGACCAAAGAAAACAAGATAGCCACCCGTAGACTTGCGATCATCAATACTACCAGCCCAATCTGCATCTGTAAAACCATGTAGAGCAAAAGAGGTACCTCGAGTGATATGAAAACCATAGGATGGCGTACCTTTAAAATAGTGGAGAATGCGTTTAACGGTAGCCCAATGGGAATCTGTAAGAGCATGCATGAACTGACAAACATTATTAACAGCAAAGCAGATATCTAGGCAAGTGAATGTAAGATATTGAAGAGCACCCATAATTTGACGAAATCATGTGGGATCAGAGAATGGATGATCCGGTTGTATAGAAATTTTTGAAGGAGAGACTGAAGTATCAATGGGTTTGCAAGAAGTCATACCAGCTCAAGTGAGGATGTCAAGAATATATTTGTGTTGGCGCAATATCAGACCCATACCCGTAGACTGAACTTTAATACCTAAAAAGTAGTGAACAATACCTAAGTCACGAAGCTTGAACTCAGAGCTTAGTAACTGTATTAGACGATGAAGCATGGGAGAGTTGCTACCCGTAAGTAGAATATCATCAACATATACCAAGAGAAAAAAGATATTAGTACCATCAGATAAGATAAAAAAGGAGGTGTCAACCTTGGAGGCAAAAAAACCAATGGAGAGAAAAAAATCACTCAGACGAGTGTACCATGCCTTTAGTGCCTGGTTTAAACTATACAATGACTAGTGCAATCTGCACACATGAGATGGAAGAGTAGGGTTAACAAAACCTAGAGGTTGCTTCATGTAGACCTCTTCCGTAAGAACACCATTGAGAAATGCATTATGAATATCGAGCTGATGAATCTTCCAATTACGTGAAACCACAATGCAAAAGACTAATATGATGGTGGCCTGCTTAATAACTGGGCTGAAAGTTTCAGAATAATCAATGCCTTCCTGCTGGGTAAAGCCTCTAGCAACTAGACGAGCTTTATAATGTTCAATGCTACCATCAACATGATGTTTGATCCGATACATCCATTGACTGCCAACAATATTCATTAAAGGATGAAAAGGTACTAGAGATCATGTGTGATTAGCATGCAATGCCTTTATCTCATCACACCTAACATCATGCCAAACAACATAATTATCTGCATCAGAGAAGGCAAAAGATTCAGGGGAAGGAGAGAGCAATACCCGGGTGGAAGCTGTATCAGCTGTAGCAAAGGCCATCAAATTGATAGGTCCCTGTCAGATCACAATGAAAAACACACAGTAACTTGACTTTCTTTGGGTGAAAGACAACCACAAGTTTGAATAAAATTCTGCACGTCCCTGGTATTCCAAATGAACTCCTTAAATAGAGTTTCTTTACATCAACTAAATAGCTAAACTGACTCCTAGACTTCAGCTAGTCAAAACCATGACTTAGCTATTATTCTGGAGGTGACTAACCACTTATGACCAAGCAAACAAATTCAAAACAATAAATTAGAAAAGAACAATGCAATCTTAAGCTAAAAACTTGGGATTTGTTTTCAAGACCCTGGAGGATCTTCTTGGTGTATCAATACTCCCTCCCACAAGTGGAACCTTGTCCTCAAGGTGCAATGCAGAAAATTGTTGTTTGAGTAGTTGCGTATCCTCCTAGGTAGCATCTTTTGCAGGCAAACTCTTCCACTGCACCAAACTTTCCTCAATAAACTTGGTACCACGTTTTATCCATCTCGTATCAACCACCTGCTCAGGTTCAACTTGGATCTGTCCTTCGTCTGAAATTGGTGGTAGGTCAATAACCACAGGTAGAGAAGTGCCCACATAGTTTTTCAGGAGAGAAACATGAAACACTGGGTGAATTTTGGCTTGCATATGTAGATACATGAGGACCAACAAGATACACGAGGAACAACGTTTTCCAGGACAAATATCATTATCACCGTCCGCCACCGCTGTCTGATTAATTTGTGGCTGTGGAACTTCAGCTCGTATTTCAAATTAATGACTTGGAGTTCTGTTGTGCACAAAACCTAGATATCTTCTCATCCATTAATCACATGACTGTGCATCAGAATGCGTGCATTTTAAACGTCAAAGCTGGTGAAAAATTGATCAAACAAATCATAGTTAAACACGGAAACTGAAAGAATTGCAAACTCTGTGGTTTCTTGTATATATTAAGAAGGCTGTAATACACGTGATTTATACAGTTTGCAGAATCTATTCTAGGAAAGTAAATAATCTATTCTAAGAAGGTCAATCACAATAACTATGATTGCCTCAATCTCAGCAAATACAATAGGAAACAGTAAATACAATTGGAAGAGATGCTATTACAATAGTTGTCCAATATCTTTCCTTTAACACTCCCCCTCAAGTTGGAGTGTGAACGTCGATTACTCCCAACTTGCGAAGATGGGACTGGAACAGAGGTGCAGGTAGTGGCTTGGTGAAAATGTCAGCTACTTGGAATTGTGTTTGCACATGAGCTGTCTTGATTTCGCCATTTTGAATTTTCTCACGAACGGTGTGGCAATCCAATTCGATGTGCTTGGTTCGTTCATGGTAAACTGGATTGGCTGCAATATAGAGTGCAGCTTTGTTGTCACAAAGTAAGGTGGCAGGTTGTCGATGGCTTACTTGTAGATCCTGTAAAAGGTAACCGAATTCGATTTTAATTATATTGATTTTTTTATACTAAAATTCGACAAAATAATGTAAAACTTATTAAATTAAACAACTAAAATTCAACACAATTATTTCTTTAATCATAAATTTAAAAAACATTTATTGTAAATGGAATAAATATAAAATAATAATTAAAACTAATTCTACACATTTAATTGAAATTGAACAATTAAAACATTTGAAAAATAAACTAAAATTCAACAAAATAATACAAAAACTATTTCAATAATAACTAAGATTCAACACATTTATTAATTCATAAAATTATTAAGAACACAAAATTCAACGAAAATAATGACAAAAATACAAAAATGATGCAAAAAAAAAATAAAAAAAGGAAGAAAAAGGAATGAAAAGCTATTACTTTAATGGCGTGCTTAATTTTGATTGATAATTAAACAACAAAAAATAAAAAGAAAAGAAAAGAAAAGAGATTGTTAATAAACCCAAAAAAATAAAATAAAAAAAGACAACATATATGAGGATGAGAAGAGAAGAGAATGCTTGATTTAGAATGAAAAGAAGAGAGAGAAGAGGAGAAAGAGAGAGAAGAGAAAGAGATAGAAACAGCTCCATGAGAGAAGAAGAGAGAAATAAATGAAGCTCCATCTATTTTAATTCTGGTCTTTTAAGTTAAATTTACCAACAAAATTAGTGATAAAATATTAAATATTTATGTTTTTAATATTTATATTAATGATTTCGTTTGTAAAGTCGTATTGAAATTTAATAGTCTTGGTATCTGGGCACTTTTTACCAGCAGAATCATAGACAGAAAATTAAATATTAATATTTTAATATTTTTATCAGTGATTCCATCAATAAAATCAAATGAAAATTTTTAACTTGCATAAATTTTTTTAAAAAGCCCTCCAAATATTATCGATGATTTTTCATTATGTTAATGATGCTGTTGGAAAACAAAAGTTAATAGTCAAAAGAACATTAAGTTTTAGGGTATTGAGAAGTGAACTGTTCCCGTAGTCTCTAGAATATACCGGAAGACATATTATATCGGTATACCTGTATGTAATGAAAACTATAAATAGTGTCAGGGAGAAGACGAGCAATTCACATGGTCATTGGAATATATCGACGAACACCTTTCACCTGTATACTCGTATGTAATATACAGTCTATTGGTATTTTTATCATTATAAAACAGTTTCTAATGCCGAATTGTATTTGTATTCTCCATCTATCTATCTATCTATCTATCCTGCAAATACTTCAATTAACAACTGCACACACAACACAATAACACTAGTTCATATCACAATAATAAAATAAATATTTCCTTATAATTCAATAATAAATTAACTTCATTGTCATTATATTAAACTGAATTTTATCCAAATATTACATTATAGTTTATGGCATTACACATTCATCAATTGACTCGTCTTCATCTCCATCGCAATCTTCTACGTTGATTTCACCGTTATCATTTTCATCAACTTATGTAAGTCTGCTAGAGCTCAAAACATTATTCAACTCCTTGGTGTTAATATCAACAAAAATATTCTCGACGATGCTAAAATTTAAATTTTCTTCTAAGTCATTAGACGAAGCAACTTAATATGGATTAACTAACTCACCAAGTTGAAAGAGCTCATCTCTCACAGTTAATTCATCGGTACCATTATGAACAACCTCGACACGACCTCTAAGTTTAGTTTTTATTACGGATAACCAATTAACTCTTGAATGATCCTTTCTAAAGGAATGAGTGTATATATGCTAATATTACTAGCATTGCTTGGCGAAAATAAAAACATCATCGATGTTGCAGAGTCTAGCCTTTAAATTAATTTCGACCAAATCATGATGAGGATATACTTTGATTCCTTTGTCAACGGTATCATACCAATAACATTTGAATAAAAAAACTTTATTCTGCTTGCTATGATATTACAATTCAATAACCTTTTTCAACTTTCCATAGTAGTCAACTTCAAACTCATTAGAAGTTGATCCTTTAACACAAATTCCATTGTTATATGTCTTTCTACCCTTCCTATATTCTTCAGTATGAAACACATGTCCATTAAAGAAATACTCGTTGTAGCACTTCACATTTCTTTTAGGACTCAAACTTAGTAAAGACAAAGTAGCACTAACATTCTCTCTCAATTGATAAACACGGTACACAAAGTACAATCTTGAACAATTAATGAGAAATGTATAATGAAATTAAGTATCCTAAGATATAAGAATAATTAAAAAGTACTTACATATGTTCTAAACCACGTGGAAAATTATTTATTTTTTAATCGAAAGATTTGAGATTTAGTCAGCTGTGAGTTTCAGGACAGTAAATATTGATGATGTTGCCTATAAAAAATTCAATAATATATCAGTGTATAATATTATAAAAGATAATTTCTTAAAAAATAATAATATATTAAGTAGTATACTTATAGAATAAAAGGTCTTAGTTCATCACAATTAAATAATACATAATTATGTGCTTGTCTGAATTCGTTTTCTAACAAATATCTTCCCTTCACAACATTTTTGTACGGGTCATCCAGAATGAGAGAATTTTGACAAGTTCACACATGAAGACACTTCCCCACCATTGTCGATCATATCTTGGAACGCAGTTGATTCTTTTTCTTAATTGAAGCTCAAAATAGTACAAGATAACTATTGAGATCTCTTCAACAATATGGGCCTTGCATGTCAAAGCCTCAACATGTACCTTGTTTTTTAGTTTTCTCTTAATGTTGAACAAGTACCTGCATGGAATTAAATGAATGTTTTGAAATATACAAAGAAGGGCAATAAAATTTTAATTATGAAGCATGTGTAATCTCTGACCTCTTGAATGGATACATCCATCTATATTGGATTGAGCCTCCAATTTTTATCTCAAACGACAAATATATAAGTAAATGCTCCATCAAATCAAAAAACAATGAAGGGAATATCATCTCAAGTTTTCATATTGTCTGGATGATATTCATTTCAAGCCTTTCTATGTGTTGTGTCCGCAACTTGTCGGAGCATATATCTCTAAAGAAGTGACTAATCTATGTGAGTGCATCTTATATCCTCTTTGGTAATACATCACAGTAAGCTAATGGAATGGGTGTTTGTATAAACACATGGCAGTTATAACTCTTCATTCCATGCAATCTACAATCCTTTAAATTCACCAACCTTGATATATTTGAAGCATGTCCATCAGGAAAACATAGATTTTTAAGTCATTGGCAGATAAGTAACTGTGCATTCTTGTCTAAGGTGGAGTTGGCTTTGTGACCTATGAACCAACATAAACCAACTCCATATTTTTACGGTGATAAAAAAAGAAGTTATATCCATTCTAGCATTAATGTTGTCCTTTGTATTTCCCTCCACGTTCATAACCGTGTTGAAAATATTTTCAAATACGTTCTTTTCTATGTGCACAACATCAAGGTTATGATGGAGGAGAGTAGTCTTCCAATAAAAAAGCTTTCATAAAATACTTCGCTTTACCCAATTATGAGTTAAACCAAAACCAGAAAATTTCTACTTACCAGATTGAAAATCAAAATTCAAACATAATGTCATCATACTCTGATACCATATCATACAATTTTTCACTTAAAAGAAGCGTTTGTGAAACTCTGATACCATTTGATAGGAATTCATAAAATTATTGGATATACGTGAGAGAGCATATGAGAATTTTACTTAGATTTTCAATTGTTTTTTAATAATAAAAAAAATATAATTATAATTCTCACATTACTTAATAAAATCTTTTAATACTTGTGTGAACGTAACTAAATTTAAATAAACCATATAAATTTTTATATGTTTTATTTCTCATTTTACCATATTTATCATGAGTTGTGTATTGGATGATCCTAAGAGAATTTTCAACACGAGGGAGATTAAACCTCCTCATTGTATAATTGTAACATCAAGAAGCCATAGATAATGACTGGTAGATGACATAGTCTATCAGGACTCGCCCTTTTCAAAGACAAGTAGAGTACAAAACATTATAGATTAATAACACATTTATAGTGTGTGGGGGCAATCTGGTGTTTATCACGACTCTCCCTTTTAAAATTCTTTCGTCATATAAAGCCACACAAGGAACACCATGCATGTCAAGACCATTAGTAGATCGAGTTGTTTGATCATGGAATATCTTGCTGCAACTTCCTTCACAACCCTATTAAGCTTCCCAACTTCACTTCTTGTCTTAGCAATCATACTGTTTTACTTCATCCAATCCCATAGGAATGTCAAGAAACACCCATTGCCACCCGGTCCAAAACCATGGCCTATTGTTGGATGCCTCCCTACCATGCTCCGAAACAAGCCAGTGTATCGATGGATACACAATCTCATGAAAGAAATGAACACTGAAATAGCTTGTATCCGTTTAGGAAATGTTCATGTGATTCCTGTCATTTGTCCTGATATTGCTTGTGAATTCTTAAAAGCACAAGATAATACCTTTGCATCTAGACCTCATACCATGGCCACAGATCTCATCTCGAGCGGTTACTTAGCAACAATTCTCTCTCCCTCTGGAGACCAATGGAATAAAATGAAGAAAGTTCTTATGACTCATGTACTTTCTCCTAAAAAACATCAGTGGCTTTATAGCAAAAGAGTTGAAGAAGCTGATCACCTTGTTCATTACGTGTATAACCAGTGCAAGAAGTCTGCGCATCAAGGTGGCATTGTGAATTTGAGAACTGCTGCCCAGCACTACTGTGCAAATGTGACTAGGAAGATGCTGTTCAACAAGAGGTTTTTTGGGGAGGGAATGAAAGATGGTGGACCTGGTTTTGAGGAAGAGGAGTATGTGGATGCATTTTTCAGTTGCCTTAATCATATATATGCATTTTGCATCTCGGATTTTTTGCCATCTTTGATAGGGCTTGACTTAGATGGGCATGAGAAGGTGGTGATAGAGAATCATAGGATCATCAATAAATACCATGATCCCATAATCCATGAGAGGGTTCAACAATGGAAGGATGGTGCAAAGAAGGATACGGAGGACTTGCTTGATATTTTAATTACCCTAAAAGATCCTGATGGCAATCCCCTGTTGTCAAAAGATGAGATAAAAGCTCAAATTACAGTAAGTTTTATATGCATTTACATTTTGAATTCCACATGGAAACACATATTTATGTCTTTAATTTTAATTATACGAGTGATGAGTTAGTTATAGCTTAACTGGCACCGTGTCCTTTCCTTTGAGAGTCTCAAGTTTGCATCTCTTTCCTTAAAAACCAAATTGTAATAATCAAGTTTCACTACTGTATATCATATATAGTAATGATTTTCAAACATGATGACACTTGCAGGAAATAATGGTTGCAGCAGTGGACAATCCATCAAATGCTTGTGAATGGGCATTCGCAGAGATGCTAAACCAACCTGAGATACTTGAAAAGGCTACTCAAGAACTGGATAGAGTGGTCGGAAAGGAGAGACTTGTCCAAGAATCAGACTTCTCGCATCTCAATTACGTGAAGGCATGTGCTAGAGAAGCATTCAGGCTTCACCCTGTTGCACCATTTAACGTTCCTCATGTGCCGGCCGCCGATACAACAGTTGCCAACTACTTCATCCCGAAAGGTTCCTATGTTCTGCTTAGCCGTCTAGGACTGGGCAGAAACCCTAAAGTATGGGATGAGCCGCTCAAGTTCAAGCCAGAGCGCCACCTCAATGAAATGGAGAAGGTGGTGCTGACTGAGAATAATCTGCGATTCATTTCGTTTTCCACTGGAAAACGTGGGTGCATAGGTGTGACACTTGGGACTTCAATGACTACCATGCTATTTGCTAGACTTCTTCAAGCGTTTACTTGGAGTTTACCACCTCATCAATCCAGCATCGACCTTACCATTGCAGAAGACAGCATGGCTCTTGCAAAACCACTGTGTGCACTTGCAAAACCACGCTTGCCTCCACAAATGTATCCCGGATACTGAAGGGAGTACAAGGACTGCGTATGCTGCAAAATATTATCAATAGACGTTGTGCCAGAACATTAGCAGTTAATGTAATAAACTCTGGCAACTTTTATATTGTTGAGAAAAGAAACATAAAGGATTTGTGTTTAGAATTCTTATTTAAAATTTTTTACTGGATTATGATAGTTTGAGCTTATAACCCCTAGTAAAAACAAGAATATAATTTAAGAGTGTTGAATATTGTTGCTGCCCATTTTGGGGGGCTCATATAAACCAAAAAAATCAAGAAAAAAAAAGCAAAGAGAAAATTAAAAAAAAAAAATGTTGGAAGAAAATCACAAAAATATATTTGTAAGAAAAATATACCAGAACGCCGAGGAAATTACCGTAGATTGATTGAGAAAGATCAAGATATACAAGATTAAAAAAGTTGACAATGTATTTTCGACGAATGAAAGCCTCATTGGCAAAGAAAGATTAAATTTAAGTAGGAAAAAATCAAATTGGATGTTTAAGGATTCAATTGGATTTTTTCAAGGTTTAATTATATTTATTGAGAACTTATTTGCAAGAAAAATTGATTTTTAAGTCAATTTAAACTTTAATTTGACGAAATTAAAATCTAGGGGTCGAATTTTAATTTTTAAGAGTTAATTTGGTTCAATTAGAAACTTAATTATATAAATATTAAAGTTTAATGGGCAATTAAAAACTTGATTGAAGAAATCCAAAACTAAGCACCAAAATAAAAAAGACGCATGAATATAAAGGTTGGAATTTGACCAAATCACGGGTGCAATGGAAGAAATTGAAAGTTTGTTGGCCAATTAAGAGTCGAATTGCATAAATTAAGAACCAAGGACTAAAATAAAAATAACGGTCAACTTTGGGGCTGATAATTAAATTTGAAAATGGTGAAATTGCATGAAATTAAATATCTGAAAGTAATAAACGGTATAATTAAAAGCAATTGAAAAAGTAAAGACTCAATCAAAAATTTTCAAATTCTGAATTAAAAATTCTAAATTGCATGTCGTGCAGACTTTCTTGAATATTTTGATAAACGATTTAAAAAAATAATTTTATAAATAGTAATTAACACGTACTGGTGTTTTATTCGAAAACACTTAGTATTGCTCTTAATTTCCGGAAAGCATGAATTTATCTCATAAAATAGCCAAATTGCTAATTAACAGCTTGTGTTCGATGAATACTATCATCCAAATTCTTCTCCTCATAGTTATATTAACTGCCAAGTTATAAACTAAAACATTCCAAGTAAGTAGCGGCAAGCATACATTGGAATCTATGAATAATTACTATAATTAATAAAATTTCTGTAACTAATTAAAGACTGGAGATCATGATCAGGGGATGAAAGAAGACAAATATGATGCCGGACTAATTAATTACTATTGACATGATTTTGTGGTGTGGTCAATATTTCTGTTTCACTTGGGATGGTAGAATCAATGCTGGCTTGACTAATTAATTAATTAATGCATGGTGATTAAGATAAACCCTGTTATATATATATATATATATATACACCCGCATTGTTTCAAATTCTTCAAGAGTTCAACACCGTTTGGCATTGCGTTTGTAACTGTGTTTCATCGAAATTTGAAAATTTTTTTTTTACTAAAATTGAGTGCAGTTTGTACTTTTTGGATCGTTTTAATGTGCTGATGTCAAAAATGATTTTTAAAAAATGAAAAAAATATCATTGGCATGCATTTCGGCACGAAAAGCTATTTGAAAAGCACCCGCAATCACACTGCCAAACACGCTCATAAGTTTAACTAATTGGTATATATATAGTTTTAAAACCTGGTTCGGCCTGGCAGGTCGACCCGGGTCTGGCACTGGGCCGGATTAAGGTAAAAAATAGTCGGGAATTTGGCTTGATAAAATCCCATCGACCCGAAGGGTCGACCCAGAACCCGGTTGACCAGGATAAACCCGGCTAAGACTCGGCCGAACTAGTAGAAGAAAGAATGCCTCAACAATCGATTAAAAGACGTCAAACGCATTTCATAGCAATCCATAGAACGAGCTATGGAAAGAAAGAATTCAATTCCCATCCCTCACTTCAAAGCGGGAGCCATACTCCCAACCTCTCTCCACTACCAAAGAGAAGAGAAGACAAAGAACAAAGCTAGATAATCTCTTCTTTCTAGCTCCATCTATGGCTTATGGATCTTAGGGATAGTTTCCAATGGGCAACCCTGGAAACGAAAAGACTTAAAGGAGAAGGCTTACTTCTCAAAGGTAGGCTTAGAGACTCATTCAAAGTTGCAAGTTGATCCACTTCCTTTCCTTTATCAATTATAGGGGAGCCGTTCTAGGCTCTAAAGCTAATCTATACCTTTCACTAAGTCTCTCTCTCTCTCTCTCTCTCTCTCTCTACAAATCACATTCCTAAACCCCTAATCTTTCTCTTTCTCTATACACCGTTTATCATTTTATTTCTCTACACAGTAAAACAAAAAATGGGAAAAACAAGTGAAATTGGAGGGCTAATATCAGCAATAACAGCCTCCTTTTCCTTTTCTCAATCAAATTTTGTGTGTTTTTGGTGGTGGGATTCATGGAAAATTTGTGGAAATGGGTTTGTGTTGTTTTTGTTGGGTTTTTGGAATTGGAATTGGAATTGGGTTTTCTTTATTGGTTTTTTTGTTGGGTTTTTAATTAGGGGCATTTTTGAGGAGTTGGTGAAAATGTTTTTGTTTTTTTTTTTTGTTGACCCGAGTCAACTCATTTGACTCGTGACCCGATCATCAGACGTTGACCACCAGATCGGGTTTAAAAACTATGGATATACAACCCGCAAACTAGTAGATATCAAGTAGCAAAACTAATGAACTCTTGAAGAATTTAAAACATCCCACACACACACACAAAGAGGTTTCTTCTTGCGCTACCCTGATGGCGAATCTTTTTTTGGTTAATGTAAAATAATATTATACGGGACACATGAAACTTTTTGACATTATCATTAAACTTGTATACATGTGACTCGGATTATGAATTCTACTGGGTTCAGTTAAATTTGTATTATGTTATTATATGATAAAGCAAAATATAAAAATTCATTCAAATTTAATCTAATATTGAACGATAAAATTAAAAAAATAAAAAATCCAATAAAAATCCAATATTGAATGATATAATTGAAAAAAACCAAGAAAACACAGAGGGCCAAAAAAAAGAAGAGCCCGGTTGTACAGGCCTAAGACAAACACAACATGCCTAGGCCATGTTTATTTTTGTTTCTTTTTAAAAGTGATGAATAACATGTTATTCACCGCTATTTTGTTTTTTTTTTTTTTAAATAGTAGCAAATAACAACACTACAACTACCATGATGGCTAAAAAGAGTAACCTTTTTGTATATAATGGGACCCACACAAAAAAAAGCAAGAAAAACTTTTTCTTTATGGTAGTTTTTTGTATTTAATTGTATATTAAAAAAAAATCACACCCCACCATCCTTTGTATTAATTGTTTTTTATAGTAGCGTTTTAAAAGTGTTTTAAAAAAATATTAATTTTTTTTATTTTAAATTAATATTATTTTAATATTTTTAAATAAAAAATGCTTTAAAAAACAATAACAACAACAACAAGACTCTCGTATTCCTCCTAATAGCACGTGATACATATTGATCAGCAGGAAAAGATCAAACATTCATCTATGTGGCCAAGATTAATGGAGTCGGTGTGACCATTGGTTATAGACGTGCAAAAGGGGCAAACGTTTTCCACAACAAAACTATTCAACTGGGTTTAATTATTTCCATGTCTGATGATACACTTATCACTGTCCACATATCTCCGACTTCTGTGCTTCAAATAATCTTCGGATTATGCCGTCCATAGCATGGCATTCACAGAGATACAAACCATATTCGTTGGAATTTAACTTTAGGAGACAAGGAGGATCTCTCTCTCTCTCTCTCTCTCTCTCCATATATATATATATATATATATATATATATATATATATATATATATTTCTTGCCCAACAACTCAATATTTAAACTCTTTAAACATTCAATTCTGCAGGATAGATATGCAAGTATTGACTATTACATAAAGTTTAACTGGTTATGAAATCTCATAAAGGAGGATGGGAGAATTGAGATTATCTATTATAAAAGTGAAAAACAAGTCTATTCACCAAGTCTTTTAAATTAGAATTATTTTTTAAACTAAAACATTATTTGGATTATGATAGATTTAGCTTGTAATCCTCTGGATTAAAAAAGAGAAGCTGAAAATTATTTGTTTGTTTACTTTTCAACTATTTCTGCGTCAATCAACAAGTGATTTTGCGTGCTATAAATGGCCGAAAAGGAGTTCATCTTTATCAAGTACTAGGCTAATAAATTGGAGGGGTATTTGATCAAATAAATGGTTGTTAAACATTTAAACACAAACAATAATTTTAATTGAATATTTTCATTTGATAAAAAAAGGTAAGAGAATTCGATTTTAATTATATTGATTTTTTTATACTAAAATTCGACAAAATAATGTAAAACTTACTAAATTAAACAACTAAAATTCAACACAATTATTTCTAAGTGTTAATATTTTTAACCCTAAATTTTTTAAAAAAATTATTGTAAATGGAATAAATACAAAATAATAATTAAAACTAATCCTACACATTTAATTGAAATTGAACAAAACATTTAAAAAATAAACTAAAATGCAACAAAATAATACAAAAACTACTTCAATAATAACTAAGATTCAACACATTTATTAATTTATAAAATTATTAAGAACACAAATTTCAACGAAAATAATGACAAAAATACAAAAATGATGCAAAAAAAAAATAAAAAAAAGGAAGAAAAAGGAATGAAAAGTTATTACTTTAATGGCGTGCTTAATTTTGATTGATAATTAAAAAACAAAAAATAAAAAGAAAAGAAAAGAGATTGTTAATAAACCCAAAAAAAAAATAAAGAAAGACAACATACATGAGGATGAAAAGAGAAGAGAATGCTTGATTTAGACTGAGAAGAAGAGAGAGAAGAGAAGAGAAAGAGATAGAAATAGTTCCATGAGAGAAAAAAAAGAGAAATAGATGAAGCTCCGTCTGTTCTGATTTTGGTTTTTTAAGTTAATTTTACCAACATAATTACCGATAAAATATTAAATATTTATATTAGTGATTTCGTTTGTAAAGTCGTATTGAAGTTTAATGGTCTTGGTATCTGGACACTTTTTACCAACAGAATCATGGACAGAAAATTAGATATTAATATTTTAATATTTTTATCAGTGATTCCGTCAATAAAATCAAATGGAAAATTTTAACTTGCATAAAATTTTTCAAAAAGCCTTCCAAATATTATCGATGACTTTTCATTCTCTTAGTGATGTTGTTGGAAAACAAAAGTTAATAGTCAAAAGAACATTAAGTATTAGGGTATTGAGAAGTGAACTGTTCCCGTAGTCTCTAGAATATACCGAAAGACATATTATGTCAGTATACCCGTATGTAATGAAAACTATAAATAGTGTCAGGGAGAAGACAAGCAATTCACATGGTCACTGGAATATATCGACGAACACATTTCATCTGTATACTCGTATGTAATATACAGTCTATTGATATTTTTATCATTATAAAACAGTTTCTAATGCCAAATTGTATTTGTATTCTCTATCTATCTATCTATCCTGCAAATACTTCAATTCACAACTGCACATACAACACAATAACACTAGTTCATATCACAATAATAAAATAAATATTTCCTTATGATTCAATAATAAATTAACTTCATTGTCATTATATTGAACTGAATTTTATCCAAATATTACATTATAGTTTATGGCATTACACATTCATCAATTGACTCGTCTTCATTTCCATTGCAATCTTCTACGTTGATTTCATCGTTATCATTATTTAACTCTTTGGTGTCAACATCAACAAAAATATTCTCGGCGATGCTAAAATTTAAATTTTCTTCTAAGTCATTAGACAAAGCAACTCGAAATGGATTAACTAACTCACTAAGTTGAAAGATCTCATCTCTTATAGTTAATTCATCGGTACCATTATGAACAACCTCGACACGACCCCTAAGTTTGGTTTTCACTATGGATAACCAATCAACTCTTGAACGATTCTTTCTAAAGGAATGAGTGTATATATAATAAACTTACTAGCATTGCTTGGCGAAAATAAAAACATCATCGACGTTGCGGAGTCTAGCATTTGAATTAATTTCGACCAAACCATGATGAGGATATATTTTGATTTCTTTGTCAATGGTATCATACCAATAACATTTGATTAAAAAAACTTTATCCTGCTTGCTATGATATTACAATTCAATAACCTTTTCCAACTTTCCATAGTAGTCAACTTCAAACTCATTAGAAGTTGATCCTTTAACACAAATTCCATTGTTATATGTATTTCTACCCTGCCTATATTCTTCAGTATGAAACACATGACCATTAAAGAAATACTCGTTGTAACACTTCACATTTCTTTTAGGACCCAAACTTAGTAAAGACAAATTAACACTAACATTCCCTCTCAATTGATAAACACATAAACACGGTACACGAAGTACAATCATGAACAATTAATAAGAAATGTATAATGAAATTAAATATCCTAAGAGATAAGAATAATTAAAAAGTACTTACATGTGTTCTGAACCACGTGGAAAATTATTCATTTTATAATCAAAAGATTTGGGATTTAGTCAGCTGTGAGTTTTAGAATAGTAAATATTGACGATGTTGCCTATAAGAAATTCAACAATGTATCAGTTTATAATATTATAAAAGATAAATTGTTCAAAAATAATAACATATTAAGTAGTATACTTATAGAATAAAAGGTCTTAGTTCATCACAATTAAATAGTACATAATTATGTGTTTGTCTGAATTCTATTTCTGACAAATATCTTCCTCACACAACATTTTTGGTACGGGTCATCCAGGATGAGAGAATATTGACAAGTTCACACATGAAAGCACTTCCCCACCATTGTCATATCTTGGAACGCGGTTGATTCTTTTTCTTAATTGAAGCTCCAAATAGTACAAGATAACTATTGAGATCTCTTCAATAATATAGGCCTTGCATGTTAAAGCCTCAACATACGCCTTGTTTTTTTAATTTTCTCTTAAGGTTGAATAAGTACCTGCATGGAATTAAATGAATGTTTTGAAATATGCAAAGAAGGACAATAAAATTTTAATTATGAAGCATGTGTAATCTCTGACCTCTTGAATGGATACATCCATCTATATTGGACTGAGCCTCCAATTTTTATCTCAAATGGTAAATATATGGGTAAATGCTCCATCAAATTGAAAAATAATGAAGGAAATATCATCTCAAGTTTGCAATTGTCTGGATGATATTCATTTCAAGCCTCTTTATGTGTTGTGTCTGCAACTTATGGGAGCATATATCTCTAAAGAAGTGACTAATCTATGTGAGTGCATCTCATATCCTCTTGGTAATACATCACGGTAAGCTAATGGAATGAGTGTTTGCATAAACACATGGCAGTTATGACTCTTCATTCTATGCAATCTGCAATCCTTCAAATTCACCAACCTTGATATGTTTGAAGCATGTCCATCAGGAAAACAGAGACTTTTAAGTCATTGATAGATAAGTAATTGTGCATTCTTGTCTAAGGTGGAGTTGACTTTGTGACCTATGAACCAACATAAACCAACTCTATATTTTTACGGTGTAAAAAAAAAGTTATATCCATTCTAGCTTTAATGTTGTCCTTTGTATTTTCCTTGACGTCCATAACCGTGCTGAAAATATTCTCATACACGTTCTTTTCTACGTGCACAACGTCAAGGTTATGACGGAGGAGATTAGTTTTCCAATAAGAAAGCTCCCATAAAATACTTTGCTTTATCTAATTGTGGGTCAAACCAAAACCAGAAAATTTCTACTTACCAGATTGAAAATCAAAATTCAAACATAATATCATCATACTCTGATACCATGTCACACAATTTTTCACTTGAAAGAAGTGTTTGTTCAACTCTAATACCATTTGATAGGAATTCATAAAATTATCAGATATCCAAGAGAGAGTACATGAGAATTTTACTTAGATTTTCAATTGTTTTTTATTAATAAAAAAATATGATTATAATTCTCATATTATTTAATAAAATCTTTTAATACTTGTGTGAACTTAACTAAATTTAAATAAACTATACAAATTTTTATATGTTTTATTTCTCATTTTACCATACTTATCTTGAGTTGTGTATTGGATGATCCTATGAGAATTTTCAAAACGAGGGATTAAACCTCCTCATTGTATAATTGTTACATCAAGATAATGACACGGTAGATGACATAGTCTATCAGGACTCTCCCTTTTCAAAGACAAGTAGAGAACAAAACATTATAGATTAATAACACATTTATAGTGTGTGGGGGCAATCTGGTGTTTATCACGACTCTCCCTTTTGAAAATCTTTTGTTATATAAAGCCACAAAAGGAACACCATGCATGTCAGCAACAGTAGTAGATCGAGTTGTTTGATCATGGAATATCTTGCTGCAACTTCCTTCACAACCCTATTAAGCTTCCCTGCTTCACTTCTTGTCTTAGCAATCATACTGTTTTACTTCTTCCAATCCCATAAGAATGTCAAGAAACACCCATTGCCTCCCGGTCCAAAACCATGGCCTATTGTTGGATGCCTCCCTACCATGCTCCGAAACAAGCCAGTGTATCGATGGATACACAATCTCATGAAAGAAATGAACACTGAAATAGCTTGTATCCGTTTAGGAAATGTTCATGTGATTCCTGTCATTTGTCCTGATATTGCTTGTGAATTCTTAAAAGCACAAGATAATACCTTTGCATCTAGACCTCATACCATGACCACAAATCTCATCTCGAGAGGGTACTTAACAACAGCTCTCTCTCCCTCTGGAGACCAATGGAATAAAATGAAGAAAGTTCTTATGACTCATGTACTTTCTCCTAAAAAACATCAGTGGCTTTATAGCAAAAGAGTTGAAGAAGCTGATCACCTTGTTCATTACGTGTATAACCAGTGCAAGAAGTCTGCGCATCAAGGTGGCATTGTGAATTTGAGAACTGCTGCCCAGCACTACTGTGCAAATGTGACTAGGAAGATGCTGTTCAACAAGAGGTTTTTTGGGGAGGGAATGAAAGATGGTGGACCTGGTTTTGAGGAAGAGGAGTATGTGGATGCATTTTTCAGTTGCCTTAATCATATATATGCATTTTGCATCTCGGATTTTTTGCCATCTTTGATAGGGCTTGACTTAGATGGGCATGAGAAGGTGGTGATAGAGAATCATAGGATCATCAATAAATACCATGATCCCATAATCCATGAGAGGGTTCAACAATGGAAGGATGGTGCAAAGAAGGATACGGAGGACTTGCTTGATATTTTAATTACCCTAAAAGATCCTGATGGCAATCCCCTGTTGTCAAAAGATGAGATAAAAGCTCAAATTACAGTAAGTTTTATATGCATTTACATTTTGAATTCCACATGGAAACACATATTTATGTCTTTAATATTAAGTAACTAGCCAGGCACACAATTGCTTAGAGAAAAAAAGACTTAATTAATTATACCAGTGATCAGCTAGTCATAGCTTAACTGGCAGTCAGGGGCGGAGGAGCATAGAAGACTAAGGTGGGCTGTAGCCCAAGTAGAAAAATAGATCTTAAAAAAAATATAATATCTCATCTTATAATTATAAGTATAGCCTTTTTATTTATCTTTTTTTCAAATCCGGATATGTAAATATTTCCTCTGCATTATTTCTTATTAGCCTCGTACCTTTTCATTGGGCTTCTTAGCCTTTAGCATCCCATTAATTTATCTTCTTACTCGTTGAATAAATTTCTAGGATTTTCTATTCTGGATAAAAGAACCCACTTTATATATCCCATTTTATATGTATTTGATTCATAGAAAAACATTAAAAAATTTAATTTTAAAAAATAAAATTAAAAAAATAAGTTTGGGAATGTGGTTGCGATTGTTTTTTAAAGTGTTTTTCGTGCTAAAATATATCAAAATGATGTTTTTTTTTTTATTTTTAAAAAATTATTTTTGAAATCAACACATCTAAATGATTCAAAACATACCAAAAAAATTATTTTTTAGCAAAAAAAATAAATTTTAAGGGAACGCGGTTTGCACCGTGTTCCCAAATACTCTCTACTCTTTAGCCCCATCTTATAGTAGCTAATAAATACTCAATCAACCACGAGGAGTGTAGCCTAATTGGTCAGGCTCTAGGTTTGATTTCTAAATATCACTAGTTCGAATCCCACAAATCTTAAAACCACTAAATATTTATATGGTCCTTAACTTCAGGACCTGTAGGATTAGTTGAGGTATATGTGAGTTGATCTAGATATTCATATTAATAAAATAAATAAATAAATACTCAAGCGAAGTTTATAATATTTCACGCACTTACCATATCTTTGCCACCTGCTGAACTCCTATCGGTATAGAATATAGTTTCTTAGCTCATTCTTCGATTTATAATACAAAAATTTTCATACATCATTAATGAAATGATAACTAGAGTGTCTATTCAATAATGGATATTGAAAAACAATTTATGTTTATTTGTTCGTAGCCCAAGATAAAAAAGATTCCTGGTTCCGCCCTTGCTGGCAGTCATGACCTTTCCTTTGAGAGTCTCAAGTTTGCATCTCTTTCCTTAAGAATTTTTTTTTAAATAATCAAGTTTCACTGCTGTATATCATAGTAATGATTTTCAAACATGATGAAACTTGCAGGAAATAATGACTGCAGCAGTGGACAATCCATCAAATGCTTGTGAATGGGCATTCGCAGAGATGCTAAACCAACCTGAGATACTTGAAAAGGCTACTCAAGAACTGGATAGAGTGGTCGGAAAGGAGAGACTTGTCCAAGAATCAGACTTTGCGCATCTCAATTACGTTAAGGCATGTGCTAGAGAAGCATTCAGGCTTCACCCTGTTGCACCATTGAACCTTCCTCATGTGTCGGCCGCCGATACAACAGTTGCCAACTACTTCATCCCGAAAGGTTCCTATGTTCTGCTTAGCCGTCTAGGACTGGGCAGAAACCCCAAAGTATGGGATGAGCCGCTCAAGTTCAAGCCGGAGCGCCACCTGAATGAAATGGAGAAGGTGGTGCTGACTGAGAATAATCTGCGATTTATTTCGTTTTCCACAGGAAAACGTGGGTGCATTGGTGTGACACTAGGGACTTCAATGACTACCATGCTATTTGCTAGACTTCTTCAAGCGTTTACTTGGAGTTTACCACCTCGTCAATCCAGCATCGACCTTACCATTGCAGAAGACAGCATGGCTCTTGCAAAACCTCTGTGTGCACTTGCAAAACCACGCTTGCCTCCACAAGTGTATCCCGGATACTGAAGCGAGTACAAGGACTGTGTATGCCGCAAAATATTATCAATAGAGGTTGTGCCAGAACATTAGCAGTTAATGTGATAAACTCCGGTAACTTTTATATTGTTGAGAAAACAAACATAAAGGATTTGTGTTTGGAATTCTTATTTAACTGCTAGTTAATTAAAAATTTTAATGGATTACGATAGTTTGATCTTATAACCCCCCGTGAAAATAAGAATATAATTTAAGAGTGTTGAATATTGTTGTTACCTATTTTGAAGGCCCCATATACACCAAAAAAATCAGACAAAAAAAACCGGAAACAAAGAGAAAATGCAAATAATAAAAAAAATACTAAAAAGAAAATCACAAAAATATATCAGTAAGAAGAATATATCAGAATACACAGGAAATTATCGAAGAATACTGGTTGAGAAAGATCAAAATATACAAGATTAAAAAATTTGACATTGTATTTTCGACCAATAAAGGCCTCATTGGCAAAGAAAGATTAAATTTGAGGAAAATTCAAATTGGATATTTAAGGATTCAATTGAAATTTTTCAAGGTTTAATTGAATTTATTGAGGGATTAATTGCAAGAAAAATTGATTTTTTAAAGTCAATTTAGACTTTAATTGGAAGAAATTAAAGTCTAGGAGTCGAATTGTAATTTTTAAGAATTAATTTGGTTCAATCAGAGACTTAATTGCATAAATATTAAAGTTTAATGGGTAATTAAAGACTTGATTGAAGAAATCCAAAACTAAGCACCAAGTTGAAAAAGGCGCGTGAACGTAAAGGCTGGAATTGACCAAATCAGATGTCAAATTGAAAAAATTTAAAGTTTATTGGTCAATTGAGGTTCGAAATGCGTAAATTTAGAACCAAGGACTAAAATGAAAGTAGCGATCAACTTTGAAGCTGATAATTGAGTTTAGTAAGGGTGAAATAGCATGAAATTAAAAATCAGGAGACAATTACTAGTATAATTAAAAGCAATGGAAAGAGTAGGGACTCAATCAAAATTTTTCAGATCTCGAATTAAGAACCCTAAAGGACATGTCGTTCAGACTTTATGAAAAGAAGGTAAATGACACGTCGTTCGTCAGCTTGCATCTTTGTTTTAACAGGTTCAATTGATCCAGTTGGCAACTTCAAGTGCATGAATACAGAGTTACAGACCTTTAAATTAATTAAGCAGCGTTGGATCCAAATAAAAGATATACACCCCCTTTATAAAATTCAGGTGATCTCAAGCGATGATAACTTCAGAATTGCTCCTACAAGATCTCAAAAGTAGACAACTCAGTCATCCTTAACAGTACAATCATCACGCAAAAAATGATTTGGTTTTTATATGGCTCCTCAATAGGTTTTTATCAAGGGTTTACAATACTTCTCTCAAGATCAAAAGGTTATAAATGAATTCAAAACAAATATTAAAGCCAGATGACCTCAACATTACCATCTGCTAAGGCTTTATACTTAGCCTCAGTGGAGGAGCGGGCAACTGTACGTTGCTTGCCAGATTTCCATGAAATCGGTGTTTGACCAAAGAAAACAAGATAGCCACCCGTAGACTTGCGATCATCAATACTACCAGCCCAATCTGCATCTGTAAAACCATGTAGAGCAAAAGAGGTACCTCGAGTGATATGAAAACCATAGGATGGCGTACCTTTAAAATAGTGGAGAATGCGTTTAACGGTAGCCCAATGGGAATCTGTAAGAGCATGCATGAACTGACAAACATTATTAACAGCAAAGCAGATATCTAGGCAAGTGAATGTAAGATACTGAAGAGCACCCATAATTTGACGAAATCATGTGGGATCAGAGAATGGATGATCCGGTTGTATAGCAATTTTTGAAGGAGAGACTGAAGTATCAATGGGTTTGCAAGAAGTCATACCAGCCCAAGTGAGGATGTCAAGAATATATTTGTGTTGGCGCAATATCAGACCCATACCCGTAGACTGAACTTTAATACCTAAAAAGTAGTGAACAATACCTAAGTCACGAAGCTTGAACTTAGAGCTTAGTAACTGTATTAGACGATGAAGCATGGGAGAGTTGCTACCCATAAGTAGAATATCATCAACATATACCAAGAGATAAAAGATATTAGTACCATCAGATAAGCTAAACAAGGAGGTGTCAACCTTGGAGGCAAAAAAACCAATGGAGAGCAAAAAATCACTTAACTGGCAGTCAGGGGCGGAGGAGCATAGAAGACTAAGGTGGGCTGTAGCCCAAGTAGAAAAATAGATCTTAAAAAAAATATAATATCTCATCTTATAATTATAAGTATAGCCTTTTTATTTATCTTTTTTCAAATCCGGATATGTAAATATTTCCTCTGCATTATTTCTTATTAGCCTCGTACCTTTTCATTGGGCTTCTTAGCCTTTAGCATCCCATTAATTTATCTTCTTACTCGTTGAATAAATTTCTAGGATTTTCTATTCTGGATAAAAGAACCCACTTTATATATCCCATTTTATATGTATTTGATTCATAGAAAAACATTAAAAAATTTAATTTTAAAAAATAAAATTAAAAAAATAAGTTTGGGAATGTGGTTGCGATTGTTTTTTAAAGTGTTTTTCGTGCTAAAATATATCAAAATGATGTTTTTTTTTTATTTTTAAAAAATTATTTTTGAAATCAACACATCTAAATGATTCAAAACATACCAAAAAAATTATTTTTTAGCAAAAAAAATAAATTTTAAGGGAACGCGGTTTGCACCGTGTTCCCAAATACTCTCTACTCTTTAGCCCCATCTTATAGTAGCTAATAAATACTCAATCAACCACGAGGAGTGTAGCCTAATTGGTCAGGCTCTAGGTTTGATTTCTAAATATCACTAGTTCGAATCCCACAAATCTTAAAACCACTAAATATTTATATGGTCCTTAACTTCAGGACCTGTAGGATTAGTTGAGGTATATGTGAGTTGATCTAGATATTCATATTAATAAAATAAATAAATAAATACTCAAGCGAAGTTTATAATATTTCACGCACTTACCATATCTTTGCCACCTGCTGAACTCCTATCGGTATGGAATATAGTTTCTTAGCTCATTCTTCGATTTATAATACAAAAATTTTCATACATCATTAATGAAATGATAACTAGAGTGTCTATTCAATAATGGATATTGAAAAACAATTTATGTTTATTTGTTCGTAGCCCAAGATAAAAAAGATTCCTGGTTCCGCCCTTGCTGGCAGTCATGACCTTTCCTTTGAGAGTCTCAAGTTTGCATCTCTTTCCTTAAGAATTTTTTTTTAAATAATCAAGTTTCACTGCTGTATATCATAGTAATGATTTTCAAACATGATGAAACTTGCAGGAAATAATGACTGCAGCAGTGGACAATCCATCAAATGCTTGTGAATGGGCATTCGCAGAGATGCTAAACCAACCTGAGATACTTGAAAAGGCTACTCAAGAACTGGATAGAGTGGTCGGAAAGGAGAGACTTGTCCAAGAATCAGACTTTGCGCATCTCAATTACGTTAAGGCATGTGCTAGAGAAGCATTCAGGCTTCACCCTGTTGCACCATTGAACCTTCCTCATGTGTCGGCCGCCGATACAACAGTTGCCAACTACTTCATCCCGAAAGGTTCCTATGTTCTGCTTAGCCGTCTAGGACTGGGCAGAAACCCCAAAGTATGGGATGAGCCGCTCAAGTTCAAGCCGGAGCGCCACCTGAATGAAATGGAGAAGGTGGTGCTGACTGAGAATAATCTGCGATTTATTTCGTTTTCCACAGGAAAACGTGGGTGCATTGGTGTGACACTAGGGACTTCAATGACTACCATGCTATTTGCTAGACTTCTTCAAGCGTTTACTTGGAGTTTACCACCTCGTCAATCCAGCATCGACCTTACCATTGCAGAAGACAGCATGGCTCTTGCAAAACCTCTGTGTGCACTTGCAAAACCACGCTTGCCTCCACAAGTGTATCCCGGATACTGAAGCGAGTACAAGGACTGTGTATGCCGCAAAATATTATCAATAGAGGTTGTGCCAGAACATTAGCAGTTAATGTGATAAACTCCGGTAACTTTTATATTGTTGAGAAAACAAACATAAAGGATTTGTGTTTGGAATTCTTATTTAACTGCTAGTTAATTAAAAATTTTAATGGATTACGATAGTTTGATCTTATAACCCCCCGTGAAAATAAGAATATAATTTAAGAGTGTTGAATATTGTTGTTACCTATTTTGAAGGCCCCATATACACCAAAAAAATCAGACAAAAAAAACCGGAAACAAAGAGAAAATGCAAATAATAAAAAAAATACTAAAAAGAAAATCACAAAAATATATCAGTAAGAAGAATATATCAGAATACACAGGAAATTATCGAAGAATACTGGTTGAGAAAGATCAAAATATACAAGATTAAAAAATTTGACATTGTATTTTCGACCAATAAAGGCCTCATTGGCAAAGAAAGATTAAATTTGAGGAAAATTCAAATTGGATATTTAAGGATTCAATTGAAATTTTTCAAGGTTTAATTGAATTTATTGAGGGATTAATTGCAAGAAAAATTGATTTTTTAAAGTCAATTTAGACTTTAATTGGAAGAAATTAAAGTCTAGGAGTCGAATTGTAATTTTTAAGAATTAATTTGGTTCAATCAGAGACTTAATTGCATAAATATTAAAGTTTAATGGGTAATTAAAGACTTGATTGAAGAAATCCAAAACTAAGCACCAAGTTGAAAAAGGCGCGTGAACGTAAAGGCTGGAATTGACCAAATCAGATGTCAAATTGAAAAAATTTAAAGTTTATTGGTCAATTGAGGTTCGAAATGCGTAAATTTAGAACCAAGGACTAAAATGAAAGTAGCGATCAACTTTGAAGCTGATAATTGAGTTTAGTAAGGGTGAAATAGCATGAAATTAAAAATCAGGAGACAATTACTAGTATAATTAAAAGCAATGGAAAGAGTAGGGACTCAATCAAAATTTTTCAGATCTCGAATTAAGAACCCTAAAGGACATGTCGTTCAGACTTTATGAAAAGAAGGTAAATGACACGTCGTTCGTCAGCTTGCATCTTTGTTTTAATAGGTTCAATTGATCCAGTTGGCAACTTCAAGTGCATGAATACAGAGTTACAGACCTTTAAATTAATTAAGCAGCGTTGGATCCAAATAAAAGATATACACCCCCTTTATAAAATTCAGGTGATCTCAAGCGATGATAACTTCAGAATTGCTCCTACAAGATCTCAAAAGTAGACAACTCAGTCATCCTTAACAGTACAATCATCACGCAAAAAATGATTTGGTTTTTATATGGCTCCTCAATAGGTTTTTATCAAGGGTTTACAATACTTCTCTCAAGATCAAAAGGTTATAAATGAATTCAAAACAAATATTAAAGCCAGATGACCTCAACATTACCATCTGCTAAGGCTTTATACTTAGCCTCAGTGGAGGAGCGGGCAACTGTACGTTGCTTGCCAGATTTCCATGAAATCGGTGTTTGACCAAAGAAAACAAGATAGCCACCCGTAGACTTGCGATCATCAATACTACCAGCCCAATCTGCATCTGTAAAACCATGTAGAGCAAAAGAGGTACCTCGAGTGATATGAAAACCATAGGATGGCGTACCTTTAAAATAGTGGAGAATGCGTTTAACGGTAGCCCAATGGGAATCTGTAAGAGCATGCATGAACTGACAAACATTATTAACAGCAAAGCAGATATCTAGGCAAGTGAATGTAAGATACTGAAGAGCACCCATAATTTGACGAAATCATGTGGGATCAGAGAATGGATGATCCGGTTGTATAGCAATTTTTGAAGGAGAGACTGAAGTATCAATGGGTTTGCAAGAAGTCATACCAGCCCAAGTGAGGATGTCAAGAATATATTTGTGTTGGCGCAATATCAGACCCATACCCGTAGACTGAACTTTAATACCTAAAAAGTAGTGAACAATACCTAAGTCACGAAGCTTGAACTCAGAGCTTAGTAACTGTATTAGACGATGAAGCATGGGAGAGTTGCTACCCATAAGTAGAATATCATCAACATATACCAAGAGATAAAAGATATTAGTACCATCAGATAAGATAAACAAGGAGGTGTCAACCTTGGAGGCAAAAAAACCAATGGAGAGCAAAAAATCACTCAGACGAGTGTACCATGCCTTTAGTGCCTGGTTTAAACTATACAATGACTAGTGCAATCTGCACATATGAGATGGAAGAGTAGGGTTAACAAAACCTAGAGGTTGCTTCATGTAGACCTCTTCCGTAAAAACACCATTGAGAAATGCATTATGAATATCGAGCTGATGAATCTTCCAATTACGTGAAACCACAATGCAAAAGACTAATATGATGGTGGCCTGCTTAATAACTGGGCTGAAAGTTTCAGAATAATCAATGCCTTCCTGCTGGGTAAAGCCTCTAGCAACGAGACGAGCTTTATAATGTTCAATGCTACCATCAACACGACGTTTGATCCGATACACCCATTGACTGCCAACAATATTCATTAAAGGATGAAAAGGTACTAGAGATCATGTGTGATTAGCATGCAATGCCTTGATCTCATCACACATAACATCATGCCAAGCAACATATTTATCTGCATCAGAGAAGGCAAAAGGTTCAGAGGAAGGAGAGAGCAATACCCGGGTGGAAGCTGTAGCAAAGGCCATCAAATTGATAGGTCCCTGTCAGATCACAATGAAAAACACACAGTAACTTGACTTTCTTTGGGTGAAAGACAACCACAAGTTTGAATAAAATTCCGCACGTCCCTGGTATTCCAAATGAACTCCTTAAATAGAGTTTCTTTACATCAACTAAATAGCGAAACTGACTCCTAGACTTCAGCTAGTCAAAACCATGACTTAGCTATTATTCTGGAGGTGACTAACCACTTATGACCAAGCAAACAAATTCAAAACAATAAATTAGAAAAGAACAATGCAATCTTAAGCTAAAAACTTGGGATTTGTTTTCAAGACCCTGGAGGATCTTCTTGGTGTATCAATACTCCCTCCCACAAGTGGAACCTTGTCCTCAAGGTGCAATGCAGGAAATTGTTGTTTGAGTAGTTGCGTATCCTCCTAGGTAGCATCTTTTGCAGGCAAACTCTTCCACTGCACCAAACTTTCCTCAATAAACTTGGTACCACGTTTTATCCATCTCGTATCAACCACCTGCTCAGGTTCAACTTGGATCTGTCCTTCGTCTGGAATTGGTGGTAGGTCAACAACCGCAGGTAGAGAAGTACCCACATAGTTTTTCAGGAGAGAAACATGAAACACTGGGTGAATTTTGGCTTGCATATGTAGATACATGAGGACCAGCAAGATACACGAGGAACAACGTTTTCCAGGACAAATATCATTATCACCGTCCGCCACCGCTGTCTGATTAATTTGTGGCTGTGGAACTTCAGCTCGTATTTCAAATTAATGACTTGGAGTTCTGTTGTGCACAAAACCTAGATATCATCTCATCCATTAATCACATGACTGTGCATCAGAATGCGTGCATTTTAAACGTCAAAGCTGGTGAAAAATTGATCAAACAAATCATAGTTAAACACGGAAACACAAAAAAGAAGAAAAAAAATCATAAAAATAGATTTTCATTTTATCCAAAAAAAAAAAAAGGAGAAGACTTCGATTTTCATTATATACTTTATAAATAAGATAGCAAAATTTAAAAGAAATGCTTACATCATTTAAAGAAACACTTTGTGTGTGTACATATATAGTACGTACGTACTATGAACAAATTAAACTTCCATTTGCGTTTTATTTTAGGTCAAATTTCTTAAAATTCAGCTGGCTAGAGAAATAATGACAACCAAGACACTTAATAATATATCATATTATAAAAATAATAATGTAAAAATTAAGAATAATTACTTTATATGATAGGGATATGACAGAAAATTAAAAAATAATTTTTGAGTTTAGATGAAAATATATTTTATCCATCTTGTTAGGATCAAATGTAATTTTCTTTTTTTATCTTTGTAATTATCTATCTTCTCAAAATAAACCCATGGAGTAACTTTTGGTAGTTACTCTTGAAGTATTCAAAAAACAATTATATAAGCATGTTCAATAACTAGCTTAACTAAAAAATTTAAATTATTAGATAAAATTTCAAAAATAATTTTATATCACTTTCTAATATAATTCTTTCAAGTAAAAACTATTAGAATACAAAATTGTTACTCACTATATTGTGCTTAAGTTTCATATTTTTTATCTTGTGTTTTTTTCTTTTATATTAGATATAAATAGATTATAATTGCATGATGTATTTATAAAAAAAAAAAATCATTCATCTAAGATAAAGAAAAAACACATTTTTAAAAATAAAATAATATTTAAATATTTCCATGCTCCTATGTATTTGACTTTTAGGAGAAAGATTTCCTTTATATTTTAGCTTTTAAAAAAATATTAACAACTCTTTATCAGTTTAATAAATTTTTCATTTAAATTTAAATGAATACCCCCTCTCTGAATTTTTAAAATTTTTAGTTGATTTATTTAAATATCATTTATTATTTTAATTATTTTATATTTTTATAGTATTTCAAAGAGATTTTTTATATATTTAATATAAATAGAATTTATTTACATGATATATTTATAAAAATAAAGAATATTTGTTCATGGTATGGAAAAAAAACCTCTAAGATAAAATAAAAAATACAGGGGTAAATATTTTTATTCTTAGTTATCTTTTGCTTTTAAGAGAAATATTAGCGTTTCATTTAAGTATTTAAATAGAATTAAAAATTGCTTTACAATTTATATATTCATATAGCTTTTAAATTTATTTTGTTTAGTATAAATAGTATATATGTGTTTCTTAATTAAAAAAAAAAACCATGATATAAAATGATTAGATGATGTTGGACTTTTTAAACCAGTTGGTCCACCAAAACCGACCATCAATGTTTAGGAATAGGGGGCGGTCATCTGCCACTGTTGGTGCGTAGCCTAAAGGGAGTTAGCATGATGAATGTCACGTGACCTGTTAATTTGTTTTTAATATTAAAAAAATATTTAAATATTGCACATATTTTTTTAAAGAAAAAAATTAAATTGTGTGAGAATTTATTCTATATAATCTGATTAACATAACTGGTTTAAAAATAACTCATACAACATGTAAAAATAATATTTTACTAAATAAAATTTTTAGATGATATATTTTTTTAATATTTAAATAACAATATATTTAATTGATTTGAAATAATTTAGATTAACATGTCAAATTTATAATACAAGTTATCAGATTATAATAACTTTATAAAAAATAAATCAAAATAAATTATCAAATTTAATTTTTAATAATAAAAATTTTAAAAAACATTACTTGTTATTGCAGAAGACAGCATGGCTCTTGCAAAACCACGCTTGCCTCCGCATTTGTATCCCTGATACTCAAATGCTCACTGTTTTGAAAATTTAGAAATAATTCAAAACATAAAAAAAAAAAT
This sequence comes from Populus nigra, assembly GCF_951802175.1. Classification (NCBI taxonomy): domain Eukaryota; kingdom Viridiplantae; phylum Streptophyta; class Magnoliopsida; order Malpighiales; family Salicaceae; genus Populus; species Populus nigra. The sequence goes on from NC_084863.1 coordinate 15,645,016, forward strand.
CAATCACTGAAATTTTGAAATGAGAGAGAGAGAGAAGCAGTCGCAATCCAAACTATCAATATGCAGTGGTTCATGAAAATTTGAACGTTGGCGGCTAGCTTCCCTGTTTGAAATTCTTATGAGGGCAAAAAAGCAGTCGCAATCCAAATGCATGTAAAATGTGGAACCCTGTTAAGAAAAGTGAGCTTATAGATGGGGGGGGGGGGGGGGGGGGGGGGGGGGTTGAACCTAGAAATCCATCAATTTTTGGTTTTATCATTGGGATAATTGAGTTAATTAAAAGATAGTTTTTATCAATAACAGAATGACTTGGGTTAGCCTTAGCCAATCTTTTATATATATATATATATATATATATATATATATATATATATATATATATATATATATATATATATATGTGACATAACACAACAGTAACCGTAGGGATTACAACATAGAAATAATCCTACATTAATTTTCTATTCAGAGATATACATGCTATACATTCTATAATACGTCCCCTCAAGCTGAGAATGGAGGATCGACCCGAAGCTTTAACCTCAAAACAGTATAGGATGAAAAGGAAAGTGGTTTGGTGAAGACATCAGCAAGTTGATCCCGAGAATGGATAAAGGGAATTTGAATTTCTTTCTTTGCAACCTGGTCACAGACAAAGTGATAATCAACCTCAACATGCTTAGTAAGCGCATGGAAAATAGGATTCGCTGAGAGATAGGTCACGCCAAAATTATCACACCAAATGGTAGGAGTAGAGATGGAGAGAACCTGCAGATCTGTTAACAAATATTAAAGCCAGATGACCTCAACATTACCATCTGCTAAGGCTTTATACTTAGCCTCAGTGGAGGAGCGGGCAACTGTACATTGCTTGCCAGATTTCCATGAAATCGGTGTTTGACCAAAGAAGACAAGATAGCCACCCGTAGACTTGCGATCATCAATACTACCAGCCCAATCTGCATCTGTAAAACCATGGAGAGCAAAAGAGGTACCTCGAGTGATATGAAAACCATAGGATGGCGTACCTTTAAAATAGTGGAGAATGCGTTTAACGGTAGCCCAATGGGAATCTGTAAGAGCATGCATGAACTGACAAACATTATTAACAGCAAAGCAGATATCTAGGCAAGTGAATGTAAGATACTGAAGAGCACCCATAATTTGACGAAATCATGTGGGATCAGAGAATGGATGATCCGGTTGTATAGCAATTTTTGAAGGAGAGACTGAAGTATCAATGGGTTTGCAAGAAGTCATACCAGCCCAAGTGAGGATGTCAAGAATATATTTGTGTTGGCGCAATATCAGACCCATACCCGTAGACTGAACTTTAATACCTAAAAAGTAGTGAACAATACCTAAGTCACGAAGCTTGAACTCAGAGCTTAGTAACTGTATTAGACGATGAAGCATGGGAGAGTTGCTACCCATAAGTAGAATATCATCAACATATACCAAGAGATAAAAGATATTAGTACCATCAGATAAGATAAACAAGGAGGTGTCAACCTTGGAGGCAAAAAAACCAATGGAGAGCAAAAAATCACTCAGACGAGTGTACCATGCCTTTAGTGCCTGGTTTAAACTATACAATGACTAGTGCAATCTGCACATATGAGATGGAAGAGTAGGGTTAACAAAACCTAGAGGTTGCTTCATGTAGACCTCTTCCGTAAAAACACCATTGAGAAATGCATTATGAATATCGAGCTGATGAATCTTCCAATTACGTGAAACCACAATGCAAAAGACTAATATGATGGTGGCCTGCTTAATAACTGGGCTGAAAGTTTCAGAATAATCAATGCCTTCCTGCTGGGTAAAGCCTCTAGCAACGAGACGAGCTTTATAATGTTCAATGCTACCATCAACACGACGTTTGATCCGATACACCCATTGACTGCCAACAATATTCATTAAAGGATGAAAAGGTACTAGAGATCATGTGTGATTAGCATGCAATGCCTTGATCTCATCACACATAACATCATGCCAAGCAACATATTTATCTGCATCAGAGAAGGCAAAAGGTTCAGAGGAAGGAGAGAGCAATACCCGGGTGGAAGCTGTAGCAAAGGCCATCAAATTGATAGGTCCCTGTCAGATCACAATGAAAAACACACAGTAACTTGACTTTCTTTGGGTGAAAGACAACCACAAGTTTGAATAAAATTCCGCACGTCCCTGGTATTCCAAATGAACTCCTTAAATAGAGTTTCTTTACATCAACTAAATAGCGAAACTGACTCCTAGACTTCAGCTAGTCAAAACCATGACTTAGCTATTATTCTGGAGGTGACTAACCACTTATGACCAAGCAAACAAATTCAAAACAATAAATTAGAAAAGAACAATGCAATCTTAAGCTAAAAACTTGGGATTTGTTTTCAAGACCCTGGAGGATCTTCTTGGTGTATCAATACTCCCTCCCACAAGTGGAACCTTGTCCTCAAGGTGCAATGCAGGAAATTGTTGTTTGAGTAGTTGCGTATCCTCCTAGGTAGCATCTTTTGCAGGCAAACTCTTCCACTGCACCAAACTTTCCTCAATAAACTTGGTACCACGTTTTATCCATCTCGTATCAACCACCTGCTCAGGTTCAAATTGGATCTGTCCTTCGTCTGGAATTGGTGGTAGGTCAACAACCGCAGGTAGAGAAGTACCCACATAGTTTTTCAGGAGAGAAACATGAAACACTGGGTGAATTTTGGCTTGCATATGTAGATACATGAGGACCAGCAAGATACACGAGGAACAATGTTTTCCAGGACAAATATCATTATCACCGTCCGCCACCGCTGTTTGATTAATTTGTGGCTGTGGAACTTCAGCTCGTATTTCAAATTAATGACTTGGAGTTCTGTTGTGCACAAAACCTAGATATCATCTCATCCATTAATCACATGACTGTGCATCAGAATGCGTGCATTTTAAACGTCAAAGCTGGTGAAAATTGATCAAACAAATCATAGTTAAACACAGAAACTGAAAGAATTGCAAACTCTGTGGTTTCTTGTATATATTAAAAAGGTTGTAATACACGTGATTTATACAGTTTGCAGAATCTATTCTAGGAAAGTAAATAATCTATTCTAAGAAGGTCAATCACAATAACTATGATTGCCTCAATCTCAGCAAATACAATAGGAAACAGTAAATACAATTGGAAGAGATGCTATTACAATAGTTGTCCAATATCTTTCCTTTAACACTCCCCCTCAAGTTGGAGTGTGAACGTCGATTACTCCCAACTTGCGAAGATGGGACTGGAACAGAGGTGCAGGTAGTGGCTTGATGAAAATGTCAGCTACTTGGAATTGTGTTTGCACATGAGCTGTCTTGATTTCGCCATTTTGAATTTTCTCACGAACGGTGTGGCAATCCAATTCGATGTGCTTGGTTCGTTCATGGTAAACTGGATTGGCTGCAATATAGAGTGTAGCTTTGTTGTCACAAAGTAAGGTGGCAGGTTGTCGATGGCTTACTTGTAGATCCTGTAAAAGGTAACCGAATTCGATTTTAATTATATTGATTTTTTTATACTAAAATTCGACAAAATAATGTAAAACTTATTAAATTAAACAACTAAAATTCAACACAATTATTTCTTTAATCCTAAATTTAAAAAACATTTATTGTAAATGGAATAAATATAAAATAATAATTAAAACTAATTCTACACATTTAATTGAAATTGAACAATTAAAACATTTGAAAAATAAACTAAAATTCAACAAAATAATACAAAAACTATTTCAATAATAACTAAGATTCAACACATTTATTAATTCATAAAATTGTTAAGAACATAAAATTCAACGAAAATAATGACAAAAATACAAAAATGATGCAAAAAAAAATAAAAAAAAGGAAGAAAAAGGAATGAAAAGTTATTACTTTAATGGCGTGCTTAATTTTGATTGATAATTAAACAACAAAAAATAAAAAGAAAAGAAAAGAAAAGAGATTGTTAATAAACCCAAAAAAATAAAATAAAAAAAGACAACATATATGAGGATGAGAAGAGAAGAGAATGATTCATTTAGAATGAAAAGAAGAGAGAGAAGAGGAGAAAGAGAGAGAAGAGAAAGAGATAGAAACAGCTCCATGAGAGAAGAAGAGAGAAATAAATGAAGCTCCATCTATTTTAATTCTGGTCTTTTAAGTTAAATTTACCAACAAAATTAGTGATAAAATATTAAATATTTATGTTTTTAATATTTATATTAATGATTTCGTTTGTAAAGTCGTATTGAAATTTAATAGTCTTGGTATCTGGGCACTTTTTACCAGCAGAATCATAGACAGAAAATTAAATATTAATATTTTAATATTTTTATCAGTGATTCCGTCAATAAAATCAAATGGAAATTTTTAACTTGCATAAAATTTTTTAAAAAGCCCTCCAAATATTATCGATGATTTTTCATTATGTTAATGATGCTGTTGGAAAACAAAAGTTAATAGTCAAAAGAACATTAAGTTTTAGGGTATTGAGAAGTGAACTGTTCCCGTAGTCTCTAGAATATACCGGAAGACATATTATATCGGTATACCTGTATGTAATGAAAACTATAAATAGTGTCAGGGAGAAGACGAGCAATTCACATGGTCATTGGAATATATCGACGAACACCTTTCACCTGTATACTCGTATGTAATATACAGTCTATTGGTATTTTTATCATTATAAAACAGTTTCTAATGCCGAATTGTATTTGTATTCTCTATCTATCTATCTATCCTGCAAATACTTCAATTAACAACTGCACACACAACACAATAACACTAGTTCATATCACAATAATAAAATAAATATTTCCTTATAATTCAATAATAAATTAACTTCATTGTCATTATATTAAACTGAATTTTATCCAAATATTACATTATAGTTTATGGCATTACACATTCATCAATTGACTCGTCTTCATCTCCATCGCAATCTTTTACGTTGATTTCACCATTATCATTTTCATCAACTTATGTAAGTCTGCTAGAGCTCAAAACATTATTCAACTCCTTGGTGTTAAGATCAACAAAAATATTCTCGACGATGCTAAAATTTAAATTTTCTTCTAAGTCATTAGACGAAGCAACTTAATATGGATTAACTAACTCACCAAGTTGAAAGAGCTCATCTCTCACAGTTAATTCATCGGTACCATTATGAACAACCTCGACACGACCTCTAAGTTTAGTTTTTACTACGGATAACCAATTAACTCTTGAATGATCCTTTCTAAAGGAATGAGTTTATATATGCTAATATTACTAGCATTGCTTGGCGAAAATAAAAACATCATCGATGTTGTAGAGTCTAGCCTTTAAATTAATTTCGACCAAATCATGATGAGGATATACTTTGATTCCTTTGTCAACGGTATCATACCAATAACATTTGAATAAAAAAACTTTATCCTGCTTGCTATGATATTACAATTCAATAACCTTTTTCAACTTTCCATAGTAGTCAACTTCAAACTCATTAGAAGTTGATCCTTTAACACAAATTCCATTGTTATATGTCTTTCTACCCTTCCTATATTCTTCAGTATGAAACACATGTCCATTAAAGAAATACTCGTTGTAGCACTTCACATTTCTTTTAGGACTCAAACTTAGTAAAGACAAAGTAGCACTAACATTCTCTCTCAATTGATAAACACGGTACACAAAGTACAATCTTGAACAATTAATGAGAAATGTATAATGAAATTAAGTATCCTAAGATATAAGAATAATTAAAAAGTACTTACATATATTCTAAACCACGTGGAAAATTATTCATTTTTTAATCGAAAGATTTGAGATTTAGTCAGCTGTGAGTTTCAGGACAGTAAATATTGATGATGTTGCCTATAAAAAATTCAATAATATATCAGTGTATAATATTATAAAAGATAATTTGTTAAAAAATAATAATATATTAAGTAATATACTTATAGAATAAAAGGTCTTAGTTCATTACAATTAAATAATACATAATTATGTGCTTGTCTGAATTCGTTTTCTGACAAATATCTTCCCTTCACAACATTTTTTGTACGGGTCATCTAGAATGAGAGAATTTTGACAAGTTCACACATGAAGACACTTCCCCACCATTGTCGATCATATCTTGGAACACCGTTGATTCTTTTTCTTAATTGAAGCTCAAAATAGTACAAGATAACTATTGAGATCTCTTCAACAATATGGGCCTTGCATGTCAAAGCCTCAACATGTACCTTGTTTTTTAGTTTTCTCTTAATGTTGAACAAGTACCTGCATGGAATTAAATGAATGTTTTGAAATATACAAAGAAGGGCAATAAAATTTTAATTATGAAGCATGTGTAATCTCTGACCTCTTGAATTGATACATCCATCTATATTGGATTGAGCCTCCAATTTTTATCTCAAACGATATATAAGTAAATGCTCCATCAAATCAAAAAACAATGAAGGGAATATCATCTCAAGTTTTCATATTGTCTGGATGATATTCATTTCAAGCCTTTCTATGTGTTGTGTCCGCAACTTGTCGGAGCATATATCTCTAAAGAAGTGACTAATCTATGTGAGTGCATCTTATATCCTCTTTGGTAATACATCACAGTAAGCTAATGGAATGAGTGTTTGTATAAACACATGGCAGTTATAACTCTTCATTCCATGCAATCTACAATCCTTTAAATTCACCAACCTTGATATATTTGAAGCATGTCCATTAGGAAAACATAGATTTTTAAGTCATTGGCAGATAAGTAACTGTGCATTCTTGTCTAAGGTGGAGTTGGCTTTGTGACCTATGAACCAACATAAATCAACTCCATATTTTTACGGTGATAAAAAAAGAAGTTATATCCATTCTAGCATTAATGTTGTCTTTTGTATTTCCCTCCACGTTCATAACCGTGTTGAAAATATTTTCAAATACGTTCTTTTCTATGTGCACAACATCAAGGTTATGATGGAGGAGAGTAGTCTTCCAATAAAAAAGCTTTCATAAAATACTTCGCTTTACCCAATTATGAGTTAAACCAAAACCAGAAAATTTCTACTTACCAGATTCAAAATCAAAATTCAAACATAATGTCATCATACTCTGATACCATATCATACAATTTTTCACTTAAAAGAAGCGTTTGTGAAACTCTGATACCATTTGATAGGAATTCATAAAATTATTGGATATACGTGAGAGAGCATATGAGAATTTTACTTAGATTTTCAATTGTTTTTTAATAATAAAAAAAATATAATTATAATTCTCACATTACTTAATAAAATCTTTTAATACTTGTGTGAACGTAACTAAATTTAAATAAACCATATAAATTTTTATATGTTTTATTTCTCATTTTACCATATTTATCATGAGTTGTGTATTGGATGATCCTAAGAGAATTTTCAACACGAGGGAGATTAAACCTCCTCATTGTATAATTGTAACATCAAGAAGCCATAGATAATGACTGGTAGATGACATAGTCTATCAGGACTCGCCCTTTTCAAAGACAAGTAGAGTACAAAACATTATAGATTAATAACACATTTATAGTGTGTGGGGGCAATCTGGTGTTTATCACGACTCTCCCTTTTAAAATTCTTTCGTTATATAAAGCCACACAAGGAACACCATGCATGTCAAGACCATTAGTAGATCGAGTTGTTTGATCATGGAATATCTTGCTGCAACTTCCTTCACAACCCTATTAAGCTTCCCAACTTCACTTCTTGTCTTAGCAATCATACTGTTTTACTTCATCCAATCCCATAGGAATGTCAAGAAACACCCATTGCCACCCGGTCCAAAACCATGGCCTATTGTTGGATGCCTCCCTACCATGCTCCGAAACAAGCCAGTGTATCGATGGATACACAATCTCATGAAAGAAATGAACACTGAAATAGCTTGTATCCGTTTAGGAAATGTTCATGTGATTCCTGTCATTTGTCCTGATATTGCTTGTGAATTCTTAAAAGCACAAGATAATACCTTTGCATCTAGACCTCATACCATGGCCACAGATCTCATCTCGAGCGGTTACTTAGCAACAATTCTCTCTCCCTCTGGAGACCAATGGAATAAAATGAAGAAAGTTCTTATGACTCATGTACTTTCTCCTAAAAATCATCAGTGGCTTTATAGCAAAAGAGTTGAAGAAGCTGATCACCTTGTTCATTACGTGTATAACCAGTGCAAGAAGTCTGCGCATCAAGGTGGCATTGTGAATTTGAGAACTGCTGCCCAGCACTACTGTGCAAATGTGACTAGGAAGATGCTGTTCAACAAGAGGTTTTTTGGGGAGGGAATGAAAGATGGTGGACCTGGTTTTGAGGAAGAGGAGTATGTGGATGCATTTTTCAGTTGCCTTAATCATATATATGCATTTTGCATCTCGGATTTTTTGCCATCTTTGATAGGGCTTGACTTAGATGGGCATGAGAAGGTGGTGATAGAGAATCATAGGATCATCAATAAATACCATGATCCCATAATCCATGAGAGGGTTCAACAATGGAAGGATGGTGCAAAGAAGGATACGGAGGACTTGCTTGATATTTTAATTACCCTAAAAGATCCTGATGGCAATCCCCTGTTGTCAAAAGATGAGATAAAAGCTCAAATTACAGTAAGTTTTATATGCATTTACATTTTGAATTCCACATGGAAACACATATTTATGTCTTTAATTTTAATTATACGAGTGATGAGTTAGTTATAGCTTAACTGGCACCGTGTCCTTTCCTTTGAGAGTCTCAAGTTTGCATCTCTTTCCTTAAAAACCAAATTGTAATAATCAAGTTTCACTACTGTATATCATATATAGTAATGATTTTCAAACATGATGACACTTGCAGGAAATAATGGTTGCAGCAGTGGACAATCCATCAAATGCTTGTGAATGGGCATTCGCAGAGATGCTAAACCAACCTGAGATACTTGAAAAGGCTACTCAAGAACTGGATAGAGTGGTCGGAAAGGAGAGACTTGTCCAAGAATCAGACTTCTCGCATCTCAATTACGTGAAGGCATGTGCTAGAGAAGCATTCAGGCTTCACCCTGTTGCACCATTTAACGTTCCTCATGTGCCGGCCGCCGATACAACAGTTGCCAACTACTTCATCCCGAAAGGTTCCTATGTTCTGCTTAGCCGTCTAGGACTGGGCAGAAACCCTAAAGTATGGGATGAGCCGCTCAAGTTCAAGCCAGAGCGCCACCTCAATGAAATGGAGAAGGTGGTGCTGACTGAGAATAATCTGCGATTCATTTCGTTTTCCACTGGAAAACGTGGGTGCATAGGTGTGACACTTGGGACTTCAATGACTACCATGCTATTTGCTAGACTTCTTCAAGCGTTTACTTGGAGTTTACCACCTCATCAATCCAGCATCGACCTTACCATTGCAGAAGACAGCATGGCTCTTGCAAAACCACTGTGTGCACTTGCAAAACCACGCTTGCCTCCACAAATGTATCCCGGATACTGAAGGGAGTACAAGGACTGCGTATGCTGCAAAATATTATCAATAGACGTTGTGCCAGAACATTAGCAGTTAATGTAATAAACTCTGGCAACTTTTATATTGTTGAGAAAAGAAACATAAAGGATTTGTGTTTAGAATTCTTATTTAAAATTTTTTACTGGATTATGATAGTTTGAGCTTATAACCCCTAGTAAAAACAAGAATATAATTTAAGAGTGTTGAATATTGTTGCTGCCCATTTTGGGGGGCCCATATAAACCAAAAAAATCAAGAAAAAAAAAGCAAAGAGAAAATTAAAAAAAAAATGTTGGAAGAAAATCACAAAAATATATTTGTAAGAAAAATATACCAGAACGCCGAGGAAATTACTGTAGATTGATTGAGAAAGATCAAGATATACAAGATTAAAAAAGTTGACAATGTATTTTCGACTAATGAAAGCCTCATTGGCAAAGAAAGATTAAATTTAAGTAGGAAAAAATCAAATTGGATGTTTAAGGATTCAATTGGATTTTTTCAAGGTTTAATTATATTTATTGAGAACTTATTTGCAAGAAAAATTGATTTTTAAGTCAATTTAAACTTTAATTTGACGAAATTAAAATCTAGGGGTCGAATTTTAATTTTTAAGAGTTAATTTGGTTCAATCAGAAACTTAATTATATAAATATTAAAATTTAATGGGCAATTAAAAACTTGATTGAAGAAATCCAAAACTAAGCACCAAAATAAAAAAGACGCATGAATATAAAGGTTGGAATTTGACCAAATCACGGGTGTAATTGAAGAAATTGAAAGTTTGTTGGCCAATTAAGAGTCAAATTGCATAAATTAAGAACCAAGGACTAAAATAAAAATAACGGTCAACTTTGGGGCTGATAATTAAATTTGAAAATGGTGAAATTGCATGAAATTAAATATCTGAAAGCAATTACCGGTATAATTAAAAGCAATTGAAAAAGTAAAAACTCAATCAAAATTTTTCAAATTCTGAATTAAAAATTCTAAATTGCATGTCGTGCAGACTTTCTTGAATATTTTGATAAACGATTTAAAAAAATAATTTTATAAATAGTAATTAACAAGTACTGGTGTTTTATTCGAAAACACTTAGTATTGCTCTTAATTTCCGGAAAGCATGAATTTATCTCATAAAATAGCCAAATTGCTAATTAACAGCTTGTGTTCGATGAATACTATCATCCAAATTCTTCTCCTCATAGTTATATTAACTGCCAAGTTATAAACTAAAACATTCCAAGTAAGTAGCGGCAAACATACATTGGAATCTATGAATAATTACTATAATTAATAAAATTTCTGTAACTAATTAAAGACTGGAGATCATGATCAGGGGATGAAAGAAGACAAATATGATGCCGGACTAATTAATTACTATTGACATGATTTTGTGGTGTGGTCAATATTTCTGTTTCACTTGGGATGGTAGAATCAACGCTGGCTTGACTAATTAATTAATTAATGCATGGTGATTAAGATAAACCCTGTTTTATATATATATATAACCCGCATTGTTTCAAATTCTTCAAGAGTTTGACACCGTTCGACATTGCGTTTGTAACTGCGTTTCATCAAAATTTGAAATTTATTTTTTTTTTACTAAAATTGAGTGCAGTTTATACTTTTTGGATCGTTTTGATGTGCTGATGTCAAAAATAATTTTTTTAAAATGAAAAAACATCATTGGCATGCATTTCGGCACGAAAAGCTATTTGAAAAGCACCCGCAACCATATTGCCAAACACGCTCATAAGTTTAACCAAACACTGCCGAACTAGTAGAAGAAAAAATGCCTCAACAATCGATTAAAAGACGTCGAACACATTTCATAGCAATCCATAGAACGAGCTATGGAAAGAAAGAATTCAATTCCCATCCCTCACTTCAAAGCGGGAGCCATACTCCCAACCTCTCTCCACTACCAAAGAGAAGAGAAGACAAAGAACGAAGCCAGATAATCTCTTCTTTCTAGCTCCATCTATGACTTATGGATCTTAGGGATAGTTTTCAATGGGCAACCCTGGAAACGAAAAGACTTAAAGGAGAAGGCTTACTTCTCAAAGGTAGGCTTAGAGACTCATTCAAAGTTGGAAGTTGATCCACTTCCTTTATCAATTATAGGGGAACCGTCCTAGGCTCTAAAGCTAATCTATACCTTTCACTAAGTCTCTCTCTCTCTCTCTCTCTACAAATCACATTCGTAAACCCCTAATCTTTCTCTTTCTCTATACACCGTTTATCATTTTATTTCTCTACACAGTAAAACTAAAAATGGGAAAAACAAGTGAAATTGGAGGGCTAATATCAGCAATAACAGCCTCCTTTTCCTTTTCTCAATCAAATTTTTTGTGTTTTTGGTGGTGGGATTCATGGAAAATTTGTGGAAATGGGTTTGTGTTGTTTTTGTTGGGTTTTTGGAATTGGAATTGGAATTGGGTTTTCTTTATTGGTTTTTTTGTTGGGTTTTTAATTAGGGGCATTTTTGAGGAGTTGGTGAAAATGTTTTTGTTTTTTTTTTTGTTGACCCGAGTCAACTCATTTGACTCGTGACCCGATCATCAGACGTTGACCACCAGATCGGGTTTAAAAACTATGGATATACAACCCGCAAACTAGTAGATATCAAGTAGCAAAACTAATGAACTCTTGAAGAATTTAAAACATCCCACACACACACACAAAGAGGTTTCTTCTTGCGCTACCCTGATGGCGAATCTTTTTTTGGTTAATGTAAAATAATATTATACGGGACACATGAAACTTTTTGACATTATCATTAAACTTGTATACATGTGACTCGGATTATGAATTCTACTGGGTTCAGTTAAATTTGTATTATGTTATTATATGATAAAGCAAAATATAAAAATTCATTCAAATTTAATCTAATATTGAACGATAAAATTAAAAAAATAAAAAATCCAATAAAAATCTAATATTGAATGATATAATTGAAAAAAACCAAGAAAACACAGAGGGCAAAAAAAAAGAAGAGCCCGGTTGTACAGGCCTAAGACAAACACAACATGCCTAGGCCATGTTTATTTTTATTTCTTTTTAAAAGTGATGAATAACATGTTATTCACCGCTATTTTGTTTTTTTTTTTTTAAATAGTAGCAAATAACAACACTACAACTACCATGATGGCTAAAAAGAGTAACCTTTTTGTATATAATGGGACCCACACAAAAAAAAGCAAGAAAAACTTTTTCTTTATGGTAGTTTTTTGTATTTAATTGTATATTAAAAAAAAATCACACCCCACCATCCTTTGTATTAATTGTTTTTTATAGTAGCGTTTTAAAAGTGTTTTAAAAAAAATATTAATTTTTTTTATTTTAAATTAATATTATTTTAATATTTTTAAATAAAAAATGCTTTACAAAACAATAACAATAACAACAACAACAAGACTCTCGTATTCCTCCTAATAGCACGTGATACATATTGATCAGCAGGAAAAGATCAAACATTCATCTATGTGGCCAAGATTAATGGAGTCGGTGTGACCATTGGTTATAGACGTGCAAAAGGGGCAAACGTTTTCCACAACAAAACTATTCAACTGGGTTTAATTATTTCCATGTCTGATGATACACTTATCACTGTCCACATATCTCCGACTTCTGTGCTTCAAATAATCTTCGGATTATGCCGTCCATAGCATGGCATTCACAGAGATACAAACCATATTCGTTGGAATTTAACTTTAGGAGACAAGGAGGATCTCTCTCTCTCTCTCTCTCTCTCTCCATATATATATATATATATATATATATATATATATATATATATTTCTTGCCCAACAACTCAATATTTAAACTCTTTAAACATTCAATTCTGCAGGATAGATATGCAAGTATTGACTATTACATAAAGTTTAACTGGTTATGAAATCTCATAAAGGAGGATGGGAGAATTGAGATTATCTATTATAAAAGTGAAAAACAAGTCTATTCACCAAGTCTTTTAAATTAGAATTATTTTTTAAACTAAAACATTATTTGGATTATGATAGATTTAGCTTGTAATCCTCTGGATTAAAAAAGAGAAGCTGAAAATTATTTGTTTGTTTACTTTTCAACTATTTCTGCGTCAATCAACAAGTGATTTTGCGTGCTATAAATGGCCGAAAAGGAGTTCATCTTTATCAAGTACTAGGCTAATAAATTGGAGGGGTATTTGATCAAATAAATGGTTGTTAAACATTTAAACACAAACAATAATTTTAATTGAATATTTTCATTTGATAAAAAAAGGTAAGCGAATTCGATTTTAATTATATTGATTTTTTTATACTAAAATTCGACAAAATAATGTAAAACTTACTAAATTAAACAACTAAAATTCAACACAATTATTTCTAAGTGTTAATATTTTTAACCCTAAATTTTTTAAAAAAATTATTGTAAATGGAATAAATACAAAATAATAATTAAAACTAATCCTACACATTTAATTGAAATTGAACAAAACATTTAAAAAATAAACTAAAATGCAACAAAATAATACAAAAACTACTTCAATAATAACTAAGATTCAACACATTTATTAATTTATAAAATTATTAAGAACACAAATTTCAACGAAAATAATGACAAAAATACAAAAATGATGCAAAAAAAAATAAAAAAAAGGAAGAAAAAGGAATGAAAAGTTATTACTTTAATGGCGTGCTTAATTTTGATTGATAATTAAAAAACAAAAAATAAAAAGAAAAGAAAAGAGATTGTTAATAAACCCAAAAAAAAATAAAGAAAGACAACATACATGAGGATGAAAAGAGAAGAGAATGCTTGATTTAGACTGAGAAGAAGAGAGAGAAGAGAAGAGAAAGAGATAGAAATAGTTCCATGAGAGAAAAAAAAAGAGAAATAGATGAAGCTCCGTCTGTTCTGATTTTGGTTTTTTAAGTTAATTTTACCAACATAATTACCGATAAAATATTAAATATTTATATTAGTGATTTCGTTTGTAAAGTCGTATTGAAGTTTAATGGTCTTGGTATCTGGACACTTTTTACCAACAGAATCATGGACAGAAAATTAGATATTAATATTTTAATATTTTTATCAGTGATTCCATCAATAAAATCAAATGGAAAATTTTAACTTGCATAAAATTTTTCAAAAAGCCCTCCAAATATTACCGATGACTTTTCATTCTGTTAGTGATGCTGTTGGAAAACAAAAGTTAATAGTCAAAAGAACATTAAGTATTGGGGTATTGAGAAGTGAACTGTTCTCGTAGTCTCTAGAATATACCGAAAGACATATTATGTCAGTATACCCGTATGTAATGAAAACTATAAATAGTGTCAGGGAGAAGACAAGCAATTCACATGGTCACTGGAATATATTGACGAACACATTTCATCTGTATACTCGTATGTAATATACAGTCTATTGATATTTTTATCATTATAAAACAGTTTCTAATGCCAAATTGTATTTGTATTCTCTATCTATCTATCTATCCTGCAAATACTTCAATTCACAACTGCATATACAACACAATAACATTAGTTCATATCACAATAATAAAATAAATATTTCCTTATGATTCAATAATAAATTAACTTCATTGTCATTATATTGAACTGAATTTTATCCAAATATTACATTATAGTTTATGGCATTACACATTCATCAATTGACTCGTCTTCATTTCCATTGCAATCTTCTACGTTGATTTAATCGTTATCATTATTTAACTCTTTGGTGTCAACAACAACAAAAATATTCTCGGCGATGCTAAAATTTAAATTTTCTTCTAAGTCATTAGACAAAGCAACTCGATATGGATTAACTAACTCACTAAGTTGAAAGATCTCATCTCTCATAGTTAATTCATCGGTACCATTATGAACAACCTCGACACGACCCCTAAGTTTGGTTTTCACTATGGATAACCAATCAACTCTTGAACGATTCTTTCTAAAGGAATGAGTGTATATATAATAAACTTACTAGCATTGCTTGGCGAAAATAAAAACATCATCGACGTTGCGGAGTCTAGCCTTTGAATTAATTTCGACCAAACCATGATGAGGATATATTTTGATTTCTTTGTCAATGGTATCATACCAATAACATTTGAATAAAAAAACTTTATCATGCTTGCTATGATATTACAATTCAATAACCTTTTTCCAACTTTCCATAGTAGTCAACTTCAAACTCATTAGAAGTTGATCCTTTAACACAAATTCCATTGTTATATATCTTTCTACCCTGCCTATATTCTTCAGTATGAAACACATGACCATTAAAGAAATACTCGTTGTAGCACTTCACATTTCTTTTAGGACCCAAACTTAGTAAAGACAAATTAACACTAACATTCCCTCTCAATTGATAAACACATAAACACGGTACACGAAGTACAATCATGAACAATTAATAAGAAATGTATAATGAAATTAAATATCCTAAGAGATAAGAATAATTAAAAAGTACTTACATGTGTTCTGAACCACATGGAAAATTATTCATTTTATAATCAAAAGATTTGGGATTTAGTCAGCTGTGAGTTTTAGAATAGTAAATATTGACGATGTTGCCTATAAGAAATTCAACAATGTATCAGTTTATAATATTATAAAAGATAAATTGTTCAAAAATAATAACATATTAAGTAGTATACTTATAGAATAAAAGGTCTTAGTTCATCACAATTAAATAGTATATAATTATGTGTTTGTCTGAATTCTATTTCTGACAAATATCTTCCTCACACAACATTTTTGGTACGGGTCGTCCAGGATGAGAGAATATTGACAAGTTCACACATGAAAGCACTTCCCCACCATTGTCATATCTTGGAACGCGGTTGATTCTTTTTCTTAATTGAAGCTCCAAATAGTACAAGATAACTATTGAGATCTCTTCAATAATATAGGCCTTGCATGTTAAAGCCTCAACATACGCCTTGTTTTTTTAATTTTCTCTTAAGGTTGAATAAGTACCTGCATGGAATTAAATGAATGTTTTGAAATATGCAAAGAAGGACAATAAAATTTTAATTATGAAGCATGTGTAATCTCTGACCTCTTGAATGGATACATCCATCTATATTGGACTGAGCCTCCAATTTTTATCTCAAATGGTAAATATATGGGTAAATGCTCCATCAAATTGAAAAATAATGAAGGAAATATCATCTCAAGTTTGCAATTGTCTGGATGATATTCATTTCAAGCCTCTTTATGTGTTGTGTCTGCAACTTATGGGAGCATATATCTCTAAAGAAGTGACTAATCTATGTGAGTGCATCTCATATCCTCTTTGGTAATACATCACAGTAAGCTAATGGAATGAGTGTTTGCATAAACACATGGCAGTTATAACTCTTCATTCTATGCAATCTGCAATCCTTCAAATTCACCAACCTTGATATGTTTGAAGCATGTCCATCAGGAAAACAGAGACTTTTAAGTCATTGATAGATAAGTAATTGTGCATTCTTGTCTAAGGTGGAGTTGACTTTGTGACCTATGAACCAACATAAACCAACTCTATATTTTTACGGTGTAAAAAAAAAAGTTATATCCATTCTAGCTTTAATGTTGTCCTTTGTATTTTCCTTGACGTCCATAACCGTGCTGAAAATATTCTCATACACGTTCTTTTCTACGTGCACAACGTCAAGGTTATGATGGAGGAGATTAGTTTTCCAATAAGAAAGCTCCAATAAAATACTTTGCTTTATCTAATTGTGGGTCAAACCAAAATCAGAAAATTTCTACTTACCAGATTGAAAATCAAAATTCAAACATAATATCATCATACTCTGATACCATGTCACACAATTTTTCACTTGAAAGAAGTGTTTGTTCAACTCTAATACCATTTGATAGGAATTCATAAAATTATCAGATATACAAGAGAGAGTACATGAGAATTTTACTTAGATTTTCAATTGTTTTTTATTAATAAAAAAATATGATTATAATTCTCATATTATTTAATAAAATCTTTTAATACTTGTGTGAACTTAACTAAATTTAAATAAACTATACAAATTTTTATATGTTTTATTTCTCATTTTACCATACTTATCTTGAGTTGTGTATTGGATGATCCTATGAGAATTTTCAAAACGAGGGATTAAACCTCCTCATTGTATAATTGTTACATCAAGATAATGACACGGTAGATGACATAGTCTATCAGGACTCTCCCTTTTCAAAGACAAGTAGAGAACAAAACATTATAGATTAATAACACATTTATAGTGTGTGGGGGCAATCTGGTGTTTATCACGACTCTCCCTTTTGAAAATCTTTTGTTATATAAAGCCACAAAAGGAACACCATGCATGTCAGCAACAGTAGTAGATCGAGTTGTTTGATCATGGAATATCTTGCTGCAACTTCCTTCACAACCCTATTAAGCTTCCCTGCTTCACTTCTTGTCTTAGCAATCATACTGTTTTACTTCATCCAATCCCATAAGAATGTCAAGAAACACCCATTGCCTCCCGGTCCAAAACCATGGCCTATTGTTGGATGCCTCCCTACCATGCTCCGAAACAAGCCAGTGTATCGATGGATACACAATCTCATGAAAGAAATGAACACTGAAATAGCTTGTATACGTTTAGGAAATGTTCATGTGATTCCTGTCATTTGTCCTGATATTGCTTGTGAATTCTTAAAAGCACAAGATAATACCTATGCATCTAGACCTCATACCATGACCACAAATCTCATCTCGAGAGGGTACTTAACAACAGCTCTCTCTCCCTCTGGAGACCAATGGAATAAAATGAAGAAAGTTCTTATGACTCATGTACTTTCTCCTAAAAAACATCAGTGGCTTTATAGCAAAAGAGTTGAAGAAGCTGATCACCTTGTTCATTACGTGTATAACCAGTGCAAGAAGTCTGTGCATCAAGGTGGCATTGTGAATTTGAGAACTGCTGCCCGGCACTATTGTGCAAATGTGACTAGGAAGATGCTGTTCAACAAGAGGTTTTTTGGGGAGGGAATGAAAGATGGGGGACCTGGTTTTGAGGAAGAGGAGTATATGGCTGCACTTTTCAGTTGCCTTAATCATATATATGCATTTTGCATCTCGGATTTTTTTCCATCTTTGATAGGGCTTGACTTAGATGGGCATGAGAAGGTGATGATGGAGAATCATAGGATCATCAATAAATACCATGATCCCATAATCCATGAGAGGGTTCAACAATGGAAGGATGGTGCAAAGAAGGATACGGAGGACTTGCTTGATATTTTAATTACCCTAAAAGATCCTAATGGAAACACATATTTATGACTTTAATTTTAAGTAACTAGCCAGGCACACAATTGCTTAGAGAAAAAAAGACTTAATTAATTATACCAGTGATGAGCTAGTTATAGCTTAACTGGCACCGTGTCCTTTCCTTTGAGAGTCTCAAGTTTGCATCTCTTTCCTTAAATTTTTTTTTTTAAATAATCAAGTTTCACTGCTGTATATCATAGTAATGATTTTCAAACATGATGAAACTTGCAGGAAATAATGACTGCAGCAGTGGACAATCCATCAAATGCTTGTGAATGGGCATTCGCAGAGATGCTAAACCAACCTGAGATACTTGAAAAGGCTACTCAAGAACTGGATAGAGTGGTCGGAAAGGAGAGACTTGTCCAAGAATCAGACTTTGCGCATCTCAATTACGTTAAGGCATGTGCTAGAGAAGCATTCAGGCTTCACCCTGTTGCACCATTGAACCTTCCTCATGTGTCGGCCGCCGATACAACAGTTGCCAACTACTTCATCCCGAAAGGTTCCTATGTTCTGCTTAGCCGTCTAGGACTGGGCAGAAACCCTAAAGTATGGGATGAGCCGCTCAAGTTCAAGCCGGAGCGCCACCTGAATGAAATGGAGAAGGTGGTGCTGACTGAGAATAATCTGCGATTTATTTCGTTTTCCACAGGAAAACGTGGGTGCATTGGTGTGACACTAGGGACTTCAATGACTACCATGCTATTTGCTTGACTTCTTCAAGCGTTTACTTGGAGTTTACCACCTCGTCAATCCAGCATCGACCTTACCATTGCAGAAGACAGCATGGCTCTTGCAAAACCTCTCTGTGCACTTGCAAAACCACGCTTGCCTCCACAAGTGTATCCCGGATACTGAAGCGAGTACAAGGACCGTGTATGCCGCAAAATATTATCAATAGAGGTTGTGCCAGAACATTAGCAGTTAATGTGATAAACTCCGGTAACTTTTATATTGTTGAGAAAAGAAACATAAAGGATTTGTGTTTGGAATTCTTATTTAACTGCTAGTTAATAAAAAAATTTAATGGATTACGATAGTTTGAGCTTATAACCCCCCGTGAAAATAAGAATATAATTTAAGAGTGTTGAATATTGTTGTTACCTATTTTGAAGGCCCCATATACACCAAAAAAGTCAGACAAAAAAAACCGGAAACAAAGAGAAAATGCAAATAATAAAAAAAATACTAAAAAGAAAATCACAAAAATATATCAGTAAGAAGAATATATCAGAATACGCAGGAAATTATCGAAGAATACTGGTTGAGAAAGATCAAAATATACAAGATTAAAAAATTTGACATTGTATTTTCGACCAATAAAGGCCTCATTGGCAAAGAAAGATTAAATTTGAGGAAAATTCAAATTGGATATTTAAGGATTCAATTGAAATTTTTCAAGGTTTAATTGAATTTATTGAGGGATTAATTGCAAGAAAAATTGATTTTTTAAAGTCAATTTAGACTTTAATTGGAAGAAATTAAAGTCTAGGAGTCGAATTGTAATTTTTAAGAATTAATTTGGTTCAATCAGAGACTTAATTGCATAAATATTAAAGTTTAATGGGTAATTAAAGACTTGATTGAAGAAATCCAAAACTAAGCACCAAGTTGAAAAAGGCGCGTGAATGTAAAGGCTGGAATTGACCAAATCAGATGTCAAATTGAAAAAAATTAAAGTTTGTTGGTCAATTGAGGATCGAAATGCATAAATTTAGAACCAAGGACTAAAATGAAAGTAGCGATCAACTTTGAAGCTGATAATTGAGTTTAGTAAGGGTGAAATAGCATGAAATTAAAAATCAGGAGACAATTACTAGTATAATTAAAAGCAATGGAAAGAGTAGGGACTCAATCAAAATTTTTCAGATCTCGAATTAAGAACCCTAAATGACATGTCGTTCAGACTTTATGAAAAGAAGGTAAATGACACGTCATTCGTCAGCTTGCATCTTTGTTTTAACAGGTTCAATTGATCCAGTTGACAACTTCAAGTGCATGAATACAGAGTTACAGACCTTTAAATTAATTAAGCAGCGTTGGATCCAAATAAAAGTGATTAGTACTTAAAAGTGCATTTTTATCAAGGTTTTATATCATCATTTTGCACTTGAAGTGTCAATAACTCCTTAACTAAAGCATGTTTTATAATAACATATCTAATTACATAAGATACCTTTAATTTATGGTAAATGTTCATCCTAAATGCAGGCCTATCACATAAATGAAAGAATTGATTGATGAGTTGAAGTACTGAAATTGAAAGGACAAAAAGATGGCCAAAGAGATGCTGGTGCAGTCCAAACTGGAACACAGTTCGGTAATTGGGTCATATCTGGAGCTGTAGATCTTGGATTTAGGTCCATTTTATATGGATGGAAAGATAAGACATAGGCCTACAACTTTCATGTGGAGCCCAAGATTTAACAAGGCCGTTTTCAAGTCCAAATTGTAGCAATAAAGAAGAAGTCCGAATCTGTCCTGCAGCCCAGACACTGTTCAGTGTTCAGCCCATATCTCGAGTTCTAGAAGTCCAAATGATCTCAAATTTTTACCCTGGAAAGATGAGACAATTTCCTAGAACTTTCATTATTCAAGTTTGTTCAAATTATGACATCATCAATGACGTTTTTGGCAGACAAGAAGATAAGAATTGTCACCAAGTCAAGATGTGGCCACCCACTCATCAATTAGTCAACAAATCAATAGTTCCGAATTTTGACCTATAAAAGGAGGCATTTGCCATGTATTTAGGCATCTTGGTTTTCAGATCAAGATCATGCTCTTGCTCTCTCTTTATATTTTGTAATGCTTAAGTTTTGCTTATAATTAATCTATTGCTTATGCTTTTCATTTCCTTTCCTTGTTTATTTATGTTTCTTTCTTTCATTATGTTTAACTAAGTTTATTATGTCAAGGTGAAAAGGGTACACTAATGGTGTAAGAATAAGTATAATATAAACTTAATATGGACCTTAATGTTGGATGCTAACATGCTTTATATTTGCTATCTTTTTCACTTATAATACTTTGCTTGTTAAATGGTTAATCTAGATTTATGTTGTATAACATTTGGTACAACAAATACTTTGCACTTTCATAGCCCATACTATATGGTATAACCGACACCTGAGCTATGAAAGGAACTTGATTTGTTGTTAACATAAGTTATAATCATGAATGCCTGACAATATTTACAAGTATTAGCATTATTCGAATAAGATAGCTAATGTAATCATGTTAACAATTTATAATCTGATTGGAACCTCCTTTGTGTGTGGTTTCCAATTGAATAATAAGAGTTTATACTATACTTGTTTGAAGTACCATTAGTGGATCCTCTAACCTTGACATTTGTTGTTATCATTGTTTAATCCTTACGTTACTCTTTCATCTCAAAGTTCTCATCAACTTCTTCCTCTTCTTCTTCACTATTATTATTATCACTATTATTATTATTATAGTTGTTGTTGTTACTATTGTTGTAATATTATTGTTGCTTATAATTTATACAAGTAACCTCCATGTGGTTCGACCCCGGTCTTGCCGGGTTATTTATTACTTCGACACTCCTGCACTTGGGAAAAGACATCAATCTTTTGGTCGTGTCAAAAAGATATACACCCCCTTTATAAAATTCAGGTGATCTCAAGCGATGATAACTTCAGAATTGCTCCTACAAGATCTCAAAAGTAGACAACTCAGTCATCCTTAACAGTACAACTATCACGCAAAAAATGATTTGGTTTTTATATGGCTCCTCAATAGGTTTTTATCAAGGGTTTACAATACCTCTCTCAAAATCAAAAGGTTATAAATGAATTCAAAACAAATATTAAAGCCAGATGACCTCAACATTACCATCTGCTATGGCTTTATACTTAGCCTCAGTGGAGGAGCGGGCAACTGTACGTTGCTTGCCAGATTTCCATGAAATCGGTGTTTGACCAAAAAAAACAAGATAGCCACCCGTAGACTTGCGACCATCAATACTACCAGCCCAATCTGCATCTGTAAAACCATGTAGAGCAAAAGAGGTACCTCGAGTGATATGAAAACCATAGGATGGCGTACCTTTAAAGTAGTGGAGAATGCGTTTAACAGTAGCCCAATGGGAATCTGTAAGAGCATGCATGAACTGACAAACATTATTAAAAGCAAAGCAGATATCTAGGCAAGTGAATGTAAGATACTGAAGAGCACCCATAATTTGACGAAATCATGTGGGATCAGAGAATGGATGATCCGGTTGTATAGCAATTTTTGAAGGAGAGACTGAAGTATCAATGGGTTTGCAAGAAGTCATACCAGCCCAAGTGAGGATGTCAAGAATATATTTGTGTTGGCGCAATATCAGACCCATACCCGTAGACTGAACTTTAATACCTAAAAAGTAGTAAACAATACCTAAGTCACGAAGCTTGAACTCAGAGCTTAGTAACTGTATTAGACGATGAAGCATGGGAGAGTTGCTACCCATAAGTAGAATATCATCAACATATACCAAGAGATAAAAGATATTAGTACCATCAGATAAGATAAACAATGAGGTGTCAACCTTGGAGGCAAAAAAACCAATGGAGAGCAAAAAATCACTCAGACGAGTGTACCATGCCTTTAGTGCCTGGTTTAAACTATACAATGACTAGTGCAATCTGCACACATGAGATGGAAGAGTAGGGTTAACAAAACCTAGAGGTTGCTTCATGTAGACCTCTTCCGTAAGAACACCATTGAGAAATGCATTATGAATATCGAGCTGATGAATCTTCCAATTACGTGAAACCACAATGCAAAAGACTAATATGATGGTGGCCTGCTTAATAACTGGGCTGAAAGTTTCAGAATAATCAATGCCTTCCTGCTGGGTAAAGCCTCTAGCAACTAGACGAGCTTTATAATGTTCAATGCTACCATCAACACGACGTTTGATCCGATACACCCATTGACTGCCAACAATATTCATTAAAGGATGAAAAGGTACTAGAGATCATGTGTGATTAGCATGCAATGCCTTGATCTCATCACACATAACATCATGCCAAGCAACATATTTATCTGCATTAGAGAAGGCAAAAGGTTCAGAGGAAGGAGAGAGCAATACCCGGGTGGAAGCTGTAGCAAAGGCCATCAAATTGATAGGTCCCTGTCAGATCACAATGAAAAACACACAGTAACTTGACTTTCTTTGGGTGAAAGACAACCACAAGTTTGAATAAAATTCTGCACGTCCCTGGTATTCCAAATGAACTCCTTAAATAGAGTTTCTTTACATCAACTAAATAGCTAAACTGACTCCTAGACTTCAGCTAGTCAAAACCATGACTTAGCTATTATTCTGGAGGTGACTAACCACTTATGACCAAGCAAACAAATTCAAAACAATAAATTAGAAAAGAACAATGCAATCTTAAGCTAAAAACTTGGGATTTGTTTTCAAGACCCTGGAGGATCTTCTTGGTGTATCAATACTCCCTCCCACAAGTGGAACCTTGTCCTCAAGGTGCAATGCAGGAAATTGTTGTTTGAGTAGTTGCGTATCCTCCTAGGTAGCATCTTTTGCAGGCAAACTCTTCCACTGCACCAAACTTTCCTCAATAAACTTGGTACCACGTTTTATCCATCTCGTATCAACCACCTGCTCAGGTTCAACTTGGATCTGTCCTTCGTCTGGAATTGGTGGTAGGTCAACAACCGCAGGTAGAGAAGTACCCACATAGTTTTTCAGGAGAGAAACATGAAACACTGGGTGAATTTTGGCTTGCATATGTAGATACATGAGGACCAGCAAGATACACGAGGAACAACGTTTTCCAGGACAAATATCATTATCACCGTCCGCCACCGCTGTCTGATTAATTTGTGGCTGTGGAACTTCAGCTCGTATTTCAAATTAATGACTTGGAGTTCTGTTGTGCACAAAACCTAGATATCATCTCATCCATTAATCACATGACTGTGCATCAGAATGCGTGCATTTTAAACGTCAAAGCTGGTGAAAAATTGATCAAACAAATCATAGTTAAACACGGAAACACAAAAAAGAAGAAAAAAAATCATAAAAATAGATTTTCATTTTATCCAAAAAAAAAAAGGAGAAGACTTCGATTTTGATTATATACTTTATAAATAAGATAGCAAAATTTAAAAGAAATGCTTACATCATTTAAAGAAACACTTTGTGTGTGTACATATATAGTACGTACGTACTATGAACAAATTAAACTTCCATTTGCGTTTTATTTTAGGTCAAATTTCTTAAAATTCAGCTGGCTAGAGAAATAATGACAACCAAGACACTTAATAATATATCATATTATAAAAATAATAATGTAAAAATTAAGAATAATTACTTTATATGATAGGGATATGACAGAAAATTAAAAAATAATTTTTGAGTTTAGATGAAAATATATTTTATCCATCTTGTTAGGATCAAATGTAATTTTCTTTTTTTATCTTTGTAATTATCTATCTTCTCAAAATAAACCCATGGAGTAACTTTTGGTAGTTACTCTTGAAGTATTCAAAAAACAATTATATAAGCATGTTCAATAACTAGCTTAACTAAAAAATTTAAATTATTAGATAAAATTTCAAAAATAATTTTACATCACTTTCTAATATAATTCTTTCAAGTAAAAACTATTAGAATACAAAATTGTTACTCACTATATTGTGCTTAAGTTTCATATTTTTTATCTTGTGTTTTTTTCTTTTATATTAGATATAAATAGATTATAATTGCATGATGTATTTATAAAAAAAAAGCATTCATCTAAGATAAAGAAAAAACACATTTTTAAAAATAAAATAATATTTAAGTATTTCCATGCTCCTATGTATTTGACTTTTAGGAGAAAGATTTCCTTTATATTTTAGCTTTTAAAAAAATATTAACAACTCTTTATCAGTTTAATAAATTTTTTATTTAAATTTAAATGAATACCCCCTCTCTTAATTTTTAAAATTTTTAGTTGATTTATTTAAATATCATTTATTATTTTAATTATTTTATATTTTTATAGTATTTCAAAGAGATTTTTTTATATATTTAATATAAATAGAATTTATTTACATGATATATTTATAAAAATAAAGAATATTTGTTCATGGTATGGAAAAAAAACCTCTAAGATAAAATAAAAAATACAGGGGTAAATATTTTTATTCTTAGTTATCTTTTGCTTTTAAGAGAAATATTAGCGTTTCATTTAAGTATTTAAATAGAATTAAAAATTGCTTTACAATTTATATATTCATATAGCTTTTAAATTTATTTTGTTTAGTATAAATAGTATATATGTGTTTCTTAATTAAAAAAAAAACCATGATATAAAATGATTAGATGATGTTGGACTTTTTAAACCAGTTGGTCCACCAAAACCGACCATCAATTTTTAGGAATAGGGGGCGGTCATCTGCCACTGTTGGTGTGTAGCCTAAAGGGAGTTAGCATGATGAATGTCACGTGACCTGTTAATTTGTTTTTAATATTAAAAAAATATTTAAATATTGCACATATTTTTTTAAAGAAAAAAATTAAATTGTGTGAGAATTTATTCTATATAATCTGATTAACATAACTGGTTTAAAAATAACTCATACAACATGTAAAAATAATATTTTACTAAATAAAATTTTTAGATGATATATTTTTTTAATATTTAAATAACAATATATTTAATTGATTTGAAACAATTTAGATTAACATGTCAAATTTATAATACAAGTTATCAGATTGTAATAACTTTATAAAAAATAAATCAAAATAAATTATAAAATTTAATTTTTAATAATAAAAATTTTAAAAAACATTACTTGTTATTGCAGAAGACAGCATGGCTCTTGCAAAACCACGCTTGCCTCCGCATTTGTATCCCTGATACTCAAATGCTCACTGTTTTGAAAATTTAGAAATAATTGAAAACATAAAAAAAAAATCAATCATTGAAATTTTGAAATGAGAGAGAGAGAGAAGCAAACTATCAATA
Organism: Populus nigra; assembly: GCF_951802175.1. Classification (NCBI taxonomy): domain Eukaryota; kingdom Viridiplantae; phylum Streptophyta; class Magnoliopsida; order Malpighiales; family Salicaceae; genus Populus; species Populus nigra. Next base: position 15,671,786 of record NC_084863.1, read on the forward strand.
TGCAGTGGTTCATGAAAATTTGAACGTAGGCGGCTAGCTTCCCTGTTTGAAATTCTTATAAGGGCAAAAAAGCAGTCGCAATCCAAATGCATGTAAAATGTGGAACCCTGTTAAGAAAAGTTAGCTTATAGATATGGGGGGGGGGGGGGGGGGGTACCTAGAAATCCATCAATTTTTGGGTTTATCATTGTGATAATTGAGTTAATTAAGAGATAGTTTTTATCAATAACAGAATGACTTGGGTTAGTCTTAGCCAATCTTTTCTATATATATATATATATATATATATATGTGTGTGTGTGTGTGTGTGTGTGTGTGACATAACACAACAGTAACCGTAAGGATTACAACATAGAAATAATCCTACATTAATTTTCTATTCAGAGATATACATGCTATACATTCTATAATACGCCCCCTCAAGCTGAGAATGGAGGATCGACCCGAAGCTTTAATCTCAAAACAGTATAGGACGAAAAGGAAAGTGGTTTGGTGAAGACATCAGCAAGTTGATCCCGAGAATGGATAAAGGGAATTTAAATTTCTTTCTTTGCAACCTGGTCACAGACAAAGTGATAATCGACCTCAACATGCTTAGTAAGCACATGGAAACTAGGATTCGCTGAGAGATAGGTCACGCCAAAATTATCACACCAAATGGTAGGAGTAGAGATGGAGGGAACCTGCAGATCTGTTAACAAATATTAAAGTCAGATGACCTCAACATTACCATCTGCTAAGGCTTTATACTTAGCCTCAGTGGAGGAGCGGGCAACTGTACGTTGCTTGCTAGATTTCCATGAAATCGGTGTTTGACCAAAGAAAACAAGATAGCCACCCGTAGACTTGCGATCATCAATACTACCAGCCCAATCTGCATCTGTAAAACCATGTAGAGCAAAAGAGGTACCTCGAGTGATATGAAAACCATAGGATGGCGTACCTTTAAAGTAGTGGAGAATGCGTTTAACAGTAGCCCAATGGGAATCTGTAAGAGCATGCATGAACTGACAAACATTATTAAAAGCAAAGCAGATATCTAGGCAAGTGAATGTAAGATACTGAAGAGCACCCATAATTTGACGAAATCATGTGGGATCAGAGAATGGATGATTCGGTTGTATAGCAATTTTTGAAGGAGAGACTGAAGTATCAATGGGTTTGCAAGAAGTCATACCAGCCCAAGTGAGGATGTCAAGAATATATTTGTGTTGGCGCAATATCAGACCCATACCCGTAGACTGAACTTTAATACCTAAAAAGTAGTGAACAATACCTAAGTCACGAAGCTTGAACTCAGAGCTTAGTAACTGTATTAGACGATGAAGCATGGGAGAGTTGCTACCCATAAGTAGAATATCATCAACATATACCAAGAGATAAAAGATATTAGTACCATCAGATAAGATAAACAATGAGGTGTCAACCTTGGAGGCAAAAAAACCAATGGAGAGCAAAAAATCACTCAGACGAGTGTACCATGCCTTTAGTGCCTGGTTTAAACTATACAATGACTAGTGCAATCTGCACACATGAGATGGAAGAGTAGGGTTAACAAAACCTAGAGGTTGCTTCATGTAGACCTCTTCCGTAAGAACACCATTGAGAAATGCATTATGAATATCGAGCTGATGAATCTTCCAATTACGTGAAACCACAATGCAAAAGACTAATATGATGGTGGCCTGCTTAATAACTGGGCTGAAAGTTTCAGAATAATCAATGCCTTCCTGCTGGGTAAAGCCTCTAGCAACTAGACGAGCTTTATAATGTTCAATGCTACCATCAACACGACGTTTGATCCGATACACCCATTGACTGCCAACAATATTCATTAAAGGATGAAAAGGTACTAGAGATCATGTGTGATTAGCATGCAATGCCTTGATCTCATCACACATAACATCATGCCAAGCAACATATTTATCTGCATTAGAGAAGGCAAAAGGTTCAGAGGAAGGAGAGAGCAATACCCGGGTGGAAGCTGTAGCAAAGGCCATCAAATTGATAGGTCCCTGTCAGATCACAATGAAAAACACACAGTAACTTGACTTTCTTTGGGTGAAAGACAACCACAAGTTTGAATAAAATTCTGCACGTCCCTGGTATTCCAAATGAACTCCTTAAATAGAGTTTCTTTACATCAACTAAATAGCTAAACTGACTCCTAGACTTTAGCTAGTCAAAACCATGACTTAGCTATTATTCTGGAGGTGGCTAACCACTTATGACCAAGCAAACAAATTCAAAACAATAAATTAGAAAAGAACAATGCAATCTTAAGCTAAAAACTTGGGATTTGTTTTCAAGACCCTGGAGGATCTTCTTGGTGTATCAATACTCCCTCCCACAAGTGGAACCTTGTCCTCAAGGTGCAATGCAGGAAATTGTTGTTTGAGTAGTTGCGTATCCTCCTAGGTAGCATCTTTTGCAGGCAAACTCTTCCACTGCACCAAACTTTCCTCAATAAACTTGGTACCATGTTTTATCCATCTCGTATCAACCACCTGCTCAGGTTCAACTTGGATATGTCCTTCGTCTGAAATTGGTGGTAGTTCAACAACCGCAGGTAGAGAAGTACCCACATAGTTTTTCAGGAGAGAAACATGAAACACTGGGTGAATTTTGGCTTCAGGTGGTAAACTGAGACGATATGCTACCTTGCCCAATCTCTGCTCAACTGGAAATGGGTCGTAGAAACGATTAGCAAGTTTTTTATGCGAGCGTTTGAACACTGAATGTTGGCGGTAGGGGTGTAGTTTAAGTAGCACCAAATCTCCTACTTGAAACTCCACGTCTCGTCGCATTCTATCAGCCACATGTTTCATTCTAGTGGCAGCAAGCTCCAAATTCATTTTCAATTGTTGTAGTACTTCATCCCGATTAAGGAGACTTTGATCAACCTCATTAACACGAGACAACCCATCTGTATAATGAGGAATTGATGGAGGGAGGCGACCATATAAGGCTTGGAATGGTGTCATCCCAGTTGAGCCATGATAGGTGGTGTTATACCAATACTCAGCCCATGGCAGATAGCTATACCATTTGCGGGGCCATTGATGGACGAAACATCGCAAATACTGTTCTAGACAACGATTCACCACCTCTGTTTGTCCATCCGTCTGAGGATGATAAGCTGAACTTAGCTTCAACTTAGTTCCTGACATAGTAAAAAACTCCTGCCAAAATTTGCTTACAAAAATGGGGTCTCTATCACTGATGATGGATTTTGGCATTCCATGAAGTTTAATAACATTTTCCACAAACTTGGCAGCAATACTTTTTGCAGAGTAAGGATGAGATAAAGCAATGAAATGGGCATACTTACTCAGTTGATCCACAACCACCATGATGCTATCTTTGCTATGTGAAGATGGCAATCCTTCGATAAAATCTAAAGAAATGTCATCCCAAACGAGACAAGGAATTGGGAGTGGTTGGAGCAATCCGGCTGGTACCAGTGTCTCAGACTTGGTTTTTTGGCAGGTGATACAGTGTTGAATATAATCTTGGACATGTTTGTGCATAGAAGGCCAATAAAACTGCTGAGCTAGTCTCTTCAAAGTTCGCAAAACTCCAGAATGTCCCGCCACCTTACTGCCATGAAACTTGTGGAGAAGTTGATCCCGTAATGCAAGTGGTACCACCACCCTTTGCTTGTAAAAACACAGCCCATTCTTTACTACATAGTTGCTAGTAGGATCATTTACTGCTCGCTGGAATATTGTTTGCATGTACAAATCAGTTTCTGCTACCTTGCAAATGTCATCCCATAAAGAAACTTGTGAAATAAATATGGAGTTGAGTAGAGGACTACTGGGACGGTGAGACAAGGCATCTGCTGCTGAATTTTCTTTCCCTGGTCGATATTTGATCTCATAGTCATAACCAAGAAGCTTAGCGACCTATTTTTGTTGCTCAGACGTGGTTACTCTTTGCTCCAAAAAATATTTGAGACTGCGATGGCCGGTTAGAATGAAAAACTTCCGACCCAAGATGTATGGCCTCCAAGTCCGAATGGCCTCCACAATTGCTAACATCTCTTTGGCATAGATGGACTAGGTGCGTTTAGTAACCCCCAAAGCTCTACTCATGTATGCAATTGGTCTCCCTTGCTGAGTCAGAACAACTCCAATTCCATCTCCAGAGGCATCAGTCTCAATGGTGAATGGCTCATTGAAATTTAGCATTGCAAGAATTGGGGTGGTTGTCATAGCTTGTTTGAGCATGGTAAATGCAGCAGCAGCATCTGCATCCCATTTAAAATTCCCTTTTTTGAGCAAATTGGTGAGAGGATAAGAGAGTACTCCATAATTCCGGACAAATTTCCTGTAATATCCTGTCAAGCCTAAAAAGCCATGCAATTCAGTAATATTAGTGGGTTGTGGCCATGCTACCATAGCCTCAATCTTCTTGCCATCTGTCTTGACACCCTGATTTGTCACAATATGGCCCAAATACTCCAATTCTAGCTTACCAAAGTCACATTTGGTTGCTTTGATGAAGAAGTTGTGCTTCTTCAAAATCTCTAATGTTTTCTTCACATGAGTCAAATGCAATTCCCATATAGGACTATAGACTAATATATCATCAAAGAAAACTAATATGAATTTTTTAAGGTAGGGACGAAAAATAGAGTTCATTATGGCTTGGAAAGTAGATGGAGCGTTACATAAGCCGAAAGGCATAACAAGATACTCAAAGTGGCCATTATGTGTCCAAAATGCAGTTTTCGGAATGTCAGGAGCATGAACTCGTACCTGATGATAACCAGCACGAAGATCCAGCTTAGTAAAATAGGTAGCACCGTACAACTCATCCAGCATGTCGTCCACTGTTGGAATAGGAAATCGATCTTTAATTGTAGCTGTGTTTAATGCTCTGTAATCTGTACAAAACCTCCAAGTATCATCTTTCTTTTTCACCAAAAGGACAGGGGATGAAAAAGGACTGGTGCTTCATCAGATGATTCCTACATCCAGCATTGCCTGCCTTGTTTCTCAATTTCTTCCTTTTGAAAATGTGCATACCGATATGGTTGAACATTGATGGGCTGGGTGCCTTCCTTGAGAGGTATATGATGGTCGATTTCTCGTAATGGAGGCAGCTGAGTGGGTTCTTGAAATACATCCTCAAACTCACTTAAAATTTGCTGCATATCTGGTTGAGTGTCAACCCAAGGAAATTCTTCCAAAGTTTGAACATATATAGCAAAAACCATTTGACCCTGTCGGTGCTCCTTTGCAATGGTCTCAAGTGAAGTAGCTTGAATGGGCCTTTGTATCCCTTGTAGTCGTTGTGCTTGATTCTCCCAGTTGAATTCCATTGTTAGGTGCTTCCAGTTGCATACTACAGATCCCAGCATCTCCAACCATTGTATTCCCAGTACCATGTCTAGACCTGCTAATGGCAAGGAATAGAAAGTAAGAGAGAATGCAATGCCTTGTAAATCTATTGGTACCTTCTCAAATCTCCCTTGACACAAGAGTCGCTCTCCATTGGCGACATGAACTGTGAAAGACTTCGTAGGAACCACTGGAAGCCGCAATGTTCTAGCCACTTTGTCGCTCAAAAAATTATGTGTAGATCCACTATCGATTAACACCATCATTGGTTGGGACTTGATGCTGGCAGCTACTCGCATTGTTCGTGGAGATGCCCATCCTGTCAATGCATGTATAGAAACTTCAAGTTCATCTTCTCTGCTACCTTTTATTTCTGCCTCTTCCTCTTCACTTTGCACATCATCATGACCTTCAATAAGAAGCAGTCTAGGCTTTTGGCATTTATGGCCTGGTGTGAATCGTTCGTTGCAACTGAAACATAGCCCCTGAGCTCTTCGTTTTTGCATCTCTTCCCAGCCCAATTGTTTAGGAGCTATCACTGCTCTTTGGTTGATCGGAGTGACAGTTGCTGGAGGGTGATTTGGTTGGATTGAGCGAACAAACCTCCTTTGTCGTGTAAGTTGTTCATCTCTGGTTCTAGCTAAACTGATGGCCTCCTTTAACGTTTTCGGCTTGAACATTCGTATTCCATCGGCAACCTCTGGTTTTAACCCACCCATGAAAGTTCCAACGAGAGCCTTTTGAGTCCACCCATGTACCCGATTGCCCAATTTCTCAAATTCTCTTTGATAATCTCGAAGAGAACCACTTTGTTTTATATGTGAGAGAGCCTCGTCAAAATCTTCTCCATTTAGTGGACCGAATCGTGTCCACAACTTGTCTGCAAACATAGACCAAGTCACGATTTGATTTTCTTCCTTGTATGTTCGATTCATCCATTGCCACCACTTGTTTGCTTCTCCTTCCATGTGGAAAGCTGCCAAGCACACCTTTTGATATTTAGGAGTTCTTTGAAATTCAAAATAATGTGCTACTCTATTGAACCACTCCATAGGATCATCCCCTGCAAATCAAGGAAACTTGATTTTTGCTCGAAGAGTGGGTATGTTTAGACACGAACTTTCTGTCTCATCAGGTTGATAGTGAGATGTGTGTCGGTATTTCACCGAGGGCGAGGACTGAATTGCCTTTGAGGAGAGAACAACATTAGATAAAGCTTTTAAAGACTCCTCAAGTCGTTGCATACGATCATTCATTCCAAGTCCAAGTCGCTGCACCTCATCCTGTAAACCTCCCACTCTCTGCTCTAACATTTCAATACGCTCTTTGTTGGTTGTCATTGTTGCTCTGATACCAATGATAGGCCCCTATCAGATCACAATGAAAAACACACAGTAACTTGACTTTCTTTGGGTGAAAGACAACCACAAGTTTGAATAAAATTCTGCACGTCCCTGGTATTCCAAATGAACTCCTTAAATAGAGTTTCTTTACATCAACTAAATAGCTAAACTGACTCCTAGACTTCAACTAGTCAAAACCATGACTTAGCTATTATTCTGGAGGTGACTAACCACCTATGACCAAGCAAACAAATTCAAAACAATAAATTAGAAAAGAACAATACAATCTTAAGCTAAAAACTTGGGATTTGTTTTCATGACCCTGGAGGATCTTCTTGGTGTATCACAAATCTATTGTCTTTGGCTGCCGCGGCCGAAGGACCATAAGGTGGCGGTTGAGCAAGGGTGGTGATGTAGGAGAACATGGTGTCAATAAGGTCTCCTACTGCAGCGGATAAGAGGAGAGATCAACCACCAGATTCAGACCAGGTAAAGAAGTCGTGGGAGAAGCTGTTGCAAGCAAAGGGCTGGTAGCAATAACGGGGCTGGTAGCTGAGGCAGATTCTGCAGTAACCTGGTGACTAGCAGAATAAGGGGAAATAGAGGAGGAACCAGAGGGCGTCCAATCACAAGTAGAGGCATCTTGCTGGAGTGTAGGGAATATTGATTGACAACCTGTACTTGCAACAGAATGGTTAGATAAACATGCATGTGGTGATGGGTAAGGGAAAAGTGGAGGTTGTGGTGTTTTGGTAGGGGGTGGCGGCAGGGTAGAGGCAGATGAGGGATGGTGAGGTGCAGTATGGATAGTGAACAATGGGGAGTGGGTCAGATTTGAGAGGATGGTTGCAGCAGGTTGTGTGGGGTTTGGAGCCGAAACCTTTGCAATCTATTTAGAATTATCAAGCGGAAACATATGTTCATGAAAACAAACATGACGAGAGATATAGATGCGATGAGATTCAATGTCTAAACATCAAGGTATGAGGAACTGTAGCAAAAAAACACACATGGAAAAGAATAAAAATCCAATTTATGATTATTATAGGGACACAAAAAAAAAAGTAGAGAAATCTAAAAGTACGCAAAAAATGATAATCAGGAGACCGGTGAAACAAACAATCAAACGGAGATCGATTTGCAAGAACAAAAGTAGGCATGCAATTTATGAGATAGACCGAAGTGTCGAAAGCATAATTCCAAAACTGGAATGGGACTTTACATTATCCTAGAAGAGTAAGGCTGGTTTCCACAAAATATCTATGACATCTTTCTATTATGCTGTGAGGACAGATCAGATGGTGATGAATACCAATGGTCTGAAAGAAAGTGGAGAGTTTGCGATATTCACTGCCCAAATCAGTTTGAATAGATTTTATTTTAATGAAAATTGACGCTTAATAAGAGTTTGAAATTGGTGAAAAACAGAGCAAACATCAAATTTGGAAACAAGTGGATAATACCATATATATTTTGTGTGAATATCAATAAAGATAACAAAATAACGATAGCCATCCAAAGAAAAGAGAGGAGCAGGACCTCATACATCACTAAAAATTAATTCAAGCGGAGTAGAAGTTTTGTGACCAGTAGGTCCTAAAGATAGACGCAATGTTTTTCCTAATGGACAACTTTGACATTGAAAATTAAGATAGTGCAGTATACTGACATTGAGAGATAAGTGTTGAAGGAGGTATGTTCGGCGTGGGCAAAAGAGGTGTAGGAATTACAGCAGACCCCATGGACAAATGGGATGATTTGTGAATAAATTCATGTGTTAGCAGATGACTAAGCAAATCTACATATGGAAGAGGTTCTGCCCTTGTAACAAGACTTGTTACTAAGTCTTTAAATTCTCCGTGAAGGCCACGAAACACATATAAGTTGAAATCCTCTAGCGAAATAGGTCGGCCAACAGCGGCTAGCTCATCAAATAAGGCCTTAGCATTTTGCATAAATTGAGTTACCGATTCATCACCTTGTTGAAGGTCTTGAAGAGAGCCATGAAGTTGCATAATACAGGAATTAGAAGTGGAAGCTAGAGCTTGTCAAGTGTGTGCCAGATAGAGTATGGGGTTTGACAATCAACAACAAGATGAAGAACTTCCATGGATAGCGAAGAGAGCAGGCCACTTAGAATGAGTTGGTCATGTTGTTTCAAACAAAGAAAGAGTTGAGATACCTGAAGAGAGACACCATCGACAACAAGAACATGTGGAGAGGGGCAGGAGTTTGAACCATCAACAAAGCCGAAAACGCCTTGGCCTAGAAGATACAACTTCATCTGTATTTGCCAATAAAGATAATTGGTGTTTGTCAATTTTAAAGAGAAAACTTGGTGAGTGTGGGAGAGGGTCACAATTGCAGCAGCAGAGGCGACAAAGACTTTAGTAGAAGAGGGTTGCAGCAGAGGAGCATTATTGAGGTTGAAGAGAGCATGGCCAACATCTGTGGGCTGTGGCCACTGCAAAACAGAAGCTGAGGAAGAAGGTGGTGTTGCAGCAGGGGAGGAAGATGGCACTACCGGTGCTGTAGAGGGAGAGATAGCTGTCGGCTGGGAGGAATCCATTGCAAAAAAGAGAGGAGGTGTTTTAGTTTATTTAGGGCTCTGATACTAAGTTGAGAATAACAGAATGACTTGGGTTAGCCTTAGCCAACCTTTCTTATTTATATATATGTGGCAGAACACGGCAGTAACCATAGGGATTACAACATTAGAATAATCCTACCTTAATTTTCTATTCAGAGATATATATGTTATACATTCTATAATACATTTCAATCATCTCTATGTGTTATGTCTGCAAACTGTTGGAGCATATATCTCTAAAGAAGTAACTAATCTATGTGAGTGCATCTCATATCCTGTTTGGTAATACATCCCGGTAGGCTAATGGAATGAGTGTTTGCATAAACACGTGGCAGTTATGACTCTTCATTCCATGCAATCTGTAATCCTCCAAATTCACCAACCTTGATATGTTCGAGGCATGTCCATCAGGAAAACACATACTTTAAAGTCATTGGCAAATAAGTAATTGTGCATTCTTGTCTAAGGTGGAGTTGGCTTTGGGCTTTGTGACCTATGAACCAACATAAACCAACTCTATATTTTTACGGTGATAAAAAAAAAAGTTATATCCATTCTAGCATTGATATTGTCCTTTGTCTTTCCCTTCACGTCCATAACCGTGTTGAAAATGTTCTCAAACACGTTCTTTTCTATTTGCACAACATCAAGGTTATGATGGAGGAGATTGGTCTTCCAATAAGAAAACTCTCATAAAATACTAAGCTTTATCCAATTATGGGTCAAATCAAAACCAAGAAATTTTTACTTATCAGAATGAAAATCAAACATAATGTTACCATACTCCAATACCATGTCATACAATTCTTCACTTGAAAGAAGTGTTTGTATAACTCTGATACGATTTGATAGGAATTCATAAAATTATCGGATATTTGTGAGAGAGTACATGTGAATTTTACTTAGATTTTCAAAAAAAAAAATTATTAATAAAAAAATATGATTATAATTCTCATATTACTTAATAAAATCTTTTAATACTTGTGTGAAGAAGTAACTAAATTTAAATAAACCATATAAATTTTTATATGTTTTATTAATTTTACCATATTTATCTTGAGTTGTGTATTGGATGATCCTAGGAGAATTTTCAAAACGAGGGAGATTAAACCTCCTCATTGTATAAATGTAACATCAATAGAAGCAATAGATAATGACATGTAGATGACATAGTTGATCAGTTTATAGTGTGTGGGGGCAATCTGGTGTTTATCACGACTCTCCCTTTTGAAAATCTTTTGTTATATATATAAAGCCACACAAGGAACACCATGCATGTCAAGAACATTAGTAGATCGAGTTGTTTGATCATGGAATATCTTGCTGCAACTTCCTTCACAACCCTATTAAGCTTCCCACCTTCACTTCTTGTCTTAGCAATCATACTGTTTTACTTCATCCAATCCCATAAGAATGTCAAGAAACACCCATTGCCACCCGGTCCAAAACCATGGCCTATTGTTGGATGCCTCCCTACCATGCTCCGAAACAAGCCAGTGTATCGATGGATACACAATCTCATGAAAGAAATGAACACTGAAATAGCTTGTATCCGTTTAGGAAATGTTCATGTGATTCCTGTCATTTGTCCTGATATTGCTTGTGAATTCTTAAAAGCACAAGATAATACCTTTGCATCTAGACCTCATACCATGGCCTCAGATCTCATCTCGAGAGGTTACTTAGCAACAGTTCTCTCTCCCTCTGGAGACCAATGGAATAAAATGAAGAAAGTTCTTATGACTCATGTACTTTCTCCAAAAAAACATCAGTGGCTTTATAGCAAAAGAGTTGAAGAAGCTGATCACCTTGTTCATTACGTGTATAACCAGTGCAACAAGTCTGTGCATCAAGGTGGCATTGTGAATTTGAGAACTGCTGCCCGGCACTATTGTGCAAATGTGACTAGGAAGATGCTGTTCAACAAGAGGTTTTTTGGGGAGGGAATGAAAGATGGGGGACCTGGTTTTGAGGAAGAGGAGTATATGGCTGCACTTTTCAGTTGCCTTAATCATATATATGCATTTTGCATCTCGGATTTTTTTCCATCTTTGATAGGGCTTGACTTAGATGGGAATGAGAAGGTGATGATGGAGAATCATAGGATCATCAATAAATACCATGATCCCATAATCCATGAGAGGGTTCAACAATGGAAGGATGGTGCAAAGAAGGATACGGAGGACTTGCTTGATATTTTAATTACCCTAAAAGATCCTAATGGCAATCCCCTGTTGTCAAAAGATGAGATAAAAGCTCAAATTACAGTAAGATTTATATGTTTACATTTTGAATTCCACATGGAAACACATATTTATGACTTTAATTTTAAGTAACTAGCCAGGCACACAATTGCTTAGAGAAAAAAAGACTTAATTAATTATACCAGTGATGAGCTAGTTATAGCTTAACTGGCACCGTGTCCTTTCCTTTGAGAGTCTCAAGTTTGCATCTCTTTCCTTAAAAAAAAAAAATTTAATAATCAAGTTTCACTGCTGTATATCATAGTAATGATTTTCAAACATGATGACACTTGCAGGAAATAATAGTTGCAGCAGTGGACAATCCATCAAATGCTTGTGAATGGGCATTCGCAGAGATGCTAAACCAACCTGAGATACTTGAAAAGGCTACTGAAGAACTGGATAGAGTGGTCGGAAAGGAGAGACTTGTCCAAGAATCAGACTTTGCGCATCTCAATTACGTGAAGGCATGTGCTAGAGAAGCATTCAGGCTTCACCCTGTTGCACCATTGAACCTTCCTCATATGTCGGCCGCCGATACAACAGTTGCCAACTACTTCATCCCGAAAGGTTCCTATGTTCTGCTTAGCCGTCTAGGACTGGGCAGAAACCCTAAAGTATGGGATGAGCCGCTCAAGTTCAAGCCTGAGCGCCACCTCATTGAAATGGAGAAGGTGGTGCTGACTGAGAATAATCTGCGATTCATTTCGTTTTCCACTGGAAAACGTGGGTGCAAAGGTGTGGCACTTGGGACTTCAATGACTACCATGCTATTTGCTAGACTTCTTCAAGCGTTTACTTGGAGTTTACCACCTCGTCAATCCAGCATCGACCTTACCATTGCAGAAGACAGCATGGCTCTTGGAAAACCACTGTGTGCACTTGCAAAACCACGCTTGCCTCCACAAGTGTATCCCGGATACTGAAGGGAGTACAAGGTCTGCGTATGCTGCAAAATATTATCAATAGACGTTGTGCCAGAACATTAGCACGCAGTTAATGTAATAAACTGTGGCGACTTTTATATTGTTGAGAAAAGAAACATAAAGGATTTGTGTTTAGAATTGTTATTTAACTAGTTAACTAAAATTTTTAATGGATTGTGATGGTTTGAGCTTATAACCCCTAGTAAAAATAAGAATATAATTTAAGAGTGTTGAATATTGTTGCTCATTTTAGGGCCCATATATATAAACCAAAAAAATCAGAAAAAAGAAGAAGAAAGCGAAGAGAAAATACAAAAAATAAAAAAAATATAGAAAGAAAATCACAAAAATATTTCAGTAAGAAAAATATACCAGAATGAATACCCAGGAAATTGCCAAATACTGGTTGAGGAAGATTAAAATACATAAAATTAAAAAATATGATAATGTATTTTCAACTAATGAAGGCCCTATTGGCAAAGGAAGATTAAATTTAAGGAGGAAAATTTAAATTTGATGTTTAAGGATTCAATTGGAATTTTTCTAGGATTAATTAAATTTATTGAGGACTTAATTACAAGAAAATTAATGTTTAAATTCAATTTAGACTTTTATTATAAGAAATTAAAGTCTAGGGGTCGAATTGTAATTTTTAAGAGTTAATTTGGTTCAATTAGAAATTTAATTGCATAAATATTGAAGTTTAATGGGCAATTAAAGACTTGATTGAAGAAATTCAAAACTAAGTACCAAACTAAAAAAAAAAGCATTGAATGAAAAGGCTGGAATTGACCAAATCATAGGTCAAATTAAAAAAATTAAAAGTTTATTGGTCAATTGAGGATAGAAATGCATAAATTTAAAACCAAGGACTAAAATGAAAATAGCGATCAACTTTAGAGCTGATAATTGAGTTTGGTAATGGTGAAATTGCATGAAATTAAAAATCTAGAAGCAATTACTTTTATAATTAAAAGCAATTAAAAGAGCAGGGACTTAATCGAAAATTTTCAAATCCTGAATAAAGAACCCTAAATGACATGTCGTTCAGACTTAATGAAAAGAAAGCAAGTGCATGTCATTCATCAGCTTGCATCTTTGTTTCAATAGTTTCAGCTGATCGAATTGGCAACTTTAAACACATGAATGTAAAGTTACAAACCTCTAAATTAAGCAAGGTTGGATCCAAATGAAAGGTGTACACTCTCTTTATCAAATTCAGGTAGTCTCAAGCGATGATAACTTCAGAATTGCTCCGACAAGGTCTCAAAAGTGGGCAACTCAGTTAGTCTTGACAGTGTAACCATCATGCAAAAAATGATTTGGTTTTCACGTAGCTCCTCAATAGGTTCTTATCAAGGGTTTACAATACATTCCTCAAGATCAAGAGGTCAGAAATGAATTTAAGACCTCTCAAAACCCTACAAATACCTCCCTGAAGATCAAGAAAATAGGGCTAGAAAAAAAAGGAACGAAGAAAAAATTTATTGATGAAGAAGCTAAGTGTGAAAGTTTGAGAGGCTAACACAAAGTTTTCTCAAGTTTCTTAAGCATAGTAAGTTTGGGAAAGGCAAAACTTTCCAAATGAAAGAAAAGAGAGAGAGTAGTTTTTCTAGGTATATTATTTAATCCAAGCACGTCCTTGTGGCATGCTTAAGGTGTTTTTTATTTGTTTTTTGTTTTATAGTTATGTTGACAAGTATAGAAAAGAGGTTTTGAATGTTTAACAAATGATGTTGCATTCACCTCTTTGCTGCTATGATTTTTATTTAATTAAGTTATGTTGTAGTTTTTTTTATGTTTTTGATGCATTAAAGTTGTTGTATAAGTTTGTTTTTTATATATAATGTTGTTTTAGTTTTTGTTTAAACTTATGCATGTTAAAGCAAGGATATTTACCCTGGATTTGTTAGCCATGTTCATGCACAAAATAAGTTCAGAAAAACAATTTTGAATCCATGTTGCATGAATATATAGGTTGTTTTTAAGTTGACAATTTTTTTTGATTTGGTACCCCATGTTTGATTTTGATGCTTTTTTATTATTATTTTTTTATCAAACATGCTTTTGTATGATATTATGACTTATTGGAACAAAAGGAGATGTTTTAAAAGCCAAAATTGCCCATTACTGGGTTTGGCAAAAGCTATCTTAGCTGGAGATTTTTTGGGTTTTCTGAGCATGTTTTTCGTGTTCTTAGAAAGAACACTGTCTTAGCCTCTAGATATAGACCATGTTTGGTCCATTTCTTTACACAGACACCTTCTTCATGCATGATTAGTAGATAATGTAATGTTTATTTGCATCAATAACATGTTTTTATAGGTTTTAATCCTAAAATTTTGGTTTTAAACTGAAGCCTATTTTGATAAAAATCAAGATGTTTTAGTGATAATTGATGTGAATAGATTCTAGATTATTTATCCTTGCATAATTTCTAATATGTATATACCTTTGTTTAAACCAAATCTAGTCTATTTTAGAACCCATGTTGTTGGGTTCATGTTTAGTGTTATTGAAGTTCTTGGTGTTCTTTAACTTTTTTGTGTGTTTCATCCTTTTTGTTCAAGAATTTTTTAGTTTTTTTAGTTTTTTTAGGTGTTCAATCTATTTTTTTTGCTTTAATTTTGTTTTTGGGTTGTTTTCGAGTCAAACCAGATTTTTTTCATTTAGTTTATGATCGAACCAAAAATTTCAAGTCAACCTAGTCAGGTCAACTTGGTCGAATCAAGTCAAAGGGTTTAATACCCTGTTTGGTTTGCCATAATTTTTATTAAAGGGTTTTTAGGCTTAAAGGTGTGTTTGGAAAACACCTCTTAGGCTTATTTTTGGAAATTTTATTATAAAGAAAAATGGATTTTTGCCAAACAAAACCTAAAACAATAAAAATAAAATAAAATATTTTTTTTCTTGCATATGGCTAAAAATCCTAAAATTATTTAAGTACTTTTTAAAAACAATCTAAAATACTTTGACATGTTTTTTTTTAAATATTGCATAGATTTTACAAGTTTATAAAATTTCAAAGGATTTTGTTCTACATTTCAAAAATATCAAATAAAAAAGATTTTTTGTTTTTTTTAATATATGAGATTATGAACTTATATGGAAGACATATTCCTAATATTAAATAAAAAGATAATTTATTTTATTTTTGATGTTGGGATTAGAACAGTTAGATTTTTAACTTGATAAAATAAGGATCTTCTTATAGAGAATGATTTTTCTTAAACATTAAACAGATCATCAGTTAGAAAACACAATTTTTTCTTAGTTTATATTAGACAAATAAAACTGAGGAGTTTTGCTTCGTAAGCATTGTAAAGAGGGGGCATCTGTTGCTACCCAATTTTTGACCCATCTTTTGATAATTTTTTAGAAAAAAAACCAAAAATAGCAAAAAAACAATGAAAACCCAAAAAATGCATTTTTTGATATATTTGTATCGTTTTTAGCATTTTCAACGTCATCTCAAAAGAATTTAAATTTTCAAAGGTATTTGAAACGCGTTCAACTTTTAACGCATAAATTTTATGATCATTGATTTTCCTTGTTGAGTTGATGTTGATATTGCTCGCTTTCAAAAATACAAAAAAAATAAGAAAAATCAAAATTTACAAAAAAAAAAAAGAGGAAAAGAGAAGGAAAGGAAAGGTTGAGGGACTAGTTTGAAAACCTAGCAAAACTTTTCCTATAAATACCATGTTACACTGAATTTTGAGGAGGGGGGGCATTTGTGACAACAAAAAAAAAAAGAAAAAACCTAACCCTAAAAAAAAACCTTAATCTTCTTCTTACTGCAGCCGCCGCCCCCCCTTCCCTTTGGTTTTTGGCAGAATTTTTCCCTCTCTCGCCGGCCAAGAGCCTCCAAACCGCAGCCCCTGAATCTGCCTTCTTCTTCTTCGTGTGCCCCCACTCCAGCTCCTTCCACCGTCTCCCTTTCCCCTCAGCGAAAAAACCAAGGGCTGGCTCTCCATCTCTTCCACCCGTCATCAACGACCCAGCAGCAACTCCTGTCTCACAGACCCGATCTGCCACCCGAAACAGAGGAGAAGAAGGCGATCCACCAACCCGAAGACCAGCAGCAAACCCATTACCTCCTTCGGCTGAGCAGCGCCGTCCACACCATCGCCCACAGATCCATCTCCTCCTACAACCGACCGAGACAGAGGAGGAAAAACCCAAAGGAAAGCAGATCTGTAGAGACAAAAAAGGGACCCAAAACGGAGAAGAAATTAACTGCCATCTGTTGTGTTGTTGCGTTTGGTTTTGTTTTGCAGGTGACAGTGGCTATCAACGCCGGCGAGGAATGGAAGGGAAGAAGAAGCTGAACCAGATCTGCCCGTTTCTGTGTTTCCCGGCGGCGCGTGGACCCACGCGCCGCCAGTGACGTCGGCGCGTGGGAAGACGCGCCGCGATGACTTTCTGCAGTTCCTGAAGTTCTTCCCTTGCAATTTCTGGAGTTTTGAGGACTGTTTTGTAAAATTTGGATTATTTGATGTAATTTTTATTTATTTTTGAATTTTATAACTTGTATTGTGGATGCAAAAAAAAAAAAAAAAACAAAAGAGAAAAGAAAGAGAAAATAAGAATAGAAAAAGAGGTGTGTGTTTGTTTGTTTTTTTTTTTTTTTGTTATGTATGTTATTGAATAAAAAGAAAGAAAATGAATTTAATTTATATGCACAAATATCTAAAGGACAGATAAAAATCATGTTGTATTTCCCATGAAAATGTAGAACATGTATCTACATATATTTTGGGAACTAATAACTGATTTATCAAAGCCTTAGAATTGGGTTAAATTTTTATTTTTAAAAACACATCAAGTTTCATGAAGCAGCTTACCTCAGGTAGGGTGCGTTAGGGGTGCTAATACCTTTCCTAACCACAACCAGTCTCTTACCCATGAATCTCTGACAAGACCAGTACATCAGGTTTCCTAGTAGCCCTCAATAAATTACTAGGTGGCGACTCCAACGAACCAATTAAGCAAATCAAACAACATAACGAAAAAATCGCCAGCCGATGCCGCGCGCGGATTTTTTTTGACGTGCGACAGAATGGCGACTCCACTGGGGAAGGTATTGTTTTTGACGTTATTGGACTAAGCTTTGTGTATTTGATGTGTTTATGTTTTTTAATTTTGTCTTGTTTTATTTTTGTTTTATGCATGCATTTTGTAGAATTGTCTCATGCATCACATATTTTGATTTTTTAAAGCATACACAAAATTCAGGTTAGGAGGGGGACTAGCAGCTTACCTTACGACTTTTAGTCAAGGTTTAAGTTTGTGTAAACCCCAACTCTTCGTTGAGTGCTTAGACTGGTAACAGTTGGTACATATGCCATCTCATTACCTACTAGGCCCCTATATTGCCTTCAAGAGGGTGATCACTGGGACAACAAGAGACTTTTTAGAGACCAAGTAGTAAACCTACCTTTTATCTCACTTAAAAAGATTAGAACCTGCCTTTAGGATGTGTGCTCCGTATACATTGTTTTACATCAGGGCAAACCCTTCTTGAAGCATCTTGAACTCAAGACTTTTGGGTGACCCAATGGCCGTCACTCGGAAAATTTTCATTGTAGAGTTTGGGCAAGAATCAAGATTCTTGTTTCATCATACAAGAGTTACGACCATATGTCACCCCTCGAAGGGCGAGTTCATCATATAGTTTACATGTTCATACATTTATCATGCATATACCGGGAGGAAAAATAGGTTCCCCTATCCGAGGTTTACTACACTGGATGGAAAATGATGGATAATAAAGAAAGGGGTCAGAGAGAGGCACGATGTCAAAATGAAGTTGAGAGCAGTAAAGGTGAAGCAACTCGACTCAGATCTGCCTGAACAAGTGTAGAGCATCAAAGGGAAAGGGAATGTCTACACAGTATTCTGTGGGAACACTGCTTGTCCATGTCCCATTGAAGTTGCACCTCTCCTTTTCAGTCATGAACAACGACAACAATGCCTTCAGTCATCAACTAATGACAACTTTTGTTCTTGGTCAACTGCCCTGTTAATTGTTCATCGCCTCCACATCTTTCAATGGCACCAAATAACTGCTAGCCTTCTATGCATGGTGTGTTAGCCTTCTTTGACGTTACCCCAACTGTTAGCTCAATTCCAGTTCAGCAGCACAAGATGTAAAAAAAAAAAAAAAAACCCGAAAAAAAAAAACCGAAAAAAACCCATGATTAGACACTGAACTTCTACGTTGCAGAGCTCTCTCTGTAGAGATTTATTTGTGGATCTGCCAATGGGGAACGCAAGAGGGGGTGTAGTAGTTTCATATGTTTTAAAACTTCCTCTCACTAGTGGCACCAGCAAAACATTGTAGTAGGCAGAAGAGTCAGACCTGGTCTGAAAATGTTAGCAGTCATCAAATTTCAATGTGGCAGAGCTCTCTCTACAAAAATCCGTTTATCGCTCTGCAAGTTGGGAATGCAAGAAGGGATTTATTAGTTGCATATGCTATAAAAATCTCTCATCAGTTTCAGCACAAAGACACTGTGGTAGGTTAAAGAGCCAAACCTGGTCTGAAAAAACATGAACAGACCTCAAACTTCTATGTTGCAGAGCTCTCTCTGTAGAGATTTGTTTGGAAGATCTGCTAGTGGGGCATGCAAGAGGGGATGCAGTACTTTCACACGCCACAAAAATTTGTCTCATCAGTTTCAGCACCGAAACACTGGAGTAGGCCAAAGAGTCAGACCTAGTCCGAAAACATGAGCAGTCATCGAACTTTGACGTGGCAGAGCTCTCTCTTTAAACACCTGTTTGTGGCTCTGCAAGTGGGGAATGCAAGAGAGGATGTAGTAGTTTCAGACAATGTAAAAATTTACACCACCAGTTTCAGTACTGAAGCACTGTAGTAGGCAGAAAAGCTAGACCTGAGCTAGAAAACAGGGGCAGACATCAAATTTCAACATAGCAGAGCTCTCTCGACAGGAATCTGTTTGTGGATCTGCAAGTGGGAAATTCAAGAAGGAATACGGTAGTTTCAGATCATCTATGATTTTCCTCCTTACAGTGTCAGTATTAAAATGCAAAAGTAGAGAGAAGAGACATGCCTAAACTGAAAAACATGAAGAAGACTGAAACTTTCACAGAGCAGAACTCCCTCTACAGGTGTCTGTTTGCTGCACCGTCAGTGAGGAATCAAAGAGGAGATAAAAAGGGTTTCAGATTCATCAGTTTCTCTTCCAATTGAGAAAACACGTGATCCCACACGTCGGCAGTGACAATGCTGCAATTCTCCGGGTGCTGCCAAGATTACCTAGTTGTTGGAAGGTTTCCAACAATCCACAAATGACCACAACAGCATGGGAAGATTGACATGATGTTGTGAAGATTGTCGAAATAATTGAACGTGCCATGAAGAAGTGAAAGATTGAAGGTTCTGCCAAGAATTCCCGAACAATGAAGAGAAATGAATAAGAAGATAACTCTGAAGGTGGAAAACCTTATTCATGTGGTTTAGCCAGGTCTCACTGTAGCATCAACTGCTCAAGTACCTTTGTCAGGATTGACATGGCTCTGCCACTCAAGTTGGCCTACCAGCACCTGTCAGGTTCTAGACTTTTTGCATGACTCCGACAAATCCCATGCAACCACCATTTTCTAGGTGGTATAATCCAGACAAGAGATGTGATGTCATGGTGGGGTCCTTGGCCATTTCAATTGAACAGTGGCAAGAATTTCAAGAATCGAGTCTGGAAGTTGGTAAGTAAGAGACAAGTAGAGTCTGTGAAGGAGGTTTGTCATTGGTTATATTGTCATAGAACATTCTCAGAATGACAAGAGATTGAAATTGCTCGACGAAACACAGATATTGCCAGAATAGTTGATCCAAGAAGGGCGTTGAACTGTCAATCATGTTGTTATGGAATGTTTGCCATTCCGCATTTTGTTTCGGGATCACATCTCACCCTTCAACGAAACATGTCTTTTCATTGTCTCTTTGTTGTTATGAAATCATGAGATGCTTCTTTCAAAGGGTATTTTGACAAAATATGTTTGATCAAACTCCAACATGCAAAGTTTAATCATGAACATTAAAAGTGTTTTGATTGCAGAAATGACTTGATGCTTGAAAATGACATGAGGTGACCAAACAATTTTGAACTCATACCTCCTGAAACTGAACCACACATCATATAGCTAGTTTTAGCAGTATGCATAATGACATGTAGTGGATTCAGTAGTTATGGACTCGTGAATCATGATTCTTACAAGTCCAAATCATTACACTGGACGAGGTCAAAATTTATCGGTTCTAACCGACCTTACTTGAAATGAGAAAAGGCCATCTTTGTTATCCTTTCACATTTCTTGAAAATATTATCCCTTGTAGTCCCATTTTGAGCTTGGTAAAATATTATTTTTCAAGAAAACCCTGACTAGGATCACACCCCACACTGGGGGCAAATAAGAAAAGAAAAAAGTGAAAGAGAAGGCTTAGAACAAAAGTCCAACGTTTGAAAGAAGACCTAGATTGGGGGCGTGTTAGAAAACTATGAGAAATGCTATGTGAAAGCCATGACCTTTGGCATCCATGATAAACCCCTAAAGTTATCAGATGATTGAGATTGGTTATTCATCAAAGAAAAAGTTGGATTTGCATATAACCTATGTTAAGAGAATTCTGATATTTAAGGTTAATAAGGTTATATGTCATTTCCTCTACAAAGACAACAATAGAAAAAGAGTTGATGAATAGTTTGATGTTGATCTTAGGTCTTTGAAACCCTCAAACACCTTTTGAGCCTGAATTTTCCTTTCTTTCATAAGCCATGAACCATAGCCTGCATTACGTGCTTTTAAAAGCCCTTTTTGATCAAGTAAACAATCTGAACCGATAAATGGCGATCTCAAAACTTGAAGAGTTTTTTCCATAAGAGTCGTGACTTCATGAAGTAAGCTACTGGTTATTATGCATGCTGATAAAATTGGTGCTAAAAAAAAAAGAAAACAATCTTTCTTGAGGAATCCTCAAGTTTTGACTTGAGCCTTTTGTTTCTTGAAATTCACAGAAGGTCACCTCATCACAGATCATCAAAAGATATACCCGGAATCAGAGTCTAAAATGGATACAAAGAACCATGAAAAAAAAAAAAAACCATTTTAGTCTTACAACGGGTCAATTTCTGTTTTTCAAAATACATGACAATCAAAGGACTGTATATTTCGAATAACGTGTGTTGGATCTTTGACCGAAGAAACTTGATTTTCAAAAACTAACATCTATCTGATTTCATTTCGACAACTAGACTTTGAATAGACATGATCTTTGAAGTATGAGAGTTGATTCCGGAATAGAAAGATTGTCAAACAAGAAGAATATCGATCGAGATTGCAAAATCCTTGACAAGAATGACATTTCTCAACACTCCTTGAAAAGTTGACCACCTGGGGGCAATACAGTGGATCCTAGGTAGGAAAACAAACAGTATTCAGATCAGCTGGGGGTAATGAAAGATGATCAAATGATGAATCAATGCACTGAGGACAATGGTGTTTAAAGAAAGCTAATCAGCAGAACAAGCATTCGGATCATTACCGAGGGCAATGTTGTTCAAAGACAGTCAGTGATTTAGTGAACTTCAGCAACAATTGATGAGCAATGCTGCACTTGAAGAGCATTTTATTATCGTTAACTTGGGTTACCCTCTAAACATGGCCATGACTCCTGGCAGATATTATCAAGTGAGTGCATTTGAATGAACATCTAACATATGCACACCACCAAGACTGACGGTGGATCAAAGATGTACCTGAAGGACATCTTCATAGCATCATCTTTTGAAACATGGCTAGCAATCGATGAGGATACACGAATGAATGTAATTGAATGGCGAAAAGATGCGCACCACCAAGACTGACTGTGGAACAATGCTGCACTTGAAGGACAATCTCATATTGTCATCCTTTGAAACATGGTTATCGTACAGTTGCATTTGAATGGATGTCAGAAAGATACACCCACCAAGACTGACCGTGGGACCATTTGTTTTGAAGCTCAAATGTGCACTTCACCGCATGAATATGGGTGATGAACATCATTGATGATGCCAACACATTTCCTTTCATGATCTGATTTGACAAGCTGAGAGGAATCCATGGAGAAGAACATTGAGCTTACAACGATGAGCCTTTTACTGCAAGGTATAAGATCCATGTTTAGATGACCTGACAGTTCCAAGAAGACTAATGATAACATATACTTGAAGAGTATTGTTTCAACTTTAGGCAAGTTCATGACTGGTTGACAATCTTGATGGTGTTGGCATGATGCACACAATCGATCAGAGGATAATTCTCAGAACAATCCAAAAGAGAAAATCCTTCATGATGAATCAAGCAACACCGCACTTGGGGGCAGAGTCAAGCTTGATAAACAACAAGAGCAGTAACTGTCGAAGACAGCCCAGGATGGGCACTGCACCTACAGCTGAGTGGATGGCTAGCACAGCACATGAATAAGCTAATGCATCGAAAGAACAAAGAAGGCTTGGGAATGCAAACAAAGGCACCCTGTGATGATGGAACATCGAAGAGACGGGGACCTATATTTCGAATCAGGTAAGGATGCATGCATGTCATCTAACATTAAAACATTGCACATATTTTTTATTTTTGTTGCAGGAAAAATCCTCAATGTAGTTTAGCAAGATTGGGGAACAAAAAAAAACAAAAAAAAAGGGGGAGAATCATTGAGCTGATAATAACATATAATCATGTTTGTGACCTTGAAACGGGAAGAAGATGAGATAAACCTCTCTGTTAGGAAAATCTCAAAGAAATGAAAAGATCAACCTTGCAATCAGGAAGCATTGAGTTTTCGAAGTCCTGCGATCAGGAATTATCAAGAAGCACCAAGTTTTTCAGCCCTTCTTCTATCATCCCTTCAGGACTTCGCCAGGTAAGTCCTATTTTTCGCACTTGTCACATCATATCTTTCATTTGGGTAAGTCACCTATAACAATGAGACCACTTCATATTTTTTCTATCCTCCACCTGGGTAGGTCACCCATAACAATGAGACCACTTCACATTTTTTTCTCATCTTCCATCTGGGTAGGTCACCCATTATAATGAGACCACTTCATATTTTTTCTATCTTCCATCTGGGTAGGTCACCCATTATAATGAGACCACACTTCACATTCTTTCCATTTGGGTAGGTCACCCATCATAATGAGACCATTTTTCACATTCTTTCCACCTGGGTAGTTCACCCATTACAATGAGACCATTTTGTTACACATTATTCTTTGTTTTGGTTTAATGAGGTCGCCAGATGGGATCTCATGTAGCTTTGGTTAAAAGGAATCGCCAGATGGGACTTCAGGTTGACCGAGCTACACACATTTTTTGGCTCTGGTTAGAGGGGATCGGCGAAGGGATCTCAGTCTAGCCTAGCCACGAAGAGACTTTGGTTATGGTTAAAGGGGATCGGCGAAGGGATCTCAGTTTAACCTAACTGCAAAGGAGTTTTAGTTCTGGGTGGAGGGGATCGGCGAAGGGATCTCAGTTCAGCCTAACCACAGAAGATTTTGGTTCTGGTTAGAGGGGATTGGCGAAAGGAATCTCAGTCTATCCTAACCACATAGGATTTTGGCTCTGGTTAGAGGGGATCGGCGAAGGGATCTCAGTCTAGCCTAGCCACGAAGAGACTTTGGTTATGGTTAAAGGGGATCGGCGAAGGGATCTCAGTTTAACCTAACTGCAAAGGATTTTGGTTCTGGTTGGAGGGGATCGGCGAAGGGATCTCAGTTCAGCCTAACCACAGAAGATTTTGGTTCTGGTTAGAGGGGATTGGCGAAAGGAATCTTAGTCTATCCTAACCACAGAGGATTTTGGCTCTGGTTAGAGGGGATCGACGAAGGGATCTCAGTCTAGCCTAGCCATGAAGAGACTTTGGTTATGGTTAAAGGAGATCGGCGAAGGGATCTCAGTTTAACCTAACTGCAAAGGAGTTTTGGTTCTGGTTGGAGGGGATCGACGAAGGGATCTCAGTTCAGCCTAACCACAGAAGATTTTGGTTCTGGTTAGAGGGGATTGGCGAAAGGAATCTCAGTCTATCCTAACCACATAGGATTTTGGCTCTGGTTAGAGGGGATCGGCGAAGGGATCTCAGTCTAGCCTAGCCACGAAGAGACTTTGGTTATGGTTAAAGGGGATCGGCGAAGGGATCTCAGTTTAACCTAACTGCAGAGGATTTTGGCTCTGGTTAGAGGGGATCGACGAAGGGATCTCAGTCTAGCCTAGCCATGAAGAGACTTTGGTTATGGTTAAAGGAGATCGGCGAAGGGATCTCAGTTTAACCTAACTGCAAAGGAGTTTTGGTTCTGGTTGGAGGGGATCGACGAAGGGATCTCAGTTCAGCCTAACCACAGAAGATTTTGGTTCTGGTTAGAGGGGATTGGCGAAAGGAATCTCAGTCTATCCTAACCACATAGGATTTTGGCTCTGGTTAGAGGGGATCGGCGAAGGGATCTCAGTCTAGCCTAGCCACGAAGAGACTTTGGTTATGGTTAAAGGGGATCGGCGAAGGAATCTCAGTTTAACCTAACTGCAAAGGATTTTGGTTCTGGTTGGAGGGGATCGGCGAAGGGATCTCAGTTCAGCCTAACCACAGAAGATTTTGGTTCTGGTTAGAGGGGATTGGCGAAAGGAATCTTAGTCTATCCTAACCACAGAGGATTTTGGCTCTGGTTAGAGGGGATCGACGAAGGGATCTCAGTCTAGCCTAGCCATGAAGAGACTTTGGTTATGGTTAAAGGAGATCGGCGAAGGGATCTCAGTTTAACCTAACTGCAAAGGAGTTTTGGTTCTGGTTGGAGGGGATCGACGAAGGGATCTCAGTTCAGCCTAACCACAGAAGATTTTGGTTCTGGTTAGAGGGGATTGGCGAAAGGAATCTCAGTCTATCCTAACCACATAGGATTTTGGCTCTGGTTAGAGGGGATCGGCGAAGGGATCTCAGTCTAGCCTAGCCACGAAGAGACTTTGGTTATGGTTAAAGGGGATCGGCGAAGGGATCTCAGTTTAACCTAACTGCAAAGGATTTTGGTTCTGGTTGGAGGGGATCGGCGAAGGGATCTCAGTTCAGCCTAACCACAGAAGATTTTGGTTCTGGTTAGAGGGGATTGGCGAAAGGAATCTTAGTCTATCCTAACCACAGAGGATTTTGGCTCTGGTTAGAGGGGATCGGCGAAGGGATCTCAGTCTAGCCTAGCCACGAAGAGACTTTGGTTATGGTTAAAGGGGATCGGCGAAGGGATCTCAGTTTAACCTAACTGCAAAGGAGTTTTGGTTCTGGTTGGAGGGGATCGGCGAAGGGATCTCAGTTCAGCCTAACCACAGAAGATTTTGGTTTTGGTTAGAGGGGATTGGCGAAAGGAATCTCAGTCTATCCTAACCACAAAGGATTTTGGCTCTGGTTAGAGAGGATCGGCGAAGGGATCTCAGTCTAGCCTAGCCACGAAGAGACTTTGGTTATGGTTAAAAGGGATCGGCGAAGGGATCTCAGTTTAACCTAACTGCAAAGGATTTTGGTTCTGGTTAGAGGGGATTAGCGAAAGGAATCTCAGTCTATCCTAACCACACAGGAGTTTTGGTTCTGGTTAGAGGGGATTGGCGAAAGGAATCTCAGTCTATCCTAACCATACAAGATTTTGGTTCTGGTTAGAGGGTATTGGCGAAAGGAATCTCAGTCTATCCTAACCATACAGGAGTTTCGGTTCTGGTTAGAGGGGATTGGCGAAAGGAATCTCAGTCTATCCTAACCGCATACAGGGGATCGGTTCTGGTTGAAGGGGATCGGCGAAGGGGTCTCAGTTCAGCCCAACCACACAGATTTCGGTTCTGGTTAGAGGGGATTGGTGAAAGGAATCTTAGTCTATCCTAACCGCACACAAGAGTTTTGGTTCTAGTTGAAGGGGATCGGCGAAGGGGTCTCAGTTCAGCCTAACCATGCAGAATTTAGCTTTGGTTAAAGGGAATCGCTAGATGGGATTTCAGGTTGACCGAGCTAGACACCAATTTTTGTTCTTGTTAGATCGCCAGATGGGATCTCAGGTAAACCCAATCAAAAGGGCAGGTCGCCCGTGAAAATAGACCCGTGTGAGTGTGTGGGCAGGTCACCCCTGAAAATAGACCACTTTGAGTATGTGTGGGCAGGTCGCCCCTGAAAATAGACCAGTGTGAGTGTGTGGGCCGGTAGCCCCTGAAAATAGACCACTTTGAATATGTGTGGGCAGGTCGCCCCTGAAAATAGACCACTTTTCTTCAAAAGGGGCAGGTCGCCCAAGATAATGAGATCATTTTCCTTTTCTTTTCTTTACAAAGCTTACTATGCAAAACATTGAGGAGTTTTGCTTCGTAAGCATTGTAAAGAGGGGGCATCTGTTGCTACCCAATTTTTGACCCATCTTTTGATAATTTTTTAGAAAAAAAACCAAAAATAGCAAAAAAACAATGAAAACCCAAAAAATGCATTTTTTGATATATTTGTATCGTTTTTAGCATTTTCAACGTCATCTCAAAAGAATTTAAATTTTCAAAGGTATTTGAAACGCGTTCAACTTTTAACGCATAAATTTTATGATCATTGATTTTCCTTGTTGAGTTGATGTTGATATTGCTCGCTTTCAAAAATACAAAAAAAATAAGAAAAATCAAAATTTACAAAAAAAAAAAGAGGAAAAGAGAAGGAAAGGAAAGGTTGAGGGACTAGTTTGAAAACCTAGCAAAACTTTTCCTATAAATACCATGTTACACTGAATTTTGAGGAGGGGGGGCATTTGTGACAACAAAAAAAAAAAAAAAAAACCTAACCCTAAAAAAAAACCTTAATCTTCTTCTTACTGCAGCCGCCGCCCCCCCTTCCCTTTGGTTTTTGGCAGAATTTTTCCCTCTCTCGCCGGCCAAGAGCCTCCAAACCGCAGCCCCTGAATCTGCCTTCTTCTTCTTCGTGTGCCCCCACTCCAGCTCCTTCCACCGTCTCCCTTTCCCCTCAGCGAAAAAACCAAGGGCTGGCTCTCCATCTCTTCCACCCGTCATCAACGACCCAGCAGCAACTCCTGTCTCACAGACCCGATCTGCCACCCGAAACAGAGGAGAAGAAGGCGATCCACAAACCCGAAGACCAGCAGCAAACCCATTACCTCCTTCGGCTGAGCAGCGCCGTCCACACCGTCGCCCACAGATCCATCTCCTCCTACAACCGACCGAGACAGAGGAGGAAAAACCCAAAGGAAAGCAGATCTGTAGAGACAAAAAAGGGACCCAAAACGGAGAAGAAATTAACTGCCATCTGTTGTGTTGTTGCGTTTGGTTTTGTTTTGCAGGTGACAGTGGCTATCAACGCCGGCGAGGAATGGAAGGGAAGAAGAAGCTGAACCAGATCTGCCCGTTTCTGTGTTTCCCGGCGGCGCGTGGACCCACGCGCCGCCAGTGACGGTGGCGCGTGGGAAGACGCGCCGCGATGACTTTCTGCAGTTCCTGAAGTTCTTCCCTTGCAATTTCTGGAGTTTTGAGGACTGTTTTGTAAAATTTGGATTATTTGATGTAATTTTTATTTATTTTTGAATTTTATAACTTGTATTGTGGATGCAAAAAAAAAAAAAAAAACAAAAGAGAAAAGAAAGAGAAAATAAGAATAGAAAAAGAGGTGTGTGTTTGTTTGTTTTTTTTTTTTTTTGTTATGTATGTTATTGAATAAAAAGAAAGAAAATGAATTTAATTTATATGCACAAATATCTAAAGGACAGATAAAAATCATGTTGTATTTCCCATGAAAATGTAGAACATGTATCTACATATATTTTGGGAACTAATAACTGATTTATCAAAGCCTTAGAATTGGGTTAAATTTTTATTTTTAAAAACACATCAAGTTTCACGAAGCAGCTTACCTCAGGTAGGGTGCGTTAGGGGTGCTAATACCTTTCCTAACCACAACCAGTCTCTTACCCATGAATCTCTGACAAGACCAGTACATCAGGTTTCCTAGTAGCCCTCAATAAATTACTAGGTGGCGACTCCAACGAACCAATTAAGCAAATCAAACAACATAACGAAAAAATCGCCAGCCGATGCCGCGCGCGGATTTTTTTTGACGTGCGACAGCGATGGCGGCTACTGAGAAGCCCGATGATAGCGGCGGTTCTTCTTCTCCACGGCGTAAGGACACCGGGCCACTCCGGTTCACTCCTTCTGTCTTTTTTTCTTCCTTTTCTCCATTTGCCTCTCTCAGTCTCTCTGTTGATATCCCTGGTTTTCGGTTTCTACTGTTTCGGTTCCTTCTCTCTCAACACTGTCGGTTTCTCTCTCTCTCAGTTTCCTTCCCTGTTTTCTATCGTTCTTTCCTTTTTTTTCTCCTCCTTTCTCTTCTGCGTTCGGGTGGTATTTATAAAGGCATGGGGAGAGGGGTCGACCCTGCCCTATCCTATCGCCACCCATAAATGGGTGCACGTCGCCTGCTCTACCACGACGCCGACAGTGGTGGCCAATGGAGGCGTCGCTTACAAGACACGGCTGCTCTGGCATCTCATCATGAGATGGGTGGCGTCTGACTTCAGCTCTAAAGCACGTGGGAGGAAGAGACAAGGGGAAGAAAACAAAACTTTTCCTCCCTTGCTGCATGTCCAGGGGAAGAAGAAGAAGAAGAAATAGTGCCGCCTTAAAACGGCACCGTTTCGTCCCATTTTTTTTTTCAAACGCATGAAACGGCGTCGTTTTGCTTAAAACACGTTGTTTCATTTAAATGAAAAGTGGCGCCAAAGCGCCAGATTTCAAGCCAATCCTTTAATTTGCGCGTTTTGCATTTTGGTCCTTGGAATCGGATTTCTTCAATTAAGTCCCCAATTAGCCATCAAACTTCAACATTTATGCAATTAAGCCCCTGATTTGACCAAATTATCTCTCAAAAATTATAATTTGACCCTAGAACTTTAATTTCTTCCAATTAAAGCCTAAATTAACCCCAAAATCAATTTTTCTTATAATCAAACCCTCCATAAATTTAATTAAACCTTCAATATAATTTAATTGAGTCCACCAACATCTAATTTTGGACTTTTCTTCCTCAAATTGAATTTTCTTTGTCAACAGGGCTATCATCAGTCAATAAAATACTGTCAAATTTTAATTTTTGTATTTTTGAACCTCCTCAACCAAATTTTGACTCTCTCTTTTTTTAGCGCTCTAGTATCCTCTTTTTACTGATACATTTTTTTGATATATTATTTTTTCATTTTTTTATTTTTTCATTTAATAATTTTTTTTGTATTTTCTCTTTTCTTGTGCAGGGACCCAAAAATAGGTTACAACAGATGCCCCTTCTTTACAATACTTACGGAGCGAAGACTTTGTAAAGTTAGTTTTGTAAAGATAAACAAAAGTTAACTTCCAAAACTGATCTTCTCACAACTTGGTTGACTTGAAACTCCTTTACAGCAATCCTCTTCAACCAGAGCCTAAGTCTACTTAATGGGGCTAAACTGAGATCCCTTCGTCGATCCTTCTAACCAGAACCAAAATTCATGTGTGGTTGGGCTAAATTAAGATCCCTTCACCGATCTCCTTCAACCAGAACCAAAATCCTTTGTAGTTAGGCTGAACCAAAATCCTTTGCAGTTAGGCTAAACTGAGATCCCTTTTGCCGATCCCTTTTAACCAGAACCAAAGTTTGTGTGTGGTTGTGCTGAACTGAGATCCCTTCGCCAATCCCCTTTAACTAGAACCCAAAATCCTTTGTAGTTAGGCTAAACCAAGATCCCTTCGCCAATCCCCTTTAACCAGAACCAAAGTCTTGTATGGTTAGGATAAACTGAGATCCCTTTCGCCGATCCCCTTTAACCAGAACCAAAATCTTTATAGTTAGGCTAAACTGAGATCCCTTCGTCGATCCCCTTTTACTAGAACCATAATCCTGTGAGGTTAGGATAAGCTGAGATTTCTTTCGCTAATCCCCTTTAACCAGAACCAAAAATCTTGTGTGGTTAGGATAATCTGAGATCCCTTCGTCGATCTCCTTTAACCAGAACCATAATCCTACGTGGTTAGGATAAACTAAGATTCCTTTCGCCAATCTCCTTTAACCAAAACAAAAAATTATGTGTGGTTAGGATAAACTGAGATCCCTTCGCCGAACCAGAACCAAAGTTTGTGTGCGGTTAGGCTAAACTGAGATCCCTTCGCCGATCCCCTTTAACCAGAACCGTAATCCTGTGTGGTTAGGATAAACTGAGATTCCTTTCGCCAATCCCCTTTAACCAGAACCAAAATCTCTTTGTAGCTAGGCTAAACTGAGATGCCTTTGTCGATCCCCTTTAACCAGAACCAAAATCTTTTGTGTAGCTTGGACAACCTGGAATCCCATCGGCGACTCCCTTCAACCAAAGCTAAAATCTTCATGTGGTGGTTAACCTGAGATCTCGTCTGGTGATCCTCTTTAACCAAAAATACTTCTTCTTCAAGATGATAGGGTTTAAATTGAAGACTCTTCTTCATTAATCTTTATATTTCTTTGAGATTTCCCTAATGTTAGGGTTTATCTCATCTTCTTCCTGTTCCAGGGTCAAAACTATGATTCTTCGTTGTTCATCAACTCAAAGATTCTTTCTTTGTCCCTAATCTTGCTTGACTACAATGAGGATTTTTTTTCATAAGTCAACAAAAATGTTTGATGCAATGCTTTGAGGTTAGATGTCATACGTGCACCCTTACCTGGTTTGGAAACATAGGTCCCATTACTTCCTTTAATTTTCTGAAACTCTCTCTTGACACGATCTTGTTCACGTGCTCAAAATGGCATGTTGGATCCATTTCCCATTGTGTCTCTTCTATCCATCATATCTTAGGGAAGAAAATCCTCAACCTTGTCATTAGGTGACCCTTTTCCAAGAAAAAAATGCATAACTTGTCATTGCTTCTTATCATGCTCTTATCAATGCTTTAATTTGTCTTTCTCAAGTTTAAGGGCTTTTTGGCTTTCGTTCCAACACGCAACAAAATCTTTCCCAAATAAAAAATCTTTAAAAAGACTTGAATTTGTTCATGACAACTGAAACTTTCAATATACGCATCGAAAACTCTTTTAAGCAACTCCCATTGAGGTTTTTATCGGTTTCTGGAATGCAGTTTGTCTTTAAGCCAGGGCCTTTATACAAAGACCTTCTATTTAATCTTTAAGCATCTGTATCTATATGAAAAGACTGTGTAGAAAAGGGAAATGTCTCATATTAGCCCTTTTTTTTTGCATGGACAAAAGCGGACTATCACTCATTTGTTAAATCTTGTGAGTTATAAGACCACCATTTATTAACCCAAGTTATGTGCGCATGATTAGAAAGGACTTCTGAAGGCTTGTAATATAGGTTACATCTATGGGCTATGAAAGAAAAGGATGCTTTAAGGCTCAACAGTGTTTGAGGGTTTAAAGACTTAGGACCACTCGTCTTCTATCTTTTGTTTTTTTGTTTTTTTTGTTTTTTTTTAAACTGCCTTGTCGCACCCTCGCGAGCGGAGCGCGGCGTCGCGGCGATCCTCGGTTGGTTTCGGGGTCTTTTGTTTTATTGTGAATAGGGGAGTCGCCACCTAGTATTATGGTCACTAGGAAACCTAACTGGTCTTTCAGAGATTCTAAGGCAAGGGACTGGTTGCGTAAAGGGAAGGTATTAGCACCCCTAGTACGCCCTACCTAAGGTAAGCTGCTTGGTGTTTGGTTTGTCTTATAATTGCTATGGTGTTGGTGTTTTCTAATCCCATCAGTTTTCTAGGTTTTGATTCAAACTAAAATTATTAGGATAGAAATCCAAGGAAGTTCCATGTGCTTTAAAAGCTCATTTTCCCCTTAGTTTTTCAAGAGTTTGCGACTCGTAAATCGCAAGGAGGAGGGACAAAAATTTGGAAATCTGGGGTGCTTTAAAAACCTATTTTTTTTGTCTTAGTGTTGTAAACCGTGGAGTAAAAAATTGAAATGTCCTCGATTATAATCAAGGCTTCTTTCAAGGATTTGTGCGGATTTATTACTCCCAATAATATTTTGGATATTCGTCCTTTAAGGATTTCTTTATCCAAACATTAGTGGTGAATAATAGATGAATTCCCCCCAAAATAAGATTTTTATATTTTTTGGAATATTGGCCAATACCCTTTGGAGTTTTACAAACATGTTGTAAAATCCATAGATGCAAGAAAACAATTTTTTTGTTGTGTTTAAGAAATCCATGTGAAAACACATTTTCAAAACTTCCAATATTTTTTTGTTTATAAAAAACGTTCAAAATATGTTAGGGTATTGGCCGTATGCAACACACAAGAAAATAAATTTTGATAGATATGTATATTTGCCGCAGTAGCGTCGGAAACCAGGTATTCTAAATACGAGATTGGTATATATTTTTTTACAACATAAAAAAAAATCAGACTTTAAAATAAATATTCCAGAAAATAAATCTCTTTCTCTTTCTTTTATTTTATTGAAAGAAAGAAAAAAAAAGAATCAGGTCCGGCCGGGTCACTTGCCTCAGCAGGGAACCCGGCAGGACACAAAATTTAGACAAACTATTCAAGTGAATTATAATTCACTTGAACAGTAACCACAAAAGATTGAACAGTAACGTATAATTAAAATGCAAAGCAAAGAGAATGCATGGACTTACCTGGCGCTGAAACAGGCGAAGGAGATGGCACTGCAGTTGCTGCACCCGGTCGTATAAAAATAACAAAGAAGGAGAGATTGGGGTTGATGCCTTCAGTTCCTGTTTGCAGAAAATGAAACCAGGGACCAAAAAAAAATCACAGCTCACGCGTGCTTCCTTGAATACCGTCGCCTGCCTCTCTTGCGTGTTCCTTCAAACTGCAACTCCTGTTTGCAGAAAATAAAACCCAAGGCCGAAAGACACAGCTCACGCGTGCCTCCTTGGCTGCTGGTAAATGACAGACGAAAATAGAGATGCTGAAACGGACGGAATATTTCAGCTATGTGCTGGTAAATGACTGGTTTTCCCGTCGCCTGCCTATCTTGCGTTTTCCTTCTCTTTCTTTTGCTGTTTCCTTCTCTGCTCTTTTCTCTCTGTTTTTCTCTTATTTTTCTACTCCCTTTTTGCTATTTTTCTGCTCTCTTTTTTCTGCCGCCCTCTTGCTAGGTCATTAGAGGGGTTTATATATAGTCTAGAATATCTCTATTTAGGAAAGATTTAATGCATTAATTCTAGGACGTAAATCCCTACTGATTTGCAGTAAAAAAACGCAAAAGGAAGCTGCAATATTCTGATTTTGTGCTGGTGCTTTACGTCTGATTTCTTTCCAGTTTTAGAGGAGGGTGTGGCTATTTTCTTTCCTTCCATAGGGCCAGCTGCTCCCTTTCAAATGAGGCAAGAAAAAACATGGTTGCAGCTCCAAAATTCAGGCATGATGATAAAGGAAAAACAGCAGGAATTTGCAGCCAAAAAAAGGAAAGAAATCAGCTGGAGGGTGCAGCTGCAAGGTCCTATTTTCCTTATTCGGTGTGGTAAAAATCCTGTCATTTATGATGATCCAACCCCCCTCTCCAGCTTTCAATGTCCTTCTTCAATTCAATCCCTCAATTTAGCACATTTCGATTCAGTCCTTGGCCCAAAAAAAATCCTTCGAATCAGTCCCGCGAACTTGGGCAAAAATCCTTCTTGCGGTCAGGAATCCCTGCTTTCACACTAGATATTCAAACGGGAATATCTTGAGCTTCTGATATCGAAATCAAGCGATTCAAAAGCCTAAATTTATCTACGTGTCTAGGACTACAACTTTGATGAAGGAGTAGAGGTGAGATAAAATCGTTTTATAGAACAGAAACTGGCAGTAATCTAGTTGGTCAAAAGGGATTTCCAGGTCTGACTCAAAAACTGATGAATGCCAAGAATCCTGATATGACTGAGAGTATGAACTAAGAACAAAAATCACAAAGACTAAGCCAAAAATAGAATTTTTTTAGTGCAGACTCGGGTCAATATCCTTCTCGCGGCAGAATTCTCTGCCTTCACGTTAGATATTCAAACAGGAATATCTTGAGCTTCTGATATCGAAATCAAGCGATTCAAAAGCCAAAATCATCTACGCGTCTAGGAATACAACTTTGATGAAGGAGTCAAAGTGAGACAAAATCGTTTTATAGAACAGAAACTGGCAGTAATCTAGTTGGTCAAAAAGGTTCTTGATCTGACAATGCTAAGCATCCAGATCTGATTGAGAATCTGCCCTAAGAACAATGATCCCTAGGACCTAATAAAGGTGTAGGTCAATTTTTCAACATGTCATGAGTGACAGAATATACCTAGGATGGTTAGATATCATACGAAACTGAGTCAGAATCGGAGCCTAAGTTGGAACCAAAAAATTACGACAGCAGCAGAACTATTTTTTTAGTGCAAATTCTGAGGGATTTATTCAACCTTAAAGACCAGATAAAAAAGAACGAATTTAGCATTATGAAGGCTCCTGATCAACCTAAGAAAACCTGATGATTTTGGTAGTAAAGGGGAAAGATAAAAAAAAGCAGAAAACAGCTCAAACAAGGTTTCAAAACACAAAATATTTCTTTCTGTGCTTTTGTCAATCTTCTGGCGAATATGAGCTAAACTCCTATACTCTGTTTAAAAAAAGGTATACACCGTCTCTAGCACGTGGGGTCCGAAAATGAGTAACAACAGATGCCCCCTCTTTACAATGCTTACGAAGCAAAAACTCCTCAATGTTTTGCATAGTAAGCTTGTAAAGAAATAAAAGGTCTTCTTGGCTTGCTAAGTGATCTACTCATCCAAAGACTTCACTTCTTTTCTTTTCCTTTTTTTTTTAGAAAATTGGTCTATTTTCATGGGCTACCTGCCCTTTTGATTGGGTTAACCTAAGATCCCATCTAGCGATCTCCTTTAACCAAAGTTAAACTCTGTGTGTGGTTGGGTTAACCTGAGATCCCATCTGGCGATCTCCTTTAACTAGAACCAATACAAAAATGTGTGTGTAGTTTTATTATGACGGGTGACCTACCCAAAATGAAAGATGGTCTCAT
This sequence comes from Populus nigra, assembly GCF_951802175.1. Classification (NCBI taxonomy): domain Eukaryota; kingdom Viridiplantae; phylum Streptophyta; class Magnoliopsida; order Malpighiales; family Salicaceae; genus Populus; species Populus nigra. The sequence continues at coordinate 15,707,301 of NC_084863.1, forward strand.
TATAACGGGTGACCTACCCAAATGCAAGATGGTCTCATTGTGATGGGTGACCTACCCAAGTGGAGAGAAGGGAAGAGTGGTCTCATTCTTATGGGTGACCTACCCAGGGGAAGAATGGCCTCATTATAATGGGTGACCTACCCATAAAAAAAAATGGAGAATGGTCTCATTCTAATGGGTGACCTACCCAAAAAATGGTCTCATTGTGATGGGTGACCTACCCAGGTGGAAAAGAAGAAGAGTGGTCTCATTCTTATGGGTGACCTACCCAGGGGGAAGAATGGTCTCATTATAATGGGTGACCTACCCAGGTAAAAAAAGATGGAGAATGGTCTCATTCTAATGGGTGACCTACCCAAAAAATGGTCTCATTATGATGGGTGACCTACCCAAATGGAAAAGGGGAAGAGTGGTCTCATTCTTATGGGTGACCTACCCAGGGGGAAGAATGGCCTCATTATAATGGGTGACCTACCCAGGTAAAAAAAAAATGGAGAATGGTCTCATTCTAATGGGTGACCTACCCAGAAAAAATGGTCTCATTATGATGGGTGACCTACCCAAGTGGAAAGGGGGAAGAGTGGTCTCATTCTTATGGGTGACCTACCCAGGGGGAAGAATGGCCTCATTATAATGGGTGACCTACCCAGGTAAAAAAAATGGAGAATGGTCTCATTCTAATGGGTGACCTACCCAGAAAAAATGGTCTCATTGTGATGGGTGACCTACCCAGATGTAAGAGAAAAATGATTTTAGAAAGGGGTCTCTATATCTGGAGACCTGCCCGTTTTATTTTATTTTTATTTTTTTATTATTATTATTTAGAAAAACTCCATGCTTTTTCTAGGGAATGGTCTCAACATCGGATGACCTGCCCTTTTTGAATTTCAAAAGAAAACATCTTACCTCGAGGAAATGAAACAGTGCTGGTTCATAATTCATATTCTTTTCTGTAGCTACGTTGACTTAAGACTCTGTCTCTTAGTGATTCCCAAAACTTGGAACTAATTTGGCTTTCGTCCCACCTTTCCTGCCATGTTAGTGTTATGACAATATAGCATGCATGTTTTTGTTACCTATCTTTGGAAACATAGGTCCCCCTTTCGTTGTAAACTTCTTCGAGCTCTTGTTTCCATTTGTTTGTCCAACCTTTTCTCTTAACTCGGAATATGCTCTACACACTATACTTCATATCCTCTTGGTGAAGAGATCTTTGGTTCCTTATGGGGCCCTTTCTTGCTCCATTGAGTATTGTCTTTTATTATCATTTTAAAAGGAAAACTCAAAAGATTTGGTTTTGTTCATGAAAACTGAAACTTTCAATGCAATTGGCAATTCTCATAAAAGATGCTTTTGTAGAAGTTCTTATGATGATACCCCTTTTGGCTTTGGTTCACTATAGCCCCCAATGTGCACTTAGTACACTTCTTGCCCCCAGTGTGGTATGCATAAATATGCCAAGTTTAGATTTTATTTGGTTCCCTCCAATTGATGGAGTCATGAGATCATGCTTTTTATGAATAAAGGGTTTTTTTAACAGAGAAAATTCATGGCCAAACTTTATTTTATTGATTGGGAGATTACGGAATACATCAAGCGTAATATTTCCTTACAGAGTCAGAATTCACTGGCCTAACTAGATCTTCTCCATCCATTCTAGATAACAGCAAAGCTCCTCCCGAGAATGCTTTCTTCACCACGTAAGGGCCCTCATAGTTCGGTGCCCATTTACTCTAATCTTCTCCTGGTAAAGGCAATATTTTCTTCATACAAGATCTCCTTCGTGGAATCCTCGAGGTCGAACCTTTTTGTCGTATGATTTGGCCATCCTTCTTTGGTAAAGTTGATGATGACAGATTGCGGCTATCCTCTTTTCACTGATCAGATTCAGTTGTTCATATCTAACTTTTGCCCATTCTACCTCTTCCAGCTCAGAGTCTACCAGTACTCTCAATGAGGGGATTTCCACTTCTAAAGGCATAACCGCCTCCATTCCATATACCAACGTGTACGGGGTGGCTCCTGTTGAGGTTCGGACTGCGGTGCGATACGCATGAAGGGCAAATGGCAACATCTCATGCCAATCCTTATAGGTGACTACCATCTTCTGAATAATCTTTTTGACGTTCTTGTTAGCAGCTTCTACCGCACCATTCATCTTTGGCCTATATGGCGAAGAGTTGGAATGCTTGATTTTCCATTTAGCGCAGAGTTCTATTATCATCTTGCCATTGAAATTCTGGGCATTATCAGTTATAATCTTTTCTGGTGGACCATACCGACAAATCAAATCTCTCTCAATAAATTTCTTCACTACTTTTTGCGTCACATGAGCAAATGACCCGGCTTCTACCCATTTTGTAAAGTAGTCGATAGCCACGAGAATAAACCTATGACCATTGCTGGCTTTTGGGTTTACAGGTCCAATCACATCAATTCCCCACATCGCGAAGGGCCATGGAGATGTCAAGTTAAATAGAGGAGTTGGAGGGGCGTTGATTTTGTCACTGTATACTTGGCACTTATGACATTTTCGGACATAGTCGATGCAATCCTTTTCTAATGTCATCCAGAAGTAACCGGCTCTTTGTATCTTCCTAGCCATCACGTGTCCATTAGCATGGGTTGAGCAAATCCCTTCATGGACTTCTCGTAACGCGCTTTTTGCCTCAAATTCATCCAAACATCTCAACAAAGTCCCATCGGATGATTTCTTATACAAAATCTCCCCATCAAGATAAAAATCCATTGCCAACCTCCTCAAGGTCTTCTTATCGATTTTGGATGCCCCCATGGGATATGCCTGGTTTTGGATGAAATTCTTGACATCATAGTACCAAGGGTTTCCATCCACTTCTCTTTCGACTGAGCAACAATGAGCTGGGTTATTTCTGATATTGATGTGTACTGGTTGTACCTTGTGCCCAAAGTCTATTTTGGCCATAGATGCTAGTGTAGCCAAAGCATCCGCAAACTGGTTTCCTTCCCTTCCTAGATGGGTGAACTCTATTTCCTCAAATTCTCCAGCCAGTTTAGACAAGTATTCTTGGTAAGGCCTTAACTTCTCTTCCTTGGTTTGCCATTCTCCTTTTACTTGGCAAATGATCAGCATTGAGTCTCCATACACATCTATCTTTCTGATGTTTAGCTCCAATGCAGCCTCCAAACCGAGAATGCAAGCTTCATACTCCGCCGTGTTGTTGGTGCACCCGAACTGTAGCTTAACTGAAACCGGATACTGCTTCTTATCAGGAGAGATTATCACCGCACCCGCTCCGTTACCACATACATTTACAGCACCATCAAAGTACATAATCCACCAATCTGATTTCTCTTCCTCAATTGCAAGCACATCTTCATCGGGAAATTCAAAGTCTAATGATTCATGATTAGTACTTAAAAGTGCATTTTTATCAAGGTTTTATATCATCATTTTGCACTTGAAGTATCAATAACTCCTTAACTAACGCGTGTTTTATAATAACATATCTAATTATATAAGATACCTTTAATTTATGGTAAATGTTCATCTTAAATGCAGGCCTATCACATAAATGAAAGAATTGATTGATGAGTTGAAGTACTGAAATTGAAAGGACAAAAAGATGGCCAAAGAGATGCTGGTGCAGTCCAAACTGGAACACAGTTCGGTAATTGGGTCATATCTGGATCTGTAGATCTTAGATTTAGGTCCATTTTATATGGATGGAAAGATAAGACATAGGTCTACAACTTTCATGTGGAGCCCAAGGTTTAACAAGGCCGTTTTCAAGTCCAAATTGTAGCAACAAAGAAGAAGTCTGAATCTGTCCTGCAGCCCAGACACTGTTCAGTGTTCAGCCCATATCTCGAGTTCTAGAAGTCCAAATGATCTCAAATTGTTCCCCTGGAAAGATGAGACAATTTCCTAGAACTTTCATGATTCAAGTTTGTTCAAATTATGATGTCATCAATGACGTTTTTGGCAGACAAGAAGATAAGAATTGTCACCAAGTCAAGATGTGGCCACCCACTCATCAATTAGTCAACAAATCAATAGTTCCGAATTTTGGCCTATAAAAGGAGGCATTTGCCATGTATTTAGGCATCTTGGTTTTCAGATCAAGATCATGCTCTTGCTTTCTCTCTTTATATTTTGTAATGCTTAAGTTTTGCTTATATTAATCTCTTGCTTATGCTTTTTATTTCCTTTCCTTGTTTATTTATGTTTCTTTCTTTCATTATGTCTAGCTAAATTAATTATGTCAAGGTGAAAAGGGTACACTAATGGTGTAAGAATAAGTATAATATAAACTTAATATGGACCTTAATGTTGGATACTAACATGCTTTATATTTGTTATCTTGTTCACTTTTAATACTTTGCTTGTTAAATGGTTAATCTAGATTTATGTTGTATAACACTTGGTACAACAAATACTTGGTACTTTCATAGCCCATACTGTATGGTATAACCGACACCTGAGCTATGAAAGGAACTTGATTTGTTGTTAACATAAGTTATAATCATGAATGTCTGACAACATTTACAAGTATTAACATTATTCGAATAAGATAACTCATGTAATCATGTTAACAATTTATAATCTGATTGGAACCTCCTTTGTGTGTGGTTTCCAATTGAATAATAAGAGTTTATACTATACTTGTTTGAAGTACCATTAGTGGATCCTCTAACCTTGACATTTGTTGATATCATTGTTTTATCCTTACGTTAATCTTCCATCTCAAAGTTCTCATCGACTTCTTCCTCTTCTTCTTCACTATTATTATTATCACTATTATTATTGTTGTTGTTGTTATTGTTATCTATAATTTATACAATTAACCTCCCTGTGGTTCGACCCCGGTCTTGCCGGGTTATTTATTACTTCGACACTCCTGCACTTGGGAGAAGACATCAATCTTTTGGTCGTGTCAAGTTTTTGGCGCCGTTGCCGGGGAGGTAAATTATTGTACAAATTATAGTATTTATTCTATTTTCTCTTTTCTCTTTTCTTGTATCTAACTTTGTTTCTTTTGTTTTGTTTCTCTTTCTTTTATTTTCTTCTTCCTTTTATTCTCTTCTTACACGTGCATGAGAGTGTGGTCACGTACATTAAGTGGTAGATTTTGTAGGGTATCCTCATCATTTTCAGAAAATATGGCTGAAGAAGATAACCAATCACTTCATAATGAAAATAATGAGAATATTCGGGTTAGAACTCTTAGAGACCACATGAATCCCACAAGAACAAGTGCACCCTCATGCATAGTTTTTCCTCCTGATGCATCTCATTTTAATTTTAAGACAGGCATTATTCAACTTTTACCATCTTTTCATGGCCTAGATTTAGAAAATCCATACTTGCATTTAAGGGAATTTGAGGAGGTTTGCAACACGTATAATGACTCAAATTGTAGCATGAACACCATTAGATTGAAGCTTTTTCCTTTTTCATTAAAAGATAAAGCTAAAACATGGCTACAAAATTTGAGACCTGGATCCATTCGTGCTTGGGATGAAATGCAATAACAATTTTTAAAGAAGTTTTTTCCATCCCACAGAACAAACTCTTTCAAAAGACAAATCATTACTTTTTCTCAAAAACCAGGAGAAACATTTTACCAATGTTGGGATAGGTATCGAGACTTGCTTAATACTTGCCCCCATCATGGTTTTGAAACATGGAGATTAGTTTCACATTTTTATGAAGGGTTAACTCCTAGAGATAGGCAAATGGTTGAATTGATGTGCAATGGAACTTTTGAGGATAAAGACCCTAATGAAGCAATGGAGTACTTAGATTTGCTAGCTGAAAATGCACAAAATTGGGACACCACAGGTACTTATGAGGCACCAAGTAAAACCCAACCTCATACATCTAGTGGGGGTATGTACAACCTTAGGGAAGATCATGACCTCCAAGCCAAGTTTGCATCTTTAGCTAAAAAAGTCGAAGCGCTAGAATTGAAAAAGAGTGGTCAATTAAAATTTGTTCAAGACATTGCATGTCAAATCTGTGAAACCAACGAACATTCAACCAATGACTGTCCAACCTTGCCTTCTTTTAAAGAATGTCTCCATGAACAAGCCCATGCATTAAACAGTTTTCAAAGGCCCAATCATAACCCATATTCACAAACATACAATCCTGGTTGGAGAAACCACCCAAATTTTAGTTGGAAGAGTGAGAACAATAATGCTCAAAATTCACAGCCACCGTTTCAAGCACACCCTAATTTCCAAAATTCTCATGGATATGCACCTTCTTATGCCCCCCCTCCTAGAAGAAATCTTGAGGAAACATTGCATGCATTTATGGAAAAGCAAGAGGCAATTAACACTCAACTTGCTCAAAGCATGACAGATTTTAAAGATACTCTTGCAAAATTGACATATGCTCTCAGTTTCCAAGAGAAAGGTAAGTTTCCATCGCAACCACAACAAAATCCCAAGGGGCAATACAATGCGAATGCAAGTAGTTCGGGAAGCCAACACATGGATCATGTAAAATCAGTCATCACTCTTCGTAGTGGTAAGGTTATTGAAAAACACATTCTTGAACCTTGTGAGAATGATGATGAGTCAATCTCTGAGGGTAAGGAAGGGGTTGAATCTGATCATTGCAAAGAAAAGACTGATTCTCCGCCAGCAGTTCCATTTCCTCATGCCATGACCAAACAAAGGAAAGTCAATCACAACTCTGAAATCTTTGAAACCTTCAAACAGGTAAGGATCAATATACCTTTGTTGGATGCTATTAAACAGGTTCCTTCTTATGCTAAATTTTTGAAAGATCTGTGCACTGTGAAGAGAAAACTGAATGTGAAAAAGAAAGCCTTTTTAGCCGAACAAGTAAGTGTCATTCTTCAGAACAATAATGCTTTGAAATATAAAGACCCTGGTTGTCCTACAATTTCTTGCTTTATTGGAGAACATAAAATTGAAAAAGCCTTACTTGATCTTGGAGCTAGTGTGAATTTACTTCCATATTCAGTTTTTCAAAGTCTCAATCTAGGTGAGTTAAAACCAACTTCTGTAACTCTTTTACTTGCCGATAGATCTGTAAAAGTGCCTAGAGGAATAATTGAAGATGTGTTAGTACAAGTTGATAAATTCATTTATCCTGTGGATTTTATTGTCTTGGACACACAACCTGTTGAAGCATGTAATTCATTTCCTGTTATTTTAGGGCGTCCATTTCTTGCAACTTCTAATGCATTGATTAATTGTAGGAATGGACTGATAAAGCTATCTTTTGGAAACATGACATTGGAGATGAATATTTTCAACATTTGCAAGCAACCTAGAGATGATAATGATTTACAAGAAGTAGATTTTATTGAAGAATTGGTTTATGATCAATTTGAATCTACTTTGAGTAATACTGAGTTTGATGATTTGCAAATGACTTATTCTCAGGAAGAAATCATGGATGAAAAAGACACCGAAAATATTGATGCGAATCTTTTGTCAAGAGCGACAACAGATTCGATATCTGACATCACACCAACCGATGATTACTTTCCTGACAAATCCTTACTTTCTCTTAGTTCAATGCCTTGGTTTGCTAAAAATATCAATTTCCTTGCCTCAGGAGATTTGCCAACTCATTGGAGTACCGAAGATAAAGGAAAGTTTTTGAACGAAGTGAAGAAATTTTATTGGGATGACCCTCACTTATTCAAACATTGTCCTGATCAAATATTTCAAAGATGCATTGTGGACAATGAGGTAAGTAGTGTCATTAAATTTTGTCATTCTGAAGCATGTGGGAGTCATTTCTCGTCAAAAAAGACCATTGCGAAAATCTTTCAAAATGGATTTTATTGGCCCACCATGTTCAAGGACACACATGCATTCTGCAAAACTTGTGAAAATTGTCAAAAAGTTGATACTGGTCAAAAAGTTTTGCTTTATAATTCTCGACTCCATTTATTTCCTGGAAAGTTAAGATCAAGATGGAGCGGTCCATTTATTGAGAAACATGTGTATCCTTATGGGACCTTTGATATTGAGAATCCAAAGAATGACAATGTTTCTAAGAGAAATGGACATCGTTTAAAAACTTACTTGATAATTTTCCTAGTGAAAATGAATCAATTGGTTTGAATGATCCTGTAGATAAAGGTTGATTATTTTGTTTTTCTCCCATTGTTTTTGTGTTTCCTTTTGGTGTGACTCTTGTTTTGCTAGTCTCTCATCCCGGTCAAATGGCGGATAACGGTACTCCGTGACTTCAGTCGGTTCTTTCAGTTTCCCATAATAACTGATATCTGTATATATTTGTGCAATTCTTTGCTCTTTCTCTCTTCTTTGAATCTCTTCTCCAATTCTCATTTCAAAATGGACACCATTCTTGAAAAATTGAAAAAGTACTTTCCCGCTCTGCCTCAGAATGCGATTACAAAAATTTACCGTGCTAGGTGTGCAAGATTGAAGTTGTTGATGAATCATGGAATTCCTGAAGATATTCGCTGGCTGATTGAAGCAAAGGTCCGATTATTAGGTGAGTCCTCCGATTCTTTCATTTCACACATGCCTGGAACAGGTAAAAGCACTTTTGCAAAGAAACGTCGTGCAAAACGACTGAAAGTCTGTCACCGATGTGCCAGATGGACTTGTAATGCAACATGTCGTTCTTTAGGAATGGTATCTATAAACCGTGAAGATAAAATACAATTCATTAAGGATGGCCTGAGTAAGGGGTCTTTAGATAATCTTTTGTTGACCCTTGAGACGCATCCTAGTGGAGATGTGCATCGTGCAATTCATGATTTATGGCCCCATTTTCATAAAGAACATGATAGACTTAGTCTTGGGAATCTGACTAAAAAAGACCCTGTTTGCCAGTTTTTAAGAAAACTGGATGGGAAGCCTATCCCCGACCCATAGAGGGCGTTTAAGCCGTTCTTGGACGTAAAACCAAGGGAAGATGTGAGCCACAATCACAACTACCTGTACATACACATGCTTTTTCAAAATAAATAAATAAATAAATAAAGAGAGAGAAAGAGTGTGAGACTCCAGCTGGCCTACATATAGGTGGTATGATTGCATCTTCAATTTCTCATCTATAAAATCTTCTCTTCCTTCCCCTCATTTCTACTTATCCCTTACATTAGACAGATATAGAAGTGTGTAGAAATGGCAGGTCCCTCAAGTTATCACATCAAAAATATTTGTGTTTTCGGTGGATCCAGTCCTGGGAAGGAAATAGTTTTTTTAGAAGCAGCAAATCATCTTGGTCAGGTACTAGCTGAGAAAAAGATTCATTTAGTGTATGGGGGAGGCAACCTTGGGTTAATGGGGGGTGTGGCAATAGCTGCATTTTTAGGAGGTAGTCAAGTTTTGGGGGTCGTCCCCGAAGCTTTAACAAAAGGGGACATCATTGGAAGAACAATTGGAGAGGAACTACAGGTTTCCACAATGTTTGATCGAATGAATACAATGTTTAACCATGCTGATGCCTTCATTGCCTTACCAGGTGGTCTGGGCACATTGGAAGAGATCTTTCATATTTCCTCTTGGGCCCAACTTCACATTCACCATAAACCTATAGGTTTGCTCAATGTTAATGGTTTTTATGATACTTTGTTGTCTTTTCTTGATCAAGCTGTGGAACAGGAATTTCTAACATCTTCGGCACGACAAATCATAATCTCTGCTGCTACGGCTGAACAATTGATCGACAAACTACAATCTTTCACCCCTGTAATTGATCCTTTCATGAGTCGCATCAATTGGTCAACTACAGAAAGCCGTAAAAAGCTTAGATTGGATTTGAGCCTTCGTTTGTGAATCCTTGTGTCTTTTGGTTTTATTTCTAACATAGTATTTTGTTCTGTTATTTTTTATATTTGTTTAAGTGTGTTTCAGGTTTGTCAGTGTTCGTTGTTTCAGGTGATGTCTTCTATACTCTATCTTTCTACCTTAGGACATTGAGGACAATGTCTCGTTTTGGTTGGGGGGAGAGGGTAGTAGTAATTAAAAAAAAAAAAAACTAACCAACTAACTGTTTTTGTTTAAAAACCATTGGGCAAAACTGTTATTACTAGGATGGTAGAGTAAGGGGGAATGACTCTTGAGACGCATCTTAGTAAACATTTTCTAATGGTTATTTGCAATATTCATAACAAGGCCTATTAGAATACTTCTTGAAATATTCAGGTTTACAAACTCTCGCATTGCTATCACTTAATTCTGCTCATATACTCATTTAACAAGTATTCGTAAACCTTCATTTTCACACACACACTTTAACATATGATTGTGGGTTGCACATTGGATTATTACATTATTTATGTTCTTTTGTTAAAGGTAACAACTAAGGGATAGGGATAGTCTATAATTTGCAAAAAAATAAAAAAAAAAGAAGAAAAAAAGAAGAAGAAAAAAAGAAAATGATGATAATAAAAACGTAGATAAGTTTGATTTCATAGCCTCCCTAACCTAAGCAATTAAGCCCGAAGGGGTGTTTTAACACCTAATATCCTAAAGTCAACTGACTTGGGAGCTATTGGCCCAAAGCTTGTTACATGGGTTAAGGAGAAAAGCTTAAGGGAATCAAACATTGCACTATCTACGTATCAGTATCTGCAACCCGAGTTACTAAGCTCGTAGGGGTGTCTCAACACCTAATGCCCTAAGATCAACTGGTCTGGGAGTCATTAGCCGAAAGCTCGTTACATGGGTTAAAGATGCATTGTGTTTTATGTTATATGTATAGATATTAAAAAAAAAAGAGTAAAATAAAATGAAATAATCCCAACCCAAGGAAGTTAACCTTAAACATTAGAACAAAATATTGTTTTCTTCCAACAAAAGCCCCATCATCTATGTTTCATACATTGAGCACATAACAAGGAAGGTTTATTAATATTTTGTTTAAGAGGTATTGAGCAGATATATAAAATTTAATGAGAGTTTGTTTATCTGGATAGATTAATGGAAGTTGAATGATGAATGCCTTGCTTTGTGGATTTTGCAAATTGTTTTTCTATTTTAACGCTTTAATTACTAGGGACTAGTAATAAGCTGGTTGGGGGGTGTGATTAGTACTTAAAAGTGCATTTTTATCAAGGTTTTATATCATCATTTTGCACTTGAAGTATCAATAACTCCTTAACTAAAGCGTGTTTTATAATAACATATCTAATTATATAAGATACCTTTAATTTATGGTAAATGTTCATCTTAAATGCAGGCCTATCACATAAATGAAAGAATTGATTGATGAGTTGAAGTACTGAAATTGAAAGGACAAAAAGATGGCCAAAGAGATGCTGGTGCAGTCCAAACTGGAACACAGTTCGGTAATTGGGTCATATCTGGATCTGTAGATCTTAGATTTAGGTCCATTTTATATGGATGGAAAGATAAGACATAGGCCTACAACTTTCATGTGGAGCCCAAGGTTTAACAAGGCCGTTTTCAAGTCCAAATTGTAGCAACAAAGAAGAAGTCCGAATCTGTCCTGCAGCCCAGACACTGTTCAGTGTTCAGCCCATATCTCGAGTTCTAGAAGTCCAAATGATCTCAAATTTTTCCCCTGGAAAGATGAGACAATTTCCTAGAACTTTCATGATTCAAGTTTGTTCAAATTATGATGTCATCAATGACGTTTTTGGCAGACAAGAAGATAAGAATTGTCACCAAGTCAAGATGTGGCCACCCACTCATCAATTAGTCAACAAATCAATAGTTCCGAATTTTGGCCTATAAAAGGAGGCATTTGCCATGTATTTAGGCATCTTGGTTTTCAGATCAAGATCATGCTCTTGCTTTCTCTCTTTATATTTTGTAATGCTTAAGTTTTGCTTATATTAATCTCTTGCTTATGCTTTTTATTTCCTTTCCTTGTTTATTTATGTTTCTTTCTTTCATTATGTCTAGCTAAATTAATTATGTCAAGGTGAAAAGGGTACACTAATGGTGTAAGAATAAGTATAATATAAACTTAATATGGACCTTAATGTTGGATACTAACATGCTTTATATTTGTTATCTTGTTCACTTTTAATACTTTGCTTGTTAAATGGTTAATCTAGATTTATGTTGTATAACACTTGGTACAACAAATACTTGGTACTTTCATAGCCCATACTGTATGGTATAACCGACACCTGAGCTATGAAAGGAACTTGATTTGTTGTTAACATAAGTTATAATCATGAATGCCTGACAACATTTACAAGTATTAACATTATTCGAATAAGATAACTCATGTAATCATGTTAACAATTTATAATCTGATTGGAACCTCCTTTGTGTGTGGTTTCCAATTGAATAATAAGAGTTTATACTATACTTGTTTGAAGTACCATTAGTGGATCCTCTAACCTTGACATTTGTTGATATCATTGTTTTATCCTTACGTTAATCTTCCATCTCAAAGTTCTCATCGACTTCTTCCTCTTCTTCTTCACTATTATTATTATCACTATTATTATTGTTGTTGTTGTTGTTATTGTTATCTATAATTTATACAATTAACCTCCCTGTGGTTCGACCCCGGTCTTGCCGGGTTATTTATTACTTCGACACTCCTGCACTTGGGAGAAGACATCAATCTTTTGGTCGTGTCAATTCATAATCTTCCATAGCATGGTCAGCCAGGTGATCGGCAATAATACTCCCTTTTACGGCTTTCCTTGTCATATATACTATGTCATACTCAGCCAATAGAACTTGCCATCTTGCAATTCGGCTCGATAAATAGGGCTTTTCACAAATGTACCTCAACGGGTCTAATTTGGAAATTAACCACGTAGTGTGATACAACATATACTGACGTAATCTCTTTGCAGCCCATGTCAGTGCGCAACACAGCTTCTCAATCACAGTATACCTAGACTCACATTCTGTGAACTTCTTGCTCAGGTAATAAATGGCCCTTTCCTTCCTTCCGGTTTCATCGTGTTGCCCAAGTACACATCCCATTGCTGTTTCTGTTACTGTTAGGTACAATATTAATGGCCTTTCTGGTACAGGAGGAACAAGCAGGGGTGGATTCAACAAGTACTGCTTGATTTTCTCAAAAGCCTCTTCGCACTCTTCATTCCAAATTCCAGGGTTCTTCTTCCTTAATAAACGAAAGATCGGGTCACAAGTCGTGGTTAATTAGGATATAAACCGAGCAATGTAATTCAACCTTCCTAAGAAACCTCTCACATCCTTCTCAGTCCTGGGAGGTGCCATAGATTGAATAGCCTTTACTTTGTCGGGATCCACTTCTATCCCTTTGTCACTCACCACAAATCCCAACAACTTCCCAGATTTCACCCCGAACGAACACTTCGCCGGGTTAAGCCTCAACTTATACTTCCTTAGTCTTTCAAACAATTTCTTCAATATTTGGACATGATTCTCTCCCTCTCTAGATTTAGCAATCATGTCATCCACGTATACTTCAATCTCTTTGTGCATCATGTCATGAAACAAAGTCACCATAGCCCTTTGGTAGGTGGCCCCAGCATTCTTTAAACCAAATGGCATGACTTTGTAGCAAAATGTTCCCCATGGTGTTACAAAGGTTGTCTTCTCCTTATCCTCTTGCGCCATTTTTATCTGATTGTAGCCCGAAAATCCATCCATAAAGGAATATGTAGAGCTGCGTGCTGCATTATCGACTAACATATCTATGTGTGGTAGAGGGAAATTATCTTTAGGGCTAGCTCGGTTTAAGTCCCTAAAGTCCACACAAACTCTGATTTTACCTTCCTTTTTGGGAACCACCACTATGTTTGACACCCATTGTGGATACTTGACTACTTCCAAAAAACCAGCGTTCCATTGTTTTTCAATTTCTGCTTTTACTTTGATTAAGACCTCTGGATGAGTTCTCCTCAACTTCTGCTTAATCGGTTTGCATCCTTCCACCAGTGGTATCCTATGTACTACGATATTCGTATCCAAACCAGGCATATCCTCGTAGGACCAGGCAAAGACATCTACGTAATCTCGGAGCAATGCAATCAATTCTTCTTTCTCTTCAAGGGTGATCAAAGTCCCTATTTTCAGCTCTCTCTTGATTTCTTCATTACCCACATTTATGGTTTCAAGTTCCTCTTTAGCGGGCTTCCAAGCTTGTTCATGTTGTTCTATTAATTTTATGAATTCCCCTATGTTTTTCTCCTCCCATTCCTCATCTTCTACAGCTACTATGTATTCTTTAAAGTTTGGCCATTCATTCTCAATGTGAAGTGCAGGTGTTGTTGTGGAGGATCCGCTTTCAGGGTTCCTGAAAGCGGGAAGTGATGTGTAAATGCATAGTAAGACATCAAGATGAATTTTGAAAATGCATGATCTCATTAAAAGGAAAAGATTGGCTCAAAAACAAAAATAAAATCCAATTGACATCTTGAGCCTCGATTGTCAATGAATAAAAACAAAACAAAACAGAAAAAAAAAGGGCAAACAACATAGATAAAATTATAATCCAACAAATCATTGTTGATTACATTTTGAAAACCAATGGAGCTTCCTGGGTCTCCCAATTCCGGAACTTCTCTCCTTCGGCTAGCTTTCGAATGAAAGTCCTGTCGGTGACTTCTTCCAAAGTGTGAATGGTTAATTGTGGCAGCTCTTCATCCCTTCTTCCGGATTCAATTTTCTCAGCAATGTCCTTGACTTGATCTTCCTCTAGAGTGTTTATGTTCATTGAAGAAAGCTTCTGAAGGAGGTTTCCATGTCCCTTATCAGGCTGCATCACATATGCAGCCTTTGGAAACGAAATCCTGATTGAAGGGATGGCTAAGCTTTCTTCTTCAGGCTTCCTTCCTTCAATCCTAGCCATTCTCTTCTCCCTTCTTGCACCAGCAGCTCGCTTGTAATCCTCCTTCTTGGGCTTATATCCAAGCCCAAACCTCTGTTCTGCAGCTTTTGGTTTGATTATATCCACCCATTCAAGCCTTCCTTTCTTAATGTCATATGGGAAAGGAATCTTGTGTTTCAAAAAGCTTTTAGCGGCCATTTTGGTGGCCTCCGAGATTTCTGGCTTCCTCACCACAGTGTTCTCGGACACCCACTCCGTATTCACAACCTCAAATGCATGAAGGTTTCCATCCTTACAATCTTCAGCTTCAATGAATGGAACCGCCACATTTCTTACCATTGATATAGTCTCCTCAGCCTTAACAGTAACCAGAACACCATTGGCAATGTACTTCAAACATTGATGTAGGGAGGAGGTGACAGCTCCCGCAGAATGTATCCATGGCCTTCCTAACAACATACTATAGGAAGGGTGGATATCCATCACTTGAAGGGTTACTAGAAAGACTTGTGGACCCACAGCTAGTTCGACCTCAATTGTCCCTATCACTTGCCTTGGTGAGCCGTCGTACGCTCTAGCCATCATCACACTGGGTTGCATGTGTGAGGGATCTACTGGCATTTCATCCAGCACATGCCTTGGTAACACATTAAGGGCCGAGCCGTTATCGATGAGAACTTTACCGATGAGACAATCTTTGCATCGGACTGTGACATACAAGGGCTTGTTATGTCCAGTTCCTTCAGTGTCAAGTTCATCTTCTGTGAAATATAAGTAATTGGCAGCATGGATCCTCCCTACTATATGCTCCATAGTCTTTTGTTCAATATCTTGGGGTACGTAGGCCTCATTCAGTACTTTTTGCAAAGCATTACGATGCGGCTCGGAGCTGAGTATTAATGACATGATGGAAATCTTGGCAGGGGTCTTCTTCAACTGATCCACTATACAGTACTCACTATGCTTCATTAATTTCAAAAACTCATTTGTTTCTTCCTCAGTCACAGGTTTATTCACCTCAAACTCTTTATCGAGGTCCAACACCTCCTTGCCCTTAGCCTTTCTTTGTTTCTCTAGTTCTTCAGGTGTGAAACAACGACCACTCCGAGTTAGTCCACTTATCTCAGTTCGGAACAGCGGCAAAGGAGTTTCAATATTCGAGGTATAACCATAATCTCCAGGCATCACTCCATAGTCTACTTTGTTTGCATATGAGGGCTTAGTTAATACCAATTTTGAGAGCCCATTAGCTGTTGATTGGACTCTACATTTCCCCTGATTCTCTATCATCTCGATCTCTTCATTATCTCTTGCAGCCTCAATCCTTAGCTCTCCTAAAGTCAGCATCCTCGCAACCTTTTGATGAAACTCAATGCATTCATCAATGTGATGCCTTTTCTTTTTATGGAATGGGCAAAAATCATTTTCCCTCACGTAATGTTCAGATGGTTTCTCTATATGTCCAGATTGTACCAACATCTCGTACAGCCTCGCCATGGTCACTTTTAGCACCTTTTCTTTGCAACCGACCTCCATAGTATTCACTCCACTACCACCTACAACATGTTTGGGTAGAGGGTTTGAATTCACATTAGGTGAATCCTCGAAAGTGACCCATCCAACTTTGATCAGTTGCAACACCTTCCTTTTAAAAGCAAAGCAAGCCTCAATGCTATGACCTGCGTGACCAGCATGGTATTCACAAGTCACCTCGGGGTTGTACCAGGCAGGGAAAGGTGGTTGCATAGGTGGTACAGGTAGGGGAGCTATCTGCCCAATACTCAACAGCTTGGCATACAACTCTTTTAAGGTTATTGGTAAAGGTGGTAATTGTTCTTCCGATGGTCGGTTGTCTCTTCTTTGGTAATTGCTTTGGTTATTTGCTGGGAATTTTGTTTGATTGGGTTGGTTTGGGATGGAGGGTTTGGCAAAATTGATACTGGTGACTTGGGTGGTAGGTGTTTGGTAGTTTTTGCTTCTCCCTTTGTATCCACCTTCTAGGTTATTCACCTCATTTTCTTTCTTTTTCCCAATGAAACCTCTCTTCTCTATAGGTTCTGCAATTCTCCCACTTCGGATTCCTTGTTCAATCCTCTCAGCAATCCGCACCACATCATAGAAATGTTGTGCTGAACTACCCATAAGGTGTTCATAGTATGGAGCCCTAAAAGTATTAGCAAACAGTGTCACCATCTCCGTCTCTATTAGTGGAGGTTGTACATTGATTTCCTTTCTCCATGGTAATTAGACTGGTCCTATCAGGAGCAATCTCAAGATTAAACTTGTATTGCTTTAAGAAAGCATCTGCCAAGTCTGTCCACTTCTTGATCCTAATATTGTCCAGCCTCATATACCAACTAAGGGCCGATCCTGTCAGGCTATCCTGGAAGAAGTAAATTAACATCTTATCATCGTGGATAACTTCTGCCATTTTGTTGTAGTAAGAACGGAGATGGGTCTTTGGGCATTCCATCCCGGTATACTTAACAAACTCTGGCACTCTGAACTTCTTTGGAATAACAATGTTAGGCACCAAACATACTTCAGCAGCCCTAACTGGGTCAAATAAATCATTTCCTTCAACTGCCCTTAGCCTCTCTTCTAGTGCAGTCCACTTATCATACCCTTCATGATTAGAGAGTTTGACGTCATGTGGGTCCTCGTTTGTTAAATCCATTGTAATAGGGATTTAGATGGGCCGAGTGGGATTAGGATGCTGTTTATTTGGTGTATTTGCCCCCATGTTTATAGGTGCGACAGGAATTTAAGCTGCTGCTGGTGCTTCATCAGGTTGAGTAGACGTTCCCTCTCCATCTCTGGCTCTCAACATTTGTTCTAACATACTGGTTAGGTGCGCCACATCATTCTGAACTCCTTCAAGTTCTCTTTGGTACTGAGCTTCTGGTTGTGACCTTTCTTCGTTTTCCATTCTTTTTCTTTGTCGATTGTTGTGGATTCTAGAAGGGGGACCTATGTTTCTTAATCTGCAGATGCATGTATAGATGTATGAGAAAAATGCATGATTGAGAATGCTTTGTATATTGGGTATGGATGCAACTTTCTTGTGAACGAATAATAGCCACCACCTTATAAACATAGGTTCTTTTGTCACATTGCTAGGAGTACTGCCTTCCAAGTCGTTTGCTTGAATCATTTTCACCAAGAGACAGATTTTGCATAAGAAGATGGGTCAACGCCCTTTTCATTAATGCTTGATAAGTTTATTACATTAATAAATAAAAAGGAAATACAAAATTTATTAATCCCTTTCCTCCACAAACTCTTTAGCCAAAGGTAAGAAGGCAAAACCACGGTTCTCAATCTTCCCTAGAAAGGCATCGGTTTCAGCTAGGCTTCGGCGATAGCGAATGATGTCCCCTCCCACATTTCGCGCATTAATTCTAATAATTCGAGCATGTGCAGCAGCTTCATCCATTTGCTCATCTGTCTTGGTCATCTTTTCTATGAGTAACATATTGGTTCTATTCAAAGCAGTGTTGTTGGCATCGATTTGATCCTTGTGTTTTTCCATTGCTGCTAGCTTCTCGTCCAAATACTTCACCCTTTCACGTTCCTTGTCAAGCTTTATCCTCATAACTTTTATCTCATTCTTCTTAAACGCTAATTCTGTTTCAATAGCCTCAAAACCTTTCCTTTTATTTTCTTCTTTTGCAATCTCCATCGAACGGCTTTCCAACTCCATATATTTCTTGTTCAAATCCTCATACTTCCCAATCCTATCCATCAATTCAAACTGGACTTGTGCAAATTTTTCTTGGAAATATTCTGCACTTCCTTGGCAATTGTTAAAGTCAATCTCCATTGCTTCAAGTTCAGAGCAACTTTGCATCCAATCCAAACTCATCCCTCTTAGCTCCTTCTCACTCCTTTCCCTAGCAATCTTCTCCTCACCCAGCTTTAACTCAAGCTTTGTTATTCGCGCATCTCTAGATTGTATTTGCTCATCTAGAAATGCTCTCCTTTTATCTTCTTTTAGCATCATTTCTTCCAACATTGCCTTGTCTTTTCTGCTTTTGCTCAACTCTGTCCGAAGTTTTTCCACTTGTCTTCTCAACTCCTCTTCATTATTGACCCTTTTCCTCTTAACAGGCTCTTCTGTAGTTTGGGGAGATTTGGCTTCTACACAAGGCATGGCTAAAGCAGCTAAGTCTCTCCATCTTGCATATCCTTCACTTGCACTTGGATCCTTCAAACCTTCTATCTCAACCAAAACCAAATGCTTCCAATCTTGTTTGATGATTTCTAAAACTTCTTGTGCAATGGAATCTTTGAACAAACCAAAGAATTGAGCAATTCCCATAGTCCTTGGAACAAACTGCATGCCCCCAAGTTGCCTTACCACTAGGGCAGGAGCATAACTCACATAACCTGTAATCCCTACCAATGGCACCCAACGTCTTTGTCCACAACTCATTAGGACTTCCACTGTCGTTACCCATGGTGCTCTCCACTTAAAATCACTATTAGGCAAACCTTCTAATTTGTCAACCCAACCTTGGTTATCTAGATCTCCCCATTCTTCTTCTTCTACTAACTTCAGGGGTCTTTGGGTGAACCACCAAAAATTATTGAAGACAGGTTTTTTTGTTTCGATATGGCTAACCATCCAGATATACAACAACTGCGTGCAGCATCTCATTGCCCCTTTTCCGGTCCTCCTACAATGATTAAGCGTCAAGATAGTTTCAGCTAAAATAGCAGCCACTGGATTGATTTGTGTATTCTCATACTCTACATAAGCAGCAGCGGCCTCCAAACTCACTAAACCCGTTTGACTTGGGAACAACACAAGGCCAAATATGCCCAAGGCAATCAATCTCTCTTTTTCTAATCCTGACTTCTTTTCCAGTTCAATTTCTAGCATCCTCCATTTCAAACCGGTAGCATTCTTTTCCAAAAACTTTTCCAAGTTGGAGATTCTGAGCAGTTTTGACAGTTCGGGGATGATCTTGTCAGATCTCAAAGGCAAATAAATCCGATACAGATTGTTTGGAAACTCAGTCAACATCCCATATTCCTCCATAATGGGACATAGGTCTATGCTTCCAAAAGAAAAACACCGGTAGTCTGGATCCCAAAAATGAACTATGGCTCGCACAGCTGGGCTTAAAACTTCTACCCTTGCAATTTCCATCAAACGTCCGTATTTATTAAAAAATGCATCCTTATCCACATTCTGAAAGTGAGTCGTTAACCTGTTCACCTCATTCATAATGCAATTCAGGTTCTTGATTGGTGATAGTTTCTTAGCATCACTTCTAAGGCAGTCTCCTTCAGTCAATTGTGACAGTTCAGAATTTTTCCCATATTCTATGATGGAAAGTTTAGCAATGGTGGCCATTTCGTTCACAAGTCCTGCAATTCAAAATGCCTTGGGGGTTAGACTTGTTTTGATGCAAAAGATATTATGGATCATACACCCTAAGGATAGGTTCTAGTTCCTTTACGTGAGACATAGGGTAGTTTTACTACTTGGTCTCTAAAAAGGGGTCTCTTGCTGTCCCAGTGATCGCCCTCGTAAAGGCAATATGGGGGTTCAGCAGATAGTGGGATGGCACATGTACCAATCACTATCAGTCTAAACACTCAGCAAAGAGTTGGGGTTTACACAAACTTAAACCTTGACTCAAGTCATAAGGCAAGCTGCTAGTTCCCCACTTAACTTAAAGTTTAATGTGTGTGCCCTCAAAAAAATAATAATCATAAAGTGATGAATGACTATATCATGTATGACAGAATGTAAAGATGCATGCTAAAGCTTTTAAACAAAGTATCATTCATCTAAAAAAACAAAAACCAACATAGCATAAACAAACAAATTACCAAGCCTAGTCCTAGGGTCCCCGGTGGAGTCGCCATCCTGTCGCACCCTCGCGAGCGGAGCGCGGCGTCGCGGCGATCCTCGGTTGGTTTCGGGGTCTTTTGTTTTATTGTGAATAGGGGAGTCGCCACCTAGTATTATGGTCACTAGGAAACCTAACTGGTCTTTCAGAGATTCTAAGGCAAGGGACTGGTTGCGTAAAGGGAAGGTATTAGCACCCCTAGTACGCCCTACCTAAGGTAAGCTGCTTGGTGTTTGGTTTGTCTTATAATTGTTATGGTGTTGGTGTTTTCTAATCCCATCAGTTTTCTAGGTTTTGATTCAAACTAAAATTATTAGGATAGAAATCCAAGGAAGTTCCATGTGCTTTAAAAGCTCATTTTCCCCTTAGTTTTTCAAGAGTTTGCGACTCGTAAATCGCAAGGAGGAGGGACAAAAATTTGGAAATCTGGGGTGCTTTAAAAACCTATTTTTTTTGTCTTAGTGTTGTTGTAAACCGTGGAGTAAAAAATTGAAATGTCCTCGATTATAATCAAGGCTTCTTTCAAGGATTTGTGCGGATTTATTACTCCCAATAATATTTTGAATATTCATCCTTTAAGGATTTCTTTATCCAAACATTAGTGGTGAATAATAGATGAATTCCCCCCAAAATAAGATTTTTATATTTTTTGGAATATTGGCCAATACCCTTTGGAGTTTTACAAACATGTTGTAAAATCCATAGATGCAAGAAAACAATTTTTTTGTTGTGTTTAAGAAATCCATGTGAAAACACATTTTCAAAACTTCCAATATTTTTTTGTTTATAAAAAACGTTCAAAATATGTTAGGGTATTGGCCGTATGCAACACACAAGAAAACAAATTTTGATAGATATGTATATTTGCCGCAGTAGTGTCGGAAACCAGGTATTCTAAATACGAGATTGGTATATATTTTTTTACAACATAAAAAAAAAATCAGACTTTAAAATAAATATTCCAGAAAATAAATCTCTTTCTCTTTCTTTTATTTTATTGAAAGAAAGAAAAAAAAAAGAATCAGGTCCGGCCGGGTCACTTGCCTCAGCAGGGAACCCGGCAGGACACAAAATTTAGACAAACTGTTCAAGTGAATTATAATTCACTTGAACAGTAACCACAAAAGATTGCACAGTAACGTATAATTAAAATGCAAAGCAAAGAGAATGCATGGACTTACCTGGCGCTGAAACAGGCGAAGGAGATGGCACTGCAGTTGCTGCACCCGGTCGTATAAAAATAACAAAGAAGGAGAGATTGGGGCTGATGCCTTCAGTTCCTGTTTGCAGAAAATGAAACCAGGGACCAAAAAAAAATCACAGCTCATGCGTGCTTCCTTGAATACCGTCGCCTGCCTCTCTTGCGTGTTCCTTCAAACTGCAGCTCCTGTTTGCAGAAAATAAAACCCAAGGCCGAAAGACACAGCTCACGCGTGCCTCCTTGGCTGCTGGTAAATGACAGACGAAAATAGAGATGCTGAAACGGACGGAATATTTCAGCTATGTGCTGGTAAATGACTGGTTTTCCCGTCGCCTGCCTATCTTGCGTTTTCCTTCTCTTTCTTTTGCTGTTTCCTTCTCTGCTCTTTTCTCTCTGTTTTTCTCTTATTTTTCTGCTCCCTTTTTGCTATTTTTCTGCTCTCTTTTTTTTGCCGCCCTCTTGCTAGGTCATTAGAGGGGTTTATATATAGTCTAGAATATCTCTATTTAGGAAAGATTTAATGCATTAATTCTAGGACGTAAATCCCTACTGATTTGCAGTAAAAAAACGCAAAAGGAAGCTGCAATATTCTGATTTTGTGCTGGTGCTTTACGTCTAATTTCTTTCCAGTTTTAGAGGAGGGTGTGGCTATTTTCTTTCCTTCCATAGGGCCAGCTGCTCCCTTTCAAATGAGGCAAGAAAAAACGTGGTTGCAGCTCCAAAATTCAGGCATGATGATAAAGGAAAAACAGCAGGAATTTGCAGCCAAAAAAAGGAAAGAAATCAGCTGGAGGGTGCAGCTGCAAGGTCCTATTTTCCTTATTCGGTGTGGTAAAAATCCTGTCATTTATGATGATCCAACCCCCCTCTCCAGCTTTCAATGTCCTTCTTCAATTCAATCCCTCAATTTAGCACATTTCGATTCAGTCCTTGGCCCAAAAAAAATCCTTCGAATCAGTCCCGCGAACTTGGGCAAAAATCCTTCTTGCGGTCAGGAATCCCTGCTTTCACACTAGATATTCAAACGGGAATATCTTGAGCTTCAGATATCGAAATCAAGCGATTCAAAAGCCTAAATTTATCTATGTGTCTAGGACTACAACTTTGATGAAGGAGTAGAGGTGAGATAAAATCGTTTTATAGAACAGAAACTGGCAGTAATCTAGTTGGTCAAAAGGGATTTCCAGGTCTGACTCAAAAACTGATGAATGCCAAGAATCCTGATATGACTGAGAGTATGAACTGAGAACAAAAATCACAAAGACTAAGCCAAAAATAGAATTTTTTTAGTGCAGACTCGGGTCAATATCCTTCTCGCGGCAGAATTCTCTGCCTTCACGTTAGATATTCAAACAGGAATATCTTGAGCTTCTGATATCGAAATCAAGCGATTCAAAAGCCAAAATCATCTACGCGTCTAGGACTACAACTTTGATGAAGGAGTCAAAGTGAGACAAAATCGTTTTATAGAACAGAAACTGGCAGTAATCTAGTTGGTCAAAAAGGTTCTTGATCTGACAATGCTAAGCATCCAGATCTGATTGAGAATCTGCCCTAAGAACAATGATCCCTAGGACCTAATAAAGGTGTAGGTCAATTTTTCAACATGTCATGAGTGACAGAATATACCTAGGATGGTTAGATATCATACGAAACTGAGTCAGAATCGGAGCCTAAGTTGGAACCAAAAAATTACGACAGCAGCAGAACTATTTTTTTAGTGCAAATTCTGAGGGATTTATTCAACCTTAAAGACCAGATAAAAAAGAACGAATTTAGCATTATGAAGGCTCCTGATCAACCTAAGAAAACCTGATGATTTTGGTAGTAAAGGGGAAAGATAAAAAAAAAAGCAGAAAACAGCTCAAACAAGGTTTCAAAACACAAAATATTTCTTTTTGTGCTTTTGTCAATCTTCTGGCGAATATGAGCTAAACTCCTATACTCTGTTTAAAAAAAGGTATACACCGTCTCTAGCACGTGGGGTCCGAAAATGAGTAACAACATGCCTCATAAGTTGTGTTTGGAGAAGCCTGTTTAAGGATCCTCGTCTTCATTTTAGTCTTAAAGCATTATCGAACCATCATCTTCTTTCTCAATTCCTCTCTGTTTTTTTTTGTGATGCCTCCAAGTGCAGGGTTTTGACTTTCAAAGATCCAAGTCCTCTTCACTTTCTCTCTCTCTTTTTTTGTAATTTGCTCTAATTCTTTCTCCCTTTTCTTCTTATCCTCCTCTCAATTGTTGGGCTTCCATTCTTTAACCCTTTCTTTTTTCTACCATTGTCTTCAGCTTTTCCAACAAAAGATCTCTTATTGCCCCCAGTGCGGGGTGTGGTCCTAGTCGAGTTTTCATACAGAAGAAACTCAATCCGGCTCAAATGGGGACTACAAAGGATAAAATCTTTAGAGAGTGAAAGGATGACAAAGATGGCCTTTCCTCATTTCAAGACGCATATTATTAGGATTGATAAACCTTGTTCTTATCTCGGGAGGAACATGCAAGTGATTATGAAGACACTTACCTAACCATTTATCCATACAATTTAAAATGCTATCAGAGATAAGGTTTCATGATAGGGTTGGCTTTGGGGTTTGTTTGGTTCGGCCACCTCTTTACTGGGAAGAGCTTAAATTTCGTTTTTGAGCATTTTATGATATATTCCTTGTAATCATGCACAAAACCAGTTCTTTCAAGATTTTTCTTTTTTTTTTGGAAATAAACAAATTAAGTGTTGTGAGATCCATGCAATGAAAGAGGGGTTCTTTACACAAAGAAATCATGGCCAAACTTTGCTTTATTGATTTTGGGAGAAAGCTAAACACATTAGACATAATATCTCTTTACAGAGTTAGAATTCACAGGTCTGGCTAGATCTTCTCCATCCATTCTAGACAACTTCAAAGCTCCTCCTGAGAAAGCCTTCTTCACTACATAAGGACCTTTGTAATTTGGGGCCCATTTGATTTGATCTTCTCCTGGTAAAGACAATAGTTTCTTTAGCACTAGATCTCCTTCTTGGAACATGCGAGGTCTAACCTTCTTGTCATATGCCTTGGCCATCCTTTTCTGGTAAAGTTAATGATGACAAATTACAGCCAACCTCTTTTCATTAATCTGGTTTAACTGTTCATATCTTACTTTGGTCCATTCAGCCTCTTCTAATCCTGAATCCATCAACACCCTCAACGAAGGTATTTCTACTTCCAAAGGCATCACCGCCTCCATTCCATATACCGAGCATACAGAATAGTTCCTGTTGAGATCCTTACTATAGTGCGATATGCATGGAGAGCGAACGACAACATCTCATGCCAATCCTTGTAAGTGACTACCATTTTCTAAATAATTTTCTTGATGTTATTGTTGGCTGCTTCCACAGCACCATTCATCTTGAGCCTATATGGTGAGGAATTTGAATGCTTGATTTTCCATTTGGTACAAAGCTCCACGATCATTTTGTTGTTGAAATTATGTGCATTATCTATCACTATCTTTTCTGGTGGACCATAGCGACAAATCAAGTCTTTTTCCATAAACATCTTCACCACTTTCTGTGTTACATGGGCATATGAACTGACTTCTACCCATTTCGTGAAGTAGTCAATAGCTACGAGGATGAATCTATACCCATTATTGGCTTTTGGGTTAACCGGTCCAATCACATCAATCCCTCACATTTTAAACGGCCAAGGAGATGTAAGATTAATTAGATGAGTCGGAGGTGCATTGACCTTATCACTATGCACTTGACACTTGTGACAT
The DNA here is from genome assembly GCF_951802175.1 of Populus nigra. NCBI lineage: Eukaryota > Viridiplantae > Streptophyta > Magnoliopsida > Malpighiales > Salicaceae > Populus > Populus nigra. Next base: position 15,732,886 of record NC_084863.1, read on the forward strand.
TTCCTGACATAGTCGATGCAGTCTTTTTCTAATGTCATCCAGAAATAATCGGCCCTTTGTATTTTCCTTACTACCATATTCCCGTTAGCATGAGTTGAGCAAATCCCTTCATGTACCTCCTGTAAAGCATTTTTAGCATCTGTCTCATTCAAACACCTTAGCAAGGTTCCATCAAATGATCTTTTATACAGAATCTCTCTGTCTAGATAGAAATCCATGGCCAACCTTCTTAGGGTTTTCTTATCCATCTTCGAAGCTCCCACTGGATACTCTTGATTTTATACAAAATTCTTGATATCGTAATACCAAGGCTTTCCATCTATCTCTCCTTCAACCGAGCAACAGTGAGCTAGGTTATTTCTGATGTCTATGTGTACAGGATATACCTTATGCCCTAGATCAATCATAGCCATAGCAGCCAACGTGGCTAAGGCATCCGCAAAATGGTTCCCTTCTCTTCCTAAATGGGTGAATCTTATCTCTTCGAATTCTTTTGACAATGTGGATAAATATTCCTGGTATGGCCTCAATTTTTCTTCCTTTGTTTGTCATTCTCCTTTCACCTGATAGATAATCAACATTGAGTCACCATATACATCTATCTTTCTAATCTCCAGCTCTAACGCAGCTTCTAAACCCACGATACAAGCCTCATATTCAGCTGTATTGTTGGTGCATTCAAAAAACAATTTAACAGAAACCGGATACTGCTTCTGGTCAGGAGAGATTATCACTGCATCGGCCCCATTACCATAAACATTCACTGCTCCATCAAAAAACATGGTCCACCAATCTGTCTTCTCTTCTTCTCCCGCTATTGATAATACATTTTCATTAGGGAAATCAAAATCCAATGGCTCATAATCCTCAACAGCATTATCAGCCAGATGGTCGGCAATCGCACTCCCTTTCACGCCTTTCCTTGTCATATATACTATTTCATATTCTAACAACAAAACCTGTCACCTTGCAATTCAGCTTGAGAGATAGGGCTTGTTGCAGATGTACCTTAGTGGATCCACCTTTGAAATCAACAAAGTGGTGTGATACAACATGTGATGTCATAATCTTTTTGTCGCCCATACCAATGCACAACAAAGTTTTTCTATCACCGTATATCTAGATTCACATTCAGTGAACTTCTTGCTCAAGTAATAAATAGCCCTTTCTTTCCTTTCGGTTTCATCATGTTGACCCAATACACATCCCATAGCTGTTTCAGTCACTGTCAGATATAATATTAAAGGCCTTCCTGATACAGGAGGAACAAGCAAAGGCGGACTCTATAAGTATTGCTTGATTTTATTGAATGCCTCCTCACACTCCTCATTCCAAATCCCAAGATTCTTTTTCCTCAGTAGCTGAAAGACAGGTTCACATGTTGTGGTTAATTGAGCTATAAATCTAGCAATATAGTTCAATCTTCCTAAGAATCCCCTCACCTTCTTCTCCGTCTTTGGGGATGGCATGGATTGGATGGCTTTCCAGACTTAACTACAAACGAACATTTTGCAGTGTTGAGCTTTAGTTCATACGTCCTCAAACACTCAAATAACTTCCTCAGGACCTTTACATGGTCTTCTCCCCTCTTGGACTTAGCAATCATATCATCTACATACACCTCAATTTCCTTGTGCATCATATCATGGAATAGAGTCACCATGGCTCTCTGATAGGTGGCTCCTGCATTCTTCAAACCAAATGGCATAACCTTGTAGCAATATGTTCCCCATGGTGTAACAAAAGTTGTTTTTGCCTTATCTTCTAGAGCCATTTTTATCTGGTTGTATCCCGAGAAACCATCTATAAAGGAATATGTGTAACTACGTGCAGCATTGTCAACCAAAACATCTATATGTGGCAGACGAAAATCATCTTTGGGGCTACTTTTGTTCAAATTTCTGAAGTCCACACAAACTCGAATCTTTCCTTCTTTCTTTGGTACAACAACAATGTTAGATACCCATTGCGAATATTTAACTACTTCTAGAAAGCCTGCATTCCATAGTTTTTCGAGTTCTGTTTTAACTTTGATCCAAACATCCAGGTGGGATCTCCTCAACTTCTGTTTGACTAGTTTACAACCTTCCTTCAGCGGTATCTTATGCACGACAATATTTATATCCACACCAAGCATATCCTCATAAGACCAAGCAAAAACATCTGCATATTCTTGTAATAGGGCTATTACCTCTACTCTTTCCTCATGAGTGATTAAGATCTCTACTTTTAACTCTCTTTTAATCTTATCATTACCCACGTTTATAGTTTCTAGTTCTTCTGTAGCTGGTTCCCAGGTTTGTTCATGTTGCTCTACTAACTTTGTAAATTCCCTAACATTGCTTTCATCCCATTCTTCTTCTTCCATGGTGATCATATATTCGTTAAAGTTTGGCCATTCATTCTCGATGCTAAGTGTATGTGATGTTGTGGAAGATCCACTTTCAGGGTTCCTGAAAACGGAAAGTGTTTGGTGTAAATGCACAAATAAAAAGATAAATTTGGAAACGCATGATCTCATTATTTTAAAACAAAAGGTGGGCTCAACAACAACGACAAAATCTAATTGATATCATGGGCCTTGATTGTCAACTAGGGAGAATAAAGCAAACAAAAGCAATGAAAAAAGCATGTTAAGGCAAACAAAGTTGGTTTACATTTTGAACACTACTGGGGCTTCTTGAGTCACTCAATTTTGAAATTTCTCGCCCTTGGCCAGTTTTTGTATGAAGGTCTTAGCAGAGACTTCTTCCATAGAGTGGATAGTCAGTTGTGGCAGTGCTTCATCTTTCCTTCTCGCTGCCATCTTCATGTCACCTCCTTTCACTTTATCCTCCTCCAAAGTGTTTATGCTCATATTGGACAGTTCTTGACCAAGGCTTTCTGCTCTTTTATCAGGTTGCATTACATATACAGCCTTTGGGAATGACACTTTAAAGGGAGAGATTTCCAGCTTTTCTTCCTCAGGCTCTTTTCTTTCAATCCTAGCCATTCTTCTTTCCCTTCTCCGACCAGCAGCCCACCGATGATCCTTTTTTTTAGGTTTATACCCCAACCTAAATCTTTGATAAGCAAATTTCCTCTTTATCGGGTTAGCCCTTTTTGGTACCTCAATAATAGGATTATACTGAAACGGGATCCCACGTTCCAAAAAGCATTGAGCTGCCATCCTTACTGCTTCTGAGATCCTTGGCCTCCTTAGTACTGTGTTCTTAGGCACCCAGTCAGTGTTTACAATCTCAAAAGCATGGATATTGTTATCCTTATAATCCTCCACCTCAATGAAAGGTATGGCCACATTCTTTATCACGGATATTGTCTCCTCAGCTTTGACAGTCACCAACATCCCGTTCATGATATACTTCAAGCATTGGTGTAATGATGAAGTTACCGCCCAAACCGCGTGAATCCAAGGTCTTCCCAACAACATACTATAGGAAGGGTGGATATCCATAACTTGAAATGTCACTAAGAACATTTGCGACCCCTAGCTCCACTTTTAAAGTCCCAATTATTGGTCTAGGTGAGCCGTCATATGCTCTAGCCATCATGGTACTTGGCTTCATATGAGATTCATCGATTGACATTTCTTTCAGAATATGCTTTGGCAATACGTTAAGAGCCGAGCCATTATCAACGAGCACCTTTCCTATGAGGCAGTCCTTACACCTAACAGTAATGTATAAGGGCTTGTTATGTCAAGTACCTTCAGCATCAAGCTCATCAGCTATGAAATACAGGTAATTAGTTGCATGGATTCTCCCCACCAAATGCTCCATGGTTTTCTGTTCAATGTCTTATGGTACATACGCCTCATTCAAAACCTTTTGCAAAGCGTTTCGATGTGGCTCGGAGCTGAGTATCAAAGACATAAGGGAGATCCTTGCTGGAGTCTTTTTTAGTTGATCTAATATGCAATATTCACTATGCTTTATCAACTTCAAAAATTCATTCGACTCCTCTTCAGTTACTGGCTTATTAACTTTTGTTGCTTTGTCAAGATCTATCATTTCTTTGCCTTTTGCCTTCCTCAACTCTTCGGGAGTAAAGCACCGGCCACTTCGAGTTAACCCACTGATTTCAGTTTGGAACAAATAAAGAGGGGCTTGAATATTGGCAGCAAACCATAATTATAAGGAATGGCATTGTGATTTCCTTTTGTGTGGGAAGGTTTAGCCAAGATCGACTTTGGTGGCCCATTAGCTGTTGGTTGGACCCTACATACTCCTGTCATCTTATCTTGACCTTCCATCATACTCACCTCACAATTTCCCTCTATGGGTTCGATCCTCAACTCTCCCATTGTCATCATTTTCGCAACCTTCTCGCGAAACTCGATGCAATCGTCAATATGATGTCCCTCTCTCCCATGGAACTCACAATAATCTCATCCCTTCAAATGGCCTTCAACATTTATCTCAAGAAATCCTGATTTTACCAACATGTCATACAACTTCTTCATGGATACCTTCAGCGTCTTGCTTTGATTCCCCACTTCTATCATGCCCACTCCATTATTACTTGCAGCATGATTAGGCAATGGATTTGAATTGATGCTGGGCATGTCTTCGAAAGATACCTACCCCCTTTTGATAAGCTCTAACAATCTCCATTTAAAGGCGTAACAGGTTTCAATTCCATGCCCCAGATTACCGACATGGTATTCGCAAGTTAATTCTGGCTTGTACCATATAGGAAAAGGCGGTTGGATTGGCGGTAGAAGGATCGGAGCTATTTATCCAATGCTCAGCGGTTTAGCATACAGGTCTTTTAAAGGCATGGGTAGTGGAGGTAGTTGTTCTGAAGTGTATCCTGTATATAGCCTTTGGTGGTTGCTTTGGTTGTTTGGCTGGTGATTTGTGCGATTGGTGTTAAAAGGTTTGGTAAAATTTATGTTGGCAAATTGATGGGTAGGCATTTGTGGGATTTGGTGATTTACTTTCTTGCCTTTGTACCCGCCTTCCAAGTTGTTAACGTCACCTTCCCTTTTCCTTCCGATAAAGCCTTTCTTCTCTAAAGGCTCTACTATGCGCCCAGCTTTAATCCCTTGCTCTATTCTTTCTGCCACACGTACAGCATCATAGAAATGCTGAGATGAGCTACCCATTAAATGCTCGTAGTAAGGTGCCTTGAATGTATTGGCGAACAAAGTCACCATCTCCGTCTCTATCAAAGGGGGTTGCACATGTGTTGCCTCGTCCCTCCATCTTTGCGCATAAGCCCTTACTGACTCTTGGCTTTTCTTTTCCATTGACATAAGGCTCGTTCGATCCGGAGCAATTTCCAAGTAGAACTTGTACTGTTTAAGGAAAGCCTCCACCAAATCCTTCCATTTCTTAATCTTGGCATTATCCAACCTCATGTACCAGCTTAGTGCAGACCCCGCTAGACTATCTTGGAAAAAGTAGATCAGCAACTTATTGTCATGGATCACCTCAGCCATCTTGTTGCAATAAGATCGAAGGTGAGTATTTGGGCATTCCAACCCAGTGTGCGTTGTAAACTCCGGTATCCTAAAATCTTTTGGTACTGTGATGTTTGGTACCAAGCATACTTCAGAAGCTCGCATAAGGTCAAACCAATCATTTCCCTCGACTGCTCTTAACCTTTCTTCCAAAACGGATATCTTGTCATCGTTCATAAAACCAGTGGACCTATTATCGGAAGGCCCATCCGCTGTTAAATCTATAGTGATGTGAGCTTGAGCAGGCTGAATGGGAATGGTAGGTGTAAAGTGTTGCTCCGTCACTGAATCTGCTCCCAAGTTCTGAGATACCCTAGGGACATGAGTTGGTGGTGCTCCTATAGGTGGCTGGATGGATGTTCCCTCCCCGTTCTTGGCTCTTAGAAGTTGCTCAAGCAGATTGGTCATTCGGGAAACTTCATTTCTCACGGATTCCAATTTACTTTGGTAGTGGGATTCTAGGATGGCCCTCTCTCCGTTTTCCATTCTTGATCTTAGCCTAGTGTGGTGGACCTTAGAAGGGGGACCTATGTTTCACGATCTGAGGCGGGTATGGAAAAATGTAAATGAATGTATGATAAAGAACAATGCATGATGCATATTTAATGTGCTTGTTTTTTTCAAAAACAATCGATGGCCAACATTTCTCTTGTGTAATGGGCATGGACTCTTTTTGTCACGTTCCTTATCAGGAGTAGTTATGCTCAAGCTGTTGCTTTGGTAGGCTTATCCCTACTACAAGAGATTTTTCATAAAAATGGGTCAATGCCCCTTTTCATTAACAATATTGGCTAATACATCTCTTGAAAAGAGGATACAAAATAATAAAAAGAAAAATACATGAATCTTCCTCTTCATCCATATCTCTAGCCACTGGTAGGAAAGCGAGGCCTCGATTCTCAATTTTTTCTAAGAATGCATCTGTCTCAGCCAAGCTTTGTCGATAACGAAAGATGTCCCTCCCCACCCTTCGAGCATTAGCTCTAATAATCCGTGCATGAATGGCAGCTTCATCCATTTGCTCATCTACTTTGGCCATCTTCTCTATAAGCAACATGTTGTTCCGATTCAAGGTATTGTTGTTGGTGTCGATCTGTTCTTTATGTTTTTCTGAAACTTCCAACTTTTCGGTCAACTGTTTTACCTTTTCTCGTTCTTTGTCAAACTTCACCTTCAGCATCCTAATTTCATTTTTCTTAGCTGCCAAATCTGTCTTAACAACCTCCTCTTCCTTCCGCTTTCTTTTGAACTCTTGCAATTCGACTAGCCGACTTTCTATCATCACATATTTCTTGTTTAACTCATTATACTTCTCAATTCGGTCCAACAACTCTGCTTGAACATGCAAGAATTTGTTCTGATTGTACTTAACATTCTCTTGATAGTCATTGAAGTCGGCTTTCAATGCTTCCAATTCAGAGTTGTTTTGCATCCAATCCAAAATCAGTCTTCCTCTTTCTTTCTCGAACTCTTCTATTACAGCCTTTCCTTTGCTCAGTTGCAGCTCTAACATCACTATTTTCGCATCTCTAGATTCGAGCTGTTCGTTTAGAAACACTCTGTTTTTATCTCCTTCCATCATCATCCTTTCTAATGCTACTTTATCTCTCTTACTCTTTCCCAATTCTATTTGGAGCCTTTCTAATTGCTCCATAAGGTCTTCCTCATTACTAACCTTTTTTCTTTTCAATGACCCTTCTATAATTCGTGAAGGCCCGTCTTCAGAACATGGCTTTCTAGGAGCGGCAATCGGGGTCAAATTCCTCCACTTTTCATATCCTTCACTTGAGCTAGGGTCCCTCAACCTTTCAGACTCCTTTTGAATTAGGTTCAAATGGCTCCAATTTTGTTTGATGGTTTCAAGAACTTCTCGCGCGGATTGATCCTTGAAAAACCTAGAAAATTCAGCAAGTCTCACAGTTCTTAGGATGTGTTGTATGCCGCCTAATTGTCTTATCACCAAAGCCGGAGCATAACTGACATAACCTGTGATCCCAATTAAAGGTACCCAGCATTTTTGTCCACAACTTACTATGACATCAACCGATTTAACCCAAGGGGCCTTCCAACTAAAGTTGCTACTGGGTAACTCTTGCAGCTTTTTCATCCAACCTTGATCACCCAGGCTTCACCATTCTTCTTCCTCCACTATCTTCAAGGGTTTTTGGTTAAACCACCAAAAATTATTAAAGATCGGCTTCTTGGTTTGAACATGGCTTACCATCCAGATGTATAATAACTGAGTACAACATCTTACTGCGCCTTTCCCTATCTTCCTAAAATGGTTGAGGGTCAGAAAGGTCTTAGCCAATATGGCAGTTGTAAGGTTGACATGAGTATTTTCATATTCCACAAATGTAGCAGCAGCTTCTAGATTTATAACCCTTATTAAGCTTAGAAATAACACAAGACCATATATCCCCAGAGCGATTAACCTGTCTCTTTCTAGCACTGATCCGTATTGCTCTTTTTTCCTTTCTAGTTCAACCTCCAGAAATTTCCACTTTAAACCGCTGCCATTCTTCTCTAAAAATCTGCTCAGATGTGGAATCTTCAGCAATTTTGACAACTTAGGAATCACTTTGTCATTTCTCAAAGGAAAATAAACCATGTGCAGGTGTTTAGAAAACTCCATCAACATTCCATACTCCTCTACAGTGGAACACAAATCCACATTTCCAAAGGAAAAGCATCTATAATCGGGATCCCAAAAGTTAACCAAGGCTTTGATTGCTGGGTTCAATACTTCTATCTTCATAATTTCTAACAATCGCCCATACTTTCCGAAAAATGTCGCCTCATCAATGTTCCGACTATGGACCAATATTCTCTTCATCTCATATACTACGCAATTCAGGTCTTTGACTACTGGAAGCTTCCTTGCATCACATCTAGAGCAATCTCACTCTGATAGTTGTGACAATTCAGAATTCTGCCCATATTCCACAGTAGTAAATTTGGTAATGATGGCTATCTTATCGTTTTTAAAAGACCTGAAAACCAAATGCTTTATGGTTAGGTTTATGTCTTATGCAGAATATGTTTTGTGGAGCATACACCCTATGGCTGATTCTAACTCTTTTATGCTTGACAAGGGTAGGTTGGCTATTCAGTCTCTAAAAAAGGGTCTCTTGTTGTCCTAGTGATCACCCTCTGGAGGCAATATAGAGGCTTGTAGGCAATGAGATGGCACGTGTACCAACTGTTACCAGTCTAAGCACTCAACGAAGAGTTGGGGTTTACACAAACTTAAACCTTGACTAAAAGTCGTAAGGTAAGCTGCTAGTCCCCTACTTAACTTAAAGCTTTTCAGTACAACCTCTCATATAAAATGAATGATGCATGACACAATTATATAATGCATGAACAAATATGTACAAATTTAAAGCATATGAGCAAATAACTAAAGGAAATTCATCTTAAAAATAACACACATAAAACCAAAGAAAAAAAACCAAACAAAACAATGCTTAGTCCACAAGGTCCCCAGTGTGGAAATTCTGTCACACGTGTATGGCGTCGCGATGATCGTTCACCCTCAATCATCATCAAGTGTGGTATGTCTACCTATTGTGGAAGATATGGTGAGACAAGGAATTCTTTGTCTCTTAGCAGTAAAAAAATGGTGTGGGAGTTGCCACCTAGTATTTTGGTCACTAGGAACCCTAACCGGTCTCAGAGATTGGGTACGGAGACTGGTTGTGTAAGGGAAGGTATTAGCACCCCAAATGCGCCCTACCTAAGGTAAGCTACATTGTTTTATTGTCTAAAAAAAATCTAAGGTCTTATCATGTTGATCTGTCTAGGGTTCAAGAAAAGCCCTCCTTAGTAAGGAGATTCTTATCTTATGGGGTAAAAACCTAACCGGCCTAATGTCTATAAAAGAACTACCTTTTTAATATCAGGAATACGTTTTACATATAAATTTGTAATCCCAGACATAAAATAAAACAAAATATTTTTTGATTTTTTTTTAAAATATTGGTCAAGTTCTCATAACTTTAATAAACTGGTTATTAAAGTCAAAATGCATGCTAAAATGTATATATATATTTTTTGAAGATTTCTTTGTTATAAAAAAAATACAATATGAGTTTTTTAGCTTTGAGAGACTTGGCCATATGCGTGAAAACAAAAGTTTTTTAAAAAAAATCGGGTATTTTTAATACCAAATTTGTATTTTTAAGATATAAAAATACAGACCAATATTAGTCGAAATGACGTAAAAAAATCCGTGCGAAAATCACAACTTGCAAATATATATATATATATATATATACACACACACACACACAAAAAAAAAAAGAGAAAAGAAAAATAAATAAATAAATAAATAAATAAATAATGAAATGGACTGGACTCAGCCCAACCGCGCGAGCTGGGCTGATGTTCCAGCCTATAGAAAACAGGGTTGGGCTCAGCCCAGCCGTGTGGGCTGGGCTGATGTTCCAGCCCAAAGCAAAAAAACAGGGCTGGACTCAGCCCAGCCGTGTGGACTGGGCTGATGTTCCAGCCCAAAAAAGAGAAAAAAAACCATGACTAGTTACTGTGCATGAGCACAGTAACCAGTTGCGCATAGTAACCGGCTAATTATTTCTTCTTGCATGCAGAATGTGCACAGTGCACGTTCTACAAGCAAGAAGATGACTAATAACCGATGGCTATGGGTTGAAAGGGAATATACCTGAGGCGCTGATCTCGGATGGCTAAGCTGATGATGGTGTTAGCGACTGTTCTCGGTGGCGCTGCGGTGGCGGCTACTGAGAAGCCCGATGACAGTGGCGGTTCTTCTTCTCCACGGTGTAGGGACACCAGGCCACTTCGGTTAGCTCCTTCTGTCCTTTTTTCTTCCTTTTCTCTGTTTGCCTCTCTCGATCTCTCTGTCGATATCCCTGGTTTTTGGTTTCTACTATTTCGATTCCTTCTCTCTCAACACTGTCGGTTTCTCTCTCTCAGTTTCCCTCCCTGTTTTCTGTCGTTCTTTCCTTTTTTTCTCCTCTTTTCTCTTCTGCGTTCGGGTGGTATTTATAGAGGCATAGGGAGCAGGGTCGACCCTGCCCCATCCTATCGCCACCCATGCATGGGTGCACGTTGCTTACTCTGCCACAGCGCCGATAGCAGTGGCCAATGGAGGCGTCGCTTGCGAGACACGGCTACTCTGGCATCTCATCATGAGATGGGTGGCGTCTGACTTCGGCTCTAAAGCACGTGGGAGGAAGAGACAAGGGGAAGAAAACAAAACTTTTCTTCCCCTTCTGCACATCCAGGGGAAGAAGAAGAAGAAACAGTGCCGCCTCAAAATGGCACCGTTTCGTCCCATTTTTTTTTCAAACGCATGAAACAGTGTTGTTTTGCTTAAAACGCGCCGTTTCATTTAAATGAAAATTGGCGCCAAAGCGCCAGATTTCAAGTCAATCCTTTAATTTCCGCGCGTTTTGCATTTTGGTCCTTGTTATCGGATTTCTTCAATTAAGTCTCCAATTGACCATCAAACTTCAATATTTATGCAATTAAACTCCATATTTGACCAAATTAACTCTCAAAAATTATAATTTGACCCCAGAACTTTAATTTCTTCCAATTAAAGCCCAAATTAACTCCAAAATCAATTTTTCTTACAATCAAATCGTCCATAAATTCAATTAAACCTTCAATATAATTTAATTGAGTCCACCAACATCTAATTTTGGACTTTTCTTCCTCAAATTAAATTTTCTTTGTCAGCAGGGCTATCATCAGTCAATAAAATACTGCCAAATTTTAATTTTTGTATTTTTGAACCTCCTCAACCAATTTTTAACCATTTTTTTTTTAGTGTTCTGGCATTCTCTTTTCACTGTTATATTTTTTTGGATTTTTCTTCTGAATATATTTTTGATTTTTTTGCATTTTCTTCTTTTTTGTGCGGGGATCCAAAAACGGGTTACAACATGGATAATCAGTTAATATTTTAGTTCTACCAATTTAATCCATTCTTCCTAGTCAAGGTGGCTGGTAGCTTATATCTGGTGTTTGGTAGGCCAATGCTAGTTGGCTGGTACCTCCAAAAGGTCCCCTCTTTTGTAGATTTGAAGACTTTTAAATGCTTAAGTAAGTATTTTTTTAGATAGAGAAAGTGCAATGATATTTTAGAGAGATAAACTCTGAAAATATATATGCTAGAAATATTAAGAATAAAGAGATTGTGAAACTAGACCTTGAAGGATTCATGAGGTATTTATAGCTCATCAGTCTTTTTTTTTGTGGAGATGAGAGGCTGGAGAATCATTTTATTATAGTGATATTTTTTTATTTGTTTTTCACTCAAAATAATATGTATTGAATCAGTATAAAATATTGAGAGACCCGTATGGAGGTTTCAAAAAATTATCGAGAAAGTGTTAGGCTCAAACAAGTTGTTTAAGCTCATTGGGAGCAAAAAAAAAAAGGCTCGAGCATGCTGCCCAGGATCCATAATCATTGAGTCCAGGGATCGTCTAGACCCATTTTTTTTTAACCGTTATTCACGGCAAAGATTTCTAGTTCATCCTCAGCATCATTTCTATCTGCTTGCCTTGTTTGTGTTCTATATATATCGTATAATAGGTCGTGGTTGATATCCTTGCTTTCTTTACTATAGCACCATAACAACATTTGTGTGTTGGCCTCCCATTACTCAGGAGCTTATATATTTTTAATGAAAACTTTGTAGGTACGATGATCAACTTGAAAAGATGGACCCTCAACATCGATCTGGTCAAGAAAGGGAGATACGTGACGACCAGCAAGATCCACGAGGAACAATGTTTACCAGGACACATATCATTATCACCGTCCGCCACTGTTATCTGATTAATTTGTGGCTGTGGAACTTCAAGTCGTATGAACAATGTTTTTCATGAGTTCTGTTGTGCACAAAACCTAGATATCATCGATCTCATTCACAGCGACATAAACCATCCATTAATCACATGACTGAGCATCCGAATGCGTCCATTTTAAACGTCAAAGGTGGTGAAAAATTGATCAAACAAGTTAACGATCGTTAAAAACGGAAACACAAAAAAGAAACAAAAATCATAAAAATAGATTTTCATTTTATCCAAAAAAAAAGGGAGAAGACTTCGATTTTGATTATATGTATTTCTATATATAGTTTATAAATAAGATAACAAAATTTTAAAAAAAATTGCTTACATCATTTAAAAAAATACGGTGTGCATGCACGCATATATAGTACGATGAACAAATTAAACTTTCATTTGCGTTTTATTTTAAGTTAAATTTCTTGAAATTTAGCTGGCTGGAAAAATAATGACAACCAAGACACTTAATAATAAAGATCATATTATAAAAAGAATAATGTAAAAAAGAGAAGTTTTAGAGTATTTTAGAAATAATTATCAATAATTGCTTTATATGATAGGGATAGACATAATTAAAGAGGAGAGACCAACATGAGTGAAAATTAAAAAATAATTTTTAAGTTTAGATGAAAATATATTTTATCAATAGGATCAAATATAATTTTCTTTTCTATATTTGTAATTATCTATCTTCTCAAAATAAACTCGTGGAATAACTTTTGGTAGTTACTCTCGAAGTATTTTAAAAACAATTATATAAACATGTTAAAGCTAGAACTAGTCTTAACTTAAAAGCTTAAATTATTAGATAAAATTTTAAAAATAATTTTATATCACTTTCTAATATAATTCTTTCAAGTAAAAACTATTTGAATATAAAATTATTATTCGCTATGTTGTGCTTAATTTTCATATTATCTTGTGTTTTTTTCGTTTATATTAGATATAAATAGATTATATTTGAGTGATGTATTTATAAAAATAAAAATCAGTCATCTAAAATAAATAAATAAACACATAGATTAAAAATAAAATAATATTTAAATATTTCCATGCTTATATATTTGGCTTTTAGGAGAAAGATTTCCTTTATATTTTAGCTTTTAAAAAAACATATTAACAACTTTTTATCAGTTCAATAATTTTTTTATTTAATTTAAATAAATACCCCTCTCTCTGAATTTTCAAAATTGTTAGTTAATTTATTTAAATATCAGTCGGTCCACCAAAACCGACCATCAATTTTTAGGAATATGGGCCGGTCATCTGCCACTGTTGTTGTGTAGCCTAAAGGGAGTTAGCATGATGAATGTCATGTGACCTGTTAAATTTTTTTAATATAAAAAAATATTTAAATATTGTAAATATATTTTTTACAGAAAAAAAATTAAATTGTGTGAGTATTTATTTAAAAACAACTCATACAACATGTAAAAATAATATTTAACTAAATATAATTTTAAGATGATATATTTTTTTAATATTTAAATAACAATATATTTGATTAATCTGAGATAACTCGGATTAACATATCAAATTTGTTACTCAGATTATAAGATTATAATAACACTATAAAAAACAAATCAAAATAAATCATGAAGCTAAATTCTTAATCAATTCAATATTAAAAAAATTAAAAAAAAAATCAATTATAAAAACATTTAAAAATCAAACCAAATTAACATGTTAAACTTATATCTTAAATCATAAAACCAAAAATTACTGAATCGAACTTGCCATTGCAAAGACAGCATGGCTCTTGCAAAACCACGCTTGCCGGATACCGAACCGAGTACAAGTAATACGTGTGCTGCAAAAGATCATCAATGGAGATTAGCGTAACAATAGCATTGTAATAGCATCTGGCAGCCTTTTTTAATCAAATAATGAGAATTCAAATCATGTTCTTCATTTGTGAATTTGTGAGAAATGATGTTGTCGGCTTGCATGCATGCATCCAAGCTCACCCCCTTGCAATATGTACAAAACAAACCTTTTGGATTTAAAATGGCAGACAAAATTGAAATCATTCCGAATTGAGTGTTGGATTTCAAGCAAAAATTAATTGACAAGTAAGAATATATGGTAAATTACAACTGCGAGTAGACAGTTTGAGATTATGAATGGGGTGCAAAGAATTGCGTTCAAATGGCACGATTTTACTTGACATTAACCGAAGGTTGACTAGCCCAAGTGCTCTCTTTTGGGTTCTTTGAATTGTTAAAGGGCTTAACATCTTGAGTGATCTCTCTAATTTGGGCATTTGATCATGTCAAACCCTGTGCTTTAAATTGAATCAAATAAAACTAAAAGCTTCTAAAATTCTAATTAGAATGCAATTTGAGATCCTCTGTCAACAATTTCATAACACCCTGCATTGACACAGACAGGGGGGAGCTGAAAATTAAACATGCTGCAAAATTGCATTTTCTATGACTGTAGAGAGATGTGCGACACCACCCCTTTGGAGAGGGCATTAAAAACGAAAATGGATTACAGTATAAGAGAGAAGATGATTGAACTCTTCATGAACTACCAAGCCGATATAAAATGAGTAAACAGTAGCCTCAATCGCGTATGCTCTCGTGAGTCCAGCCTATTGATGCCAGAAATGCTTCATCAGATAGGCGCCTCAGACTCTCTCCACTTTGTTGAGCTGGCCCTCCTTGGTGGTCCCACACGAAGCTTGAAAGCCCATTTTGCTTAATATAATTATCCAACGGTGAGTTGGCGGTGTCAACAAGGTTCATCGTGCTCAATCCTGGTATTTCCAGTGACATGTCCTCACTATTGGGGTGACAATTTAGGTCTATTTGCCCAGCACTAGTTTCTGGCTTCTCTATTTGCCTTTGGCTTTGATTTCCTTCAGTGTCTGGATTATTTATATGCAACACTTCATGACTCATTGTGCCGTTCATTTCTGATTCCTCCTTATGATCCATGTTGTCCTGCTGTGAGATTTCTGCTTCGCGTTCTGATTGGCGTTTCTTCTTGCGCAGCATGAGGGTTTTAAAACGGCGCTTTACAGTCATGCACACATTACACGTGCATGTGGGCTTGTGCTTGCCTTTCCCACTTGGTGGTTGAATGCAAACGATGCAAGTGCAACCAAGGCGGTGCCGGGGATGCTTTGTGGTGGCTCCAACTGATGGATCACCTGAATCATCTAGATTGTCTCCTAAAACTGCAACAGTAGCCAGAGCATCTAAGCCAGAAGGCTCCCGCTCTTGGAACCGCTTCTGACTTCCTAAATTCCTTCGCTTCTTGAAATCTGCTTTTGCAAAGATGTAGGGGTGGAATTTCAAATCAAGGAGATGTTCAGAGATTCATCAAGGATAAAAATCACGCACTTCAGAAAAATGAAAAAAAATCACCACTGCTATTCAACTGTCTTTTACTTGACAGTAACTGAATCACGGATTTACATACAAGGTTATTAAGCTTACATTTCAAATGAAAATCTTTATAAAAAATACTATCAACGACTCTTCAAATCATGTGTTTTCCTTGACAATGAAAGATTTTATTATATATATTGGTTTTTTAAGCAACCTGCATTAGTATGGAATTTCAGCTATCTAGTCATGATGATTCACCCACTTGCATTAAAATTCCTCATCAGAACATGACATAGGAGGAAAATGCCTATTAGTCTGCCCAGTTATTGTACTATGTGCAAAAACTTGCTAGCACACGTAAAAACACACAGTCTACAGCAAGCTAAAGTCTGTCTAAATCAAACAACAGACATGGAACTCCTCAATGTATAAAAGCTTATGCAGAAAGCACAGAGTTCTGGTCATACCTTTGCTCACTCCCAGAACATTATCCAAATCCTTTGAAGTCATCTCTTCAGGTGCAGAACATGTACACCTAGGAATGTAGACCATTAAAATATGAAATGTGAAACCAAATAACAATCATGAATGATTTTAAATGAAATATCCTAAAAACAATAAAAAAAATGAGCAACCTGCTTGAATCCCAAGCATTCTCTGAGCACGTCCATTTTGGAGGGAGAAGAGCATCCACAGGGAGATTTCGCCATTTGGAACAATCATCACATTGAGCCCACTGTTCTTGTCCCCTGAAGGTTCAGCTATAGAACATTAAAATAACTAATATTGGGAACTTAGACAAGCCCATTCATGCAGATTAAAAATTCCACCAAGTGATCAACCTTCCAGCTTGCTGCATAACCCTAGATGTTTCATTGCACTAGTTGTTGTGATGGTGAAGATGGGAGAGGAAGAGAGGTATATTACAAGCTCAAAACAGATGAAGGTTGGGAATAGAGCTGCTAGATCTCTGTTGCTTCCCTTGATTAAAGATAGTAAGAAGCAGGGAGCAAACAGGCAAAAAGAACTTTGCCGCCATCCATATCAAGGTCTATGGAATCAACACATGCCTTTTCTAATAGAAACTAACAGAGCCTCTTTCAAAATTTGAGTACAATGGACTACAGGAAAATGTTGACAACAGACAACCCGTACATTGGACAAATGCTGAAAGAACTCCAAGATATCCTTTTACCAACACATTACTGTAGTTCTTTTTCTTAATATAGAAAGTAATGCTAGGCATATGTATAAATCCTTACCCAGATGATCTAGAAGTAAATATGGTCCTCTTCCCAAAAACCGGAGGCTCCTAAAAGACAAAGAAATTTGATCAAATAATTAATCCAGAAAAAATGGTCGAATTTGGAAATTCAATACTATGAATCCTTTGATGCATCATTGCACATAATTTGCAATGCATGGGCAAGAAAAAGCATGGAACAAAAGAAACTTACATCATATTCTTCAAATTCATGGTCTTCAATAGTGACAATGGTTGGCTTCATCACGCTTGGGGGTGGACGAAGCAAGTCCTGTGCTTCCTCCCATGTTAGTCTTAGCTCCATAGCGTCTTCACCATGCATGAGCAGCCTCTTACTTTTAGGTCCAATATTTTGAGTCCTTTTCTTCTCTGTGGGCGCTGTTGTTTGCTGCAGTTGATCCCCATTTATCCTGCCCCTGTGGTTCTCACTATTGTTCCAGCCAATATCCCCATCAGCTAATTTCAAACGTTTGGACAGAGCATTTTGGTAAGGATCCTTGCTGCCTTTAATGATTTGAAAAAGACAGATTAACCACTTACTGTAAGGAGAGTCTCAACAGTACCAGAAAAGGAAGTTTCCCCTGAAGCAGTGCCATCGAGAAGACCAGATGCCTGGACGTCCTGTTTATTCAACAGGCAAAGTAAACGTAAATTTTTCCACACACCAAAAAAGAGAAAAGGCATATGAAAGTTAAAGGATTCAGAATGAAGTGAAAATGCCAATGAGGCTCAACCTGTGTATCTTCATCGTTGTTTGTTGACTTGCGAAATCCCATGACAAGTTTGCCTCCAGGATCTATCCGGCTAAATGTTACTGAGATAGGAAAAAGATAGCATTCCTAAGATAACATTAGAGAGAAAGAGAAACACATGACACGCAAAAGATATTTACTTCCACTAGAGTAAAGAACACAAAAATATGACTAGTATAATAGATCACACAGTGATCAAATGAGGTACCGTTAATGCACTTTAATTCTGTTGGAAAGGATTCGAATTTCATACAGATGGACAAGATTTAAGCAGGCTAATGCAGCTGAGAACATCTCCCTTCGTGCCAAAACAAGTTATATGGTGCTCCATTAATTTAAATAACTGTACCACCTTCCTGGTCCATAAATGATTTTTATATAAACCAGCTGATTGTTATGGCCTTAATTTGAATGACGCAATATATATCTTATATAACTATGTATTAACATCATCCTTTTATCAAGACTAGAAATCAAGCACAGAGTCATCCCCAGAAAGGAATAGCATAAACTTTATGTTAAAGCATCACAGTATACAATTCAATGTGCAAAATATGTTGAGCACTCAGGCATTAATATCAACTTTAAGCAAGAATATAATTGATCATACTTGTATCACCCGCTTTTAATAGCATAGAGTGTATGCAAGGGGTTACACCCTCCAACACATACATCCTACTGTTGTTGTTGGGCCAAAATCTGAACTGAAACGTCCATTCTCTCCCTTTTATATCTTGAATCCTTAAAGGAATCCCTTCAGATTGAGAGATAGGAGGAAAATATGCCTGCAATGGCTTAAATCTTACACAAACACAAAAGCAAAGAGGGAAGCACAACCAAAAAAAGAAGAACAGAAAAAGGGCACAGGCTATACAATTTTAAACTTACTTCTGCACATGCTTTTGGAAGAACCAATCGACCAATTCGACCTGCATCACTGGCACTGAGAATCTTCTCAAACAATGGCACAATATTGGAGTTCAAACTTTTAGACAACATGCTTAAGGAAACCACTAATTCTGAATCCATTGATGATGAAAAAAATACAAATCACAGAAGCAAATTTACCCAACAAATTAGACTTTAAAATAAAGGATACTCTCCCGATAATTGCTGCAGCTCTTGGTCAGTTATCCTTGGCCAATACCGAGGAAGTAACTGATTCTTCCCACGCCCCTCAGCAGGTGGCCTTGCAATCCGCAGCTCAGAAGCTGCACCTATATTATTCTCTGAACTCACAGAAAGGCCAGGTTTTGAGGGTTTAGGCAATATTGGTCGAGATCTTTGTCCCTGTTGAAAGGAAGAAGGTGTTTTTCTTTGTTCCTTTCCTTCAACAGCCCCATCAGGAAAGGTTACAAAATTTGTAGTCCCAGATGGAGCTCCCAATGCCATACTCAAAGATGGCTGAGAAAGTGAACTATGCATATCTCTCAAATCTAACAAAGAACTCATATTGTTTGGTTTGGAAAATTTAGGTGATCCAATTGATGGTTGAGTCACATTTGAGAAGCCTGTGCCAATATCCCCAATTGCATGCATGATCTCTTCTTGTCTGAATTGCCCAAGACCTCCATTAGTGTTGGCTCTCTTGGAGGGATGCAATAGACTGGGTTCATTAGCCTCTAGAAGCCTGCACAACTGAGCAAGTCCTCCCTCATCATTGCTATTACCAGCCACTGTGTTTTCAGCAGGAATAGACTCCGAATCACCAGCATTATTTCTTGCCAAAAAGCTAAATCCATTAGGAATCTCATCACTTTGCATCTGCATGAGCAAATAAAGAAACTAATGAAAGACCATGTGACTAGAGCCATTAAAAGCATACTGTCTTACAGTCAGATCATTTAAAATGCCAACAGCATACATCATCCTATGTACAACAACCATATTTAAGTCATCAAAATAAAAATCAAGCATGAGGATCTATAGGCACATGCAATATTGTTTAACTATAATGCTTAAGGACAAGCTTCCATATATATTCAGCTCTTCTTTCACAAGAACACATTAATCATGTCTGTCACCAAATTGTATAAAAGGAACAGGCAACAATCCTGAAACCATTTCTGGAGAATCACCAGGACAACCAAAGTCTTCAAAGCCATAATGCTTGCAACCTATTTTCACACGTGTAGCGTGTGATCTAATAAGCCTCTATGAATGACTCATGCTTCTGACAGAATGACCAGTAACGGTTGAAAACCAAAAGCATTTGTTTAACCCATTCAAACTAATATTCAAACACGATGCATACAACAAACTAGAAATGCAATGCATCTTACCAAACGAAGTCGAGAACTCCTTGCGCAGCTAGCACACCCAACACCCCCATAATCCAAGAGTTCAAGCAAAAACTTTGATGCTATGCATCCACAGTGGAGATGCTGCCACACAAATTTCAATTAGACTTTTTTCTCTTCTATCTTTTTTTTTTTTTTGTTGGGGGGGGGGGGGGGGGGCATGAATTGATATCATCTGAGAAAGGTTCAACAATAGAAAGGAGGGGTTTGGAAAAAGTAATAGCTACTAGATTATTAGCTTACCTTGCTGCATATATTGCATTCCCTCCATCCAGGTTCCTCTGAGTGGAATGTATCGCAGAAAAGGGAATCCTCATATGCAGATCTTAAGTTGAATATAAAGATAGAACCCACATCAAATTAGCAAGTATATAGTGAAAAGCAATGGAAGCAAACATAATGACACCAATGGAATGGCATCAGAACCAGGATATTTCTGAGTTGAAGGTAAAAGCATCTTGTAATGCACCACAAGAACTCCTTATGAAATTCAACCAGAGTAAATGTTAAACTGTTGCAAACTTATGAAAGTTATAAGATATCTCATAATTTCACGATGCTTTCAGTAACGGGCAAGGGGTGGTTATAAAGCTCCATGCATTACAGAAATTCAGTGGAAAAAAAGAAAAAACAAGCGTAACAAATGAGCCAGTTCAAATCTGAACTACAAAAATCTGTTGAAAGCAACTGACATGGCAACATCTCTATCAAATTTTAAAATTTGCTACAGTTGCAGTTAATGTGAGAAAGGATTATTCACTCAAATTAAAGTTGAGCATCCACTCCCAGCCAAATGCATAAGAAAGTGCATTATCAAAAAAAAAAAAAACAATTGTCCAAGTTTATTGCTTTAGGCTCATTCTGCTTAAAGATAAAATTCGATAGGTTCTCCTATGATGGCCAGCAATTTTCCTCAGCTGGTTAATACCATGAACAAAATTCAATACACTGTGGCTGTGGCGGGTGAATTGTATGGTTGCTTATAAGCCATAATTAGCTTCTTAATTATATGCTATAATTAAAGATGAAAAGTTTCCATGATACGATAACAAGCAGTAGCTGAGGTATAGCTGGTTTTGCTCAAGTACTAATTATCTAATTATAGATGTCTTAATAACCATAATCACAATGTCACCGATTCTTACAACAAAAGTACGAAAACACACCACATGACAGAAATCTAGTCCAGTGAAAACCCAATTCACAAAAACAAGGAATCGATTAGCAAATTAAAACAACAAAGTGATGAACTAGAAATAAAACCTCACATCCCCAAACTGCCCTTGAAGAAGCTACTTAGCTGGCATTGGAAATTAAATCCAGTATTAAAATGAAGGGGGGGGGGGGGGGGGGGGTTACCCGCAATTGTAGCAGAGAAGAGCATGACCACCAGATCGCAAAGGCCAACCTCTCTTCCATTCATGAGTTGTTGCAGTTTGACACGATGCATTCATGCAAATCTTGGTGTCCATTTCTTTTATTCTAAAAATAATTGAAACAAAAATTAAAACTTGACAATCTAATCTCTCCATGCACAACATTATAAATAATTCCAAAAAGAAAAGGCCCAAGTCTTTAAACAAGAGATAATATTTTCAGCATACTTACCTTCATTAACACAAAACCAAAGAGTTAGTGCGTGGTGAGTAGAGTAGAGTGGAAGAGGAGGAGGAGGAGAAGTAACAGCGAACGAGTTAAGTTTGTTTGTTTGGTAGTAGTATTATGGATGGGCAAAGACAGAGAGACAAAGTGTGTTTATTTGTTTTATAAATAGAACAGAGAGAGAGGGAGAGAGAGTGCATGCAAATATGCGGAAGGAAGGGAAGAGGGGGAAAAAGGGAGGATGCATGCACGACACTTTACACCGCTTTCCTAACAAACATAGAAGAGAAGAGAAAGGAACAGTAGTCGACTCTTTTTCTTTAACTCACTCATTCGGACACTGATAGCATCACACGGCGGTTTCGTGGGTTTTTGTGAAGAACTGTACTCAGATGACATGTAGATGAGATTGACTGTTCCCTTCTGCTATCTTCATAGCTACTCGTGTCCTGTCTTTTTACGGCAATAAAACCACGGCCTGAAACTAGTTACTGTACGTTAAAGCGTGTTTTTTTTATAAAAAAAAAAATATTATTATTATTTTTTTTTTGTATATGTCTTTTTCTGCAATTAATCTCAGAGTAAAACGTGATTGGCTGACAAGTACTTTAATCCTTACTCATTCAATTTCATTAAAAAGAAAAAAAAACATGTCATGGGAATGGTAAGTTGTTTTCTCTCATTTTAAGCTTTTAAATAATTAAGGTTAAGAAAACGAGGAAAATGTTTAACAAAGACATATCTTCGTAATTATCAATCTTCCAATCTTCAATTATTGATGAGGATCATAATTAATCTCCATAGCTACTCTCAGCTGTCATTTCTTTTCCTTATTTGGCTACTTAAGCAGGACATGAAGATGAAGTTTCAATCTACATCAGTGCCATCCCACTACAATAATTTTCTTAGCCATGATTATAGCACTGTAAACAAGTTTTATCTTGTAAACGTTCAAGCGCGTGCGCGCGCCTGGTGTGACTTCTCTTCTGTCTTCCCTTGTGTTTCAAGAAAATCCTGCTCTATATATCCTCCTGAGATTATATTAAAATTAACCTCGCTGAAATGTGAAAAAAACACATTTCATAATATATAGTCCTTGTATATATGCTGATCATATATAAATTCTCCTTTCTTCTATTAAATTCCCAGTAATGGGATGTATATAGTTTTGGATTTTATAATAACAACAACTATAAATGACCATGGCAGTAGACTTCTCTTGATCTGTTCCTTTCAACGACTTAATTTAATTTTGCCCTATCCTTTTGAAAACATTTCACTAAAATATAAAAAGTAAACACATCGGTATGCTGATAATAAATCTTGAGTTTTACACCAACAACCACAAATGACGGTGGCAATAACTGTTACAGGGAAGAGATAATTTGCTGTGATTAATGTACGGATCATGAGCTTAAAACAATATTATCTATTTAGAGCAAGCTGTACTATTAATAATTTCTTGATGAAAAACACTACGTGCCATTAATTATTTAATTTGCTAGTGAATAATATTTGTCGTATATTAATTTCATCTGGGGTTGGGGTTTGCATGTGCAGGTGATGGGATCGGCGCCGTGGGTTACTTAGCGTGCATTAACATTTTTGCTATCCATGCTTTAAGACAAGGATTTTGAGCCAGGACCCGAAGAAGAATTCGAGGATAGAGGATGGCACCTTCATGCATTGCATGCAGATATGTAACACTAAAAATGCAAGGAGATTAATTGTAAAATACCTTAATTGGATTGTTGTTTTTTATTAAAAACATATTTGGATCATTTGCATGCCATGTTAATTTTCCATGTACCGTTATGTTAAAAAATAATATAAATCATATCATAGTACCTCATCTAATAATTTAAGTTTTTAGGATGAATTGGCTTTTTAACATGGTATCAGAGCTTTAATAACAAAGTGGTAATGAGTTTGAATCTCATCATTCTTATTTATTTGATAAAAATTAAGCATAAAATAATGTGAATATATACAAGTTTCAATTCTAAAAAATTTTTATTTAAATGATATATTAAAAGATAATATAAATTATATATTAAAACACCATCTAATAATTTCAACTTTTAAATTAAACTGATTCTTTCACACGTTATAATTTCATAGCAATTTATTGGATTCACAGTACTATTTTCTTCTATTTCAGAAGTAAGAAAACTCATAAGCGGCTAGGTTACCAACAACAGATCCTGCATTAATATTTTTATGATCCAATCATTAACATGTGATTGCATCAAAACTAAAAGATGTGTACAAAGAAATATGATCTTGCTGTTTATTTAATATTCTTCAGTGCTTTAATTATCACAGCAATATTGCCTCCAGTCTTAAATGTTATTCACATGAGAAATTAACATGATGAAACAATAGGGGCCATGGCACCCCAAGTTTTGATATTGCTCAATTTGACCCTTACATTTTAGGGTTATTTCAATATATCCTTGCATTTGCCCCCAAAACTTGTAGTTGGTCTAAACTCTAAGTCCTTTCTTGTTCTATATTTCTATCAAATTCATCCCTCCTCGCAAAATTCTAGTTGAGATAACTATATTAATTATCAATTAAACCACTAAATCACATGCAAGAAATTAGTCACAATAAAATAAAAACATGGTTTAATTCAAAACTTTAAAACTCGGACTAGCTTATCAAGTGACTTAAAAAACGAATAAATTAAAAAAAAAAAAAAAACATAACTAACCTAATCAAAACCCCAGTTAACCCATTCAAAATAATATCGTTTAAAATTAGATTATCCTTCCCTGGTAGATGAAACCCCAACCCGTCGCCAGGTATTACAACAATGGTTGAATAACTACTGTGTTTTACTTTTACAAATCAGACACCTGAAAATCACCATGTAATAGTAATAGATCACACGCGGGACCCACCAACTACCTGATCTTACATGGGCCTAACGGTTTAGAAAGTTGGACCCAAATTTCAACTATGGGCCTATAAAAAGCCCTTTAAGATTTTGTGTTTAAAACATTTGCCGGGAAACACACACAGATTTCGCGGGGATGTCAAAAAGGTTCTATTTATTCCTTGTTTGGAATTTGAAAAATATAATCTCGGTCTCTGCTGCTAAACCCTAAAGCCCTTCAAAATTCACCCCTTCCAAGATCTTGGGTTGCTTTTTTATTTTTCTTAAAGGTAAGTCTATCTGGATAATCTTTTGCTCAGTTAAATTATCTGTTGCTAATTAGTCTTGAAGATAAGCCATGTTTTTTTTTTCTCTTCCAAGATGTTTCATTTCTTGAATTTTGTGTTTATGCATGTTTTTTCCCTTCAAGATTGTCTTCTTATGTATGTCTTAGTCTTTTGTTGTTGAAATCGTGAGAAAATAATGGAATTCTGCTTTATTGATGGGATTTAAATTTTATATCCTGAGAAATCAGACCCTTTTGGATTTTACAGTTGGTGAAGAAGAAAGATGTTAAAGACTGCAATGAGCCCGGCACGCAGTTGTTCAGGTAAAATTCAAGGAGGGTTTTTACTTGTTTTACTTATGCTGATTTGGGTTATTATATTCATGGATTGTAGGGTTGAATTGTTTGTTTTAATGTTGAAACCCAGATCATTGTGCTGCTGGTTCGATTGAGGAAAAGGATGCTATGAGAGTTTGGCTGGAATTGAAACAAAATGGATTTCTCTCGCCCTCGCCATTGTCTCTGTCTGCCTCAAAGCCAAAGCCTGCTCCGATGCCAAATAAGAAGCGAGAGAGACATAGAAATGCTGGGTTTAGTGAAAAACCGGAGCTTGCTAAGGTGCGGCGAGTTGATGGGTTGACTAAGGTTGCTGCGTCTGCTTCTGGATTGCTCAAGAAAATTAATCCAGGGACCACACCTTCCGTTGGCATGCTGCCAACGCCAGAAAAGCACAGTGAGATGCGTAGGATTGGTGGACCAAAGGGATTGTTGAAGGTTTTAAAGGTAGAACCGACTAGCATGTACTCTCGGATCTCTCCACCATGTGGGTTGCTTAATGAGTTCAATCCAGGGATCATAAATCGGATACGAAGCAGTAAACAGGTATTTTCAGTGATTCGGGATTTTGTTAGAAGAGATACAGTAGGAAATATTGACATCCCAAGTAAGCAGGAAAAGAGATCCGGGGAAAATGATGTGATTGGATGCCCAAATAGTTCATCAGGAAGTGACCAACTGGGACTATGTTCAAAGGGCCGAAGTGACCATTTGTGTGTGAAAACAGAATATGATGAAGAGTTTGGTGATTTGGGGATAGATGTGAGAAGGGCAGACAATGAAGATGACAAAGATGAATTGAAGTCATCCATATCTTCAGTTACAGCATCTGAAAATGCAAGCAGTTCTGTTCTTGATGAGGTGTCAGCAAGCACAGCAAGGGGTTCTTCTCTTTCTCTAGAAGGTTAGTTTCAATTTTGGAGTTAAAGCCTAGCCTAGTTAAGTTTTCAAAGCAGCTTGTATATAATGAACATCAGTGATATCTGTATAGAAAGTACAGAAGATTTTCTTTTTCTCAAAATTCCACGAGCAGCAAAATTTTCTGACTCGGAAAGACCGGAGAAGACATCCTTTTAATGTCTCAGATTTACCTTATTGAAGTTAGACATTAGCATCTACTTGTTGAGAATGAGGGCATGTACTTTTAATGTCTCAGGTTGCTTTGAGTAGAATTCCCATCTCCACTAACTGTGACATGTAAAGCATACATTTTTTATTGATTTAGTTTTTTTGGTTCCCAGATGCTACTGCAGCTTCTCAATGGTTGCAATTTCTTCGCCACGACATCACATGGCGTCTTGAAGGTGCATTGCTCGTTTAAACTTGTCTGGTTGTTTGTTAGAGTATATATTTGCTTGTATACCATAAAGCATCCTTTGTTTCCTTTTTGCTGCCAGCATCGATGCATGGTAGAACGAGGATTCAAAATGCAATCCAGAGAGAATTGCCTGCCCTTATGCTCAAAGAATTTTCAGTTGACCAAGAAACTGATTTCTTGGCTGCCAAAAGGTTTGTTTCTTTAAGCATGGATGTCCATAAAGCAAAGTGGATAAATCAGTTTGATCGGATGGATAAGACACCCAATGAAGAGGCGGATCGACTGGTCGGTAATTAAGCATGTCACTGGAGTTCCTTCAAGACACTAATGGCCATCCACTCTGCAGAATTTTATGAGCATGCACTTAGATGAAGATTATCATCTAAAATGACACTTACACTACTGAATGCCCAACATCAATTCTAGGAACTATGGTTGAACCAGGTAATGGAAATGCAGTCGCGGAACTATGAAGCTTTTCATGTCTTAATCAGTATACAAGACGTCAAATCAGGACATCAAACTTTACTCTTCTTTTTCTGTTTTGTTGAGGTGGTTACTCATTACCGTGTGTGTGCTTTGAAGGTAGATATGGCCGGCTCTTCTTCATCATCACCATCAATGGGGTTTGATTTTGATGAGAAACTACATGTTTTAGCTGTTGAAGCTGTTGATGATGGCTTGATAGATCGGAAAGCTATTGAAAGGTTACTCAGCAACTCTGAATATAAAGGTATGGTATGGTATGAAAATGATGTAATTCCTTGTGGATGTGTCTATATAATCTCTTTTTTCTCTATCTTTTCACTCATTAGCATTTCTTTTTTTAGTAACTTTGTTCTTTATCTGCTGGTATAATTTGTTACCAAAGAACATTCTATAACATATTTTATCTCTTTTATATCTTAGTTTGTCCATGGGGTTTTGGTGAACCTTGTTATAAGTTTCCTAGTTTCTACCCATGGTTTTGTAGGAGCAAAGACAGCTGATTCTGATAAAACGGTACTTTCTCTTTCATAATCTGATGTCTAAGTAGAGTAAATGGCATTATTTGCAAAAGGGAACAGAAAAGACTCGAAAAATTGATCACACTAGCTAGGCTTTCACTGCTGCAAGTACTAGCTAGTCTAATGGAGAACATGATTTCCACTTCAGAAGGTGGTCATGTCACCATGGAAGTACTTAACAGGGTCACAAATGCAGGACTCATTTCCAAAGTGGACGATAGTAAAAGACTAGACCCCACATCTTCTGTTTTGATTTTTTTCATTTTGAGGAAATTGAAAAGGAAAACAACAATTTGATTTGTTGTCGTTTCTTCTCGATTTGTTTGGACGCTACAGAGGTAGGCAGCAAGGGATTAGGGCTGTGTTTGTACCGTAGCTGGTTTCAACATTTGAGTTTTTTTTTAATTATATTTTTATGTTTTTGAATTGTTTTTACATACAAATGTTAAAGAATGAATTTTAAAAAATAAAAAAAAATATTATTTTAATATATATTTTCAAATAAAAATATCACTAGATTTATACAGTGACCACAGCAGAAAATAAAAGGAAAGCATTATAATATTTGGGGTTAGCTGATGGACAATTAATTGTCTTTAAAAAAAAATGAAAGAAAGAAATCATTGATTTATCAAATATTTTCCACCTAAACAGGTGCGTGGAGGAAGGAGCTCAAGAGTTCTTGCTAAAGCCTCTTCAGCTATCAGACGTGACAAGACCGAGTGCCATATAAAAAAGCAGAACAATCCATCACATGGAGGCTTTGCAGGGGAAGATGAACATGCAGAAAAAGATGTCAAAAGGAGAGACATGAAAGAAATTTTTTTTATTTTGGGGAGTAATTCTAGGACTACTGCAATCAATAGAAGTGTGTTATGCACTATACTGTTTCATCCCTTTTGTTAACATCTAAAGTAGTTATCTATATATAAGGAGTTGTTTGCCTTTCGTTTCTGCTTAATACGCATTTGTAGATAATTTCTTATTTTGAACATGGAATTTGTTAAAATTGAAGTTCCAAGTTTATGAGTGCTTAATATTAACCCAGAAGGAAGTGAACAGATGAAAGTCTACAGAAAAAGAAAAACTATACTGTGCATCACCAGACATGTTTGATTCTGTACTCAGTTACAGGCGCGAATGAAGGGACCTGAGGCCATTAAATGCACACAAGTGAATAAGAGGGATTGCATTGTGTTTTTCTTTCCCTCAGTCTCAAAAGAATCTCTATACCAATTGCAAGGAAGAATATACCTTCCTTAAGGTGTCTGTACAGAAGCCTCCTTTGGTGCCTTCTGCACACAAAGAAGCTGGAGAACGTAGCTTTTTAGCATCATCACTGGGGGAGATGAATCAAGACGATTACCATCTCTGCTTATTTTTCTGTCTCCAGGCCCTTCATTTTCTGCTTTTGTATTAAGATGAGTCAAGCTTATTGGTTCAACAACAATAAAATCCAAGCCTCAATCCAAAACAAGCATATTAGTACAAAAAATAAGTGTAAGAAAGAAAGAAAGAAACAATTGGCAAGGAAGGGCCATTAATCAATTCAAAAGACTTGAGACTTGGCTATTCAAGACTGAAGGCAAAATCTTGATACCTTTATTCCCCTTTGGGCATGGAGGAGAAACTTCAGCATCATGGTGGTATCTGACAACATAATGGACCGCTTTAGAAACCACACTTTATCAGTTTAAATATAAAGCACGAGAAAGAGGGTATGGCACATGGTTCAACAAACGTACTCTTTTTTATCAACACTGCTTTCAGATTTGTTAGGGATCTTCACAGATGATGATGTCTCCAAAGGTTCATCTTTTGCATCCTTGCGGTCAGGACCATTATCCACAGATTCTAATGCATCCATTGGCTTCATGTTGTTTCCAACACGGCTGTTCCATGTCTCGACTTTTTCATAATTGGTTTGCTGAAATTTTGATCTATTTTTCTTTTCTTTGCTTACACTTTCCTTTGCTGATAACTCCAAAACCAACTTCTCTCCATGAGAAGCAGCATCTTCTAATGAAAAATCTGGAGGGTTGCCTTTGAACTCAAAATCTGAAGGATCTCGAGTAAAATCTGCCCTGGTTGCCCCAAACTCAACCTTCGAGAACGTAGGGGAATCATGAGCGTGCATACTACTAGATTTTTGGCAGAAGGCGAACTTTTCAGAGATAAAACTGTCAGATGGTGAATGTTTAACAGAGCCACCATGTTTGGAGGTGTCAAAAGAGAATTTGGCATCAATTTGTGGTTCAGGGACAAAGGCATCAAAAGTATCTTCAGTCCAAGGCTTGGAGCCTGACAAAGGATGCTTTGTTTCTGAGGTTTGGCATGGTGAACTGAAACCCATATTCATATCTGCTGACCCATATCCTTCTTTAAACATCCAACTCCTACGTGACCCTATTTTCTCCTGGAAAGGACAATCTAAGTTGCTTGACTCTGATAGCATTGGGGTCCGTGTGGATTTTCCTGATCCAAATACATTATTTCCTTTCTGAATTTCTTCCCTATTTTTGAATTGTCTTCCCTTGAGAAAAATGCTTTTAGTTCTGCAATTGTTTTCAGGGAAACCAGAAGCATTTTGATGCCTTTGGCTGCGTCTTGCTCTAGAGTTTGATGGCAAAATATCTGTCACCTTGTCCCTCACTGCCTTTGGAAAAAGTCACTTTATTTAAATATGAGTTTTAGAACAAGCTGAATCATAAAACCCTCATACCCAATAAAAATGCATAACCTGCAGTGGACGAGCTCGACTCTTCACTGCCAAATATTTACGAAGGTAATGAAACATCAGTTGAATTAGAAAATGAATTATGTAAGGGGGCAGGTGTGGAGAACTACTAACAATTACCTCAACAAGCTCTGGTTGTCTCTAGCATCTTCTGTGATAAAGCAAGACCAATCAGGTTGGATGGTTGTATCTCCAAAACCAAAATTCGTTCGCAGTGAAGGCTTCCTGTCATCATGCGAGGAAAAACTGTGGTGTATATATGCTCAAGTTACTGAGATAATTTCACATAAAACTTGACTTACCTTGCCGCCCTTTCAGAAATCATGAAATCAAAACCAGTTTCAGGTGTTTGATGCTTCAGAGAGGGTGGATCTGATTAAAAGAACAGAGAACAGTCAGTGGAGAGGAAAGGGGGCCCTTTTCTCATGAATCTCTCAATCTTCTATACCAGATATGCAATCTAATACTACCGGAAGGACAAAAACAACATCCTTTCATCATCATCATTAAATTGGTGATGATGACAACAACAATCAAACAGGAGGTAAAAGTCATTTGAGCATATGATGCCACAATGGTAGATCTCATAGGAAGAATCCCAGTCCAATTGGAATCTAACTCATAAGACCTTTAACACAACAAGCAACCAAAACCACGGGACCAAGAAAAGATCTACCAAACAGCCAGTTAATAATTATTATATAAAATGATAAATAATCTATTATTAAGAAAAAAAGAAAAACAAAAAGAATGGAGGACACTATCCAAATGAGAAACTGCTCCTCTGTAAGAAATTTCATCAGCTACTAAATATTTAAGTTCACACTCATTCCCAAGACCATAAGCAAGAAATGAGAGGGATTCAGCCAAAAAAACAAATTAGAATTTTTAAAATGTACATAACATGGCAGAAAAATAAACCACACACAATTATTATATATTTCATGATTATGATTCTAGAAAAAAATGAAAAAAATTGTTTCATTTTCATGTATTTTTTTAAAAAAATAGCAGTATGAACAGAGGCATGATACGCAATCCAAGTAGCTGAGAGAGAAAGCACCTAAGATATTGAATGCTTCCTTGGCAATTATAGAATCCCTGCAAAAATATAAATATAATACCATATGATCAAGAAGCATGCATTATAGTTTGTCAAAACAGGTGGAGAAAGGTCAGGTGTTGATTAAACACCTTTTCTTCAGCAGATGACAACCTTCAAAAGCATCATCTGGCAATCTATCATTTCCGTATTTCAGAAATTCAGCAGAATTACCATCCATAGAATATGGCCAGCTATTCCAAGAAATATCAAATCCCCTCTTATCAAGAAAATTGGCATCCCATGACCTACACCTTGCTGGAAAGTAAAAAGGTAAATAATTATTCCACACTGGGATCCTTGGAGAACCACAGGAAGGACTAAAAATCAACTATAAGAACAGCTGATTAAAATCACTCTGGAGATGTAAATAAACAAAAGCTGATCATATCCCCAACCTCAGTTTCACCCCAGAAATCAGCGTTAAACATGAAAGCCATAAGAACAGAACTCAAAACACCCCAGAAGTCCATATCCAACATGATATTGAAGGAATAAATAATAATGCTGTCCATAATTCAGAAGTTAATTGAGAATTTTATATCTCAAAAGTAATTTTTTTCTTCTCTTTTTTTTTCCTTTTCCTTTCTTAAAAGTGTAATCATTGAGATACAAACCTAGAGCCAAGTGAAATGCCTTAAATGTCTCTCCAGAACTAGGTAAGGTATGTTTAACCACATACAGTTGGTTTTGATTGTCCTTCAGCAAGTGCAATATTTTCATCCAGTGGCAATAACAAAACCTAGATGCATGTAAAACACTAAGAAACCACCGTTTAAAAATTTAATAAGAATACAGGAAGGGTTTTTTAACTTGGATATTACAAATTTCTGAACTGCAGGATATTGCAAATTGGTTCATGAAAAACAAGCATAAAAGGCATAATCCATGAATGAGATAAAAATATTAATTGCATAAATGAAAAAGCAAACCAAAAATTACCACCCCATGTATCATCGTTATTCTCAGTTTCACCAAATGAGTTCCTCATTCTACCATGGCCATCAAGTTGTACACTTTCTGTGATGGTAGATAAATTATTATTTAGCTTGCAAAACGAATCCTCAATCTCCATTGAAAATTCCGAAGGATGGCCTCTTAGTGGCATGTCAACATGTTGCATTATTGCATCCTGCATATGGCAAATCACACTAATCAATTGCAAATCTCTCTCAATGATATTGATATTGTAGAATCAATTATTCTTACAGAGTTTTTTTAGGTTTCAACAATGACTATTATACTAATGTTGCAAATATAAATTATAATGGGTATAAAAAGATACTTTACATATTTAGTTTTTATAATGAGAAAGCATACTTGAACTATTTTTCTTATAGATTTTTGGTTTCTCTAACATAAAGTTCCAAAAATCTTTTTATTTTTTGTAATAAACTTTTATAAATGAAAATTAGAAATATAAGGATAACATTATGAAAATGAAAATGAAAATGTTGAAAAGGTTTTTTCATAATGCAAATTTGAGAAGTGTGAAGTTAAAGAATAGTTCATTCACATTAAAAATGATAGAAGAACATAAAAAAATAAAATAAAATTGATGTAAAAACATTAAGTTGATTTTAGTTGTTTAGCAAATATATATTGCCACAATTTCATTTTACAAAACTATTTTTCATAATATATAGTAAGGAAAAGCTTATTAATTCATGACTTGAACTATCTTTGAAATGAATCCATTCAATAATAATATTAGCTAATAAGTGACAGAAAGATAAGTGAGCAAATTTCAATTAATTATTTAGATTATAACATTGCATTAAATTTTCACTTAAATTGATTTAATTTCAGCAACATAAGTGGAGCAATAGAGATTGAAGACAATGATGATTTATCAATAAAAAAACTGCTCAACAAAAAAAAATCAAGAAGGAAAAAATTAGATATATTAGTCTTTAGAAATACAAAAGGTATGATTTAGAAAGATATATAAATTAAAATTCATAGGAGATCAATCCTATTAGAATTTATCATGCATGAAAAATGATTTAGTTAGTTCAATTTGTTACATGCATGATATTGGCTTTAGGTATTTATCATCCAAAAACAACTTAGGTTTTTAAAAATTTATATGATATATGATATATCCAAAACTACATTCTAAAATTCAAAAAGAGATGGAGAGAATAAAATCACCATGCATGGCCACATAAAAAGCGCGTTTAAAAAAACTAGTTGACATAAAACATGCAGAAGGTAAACAGCAAATGAAGTAGAATCTTTCATACAGGTTAAAGGGCATGCATAAGTTTCTGAAGGAAAGACAGGAGTTATTTACTAATATGAAACAGAAAATTAAAGGGGAGAAATCATATGAGATATAACCAAGGAAGAAAGTTGATGTCATACTTCAGATGGAGGTGTACTCAGTAAAGCACTTACCACTTCAACTTCAAGGTCATTCAGAACATAATCAAGGTTCGTTGATGAGCTTATTTGCCTTGCAGCCTTCAATGGTGAGGGGCAGCCATAGGAAACATAACTATAGTCACATGAAAATTAACTTAGATGGTGTTCAAATTCATAGCTTATTCTCCATGTAGAGTTTCTTCAACTTGCTAAGCAAGATATAATTGCAGCTCTATACCATAGAGATTAAAACTAAGTGAAAGAAATAACACGCAAAAAGAGAAACACAAAAATTTCTATACATTTGTCATGCACGGACATGATACACTCTACTGAACTTTCCACCTTGAACAACAAAAAAAATCAGATCAACTATATTGGGCACAATTTTAATATGTCAGCAGTCAACACAAATTATATGGGAATATTTTATGATATATGTATTATTTCAACTTCCTTCATAGCATCATCCAATAAAGTGACATAATAGTCGCATGTTAATAATATCCCCTGAAAAGATTTCCTACTGGTTTCAATTACAATTATAAATACAGAAGGGTCCTGCAAGATCAAGATGGCTGCAGTTTTTAAAATTAATTTCTCATAGCTTTCTTCAGAAAAATAGACGCAAATTCCACTGGGAGTGAAAAATACAGGCACAAGCCTAATGGGTTCAAGTACCTGTCAGGTTGTCGTGGTAAGTAGGGGGGTGTTTCTGCTCCCACTTTGCCCAAACCTGACATGCAAATGCAGGCATCAAAATAGTTTTGTGGATGACAGAACAACAATGAAAAGTGTGGAACAATGATATATATTTACTCATAGGTTACAGAACTCTGTTAAGCCAGCTTCCATAGCAAATTGTAGAAATTGTTAAACAGGAAGTAATACTAAGAACTTAGGTATTTAGATATGCATGCCTAATACCTAAACTATATACAATAGGGAAACATTGTACCTAAACAGAAATTGATAACAACCTTTGAAATTATTTTCAGAAAAAGATTCTCCCCTAAAAACATCCAGAACTATTTTTTGAGCACCCAGTCAAGTTTCAGGGAAAATGGAACTAAAAGGGACAGAAAATTTGGAGATATATGTAGAGATAGCTGTAAGAGAGTGTATGCAGAGGTGTAGCACGTGAACCCTGCACACTCTTCGTGATAAATAAAGGTAAGAAAATGACGGAGATTGCATTTATAAGGGTGATATGTGAAGGACTAATAGATCTTTTGAATGACTTTCTGTTATTCCTCGCATATTTCTTGGTTATCTTTTATCTTGAAAGATTTTCCAGTTTCCTGCTTATCGCTGATGTGGTGATGCCTTCAGCTTTAGAAGAGAAATTAAAGCAAAAACCATAAACTTCTGGAGACACTATTGGAGAAGATGCTTTGTTTTGTATCGTACATTATATGCCCCAAGATCCAGTTGACCAAAAATTTAAGTGAATTCAATTGAAGTGCAACAAGTGAAGTACTAATCTTACCTTCAAATTCCATATCAACAAGACCATACCTTCAACTGAAAATGCAACATGAGCTTCACGTGCTGGACTTCCATCTGACTTTCCATTTGGTTCATCATCAGCAAGCAAATCAAAAACAGATGATGCTGGAAAACAAATCAGGGATGAAAGAAAAAGAGTTACGAGAATTTCCAAAGCGTACAAAAAGCTGCCTAACAGCAGAAGACCTTAACTGAAGATCCCTAGAAACAATCCACGAATAAATTTCCAGAAGCAACTACAATGAGAGCTGTATACAAAGAAAAACTATTGTCCGATGAATATTTGCTATTTACATTGCTGAGTTGTCATCTTGCAAGGATCCAGTTTGTTTTTGCTGCTGGTTCCACTGAAAGCTTTGCTGCGATTATTTGAAGAGCTAAACAGAACCCTGTAATAAAATGAAAACCAATTCAACACTAGGACTGGACCAACAGATGATGCTAGATGTGTCTATGTCCACTTTGGAACCTTACTGGATGGAGTGCAACATGATGATAGAAGTAAACTAATTTGTGTCAGTGTAAAGTTGTATGGCTTTGTTGAGTATAACTGAGCAAGTAGAAGAGTGTTTCATAAAAATCAAAACCATGTGCATGCACTCTCATCACACCCTTACTCACTTCTTCGGTGATACAGTCTCCGGTTGGTAGCCTGATAGAGTTCCTTTCACAATAATAACAGCAATCACTAAACATCATTTAGCACTTTACAAAGTCCAGAAAAATTAGAAAACAAGGCATGAGATCACGTAGCAGTGCACACAAATTAGGAAAAATACTTGTTTCCATGATTTCAAGAGACTGCAGAGGACCGATAGGGTTGGCTCGAATTATTGGTGGATCCTTGAAGATATGGGAGTTAACTGTTGAAGCATTGACCTTTGCATCTTCCCTTCCTTAAGTGGTTGGACATGAAGAAAATAGCAGAAAGAGAAAGTCAACAAAATTAGAAAAAGACGGGAAAATGCCACGGAATTCAGAAGGGCTACCAGGGTGACAAGTAGACGTGCAGTCTTTAGCAATTGTTGACCAGTTCTGCAAACTAAGAACATCCAATGATCGATGATGTTCTCTGCAATTCTCCCCTAGAATGTTAACCCCTTCTTCAAAGCTGTCTAACCCAGCTGCCTGCTGATGCTGTTTCCTCCTCCTTTGTTCAAAATACTGCTTTTGCCTAAGCAAATCACATAAAGGTACATACACATTATACACTAATGCCTAAGTAATGCAATTCTCCAAAATATTAGGCATTGATATTAACCCTAAAAGCACAAAAAAAATAGAAATTTAAAAATAAAAAGGTTTCCAATCCATACCTCTTCTGAGTAGATCTCCTTGACTTAAAATTTTCGCGAGAGATGACATGAAATGATGCAAAAAAGACAGAAGATTTATTCACTTGGGTTAGAATATAGAGTGCAAATTCAATACCGCTGAATCCATACAAAACTTGCAATTAAGAGTTCCGAAGAGAAATTCAGTGAAGCTGGGGGGGGGGGGGCGTACAGTAGTGACTTTCCTTCTTGATCCTCCCATCCATTGCAACATTTGCACGCTTAATATTATTATCAGAAATAGTAAGATTGCAAGCAAAAGGCTCTCTAACTAAAATCAGATAAAAAACTCAAATTTCATACGGAGCAAAATGATCCAATCAGATGAATCTAAAGCGAATTGACGAAACCTAGACGAAGAAGACGACGACGAAGAAGAAGAAGAGAGGACACTCATTCATTGATGGAATGAGTGCTGCTTGATTATTTTTGAGTGCTAAATGCTGAGAGAGCGGAAAGAAACTGTTTGGTTCTGTTTTTCTAAAAGGCGCCAACTTATAATTAAATTAAATAGGACTATTTGAGCATCCGTTCGTAGATGACGACAAATGACTAGTTTTTATTAGTATTCACAATAAGAAGTATATTCAAGCCAGTGTGTGTGTTACATGAAACTAAAAGGTATGTAATTATGAAATATAATTTTTAATTATAGTTATAATTTAAAAGTTACTTTTCATGAATAATATATGATAAAAATAAGTTACGTACGTTAAAAGTATGTTTTATAAAAATGATTGAAAGCAATTTTATTGACAAAATAAGTATGTATAAGTAGTTAGCATTAATAAGTCAAAAGTTAAAATTTTAATTCTAAGCTAATTTTATAATAAAATATTCTATATAAATAATAAATTGTTTTCAACCATACATATTTATAGTTTTTATCCGTGTTCAACTATATAAAACAACTTAAACTAATTTATAAAAATCATAGTAAGAAAATCTATAAATCACTTTTTTTTAAGTATTTAAATAATCGAATAAATCAACTAGGTCATGCCGTTAATTTTAAACTAATTTAATTTTAAATTTAAATTATAAAAGAAATTAAATTAGAAAGATTGACTAATAATAATACTAAATAATTGTTTATGGCCTTGCATCTTTTAAAGATTACGAAATTACACCAGGGAAAAAAAATATGAAAGCAATTTTCTTCAATTTTGCGGACTCGAGTTAGGTGAATGAGTCATGAATATGGCTAGTACCTATGGTGAAGCTATTTGGGAAAAGGCTATGGAAGTTGAAAGGAGAGAAGGAAGAGCAAGGACTAGGGATTAATTGAAGGGTTGAGGAGACCGGAAGAAGAGCTTGGAGAGAAGCTTTAATTTGGTGGTGAGAGCATAGGGTTAGTGGATGTTGCACTTGTTTCAATCACGTTGCTGGTTCTGTGCTTTTGAGGATTTTAGCATCGAGGTGGAGCGTCCAAGGATCACGGCACGGGTCATCTGCTAAGGGAAGGTGTTTCTAGCTCTCCTCCTCGCCGGCACAAGATCTCCGGCTATTAAATTATATGAAATTGCAGGCAGTTTTTTTAAAATTTAAATACAATTCTTCCTTTCTGAGATCTCTTTCTCATTTATTTATTCATGATATTTTTATATGTTAATTTTAAGTTTTTAAAGTGTACTGATAAACTGTCCAGGCAAAGAACTACAATCTAGGAAACAAACAGCAAACTGAGATGTCTTAAGGGACACCTTCCTACCCAAACCAGTAGCTCATGATCATAGTACATCAGAGGTCATGTGCACAAGTTTTACCAGAAATGTATACAAAAGAACGTAATGCTCAAGTGATGGAGATGTAGAGATTTTAATGGAGTTTTCAAAGAGTAACACATTTCATGACAGGCATGGAAAGGTGCTCAATCAAAATCCTTACGCACACGGATACGAGCTCCTTTCCAAACTGTTCGTGGACTCCATGTAAAAGTGGGAATTCACAGCGTAAGGCCCAAGGTACAGGAAATTAAATATAAACTTATTGCAAAGTCTTAAAAAAGGATCCCTTTTGAGTTCATAGCTTCATAGATTTACAGTGACACCCCCATTATATCATAATTAGACAATTCCATCTGGATCCCGCATCCAAAACCATACCGCTTTTCTTCTTCAACAGTCTTACAGTAACAAAACACCCAGAAAAAAAAAAGTGTGAAATGAAATTAAAAGGACCTTGGCTTTGCAACAATAGTGGAGTGCTTCAAAATGTGCAAACTGAACTGTCCACCTTTCTCTGCAGTGTCTATCTTTGACTGTCCGGGAGGAGGCAAGAGCTCGAAATTCTGTACCAGACGTCCCAGAGTAATGCCAAGAATTGGCAATGCAAGAATAATTCCAGGACAGCTCCTTCTCCCAACTCCAAATGGAAGGTACCTGAAATCATTGCCATTGGCCTCAACCTTGGCCTCCTCTTCCAAGAACCTCTCTGGCCTGAATTCTTCAGGGTTTTTCCAGTGGGCAGGGTTGTTGGCGAGCCACCAGGCATTGACCAAGATCTTGCTCTCAGCTGGAATGTCGAAGCCTCCAAGCTTGGCATCATGAAGGTTCATGTGTGGGACAAGTAGAGGAATTGCCATCCTGAGTCGGAGGGTCTCTTTGATAACAGCATTAAGGTAAGGGAGCTTGTAGGTGTCAGGCTCGGTGATTTGGTGACCAGGTCCAAGCAAGGTATCGAGCTCATGGCGCAACTTCTTCTGGATTTCAGGATGGTTCACAAGCTCAGCAATTCCCCACTCGATCGACCATAGTGTTGTCTCAATTGCTGTTCCATACGACAATCAATTTAATTTAGCAAATTAATCTACTATTGAATTCAACCCGTACAAGAATATGTTTAGATGAACAAAATCTTCTTCTAAATTTTAAATTCAAAAAAATAGAGAGAAAGGCGTAAATCTTTTTAACTATCACACCTACCTCTTGAGAAGAAGAAGAAATGTTATTTAACATGGGGAAGGTGAGAAAATCTCTCTCTCTCTCTCTCTCTCTCTATATATATATATATATATATATATATATATATATTCTACAATACAATATGATGTGGAATAGAAGGATAATGGACATATGACATTTGAAACTTTCTGAAAAGCCTAAAGTAACGACTCAAATTGAAGGTGGGTGGACCAGATCTCATGTGGCTCAACTGTATTAAATAAATTATATATTAAATTTTTTTATTTTTAAATTATTTTAATGTGTTGATATTAAAAATAATTTTTTTAAAAAAAATATTTTAATATATTTTTTAATAAAAAACATTTTTAATCACTATCACTATTATAATTTTAAACAAACCCGGCCGTCGGCGTCCCGCCAGCTCATAGCTGGTGGGTGGTGGTCCAGCTCTTACTTGCAACCTAAGCTAACACCACCAATTCTGACTCAACCCCTTGTATATATTTTTATATATATACAGAAAGTGAGAGATTTCAACGGACGGGGATGAGAACTGAAACCAGCCCGGTCTGGGCCCATAATCTTGTAGTTTGGGTGTATTTATTTTGTTTTTTAAAATATATTTTATTTAAAAATATATTAAAAATATTTTTAAAATGTAAAAACAAAAACATCCGTGCAACATGCCGCCAAGGAAAAGTTAAAAAGTTTTAAAAAGGGTGGTTCAGTCTATATGTAGTAAGTATTCTTTAAAGATAGGAAATTAACACTGAGATTGTGAAGTTAGGTGGTAAGTGATGGAAAATGATACCGACACCCACACACCTTCTAGCTCAATCCTATCACTTGGCATTTGAGATATTAACCGTACTTGGGGGGGCCTCTTAATATTAATAAACTTAACTTGTAATTTATCATAGGCTTGACATTTGGGTACTGGATGTTAATTTACTTGCAAAAATGCCCTTCCACTAGTTGAGCATGAAACGGCACCTACTAGTCAGGGATAGAAAATAATACGGCACAATAGTGTTTGTTTTTCTATTTTTAAAAAAATATATTTAAATTAATACTTTTTTTTATATTTTCGAATCATTTAATTGTGCTATATCAAAAATAATTTTAAAAAATTAAAAAATATTATTTTAATAAATTTTCAAATAAAAAATATTTTAAAAAATAATTACGCTTCAAAACATGCTATGCTATAAAGTAAAGTAGTAAAAGTGCATACCAGCGACGTTGATGTTCTCGACAATGTAAAGAACGTTGTCCTCGTTGATCTCTCCTTTCTTTTGAGCATCCAGGATATGGTCTATTGCGCACTTCAACCCTTCATTGCTCATGTTCTTTGTGCTTGCAAGTTTCCTATTGTCCAATAACAACATCATTAATATTCATTACCATCTCTGCCTAACTCAACCTTAAAACAGAATCATTACGGTTTCAATTACAAAAAAAAAGGACATGTCACTGCTCAGATCGGTTGAACCAGATTAATTAAATTTTTAATGGGGTTGTAGCCGGATTATAAATTAATTAATCCGGTTGATTAACCCGGTGAACTTTAAATTAATTTTTTTAATAAAAAATCTTAGATTAACTCTTCAAAAGTAAACAGGTATATATACACAGACCTCTCGATGTGCAGAATCACACAAGATGCCAAAAACTTGGCGCACAAGATGCCAAAACTATAAATTCCAAACGGCAACAACCATGAAGACATGGAAGCTGCCAGTCCAGAGAACAGGCACTAGAAGTCTAGAACTGTCCAAAACTACAAACCTAAGCATGACGCTGTAAATGATGAATAAGTAGGAAGAAAAAGAAGAGTTGAATTATAATATTAAGGACGGATTTTATTGATACAAGTATTTACATTATATTTTTTTTAATGCTTAACATCATGATCTATCTAGAATATGCTTTTAAGGCCAGATAGTATATACTTGAATTGATTTGATTAGTTGCCTGAATATTAAGTCCCAAAAAAAAAATTAAAATAGTAATGCACGAATTTGCAGGGAACTAATAAAACTTAATATTAATAGATTACTAAATTGTTCAGGATTATTTTCGATTAATTAATTAAGAATCTAATTAATGGCCAAGATTCGATGTGTTAAAAAACAAAACAAAAAAAGGAAAGGAAGAGAGAAACTTACTTCCTCTCATCGACAAAGTAGTCCTTGAAGAGTTGCAACCTTCTCTCCTTAACCTCCTGGCAGATCTTCAAGTAACCTCTCAAGAAAGGCCTCAAAATGGGGATGAAGTCACCATAATTATATTCAAAACTCTGAGCCAATCTGCTCCTCTCACCATTCAAAGCCTTGAGCTTGTTAAACAAAGGATCGTCTTCGCTCTCAAATCTCCTATCAAACATAATCCTGTACATATTATTATACATCATGAGTTGCAATCTCCTCCTCAAAACAATCCCATTGGTTGCAGCCTCAGGGTTTTTCTTAACATCCTCGACAACTTGAGCGGCTTCCTCCTCCCAGCCATACCTATATTGTTGGACAACCTTGTTTGTAAAGAAAGGGACAGTCATGATTCTCCTCATCTTCCTCCAATGTTCACCGTAGACAGTGAACACCATGTCTTGTCCCTTTCCAGTAAAGATATCAAAAACAACATTTCTTGTTCTCGACCCGAACTCAACACCTTGTGTGTGCAGAACCTCTTTGGATAGGTCAGGAGAAGAGACGACAACAAGGTTACGTTGGCCCATACGAAGGAGGAAGATGTCACCGAATTTCTTGGCTAAGTCGGTGAGGTTACGGTGGTTCAAATCATCACCAACTTGAAGCCAGTTTCCAAACACGGGGACAGGTAGAGGACCTGGAGGGAGTTTAAAACGTTTGCCACGTAGTTTAGAAACGAGAATGGCAACGAGAATGGCAACGAAAGAACCCAAGAGGGTCTTCTCCAGGAGGAGGAGATCCATGATATTGGAACTGGTTTCTTTGTCAAAAAGAGGTGGGGATTTTTTAGGTGAGAAGAGTGATGGTTTGTTGGATGGGAGCAACAGGATGAGGGGAGCTTGGGTTTTATAAGCTACAAAAATTAGAGAGGAAATGAAGTTGAATTTCACACGTTAGGTGGTGGAGCGTGTGGCTCCTAGCTAGGGTTGTGCGTGTTGGGGGGAGAGAGAGAGAGAGAGTTAACGGCGTTACATTTGAGGTGGTAGGAGAGTGACATTGATAATCATGGATAGTAGTAGGTAAGGGCGGGTTGGTGGCCGAAAATGTCATATGGTCATCGTATTAATTAATTTGCCAGGCCTTTTTGTATTTCTATACAATATGTAATGTGGGCGCCACTAATCTATGATGATTTCAGCTTCAAGGGATAAGGCTATCAACCAGGAAAGTTTTTCCTTTTCTTTTTTTAATTCCTGTGTTCTCAAAATCTCCTTAAAATTGAGATCAAGTATAGGGCGCAGTCTGCTCTTTAAAAATATTTTTTATTTAAAAATATATTAAAATAATTTTATTTTATTTTTAAAATTAATGCATTCAAATCTTTAAAAAACACTAAAAAATTATTAATTTAATATTTTTAAAAAACAAGTAAAAATACAATATCAAACATACAGCATCAAGATTCATTTAAGAATAATTTTAAATGTGAATCCCTCACATCAATCCAAAGTATTCAAGAGAAAAGGATTCACAAATTTTTTATTATTAATTTCAAGATTTCAACCTAAAAAGTTAATAAAAGAAATCTCTCTTTAAATATCAACCTAACCTCTTGAAACTATAAGGTCTTACTTTTATTAGAGATTTTCTCCCATAGTGTGACAAACTACTTTGCATTTATTAATACGTGTTTCCAAGAATACGTCTGTCTTCTTGCAAGGTCAATTTCTATCTTGAATTCAAGCAACGTTAGTTTCTCATGTCACAAAATGTTTTTCTCACCTTTTCATGTTTGGTTAGCTTGAAAAACTTTATCGATGGAAAAATTATTATGATCAATTGGTCCATGTTTTTTTACTAAAAAGTAATTTTTTAAAAAAAAGTGAATTCAAGTAAAATAAATTATTTTCAGATGTTTAGTAGTGTAATGAAAAATAAGTTAAAAAACATTTTCTAGTGTTTGATTATGTCATGGAAAATGAGCTGAAAAATAACTCACTAATGTTTTATTTTCTCAAGTTTATTAAAATAACGAGAAACAAATCCTACAAATTAAAAAGTTGAATGGGGATGAAATTGAAAAAAAAATAATTTCATAAATTATCTCAAATAAAATAAATAATAATCAAAATAATAGAAATCAAATCTAAAAAATAAAATAAAAATGAAAGATGAAGAAATTAAAATAGTAATAATTAACATTTCATAAATTATTTCAAATAACATAAATAACAATCAAAAGAATAAAGACCAGATTTGATAGATAAAAAATTTCAATAAGAAAATGACAAGGGAAAACAAATAATAATTATAAAAATGAGAACCAAAGTTAATATAAAAATTAAATTTTAAGAGATGAAATTGAAAAATAAATATTCAAATATATATATATATACATAACAATCAAAAGTTTAAGGACCAAATTTGATATAATCAGCAAATAATATGATATTTTTAAATTTTTCACAACTTCCGGAAAGTGTTTTCCGTTGACCAACTTTTCTAATGGCAAACAAACACATGAAAGTTTGAAAAATGATTTTCTAAAAACCACTTTCCAAAAAATAAATATAGTCTAAAAGAAAGATGAGCTTAGAATAAGGAAAACAACTTATAAGCTGTGAAGAGATGAGAGTATCATGAGACTATTTTTGTAATTAAGAGAGCGTTTGGAAATACGGGTCAATCCGTGTTTCTAAAAAGTTTTAAAAAACTTTTGTTAAAAATTAAATTTTTTATGTTTTGAATCGTTTTGATGTGCTGATGTCAAAAATAATTTTTAAAAAATAAAAAAATATTATTTTAATGCATTTTGGTATGAAAAACATTTTAAAAAGCAACTGCAACCACACTCACAAACATGCATTTAAAAATCATGGACACTGTCATTGATTTATCTGTCTTTTGTTAACATTATTCTTTTCATATACCAAACACCATATAATTATTTTCAATTAGTTTATCATCAACATGGCTAAAAAAATGAATATTTATTTGTTTTTGTATAAAAAACGGAGCTTTGAATATAATTTTTTTCTTCTTCTGTGAATGGA
This sequence comes from Populus nigra, assembly GCF_951802175.1. NCBI lineage: Eukaryota > Viridiplantae > Streptophyta > Magnoliopsida > Malpighiales > Salicaceae > Populus > Populus nigra. The sequence continues at coordinate 15,777,437 of NC_084863.1, forward strand.
CTGCGGTGTATAAATGCCTAATATAAACGGGTGATTTGAGCTTTACACCAAATACAAAAAAAAAAAAGTCAAGGAGCACGATCATGCCTTATAGCTTTGCATAATTTTTAATTAATTGATTAATCTGCATTAATAGCTAGCTGTATAAGCTATGTTGTATTGTCTTCCTTTGTTGGCAAACCTACCATATAAGTGGGCTGGTGGTTTTAATTGATTGGACGTGCATCTCATAATCAAGATACCTCTAGGGGAATTTAGGATAGAATATTAATTTTGTACATTACTTGGTAATGAAAAGTAAGACTATATTTTAAATCTCATCATCAATTTTGAATTTAGTAATAATTTAGCTAAAAAAATAATAATTTGTTCATTCAATTTAAATTTAAAAAATAATATGAAAAACGTTAAGATTTAATTAATCTCGAAAAGGTAAAATAAAGTATAATGACAAGAAGCATGTGAAACTATATTTATTATCCATTACCTATATAGTACATGATTTATTTTTTTTGTTAAATATACCGAAATGCAATCAAATCTTTACAAACTAATATTTTTTAGACCATAAAAATTTATTGATTAATTAAAATATTATTTAAACTTTAAATTCAAATAAGGATGGAAGTTATTAATTTATCAAACTTATTATTTTTTTTTATCTCTAGAAAGATGTGCTGTAGTATAATATCAAAAATTTTAATTTTTTTTTAATTTTTTTCCCAATTTACCCTGTGTTATCCTTTTTTATCAAATAGTATAAGAAAAAAAAAAGGGAGTGAAATGGAAAATCTTGATTGGAAAAGAAAGGGGTTAATTTTAATTAAGAACAATGAACTCATAAAATTGAAGATTGTCAATGCTTGCTAGCTAGGTAATAGCCGACTATTTTAATATCACAAAGACTAGTCAATTAAATTTAACAAACTATATATAAAGATTAGTTTATTATTATCTTCATTGTTAGTTCAGAAGGATTAGCATAACAATTAAAGAATATTATCACTGGACCAGCTTGTGCATCAATTTATATTAAAACATTGCTCGATCGTCAGCTGATTTTAAAAGTTCAATCCCTACGTACATTATATATATATATATGGTGTATATATACAAGAGAATTTAAATTTATTTTTTATTAAATTTTAATTTTTTTATTAAATTTTAATTTTTTTTCAAAATATATTTTATGATATATTGATATTAAAAATAAATTTTAAAAACTAAAAACCTGTTATTTTTATCTTTTTCCATTAAAAACACTTTCAAAAAATATATATATAAAACTTTCACGCTCACCCTCAAAAAGTCAGCCTTCAAACGCAGGTGTTAGTTAAGTTGCCGCCTAAAATCTCCCGTCACCCTTAACGGCGTAACTGCTGCTGCCGTGTCAGGTTCACCTCCCGCATGCTATCTACCCACCTAAACCGTACAAAGCCCCTTTCTTTTCACCTCCACGTTACCTTCAATTATTTTAATGTGAAGGAGTTTTTGATATTAAAATAGTTTTATGATTATAATTTAAGAAAATTATAAATTAAATTACATGAAATTAAACCTTTAATCGACGTAAAACACCGCGCCCATCACATACATAAACAAACATATCAGAATCCTTTTCTTCTTCTAGTTTAATATAATCTACTTTTCACGTCCTAGTATTTGTCAAACTTGGCTGCCAAGTTGCGAGTAAACTTTTTCAGATCTGATTTGAGATTTACAAGTCACCGCAAAGGTTGAGTTAAATTATAATTTTTTTAAATAATTTTTTTTTATTCACTTGTTTTATTTACATGAGTTGTTCGGATTATCTTGTATGAATCTCAAACAATTTCCACATATCTTGAAATTAATAACAGGTAAGTTTTTAGTAGCCTTCAATATTAGTAATTACAGGGTTCGAATCTAAAATAAAAAAACAATAAATCTCTTAATCCTAAATTTTTACCGTTAAATAAATATTTTTTATTCTATACAATGATGATTTTGGTTTTTATTTGAAGATAATATTTGTTTTGATTTATTCTTCTTTTAATGGATTCATGATGCCGCATCGCATTAACAAACGTCCTAACTTGTACAAACACGTTAAAGGAAAAGGAAAAGGTATTTGCCCGATTGCGGCCAGAAATATTTCCTGGAAAAAAAATAATCGAAGAATGTAGACAAGTGCATTCATCGTTGAACATGAAACATTATAATAATAGGAAATAAATTGAATTATTATTATTTTTTTCCTGTGAAATGGTAATGGATGATGGAGACCCAGTACCAGTTACAGAGCTCACCTACTACCATGGACAAAGACTTGGACAAATTGCTCGCCTACCCCCAACAACGCCACTGTCATCATTGCTTGAGCTACCACCGCCCTCCTCCCACCGTGGTAGCTATCCATTTAGCATTCTAGTATGGTGCTGGGAAGATGTTTTTGTACCGAGCATAATTTCAAGAATTATTTTTATTTTTATTGTTTAAGTTTGTTTTTCATTTTAAATTGTCCCATAAAAATTTAGGTTTAAAAACACCTGGATTGACGGGGTTAATGTGCTCTCATTTGTCCACCCCATTCCATTTCTCATGTCAAAACTCTCCATCAATGAACATCACCATCTCGATTTCTACACATCCATCCAACCATGTCAAATGCCAGGAATTTATTACACGTCTACTGGATAGAGTCGATAGACGATGGAGAATCTTTATTTTACTTTCCAAGTCTTAATTTCGAAGCTAGTATTTGATTAGAGAATCTTTTTTCATAAATGCACCCAATTGATGTAAATTATATGCTCTTGAAATATTAAAAAAAAATACATTTTCGAGCCTTTTCCTTTTTCTTTTTTTTGAAGTTTAGCGTTGGTGTCTGGACCAGCTTGCGCTCACCTCGACTAATTCCACAGGCCATGAAGTTAACGACCATGCAAGCCTCCAGTGGTCATCATATGAGCAACCACAAGGTTTGAACTTGAGACCACAGAGGGAGCAAATCTCTTGGTTCCAAGCTCTTACCACTAGGCTACCACCTAGATGGTTTAAAACTTCAATGTAAGAATGACATGTTCGAGTCTTTTTTTAACCATCTAGGCGGTGACCAAGTGGTAAGAGTTTAGAACAAAGAGGTTTACTCTCTTTGTGGTCTAAGGTTCGAGCCCTATGGTTGCTTATATGATGACCATTGGAGATTTACATGGTCGTTAATTTCAGAGCCCGTGGGATTAGTTGAGGTGCACGCAAACTGGCCCGAACAAACACATTAAATTAAAAATAAAAAAATACATGTTTTTTTGTTCACATACAAAAACAAAAAGCTCATGTCCATTCCATCACGTCGTGTCCTCCTGTACGGTTGTGCGCGCGCTTTCCTATCTGCCCTTTGAAAGACGCCTAGTGCTTAGTAGCACTTGAAATTAAACTTCCTTGAAATTTGGATTTTGAAACTAGCATGTAAAACCATTTATTTAAACACACCGTATTGGTACAAATATGTTTTTAAAATTATTATAATAAAAATTTAATTTTTTTTTAGTTTAATATGAATAACCGGATCAACTACCAGCCCTGAAGTTAATGACCATGTACTACTAACCCTGAAGTTAACGACTATATAAGCTTTCAGTGGTCATCATATGAGTAATTATAGAGCTCGAACCTAAAACTATAGAAAAAATAAACCTCTTGATATTAAGTTTTTATTACTGGGCCACCAAAACTTAATTTTAATCTATATAAAAAGTAATATGAATAGGTTAATTGAATTATATAAAAAAACAGTTAGCCACTCAAGCATAAGCATATGCTAATCACTGACGTGCTGATAAACGTGCTAATGAGCACGATTCTATTTATTTTTATATTTTAAAAATATTTTTTTAAAAAAATTAAAAATCTCATAAGATTAGTTTAATAGTTAATTATATTTATTTTTTTAATGATTTGTTAGATTGAAAATTTCAAATTAATATAAATAAATTCATTTAAATGCACCATGTCGATAAGTGGTGTGCTTTTTAAATTGTAATCATTTCACGCAGAAGAATTGAACATCGATTACTATTTAAATTTTATGTCCTTGACACTGAAAAAAATATCCTATGTATGCAACATGGAATAATAAATATTTATCATGTAACAATTTGCATATAATTATGATAATCACTTTATTTAATCAATACTGCAACAATGAATTAAAAGCCATCATTAAGCTCTGATTTCACTTCTTTTTCTAAAAAGATAAATTATAAACAGCTAAAAAAATCAGTGTTTTACCGTAGATTGCATAGTGCAATTCATGATAAAACACTAATTTTTTAGGTGTTTTTTTTTTAAAAAAAATTATCTAAGTTTTTTTAGCTATTTTTTTATGTTTTTTGAGATTTTTTTTTGTTTCTTTCTTTGTTTTTTTTAATTAATTTTTTTTGTTTAGTTTAGTTTGTTAATATTAAATTTCTTTTGATTTAGTTATTAGACTTTCATGACACATATCTCAAGTGTTACGAGTTAACCTGGTTTCACCGGTAAATCCAGTTAATTCCGGGTTGACCCATCAATTTTTATTATTATTATTTTCATAAATATTTTTGTTTAATTTAGTTTGTTAATGTTAATTTTTTTATTTAGTTATCAGACTTTCATGACACAAATACTGGTTTTAACAGGTTAACGTGGTTTGACGAGTTAACCCAAATTTTTTTTTCTTTTTAATTAATTTTTTTTGTTTAGTTCAGTTTGTTAATATTCATTTTTTTTTATTTAGTTACCAGACATTCATGACACGGATCCCGGGTTTAACGGGTTAACTTGGTTTGACGAGTTAACCTGAATTTTATTTTATTTTTTGTTTTTTTTTGTTTTTAATTATTTTTTTCGTTTAGTTTAGTTTGTTAATGTTAAATTTCTTTCTATTTAGTTTATTTTCTTTTCTTTTTTCTTTTCAATTAATTTTATTTAATTAATTTAGTTTATTAATATTAAATTTTTTTCTAAGTAGTTCTCGGCTAATGCCTTTAGTTTTTTTTTATGCCTTTGACTGTGAACTATACAGTGCGGTTCACAGTGAAAAGGTTAATGTCTTTTTTTTAATTAATTTTTTTCGTTTAATTTAAATTGTTAATGTTAAATTTTTTTCTTTTTAGTTATCAAACTTTTATTACACGGATTCCGGGTTTGATAAGTTAACCTGGTTTGACGAGTTAGCCCAGTTAATTCTGGGTTAACCCATTAATTTTTTTTTCTTTTTAATTATCAAACTTTCACGATGCGAATTCAAGGTATGACGGGTTAACCTGGTTTGAAGGGTTAACCCAATTAATTCATATTTTTTTCATTAGTTTTTTTCTTCATGTTGGTTTTTTTTTAACTAATCTATTTAATTATCACACTTCTATGACACGACCTTGCAGCCAGACCCACATCCAATGCTATTGGATCTAGTATTGCAGTCCAGACACTTTTATGCTAAGAGTTAACCCAAGTTTAATGTTATTATTAATATTATAAACATTACTCTTGGATCAGACGTTGCAACCAAACCTGAAACTCTTGGGTATAACTTTGCAAAAAACTTAATATTTTTAGATCTTGATTATTTTTAAAATACAAAAAATAATTGACCCGCGGCATCGGGCGGCGCATGTAACTAGTATGACCTAAATAGAAAATGATCCAACACGGCCCACTGAAAATTTGGGCCTGAAAACAGATTGGGCTTACAAAATACCCCTCTTCAAAACCAAAACCCTCTCTCTCTCTCTCTCTCTATCTCTTTTATCTCCTCCTTCCAGTTCCACTTCACTGATTCAGTCTGTCTTTACTGCTCGAAAAACGATGTCGTATATTCCTCCTCACCTGAGAAACTCAAGCTCAAACGCCACCATTACTGCTTCTAGAGCTCACTCAGTTCCTCCAACTGACACTAACGATCACCCAAACCTCTCCCATTCCTCTTCGAATTTCAACACCTCCTCCTCCACCACATTCGCCTCTCCCTCGCGTCGGAGCTCCGGCGCCTTCCCCCGAACTATCTCCGTTCCTCAACCTGTTTTTCCTAACTGGACGCCCTCCGACCGCGTCCTTCGCTTCAATCCCGATCAGGTTCACTTCTTCTTCTTCTTCAAGTTTTTATTTTTTATTTTTGCTAATTTAAGTTGTTATTGAACTAAAAATATGCTTTATTTAGTGGTGATCTTTTCTCTTTATTTCGAAAAAAATAATAATTCAATTCGTTAATTAAATAAATACATGATTGAGACTGTAATGATAAATGCAGATTGCAGAAATTCGGTCTCGGCTTAATATAGATGTTAGTGTTGCTTCGGGTTCACCTCTTGCACCTGCAGCTATTGAATCATTTGAAGATATGGTAAATTCTTTTTCTTTTTTAATTTTTTAATATTTTTTATTTATTACGGAGTAATTTGTGAAACTGAAGAGGTTTTGTAAATATTTGTTAGTGTTTACATCAAAGTATCATGAAGGATATTGCACATCATGAGTATACGAGGCCGACTTCAATCCAGGCTCAGGCAATGACTGTCGCACTTAGTGGAAGGGATTTGCTGGGTTGTGCTGAAACTGGTAGTGGCAAAACTGCCGCATTTACCATTCCTATGATACAGGTGATTAGATTAATGCTAAAAGCCATGCTTTTGGTAGATGTGTTCTAGGGGTCTTGCATTTGTTTGTGTAGTTTGATTGGGATTTTTCATATTTTGATCTGCAGCATTGCTTGGCTCAACCTCCTGTTCGGCGTGGTGATGGACCATTGGCATTGGTGCTGGCTCCTACAAGAGAACTCGCTCAGCAGATTGAAAAAGAGGTGTGGTAGATGCTTTCCAGCAGTAGAGAGCAATAATATACTCATGGATTACATCTGTCGCTCCGGTCACCTTTTATTTATATTTTTCATTTATAGAAATTATGGAGTATCGTCAATGAATGCAACTCTATGAAAATTCATCTTGAATTTGGTTATCTTTTAGATTCACGACTATTATCGACTTTATTTGTAATGATGGAACATATTTTCATGAGGTTTCTGTCTATACTTGAGTTTGTTCTGTATAGCAACTTTACATGAGTTTGTTAGACATACTTGACAAGCACCGATATTGAGCTACTTTGTCATATCTTTCAGGTTAAAGGTTTTAGTAGATCTCTTGAGTCCTTTAGAACGGCAATCGTGGTGGGAGGAACAAATATTGCTGACCAGGTAAAAAATGCTGTGACATTTGGCTTCTAATGGTTGATTGTAGTTTCTAGGTGCATTAAAAGACTAGAAATGATGGGTTATTATCCATGCCTGTTGCCTTGGAATTGTCTGCATGTGGTTAGGTAGAATAAAAGAAACTTTTTGCATGTTGGAGCTTTACTGAAATTCCATATCTTTGTGAGAATTGGACTCCTATAACAGCGTTTCATGTTCTTTGCCAGCAACTAAGAATGTCTCTTGATGCTCTGTTTTCTAGTATTATTATGGTAACATGTAATTTTCATATAGTTTCCTAATACCTTTTTTTTGACGCTGCATCCCGTGACAGAGGTTGGAGCTACGAGCAGGGGTGGATGTAATTGTTGCTACTCCTGGAAGATTAATCGATCATATACAACAAGGAAACACTTCCCTTTCAAGAATTTCATTTATTGTTCTGGATGAAGCTGATAGAATGCTTGACATGGGGTTTGAACCACAGATTAGAGAGGTACATGATTCTGCAGTTTGATGCTCAACAGTGTATACACCATGCTAGTTATGATCTATAACTGAATAACATACGTACACTTTAAAATTTAAAGCAATCAAGATAGGTTTCGGTGACACAAATATTTTCACAAGAACTGCAACTTTATCCTTGTTTAACAAAAATTTAAACAGGTAAGCAACCCCAGCTTCACAGCATTATAACTAACTCATTGATCTGCCCAACACTAAAGGGACATATCTGAGTTTACCTTTCTGTGAGCAGATGATGCGAATGCATGCGAGTGGTTGAATTTTTATTTTTTTTTAGATAAAGTTAGCACATGTGCTTGATTCTAATGCTTTCACTGCATCATTGTCATTTGAGTGGATTCTTCAACTGCAGATAGAACAGTGCTTCATATGACTAGTGTTATTACACTTGCAAGCATTGCAGTTATCTTCAGCAAGAAGATGTATTAATCACTTCCATATTGTTTCAGGTTATGCGCAACCTTCCAGAAAAGCATCAAACTTTGCTGTTCAGTGCAACTATGCCTGTGGAAATTGAAACATTAACACAGGTTAGAGCTCCTGCTTGTTTCCGTTTGTATTTACCCTTAAAAGCATGATATGATTCTTGCAAGAAGAGGAGAGTGGGAATAATTTAGAAGATATTGATGGATCCGTGCTTCATTTTCTTTAACAGCTATCATTTGAATCGAATCCTGGCCCATTGAGTAGAATATGTAATATTAAACTTTTTCTTTTAAAAAAACTCAATGCCTGGAAATTGATATCCTTTTGACAGTAACCTTTTTCTTTCAAATTCATATTTTGATTACCCAAGGTGATTTTATTTCAGGTTTCTTCCAACTGAACTTGATTAATTTATGAAGCCTTCTCATTAGGTGTATTTGTTTTGGTGTTAAGATGTATTCCTGTTTTGTGTGTCTGCAAGTCCCTGGAAATAATCTTTTCAAAACTTCAAACATGAGCATCTTCAGATAATGGTTTATTGTTTCCTTATGGTCAAATGTTGCTGGAAAACAAATACTATCCCAAAATTTGAATTGTTGCATGAAAATCACACTTTAAAGTACAATGTTGAATTTCATTCTTGTGATACTAGACACGGTCAATTTGGTCTAATGGCTCTTCTTATCCTATCTTGCTAATATTCTCTGTCATATTTGGTATGGTGTCTCATGGTTTCTCTGTTTCAGTGGTCTATATGTTTAGCTTTCAAATCATTCTAGCACCAGGATGAGTTTTATGACGGCATTCAAAGATCATGCTGCAAATCATGTATTTACTTTTACTATATTTTTGAAAAGAAGCCAACTATATTTTTTCCTCCCCTTTGCCTATCTGGCTGGTTTTGCTTGCAATTATTATCAATTTTGAGTTGAAAATCTTGAGATATTTCCTACTTATTAATATTAAGTTGTGTTGTAAGATTATATTGGCTAGTTTACCCTGCCACAAAGAAGTTAATGTGAAAATTACCTTGTTTTTATTCAATTTCAGGAGTACTTAACTAGCCCTGTGCAAGTTAGGGTAGGAAAAGTGAGTAGCCCAACTGCAAATGTGTCTCAAATTCTGACAAAGGTTTCTGAAAGCGAGAAGGTATGTTTCTTTTGGTGCATCAGTACAAGATATGTTGTTTCACATACAGTGTTGAAGGTTGGCTTTCTATTTATTGGTTTATGTGGACCTAGTATATAGTTCCTCATTTCTAAGCAGGCTTGCGCATCACAATTAGTGTCTTCATGCCATCAACTTCACTGCTGGTTTAGTCATTGCCACTTTGGTAACTGAAGCAATTTCATTATTTGTAATAGAGATAACAATATCGAGTCTAATCATAAAGATACAAGATACTGTTGCTCTCTGACTTGTGAGTGAGGAAACATTACAATGTTCCATTCTGTTTTTTTGGAGCATGTCCATTCTATGTCATCGTATATTTTTACCATAAATTATTTAACTTGGATGGGTTATATTCTTATAACTTATTTTTAAGTTAACATCTGTTCTTTCAAGTTTGTGTGACCCATCGATTAATCAAATTGGTAAACTGTTGTGAAAGCATTTAATGTGGTGCAGATTGATTGCCTTCTAGCTCTGCTCGTGGAGGATGCTTCTCAGGCTGAAAGATCAAATCAACCTTTCCCCTTGACTATTGTGTTTGTGGAGAGGAAGGTACACCTCACGCTATATATTTTTAATGCACTTTAAGTTATGTTTCTCTATTGTTATTTACACTACAATCTTAGGTAAAGTTTTGATACTTGAATATGGTCTGCATGTAGACAAGGTGCAACGAAGTTGCCGAAGCTTTGGTAGCACAAGCTTTACAGGCAGTTGCTCTTCATGGTGGTCGTAGTCAGAGTGAAAGAGAGGCTGCTCTGCGTGATTTTAGGAGTGGCTCTACTAGTATTTTGGTATTATGATTTATATTACTTAAGGACCTTGAGTGCTTGCTTTTGGAAATGTTCATATCAATATCGTCACATGTTTTAGATAACTCAGTTTGTGAGATTCCTGAGTTGTTTCGTATTCAAGCTGTCTTACTTTCTTTGTTGAAGTTATCCAATGAATCAAATTTAATGCTCTTAATCACCGTCCCTCTTTTTTGTCGTGTTCCCTCTCCCCATCCTCTATACACTTGTACTCGCACTGTCACACATGCCTGTTTATCTTAGTGCACTCTTTGATGTACCATCCTCTGGTGCCTTTTAATACAATTTACTATTTTTTTCCTGAAAAAAAGAAAGAAAAAGTATCGTTTCTGATGTGCAGTAGATTTATTCTATACTTCCTCTTTTGCTCCCTCTTCCCGTTTCTTCTTTAAATTTTCTTTTTTTACAAATTCAATATTGTCTATGTTTCTTATAGCGATCCATGTGCAGGTTGCCACTGATGTTGCATCTCGCGGATTGGATGTAACTGGAGTTGCTCATGTGATTAATCTGGATCTCCCAAAGGTATTTTTAGTGGAAACTTTTTTGATCACCTTTTGCTAGATTAAATCCACGAACACAGCCTGGCAGTATTTCATTGATTATTTTGTTGGAAAAACTCGGGAATCCTGCTTTGGTTTATGGATTGCCAGCCATTCTTGTTGTTCACAATAGCATTGGTAGTGATCTTGATTATAGAAGTATCCTGAAATCTCATCTTGTGTTGAGGCTAACAAGAACCATGCCTTGAGGTACATCATGGTCAGCTTGCGGTCATGTAGTCTTTGTGATACATATCTTTGGCATTTCATTAGCCTCATCATTTCAGTTGCTATTAATTTCCTTCTGAAATAGCAAACCTGAAGCTTCAGCTATGGCTGTCTCAATATAGACAATGGAAGATTATGTGCATCGAATTGGAAGGACTGGCCGTGCAGGATCAACTGGCCAAGCCACTTCGTTCTACACTGATCAAGATCTGGTACCTTCTTAACCTTATCTTATCTTATGCTCCTTTCCCGTAAATTTGCCAGCCCTTCAATCTTTTACTGGTGTGCCTTCTTACTTTAGTTCCTCGTGGCACAAATAAAGAAAGCAATAGCAGATGTTGAGTCGGGGAACACGGTGGCTTTTGCAACAGGGAAGGTATTGGTTTTATTTTCTAATATACTTTAATATTTTCTTTCTGTAATAGTATACTTGGATTGGTTGTGTTTCTATCGCCTCACATTCTCTGCTCCACACGACTCTCCATGCAAGCCTTTTCTTGCTGCGTGGAACGGAATTGCTATGTAGTTATTACATCTTGAATGATGTTTCGCTTTGTCATCTTTCTTGTATTTTAACCGAGCTTAGTGCTGTTGATATTTAGACTGCGAGAAGGAAAGAGAGAGAGGCAGCGGCAGCTTTGCAAAAGGAAGCCAGGAATGATCCGTCCAAGGTGATGGGGCCCGCGTGTATAAACATCGAGGATAAGTATAGGTTCATGATAGCTCCTTCAATCATTAAAAGTGAGGGTGCAGCTGACAGTGCCTGGGATGATTGATTGATGATGATCCATTTGGTGCCCTTTTTAAAGAGCACTGATGATCCATGCTCAGGATTTCAAGAATTTTAAGGTTAGTGCGTGTGAGCGGGCGGGTGCATATAATGGCGTGCATTTTCTGTACAATTACCCAACTTGTGATGCTGAAAGAAAATGAATGTGCAACTTCCGAATTTGGGCGTGCGGTGAATAACAACATGCTGAAGATGACACAAAGTCACGGATGACTTGTTCCCTCTCAATATCTCATTATGCCTTCTACATCATCCTACCGCAAGCAAGCTGTTGTAAAAAGAGGACAGGCTGAATGATCTGAAAGGGGCGGGCTCGTGGCAGTGCTGCTTGTAGATTGCGCAAGTTGTACATCTTTAGAATTTTCTATTGAAAACTTTGTTGGGACTCAATTTTTTACCCTGTTTCTGATTTAAAAAAAAAAAAAAAAAACTAAAACTAGCAAAAACATATGTTCTAGATGCTTGCACTTTGCACCGCTTTCAACATCTTTCTTTTCAAGGAGATCCTAAAAGAGGTGGTAGCAGTGCTTTCCATTTTGCCTTGAAAGTCTAATAATGAAATGCCAGCATTCTACGTGGTTTTATGGATGCTCTTCCTAAGAAACTACCTTCACTTTCTTTACACCCAACATTTCATTCTCCTTAGTGGCTGCCTCGTAGAGCTTCCTGATGGCTTTTTATTTATTGAGAATAGAAATCTTACCATAACATAACCCACTTCAAAATCTCTAGATGTGATTAGCACTAGAAGATACTCAACAAAATTGGGTAGAGATTTTGCACAAAATAAAAACTCCATTTCAGGGATTCAAAGTACAGGTAAAAATCATGACCAACCCATCAAAACAACACTGCTAGCAGGAGTAGGTTTGGAAAAACTCTATCTACGAGAATCCAAAGCTACTTTGATGTTCGAGGATTTCTTTTTATGGCCCCCCAAGACATGAGTCATGACAGTTCTCTTTTTATGTTTGCTACACAATCCAAAGAAATAACACAGGACTACTACAAACCATTAATAGTAGTAAACCTGGGCATCACTCAACTCAAGCGTGAGATATGTGAAGAAAGAAATAATATTCAACTCAAGCGTGAGATATGTGAAGAAAGAAATAATATTGCATCATTACACTATTGAGTACCTGACCGGGGCTCGCACTCGCACTATCAGAAGTGCAGTTGAATTGCAGCCACAACCCAACTTTATGTTGCCAAGACTGGAACTCTCTTATGCCCGACAAAAGCTTGTCTTAGCGTATGATAATCATTCCTGTAATGTTCAAGTGCGAGACACAGTTGCCTTATAGCCTCCCGTTTCTCTTCTGCCCCTTCCAGGATTACAAATCTTTGCCTCTCAACTTCTTCCTCCAGATCCTTAACTTTTGATCTTAACACATCCATTAGTTTTCGTGCCTCTTCAGCACCGGAAACCAGCTTCACATGCTCCATGTGTAACTGTTGCAAATGCCTATCCATTTGATCAATCCGTTCATCTCTTGAAGTTACCTCTGCTTTAAGAGCAATAACTTTAACATTAAGCTTATCTCTCTCAGATTTTAAAACATCAAGGCCTTTATCCATTTTTTCTATGTGATTGTCTCTCTCAGCAATGTCTTCCTTTAACTGCTGAATCTCACAATCAAGTCTTTGCTCCATTTCTGCTTTTTCAGCCTGGAACATCCTAATGTCATCCTCTAAAGAACGGCCACGTGATTCTTGCTCTTTCAGCTGCTCCTCCAAGCATGTCCTCTCCTCTATCAGTTTAGACATTTCAGCCTTAATCTGTGCTTTTTCTGGAAAAATCTTCTGCTCAGCATCAGAGACTGCTATTTTAAGATCTCTCACCTCATGATCCCGGTCTGAGAGACTACTTTTCAACCTGGAAATTCTTTCTTGCAGCTTGGAGACCTCCCTTTTTTCCGCGTTGAGCTTTTTTTTCAACGTATTTATCTCCTTGTGAGCCAATGCAAGCTCATCCTGCAAATTATTGATTTTATCAGAGGGTCCATCACCCTCAAGTTGCCCTTTCAAAGTAGTAATTTCTTTCTCTGAAACCTCAAGTCTCTCATTAGCAATCCTAAGTTCTTCCATTAGCGACTGAATCTTAGCATTGGAGTCAAAAGTATCAGATTCTGACCCATCAATCCTTTCTTGAAGATGTGAAGCTTGATTTATCTCAGGTTCCAGCTCAGCCTCCCTTGTCATCGCCTTGCTCTCAGTGGACGATGCAAACTCAGACTGCAAACCTTCAGTGACCTCAGATGACCTATATTTTTTAAGCTCAATGTTCAATCTAGCAACCTCTTCTTCTGACACCTGTATTCTCTGATTTGCATTTGTCAGATCTCGCTCATACCCTGCAATTCTAGCAAGAATATCATCAAAATCCTCATTTCTCACTCCCCTAAATGAGCCATCAACACTCTCATCTTGCTGCGCCCGCAGCTTCTCTTTTGTTTCACGGAGCTCAATTTCTAAATCAATTATCTTCCTGGACAGTCCTTGGTCACCACTATTCCCTGATAGACTTGAGTAATTGTTGACTGAAGAATCATCAGATTCTGATTCTGAATCTGTCAAAGTGGATGATTCATCTCCTTCTTTCTGGTGATGATCGCTACTACCACCAGAACCCAGAAAGACTTCAAACCCAGCAGCTCGAGGGCCAGATTTATGACGGTTTAGTTTTTGTTCACGCGCAGGAGAAGGTGGTTCAGAGACAATATCAGAAATTCCGGAGCCCTGGGATTGAAGATCTGATGGAATACTCCTCCTTAATTCTCCTGTCACGTGATCATAACGTTCAGCCAGAGATCGATACATGCGGTAGAACTCCTCTACATGAGAAATTAGTTCTGGTCTCTTCTGATAATACATCTCAGCCTTTTTAACAAATGAATCTCCATCATCTTCAATTAGCTTCAGCATCCGCTTAACATTCTGGTCCATCTCTGCAGTAAAGGATTGTTTTCTTGTTTTTACTCTTGGCATTTTGGAAACGAAAATGATCACGGGAACTTACTGTTCTGTAATTTAAAATACAAAGTTTGGAAAAAAATACTCCTGTTTCAAAAGCTTGGGGGTTATTGGAATTAACCATACCAATCACTCAAGGTATTCCCATATCGGAATCCCAAGAAAAAAATCATTAGGAGCAATTGGCTATAACTAGCAAACATTCTAACCACCATTCTCTTAGAGATGAAAAAATAGAGAGGCAGATCCCCAAATATAGGCACCAGACAAGACACGGTATTAGACATGCATATTATTAAACATAAACAAGTGAACAGCAGCTCCTTATTGATATCTTCATGGATCAGGACAGCAACATCCAGAGAAAACACCTCGGTATCATAATTTATTGCATGTCCTTTTAACTTTTAAAACAATGTTTATATTGTCTTTGGGAAGCATTATACTTAAATGTGTGATTTAGAAAACGTGGCAAGGCACCACCATTTGGTTCCGTCTCTTTTATACATGTAATGCATGTGACATTTCTGCACTACCAACAAAAGGGACAGTGAGAAATTAGTTGCTCACCCTCAAGATTATCAATAAGCCACTTGGAATTTTTCGGACTGATATGACTATCCCACCACCACGAATGCGATTTTCTTGATTGCGATCTCTTAAAATTCTTAGACGGAACCTGAAATAGGAAGCGCATAATCAAGAGTACGAGTTACAAGACCAACTTGAGGAAGATTCAGTGGAACAGATGGCAAAGGAACTCCATAACAACACTGAAGTTGAACACTATCATATGTGAGCATACATAGGGAGTATGAATCACAGAATTCAGATCATGACATGGAATTGCAGGTTGCAAACCACTTTTGACATTGTGAAAGCAACTACAATTAATGTCAGCATGGCAGAATAACATATTGAAGAGAATCATGGAATCTAATAGGAGAAAGAGTGAACAGATTTTAATCAACATGAACAGAAATTAAGGCACAAATTGAATAAGAAAATCATTTCTTACCATAGAAGAAGCCATTTAGTGCGTTCGAGGAAAAACGCAGGTCCAATCCAATGAACGTAAAAAGCCGATGTTGTATTGTTAACTAACCTGCCACGCAATTACAAAGACAGCTATTACATGGTGAACAAACCTAGCAACTACTTGCTAAAATAACAAAACAGTCATTTAAAAGAAAGACAAAAGTTTCCTCCAATGGTGTCCATTGCATGAGACAGAGACGCCCATCTACTTGTTAAAATAAAGCCAAAAGCACAGTCCTTCCACAAGAGTCAAGAGAGAAGTGGTTGCTAAAAATTGCCCGTCCTCTAACTAGCTTTGAAGTAAACAAAACAAATAACATCACTTCATCTATATGTATGTATATATGTGTGTTGATGAAATTCTGAGACAGTCGCCGCCACCGCCACCGGCCAAACATGTCCAATATAATATTGATAAGATCCAAAAATGGGTCCACATGCATATCGGTGAAGAAGGGCGGGCCCCATTGAAGGAAGGTGGAGATTGATTGATGGATTAACTCACTCACACGCGCATGGAAAGCGCGGGTGACAAACCAGTTCCTCGAAAAGCTCAAAAAAAGAATAAATATCTTGAAATAATAAAAACAATTAATATAAGCCGCGGGAAACACAACTGTCCAAACAAGAAGTCCAGCTACCTCCACGACTCCTTTGTCTTGAACAAAATCACTAAAATCTGTATAATTAATTAACTAATCCCTTAAATTGACCGCTACTCATCTAAAGTTTCTAAATGAACTAAATCACAATTACCAGAATCGAAATTTCTTATTTCAGTTACATAAAGAAATGTTTTTTTTACCAAAAATATCTGTCTTATGATCATTCGAGAACTATTACATGTTGATTTTCAGTCCTTTAAAGGGATCAAGATCAAACCTTTATCCCTTTTCTTAAAAATATGAAAAGATTGAATTTTTACAGTTGCATTTGATTTCAGTTACGGGAAAAAAAAATCAGCTGCTCTTAGAATCAAAAGGGTCACTGGATTTTAATGAAAGAAACTAATAATTCTCAATAAAATATCAAATTCAACAATTAATCTAGAAGCAGGCAGCACAACAGCCACTATAATACATCATAACACAAATCAGCTTATGCAATGAAAGAAAAACAGAAATAAAACAAAGAATAATCAATTAAAGCAGCTACAAGAAAGAGAGAGCTTACAGGAGAGAAGAGGGGAGAACAAGGAGGAAAGCAAGATGCTTTCTTGTTTGTTGTTATCGGAAATGGCAGGGATGGTAAGTAGTGGTGGATGATCAGTTTCAAAAGAAAGAAGGAAAGAAATAATAGAGACAAATCTGATGAAATTGTATGGTCACTGACAAGAACCACAGGCCCCCACAGCGAGAGAGAGAGAGAGAGAGAGAGAGAGAGAGAGAGAGAGAGTTATTACACCATTACAGTGGTGGAAGAAAACGGGAAATGATGGCTACCTTTATAAATCTGGTTTCCCACATGGATTTCCATAAAAGTCAATACACTTTTGCTACACATGGGATGGAATATAATTATTAATTAATGCTATTAATTTTTCATTGTCTATTAAATTTGAATTCATCATGCCTATGTATTTTGAGAAATTCCAATCATTCTTTCCAAAATTAAATTAAAAAAATAAATAAATGATACAATACCGATTAGTAGTATCTGTGCATCAATTTTAATTGCAATAAAAAATGAGCCGTCCCCTTTTGTTCTTTTTTACAATTTTTTATCAAATTTCTATACATGATAATCATTCCCAGATTAGCTGCCACTTTCTTTTGTCTCTTCAAAAAATGGAGATGCTGATTTAGTGAATTTAATGCTTTTGATCGGTATCGTGGAATCCAGTTTTGTTTTTTATAGTTATTATTGGTTTGAAATATAAATAAAGAATTCCACATTTCAAATTTAGTTGGTTTCCATTAATTTTTTTTATTCGAGGAAATCCCATCCCTGAAAAGGGTATTTTGTGGATCCAGGTAAGTGAGTAAAACTTGGCTGTTCCAGACTCTTACAAGAGGTGCACGCCCTGACTCGAACTCGAGACCTGCTGTGCAGATCCGAAACTCTTTTCCACCACACTACGCTTCCTGGAATGGTTTCCAGTAATGTTATATGTGAAGAGGATATGTTATTTAATTATGTTTGATTTTAATTATTTATTTATATTTTTCAAAATAAATAAATTTTTTGGTTCGAAATTCTTGTGAATACGAAAACAAGAGATATATGTATATATTTGTGTTCTAAATTGTTGTTAATTTGTAAGGGGGGATCTTAATCATATTTGCAACGTCATGAAGCATGGCTGTCCATTAATTTGTAGAAGAAAAGATCTCCAGAGAGATCGAGATGTCTAGGTATATATAGAGTTGATGATGAAACGGGTGGGTGGTTGGGGGGTGAGTTTTAATATGTTTTTTTATTAAAATTTATATTTTTAATATTTTTAAATTGTTTTAATTTATTTTCTAAATGAATATATTTTTTTAAAAAAAAAGGAGTCAAAAGGGCAGGGCTTCTTCACCATCCTTTACAATGCCACCTGTCCCTTATGAAGCAAGCAACCCTTTCTTTCTTTCTTTGTTATAATATTTGAGGGATGGTCTGCCATTATTGAAGAACGTAGCTACAGCTAGCTTGCTTGCTTGCTTGCAGGCCACCCACTTCCTTCCCATGACTCCTCCTTTCTGGCTAATAATTAAATTAATAAATAAATATATATATATAATACCAAGACATGCGGCCTATATATATATATATATATATATATATATATATATATATATATATATATATATTCACGAGTGCCTGCCTTCCTTCTTCCATACCTTGAGTTGAGAAGACATTATAATTAATGTTGTCGATCGGGTGCCAGCTGATAAGTCAACAACACAAACCGTTTGTTGTGAATTTTCAGGATTTTATTTTTATTTTTTACGAGATTTAAAAAAACAATTAATAATAATAATAATAATAATAATAATAATAATAATACAATGTTTTGAGGAGGTCTCAAAGCAGGGTGTAAATTATTATTCTAAGATAACTAAAGACCGTAGATTCTTAAGTAATTTAATATTATTGTACGTATCCTAAACACACAAAGGCTAAATAAAATCCCTAATTAATTCGAAAATAGTCAAGCTCGAGCAAAACATTAATTAGAAGAAATAAATTAGAAAATCTTTTTATTTTATTTTTTAATCTAGAGCAATCTCCAGCGGTTTTGTTAGTCTAAATCATTAAAACAAGAATAAAATAAAAACTGTACATCCATATCTATATATAAAAAGCATATATACAATTTACATCCAAATATTTGATTTGATTAAAATATCTTTGAAATCTTATTAACTTTGTGATTAAAATAATTAATCATAATTAAATTTATTTTGACTATTAAAAGAGGAGTGAGAAGGCATGCTTGGCAATCAGTACACCGATTAGGCTTTATATGAACATGCTTGATGTGAACCTCCCCACGCACAGGTACTGATTTTAAATTACATTAACATGGAGTTGCAGTTGAGCCACCGCACCTTATCAGCACTTCCCTCCCTCGAATGCAGCAGCCGGGCAGCCACAGCAAAATTACAGCAGCCGTTTGGCCCATATCTTTACTTGCCTTGTTGCCGGTTGTGCCGTGGCTCAAACCGCAACGAGCCTTAACTAATTACATCGTTATCTATATCCTTTGCTAATATCCTTCATCTCATCAACTCTTGTTGGAATTGCCAGGAAGTAATTAATAGCTAGGAAGAAAGCAGGGTTTTCGCTCTTTTTGTCAATTAACCTCCTTCAAAACAATGGATCGGATGATTGTATATAGCCTTTGTTTATTCATGGAAAACTTTGACTTAAATTAATCTCAATCACCACATCAAAAGAAGCCTATTAATTAAAAGTCTTTAAAGACTAAAAGAAGTGATGTTCGATGCCAAATCTTTTTTTTTTCGGTGTATCACTCTCAATTTCCAAACAACTTTCTTGCTTTTTATATAGATTGTTATCTGTCCTTTTTTCCTTCTTCTTCTTCTTTGTTTTTTTAGTATGGATGTCCAGACTAATTTGTATTCATCTCGATTAATTCCACGGCTTTGAAATTAACAATCATATAAGTTTCTAGTGATTTTGAAATTTATAGGACTCAAACCAGTAACTTTTAAAAAACAAATTTAAAACTTAAACAGTTGAGTTATATCTCTTAAATTTTTTTTTTCTTTTCAAAAAATAAAATGGTGACCATCATGCAAGAAAATCACAAAAGACCAATAGCATTATATGTGTCATCTCACACACATGCCAAGAACCTCTCTCCAAGACAAATCACTAACCTTATCACATATTAATCAATAATGTGTTCGTACAAGACATCACAAAGAAAAAGGGATGTTGAAAAGATTGAAGGTGAAGGAAGTCCAAGAATATCCAAGCGGTCCTAGAGAGTAGCTAGCTAGGTGGGTGCATTTCTATTGAGGGGAGGTGGGAGGTGGGGCTAAAATGGACGAGCAGGCAGGACTTCCAAACCTGCACTTTGTTCTAGTTCATGGAGTATGCCACGGAGCCTGGTGCTGGTACAAGATCAGGTGTCTCAAGGAAAAATCTGGCCATAAGGTTACTTCTCTCGACCTTAAAAGTGCTGGTATTGATCTGTCCAATCCCAACACAATCCTCACTTTTGATGAATACAATGCACCCCTTACCCGCTTCTTGTCGAATTTGCCTGACAATGAAAAGGTAAACTAACCATGAGTAATAATAGCCTTGATATTTTCTGTCAAGTATCAGCAAACAAACATTTTGATCGGTTTTTGTGGGATGCTTGCTTTGCTGAGCACAGGTTATATTGGTAGGACATGGTGCAGGAGGTTTGAGCTTGACAGATGCTATACACAGATTTGCTAAGAAAATTCGTATGGCTATATATGTTGCAGCCAACATGTTGAAGCATGGCGCGGATCAAGATATCAAAGATGTAAGGATTTAATTAATTACTTCTCTTCTTAATTAGATCACTAGCTGAGGCTTTCAAAATCTGTTAATTAATTAATTAATTATTTGTCAAATCAGTCATTTTCACAGCCTCTCCATTTTCCAGTTCGGATGACTGCAATTAGTGTTTGTTTGTGGCATTCAAAACCTCTTTGTCTAGCATCTGTGATGGCATAAATCTTGTGTTCATCCATTGGAGGTAGATCAAGCTTGTCCTTTTTCCTTTGAGAGTGAATACTGCTAGTATTGAGCTAACATGCAGTTTACTTATGATTATTTTAGCACCTAAAGGGCCTAATCTCTGCCTCCATATATGTGCCGTATATGGAGCAGGGTGATCCTGATGTATCTGAATATGGAGAGGTAGCTGATTTAGAATATGGGATGGGGCTTGATCAGCCTCCAACAAGCATCATAATAAAGGAGGAGTTCCAGAAACGACTTCTCTATCATATGAGCCCCAAAGAGGTAAATTTCCAATGCACGAGGACAAGACCTTCCAATACAGGACTCGCATTTTTGCATTTCTTAACAATCCCGGCCCCTTGATTGTTTGGCCTAAGTCAGGACACCATATTACCATCAATGCTACTGCGATCAGGACCTGTCAGGGCACTCAAAGGAGCTCGATTTGAAAGAGGAAAGGATGCTGATTCTGTTCCACGAATATATATCAAGACATTGCACAATCAGATGCTAAAACCGATGAAACAAGAGCAAATGATAGAGATGGCAACCTTGTTAAGTTCTTGTATTGGAAAGTGATCATAGCCCATTTTTCTCTACCCCTTCTTTGCTTCTCGATCTAATATCTAAAGGAGCAGCAGCTTCCTTCTAATATTGTAACTGGAAATTATGTTTCTTAATACTTGGGAGTTATTGTTTAATTTCCTTTTTCTTTCACTTCAATCCTCCTTTACCTATAAAAACCAGTTCATATCAGCTAGAAATGAAAGCAAGTGTATTGAATTGCTGCAACATTTAATCAAGCTATTCTCATAGAGGCAAACAAGAGATTTAACACAGATAAATTTTCTTGGAAAAAATATTTATACTGTTGATCATCATCAGCAAACAACAATATTCAAGCCTCACTCTCTAATCAGCTGGAGTTAGCTATATGGAACCTTTTGATTTGCATCATTCCGCTGGATCATATACCAAATCTGCCTCAATATTGAGATATTTATACTAAATTCCAGAAGAGAAAAAAAAGTATATGTTCTGATTCGAACATTTTATTTTGTTAATAAAATTTTTGAGCTGCACAATGCACTGGCTTGCGATGATCAAGAAGTTCATTTACAGCTCCTCTCCAAGTTGATTTTTTCCCTCCTTGGTATCCTTAACATAACCCTCTTTTGATTTATCAAAAAAACAGTGGCCTGTGAAGTACTTGTTCCTTTGTTAACTTCGAGCTGTCCAATTAATACACTATATATCCACCTCATAATCCAAAAACATGTAGTAGCATGTTTCAGTTTTCTCCGCTTGTTGTTGTTCTTTGTTTCTTGGTACTGTCGAAAGATTGCTTCTTATTGTCCGAAGCATATGCTAAGAAACCACCACTTATTCCTTTGTTAGGAGCGTCTCTACTTTTGGCATTACATCAAACGTTAATCATATCGTATCTTAATTTGGCTATCTTGACATTAAGGTAAGGTATTTAAATGTGTCATCAATCAAGGTTTCTGTGACTAGAAGCTGTCTCTCGATCCTCCTCGACATCAGGAAATGGAAAACTACAGGGTCAGGTTCCTTTGGTTCTGTTTGGGGATCCTTCTTCTTCTTCTCAATTGTGTTCAAGCTAACAGTAATCTCTCTTCCCCCCCCCCCTTCTTCTTCTTCTTCTTCTTCTATCTCCTTAAGTTAATTATGTTTTACTCAAAGTTTAATTGGTTCTATGTTACACAGACTGGCCACAGCCCCTAAAAAATGTGAATCTAAGTCCATTCTGGCAATGGAGAAGCGCCTATGAATGCATGTCAAATGTAAGTATCTCTTATATATATATATATATACAAGTTATGTGTGTGTGTACTTGTAAGTTATAATTGTGTGTGGCAGGAATCTGCAAGGTGCTCAGCCAATTACAAAATAAAACTATCAGGGGCAGTGGTTGTAAGCCAAAGTGAGGTGGTCGAATACTGCAAGCCAGGTGGGTGTGTAGAACATGTCTATTATGTGCTTAAATGCATCCATTATGTAAAAAGAGACTTCTGGTTTGCAAACAAGGCTACTGTGTTGGACCTCAATCGTACCATTTCTCAAGCTTGTGCCACCGAGTCAGGTAAATTTATTAACTCCACATTTTCACTGTGCTTTTTAGACATCAAAACAAGGCATCTGCTCATCTCGGCTCTCACCCGAGAGACGACCTGGAGATATCAATTTTATTTGTTTTGGAATTCCTGCAGGTTTTAATACAACAATCTTCAGCAGCAGTGGAATGAAGACACTTCAGAAAGTATACATGTCCTCGCTCTCATCTCTACTTGCACTGGCTTTCATTGCCATCTTCAACATGTGATACCCTTTTTTTCCTGGTAGTATAATCCTTGGAAGAATGTAATTGGTACTTAAATAAGCTCTTCATTGGTGTGCTATTTCAAGAATGAGCATGTGAAATTATATTGTTGTGTTTAACTGCAACTTGGATATCTATGTTACTCCCCAGGTTTCATGCGGTGTTTTTTTTACTGCGTTGGCGAGAACACATGGTGCCAAACTGCAAATAACAGGGTTTATCCTACAAGGAAAGATTTTCAGGCTTGACAGTTTGATTTTGACGAACAAATACATAAAGAAATAACAGAGAAATACAGCAAAGGAATGGTATTGCCGTAGCAAGCTAATGGTTGTGGTTTGAAAAATCAGGTTTAAAAAAGTTATAAATTATTGTGTTTTCAAATCCAAGCTTTTACTATAATTTGAGATTAAAAAAAAAAAAACAAGTTTAAACAATGAAAACCAAACGACTTTTAAAGTTATGATCAATATAAAAGCATCTCCAACTCCCAACTTGAAAAGAAAAAAAAAAAACCTAACATTTGGTTATTATGAGAGACAATTACATTGAACAATCTAAATCTGTTAAACCTAAAGGGTAGCCCTACCTATTCCATTGAACAGTCTCATTACATATGTTCTTTAAATGGGAATAATATCATCTATCTATAACCACCAGTTTGTTGCACACGATTCTCTCTTTAAAGCAATTATAGAGTGCCTCTTTGAGACATGGTTTCAAGAAGAGTAGCAGCCTAAAGTACCGCCCCGTTCCTCTCCCTCAGCCTCCTTTTCCTCGTCACTTTAGGAAGTTCTGCATCTGATGTATCCTGCAGTGATTGTCTTGACAGAATTGAGGTAATGAATGATCGTGCAAAAGCTGTAGACCAGTGGCTCGACGGACCTAGCTTTACAGGGTCCCCTAGTTGCTGCCAACTTATAGAACCACGCATCAAATGAAGCTCC
The DNA here is from genome assembly GCF_951802175.1 of Populus nigra. NCBI lineage: Eukaryota > Viridiplantae > Streptophyta > Magnoliopsida > Malpighiales > Salicaceae > Populus > Populus nigra. The sequence goes on from NC_084863.1 coordinate 15,801,617, forward strand.
CTGTCTTTGCCTTACCATCAAATCTAAAATATGCATGTAATGGAAGAAAAAATACATTATAATGAGAATACGTACAACTAACTGGATTCTTATTGACAATAGTATCATTTTATCATCACAACCTGAATCCACACAAGAGGCAAGCTAGGCAAAAGGTAAAGATTGCACCACCCTTCAAAAAGTCCATAGATGAAATATTATTTGTTTGTAGTTTACACAGACACGCCATGCATGAAGATGAGCGAGGTAGAAGATAAACTTTGGACTTTTTTGGTAGAAATGAGTTCGTTCTGATAGTGTATCTGCTAGAAAAAAACTGAAGTCACTTCGATGATTATTGGGTGTTATCCTTGACAAATTATGAATTGATTGCGTCCACTATGAGGTGGGTCTGTTCCTGGATCAATTACTGTGTGCCCTAACGAGTTTGACCTCCGCTTCAGCATCCTGTCCTCAAACCTCCCAATCTTTACAGCTTAATCTTTCCTTGACAAAACTAGCGATCCTAAACCTGGCGATGCATACTCAGGAAATTGGTGGGGCTGCAATATTGACTCATTGGAAGAGACCAAAACTCATGATATTCTTGCTTTGCCAGGTAAGAATATCAAGTGATCATCATCATCAACAACAACGTCAATATCATAATCATCTTCAGTACTGATCTTCCACGACAACTTGACAAACCTGACTTCATCCTCCTCGTAATTGATGATGTCCTCAATCTTGTCCTTGGACCTCTTGATTATGTATGCCGGTCACTTGTCTATGAGGGCATGGGCATTAATAGCTTCTCTTTTAAAAACTCATAAAAGGCAGCCATATCAGTATACGCGCGCGGGTATCACTTTTCTAGACCGAAAACAAGCATCCTTCCCAGAATCATCTTCTCTAAAATAATATGATAATTTCAACTTTTGGATTAAGATTATTCTTTAACATATATAGTATAAAGTTCTCATTACCAAGTTGTTAGAAATTCAATCTTACCATCCCATTCCATGAATGTTCAAATTAAAAACCCGGCCACCTCGGCTTCTTAGGGACCCATTCACAGAAAGCAGGAAATTGTCCAAACCACAATATTTCTTTTGAAATATAAAGTAAAAACCGGTACATGGTGAAAGAAGCAAAATAGCCATCTTAGGAAACATCTGTATCCTTCGTAATTTGACAGCATCTCTGGAAGATGGTCAAAATTCAAGTAAACAGTAGATGATGGACACCAAACAAAAAGCAGGATCTATTAGCTAATTCACAGTACTTATGTCCCAGCATTTCTACGGCCAACACGAGCAACAAAACCAGCTTTAATTGGAGCAACTGATCTTCCAGAACCACACTGCACAAGCATAACAGGGTACGAAAGTAAGAACAGAGTAGCAAGGGGATAAAAATATAAAAACCACAAAAAAGTCAGCAACCTGAAACTGGCAAGAAATTCATGGAACAGAATGATTTACAGTGAATGATAATAAGAGATTATCCAATCAATCAATAAAAATGCAGATACTAATTGAAAAGAGAGAAGATTGCCAAGTATATAGAAGAAAGCTTCACCAAAGCAAGGAGCAAACATTTCCCACATGTTCCATTTTTAATCAAAAACACAAGGGCCACTCCTTCCCCAGAGGGGCCTAAGAGGTTGGAAAATCTGGCAATGGACATTTCATCATCTTAAGTCGCCACTTGAGAAAATTTGGCCAAAGATAAAATTGGATAACATTGAAGGTAGCAACCAAAGTAGTAGAATTGGACACCATTGAGGGTAGTAGCCAAAGTAGTAGAATTTCCTTGGCGAATCAGAATCAACAAATTATCCAATATCACTCCATACTAAATTTTATAAAGCATATGAGATCTCATCATCTTAAGTCGACACTTGCGAGGATTTGGTCAGAGATAAAATTGGATAACATTGAAGGTAGTAACCAAAGTAGAAGGTAGTAACCAAAGTAGTGGAGAATTGGATAACATTGAGGGTAGTAGCCAAAGTAGTAGAATTTCCTTCGCAAATCAGAATCAACAAATTATCCAATATTACTCCATACTAAATTTTATAAGGTATATGAGATCTCATCATCTTAAGTCGACACTAGAGACAATTTGGTCAGAGATAAAATTGGATAACATTGAAGGTAGTAACCAAAGTAGTAGAGAATTGGATAACATTGAAGGTAGTAGCCAAAGTAGTAGAATTTTCTTTCCAAATCAGAATCAACAAATCATCCAATATTTTCACTCCGTACTAGATTTTATAACGCATACAAGATCCTCATGCAGGGCTCTTATAACCGAACTATCTAAAATCTGTCATAGGCTAGACAATCTGATAATGTAGGCACATTTAAATCATCAAGAGAAGTACAAATTAAAATTGTTCCATTGTGTAAAATGATTGTATCAGAAATACCCACCATATGCCATTTCCCAAAACAAGAACAATAATGACAATAAATCAACAGCACTAGCAATATCAGGCCTTAAATCTACTACATACATCTTCTCATCAATTAATCTAATGATGTAGGAAAATCATAGATAATGACACATAAAGAAGATGAAAGCTCCTGTACACATTAAGCCCTTGTGCTCGAGCAATAATTTTTTTTTTTACTGATGCTTCACATGTTATGTTCCCTAGTTAATAAAGGAATCTCTGTTCTATCGGAAGGGATTCTAAGCCTATCCTAGTTGATTTTGGTCTTCGACTCGGTGACAATGTGAACTCCAAACCTCCTATTACGCTTCTGAGACTCGGATTTCTACCAATGAGTGCCAGTTGGCAATTAAGCAATGATTTCTCTAATAGCTCTTAAACTTCCCTTCCTAGTTCCCCAAAGTTCTTTCTCTTAGTTTTTTTATCGACAATCATAATAACATGAAGACATGGAAGGATGATAAGCTGTTACCTTCTCACATCTGAGAAAAAAGAGACGATTCTCTTTAGACAAAATGGTGTCAGGACTCTTGCAACCAAGGCAAATGACATACTCATCTGAAAATAAAATTGAAAATATCAAATGTCTTAGGCAAGAAGAACCTGCCCAATCAACCTCCTTCCTTCTGGACAGCTTAATATAGAAGATACCAATTGAGAAAGAGTTAGGAACTTACTGATATATCGACGAAGGATCCCTTCAAAATTCTTGGGAGCAAATCTACCCTTAATGACCAACCTCTGTTGTCCATCGAGGGATCCACTGGTACCCAACTCAGCAAGTAGGAAAGCCATGACATGGTCTGCCTGCCGATGCATTCTGAAATCTCCCCACCAAGTAAAAGTTTGCAGTCAGTGTTTATGCCAAAGACAAGTAGCGGTGCATTGAAAAAAACATATAATAACAAGCTAACTGAAAAGACAAAAAGGAGAGCAAGATCAACTCACGTCTTGCACAGATCCATGAAGTTCACAAAAACAGTCTTCTTTGTGCCCTCACGAAGAACTTGTGGAGGCCTCATCACAGTTCTTCGCCTGTCACCAGCAAGCTCAGGATTATTTTCACGAAGAATGTTGAAAACTCGGCCAAGAAGCTGTGAATGACACAACAGAAAGAAAACTCATTACTGAACAAGAACATACATACATGACAGAAATTAAGGCTAAGCAGCTAGCCAACAAGTGGAGAGCACAGATATAACAGACATGGAAAAGAAACTATAGTAACTGCAATCAAAGACATTATATGATTACTCATTACATCATATCAAGATCTTTTAGCTAATCAGGTGCACAAAATATAGTTCAGAGAAACCAGAAAATGCAGTTCATTGTACAATGGTGCTACTCCACATAAATGAAAATTTTACTATACCTCCTCATAGTCATAATCACGGTCAGTCCCATCCCAAGGGAATCGTTGCTGCTGCAGGTCAGCACCCTCCCCATTTTCTTCTTCCCCGGCATGATCTGAAAAACAAAGAAATGGATCTCTCTCAGAATCCAAATAGCACATTCAACATAGATTAAGTGAAGATGAAAATTTAAAAGAGAAGCTTCTTACCATCCAAATCTTCTTCTCCTGCATCCCCGGTTTCCTCATCCAGCAAACTGGTTTCAACCTATTGTATAAGACCAAGTATCAACATAAGATTCACAACATTTTACTAAAAAGGGCAACAATAAATCCTACAGTGCACGAGAACTTACAGGTTTCTTCTTCTTCTTTTTCAAACCAGTAAAAGAACTCTCGAGCCCATCAGAGACTTTAACCAACAGAAAAGGAGATTTTTTCCAACAATGAGTAATTATACATCTTTGCAAACCAATTCATTTACAACTAGATAGTAAAGTTGACAAAACAGGAAGGAGAATGCGAAACACTAAAAATTACCTGACAATGATTCAGTCTTCTCAGCTAGGGAGTCTACAGACTCATCGGCATTCTCTTGTATCACCACCTTCTTCTTCTTCTTCTTTTTGGTAGGATCAAAAGGGGCAAGCTGCAAGTAGAGAATTCCAAGCCAATCACAACAGAGTAACAGAGGCAAAAAAACAACAACAACCCACTCCTCACATCTTACTGAACGGAAAGGCTAGTAGCACTCCAAGTAAATAAATTGGAAACTGAACAAATTTACATCTGTTTCAAGCAAGCAATCCATCTCATACTATACTCAAAAAAATTAAAAACAAGTTCACACTCACAAATTACAACAGCCGCATCATTAACTTTAGGAATAGCATAAATTAACTCTTTATCAAACAACAGAAAGACAAGAATGCAGACTCTCTTGTCATCTTCGAAGCCTTATTTTCAATTTTTTCGTCATTAAATGAGAACATATATATGAAACAAATCAATGCGAAGAAAAAATGCTAATTAATGAAAAAAAAAAGTAAGGAAAAAAAAAGACCTCTGCCACCTCATCCTTGAGGTCAGTATTATCGTCCGCCATGATTGCTGCAGCCAAAAACAAGCGCGAATCAAAAGCAAAGAAAAATAAAAACGAAATTCGACAAAAACCCTAGTTTTGATACCCTAAGACAGAAAGCAATGGGATTGGAATTGAATAAACCCTAGATAGAGAGGGGTTACCTTTGTGTTTTTCTGTGTCTGCTACGAGAGAATTAGCGATTGCTTTGGGTTGCGTTTTTTCTCTTCAGTTATCTGCTGGTTTGGGCTTTTGTTGTCTGCGTTTTGAGAAACTAACGACTGTTGTTTCTTGGAAACGCCCTACATTTTGAGGGCCGTTACAAACCGACTTCGGGGTGTTTAGATTGCTGATTAACCACGTTTGTGAAAAATTTTAAATATTTTTTCAGTTTTAAATTTATTTATTTGTTTATATTTTTAAATAATTTTAATATTCTAATCTTTAAAATAAATTTTTTAAAAATAAAAATTATATTATTTTAATAAATTTCAAATTTAAAAAACAACATTTACCAAATTATCTCCTATACCTAGTGTTTTTAAATCTGGCTTGGTGATCAACCCGGCCCAAGGCCCAATCACGGGTTTTGACCAAGTCACCGGGTTTTGACCGGGTTAACCCTAATTTTTTTATAAATCAAAATGATACTGTTTTGGTAAAAAAACAAAAAAAATAATCAATTAATTATAACTAAGTTTTTAACCGTATATTGTCAAATCAGTTAAATTTTTAATTTTTTTATAAATCTACTCCAGTTTCAACCCTAAATCATCTGGATTAACCAATTAGAATTCAGGTTACATATCTTTTTACATGGGTTTTTTCCATTATGGTCTTAAGTCAAGAAAACTTTTTCCAAGTCTGCTCGGGCCTTGCTTAAGCACCAATGTCCCCTGTACAGTACTTTCACCATCTTCTTCTTGTTGCTGCCCCCCTTATTTCACGCTTTTTTCCTTATGGCAGGAGAGTTGGAAATTGCCTTTTAACAAAGATGAAGTATTCTTTTAATTTTTAAGTTTTAAATAACTTATTCACATATATCAAAGACTAGTGAATCATAAAAATATTGTTTTCCTTGCACTTAAATCAAAATATAATACAGAGAAACAAATTTATATTGATGATAGGACTTTCAGATCCTAAAAATCTAAGTAAGTAGCTTAATAATAGAGTTATCTGGTTGGTTAATCAACTTATCATAATAATCTCATTCATTTTTCTTAGTCAAGGTAATTGATGACCTGTACTTAGTGCTTGGTAGACCAAGATGACTTGTGACTAGTACTCGTAAAAAATCTCCTTTAGTAGATGTGGAGACTCTTAAAAGTATTTAAGTAAATATTTTTTAAAATAGAGAAAATACAATAATATTTTGAAGATAGATGCTCTTGAATATGTATGTAGTAGAGAATTAAGATTGTAGACCTTTATTTTGAAGGATTCAATGTGTATTCATAGCCCATGAATCTTGTCTCTTTATGAAAATAACAGGTTGAAGTGTAATTTTACTTTTATGATATTTTGAGTTGTATTGTGAGTTATATTCTACTCATTTTACTCAGCAAAAAAATGAAGATATAGCAGACTATGTGAGACTTTAATACATTTAACGGTGTTGGTGGAATGTAAACTTATTAAATTAAACCTATTTGTTGAGAAATAATTCATCAAAAATTTTATGTGAAAATCTATAGAATTTTTTGATTTAGGTATTATATTTGAATTCGTAAATGTAGCGAATTCAACCATGCTCGGGTGCGATTGTAAATGATTTAAAGACTTGACACCCTATTACGAAACCGTTTGGGAACGCGGTTTCCACCGCGTTCCCGCCGCGTTCCCACTGTGTTCTCAAAAAATTAAAATTTTTTTTTGTTAAAATTTAATATGATTTGTATGTTTTGAATCGTTTTGATGTGCTGATGTCAAAAATAATTTTTAAAAAATAAAAAAAATCATTGACATGTATTTTAGCACAAAAAATTAATTGTAAAGCAATCGCTACCGGACTACTAAACATATTCTAAGTTACGTGTGAGACACAGCTGGTTGCGCTCTGGCATATATATGACCCATCTTCGAATAATTGAGAGCCATCTTCATATGTCAAATAGAAGGAGGTCGAGAGTCTTGTGGCAATGAGATGGGCAACATTATTGAAAGCAACGTACCATTGATGGAACTTGATCCTTCACCATTTCAATGAACACAAAAATTGCAAGCTGAGAAGTTTCCACGAAATAAATCATTCATTTGTGTCTTTACTTGTTTCGTGCACCTTTCCCCACCACAAATCTGGCTTTATAATAGGCCCTTTGAACATTTTTATTTTTTTTTAATCTCAGAGTCTATAATTTCTCTCTTTCTTATTTGTCACACACAGAGAAAAAGGTAGACTCTGGTTAGTCTCTTGCTTCGTCAAAAGAGCAGGATGCGGCAACCTTTGTTTTGTTGAGCAAATTTTGTTAATTATAACCCAGCGTGATAGGGGAAAAGTCAGCCATCATTAATTTGCTCCTCGTATCACGAAGAACTTTCCTCCTCCATTCCCTTTTCGTCCTGTGCTCTTTTTCATGGGTCCATCAAGTATTTATACAAGAAAACTCATGCCTCATGGTTTACCTTTTTGTTTTCCAAATATTGCTATTTAATTTCTCCAGGCAGGCTCCATTGATTTGTCATAGCATGCAGTACTGGCACAACTCAAAACAACTCAGTAAAGCTTTCAAAATGGAGCTTCCCCAACTCTCTTTAGGTCTTGGATTCTTAGATATAATTAAGATCTGCGTGGATTGGATTTACTTTCAGCGCAAAAGTCAGGATAACCAACCCCATTTCTAATGCCAGACAAACAAGTTAATACTTAGTGTTAAGTGGGTGTAATCCCCATGTTATCAATTTGAATTTAAAGATAAAAGTAAGCTATCGATCGTAAATAATTCTTTTGTGAATGCTGTAAATAGTTTGTTTAAAACTCAAGAAAACAAACACCTAAACCCTAATTTCTACACTTGAAAACCGATCTGATCAGTCCTCCGTTCACACCGACCCCATCCAATATGTATATTATAAACTAGCTTCAAATTCTGACAATGCAAAAGTAAAAATGTTGAAGATTCCTGGATCCTTCACTTCCTGGTGGCCGCCGGCAGCAAGAAATTGATTGGTGGGTGAACCGCAAGGTTGTCTGCCCTATGCAACATGCTTCTGTCAGAGCTTTTCTGATCAGTACATGGTACGATGCTCTGGACTTGGAAATTCGAGTTTTCTATTTTCTAGCGGGGTTAAAAAAAAATATAATAAAATAATAAAACATAAAAAAATATATAGAAAAATAACACAATTTAAAAAATCTTTCAATATTAAATTTGTGTTTCGTGAGTCCTAAATGTTATATGCTTACAAATTTGACAAACACCATTTAATAAGAAGAAAGAGAAACAAGAAGGAAGGGAAAATAAAAGGACCCTGGAGTCTAAAATTTTGATGATAACATTATCCATATGGTTAGAAAAATCTTGTATGGTTCATTTCAGTCATTGTTTGTTATTTTTTCTGTATTATTAAATTTATTTTATTAAAATCTTTTTAAAATTAATAATAATATCATTATTGAAGTTTCGGGAGGGCTCCCAGTTTTTTTTTCCTCTCTCTTCTTTTTTATTAAATAATATATTTAGTAAATTTGCAATTTGAATCCCACATGCCATAAAACTCGGTTATTTCATTAAATATTTTTTACAGTGTTATTTTATTATTATATTTTACTATGCTAAAGTCCAAAAACACTCTGAAAATTTAGCTGAGAAACACAACTAACTGTTCGGAGTCATAGACTCACAGGTAGAGCAAACAGGGCCCGGAAGAGTGGAGTTATATGTGCAGAAACGTTGAGGAAAAATCACAGATGTCGTAAGGGACGGCCATGGTGTAATCCACCACGTCTCTCTGACAGAAACCGTTCGATGGTTTCCATTTCTTCTTTCAAATCAACAAGGAACCTCCCCCTCCTTCGGACATGGTCTCATCATCAACCATGTTTTTACTGGGTTAAGTTTTTTTTTTTTTTTCTTCGACCTAAATTAATTTAGGTTTCAAGTCCTTCAGGTCCGGTTAATCTTTCATAATTAAAAATCCTAAAAAAAAAAAACAGGTTGTCTCATATCGAGAATAACCATGTGATTAATTCAAAATCTTCGGACACAAAAGAACCCATAACAGCTACAACCATATCCTCCTTAACTCTAAACAAATACATGAATTTTTGGTATTTATTCTAAGAAATCAGGTGACTTGAATATGATATTTGATAATTAAATATGATAAAATAAAATAATAAAAAAAGTTCCAGTCAAATCACCACGTCGTTAGGAGATGTATGTATGTATGATTTAGCCTCTGAGCTCGGAACAATGCTATGTATAATCTTTTTGCATTCGGTTCAAACATGTCATCGATCACAAACAGTAGCAGATGGCGGCCATGAAATTTATAAAAGAACAAGTAGCTAGGGTTAATTTGTCCTCTACCAAAAATATCTCAGAAGTGACGATTATCACCATGTGTTACGTTAATCATGGATGACATTTTTGCTGTATGGTTCTCTGAGCTTATCTTAAATATTCTTCGAGCGGAAAAGTTAGGAACTTGTTCATCTCACAAGAGATCTTACTTTGATTCATCAATTCGACGCTGCAAGTACTGGTCGAGAAACGAACCAAGGCCTCGATCGATCGAGGCTTTCACATCCGAATTGAAGGAGCTAGCAGCACTGTGAATTAATAAACCTCTTGTCCCTTCAAAATGGGGTGTGATTTTCACGTTCACATATATCTAAAAGTTATTGCGAGTTGAAATTAAAAATTAGAAAAAATTATGAGTAAAATGATTTAAAATATATATATATATATCATCTCTCCAAACAAGTATGGTATAATAAAATTGACTTTAATTAGTGGTTTTCTTCCTCTGATTTTTCAAGGAAAATATGCTATTATAAATATATTTTACAATGGCGTATCTCATATTCTATTATTATAATATATCTTTATTAATATTAATAAAGATATATTATAATTGTCACTTGAGAGTTGAGAGGGATAAACTTGCTTTCTATAGTTAAATAAACTAGATGATTTATCCACGCTATGTACGAGTCGGTTTTTTCTAAACATTAAAAAATATTTAGGTATTGTTATAATGTAATTTTAAGATAAAAAAAATTAAATCGTGTACAAATTGACCTGATATAACTTGATCAGCTTAGTAAGTTTAAAGACAACCTGAACAACTAGAAAAAAACATAACTTGATTTAAAAGATTTCAAGATAACATTTGTTTTAAAAAATAAAATATTGAGGTGGTAATATAATAAATGGACCCGGATTAACAAAGTTAACATATAAAATTCATAACTCAATTCATGAAACTGTGATAACCCCTTAGAAAACAAATCAAAAAATATTTTGAAGCCTAATTCTCAATCAACTCAATATTAAAGTATGAAATTAAAAAAAAACAATTAAAAAAAGGCAAAAAAATTACAAGGATCAGCCCTAGTTAATTTACCAAATCTTAATCATGAGACCGAGATAACTCAATTCCCAGCAAATACAATGTTTAAGGATGAAATTGAAAACAAAAATAATTAAAAAGGAGACAAAAACACTTAAGTCAATCCGAGTTAACCTACCAAACCTATGACTCTAGTTATGGGACTAAGATAACTTCATGGAAAGCAAACAGAAAAAAACAATAAAATATAATTTTCAATCAACCCGATATTGAAGGATTGAGTTGTAAAAATAAAATCAATCATAAAAAGAACAAAATACTCAAATCACTTGAGTTAACCTGTAAAAGTTGTGAATTGGATCATAAAACTGAAATAACTCTATAAAAAACAATATAAAATAAATTATGAAGTTCAATTTCTAATAAAATTAAATATTAATTGATGAAATTTTTTTAAAAAAAACTGAAGTAGTCTCATGTTTTTAAAAAAATATTATTCTAATAAACATTATTTTGCGAGAAGAGGAAAGGTTTGTTTAACAAAAGAAAAGGCACGAAACGATATAATAACATGCATCTATGTATTGACGTATTCTCAAAATACTGTGAAAAAAATAAAATAAGAGAATATTGTATTGATCGATGATAGTAAGCAGTGTTTTAAATTTTGTATTGGTCCTTAAAGTTCACTTGAACATGTTAAGCCGGTAGATCATCACATGTAAAAATACCTATTAACCTTTTTTTTTTCAAAACCCTGTGAAAAATCATTTCCTTCGAAAACTCAAACAAACCCCGGCCACTGATACACAATTCTGTGGGGGAGAGAGAGAGGAAAATCTATCACCACGAGAAAGAGGCGGTGTCCGTCGCGTGGTCGGTCACAAGTGGCACCAAGAACCGCCACAAAATAAGAATTTAGTGGTGAACGTTTCGGAGATGACTGGGTAGGTACAGGGAACCTGGACATGACCTTTTTGTTGCTATTTATTTATTTGAGTTTGGACAGGTTAGGTTTGCAAGTGGGGGAAATTGGGTCGTTGTCAGGTCGGTGACTTCCCGTTAACTTCTTTTTTTTTTTAAAAAAAAAACAAGACATTAGTCACTAGTAATATTAATATTAATAAACGCAGATATTTTTTATTTTTAAATTCAGATCAATTCAAGTTATTGACCCTTTCTATCCGGATCCGAGACACAAATCAAAGTATGATCGAGCAACTTTGATATCATCTAAAAACACAAAATAAGAGAAGATTGTTTTGTTCAAAGATAATAAGAGTGACAAATCAAAACCAGATTACAATAATAAATAATATTCTTAATCTCCTCTAACACCAGCGACAAAACTCGAGACAGGCTAAGCACTATAATTTGATATCGCGTACAAGCTAATCTAAGCTCGAGTATGGCACGATAGTCAAAACACGTGCTTTGATTTAAAATCGGCATGCAACTGTACGAGAAATGGACCGAATGTCTGAACTCGACCTCTCTAGTTTAGATAATGGAGGGTTGCGTGTAAAGTGGAGAGGACATTTGATGGAATGGTGGTTCCAGGCAGCAAACAAAAACAGAAAGAAATATCTCACAACACACATGCCAAGGCGGGGCCCGTTGATGTGATTGAATTTACATGAATCTGTTGCCGGTATTTTGGAATTCTGACATAGCCTTCTTTCGTCAAAGTTCTGTAAAAATATTACATGTTTAAAAAAAAATACTAAAGGAATATTAGATCTAACTGTTATAATTTATATAGTTGTTTTAAAAATTATCTGTCTCTTGGTTTAATGTTTAATTAACACGTATAAAAAGTTAATTTAAAATCTTAGTTACAAAGATAATTAAATGACGGAGAAATGAGATTTAAAATTCAATGGTGAAGAAAGAATGGTCATTCGAAACATATATGAGCTCTTTTTTTGATATATTTAGTATAATTAAAAAAATATTGACCAGATAATTCTAACTACGTTTTAAAATACCTCTAAATATGGTTGTAATTTATTAGAGATTTTGCGCATAGTTAATTATAATCTCATTTGAAATTCTTTCATGGTATAGTTAAAACCATTTTGTTGAGGTTTTTCTAGCGATATCAGATATGTAAAAAATAAAGAATTAATGTCCTTATGGCTTTTTTTTTTCTTTTTCGTTTCTCTTTCTTGTCACGTTATATTATCTCATATTTTTTTCTTAGCTATTAAATCTTAAATCATATCTTTTAGTTATTAGAATTTTATAAAGTTTTAAGTTGACTTTAGTTTAGGTTAATTAATTTATAAAAATAAATATGTTTTGAAACTTCACTAAACAACATCTATTTAAAATAATAGTTGTGTACAAAATTATATTACAAAACACGATTACTATTTCAAATAGTAATTATGTATAAAAATAATATTTTAAAATGTAGTTATATTTAAATAGTGTTATCTTTTAAATATATTTTAAACATGTATTATTTTTTAATTTTTTTTAACAAACTATGTTATTTTTTTTAAAACCATAGTTTGTTGCTCATGTTTAATAAATCAGAGCAGAACACATTGCATCAGGTAGGTGTTAGTGGTCATTCCTTTGGTGACCATTGGAAGAGACTTTTTTTTTTTTCTCTCTCTCGCGAGAAAGAGAGTTATTTATAAAGTTTAAAAAAGGGGTAAAATGTGTGGCTTTGAGATTGATAATTATTTTTATTATTTACTATTGTGTCGGTAGGTGCATGCATTAATTAGATTGTCACAAAATTCTCGAGTAATTTCGCAGAGAGAGAGAGAGAGAGAGAGAAGTCTCTTCTGGTTGTGGCTTCAAACAGCCATATATATTAAATCTGGACTGATGTGGCGGGTTAATTCAGAATCAGCTTGACTTAGAAGCTAGTCCGATTTGAGGTTGTTAAAAGACTGATCAGTGTAATATCCAGTCAATTCGGTGAGTTATCTCGTGATGAATTCCCGGACCGGATTTAATAATTATGTAAACAGTAGTTATTTTCTCTTCAACCCGTGATCTTTTGTTCCAGAAAATCTTAAAGCTTCTCGGTTATAGTTGGGAAGTTAAAGTTTGCGATGTTATTATATTTTGGTTGTAATTTTGAAATAGAAAAGAGAGAGATAATTGAGATAAAAAAAGATATGTTTTCTGTATTTATATTTTAAAAATAAATATATATAAAAAAGAATTGATGTGTAGATTTATTGGGTAATCATAATATTTGTTTTTTTTATGAACTTGGAGTTTACTTTTATTGTACGAATACCAATCCATAATGGAAAAATAACCATAGTTTTGATGCATACCAAGAGAACATTTACTTTTATTAACTATTTTACTGAATCGTATATAGTTTTGTTCCACAAAAAAACATTTTATAAGTTCAAGGTCACCCTAATATATTTCCTCAAAAAAAGAAAAAAAATCACTCAAATATACATTTGAAATGGGATTGTTGCAAGAATCAATACAAGAAAATCCATCCGGTCATGAATTAATATTGCAGCTTAATTTGTACTAACACTGACACAATTATTGGGCGAGTGGTGGTGGTGGTGGTGTGTCGCCACTTCTCACTGCCTCTTCAATGTTATATTATTAAAGAAATAGCTAACTATCATTGTCAGCGTAATTTTTTCATCAGACAATGAAGGATACTACTTTTGAGTTAATTCATAAAACAGTTTTTTACATATTTAAATGAATGATTTCTGTACAAATTCCGAATCCCAACAAAAATGAAAGCAAACCTCTGTTGCTTTCGTACCATAAACATGAAAAATAAAAAAAATAAAAAAACGGGGATAGTGGAAGGCGGCCATGGTTTGTAGGGTGGATCAGATAGCCATGAGGACTAGCTTTTGTTTGCTTTCAAACCCGTTTGGTCACCAACTACGGGGCCGACAAAACCCCCCCTCCTCCTTTATATTTCTTCAAGTTTTCCTTTACTCCAAATTTGTTTGAGGCTCCCTTCCCAAGTACTTTTCCCTCCACCTAAATATTTGCTCTTCGACCTTTGAAAATTAATTGCCATTTATTTGCAGCCGCCGGTAGACGGTGGAACAGCTAAATGATGCCACATTTTCAAGCTCGAATCACGATAACATTATGTGGTCTAGAGTGAAAGCGTGGCTGAGATAGGGGGACCCTTTATCATTATTTGCCACGAACCACCGCATTGTGGTGGGGCTATGGCCCCCGCCATGAACCCATCCATCTATTTACGTGGGTTTTGGTCAAGTGTAATCGCTGTAAAATGTTGACTCTCGATCCCCAAATTCCTGCATGCATTCGAGGAGCACGGTTTTGGGGATCGTTGTACCATCAAACAACAATGGACATCCCTGAGTGTTTTGCTCAAGAATATTGTTTTTCTGTATGTGTTTTGATTGGAATATCTGTTCTTTCTTCTTCTTCTTCTTCTTCGTCTCTCTTTTTGTATCGCAAGCCCTTTTGCATTCTTTCCATTCCAAATGAAATTCTCTACCGACTACACAAGATTAGACACAAATGGGTTGAGGTTGAATTGCTACGTGACCACCACTATGCTACACTTATAATTTTTATTTTTATTTTTTTTGTAATTCGAAATAATGATTGGTTCCTGCCATGCGATCACAATGGAAAAGGAAAAAAATGACATGAACATTGTCTTGCACGAATAAACAAGAATTAATAGCTAGAAACAAATTAAATGACAAGGTTGTAATAATATATATTCAACCACTTTATCATCCTCTCATGGCTCTTGAGTCTAATGACGTAGAACAGTTCATTCAGTGTACCTTTCTCGAAGAAAAGTCATGTACATCCATGATTTTGTCACTTCAAAGAGAAACAAAACAAAAAAATATTCATGCAGTACGTTATCAAGAAGTACTCGAGTTCAGAAAATATGATTAATTAAATCAAGGTATATTGTGGTGAATAATAATCTCCCCAGATCTCTTTTCTTGCCTTGTGCAAAATTCTCATCTTTGATGGCTTAAAAGTGGCCATGGGGACGTATGCCTTAACCCTCCCCCAGATCCTTGTTCAATATATATATATATATATATATATATATATATATATATATATATATATATATATATATATATATATATATATATATATATATATATATATATATATATATATATTACTGACGTGTTCGATCAATGATTTAATTTTATTGCAAATGGAAGATAAGTAGTTATCGCTAATTAATTATTTACTACTTTAATTTAATTTGTTTGTATATAAATAATATTTCTTGATCTTAATAAAACTTTATTTCCTTTTTACAAAGGAGGTGCTCTGTTCTAAAATCTAAGATGCTAATGCATATCAAGTTATAATTTTTTGGCTAAATTATTAAATATATCTTGGTTAAATTAACGTATGTGTTTTAATCAAGTGTGTACTTTTCGAGTAATGTTATGGAAAAGTTTTTGATTTAATAAAGAAGTCATCATTTAATATTATATTTATTATAAATTCTAATTGTTTTTTAGAATTTTTAGATAAGAGACTGATTATATAAAAGGAGTGTATTAGCATCTCTAATACATCCTACCTGAGATAGACTGCTTTGTTTTTTTTGTTTGTTATCATGCATTCCAAAAAATATTTCAAATAAAATTAATTGCAATTTTTTTATCCTTATATTATAAATGATTAAGGTGTATTATTCTCAATAATATTTTGGATACTAATCTTATACAGATTTTTTTTATCCTTATATTAAAGTGAGTAATATTAAATTATTATCTCTAATAATATTTTGGATGTTAACCCGATCCTTTTATGTTTTTTTATCCTTATATTATAGGTGAGTATTATTCTTCTAGCCAAAAATAATTTTTTATTATTTTTAAAATATAGGCCAAAATCTTTTGAATTTTTACAAACTTGTTGTAAAATCTTTACAACATCATTTTTCAAAAAAAACATGCCAAATTATTTTAGATTTTTTAAAAAAATACTCAAATAATTTTAAGGATTTTTGGCCATATGTAAGGAAAAAAAATCTTATTTATTTATTTATATTTTATTTAGGCATTGTTTGATAAAAACTCATTTTTTTTAAAACCAAAACTGTTAAAATAGACTTAAAAAGATGTTTGACAAACACATTCTTAAGCCAAAAAAACCTTTAGAAAAAACATTGTCAACAGAACAGGGTCTTAACCTTTTGACTTGACTGGATTGACTCAAAATTTTTAGTTCGATCATAAACTAAATAAAAAAACTGTTTTGACTCGAAAACTAAACCAAAATTGAAACTAAAACTTAAAATGAATCAAACTTAAAAACAAGACAAAAACACTAAAATCTTGACAAAAACGGATCAAACGCAAAAAAATCAATAACACGAAGAACATCCATGGCAAACCCAGCAACGTAAATCCCAAATCAGATGAAATACAATCAAAGCAAAGACATAAACATGTTAGAAATCATGCAAGGATCTATAATATAACATCAATTCACTTTGATTATCAAATAAACAACATAATTTTATCAAAATGAGTTTCAGATCAAAACCCGCAGAAACTTGTTATTGATGCAAATAAACCATACATTATTTATTAGTCAAGTTGTCTGAATTGTTTAATTCAAAGAATTGAACCAAAACCGGTCCAAATTATGGAGCCATGACAATGTTTTTGTCAGGAACACAAAGAACATTGCCTTAAACTCAGCCATTGTGAAGAAAAATAAACCCAACCACTAGTAAGCCTCTAAAACTAATATGTTTTTACTTTTAAAACATGTTTTTTTTTATTTTATCAAGTCACACTATCATAAACAAACATGTTTGAATAAAAAAACCTAACAAATAATATTAAAATATCCAAATCATGCAAGAGGTTCCAATCTTCAAAACTGTCAACACAAAACAGTTTATATACTTATGTAATTTGGATTCAAAATTGACATCTTGACACTCAAAAGAATTTAAACAAAAACCAGGAACCTATAACATGCATCAACAAGCTCTTAAAATACATCAAACACCCATTGCCATATTTAGATAAAAACCATTTTATTTTATCAAAATCAATTACAAACATAATATCTTGACGTCCAATAACATCAACAACAACAATGCCAAGCAAAATTTAACCAATAATTACAAACATTTTATATACTAATTGGAATCAAAATTAAATAACATCATAACACTAAAGCAAATTTAAAAACATCTTTAAACATGTAAAACAAGCTAAAGATACGCTTTATGGATATCATCTACTAGGTTAATGAAGGATTATACTTTTCAAAACTCAAAATAATTACTGCCCTTCTTCCTTCGAAAATCCAATTTTTTGCTCAACCTTTACCTTATCCTTTTAACTCTTAGATGCCAAGTAATAAACTTGATTACTAATGAACTCCAAGAATAAGCCTTTTCTCCTTTCTACCTTGCCTTTTTCTCCCATTCCTGCCTCCTGGTTGATTTTTAAGGGCCTCGTGGTTGATTTTAAGGGTTATTTATAAAATTTCAAGTTAGGATTTTTATGAATTCAATCAAAGATTAATCCTCACTCATCAAAGCTTGATCATCTGATCAAAATGAGCGAGTTTTAAGTACATTTAACAGTTGTGAGTTTTGTACCTATACTGGTATTTTAAAATATATTAAAATACAAAATGAAAAACAAAAATATATCATTTTAATATATTTAAATTATTTTTAAAAGTACCTTTTAATCATTTTAATATATTTTTAATGGAAAAATACTTTCATAAAAACATACACACCACATTACCTAACCTCTACTAAAAACTCTAATAAATCTTATCTTTTTTTTTTCATTTGAAAAGACTAAAATACAAAATGAAAAATTATAATATAAGCTACAATTAATCAAATAATAATAATATAAATTATTAATCTTAAGTACACAAAAATCCTTAATAACAACAGGAAGTGACAAAATCACCATATAATTCACTAAACATGGACTAATTAATACTCCACTATATACTTAAACTCCGTAGTTTGACTAATCAAACCAAAAACTTAACATAAAAAATAAAGGGACACTTTAGGTATTCCACCTCTATATCAGGCGCCCTGTCTATCCACTTAGCGCCTTCAATCACGAATCATGGTATGCCACATCACGATAGGGTTGTATCAAATTACAAAAGACTCCCCAAACTTCCACAAAATTGAGGATATGTTTTTAACAGATGGCATCCACCAAGAAATCATCGAGGTCAACGAATTCTTCCTTGTCAAAGAAATTCCCCGACAACATAGAATTTGGCAAACTTAACGGCACGTCAATTTCGAACCCAAAAGCGTCAACGTCACCGTAACCCAGACTATCAAACGGCGATAACTCTTCGTATGGGAGAACAGACGTCGGTGATGACATATCGTGAACACCACTTAACGGCGACTCACATGACTCGCGCTGACCGTCAACAACCTTAGCCTTCTCCGTTAAAACAGCGTCAGACGGTGTCAAATCTACGTAACGGAGGACTAATGCGGGTGATGCCACAACGTTAGCAGTACCCCTGATAGACGGCGACTCCCGTGATTCACACTTCACATCACTTGAACCGGAGTTGACGTGAGCTTTCTCCGTTATAACGGAGTTAGCAGGAAAGTTGGTAACGGCGTCGGGTCCTTTTAGTTTCAGTGCAGCTCGATCATATACTGTAGCAGCTTCCTCTGCAGTGTCAAAAGTGCCGAGCCAGACCCGTTTCCGTCGAGTCGGGTCACGGATCTCGGCGGACCACTTTCCCCAGGGTCTCTGACGGACACCCCTGAACTTTTTCTGACGAGATACGTCAGGTACCGGTAATCTTGAAGAAGCTCTCTTTCTTCTTGGTTCCTGATCATCATTTGAAGTTGTGGAAGAAGGAGCTGCTGGTGCTGTTGTTTCTTGCTCTAACAAGCTTATTTCACTCACTTGTCTCTTCACTCTCTTGACAAACTTCCTCTCTTGTTCTTCCTCTTCTTCATCACTGGAGGAATCAGTGGCATCAGGGTCGGTATGGATGATTCTAACAAGTCTTTGGCGGGTTCTTGAAGAACGATGCAGCTGCTGGTTCTCGATGAGCTTACTAGTGATGAATACATGTTCAGTAAATTTGACTTTTGGTTGAACGGACATGGTGGCGTTGGAGGTAAACATGGGTTGTAATTCATTGGGGAATAGAAGATGCATGGTGGGTGGTACCAAGGCTTGGTTTTTGTATTCAATTAAGAAGTGGGTCAAGACATAGCGGCAAAACCATGTACTGACCAGCTCAGGTAGGGTCTAGCTAGCTTAATTTATTTGGGTGATCAACGATGAAGATTCTTATTGGTTTCTTGGAGGAAAAAAACTGAAGGAAGCTACTTTATACTAAGCTTAACTGGATCTCCAGCGTTGGAGGGATTATATAAGTAGCTAGTGACAAATATAGAGACAAAAAGAGAAGCTATAGCTTGCGCTTCGAGGAGTTGGAAGAAGGTGACAAAGTGACACCAGCAACTCCGGGTTTGATCAAGAAGTTAGATAGCCTGAAGCTGCAAATTAAGGGTGGTAAGCTTTTGGCGGGAAACTAGAAAAAGACTTGTGTCTTGCTGCAGTTCAGTGATCTTCACTCACTCTGGGGGTGTGTGTGTGTGTGTGTGAGAGAGAGAGAGAGAGAGAGAGAGAGAGAGAGAGAGAGAATAGTCATTGAAAAGGGTGACTGATTTGGAGAGAGATCTACGGAGTAAGATATAGGCATGTGCGTACGTGGGTGTGTGTGTGTAATGCACGGAAGCACCCTTGAATTCCTACTAGCTTAGCTTAGGTGCGATATTTTCCGATTATAATGGTTGTTTTTTTAATTTTTTAAAATTTATCTATGTTATTTTCACATTAAAATAATTAAAAATTATATATAAAAATAATTTAAGAAAGAAAAATTTTAAAAAATGTTTTCCAGCTGCCTCTCCTGACGCGTCAAAAGGGCTATTCCTGGCATGTCAATTTCTTTGAATCAACCCAGCTCAGGCCAGTACCCCACTCCATTTTCTCTCTTTTACAATGGTAGCGGCGATGGTAATTAATTTATTACGAGGTCGCCTCTACTTTTCGGTGGGCAGTCTTTCTTAGTGAAGTTTCCATACCATGGATGTATAAGAAGATCGAAGTGGGAGAATTAGAGCTAGTAGCTAGCTAGCTAGCTTGCTAGGTGGTAGCTCCAAATCGAAGAAAGTAGTTGACTCATCTTTCCCGTAAAATTACTCCTTCATTGTATATTAAGAAATTATTTAAGCGTGTTTGGCAGTGTAGTTGCAAGTATTTTTCAAATAACTTTTCGTGTTAAAATGCATGCCAACGATGTTTTTTTATTTTTTAAAAATTATTTTTGACATCAGCACATCAAAACGATCAAAAATATACAAACCATATTAAATTTTAGTAAAAAAAAAAATTTCAAATTTTTTAGAAACACAACCGCAGCCGTGTTTCCAAACGGGACCAACGCGCGGTGAAAATGGTGATTCAAAAACTTCAGAGATGGATAGCTCATCATTATAACCGAACCGACCTCTTTTCCGTGGCAAAGGGGGATCCATAGAGATAAAGAAAACATATGCTAGTACGATGAATAAATGCATGCGCTGCCATTTCAAGCAAGAAGAAAGTCACAACCACCCTTCTTGTTAGGAGGAGTATCTTCTTCCACAGATCATGAGCTTGCTAGCTATATATCCACGTCAACTTAGCTATATATATATATATATATATATATATATAAAAGAATAAGATTTCTTATTTAACATCTTTCAAGAAGAGAAACTTATAAAATTACAATTTGTTAACGACTAGATCCTTGTGCCTGTGATATTTGGGTTTGATCTGACATTTCTCGACCACCATATTAATTCAAGCGTGGATTTTTGTTTTTGTTAGTAATTTGTATAACCTCTCTTCACTACATAGAAAATGCTGAATCTCTCTAGTGTTTTGATTATGATATAATTATTTCATCAATTGACCTCTGTTTCGAAGAAGGGTATGCAAAGGCATAAAAAGATCGATACTTTGAAAGCAATAGATTAATGATAGAATCAACTGATGATTGATTCCATCGTTTTCAGTTTATGATTAAACCAGAACGTTGAGAATTAATGCTAGTGAAGTTGTGGGAGGTTTTCTTTCGCTTGGAGAGGAAGCAAGGGATGATGGGTACAAGCCCAAGTAGACAGCATGCATGTGTGGAGCAATCATGTAGTATTATGCATTAGAGGTTGCAGCAGGGAGGCCCTCATTGCTTGTTGACAGGTGATAATTAAGGCAATGCCTTTTCCTCGTAAACAGTATATCTTAGGTTTCCAACAACGTCAAATGATTTGGGGGATTCCATTATCTCATGCCCTACCTCCTACATGTAATAAGAACACGCACCGCACAAATTAATGTCATTGAATTGTGAAGTCAAGAACAGTATCATAGCTTAAATTCGAAGAACATGCTTGCCACCTAGCCTGGTGCTGTCACAACGAGATGACAAGATTCCGTTAAGCTTTAATCCTACCGTGGTTAACCCATCGCAATCACGTTTCCATTTCTTTTTTCTCAAACAAATAATTTTTATTCCATTTGTTAAACAAGCCAATATCTAGATAAGCTACCAGTCTAATCGTACTATATATATATACTTGGATTGTGCTATGTATTATCCTTGACTATCATCAACACCAAACAAGCAGAGATATCAAGGAACCATGTCGAGGCATTTTCAACGGTGGCCTCGAGTCCACATCACAGTTTAGTTGCGTTTTTTCACGAGAAGGGATCCCTTTGAGTTCACCATCTTGTAATTCTCCGGGGCATCTCTCTTCTTTCAAGTTATCAATTAATTTACCAAAATTTGTTGGCGCATGGAAAAAGAAATATGGCTAGTACGAACCAGAACCAGAACCAAAACTAGGGTTACCATTCTTTGCAGAGCAAGACGATGTTGGTTGTGAAACATATCACATTGAAGCACGACATACTGGGTCAATGGCTTCGATAGTCATAGATGTGCGCACAGTAATTATATCCATAAAACGGCAAATTATGAGGACATTAATGCTTTAATGAAGGTTATGCATATATCTGTCCAAATTGCTAAAAGCACAAGTATACCAGGACCAGCACTTCTAGCATTCAACAGCAAATGAGAGTATTTAAATAACAAATAAACAAGCTGACAATTCTAACAACAGGGCAATATTACATCACGTTCCCTTCCCCCTTCTACGCTTTCAAATAGTAGATATTCACAGACCTAGCAGACCAGTTTCTTCCCAGCTCCGAGTCTGCAGTCAAAACAGCAGAAAGAAAAACAGACATTTGAAGTTGGAACACATCATCCTTCCACCTAACAAATAAGTGAACCATAGGATAGCAAATTCTTTCTAAACAGATTCCTCTGCTTCAACCCATCGCATAATTCTGAGTACAGCTACGGGCAGTTGCCTCGTACTTGGCTCTGTCTGTCCTGTACACGTGAGCAATTTCAGGCACAAGTGGATCATCAGGATTTGGGTCGGTCAACAGAGAGCATACGGACAACACCACCTGCATTTGGAAAAAAAAAAAACCCAGAAAGCTGTTATTAAACACTCTCCCACCAATAAAGAATTGATGCCGAAGAAAACAATAACAGAAAAAAGATTGCAAATATAAGCAACACAAAATTCTGCTAAATAGAACATTATATAAAAACCCTAATTTGAAATTGTATTGCTATACAATTCTATGTAAGTGGTCTCTTTAAATACAAATTAAGCAACCCTATTTATAATTGTCCTAGGACTAAACTAAATAAGAAAAAAATAAATAAGAAAAATAAGATTTCCAATCAAAATAGAATGAAAATAACTAAGGAAACAAATATATTCCCCTAAAAACTGCTTGCATCAGTCTCTTTAGGTTGGAAAGAACTCGTTCTCGAGGCATGTAGATGTCCAATCAAGGTTCTTCAACCTCTTTTCTTTCTTTGCTTCAAATGCATACTAATTTTAGATGTTAACTTCAATCCCTTCAAGTTAAGTTTTGCATGAGAAACATCGATTGATAAATGATTTCTCTTCAACTAACTTCTAGAGTAATGAACAACAAACCTTAAACTTTTCTCAACATGTATTGTAGTCTTACAATCCTTGAACAAATTTACATTTGTGATAATAATACTTTAATCAAATCAACATTTTTTTTTTGTTGAACACCTTCCATGTTGTATTTACACTTAACCTCAAACATACCAATGAGGAAACTATTGATGACAGCATCACTGTCATCACTGTTATTGTTTATGCTATCATTATCAAAATAAACATTATAAATTGATGAAGGATACCAATCCACATTTATCTCATCATAAATGGGATCATCAAAATCTCCATGATACTCATCTGAATAAAAAAACTATCTTATTTGCTCACGCTTCTTAAATGAGTTAATTAACTATAGATTTGTGATCACTCTTCAAGATCTTCTAGTTTCTTCTTCATCTTTGTTAATTGACGGAATAATTATTCAACTTACCTTTTGAAACTTTACCACCGCCAGTCAGCAAGTTGTTTTTATAATTTGTCTTTGCATGTCTTCTATCACAAGTTCATGAACGTCTCTTTCCTGAGAGAAACCTCCTCATCCCATCCTAGCATGTCCTGTTTTGCGACCTCTTCCAGCAATAGTTATTCAACCTATAACTGCCCATCAGGAATAGTTGAGCTTTGATACCAACTGATATAGAGCTTTGATACCAACTAATGCAGACAGAATCAACACAATAAATATAGCAAGCACAAACAACATAAAATTCTACCGAATAAGATCACCATACAAAAACCTTAATTTAAAATTATTCGAGAAGCCTCTAAAGCCCAACTGCAGGGTTCAGGCATGAATTATCCTACATAACCAACATTAAATTGCATCAGAGAAACAATTCATGAAGAATCTTCCTCTCCAATCCTATTCTTTGTAACATTATATTTTCTTACAAGGAATCCATAATTGCCACCAAAGTCTTACAATTATTCTTCACCTTGGTTTCAAGACAAGGAAATGGAAGCTGAACAAATACCTATTCAGAAAAGTAGGAAAGTAACAGATCACCATATCCACATCAATCAATAACAAGTTCACACCAGTGAGTGTTAGAGAAACAGATGTACACCACAATATTCAAAGTCTATATCTCAAATTTGTGAAGGCTTAATAAAAATGCTAGTATAATTCACAATTAACATGCTCCATAGATATCAGAAAGCAGAAGCTAAAGTTGCCAGTGCATGAAATTAGCAGCACCATGATATTCACTCTAATCACCAAAGGGAAAATGAACATTGAAAATAGGGGAAGATCTGCTCGTTATATTGTTCAGATGCAGTCCAAGACATTATCAATTGCATTCTTTAATACATATAAGAAAATGGCTAGCAGGCCTTCCAAGACCTTATCATTAATGGTTACTACCATATTCTTTTCTGTTCATAACCAATGGTCACCATAAGTTCCTTCATATTGATAGCACAAACTCTTGCATAAATGTGGGACCTTCAGGACCTCACAATAGGGTTCCATCCACCCTCACCTCACTGTTACACACCTTAAATCCTAAACTAGGTACAAGTTCTGTTTAAATTCACATTTGTGTAATTGTGCATATTATGTTTGTACTTTCAGCATAAATCGAAGAGTCAGATGGTCATTACCAATGAATAACAATGAACAGGGTATTTTGGTGTCTCGGCTATCATTCTAAACATTTGATTTATGCACATGGAACACAAAACAAGTAAACAGATTAAGATGAGTTTCAACATCAGCAAATGGCTGAATAGACAAGTCAAAAGGGAAATGGTCATATCAAACCTTGGAAATGGTTAGTGCTGGGTTCCACTGCTCTTTAAGAATATCCAGACATATGCTTCCATTGCTGTTAATGTTTGGGTGGAAGACTTATGTCCAGAATGCAACCTGAGGCATATAATCCAGATAGTCTAATCAACTTCTACAAAACACAAGCTATTGACGATACAATACATGAACTCACTGTACAAATCAAGTTAAGCAAGCCTTTGGTCCAAACTAAATGGGATTAGCTACAAGTTATTTCTTCTATTCTATCATGATTGAACAAAACTTTTTATTAGTTTTTGTGATTCTAGTTAAGTGGATATAACATTGTTATCCAATGTATCATTGGTCTAAAATATCTCAATTAATACCTAACAACCAATAAAAGCACAACACTTCTACTCTTCTAAATAATGCCTACATTGATTCAAATTCCAACAATAATGCCACCCTATAATATTTAAGGCTTGTGTAATTGATATTTGATAGCAACTCTATTTCATGCAATCTCTGAGTGTTATTGAGCTGCTCTCCAATATAATAGCTCTTTAGGGCTTGAAGTTCAGCACAATATATAAAGCTTGGCTATAGCATCTAGGATTATAAGAACTATCTAGAAAGCCCTTCCTACTGTGCTGCCCTCTGATCTTATTCAGATTAGTAGCTACATCTCTTATCTAACTTTTTCTACATTTCAACCAAACACAAAAACTTCCAGCCAGTTGTTTGCATTTAGAAAGCACATAACATTATCAGACATTAATGCCCACCACAAGCACTGATATGAACTTTCACAATATCATTTCCATTAATACCTTTCATTTTACTTTTTGAACCTACATCTAATGCAGGAGCAAATTTCAAACCTTCAACAAATATCAGCAATCAATAGTTTTCAAGAGTTTTAATGAAGGTACGAGAAAACAATATTTCTCTTTCCTTCTCTTGATGACAAGGAAACCCAAAACTTGATATAGATACTTAACTCTCAAGGGTACTTCTTACACAAAAGAAAAACATAAGCAGCAAAAAAAAAAAAAAAAAAAAAAAGAGAGGCACAGAAAAAATGATATACCTTGGGGGGTTTAAAAGGATAATCTGGATGGAAATGAATAGAAACTAAAAAGACACCTCCTGCATATGGGCTATCAGCAGGTCCCATAATTGTTGCTTGCCAATGGAACATGTCCTCATCTGCTGGACCTAAAATTCCAACCATTTATAAAGTCAAAAAACAAGTTAACGGGCCAAAAAAGATCGAGACTTTTCCCTCTAATTCTACAAGTATATACAAATCAGCTCTCAAGTGCAAAAGGGTCAGCAAATAATTTAATAATAAAGAGAGCATAGCTTTAAAGATGATATTCTTTTCAAGGGGAAAAAAGAAAAGAATAGGAAGCATACCAGCACTGCAAGAGTTAGGTGGATCTTTCTGCAAGTCCTTGAGCTCTTTCAAGATGCGTTTAGAAGCCACAGAATCAGAAGCCAAAAATCAAATTTTGACTGACTGAACCACCGACTAACATCAAAATAAGGAAACGAAGACAATCCAGATGAGCAAAAGAGCAGCTCTATAAGTAAATACAAAAACAGAGAAAAGTGGTAATTACCCAGGAGAAGATTTTTGGAATCTAAGGACAGCTGAGGAGAAAGATTATACCTTTGGGCTTTTTGTTTTTTCGGGTTCAGACTGCATTTTATGATTTTTTTTTAAAAATAATATATATTTTAAAAAAATTAATTTTTTAAATTGTTTTGAAGGATAGATATTAAAAATATTTTTTTAAAATAAAATAATATTATAAAAAAAATAGTTTTAAAATTTTTTACTTTAAATTAATTTTTTTATATTTTTAAATTATATAAATGTTAAATATATTATTTTATAAAAAAATAATTTTAAAAAATAATCATTAGTACAATATCAGTTAAACCATCCCTGGAAAAAAAATAAATAAATAAAAAAATTTGAAGGTATATATATAAATTATAAATACACCCAACATCACAAGCAGGCAATGACTAACTCTTTAAAGACACGTACTCTCAACCTACACAGAATCTCTAGCGCACAGAGTCTATTTTTTGAGGCACTCTCTAACACACAATTCTGCCCAGTTTTGCAGCAAACCATGAAAAACCAAATTTTTGCGCTAAGTTTTTTAACGAATTCATCAGAAACACCGAGAGAAAGCACGATGATAGCAAGTGCAGGTACTCCCAAGATCATCCACGCACAACATTCAAAACATCTTAAACTGTGCTTTCGATCTTCTCTCCTTTTGTTCAGATACCTACTCATAAGGGATATATATATCAGAGAAAGAAAAACGACACGTGAACCAGCTCTGTGGGTTCTTACAGTTCATATACGAAGAAAACTGGGAAGGAGGAGGGTGCAAGGTGGAACTGATGATCCATAACTGCTCACATCAGAATTAGCCATTCCTAGGGACGCTCCTCCTCCGTCTAAAAGAGCAATGCCCGTTCCATGGGTAGGATTTTATGTTTTTTTTTTTTTTTTTTTAAATTACACGGATGATGTGTCGCCAATATGCGCAAATGATGTGTCGTCCATCGGCTATCCTTTTCTTTGACTTGAGTTGTTTCTGGTTGCCAGAAAATCAATGTTAATTAAGAGCTTTTCCTCTCCAGAATTTTTTTCCGGCAACTCTTTCTCCCTCCTCTCTCTAGATCTAGGGATTGAAAAACAAAACAAATGAAGTTTGAGAGCAAAACAAAAATCTAAAACTAGAATTGACCAAATTCAAAATAAAATAAAAATTGAGGGAATAAAATAAAAATTGAGGGACTAAAGTATAACTGTACATGCCTTTGGAATGGTACTCCACGAAAAAAGCTACGGAACCTTGCTAATATCAATTTCAGTTTCTATTCTTTTTATTTTGTTTTTGACAACAACTTAAAATTCTCTCATGCAAAATTGATATGAAACAATCTCTAACACCTTGGTAATGATATTCAAAAGCATTCAAAAGAGAATAAAAAAAATCTAGCACAGCCAAAAAGGAACTTGTTAGGAAGAAATTGAAAGAAAATAAAGTTAAATAACCAAAATGAATCAAAAACAAATTGACAGACCGGGGACGTATTGTTGCAATGGTGAACAATGATATGATATGGACAGAGATTTCTGGAAATCATTACAGCACAAATCCAGGTTGTAATCTGCTGGCCTTTGATATATTATTGACTACAATTAGAATCGCATGTCATACATATATGGTGCTGATAATCTCAGGCAGTCAAAAACTGATCTTATCATGCTTTGGCTCAGAGCTAATCCTGATTTCCAAGGGCAGACCAGAAGAGAACCCTCGTAAATGTCATTTTTCCTGAAGATGGATAAGAATCTAAGATGCTGCTGTAATGACAAGAAACAGGCAGTACCTTCAACAGCAAAGCCAGAAAAAAATGGAGTGTTCTTGATTCAAGTCTCATCAATTCATTCACAAATTTTGAATGAAGTTTTACAACAAATCAAGAGGTTTCCAGCTAATCAGACTTAAAAATTAAAAATCAAAGCACTGCTACATATCTGAAAAAAGAAGAGGAAAAAAAATTGAGACAAATTCACACTCTATGATGCTGCACTGCACATACACATAAGCTTGAATAAATGCTCGAGAAACCTTACAAGGCAGGTGCTCATAGCACTTTTTGAATCTTGATCTTAAAATCAAGCAGCAACAATTTAGTCAATCATGGAGTATGCACATTTGAGTCCTTGGACTTATTCCCTTCAGAAGATGGCCGGTTCTCTGAGTCAGATTGCCGGATTTCTTCAATCATTCGAACAACTTCTTCCATGTTAGGTCGCATGTCTGGCACCTTTGCTACACAGGTCATCCCAATTTGCAACATCTGCACCATTTCTTCTTCAATGTTTTGGTATCTCATCAGTTCAACATCAAAAACCTCAGCTGTCCACTCCTCCCTTACAACTGATTGGACCCATCTTGGGAGATCAACCATGTCATCACGCCTTGGTGATTGGATTGGAGCTTTCCCAGTCAGCATCTCGAGAAGGATGACACCAAAGCTGTAGACATCTGATTTATGAGAGTGCTTACTGGTTTCAATCACCTCAGGAGCACGATAACCAGCACTCCGAGATGAAGAAGCAGGGACGTTCATAAGAGGGGTCAGGCCAAAATCAGAGATGCAACCATCATGATCTTGGCTGAGGAGGACATTTGACGACTTGATATTTCCATGAGTAAACTTTGGACCGCCAGCAGAATGAAGGTGGGAAATTCCCCGTGCAGCACCAAGGGCAATCTTAACCCTAGAGTCCCAATCTAGTGGAGTTCTGCCAGCTCCCCTGTTTGCTGTTGTCAAATTTGAATAGAGTTTAGGATATTGGTAAAGCAGCGGTTTTAAATTCCATGCCAAAGTGCCAAAGACTATAGGTTGATGAATGCCATGGAAGATGATCTCCTAACACTAATTGTTTAGTCCTTGTAGTGTGTGCGTGGCAAGAATCATCTCTCCTAGGAACGTGGACTACTTGTCTAAGCACATTGATCGATAAATGCAAGGAAATACATAGTGCTATTCTTTGGCATGATACAAGATTACCGTGCTAATCCTCCATGTAGGATATCAGGAAATGGTTTTATTTTCCCAAAGCAGATGAGAAAAACTGAGGAAAGTAAATTTGGTAAACGTCAGTGGCAATGTGCAAAAGTTTCACAGTATTATCAGCATTCTGGTCATACTAGTGTTCTTGTAGTGTAAAATAAAAATAACTGAAATCATACTTCATCAGTTTCTAAAGCAACCTCTAAGCATCATTAATAGAGCTGAAGACGTACCATGCAAAAGCGTGGATAAGCTGCCACCTGGGATATAGTCATACACTAGAAGCCTCTCATCCTTTGAGTAATAATAAGCACGAACTGGCACAACATTTGGGTGCTGCCCAACTCTCCCTGCAATCTCCATCTGCTGCTCAAAGTCTCTCTTTCCCACCACCACTTCTTTCAACCTTTTCACCACCACTGTGGTTGATTCCTCCAAGACAGCCTTATATGCTGTACCATAACTACCCTTTCCTAAAACTTCAGCTGAAGCTCTTAATAAATCCTCGAGATCGAAATTGTAAGAGCAGCCTTCAAAGAATACCAGCTTGTTTTTCTCAGATTCTTGCACCCCACTTCCAAAATCCTCTTTGGGCTTCTCACCCCTACCACTGCTAACTGCTTTCCCTTTCAACACACCAGGGCCTTCATTATCTTTTTTCTTCAAACAGCAGCAAAAGACGATTAAAACGACAAGAAACAGCACAGCAGACCCTCCCACAGCAATGGCAATGATTGCTCCCATTGTCAGTTTCAATTTTGAGCTTCGCTTATGTGAAGTTGCTGGTGGGGGGATGTAAGCAGGAGATGGAGAGGGAGGAAGGACTATGGAGCAAGGATTAAGAGGTGGTCCACATAAGAGAGAGTTTCCAATGAAGGATGAATTAGAGAACTTTTGAAGAGACACTGGAATTGATCCATTAAGATGGTTGTAGCTTAAATTCAAATGCTTGATCCTGGTGTGGTTGAGATCAGGTATGGGTCCAGAAAGTGCGTTATTTTGGAGGCTTAATCCGGTAAGTTGTGTTAAATTTGCTATTGTTTGGGGAATTATGCCTGTGAAAGAATTGAATGAGAGATCCAGTACATTGAGCTTCAAGGAAAAGGAGGTTGGAACACCACCAGAAAAGTTATTATGTTGGAGGAAGAGGTTCTGGAGTGATGGAAGAGAGGTAACATCAGAAGGAAGGTCACCTTCAAGGACATTGGATCGGAGGCTGAGAGTATTGAGGGCATCTAGTTTACCAAGGGTGTTTGGTGGGATATGACCCAAAAGTCCTACTCCAGGGAGTCGAAGTTCAACCACACGAGTGCCATTCGAATTGCAAGTGACACCTACCCAAGACTTGCAGACCAATGAAGCAGGGTTCCAGTTGAGCTTCCTTGAATGGGGTACAACAGCAGCGAAGTCAAGAAGAGCTTGCTTATCTGACTTCAGGTCAGAAATAGCAAAGGGAAAAATGATGGTTAGGATGATGAATAAATGAATAACTGAAGCCCGGAAGAACTTCATGGGGGAGTTGATTTGGACTTGCTATATGAAAATGTATGCCCTTCAGGTATTGCTGTTCCTCTGTTTCAACACAGAAACGAAAAAACAACATTAGACAGCCAGCACATAAGGCAATTCATGAAAAGAACATATAGATCTCTGTTACAAGCTAATTATAGCAAAAAAGATGAACATTCTCATTTCTGAAATGCACTAGTCACGGCATAGCAATTTCTCATATAAAGAGCATTTCAACTCGCTATGTGTCAATCAAATGAGATCTACATGAGCTGTAGGTAAGCTTAAATTTTAAAAGTGAAAAGTTTTTTAGTTTTCCAATGCATAAACAATAATGATTACTGCAGTCTTCTCTGCGAAGCACCCAAAACAGCGGCAAGTGTGTCCGGTACTTCAACAATTAAGAGATTTAAAGATCTATAATTAAAAAGCTATCGACTGATCATTCTCTCAACTTTCCTTCCCAGAAAAGTCAAGAAATATTTCTCTACTCCTCCTTACTTTTATCCAGTATCTTAAGAAACGTTAAAAACAATTAGAAAAGGTAATGATTATCCAAAAGCAAGAGGCAAAAGATATCACAAAACGAATAAAGCAAGCAAAAGAACAATACTCTTCCATTACATTCCAGGGCTCCCCAAATGAAATGCTTATTCTTTATAGTGATGGCGAAAGGGCATAGAGAGATTCAACACCCAAAGGAAAAAATAAAAAAACAAAAAGGTGAGAAATAAAAGATCATTTGCTCATCAAAGAGCACCAAATAAAGCAAATTACACTCACATTAATTAAAGAAAACAAAATAACAAAGAATCCAAAGACGACCACGTTTGGTTCTATACCAGATATTACCCAGCAAGATCCTACATCACAAGCATTTGGAAGGATGAACCTATTCAAATTCTGCTTTAAGGACACAACAAAAGTGCAACAGCTGTTCAAGTTGAAGAGATAAAGAAGACATGGAGAAACCTGAAAGTGTGCTAAGCTTTACCAGAAAAGGGGAAATTAAGCAATTTAAAGTAATGTAAGCTAGAGTTGTTGAACAACTAAAGGTACATTCTTTGCACTGAAAAGAAAGGAAAACAAGTCGAAACTAGCCAAGCCTAAAAACTAACCGAAGTAACACAAACATTACAGCAAACTCACTTGAAAATCCAAGAAATCGAACTTTCTTATGAGAATCAACAAACAATATTCATATTGAAACAGATCTAGAAGCTTAAAAAGATGCCCAAAATGTACAACAGTAGATAATGCAGGTAAATTTTGAGACTTTGAAGAGCTTAATTAATGAAATAGAAGACTAATGAATTACAGGGTAAGTTTGTGAACCTGGGAAAAAGAAGAAGCATGCATCAAATAATGCCTTGATAGATGAACCCAGTAGCCGCCACTGCTACAGCTCCCTCTCTCCCTCTCTATACATGGAGGAATTATAACTGAAATCTCCAAAGAACCAACCAGCCGAAAAAACTCATTTCCAGAACATCAAGAATCTGCAAAGAGAGAAGCTTTAGATCCAGTTTGAATGTTGTAATTAGCTGAAATGGGTAATCTTTAGACAATGAGCTACCGACATAGGAATTCACAAGCTTCGAGGATTTGCTTCCACCCCTAACTAATAGTAGAGCATTCTTAGGCCAAGATTAGCAGAGCGTTTAAGAGGGTAGAAGCAGCAGCTTTAAGCTTCGAGTTTACTCAAGATAAAATAAACAAAAGTGAGAGTATAGAACCAGTATTTGTTTTGTTGAAGAGTGGAAAACAAGGCAAATTTTTGGTTTTTGAATAAAATGGGCAAAAGCGAAAGATTAGAAGAAGCAAAGAGAATCAAAAAGCGAGAAACTTTGGTCTGTGTAACAGTAAAAAGAGAGAGAAGAGAAAGTGGAAGTGAGAGAGTGTGAATTTGACTTATTAAGGACAATTACAGAATCAACCTCATACCGTAAACTAATCAACTCCAAAGAAGGCTACTTTACTGTACAGATTCAGATAGCTAATGTGATGGTCATCTCACCAACTGTCTGCTCTTCTCTAACTTGATACTCACAACTCTGCCACCGTAGGCTGCATGCATAGTACATACAGTCTTTGTAAGGATGCCTGCCCACATGGATAGAAGTCACAAGTGCAAGCCTGGAGGCAAAGCCTTCCTCTTTCTTTTCTATTTTCCTGACTCTAACTGCCCTTCTCTCCTTTACACAAGAAATAATAAAAAATAGTCGGTGAGGTGTGGCCTGTGGGGACTGCTTACTGTACCATCGGCTACACAGGAAAGTCAGGGGCCTTGCCTTGCCTCTCATACTTGACACTGTTCTAATTAATACATTAGAATGCTTTAATATATCGTGTACCTACACTATCAATTTATCAGTTTCTTTCCCTCACTCCTCTGTTGTCTATAATATACCTTGCAACTTCCAGAGAGTTTCGGGTTTTAAAAGGTTGCATCTTTCAATTCAAAGTGAATGTCATGAGTTGCATGTTGAAACCTAATGAAAAAAGTTTTACTACAAGTATTGCACGGACCAAACTTATTAGTCTTCGTACAGATAATGACTTCACGGCAGCAATGTCCCACATTTCTAATTCTTTCAAGTCCCCCCCCCCCCCACCCCCAACAATTTTTCTTTATAATTCAATGAAACAATAATGACTCCTCTCAAGTGTTATTCCACGAACTATTTGAAGCCAGACAGAAGAAAAATGACTGTGATCTGCTGCCCTGGACTTGAGGTTATCTTATCACCACACATACCTTACCGGCATTTCTCATTCACTCTCAGCTTGAATGGAAGGGAGGGGGCAAATAGTAGTTGGCTATCCACTCCAAACCCACACAAGTAAATGAGAAAGGGTGTTTATTGGTGACGCTGATGGGCTCATGATGGATAGATTAAAAAGGCATTAAATTGATATTCTTGGCGTTGGCGACCTTAATCCTAAACGATCCTTAAATAATGTAGTCATACAATGTATAGCGCTCCCTTCAGTTTCTGCATTTTCTTTGTGGGAATGGGTGGCAAGTCAAAAGGTACAATTTTTCTAGCCAGGACCTTGCGTGATGAATTCATTCGTGCCATCAATGGGTTGAGGACACACCACTTAACAGCTAGCTTCTATGCAGAATTCTCACAACAAATTAAGGCAAGGCAATTTATTAAGTTCACATTATTGAGCTGAAATATGAACAGTAAGCATTAATTGAAGAGCATTGTTAGAAACTATCGGTTATACAGAGGGCAGTCCTCGGAGAAACTACAACAGTAGGGTTTGGAAAGGCGAAGTAAATATAGACCATCCCTTCCTTTTTTTATATTAAGCGCAACCACCTCCACCAAATCAATTTTATTGCTCTTTTTTCCCCTCCATGTACACATGCAGCTGCAGATCCTGTACGTGCAAGGAATATATATAAAAGTGTGCAGAATCATGACGAAAGAGGATTATCTTTGCTTTCAAATCTGGTCAATGAGATGTCTGGAGTTGATAATTGATGAAAGTGACGGATTTTTTGGAATCATGTTTTTCCCTTGCTACCTTCAGAAAATTGTAAACCTGCTGCTGCATCACTTGTATATCTTAAATGTTCCGGTGAAGCTTACTCTCTAACCACTCCCTAGCTAGATCTCCCATCTAAAAGAATTCACGGATGGAAACTTCCAACCCTAATTATGATGTCTAAACTCTCATAAAAAAGCTCATGATTGCAACTGTGGGACTCTGTTAATTTGGTATGAGAAAAGATAATGGCTTCTCCCAAATCAATAATTCACGGCTAACTAGAGTGAGAATACAAGATTCACAAATCACATCTCTAGCTATTCTCTCTTGTCCACACACACAAGAATGTTATATATATATATATATCTAAAGCAAGAGGATTACAGACAATGGTGTTCTTATATATTAACCATTTACATTAACTAGCTCTAGTGGGCTGTAAGCTTATATGATAAAAAAATCTCGGGAAGAATTATTCTCTCAGCTTGCCAGAGATGTAGTGGAAGCTTGGTTGCCTGATTTTTGTTTTCGATAAATTAATTCACAACTTACATATAAAATGGGATTAATTTGGAAGCTTTGAAAATAAGTCATAAGTTTGGAGGAGGAGTGGGGACTGGGAAACCTGATTACTTTATGATCACGTAATTACCACATCAATTAGAACATCTTATTAAAGAAAATACTAATTAAGAGTTGATAGCCAGATCATTATGCATGTATATATAGGTAGGTAGGACTATATATATATATATATATATATATATATATATATATATATTCCATGATCACATAAATCTGACTGAGCTCATATATATATAATTGATTGCATTGGCCGGCTCTCTGCTGTTCATCTTTTGGTGTGGTTACTGCACATAAAGGCAGCTAAAAACAACTTGAGAGGGCCGTGTTTCTTTGAAAAGATGTCTTGTTATCCTTTCTTTCCTTTATTAATAGAAGCTCCATTGTCCTTGTGCGAGGATTTTGTTAATTTATAGTTTGAGATTGTGTGTCCACAAATTAGGTAGGGCAGGACCTTATATTTTCAGGATCGATGCTTTCTTCATTATCCTTTGTTCTAATGTAAAGTATGATAAAAAAACCAAATCATCAGAGGTTCATAAAGGATATATCGATATATCCATCAACTAATATATGTGTGTTCTTCCACAGTTCCCCCCCCCCCCCCTACTGAAATGGCTTCCTTGATGAAAATGTAAACGTTAATAACATTTTGAGGTCCATGTAATGAAGCCCTTAATTACTTAATAAGAAGGTGAAATAGAGTAGCATATTAAGCATAAGCTGTACATGTTATAATTAGCCGTAAACAATTAAAAATGGTAAAACAAATTAAGGTGTAAGAGAGGAAAACTAAGACTAGAAAATACAAGAACAAGGCAAGTGACAAAGATTACAACCATTGTCCTAGCAAAAGTGATTTTTTTCTTATTTATAACCAGGTTTATTTAAGATTGTGTTAAATATTGTTTTTTAAAATATTTTTTGCGTTGAGAATATATCAAAATAATATATATTTTTTTATTTTAAAATTTATTTTTAATATTATCATTTTAAAAACGATTCAAAACATAAAAAATATTAATTTAAAATTAAAAAAACTTCAAAGATTTTCAAAAGAACCACAATGCCAATCATAGCCTAATTTAATGTGATTTGTCTCTGAGTGCTCCTAAGAATCTTTCTTTCTAGATCCCAATTAAGTCCCCATTGTCCATATTCATCTTTGATAATAACATTTCTCCCACTTATATATTTTTGTCACAACCGAATCTCGAATTATTAAGGCAACATCCTAGGATCACGGGCACCCCACAAGCTGACATGGTGATGTTTCGTAACTTTCTAGATTCGCTTTCTTTTCTTCTTGTGTATTTCCTTAGACCGCCGGAATCAATGAACGCTTTCTGGGGGATAACAGAGACATGGAAAGACAAACAGAGCAGCTGCATAGATTAAACATTATCTGATAGTTAATTCAAATATTAGAGTGACTGGATCATAACGTAGCATGCAATGGGAGTTGGATTTATAGGTTCAATCGGACATCCGGATCAAATAGTTGAAAAATCTGTGTGGCAATTCCTGCAGGGCAACTTGCTTGGCAAGGTCGTTAACAGGGGCTGGGCTAGTTAGTCAACAAACTTTGCCAAGATTCCATTTATGCGTGATCAAAGGAAACAAATTTGGCTTAATGTCGCCAACACGTACGACCAATCTGATGCTCGATTGTGCTTCTAGCTCACGTTGTCGTCGACGATTTACAGGCTGATATTGCTGGTCCTGTAACCTTTACCGAAGTTGTTGTGTCACAGATTATGGATTCCAGCTTCTTACAGAATAGTTGCAATATTCTGTGGTAAATTGGCAAAAGAAAATTAGTCAATGCCATCTATCTATTCTGAAACTAAAGAGGAAAAACCAAATAACAACAGAGAATTCCATTATTATTCTTGTGACCTTACTTCCATGTCCATATCTCTCGCTCATTATATTAGTGAATTAAGTAGATTTTGATTCGAGTGTAAAAGGTGCCCAAAAAATAAAGGGATTTTAAACCGTGTGTCCTTAGTGTTGCGTTTCACTGTTGTTTCGAGATGGAAAAGATAAAGATAAAGAAGACAAATGAACTTGTCACAAGCTCTCTCTAAAACTCCCTTTAACTAAGCACATTTTTGCTCTTTTTTTTTTGTATCTATCATGTAACACTACTAATTGTTTTTTGAGAATTTACCCTTACTGTTAATTGTAGAGATGTTAAAATATTTAGTTACTTGAAAGATGAAAACTAACCTTTAATTGAACTAGATTAAAGATGAAAATTTCAATATGATTTTAGTACCAGTGACAGGGAAAATTAGAGCATATTTCTTGATCTCCTGCCCACCTCTTTGATTGGTATCGAAGACATGGAGATGTTGTTGTATTCGATTCATCAGATAGGATAAATTTTAATTTTAATGATATGCCTTTTAGTATTTTCGTAGGAGTGGATAAAAATGGAAGGACTATGCACTTCTGCGCAATGAAATAACAAAAGCATTTCAGTAGTTGATGAAGGTAATTTCTTTCTTTCTTTCTTTCTTTTTTCTTCTCATTTTACAATTTTCATTTTTTAAAATTTTTTTGATGTTACTCATGAAGAATTCTTACTTATTCAAAACTAATTTGCAGGCTTCGGCCTCTTCATTCGCCTCTGGTTGTCGACTTAATGCTGCTGCAAATCCTCCTCCTGCAAGGACTTCTTCTACCGACTTTGCTGCTGCAATTCCTTCTGCCGTGACTTTGCTGGAAGTTTCTGCTTGCTTCTGTCGTGCCTTTTCTGCTCTATTGTAGACATTTCTTATTATACTATCTTGGTTCTCATCGAAGACATTGAACAAACATTGTTGCTTCTCTATTGATAATTTCTTGATGCAACATTGTATGTTGCCACAGAGTCAAGAGCATGTTGTCTTTTGGAATAGTGAATTTGTTTTTTAGTCCTTCACAAATATTGTTTCAAAATTCATTCTATGTATTTTCCATTACACTAACTTTCAGGAGAAATTGTTTCGTCCGGTGAAGAAGTTCATGACAAAAAACACTTGTGCTTTTGTTGGACGTCCTCCAAAGTCATACACAAAAGAACGTCCCTTGCAATAGAGAAAGGAAGGTGGAAAAGAGTTGAGAAAACAAACAAGGACGTGGAGGTTATGCAAGCATGCTGGTCACAACATCACCACTTGTCCAGGGAAGTAGAATGTTAAAAGAGAGTGCTGGGATCCCAAAGAAATCTAATAAGAGGAAGACAAATGATTTAGGACATGAAGTCTTGGATCCTGTTTTTTCTTCCTTGTAAAAAACCAACTACTGCATCTTAATAAATGCATGAGACATTTTAGGTGACCGTATTGTCATCAGATGGGTCAGGTAATTGAAGGGAATTCAGGTCTTCTGTCAAGTCGTTCATAATGTCACAGGGGTTCAGCGTATCTGTCCAGCTAGTTGCTAGCCACTGTGACCTCCTTTACCATTCATGTCAAATCTGTCCATTTTCAGAATCTAGCTGTGGGATAGAAATATGAACCAGAAAAACTAATCATGTTAAAGAATAGTCAAGTTTCAATCTTAATTTTACGGGTCAATTATAAGCCCTCCTTGGGAATCCATTCCACGGTTGATAACCAGCAGGCAGCGTCTAAAATTCATGTTTCATGAAGTCTTTATCCTTTCAAGAATCTTGGGAGGAGAAGAATCCCATCAGGATTAACTGAATTGTCTAAAAGCTCCAGTTTGATCATCAGTGATAGCATGTTGTTGAAGTAAATAAATGTTGATCATCAAGAATAAGAGCATTATGCAGCTTATATTTAACAGCCTGAGTAATCCACCCAGTCAAATCTTGTCCATGGATTCGATCATGGAGTGAATTCTCTTGTTACTTTCCATCCAAACATTTTAGATAGTAGAGCACGGAGCAAGCCTTGGCATAACTGACAAGAAGGAACTTTTCTGCAAATTCTGTTTGGCCCATTGGAACCCTGCACTCCAAGAACTAACCCTTCAATTAATACAACTTCTCTGCGATATAGAATTCCAAATATCTCGCACAAAGGGACATCCATTGAAAAGATGGTCTCTGTCTTCAGCAGCATTGTTGCCCAGAACGCGCGCATTCTGTATCAATACTTGTAACATCAATAAGTTGACAAACACAGATGTGCAAACTGCGAATTAGACTTTTTCTGTCGTGCAGTAAATAATTTAACTACTAGGAAATCGAAATGGGAAAAATGAGATATGCAGATCTCTTAGAGCATCATCTTTTATAGTCAATTTGCTTGCATGAAAGTTCAATGACACCGGCCTAACATCTTAACACTCAAGCCGACGAATGAAAACCATCAGCAGCCCAGCTCATGAACCAAACCATCAAGAAAAACTCGGACAAAATCAAATATTGTGAAATGTTATTTGATCAGGCTCAGCAACTTGTATTTCTACTTACACCAGAATCTCAAGGCATATCTCTTTGTTATGTTACCAAAAAGAAAAAAAGCAAGAAAGGAGGGGTTTGCTTTTATATGTCAAACAAAACTAAATTCTGGACTAAGCACTGCCATTGGAAATTGCATGTGTGCTTGGAAATATGCTGCAGGTCCTTTTTATTATATTTTTGGCATCTTCATGTATCAGTATTTGCTTGATGCTTTTCAGTTCAAAAGCATTTTCAAGCGCAGTACGAAACGGGGAAGGCATCCCATCCAATCATTTAATGAATTGGCCTACTTAAGGATCCCACACAAGTTCCATTAATCCAATAGTTGATCAAATTATTTATTTCACATGTCAGGTTTGCAACAAAATAAGTGGCTTATTTCCAGCTAAACTGGTGTAGCCGGGCTAGTTGATGGTTCCAAGCACTTTTATGTAGCCGGGCTCGTTGAGGGTTCTATGTTTTTATAGGTAACTGGGACAAAGCTAGGTTCCAGAAGAGAAGAGATATGATCGTCTTAGACCAATATAGTGTTACTAGGGGTCCTAATTTTTAATTTTTACTATTAAATTGAGCTTAAATTTTAATAAAAAAAATTTAAGACTCAGTTTTATAGAAGATATGACTTGTTGTAACTAATCGAGCCCTAGGAGACCCATAGATTAGATCTCAAAGATGTTTGATTTAGTTTTGTTGTGCATTGTTGTGATCAAAGAGGTTTTTAAGGTTTTTTTGGATGGTTAGAAAGTCATCATCTAATATTACAGTTACTAAAAACTTTAATTGATTTTTTTAGAGATATTAAACAAGTGATTAATTGCATAAAGAAAATGTATTAGCACTCCTAATATGTCTTACTTAAGATAAGCTATATTATAATTTTTTTCAATTGTTTACTATGGTTTAATGATGTCTATTTCTATTGGCCTGTTATGATGGGTTTGCTATGATAAACAGACCCTAGTTTTTTAAGTTAAGAACTCAATCTGAAAAGGTGAAATATCCTCAATTATTGTTAAGGCTTCTTTCGAGGTAAAACTGGAATCTTGCCACCGCGTCATTTCAAATAATATTCTTGATAAAATTCTTTGTGGATTTTATTCTTATATTAAAAGTAAATGAGTTGTATTCATAATAATATTTTGGATATTAAACTCATATAGTTTTTTTTTCTTATATTAAAATGGATAATAAAATTATTATCCTTAATATTAAAAGTAAATAATATTTCTTTGCTAAAAATATTTTTTTAAATATAGGCTAAAATCTTTTGGAATTTTACAAACTTGTTGTAAATTCCATTTAAAACATGAAAAAATATTTTAAATTTTCTTTGAAAAAAGATGCTCAAATAACTTTAGAATTTTTGGCCATATGCAAGAAAAGAGAAATTCTTTTTTATTTTTAAAGGCTTTGTTTGATAAAAACCTATTTTTTCTTGTAATTAAACCTAAAATAAGATGAAGGGGTGTTTTCTAAACACACCCTTAAACCCAAAAAACCCTTAATAAAAAAATGACAAGCCAAACAAGGTATAACCTTTTGACCCAAATTTGTTTTTTACCCAACCTAACTAGGTCGACCCAAAATCTTTGGTTCCACCATAAACGGAACAAAACAAATCTTGGTTTGACCCGAAAAAAAAACAAACGCTAAAAAACAGATTAAATACTCAAAAATATAAAAACTCAAAAATTCATGAACAAAACAGATCAAATACAAAAAAGATGAAGAACATAAAGAACACATGAAACCGAACTCAATAACAGGGTTCCACATTACACCAGATTTAGTAAAAAACAGCACACACATGTTAGAAATCATACAAGGATCAATAATCTAACATCCATTCACTTCGATTATCATTAAAACATTATGATTTTGTCAAAATAAGTTTCGATTCTAAACCGTAACTCTAGAATAAAAAACCATTAAAATCATGTTATTGATGTAAATAAACACCAAATTATTGGTTAATAATACATAAGGAAAGATTTTAGGCAAATAAATGAAACAAAACAAGTTAAAGTCATATAGCTAAGGTAATGTTCTTAGGAAGAACACAAAGAATAAATGAAGAACATTCAATGTGAAGCCAACACCGTGGCTCTCAAACTAGACCAGATATGTACAAACTGAAGGCACTTTCATATTAAAAATTATGTAAGGATCAATAATCTAGCATTCACTTATTTCAATTATCAATGAATTATCATGATTTGATCAAAGTAGGTTTAAACACATTATTAATACTAATAAATACTAGATTATTAGTTAATCATGTATAAGAAAGCTGTATATGTAAATAAATGGACCGAGATGACTCCAAATCTAGGAGCTAAGACAATGTTCTTCTCAAGAATACAAAGAACATTGCCTAAACCTAAGAAAAAAAACTAGTCATGCCCAAAAATGGTAGCCACTGCCAAGCCTATAAATATGCATTTTTGGCTTTTAAAACATACCTTTTTTATCTTAACAAGTCACACTATCATACACAAACATACTTGAATATAAAAAACTAACAAAAAAAAAAAAATCAAAACATCAAAATCAAGCAAGAGGTACCAAATCTAAAAAACATAAATGTAAAACAGACTATATATTCATAAAACATGGATTCAAAATTAGTTTTCTGAACCCATTTTGTACATGAACAGACCTAACAAACCCAAGGTAAAACACCATTGCTTTAACATGCATAACTTAAGTTAAATAAAAACTAAAACAACATTATATATCAAAAATAAACTTAAACAACAATTTTAATGTATCAAAAACATCAAAAACAAACTTCAAAATAAACATCATTAAATAAAAAACATAGCAACAAAAAGGTGAACACAACATTACTTGTTGAGTATTCATACCTTTTTCTTCTATGCTTATAAACATAAATATGAAACAAATGTAAATAAAAAAACATCAAAAGCAGGCCTAAAAGACCTTCTTTTGGATAAAAAAAGTATACTTAAAATAACTACTCTTTCTTTGTTTACTTTTGGAAATTTTTGCCTCTGATAACCTTGCAAAACTAAAAAATATTTTGTTTAGGCTCTTGGACCTTTACACCTGTGTTTTTTTTCTTATATTTTCTTTTCTTTTTCTCCTATCCTCTCTTTACCTTCCTTCTGTTTATGATGGTGCCCCTTAGTATTATGTTTTGATTTTTATAAATCCATGTATGCATTTTGACAGTTTGCTCACATTTCCTTCTTACCCCTAATGTTGGGTGTGATTCATATTAGAGTTTCTTTTTGAAAGAAATATTCCATTGGACTCAAATTAGGACTGCAAATGATATATGTTTTAAGAATTGTGAAATGAATAAGCAAAGATGACCTTTTCTAATTTCAAGCAAGGTTGGTTAGAACCGATAAATTTTGACATTGTCCAGCATAATGATTTGGACTTGTCAATCATAAAGATGACCTTTTCTAATTTGAAGCAAGGTAAGTTAGAACTGATAAATTTTAACCTTGTCTAGTAAAATTATTTGGACCTGTAAAGAACCATGATTCACGAGTTCATAACTACCGAATCCATTATATATCAATATGTATACCATTAAAACTTAGCTCCATGATGCGTGATTCAATTTTGTATGTGAGTTCAAAATTTGTTTGGTCACCCTATGCCATTTTAACAAACATCAAACCATTTCTGCAATCAAAACTCTTTTTATTTTTTTCAGGATAGATTAACCTTAACTTTTCATGATGGAGTTTGATCAAAATATTTTGTCAAAATACCTTTTGAAAAAAGCATCTCTTTATTTCAAGACAATCATTAAACAAATAATAAATCACAATTCATTAAAAGAATGTGATGCAGTCACAACATATGAAAAACATATTGAAGCATAATATAATGTTCATTCTCTGGGTAACTCCATATTATCTATGCCTTGTCCGTCTTTTGCAAGTTACTAGTCATTGTTAAAGATGAGGGTAACTATGTGGTAGGTACCACCATTCACTACAAGATTCCACAGTTTTACCGACGGACAAATTCCGTCGGTGCGTGATTAGAAGTTCGTCGGTGATTTTTTTACTGACGTCATCGCCGACGGATTACGTCCGTCGGCTTTACCTTCGTCGGTGATTCCAATTTCCGTCGCCATATCGGTCGAAAAAACAAAAAAAAACCATTTGTCGATGGTTTTACAGACGGAAGTTGTGCGCCAAAAAAAAAGATTCCCGCTTGAAATATACCGACGGATTTTTAGTTCGTCGGTGATATTCCCGCTTGAAATATACCGATGAATTTTTAGTCCGTCGATGATATTGTGATTTACCGACGGAAACAAACTGTCGGTAAATCGGTCGGTGAGTGTATGAAATACCGACCGAATATGTCCGTCTGTAAATTCGTCGGTACTTGTGGAGCCTACTGTTTAATGCCGACGGATTAAGTCCGTCGGTAAGTCTATCGGTAAAATCCTTGGCAGTATTTTTTTTCTGAATTTGTTTTTAAAAAATTATTTAGGATATATAATATAAAACTATATAAATTAATTGTAATACAAACCAATTATGCAAATAAAATTTATATTAAACATAAAAAAAACAATGTTAAATAATATTCATTACAAACTGAATATGTTTCAAGAAAAATATTAAATGAAGTTTTAAAGGTAAATAATGTTGATTACAAATTAATATAAAGGTGGAGCTGGTGGAGGAGGAGGAGATCCTGGCGGAGGCTGGTGGTTATACGGCCAAAAAAGATTAGGTGCACATGTTCCACTATTTGACAAGTTCATAA
Organism: Populus nigra; assembly: GCF_951802175.1. NCBI lineage: Eukaryota > Viridiplantae > Streptophyta > Magnoliopsida > Malpighiales > Salicaceae > Populus > Populus nigra. Next base: position 15,846,233 of record NC_084863.1, read on the forward strand.
TCATTTCGCGAAGCTGTTCATAAGCCGCTTTTTGTTGTTCATGAGCCGCTTCATACTCCGCTTTTTGTTGTGCTTGAGACGCTCTGAGTTGCTCAGACTCCGCTCTTTGTTGTGCATGAGACGCTTTGAGTTGTGCGTACTCCGCTTGTAGGTTATCGTATTTCTCGGTGAGCTGAGCCGTGTGTTGCTGCAAGGCCACGAACTTCTTAGATTGAGAGCTCGATATTGATTGGGAGCTCCCAACGGTTGAAACACTACGGGTCGACCGCAAGTTGTCGGCCGTAGTGTTGGAGAGCCCGTAAACCCGATTTTTATCGGGTCCACCTGATGAGCCAACCTCCATCCACAAATCCGGATCGAATTCCGGATGGGTTAAAATATCATCCCCGTATCTCTCCCTCAACCGATTATTATAAGTCTCCTGAAAATAAAAATAAAAAGTAATCATCATATTCAATACATTGAACATAATAACTTACAAAATAAAATGGTTAAAAACAAACATACCACGAAATGCTAAGCACGGTTATCAACGAACTATTGCGCCCCCTTCTGGCAGTCTTGACTCCGCACGTGCGTCTCCACAAACAGCTCCATCGGGCTCGGCTCACGTCCAAGAGACGCAGCCTATAATGAAAAAAGATATATTAACAACAACTGAATTTAACGATATATTTCATGTAAATTAATCTTACCATCCGTTTCGCATATGCAACAAACGGAATGGAGCCGCCAGTGTGCGTTGTCACCCAGCCATGAATTGGCCGATTCCGGTTGCCAGCACCGGACTGTGAGCGTTGTGTGAACCGCTCAGACATCACGTGCTCAAGATAGTGCGGCCATATATCTTCCGGGATGTATATCGGTTTGAAATCCCTCCAAACTGCTACATCGTTACAGCCTTGGAAACCCCTATCCCTCGCGGTTTTTTTTGCCTTTTTCTGTGCTTCATACCAAAAATCACGCAACCTACTTCACGCAACCAAAAATTACATTTCTAAACATAAATTTTTGTCTAAAAAAAATCCTGTATTGTTTTCGATCTTACCTAGTTGCCGCGTGATTTTCCCACACCCTTCTCACAACAGTGTTATGCTCACTGTCCCAGCAGAATTTGTGCTGTGTATAAATAAACAAGTTTAAATAAAAATAATAATTTATTTACAATTATATTAATAAGCTGAAAATTATAAATTAATACCAACCTCAAACCTGTTAAACCATGGATTGATTTGAGGCATCCATTCAGGATGCTTGGATATCTGACTCCATTGAAACAATGGAATCTTCATCGACGATTTAAACGCCGATGATATTACTCGGGCGGCTTCAATGTTTGTGAACCTGAAAATAAATGAAATAAATTCAATAGTGATTACTTCATAAATTATGTTGTAATTTTTTTTAAAAAAACTAAAACCTTAACAAACTTACATTGAAAGGTCGTCTTTCCACTGTGCCTCGTACTTGCAGGTAAATTGATTCCGCTGCGAAGGCACACCGCCTCTGCGCTGTGAAGTACCGCTGGAAGAGGTAGCATCGGTCGACGGCGTAGGTGGTGTAGGTGCCTCTTCTTCAGAGGCACCTAAGGAAATATCATCATCGCTGCTAGATGAACTAGCTGCGACCGCACTTGAGCGACTAGCTCTGGTTTTCGTTCTACGCATCTATACAATTTGATACAAATAATTATATAATTAAATTCAAATGTAAAAAAAAAATTCGACAGCACCTCCCCTATACCGGATACTACCCAAATCCACAAACCTGCACATATTAACAATAGCCACAATCAATTTACCTAATCTATACTAACCCCGAACAAGATAACAAGGTCCAGACAGGAAAGAGATATAAAAAGTGCAAATTATGTTTACTTTAGCTTCCAACAAATGTAAATCATTCAATAATAAATTTAAAACAAGCAAGCCCATGAAAATAGAAAAAAATGGACCAACAGTGAAGACAACTTCTTGATAAAAAAGAATACCTCAGTTTTCTCAACATACAAATCCATTTCTACTCTTGAAAATAAAGACAAAAAAAGTATGTAGAATTTCTCAGATCAAAACATTTCCATAGCAACAATTAACATAATCTTTTAAATTTAAAAAGTAACAGCCATTCACTCACTTACACTGACATGATTGAAAATCCTGTAGATTAAGCAACTTAATCATCATTAAGACAATTCTCTACCACCATGATTAAGACATCAAACCAATATAAATCAAGCAATCACACATCCATAATTAACATTGACAATATACACCTCTTAATCACAGCAATAAATCACTTCAAATTTACCCAATGAAACTAACATGACCAACCCTATTTCGAAACAACAAAATTAATAATAATTATGCAATAATAAAGTAAAATTAATAATTATTCCAAAATATTCAATTACTAATTCTATGGTAAATTCAACATTAACAATAAATATTCAACAAATTAACTAATAATAATTATGCCAATACAACAATAAAAAATATTCAATAAATTCAAAAAAAAACTATAGACTTTAGCAATGAATTATGCAAAAAAAACTATACACTTTATCTACATTACAAAAAATACACCAAAACAAAAAAAAATAACCAAAAAAATAGCAAAAAAAAATTATTAAAGTAAAATAAAATAGAGGAAACACTAACCTTTTAAACAGATGAAGATGATGAAGAAAACTTGCTAGAGATTGGAGGTGAAAGCTTTGAAGAATGGAGAGGAAAAAAATCAAAAGCTTAAAGTGAGAAATGAAGGAGAAGAAAAAATGAACTGAACGGGCGGTCACTTGAACTTATATGGAAGTTTTACCGATGGATTCACTGACGAATATAAAATTAATTATTACTTTAATTTAGTCTGTCAGTGACGTGTTAAAACTCAGTCGATAAATTTTGAATTTCGCACCAAAATTTTTAATGACCCTCCATATTTTTCGTGGTCCGTCGGTAATTCCGTCGGCAAGATGACACGATCAGAGGCGCATTTAATGCACAACCCTTTGAAATTCGAGCAGTCTGTCGGTAATTTTGTCGGTAAAATTGACCCGCCGACAACTTACCGACGGAGTTAAATTCGTCGGTGTGGCCGTCGGTGATCGGGTGGCATTTCAAGTAATTATTTTCGAACTCTCTGTGAAATGCCGACGAACTTAAGGCCGTCGGTGTGGCCGTTGGTGATCGGGTGGCATTTCAAGTAATTATATTCGAACTCTCTGTGAAATGCCGACGGACTTACGGCCGTCGGTGATGTGGTGGCATTTCAAATAATTATTTTCGAACTCTCTGTGAAATGCCGACGGACTTAAGTCCGTCGGTGTTGCCGTCGGTGATGTGGTGGCATTTCAAGTAATTATTTCATGTCACAAAATATATCATCCATGATCAATAATTATTTCAAGTAATTATTTCATAATTGTGGCATTTTAACTAATTATTTCAAGTAATAAATATTTTGTGTTTCAAAATATATCATCCATAATCTAAATTACATGAAAAAAGGGTTTTACATAGGGCTTCATTTTGGTAGTTAGTCAGAATTTTCTTCTTTTTCGTCATCAATTGAATTGTCATCACCTTCATCGCAATCTTCAATATGAATATCATCTTCTTCATCGATATTTGCTTGTCCGCTAGAGCTCAAAACAAAATTTAACTCCTCTGCGTCAACATCAACAAGACTATCATCGAAAACACGAAAATTTGAATTTTCTTCCAATTCAATCGAAGGAGCAACTCGATATGGTTCAACTACCTCACCAACTTGAAAGACTTCATCTTGCACACTTGTGTCTTCGTTCTCATCCAGAACAACCTCGACACGACCCCGGGGTTTCATTTTTAAAACGGATAACCAATCCACTCTTGATCGATCCTTTCTAAATGAAGGGGTGTATGTGTAATAAACTTGTTGACATTGCTTTGCGAAAACAAAGACATCGTTTATGTTGCGGAGTCTAGCTTTTGAGTTGATTTCGACCAGACCATAGTGTGGATCAACTCTGATTCCTCTGTCAGTCGTGTCATACCAATAGCATTTGAATAAAAACACTATATTTTGCTCGTTATGATATTGCAGTTCGACGACCTCTTCTAATCTACCATAGTAGTCAACTTCTAACTCACTACTAGTGGATCCCTTAACACAAACACCGCTGTTGTATGTCTTTCTTCCTTGCCCGTATTCTTCAGTATGGAAAACATATCCATTGACAAAATACCCGTTGTAGCACTTACATTTTCTTTCAGGCCCCAGGCTTAGTGAAGACAATGACTTAGGTGCACTCCTTCCCATTTGATAAACCTTGTATATAATGTACATCAATAAACAGTAAATGAACGAGAATCTCGTAATGACATGCATACGTACAGTAATTTTGCAAGTTAGAATGAGTTTGTGATAGTGCTTACATGTGTTCTAAACCACGTGACAAACTGCTCATCTTGTAATTGAAAGATCTAGGATTCGATCAGCTGTGAGTTATTGGAGAGCAAATATTGACGATGTTGCATGCAAGTGATAATGAGTGTATGATATTACAATATATAATTAACAGTATATTACTAACAAAGTTTAATTAGTATAAACTTACTGAATAAAAGGTCTCAGCTCATCACAGTTAAATAGAACATAGTTGTGTGCTTGTTTGAACTCTATTTCCGACAAATATCTTCCTTTTACGGCATTTTTAGGTGTGGGTTGTCCAGTATTGGAGAAAATTGACAAGTTCCCACTAGAAGGCACTTCACCGCCATCATCATGCTGTGGAACGCGATTGATTCTCGTTCTCAAATGAGGTTCGAAATAGTACGAGATAAATGTTGAGATCTCCTCAACAATATAGGCCTCACATATCGAAGCCTCAACATGCGCCTTGTTCTTAACCTTTTTCTTGAGATTAAACAAGTACCTGCATTGAAATATTAATCAAGTATTTTCAATTAAGAAAAACATATAAAATACTTTTATATATGAATTACATTGCAACTGTAATATCTAACCGTTCAAATGAGTACATCCATCTATATTGGACCGGTCCTCCAGCTTTTGTCTCGAACGATAGATGTATAGGGAGATGCTCCATTGAGTTAAAAAATGATGGAGGGAATATCATCTCAAGTTTGCATAGTGTCTCGACGATATTCGTTTGAAGCCTCTCAATGTGATCAACATTCAACTTGCTGGAGCATATATCTCTAAAGAAATGACTGATCTCCGTGAGTGTATCCCATATTCCCTTTGGCAACAAATCACGAAAAGCTAATGGGATGAGTGTTTGCATAAACACGTGGCAGTCATGACTCTTCATTCCATACAATCTGCAGTCCTCTATATTAACCAGCCTTGATATGTTCGATGCATGTCCATTCGAAAAACGCAGACTCTTAAGCCATTTGTAGACTAGCAGTTGTGCGTTTTTCTCTAATACGAAGCTTGCTCTTGGTTTTGCGACTCGTGACTCATCATAAACCAACTCTATATTTTTACGATTACAGTATAAAGCTATATCCAATCTAGCCTTGATGTTGTCCTTTGTCTTCCCCTTCACATCCATGATGATGTTGAAAATATTCTCAAACATGTTCTTTTCGATGTGCATGACGTCAAGGTTATGGCGGAGTAGATTGGTCTTCCAATAAGGAAGCTCAAAAAAGATACTTCGCTTTACCCAATTATGGGTCAAACCAAAACCAGGAAACTTTTGTTTACCTGATTGAAGGCCAAACACAATGTCACCGTACTCTGAGACAACATCATGCAATTCTTCACCGGAAAGACGCGGGGATGCAATATCTTTTTCAACTCTGCCAACAAAGAAATCTTTTTTGTTCTTTCTGTACCTGTGATGAAGTGGCAAGAAGCGACTGTGACAGTAAAAAAAAGAAGCTTTACCTCCATTTGCTAGCATGAATGCCTTGTTGTTTTCCATGCAGTATGGACATGCGAGTTTCCCATGCGTGCTCCAACCAGAAAGCATTCCATAAGCTGGAAAATCATTGATAATCCACATCAATGCCACCCTCATAAGGAAATTTTGTTTCCTCAATATATCATAAGTTAGAGCTACGGAGGACCACAACTGCGCCAACTCATCAATCAACGGTCGAAAACAAACATCTATATTCCGCCCCGGGCTTCTTGGACCGGGTATGACAATAGATAAAAACATGAACTCCGGCCTCATACACATTCCCGGTGGCAAGTTATAAACTGTGAGTATGACCGGCCAACAAGAATAAGGAGCAACAAATGACCCAAATGGGTTGAATCCGTCTGTACACAACCCAAGACGTACATTCCTTGATTCAGCTGAAAAGTGAGGATGAACACTGTTAAAACGTTTCCACGCTTTGCAGTCAGAAGGATGAACCATCACTCCATCAATCGCATGGTGTGCTTGGTGCCATGTCATGTGCTCAGCAGTCCTTGGTGACATGAATAACCTCTGCAGTCTAGGTGTGATCGGGAAGTATCTAAGTTTTTTATATGCCACTAGAGTCTTTCCCCTGCCAGTTCTAGGTTTGTAACGGGAATGCCCGCATGTCATGCACTCGGTCATCTCAGCATTTTCAAGGTAGTATAACATGCAGAAGTTAGGGCACATGTCAATTTTTTGGTATCCTAAACCGAGGGGTTTCATCATGGACTTCGCAGCATAGAAGTTCTCTTTCAGCCTGTTCCCTTCAGGTAAAATGCTTCTTGCCCGTTCAATAATCTTGTCATACCCAGCCTCACTCAACCCGTGATCTGACTTGATGGTGAACACCTGTGCTACGACCGATAATTTATTGTGGTTCGTGCAGCCATCCCATAATGGTTCGTCAGAATCTTTCAACAAATCAAAAAACCTAGCTGCATCTACATTAGGTTCTTCTTCTACGATTGGACATTAACTGCCATTACCTTGATTCATTCTCATTGCATCCATAACCATATTTCTGTAAGGATTAGTGTTGTCATTTACCGTTTCATGCACGTTGCTGGCACTAGAAGTAGACCCAACCACCGTTTCTTCCATTCTCCTCTCACTCTCGCTAACAAATGCTTCTCCATGTGCATACCAACACTGGTAATTCTCCATAAACCCTTTGTGTAGAAGATGCATCATTACAACATCTGGATGCAGATACTTTTTATTTTCACACTTTCTGCATGGACACCTAATACCGCCTCCAGTAAAATTTCTGGGAATAGATGTTGCGAAAGTAATAAAACCCTGAACCCCATTACAATAATCCATCCTCCGCAATCCTTGGGGTGACTCTCGATACATCCATGAACGATCATCCATGACTTATATCGAACCTCTATAAAATTATGATGACATCATGTATTAATTAACTAAGTTAGGTAAATAAACTTGCAAAAATATTACTTTACCTCGAGATTATCCAACAAACCAATCACAACTTCTCATAAATATTAAATATTCATTATCATTTATCAACGTCCATACGAATTAAAATATATAAATTTACAGAAATTACCACTCCGCAATACCATTGATAAAACTTTAAACGGCCCCATTAAGCAAGCTATTAATTATTTCAAAACAGCACATGTAATTCGGTAATTCCATAAAGAAATAACAATTTACAAACAAATACAATCTTACAAAATCTAAAACAAACCATAACAGGTATAAAATTATACATTCATATACTACAAGTTTGTTTGAGAAATAACAATAAAACATGTATATCTACTAACAAAATACATATACTAAAAAAACAATAAAATTGACATTTAATTAAATGTTAAAATTTAAAAAGATAGAATTACTTACAAAAATTGATAAAATCCATCGGTAAATCAGAATACGGATGTTGTGACAACAAAACTTCAAGAACTATAACTTGTTGTGCTGATATGAGGAAGATTTTTTTTTTTTGGGAGGGGGGGCTGGTTGTTTGCAGATGGGGAGAGTTGGGATGTGGAAGAAGAAGGAGAAATAGGGGAGGAGAGGGTCGGCAGAGCTGTCATATATTAACCTTTTTCGACGGTTTCACCGACGGAAACTCCGTCGGTTATTACGTCAGTGATTCTGACGGAAACATAGACACGTCACCGTACGGATCTGCCATTTCAAATCCCTCGGTGAGTCTGTCGGCAATTTAAACGACGAAACCGGTCACATCACTGTATGGGCTGTCGTTTTAAATCCGTCGGTGATTCCATCAGAAAACAAAACCCGTCAAAACCTCCACGTCAGCGACACGCCTTTTTTTTAAATTCGGAAACTTTTCCGTCGGGAATTACAGACTGAATTACAGATGGAAAGTGGCCGTCGGTAATTTCGACCTCAAAATACCGACAGAAATATTCCGTCGGTAAATCCATTGGTATTTAACGAATTTCTGGTAGTGATTCTTCACAAACTCAATTCGTCTCTTGCTCACTAACTTCTGGACATGATACTTGAAATTTTTATAATTTTTAATTGAATGGCCTATAACCCTATCATGATATTAATATCTCTTGTTTGGATTATACCACATAGACAACAGTGGTTGTATGAGATTTGATGGAGTTGGGGCAACATGTCCAGAGTTTAATAGATGCTGATAGACAAACTCGAGCGGTAGAGGTATGTCAATATTTGACAAAGGCACTTAAGAAGTTGATGCTACAACGAGACCTGATTGGACCACATAACTAAGATTTCCCACTTTAGAGCCATCTTCTGATCCATCTCTCATCATTGTTCTAGAATCCATGGTAAGACCTTCAATTTTTCCCATTTTGATAACTTGTTCATTTCTTTTGGTGATCCTTATAATATCATAGAATTGCTGAGCTGAGCTTCCCATTAGATACTCATAATATAAGGATTTGAAGGTATTGGTGAACAACATCACCATTTTTTATTTTATTAGCAAAGGTTGAACATTTGTTTCCGTATATGCCTTCATAAACTCTTGATTTCTTTTTTCTATGGCTATGAGGCTGGTTTTATTAGGAGCAGTTTCTAAATTGAATTTATATTATTTAGAGAAGGCATTTGTCAGATCCTTCCCTTTATTAATCTTGGTACTATGCAGTCTCATATACCAACTCAAGACAGACATTGTGAGACCATCATGAAAGAAATAGATTAGCATTTTGTCATCGTGAATAACTTTAACCATCTTGTTGCAGTATGACCAGAGATGGGTATTTGAGTATTCTAGCCTGTTATACTTAACAAAGTCTGACACTTTAAACTCTTTCAACACCACAATGTTTGGAACAAAATAAACTTCAACTGCTTGTACGGGTCAATAAAATCATTTCTTTCAACTGCTTTTAATCTCTATTCTATAACAAACCATTAGTTATAGTCTATGAGACCAACAAATCTATCAATACAAGGTCCTTCAGTTGTTAAATCTATAATGATTGGGGTTTGAGCTGGCTGGACAGAAGCAATGGGGATAAAATGCTACTCCGTTGTTCAATCTACCCCCAAGTTCTGAGAAGTATGAGGGACATGAGTTAATGGTGTTTCCACGAGAGGTTATATAAATTTTCTCTTTCCACTCTTTGAACTCAGGGCTTGTTCAAGCATATTTATTAGTCTAGCTACTTCACCTTTAATGCTCTCAATTTGTTTTTGATAATAAGCCTGTATCTGAACCCTTTCTTCATTTTTTATCCTTTCTCTTAGGCAAGTATAGTAGACCTTCGGTAGGGGACCTACGTTTCAACCTGTGAATATGCATGCTAAACATATAAACATGTATTCTATATGATGAGCTTGACCTTCAAGGGGTAACACACAGTCATAAATCTTGTATGATGAACAAAAATCTTGATTTTTGCCCAAATTCTTCAATGAAAATTTCCTAAGTGACAGCCATGGTGTCACTGTCATTTTAAGTCCTGAACTTAAGATGCTACATAAAGAGCTTGTCTTGATGCAAAACATGTGTAAGGAGTATATACTCTAAAGACAAATTCTAATTCTTTTATGCGAGACAAGGGGTGAGTTTTCTACTTGGTCTCTAAAAAGATCTCTCGTTGTCCTAGTGATCACCCTCGTGAAGGCAATATAGAGGCTTAATAGGCAATGAGATGGCACGTGTACCAATCATTACTAGTCTAAGCATTCAGCGAAGAGTTGAGATTTATACAAATTTAACCCTTGACTAAAAGTCATAAGCTAAGCTGTTAATCCCCCATTTAATCAGAAGTTTCACAATGTGTGCCCTTACAACAAAAAAGTAATGTATGATAAAGCTCTTAAGCCATTAATAACTGAAAAATAAACAAACATCAATCTTTACACAACATAAATAAACAAAACAAAGCCTAGTTCAATGGTTTCCAGTAGAGTCGTCATCTTGTCATACCCTCGGTTGCGGGAAAGGTGCCGCGACATCGTGCCCTTGTGATCGAGGGTACGACATAAGGTTTAAGGTTTTTTTTGTGTTTTAACTCTATTTTAGTGAATTTTCTATCCCCCTCCCCCGCGGCATAAACTAATTACACATTGCATTTATGCAGGAACCGAAGCAAAACATGCTGGAACAAATCGACATCAATACCTATTTATGCTATCTCAAATCAAACCAAAATGAAAACCTCAATTAACTGCAATTATTTTAAAAAACTTTTCGAACAATTTTTCCCTTCTAAAATATTTTACATCACATATAGATTACATTCACTCACTATTAGAATTTAGAATCCAAATAAAGTAAGAAATCAAAGGGAAACAAAACATCACAACATAATTCAAGTGGATCATCCACCTCAATCTACACAAATTATCACACACATTAAATCAATGGAAGGTAATTAACTAGCAAGTTTTAACTCCTAAGATATGGAGAACCTTCTCCTCCTAGGCTTGGTAATATCCACACCGATGTTATCATTAATATGAAAAGTATCTTTAGATCCATGCTTGAAAGGATTCAACTTCCCTAATGTTTTCGACATGGATGAGAAGAAGGAATGTTTTCGAGATCCAGTAGTCGTCGGAGCAGCTGCAATACCCTTAGTTGAACTCCCTTGATTCTTCTGCATGTCTGAGATGTAAAGCTTCATCTTCATAAGCTCTGACCGCAAGGCCTCATTCTCTCTGACAAGTGAAACATCAGACTGCAATTGACTCCTTGTTGCAACAGCATCAGGCTGGTCATTCACACCACTCCTTAGTTTAAGCTGATCATAGTAAAGTGCATGCAAAACAATCTGTACTGGCAATCTTTTGTTTTGAGAAGCATGGAGTCGAGCTTCATAGGACAGTTTCAATGGGTCCATAACACTGCAAACCTTCTCCCGTTCTATCTCATCAAGATTCGGATGAGCCTGCAATCACCACTCAAAACGATTACTTCTATGTCTATTTTCAAAGGAACAAATAGTGAAAAAAAGAGAGCTTAATTTGACAAGCATAGCTGATAAAATTTCAGTGGTTTTACCTTTAGAAAGATGTCGATGGCACGATATAGATCATCATCGACCTTTCTGGCTCCTTTTGGCACAAGAATAGCAATCCCATTGAATTTAGAAATGGTGAGATCCGGATAGGTTGCAATCTCACCAAGATATGAGTCTACAGTTTTGGCAACTCTATGCATAGCTGCAGAATAAGATCCCTTAAAATCAGCACCACCAAAGACAGCCATGTTCTTCTCCTTCTCCACGAATCCTGATATGATCTTCCTCACGCTATCCAGATCGAAAAGCCTCTCACCATCATAAGTGAAAGACATGACTAGTAGATCATCAACTGTGACATGCTCTAATATCACCGAGATTCGCTTCTCGAGCTCATTCTTGCAAGAATTTGAGGCGTTGACGAAGATAGCAGTACGGAGAAGGCAGCAGAAGAAATTGATAGGGAAGGAAGCTTTCTCTGAGGGCAAGAGAGAGACTATTGATTGCAGAAGCTCGCGTTCACGGGCAAACAGATTGGGATCATCAGAATCGGAGGACTTGGTGCCCTTGCCAGACTGATCTCGAACAAGATCTCGAAGATTTCGTTCTGTGTAAGTTATTAAAGCACTAGCTAAAGTTAGTGCTTTCGAGCCGCGTTTCTTCATTCCAGACAGGATTCTGCCTATGAATTCAATGTCTAAAATCGACAACTCCTCGGTCCACCAATTTGGTGGTGTTCTGCTCGGAAAGTTTGCCTCATTACAAGCCTAATTAGAAGCATGAAATAAACATCAGTCAATTATTATTGTACTGCAATTTAACCCGATAATTTATGTTACACAAGCTGCTAATTTACGTTAATCTAGCTAATACCTTAAGGCTAATGACATCGACACATCTTTGGACAATCTTGAGGTCTTCAGCCAAGGGAAGGAGATCTTCACAGGATTTTAAGACAACGATGGCGCCGGAAAGGCTAGACAGGGCTACTTGAGCAAGGAAATCTTCAGTCCGACCAGCAAGATTGTAATCACAATACACATCAGTCATTTGAAGATACTCAGCAGCACAACGAAGGGCTGCAACGTTGTGAACTGTGATCTCAAAGTTAACACCATAGCAGAATTTAGCTGCTTTTTCGAAGATCTCAGGCCCTCCAGGTATCTCAGACAGATCTATCTTTGTTAGGGCCGGTTCTTTTGATTCCAGTATTAGTTTTCTTATGTAGTTGCTCTTTGCCACTAGCATGAACTGCCACAAAGCAATCAAAGCATATGTTTAAGCACTAGCTACTACTTTATTTCATTCATTAATTATTTTCTCACACCTCTACAAATTAATACAAGATTGGTTTCAGGAAAAAGAGAGTAGCATTTCCATACCTTATGAAGAGAAAAGGTGGCTTCACACACTACAACCACAACATCTGTAGGAATATCTTGAGAAAAGACCCTGAAGAAAAATTAGAAATTAAGAAAGGCTGACAAATTAGCAAGAATGTTTATGTAACCATGTAGAACAATTACAAACAAGAATATATTGTTAGTACCATTGGTCAGTTCTCTCCATGGCAAGAGAGAGCCTGCTGTTGCTTCTGACAGGAGTAGCCATGTCTGCACAGTCTGATCTGAAGAAAGAGATCTTCAGATAAGGGGAGCATCCATGTTGCGTTATATAGGAATATATGTTTGGATGGGTTGCTTTTTCTTAATCTCGCACTTATCTACAGTAATACTTTTATTTTTTTTTCCTTCCTCTAAATATAGTTATGCAGATATTATCTTGAATATATATATATATATTAGTTTAACGTGGATGTTCGGGTCAACTTGTGCGTATCTCGACTAATCTCACAGACCATAAAGTTAACGACCATGTAAGCCTCCAGTGGTCATCATATGAGCAACCACATGGTTCGAATCTGAGATCACAGAGAGAGCAAATCTCTTAGTCCCAAGCTCTTACTACTGGCCACCACCTAGATGGTTTTATCTTGAATACTTTAACCTAACTTGCTATGGACTATATATTCTACCCTAGCTGGCAAATGGGCATTAATATTCCGCGACGACAATTTTGAAAATATCAACAAAATTCTCAATGATTGTTTAAGAAAATAATACAAAAACTATCCCAAATCAGATTTGTATAATTAAATCGTTTTGATTATCAAAATCACAGTACAAAATGACTCGGATTCCATGCAATATACTTTGGATTGATGAGATATAACAACGAAATTCGAAATTCTAGAGAAAAGGAAAGGGGAGGAGGGAGATAGAGTGGGGAATTCAGTTTGATATTATGATAAGAACATGCAGAAAACATACAGGAAGAGGCCCATTTTTAAGATTATGATAGCTAAGCTGTTAAGTCATTACAATACAAATCCAAAATCCATACAGTGAAGAAAGGAAAAAGGCAGACCAAACCAAACCATTATTGGATGGAGGTCTCGGGATAAGTCTCTGCCACTCAAACAAGTGGTCACGACTTCTTCAGCTACCGTTGTCATAAAGTTTTGGCCAGTGAGCCACCACGTCGTATTAGGCATCCCATCCCCTGCTGCTATAGGGCCAACACCAATCCACCCTCTCTAACTTTTGACTGACATTTATGTTTCCCTTGCTTGCTTGGATAATTTAAGGTGGGCTCCCACTGTAATCATATCTCCATCTACTCTCATCCACTATCACATCTACACGTGGCATTTACTGCCACGTCGTCCACTCCCATTGAAGAAACTGGTGTTCATGAATATTTTTTTCTATAATCAAAGGGGTTAGGCCCTGGTAAATAAAAAACAATGCAACCGCACCTGATACATTCCTGTTTATTTGATTTGCTTCTTTAAAATAAAAAAAATTAAACATGCAAAATTTTTCAATATAATTTTTATAGAAAAAATCTTAAGTGTAAATCAAGAAATTTATGCACTCATCTAATTAAATAAATCAAAAACTATTTATATCAATAAGAAAACATTAATAATAACTAAAGACATAACAGGAAAAATCAAGATATAGAAGCAAATCAAGATATTTGATCTCGGAACATGAATCTTCTACTCGATTGTGTTCAATGACTTTATTTATAAAAATAAATTTTTTTATTTAATCAAATGATAAATAGAAATATACACACATGAAACTAATTAAAAAAATCAAAGAATAAAGATATCATGCATAGAAATACAATCTAGAAATATATATTTTTATTTTTAAAAATAACTTTCATCCATATAAAAAATTAAAAAAATATAGATGAATTAGAATAGTCCCTTCAAAAATTCAATACATAAAAAATAATTAAAAAAACTATTGCTATTTAAACTAAGATAAAAATAATAGAGAATGGTTATTTATTTAAATATAAATAAAAAAAATTATTATTAAAAAATCATCAAATTAAAAAAAGGAAAAATTAGAGAAAAGAAAAACAAAAGGAAAGAAAAAGGTTAGGCGTCGTCGGGCCTTCCTAAATAGGCCAGGTCAACGTGCTTCGCCCATTTGAAAAGAGCATGCACGTGAGTCCTTTTTTTAAATGCTAATGAGACAGGTGACATCTTGCTCATCTAATTTTTTTTTAAAGCCAAAAAACACGTCATCTATTTTTCTTAGAATTTACCCACTATGATGACTAGAAAATCAGGGTTAATAGTTTTTTGATGTATAAATTAGTTTTTAACATATTTTTAACCCAAAACAACTAGAAAAGACCTTAAGCACTTTAATCAACTCATCAATGATCTTAGACAACCTAAAAAATGCACAAACAACCTAAAATCAACTTGAAACAAAAATTTTTTTTGAGTTTAGATCTGGTTGTTTAGGTAAGGTTAAGGTGAAAAACATCCAAATGTAACTTTCCTTACTAAATGAAACATGTTGAAACTAAGATTAACTATATTGATAGCCAAAATAAGTGTTTATATCAATTTTCTCTCTTTACCACTAGAATATGATGAGTTTTCTCTCTCTTATCTCTCAAATCAGCAATTGAAAAATAATAAAAATAATATTTGTACCATAATTGAATTGAAAAAAACAAGGGTTCAATTAAATGGTTATAATTTGAAAAGTAAGATGATTAAATTGAATTTTTTACGATAACTTTGAACCCATCACTCATTTTTTGCATTTTTTCCACATTAATATTTTTATTTTATTTTATTCTTGGTCAACAAAATTGAATCAATTATCCTTTAATTCAAACTTAAAAATATGCAATGGTCCAAAAAAAAAACAAGTGTGAGTATCAAAATAAAAAAAAACAAAAAGTTTTAAACAATGAATCCAGTGTGAACAACATGGTGATTTCCCCTACAAAGCTTAGAGTTTTTTTTTAAAAAAATATTATTTTATAAGACTATGATAACGATGATGTTGCATCGATTCTCTATGTTCATGCCCAACTATTGGGACCGTACCATGAATGGATGCAGTTCGTCCTGATCTATATACCAAAAGTACACACACACCTGATCTATCATCAATTTCTTTTTCTGTTTCTGCATGCAAATATGTGTATATAATCCTAAGTAAAATACTAAACAGTTCAATTGATCAGGGTTGTGAATAATTCACCATGATACATGACTCGTACGTGTCCTAACAATTAAATTGTCTGTTTTTGTAGCTATATATTATGTTTTGATAAATAAATAAAAAATCCTCTTAACCTAATCAATTTCTCAATTACCGGCAGATGAGTTCTTTATTGACATTAATCATTAAATGATTGGTATTAATTTATTTTTTTTAACATGGGTTAATCATTAAATCATTGATCATTAAATGATACACAAGCTGGGCTTTTTAACATGGCCCAGAAACTAACACTAATCCTAAGAAAAATAAATGGGCCCTTTTTTGTGAACAAAAGAAATGCTAGACTTCGGAACTCTGCTGCACCGGTTTTGGTTTTGTTGTGGTGAGATTGCACAATTGCTGCTCATGGTTTGAAGACCTCTGTTGGTGTGGCTCTCGGTTATAACAAGGAAGATGAAGCTGCTGCTTTGTTGAAGATCATGCTGCTGGTCCTGTGGTTCTTGGCTACAGGAGTTCACGACTAATACAAAGGAGATGAATAACAGTTGTTGTTCGTTGCTGGAGGAGTACAGTCAGCTGGTGAGGAGCAAGAAATGGTCTTGTTGTTGAACAGATAAAGAGGATGCTGCAGCTTTGAGATCAGTCACTGGTAAAGGTGTTGTTGTTTGTGCTCGTTGGTGAGCAGAAAGAAGATGCTGCCGAAGCTAGATATTGCTGGACTGGGCGCTGTAGAGGAGAGGAAGTGTAGCTGTCCAATGCTGTCAGGCTACTGATCTTGAAGGCTGCTGCTCAGGTGCTGGTGCAGAGAGCTTTGCTGCTGCTGCTGCTGGTTCTTCAAACTACTACGGAGAACAATTGCTTCCAGGGGCTGTTTTGTTTCAGGCTGGAAAAAATAAGGAAAAAGACTGTTGCAGTCTTGGTTGGGAGGCAATATATATGGCAGCGTTCATCTCCCTCTCAGGCTACTTGAGTTAGGGTTTTCTGAGATTTTATTGGAGAAATTAATGCGAAGGTTTTAGGGCTCATGAGTTAATGAAATCTCGACCCATGAGGAATAAATATTTCATAAAAACTAAGAACAAAAAGTTTGTTTTGCTCTGCAACTGACAAAGGAAGGATACAAGACTGTTTTTATAAGTAGAGCACTGCTGGATAGAGTTTTTGAAAGAGAATCTGCATGTATTTTTAGTTCAATAATAGCTGGAATTCTAGATTAGAGTGAAATACAAGTACCAGGTAAGTTGACATGAGATTTGTGTGGTTTGGCGAAGAGGTGAGAGAGCAATTAGGGCTGAAAAGTAGGTATTTGGGCATTATTTTCTTTTATTTTTTAGAAAGAAGACAATGAATAGTAAAATGATAGTTTTTTTTAATTTGGTCCCTGAACCTTTGAAACTTTGCAATGGAGCCTCTAATCAGCCATAATCTTTCAGATTCCTTGCAATTTCACCTTTGAGCTTTTTTAGTTGGACCCTCAAATTTCAGCGTTTTTTTACAAAATAATCATTGGTTTCGAATTTCTTCAAATTTGGTCTTCAATTGAACTTCATATTTTAAATTTCTTTCAATTAAGTTCCTTATTGCACCAAATTAGCTTTCAAAGTTTCAATTGTGTCTCTAATCTTCCAATCTTTGCGAATTGATCTGAATTAGGCCTCCAAACTTGATTTTTCTTCAATTGAATCTTGATTAAATCCACAAAACTTATTAGAAGTTTAATTAAGTCGTTAAACTTAATAATTCTTTCAATTTTTGCCCAATTGACTTTCAAAACTCAATTTTGCTCAATTAAATCCTTAAATAAGTCAATTAAACTTGTTAGAAGTTTAATTAAGTCCTTAAAATTAATGAATTCTTCTAATTTTGGTCAAGTTTGGATTTCAACCTCAATTTTCTTTCCGAAAGTTTTTCTTCAACTTGTTGTGTCAAAATATCCTAATTTGACTATTCTTCTAACTTTTTGACTTGTTGAAGCTCAAAGGCTTATCTCCATTTGTCTTGAAAATATTTTTAGATTTTTAATTTATGATGTTTTTGGATTTTTGAATAAAAAATATATTTTTTATAAAACAATTTCGGGGGATCTAAAATTGAATTATGACAGTAGCCAACACATCAACACGTTTCATTGTAAGAGTAAGAGGTGTGGTACTCACGAGCTTAGAGAATGTCAAACAATCATAGATGTTCCTCTTTATGCTTCTTTTGGATGCTCTTGTTGAAGATTTATGGCATAATGGAGATTCTTCTTGTGTGTGGAAGTGTGGATGACTTTGTCTGGTTATTCTAGCTTTTTTCACCCTGATGTGATTATCCATTACATGTTTGATGCTAAGGAAATCTTTATCAGGGAGTGTGTATAACTTTTTCTATGAGTAATAGTTGTAGACTCTATTGATCAGGGTTTTAGTAGTGATAAGTTCAAGTAGATCCTCCACACTTAGTGTTTTCTCGTTGAATCTCTAGAGATATGTTATCGTGCTTTCATCATCTCGCTGTGTGATAACAAAGAGCTTTGTAGTGCTCTTTTTGGTAGGAATGCTGGTGTTGAAATGAGAGATAAATTTCATGCAGAGATCTTGGAGACCTAGGATGGAGCCAAGCTTAAGGCTATAATACCACACCCTAACATATCCATGAAAAGTTGTAGGGAAAATCTTGCATATAGTGTCATTTTATGTTGTCACTGGCTACATGATGCTTCTGAAATTTTTACGCGCTCCTTAAGGTCTATAAGGTCATCATAATTATTTATGTTGGCTTTAGCAATGACACAATTCTTGATTAGGAAAGTGTGTAATACTTTATGACAAAGTGGATACTCTTCCATTTTGTGAGAATAACATGTAGGAGCTGGGTTGATGTAATCTCGAGCACATCGTGCCTAGGCTTTTAAGATGAGGAGCATGTGAATGAGAAGACTATGACTAGGAAGAGGATTGGTGGGAATAACCATGTTTGTGGCTTAGATTTGTCGAGAAGTGCTGGCTCATATGAAGAATTGGAGTATGGTGCCTACTTGACATGTTATTTTATATATTTTCTTTCTGGATCTGGAGTTGTCCACTTAGTGCTGTTGGTTGACTTTTTTGTTTGTTGTATAGAAGAGAGCAAAGCTATTCCTATATGGCTAGAATAGTGTTGATGAGTACTTGCACTTGTTGAGAGAGTTGTTGAATACCTATGGAAACTGAAGTTCTTAAAGGGATATCAGTTACTCTCCCATTTACTGGAGTCTTGTCACCATGATTTTTTTTTAGAAGTTGAAAGGGAATGAACAAGCTTTTTGTTCAAGTTCCCACAAACGACGTCACTGATAAAGCTTAGAAAAACTTCATTTGGATCTGGGATCACTTCACGAATAATACTGGGATGGAGATGTGGGTGTTACTTGCAAAATAACACTATGATGAATTCGTTAGTACTGTAGTGTTTAAAGGGTAATTTTTTTATCAGAAAAATATAAAAAGAATAATTGCAGGTATATAGTTATGAATAAGAAGATTCATCCTCCTTCTTTATTTTACCTTATTTATATAGCTTACCTTAGGGGAAAAAAAAAAGAGTAGCTCAACATATGTATACTTTATGTTGTAATAGTTGAATGGCGTAGGTGAATCTTAGATGGAAGTGTAGTCTATATAGCATGACGTCCTCCTCGAGATATGGGTAGTCAAGACGAACAATAATAATCTAGAGAAAAAGAGAAAAAAAAGAGGGAGAAAAGAGAAGGAGATGACGAGTTATTCAAATAACCAAGTCTAAAAAGAGTCAAACCGAGCCCACTTTGGACTCAGTTGGGTTCGGTTTGACCTGATCAAGCCAAACCCTATATTAGGCTAGGTTTTAACATGATTAGACCAAGCCCAAAAGGAGTCCAACTAAGCCTCAAGTGAGCTTGGTTGGGTTTGACTTGACCATGATCAGACCGAGCCTAAAAAGAGTCCAACAGAGCCCTCGGGTTTAGCTCAAACCGTGCTATATCTTTTCTTCCTTTTTTTTTGAACTCGTATCATTAATAGCTAATTAAAGAAAGTGTTGATATTAATGTGTTGTAATTATTAAGTTAATTTTCTAGATTTAGTTTAAAGTAACGTGAGTTTAATGCATGTGTTAAGTTAATTGTGTTGTGATATTTATTGTAGTACCAAGTATTAGGTGTGCGTTATGGAGTTTTATCGAGTCTATAAGCTAGAGAAGATGTCGTGTCGAGAAAAGAGGAGAGACAGGCGTGCTGGAAAAGCAATTAAAAATGAAGGAGAGAAACAGTGATTTTGAATTGGAGCTCTTTCTTGTGAGTGTGTGTGATTTTCTTGCCTAAGATTACAGAACTATTTTGCTACATTGTGAGTTTTTTTAGCAGTAGGATTCAACCCAACTACAGCCTAAGTACCGAAAGACATGAGTTAAAATGTGTGCGCGCGGGGCATTGCAGGGATTAGGGTTATAGTGAATAAAAGTCGTACAAGTTTTATAACGAGTTGCATAGTTATTTGGCAGTAGCTGGTGTTTATTGGGTTAAGGTGGATGCTCTATGTATTTTGAAGACACTGGTTTGAATTGACTAGGTAATATCATCAGGCCCTTGACGCTTCGGTTGCTAGGACCTTCCCTGATAATGAATGCATTGCTTGCAGGAGCCATAATACTGATGCTGCTTTGTACTGGTAAGTTTCCTTTTCTTTTGTAATTTTGGTTTTTGGTAAGTTTGGAGCTTTTTCTGATGTGATGTGGTGCATTGAAATGTTACGGTGCAGCTCCAAACAAACTGCTGTGGTGAGAGCATCAGATGATTTCTACTCGCGAGATCCAGTATTATGCACCATTCGTGTAGCAGCTAGTAGTGGCATATAACAATGTTATCTGGGGAGAGTTCATGCAGCCTGATTGGGACATATTCCACTCTCTACATCTAGCTAGCTACAGAGTATCATGCTTCCCAAGGTTGTCAAAATCGCGATTTTGACACGGTACGGAACATGCAAACCAAACTCGGATCGTAAAAACGGATCGTAAAATCGTAAAATCGTAAGGAATTTTAAAATACATTAAAAAAAAATTATGTTTCAAATAAAAATTCATAGCACCTTAAAATATATGCTTCAAATAAAAATCCATACATAGTTCAAGCACCTTAAAATACATGGTTAATACATGCTTCAAATAAAAATCCATACATAATTCAAGCATCTTAAAATACATGGTTCAAATAAAAATCCATACATAATTTAAATAACTATTCATTAGCTAATAATTAACAAACTTAAAACAAATAATCTGCTGGTGTGTCATGTAAACTAAAACCAGCTTCATTGCCTTCATCTTCCTCATTATTCCTCAGACACTCATCAAGAGGATTATTAGTGTCACTACTAGTACCAACACCAATATTATGAGCATTAGTGCTACTACTAGTACCAACACCAATATCATCAATTTGAATCTCCAAATCATCTTCGGTACCATGAATCTCTATTTCAGCATCATTAGGAATTTCTTCTTCATCACTTTCATCTTCATTACCATTTTTTCTTCGTGTTGCATTGTCAATAGCACCAAGCAAATCAATGTTTGAATGTTTTTCTCCCTCGGTTATCCAATCATCATCAGATGAAAGATCATCTTCTACACCAAAATCATCTGCTTGCTTTTTGACTTGATTATTATTCAATTTCAGATTGCACATTACAAATACCAAGTCATTCATTTTTCTCTGGTGCAAACGATTTCTTCGTTTTGTATGAACCTAAATAAATAATTCAATTCAAATTTATAAGATTTTTATCAAATATTTCAACATTTAAAATAATAAAATAAAAAAAACTCACCATTTCAAATGCACTCCAATTACGCTCACATCCAGATGAAGTACAAGTCAAGCTTAGAACTCGGATTGCAAACCTTTGTAATTCTGGACATTCATCTCCATAAGAATCCCACCATTGAGCTGGAGTTTTTTTATCTCTTGCTGTCTTGGCAGCCTCAATGCCAAACAACCCTTTTGCATCCTTGAATGATTCAAGTTGCAAGTCAATTTTGCACCTTTCACTTGCATTCGGCACCATCCTTTCTAAGCATTGATATAATCCAATTTTAATGTTGGCATTAACCTTAAAATTGGGATTATAATGATAATGAGGATTCAAATAATAAGCTGCTGCATGTAAGGGTCTGTGGAGTTGAAGTTCCCATCTTGCATCAACAATATTCCATATAGGTATATAACTATATAAAAAAAACAATAAAAATATCATTACACTAAAGGAATATCTCAATTGAAAGTATCTCTAAAGACATTCATATTAATAGATGACAACATTTAAAATAGAAATTAGCAAGATATATACCTTTTTTTCACGGAACCAAAATTCACTTGTATCTTCTCTTTTGCTTCATCCATTGCTTTATATATAAAACCCATAGCTGGTTTCTCATCAGAATCAACTAATCGAAGAACTTTAATTAGAGGATACGCTGCCTTAATACATATAGTAACATCATGCCAAAACCTGCTGTCCAAAACACAATTTTGAATTCGTTTCCCTTCTTCTATTCTTGCAAACCTACATGAACTCCACTGATTGGAAGTAAACATAGTCATCAACTGCATTTTATGATCATTCAAACATCCCAAAGTCAAATATGCAGTAGCAAACCGTGTGGCAGCAGGCCTAATCAAATCCCTTCCTTTCGTAAAGTGTCTTAGCATGGAAATAAGAATAGTTCTTGAATAAATATATGAGGTGATTCTCCTCCCCTTAGCAATAGTTACTTGATGAATCTCTAACTTCTTCTCAAAATCCTCTAATATCAAGTCAATACAATGGGCAGCACATGGTGTCCAAAACAAACTCTTTCTTTTTTCCATCAATAATTGTCCCGCTGCCTTATAATTTGCAGCATTATCGGTGACTACTTGGACAACATTTTCCTCCCCAATCCTCTCCACAATGGCATCTAACATCTCAAATACCTTATCAGCAGTTTTGGACATATTAGAAGTATCAACCGATGATAAAAAAATTGTCCCTTTAGGACTATTAACCAAAAAATTACAAATACAACGTCTTTTTTTATCTGTCCATCCATCAGACATTATTGAACAACCAGTTTTTTTCCATTCTAGCTTGTAATCCTCAAGCAAATTCATAGTTTGGTCCACTTCTTGCTTCAAATACTTCTCTCTAATATCATGGTATGATGGAGGCTTGAAACCTGGCCCATGCTTTGCAACCAAATCAAGTGCCTTAAGAAACTCAGGGTTTTTTACACAATTAAATGGAATTGCACTAGTGTAAAAAAACCTTGCAATTTGTCGACATGCTTCTTCTCTAATATCTTTTTTTAGCAATTGATTTAGAGTTGTTTGTGTACTTCCACTCCCACTAGCTACTCTCTTTCCTTTGTCCCTGGAGCTAATTTCTTTTATTTCATCATCATCATCATTTACACTATATTGACGGGCCTTTCTTTTCTTTTCAGTTGCTTCTAGATTTTTCACCAAAACATCTAAAATCATCTGCTTAACATTTCCTGGTACTTGTTGACATGGTTCAACATCCTTACGGGTGCAAGCCAAATGCTGTTTAAAACGAAAAATACCTCCACTGATAATTTTTTGACAATACTTGCACTGAACTTTTCTAGAATTCTTATCAATATCTATACCATGTTGCCATCCCACATCAAGCCTATTACCAGAAGAATTTTTCCTAGATGCCATAAGTTCAACAATTCAAGAATCAATTCAAATCAACCCTGTAATCAATCCAAACATTTTATGCATATAAGGTAACCATTACAGCTTCCAAAAAAAAAATAGAAATAAAAGCTAGAAGCAACAAAAACATCAAACATGCATTTTCAACATAAACATCAAACACCCAATACATGATAGCAAATGCATGCTGGGTGCCGGTGCATAGGCACACAGAAGCAACATGCATTTTCAACATAATCACAGGCTTCACAGCCCAATTCACTAGCAACTAACAGTCACGACAGATTACTAACAACTAACAAGGACTAACGAAATTGCACATGGATTACTAACCTGACTCCAACTTGTTCAGATCAAGAAACAGAGACAATTGATTTATGTGAAAAAACAGAGTCACAGACTCACAGAGTCACACACACACACACACACACCGCACAGTTTAATCCAATTGATTTTCAATATCTCAATAATAGACAGTCATAGAAACTTTGAATCAAAATCTCAATCTTTAACATCATTAAACTGTAAAGATTAAAGCACCTAATGGTCCTAAACAACAGCCACGACAGATTACAAACAAGGTAAGAAAAAGACATGGTCAGAAACTCTTACCTCTGTTCTGAGCAGTGAGCACTGAGGAGATCAATATTGCAGTCAAACTTGGAGCCTGCAAATCCAATTAAACAAATATTAGCATTACTGGCTTACTGCATTAGAGTAAGAAACGGGCAGGGGAAAAAAGCACCCCCAGCCGCTGGTAGTTACCAACAGAGAAGAGAGAACCAGAGAAACAAGATGAACAGAGTAACTTACCTGGTGGAGACTGGAGAGACGCCGTTGTTGTTGGGTGGACTCTGGTTCTTACGGTGGCTGGTGAAAAGGACGTCGTCGATGAGGGGCGAGGGCTGTTGTTAATGATGAACTGGAATCGTGGACGGCTGAGAGAAAGAGATAGAGAGTAGAGACTAAGACACTGAGTGACTGAGGAATCCTCAGTTTAGGGACGGCTGGAACTGGAATTTAGGGATTTCAATTTAGGGATTTTTTTTGGTTCTGAATATGAATGATGAACTGAAATGCGAAGAAGACTGAAGAGAAACATTGCAATTGCATTTGCTTTGTTAAATCCAATAGGCGGTCGACACCTGGCAGACACATGGCTTTTTTTTCCTGCGGGCAAAATCGTTAAATCGGTGGTAAAATCGCGATTTTACGCGATTTTACCCGATTTTAACGATTTTACCCGATTTTGACCCGATTTTACCCATTTTCGAGTTTTGCAAGCGATTTAGCACGTAAAGCCTATATTAACTCGTAAAATCGTACGATTTTACGAGTTGAATCGCGATTTTGACAACCTTGATGCTTCCACTAGCTAGGGCTACTCCGACCCAGGATGGAGTTAGGTTAGTTCTTTTTTCTTTCTTGATAATTTTAATAATTATCAGCAAAAACTTTTCATCCATCCATAAAACTGAGTTTCTACTTTCTAATACAAAAACAATATTAAAACTGGATTTGCAAGCCCATATATATTCTCATTATTGCACTTCCAATCCAAGTAGCTCTAGTTTACTTATTGGCTTGTTGAAGCCGAAAATATGAGCTCGGCTAGGCTAGGGGACCATGATGCCTTCGGGATATATATAGAACATTCTTTAATTTCCTGTCACTATTTGGCCTCTCTCTAATTTCACCTAGAATTATACTCATCCTAATTTATTGTTTTTGTATTTTCATCAAATTCCAAACCATATATATATATTGCATCCACTAATTTATAATTAATAGCACGCATGCGAATCAGCAACTTTGGATGATTTGCTGCAGCTATAATTCCTGTTGTGCCAGCCACATTAACAATAGCATTAACCAGCTATTTGATCCCTCTTTAGCTGCAGCTCAAATATTATTTGTTTTTTAAAAAAACTTGATATGCTGACTTTTACAATTTGTTTTAGTATAAAATATTTCCACATAGAAATTGAGAAGTTTATACATATTTCTAATTAAATAAATTAAGAATTATTTATATAATAAAAAAATTATAAAGCTCATTCCCTACTTAGCTGAAGCTAACTAGTTGAATTTATGATTAAGGTCATGAATTCAATTGAATTTAATTTTTTTATATCTAAAATAAACACCTATAATCAACCACATATTAAGTGATGAAATTAAAAAAAAAACAAGATTTGTTTTTAAAATCCAATTGTAATAAATAAAAATGAAACAAAAAGAAACAAAAAAAACTCAATCTCTCATGTTTGGATGACCTAGAGCTCCTGGGCATTTATAAAAAGACCCACGCGCTTCAGCTTTTTTTTTTTCCTTGTCATATGCTCCTTAATTATTTGAAAAAAACAATAACAACAAGGGATACTAGCCATGATCAGATTTCAGAGACCTGTGGTCTCAGAAAAATCAGGATTGTTTATTTTAGACTAAGAAAAACTTATTTTCAACCATATTTCAACAAAAAAAAACCCATAAACACCTTGTAAAATATATCTAATTATAGCTTCTCACAATTTAAAAATTAGCTCTGAAACTCACAATCAACCCAAAATCAAAATTATTTTCGGGTTTAGATATACCATTTTATGAAAGTTTACGTGCGCGCGCGCGGGGGGGTGGGGGGGGGCAAATAAACTCTCCCCATCAAAAGGATCTTAGTGACACCAAAATCATTTGTTTTCCTGGTTGGAATCGGTTTCAACTGAGACTTTTTCTTTCTATCATTAGAATCCAGTTACTTTCTCCCTCTTCTCTCAAATCAGGGACCATAAAATAAAGAAAATGAAGTTTGAATTTCATAAATTATTAAGGGTTGGAACTTTATACTTTAAAAAGTTAGAAGATCAAAGTGTATATTTAGCCCCAAGCTTGGAAAAACCATATATTTTTTCTATATTTTACAGTTTAGTCTTCTATTTTTTAATTTTACACTTTCTTAATAAATATGTTATAATTCACTATTAATTTGAGCTTATAAGGGTGTAATAAAAAAAACACAAATTATTATGACAATCTACAATAATTTATCTCGGGTTGAACAATAGCGTAGGAAACAGTAATTTTCCCACGGTATTTCTTAATTAACCTTAATAATAAGATATGAAGCTATTACTTTTGTTTTATCATGACGACCCGTGATAAAAAATATATATAACCATATAAAACAAGCACCGACAGCTAAGAACATCCAATCATAGCTTCTCAGTTATGGCTAGATCATAGTGGTTAATTAATTAATTTGTAATGATGTATCTAGTTACGACTTGGAGAGCCTTGAACCAATATGCTTTGGTTTTTTCGTAAGGCAGCAAAGACAGCACCGTCATCCCTGTAAAGTGGAAATTAAGATAAGACGCATTGTCTGTTCTTCAAACATTGTCCTTTCTTAGGACACTTCAGAGAAGATTCATCCAGCTAATTTAGAGCAAATATCTTCATTGCATAAGAATCATTGGATATTAGAATTATTTATGGATTAAAGTATAGACATCTATTTAGAGATTTCTTTAGGTGAATGTGACATGTTGTTAGTTCAGGAACCAACAGGACTACAAACTATGATGTTCTCTAAGGTAGAAGATGTATTTATGTGACCAATCTCGATACGGCTAACACTCTCCAAGATCATTACAATTGGTTATTACTTATGTATATCTTCAAGGACTGCATTCTCCTCGTTTTAAGACCAATATTGGCTTTCAGGAATTGGGATTTGATTTCTGTTTTAGTTTCCAAAGTAATAATTAATGAGTTAATCTTGGCTGGTTTTTGTTATTCTTTTAATTAATTGGCTTACTGTAGAGATAAATATATACTAGCCAATTTGCCGAGTTATCCTTACATTCGATATTATTGAGCAAGAAACATAAGTAACGAAAGATTTTCGAGTCCTACTGGCAACACTTGCAGCCACCAAACGATGCTGATAGAATTGTCCAACGCAGAACAGGCTCCAGAATATGATGGGGAAATATCTGGGGGACTATTGCAACCTGATCGATTTCACAACCATATATGATTAGCTGATCAAATCACCTAATTAGCCTCCCTCAAGATCTGCATTTTCAAACTAAAAATAAATAAATTAAAGTATCTGTTGACATGCACCAAGTTGCTATGCTGACTTCCTGATCAGATTGATAATTACACGTCGAGAAAGTGATGGGAATGGTTGGATCATTTGGTGAGACTACTCCTTGGAAACACAATGAGAAATTAAGCATAGAAGTGTTGACATTCCGTCAGCTCCACCTATAGAATCATATCATCCGTTTTTCGTTCAGCTATTGATCAATTAATTAATCGCTTGCTTGCACCTTCTATTTTTCAAATCTTCGTATATTTTCAACCCACCTCATCTCTCACTTCCTTCTTATCTTTTAGGTTGAGTTTAATAACAATATTAAATAATTATCTATAACTTAAATAATTTTTTATTATATTTAAAAATAAATTGACTAGACGCACAACGCACGCAACAAAGAACTTTCAACTAGAATATTATAAGAGAAAATTACGAGAGAGAGAAAAGGGCATTAGCCATTAGGGAAACGCTTAAACATTTTAGTAGGAAAGGGATTGTTCAAGATTATTATATTTCATCTTTTGATGATCATGTAACTTCATCACATAATTAATGATGAGGTGAAGTAATATGATCATCAAAATTGTGCTGTACGTATACATAGCTAGAGTTTGTTTTTCATGGTGGTCGCATGCAGATCATAAAAACAGGACATGCATGCATGTGGCTGATGATCATATATACAGGATCTCATCATTTACTGGGGAGGCTGAGATATCTGGGAAAAACAACGACATGCACATATCCAACTCTATCAGCATCGCGAAAAATAAAAGCAGCAGCAGGTAAAATGAATCTTTCAACAATTATTAATTATCAATGGGCTCGGAAGTCACATTGAGACAAGTACTAATTCCTAATACAAGTAAATGTTGCTGTTGGACATTTATTTCCCTCATTAATTAATTTTCAAGTGTTTCAATGAAATTAGTTAATTTGCTTATCTTTGATGATGAGATCAAATTAAGAAAAGGTTTTAATTTTGAGATAGTTTGCTTTACTTGATTTTGTCAAAGTAAAATGCTCATATTTAATTTTGATCCTGTCAAGGTTGCAATAAAGAAAATCGAAGCAAGTGGTGGTCACAACCTTTGCCGTTTAAGTAATCGACCTTTCCGCTGCCTTACATGTCTAATATTAATAACCCTCAGCTTAGAATCATTATTAACGTAAACTAAAGCATTTTAAGAAAGCATTTCACAAAAGACTCGGATTGCTACAGTGTCCTTTTTTTTTTAATTTTATTTTTCATGCTTGAACACAAGTTTTATTTATTTATTTTGTTTTTTTATTATACTTTTTTTTAAAAAAATTTTTGTCAATTTTTTATTTATTTTGTCTTTATATGAGGTTAGCATGATTTATAAATTTGTTAAAGTAATTCAGGTTGTCATAGTTTATGAATTTGGTGAGTTCTCTCTCTCTCTCTCTTAATTGAATTTAACATTTTTTATAGTTTATTTTTTTCTCATATAGTTAGAAAAATAGTTTAAAAAAAAAATTATGTTATTAAAATTTATAAAATAACAAAAATTAAAGGATGTAGGGAAACCATTATTCACCCAACACCCATCACACTATGCATTACAATAGCAATTCACAATGTTTTGCTTTTTTTTTTCTTTTTGAATTTTTGTTATGATCTTTTTCAAATATGTTTTTGTCGATTTCATCTTTTTAAAATTGAGATTGTTAAGAATTTAACTTCACAATTTTCTTCTTTTTATTTTGCCTTTATATATAAGGTTAGAGTGATTTACGAGTTTGCCAAGATAATCTAGGTTGCCCTGGTTTACAAGTTTGGTGGGGTTATCTTTTTTTTTTTTTTAATTGAACTTGACTTTTTTTATAATCTATTTTTTCCCTCATATAGTTTTAAAAAATAGTTTTAAAGAAAAGTCATATTATTAAACTTTATAAAGTAAAAAAAATTAAAAGGTGTGAAGAAACCATTGTTCACCCACACACACTGCACTGTGAATGATAATAGTAATCCACAATGTTTTGCTTTCTTTATTTTTTCTTTTTGTTTTTGCTTTTGAATTTTTGTTATGATTTTTTTTTTAATTTTTTTGTTGATTTCATCTTTATATCAGGATTGTTGAGAATTTGACTTTATAATTTGCTTTCTTTTATTTTACCTTTTTATAAGGTTAACATGGTTTGTTAGGGTAGCTCAAGTTGTCTTGGTTTACAAGTTTGGTAGGGTGTCTTTTTTTAATTAAACTTGATTTTTTTATCGTCTATTTTTTCTCATATAGTTAAAAAAAAATAGTTTCAGATAAATGTTATGTTATTAAACTTTATAAAGTCCATGAACCTATTTACAAGTTTGACTGGTTGATTTTGTTCGCAAGTCTAACAGGTTTAACTTTATTTTAGTTAAGTTTTTTTTATTTCATCCTTAGATATTAGGTTAATTGAGTATTTAGTTTCATAATTGGTTTCGTTTAACCTTTTATTTGGTTGTCGCGATCAAAAAAACAATATTGGTATTGGGTTGGTGTTTGATTTCATAATTGTCTATTTTTGTTATCATATAGTTAAATAAAAATTAGTTTTGAAAAAAAAACACCTATTTTTAAATTTTTTTTTAGTTTACCCACTGATAAGATATGCTTTTTTTTAAGTCTTTTAATTGTTTTTAATTTATTTTTTTAATTTTATTATTTAATATT
Source organism: Populus nigra (assembly GCF_951802175.1). Lineage (NCBI taxonomy): Eukaryota > Viridiplantae > Streptophyta > Magnoliopsida > Malpighiales > Salicaceae > Populus > Populus nigra. The sequence goes on from NC_084863.1 coordinate 15,876,656, forward strand.
AGATTTGTTGGGAAATAGATTGGATTATGGATTTTTGTTTGCTTTCTATAGGGATAATTATCTCAAGTAAGTATCTATTTTGAGGTTGGTGCTCAATTTTGTGATCATCTATTTTTATCATATAATTAAATAAAAAATTTTATAAAAAAATTATTAAATCTAATAGAGTCCATGACCTGGATCATGAGGGGACACCGAGATCAATCCAATCTGTCATTGTTTTAATATTTAAAAAAATCATCATCTTGAAGTTTTTTAAAGCTAAATTATATTTTTATTGATCATCAAGGTTGCATTTGGATCTATGAAATTGATTGATTTAAGTTGAGCTAGCTCCCATATGATTTAATTAAAAACTTGAGTTAGGTAAAGAGCTGAGTCGGAAGGTTTCAAAATTAACCCACTTGATTAGATTTAATAACACGGTTAAAAAATTCTTTGTGCTTTTAATATTTTTTTATATTTTTAAAAAAATTAGTCTGACCCGTGGCGAAGCACGAACCAATATACTAGTTAACATAAACTAAAGCATGTGGGGAAATCACTATAGCTTTCATCACAAAACACTATGGATTGCTACAGTATCTCCTCCAATTGCTTTTTTTTTTGCAGCTTGAACACATGATTTTTTTCCTTTTCCGTTTCTTTTTTTTTTGTTATGATTCTTTTCAAAAAAATTTTTGTCAATTTCATCTTTTTAATATTAAAATAGTTAAGAATTTAGCTTTATATTTTTTTTTCTTTTTATTTTGTCTTTTTTTTAGATTAACGTGGTTTAAGGGTTTGTCAAGTAATTCAGGTTGCTCAAGTTTATGGGTTTAGTGGTTTTTTTTTAATTGAGCTTGAGTCTTTTATAGTCTATTTATTTCTCATATAGTTAAAAAATAGTTTTCGAGAAAAATCATATTATTAAACTTTATAAAGTAATAAAATTTAAAGGATGTGGGGGAAACCACTGTTCACCCAACACCCATTGCAATGTGGATTACAATAGTATTTCACAATATTTTCCTTTTTTTTCTTTTTTCTTTTTTCTTTTTTTCTTGTTTTTGAATTTTTATTATAATTTTTTTTCAAATATGTTTTTGTTGATTTCAACTTTTAAAATTAAGATTGTTGAGACTTCAACTTCGTTTTTTTTTTTGCCTTTATACGAGGTTAACATGATTTACGGATTTACCAGGGTAACCCAAGTTGCCCCGGTTTATGAGTTTAGTGGATTGTCTTTTTGTTTTTTTTAATTGAACTTAAGTTTTTGATAGTCTATTTTTTTCTCATATAGTTAAAAAAATAGTTTTAAAGAAAAATCATGTTATTAAACTTTCTAAAGTAACAAAAATTAAAGGATGTGAGGAAACTACAGTTTACCCACACACATTACACTGTGAATCACAATAGTAATCCACAGTGTTTTGCTTTTTTTATTTTTGTTGTGATTTTTTTTTCAAATTTGTTTTTGTCGATTTCTTCTTTTAATATTGGGATGTTTGAGAATTTAGCTTCATAATTTTTTTCCTTTTATATTACCTTTCTATAAGGTTAGTTTGGTTTGCGGGTTTGTTATGGTAACCCGGGTTGCCTTGGTTTACGAGTTTGGTGTGATGACTTTTTTTTTAATTGATCTTAACCTTTTTTTTATCATCTATTGTTTTTCATATAGTTAAAAAAAGGTTTAAGAAAAATTTATGTTATTAAACTTTATAAAATCCATGAACCTATTCACAGGTTTGGCTGGTTGACTTGGTTCGCAGGTTTGACAAGTTTAACTTTTTTAATTATTTTTTTAAATTTCATCCTTAAAATACTGGGTTAATTGGAAATTCAGTTTCATAATTGGTTTCGTTTAGCCTTTTATGAGATTATCGCGATCTAAAAAAAACATCTCGGTATTGGGTTAGTGTTTGATTTCACAATCGTCTATTTTTGTTATCATATAGTTAAATAAAAAATATTTTTGAAAAAAAAAACAAATTATAATCCTAGTGGAGTCCCTAACCTAATTCATAGGTTTCCCACTTATATTTTGTTTTTGTTTTTGGTCTTAATTATTTTTAATTTTTTTTATTTCATCTTTTAATATTGAATTGGTTGGAAAATAGACTACATTATGAACTTTTGTTTGCTTTCTATAGGGATAATTGTCTCAAATAAGTGTCTATTTTTAGATCGATGCTTAATTTTGTGAGCATGTATTTTATCATATAATTAAATAAAAAAGATTTTTAAAAAAGTTATTGAACTCAATAAAATCAATGACCCGGGTCATGGGGGGACCGAGATCAATCCAATCTGTCATTGTCTTAATATTTTTTTAAAAATTATCTTCTTAAAGTTTTTTTAAAAATTAAGTCATATTTTTTATTAATCATTAAAGTTGTATTTGAACCTATAAAATTAATCGATTTAAATTGAGTTAGCTTCTATATAGTTTAATTGAAAACTTAAGTTAGATAAAGAGTTAAGTTAGAAGATTTTAAAATTAACCCCTGTAATAAAGTTTAATAACAAGATTAAAAAATTCTAGCATTAAACTTGAAATTCTAAATTCCAGTTATGACTACCACTGGAAGTGGCAATTGCTAGGCCATATTATTCTAGTATTAACTTTTGGCTGCAGGTAGAGGTAGGTTGGCCATATCGTTCAAGAAACACATCAGCTAGAGCTGCCTTCTTGTCCATGTTGGTCAAACACCAGTTTCTTATTTAAAGCATTCAAAACTCCTCAACATCCCAACAACAAAGTCAAAAGAGCCAGCCCCAGTTTGGTTTATTTATTCAACACCAATGTAAAGCTTAGTGAATTATGAAAAAGATGGCTATCATCATCACCATTTGCATGATCAATAACTCTGCTGCTGCATTTCATATGGTACTGCTGGTCAAAAACTTACCGAATCATCAAAGCTCTCTAGTTATAGGTTTCTTGCTCAAGCTTGATCAACATACTGATTTTCAACTCTACCTACAGCTTATGTATGCTTGCTTCTATACTTCAATATATATAAATATATCTTATCTTTTTCTTTCTTAATTTATCTATTGTTTTTGGTAGCGATTTGTTTCTTTGTTTATTGCATCTCTAGCCTTCTGGAAACTACTGTTTTGACTAGCTTTCTACCTTGTTTGAGAAGTAATTCGAAAGTATTTTGTATTTTTATTAGAACACGTGGTTTCTATTTTCATTAGAAAATATGGACTTTTCTGTGCAGATTCAAGCCCTTGAAGCATCTGTTTCTTTGCCTGTTTCTTTATATCAGTGGGAAATTTAGATTGTCCAACAACTTTCACTTCTGGGTTTTAGGAGATGATTCGGAATTCTGGTGCTTTTTCCCTTCTTGGCATGTCTAAATCAAGAGCTTGCACATTTGGAGCTGTTCTGCTTATCTGGCTCTGTTGCTCTTCATTACTTGTAGCAGCACAAGAAGGAATTACTGACCCTGTAGAAGGTGATTTTGCTTGAATTGTTAGCTGCTCTTTTCTTTTCCTTTAAAGATACTTTCCACAACAGCACTGCAGGCTTGATTTCTCCTTCTAGAATTAGTACTGTCTGGCTTGAATATGCCCTTGTGAATAGAGTTCCTAATTAGTGAGCTTGATTGATTTAATTAATCTTATTGTAGCTTCAATTTTTTTGCTGGTATGCGCATCAAATACTGATTGTAATTAGTACATGGAGCAAATTTTGAGACTTCCAGTAGTTTTGAACTGTTTATCCTTGGTTTGCTAATTGTCCAGGCAAGAAATGTTGATGATGTTTGTAAGTATCTTGAATAATGCTCAAAACATCATATTATGATTCATTGTGGAACCTACTGAGAAATCTGATTGAAGACCATCTTATTGTGTCTGTGATGTTGTTAAGTAGTTGTTCAAGGCGCAATGAAAAATGAAACGATGATGACCATATGCTTAAATTTTGCAGTGAAGGCGTTGCAAGACATCAGGAACAGTTTAATTGACATCAATAAGAATTTGAGTAATTGGAGACGAGGGGATCCATGCACATCAAACTGGACAGGGGTTTTGTGCTTCAATACAACAAAAGAGGATGCCTATCTACATGTTAGAGAATTGTATGATTCCAAACCTCAGATTTTTATTTCCTTTTCAGTTAGTTCCAATAAGCTGCCTGAACATTTTTATTTTCAGATTACCTTAAGTTTTTGTTTTGATGTTGAATATATGTTGGCCAGAGTTACTTCAAGGTTAGGAGTAATCTGGTGTAGATTGCCCAATTTTTCAAAACACGTCACCTTAAAGCTTGCAGATTGCCAGTTCGAGAATTCAATATTTTGTTGTGCTCTTCTCCAAATCACATGAAAACTCTCCATAATTCCCTACTAAATCGATAATTACCCCTATCTGAGCCTCATGCAAAAGCTACATGTTAGAATCCAAGCTCATAAATTTGACAATTTTAATGGAATTTTGTATACTGATTGAATAATGGATATTTCCAGACTTCCCTCTCTCTTTTCTTCCCAGATACTGTGTAACAATATTTTTGTTTTCTATGCAGACAACTGTTAAATATGAATTTATCAGGAACTTTATCACCATCGCTTGGCCTCTTGTCTTACATGGAGATTTTGTAAGGCTCATGTCCTCTCCTCCGAAACAAATCTCTCTGTTAGAATGGCTATCTCTTGACAGTTTATCTGCTTGACTGACATATGTTCTCTATTGATCTTATCGAAGGGATTTTATGTGGAACAGCATTACTGGAAGCATACCGCCGGAGATAGGCAATATTAAGTCTTTGGTGCTCTTGTAAGTTGGAACTTCTTTTTAGCTTAATATCTTAGACTGTAACAGTTTCAACACTGTTACAGTGTGAAAACAACAGATCAAGCATTTTAAAGTCTCTGAGTTCTAATTGTTTAGGTTATTTCTCATGAACTGATTTATTTAGTGCTGAATGTTGACACCAAAGTCAATGTGAATACAGTTTATTTTGTTACTATTGCTGAACTACACTCTACAGTTGTTTTCTCATTCTATGTTTGATGGAGGATTTATTTTTCCAGGCTCCTGAATGGAAATCAATTAACCGGTCCCTTACCGGAAGAGCTTGGCCATCTTCCAAAATTGGACAGAATACAGATAGACCAGAATCATATATCAGGACCAATACCTAAATCATTTGCGTACTTGAACAGCACAAAGCACTTGTGAGGATTACTCTGATGCTATACTCTCTATTACTAGTGCTAATAATCTTGATTCTTATACTTAACTAGTTCATACTTCATGGTACATATATCATTTTCCCTTGTGGACAGTCACATGAACAACAATTCAATTAGTGGGCAAATCCCGGCTGAGCTTTCCAGATTACCGAATCTTGTTCACTTGTAAGTTTGCAATATCCAGATTCCTGTTTCAGAAGTGTGTCAGTTATCCATTACTGAACTTGTTTACTTAATTTCATTTCTTCCCTTTATTGTTCTGCTGGTCTTTTTTGTGTCAATTTATTGCTAACATGAAAAATATTTGCAGCCTTCTGGATAACAACAATCTATCAGGAATTCTTCCGCCAGATTTATACAAATTGCCGAAATTACTTATACTGTATGGCCCTCTTACTTCCTGGGAAATTATGAATCATGAGTTTATGGTTTCTTATATCAATATAGTAGATTTTAGCTTCACAGATTTTTGTGTCTAGTAATCTTTGCCTATTTTCATTTTGCAGCCAGCTTGACAATAACCACTTTGATGGGAGCACAATCCCACCTTCTTATGGAAACATGACTCAATTGTTGAAGTTGTAAGTGCAAATTGCAACCCTAGATTTGCAAGTATTTGAGAAGTAAAGCTTGTCCTTTCTTCTCATGAGGATGTGGGTACTGTTTGTGTGTGCGTGTGTGTATAAATGCATGCGAGCAGAACTTAATGCCTTGATTGTAAGTCCTATAATTTGACAAGAAGTTGCTTTGACAAAAGTCTACGTATGCCTTTTTTTCCCTTCTTGCAATATCTGTATGTCTGCTGAATCCTCGACTATTCAATCAGTTTTGATACACACCAAACTTTTTGATTTGTGATAGATTAATCATACAATAAAATTTGTAAAATATGGAGTTTTTGAGTATCTTTGTACTATCATTTCCTTGTCACCTACTGTTTCATTTCACCTTCAATAATCTACTTTGCTGCAGTGAAGACATGTCATGTCAGCTAGTCTAGATTCCGTAAACCTTTCATGTCTTAGAACCTTTGTGTGATTTCTCATTTTATTATTTAGTGTACAAGCTTCAAAAGTTGTATGTGTTTCTTAATGTGATTGCCGTCTGTTCCTTGACTGGCCTTTATCAGGAGTCTCAGGAACTGTAGCTTGCGAGGTCCGATGCCTGACCTGAGCAGGATACCAAATCTTGGCTATCTGTAAGTCCATATATTTTCTATCTGTGACTTCCACCTGACTGGATAATTATATTATGTTCCTTTCCTGGATAACTCTGCTGGCTTCTGTTTTTCCACTTACCATTGTCAATGTGATTTCTCAGAGACCTCAGTTTCAACCAGCTAGCTGGACCCATACCTCCAAACAAGCTTTCTGAAAATATCACAACCATGTAAGGTTTCTCCCTATTGCAAATGTTACATGATCTACATTTTTATAGCAGTTTTCACGAGTCAAATACATAGATTCTTTGCATAAGACAAATCGCTCAACTGTCTGGAGTATTATTTGAAATTTTGAAATCATTGGGCTCACGACAGCCAAGCTTTTTTGGATGTTGATGTTCCTTGCTTATTTTGCAGCGATTTATCCAACAACACTCTTAATGGAACTATTCCTGCCTACTTTTCAGACCTTCCTCGACTTCAGCTACTGTGAGCATTTTTCCACTTGCTATTTCATTCTTTCTCGTTGGTTTCCGGTTTCTTATAGCTCATGTTATTATAGAAGCTGTAACATTTTGATTTTACTGGTGAAGCTTAGATGGTGCCCAAACATATGTAGTATGTATTAAATTAAATTAAATGGTTCAACTTGGTCATATTCTGTGCAGGTCAATTGCAAACAATTCATTGAGTGGCTCTGTTCCTTCCACCATCTGGCAAACTAGGACCAACGGGAATGAAGGACTTGACTTGTAAGAGCTGAAATAAAAATGAACATTTCTTCTTGCGGAAGAGTCTAATGAAAATGCTTTCCTTTATGTTGTAAATACTCTGAAGCACACTTCTATTCTTGATTTCTAAGAAAAAAGAAAGAAGATGTGCTGATTTCAGCATACTCTATTAATACGGAAGGTGGATGCTCTAGGATGGTCTAGTTCTTTAGCAAATGATGCTTGTTTCGCTAATCAGCAGTTTTTGCTCTTCGACGTTGCAGGCATTTTGAAAACAATAGGCTTTCAAATATTTCTGGCAGCACCAGTCTCCCTCAGAATGTCACGCTATGGTTTGCTTCTGTACTAGCATTGCTACACTATGTCTACTTGTGCATGATGTTTATCTACCCTTCTATGAGAATCTTCATCTGCCAAAAATACTCACTTTGCATTTGATAGTAGTAAAAGATGTGATCTTTAATTTGGTCCTACTTTCGTGGACAAATATAGAACTTTCAGGCAATCACTTATTGATATATGATTTTCAGGCTTCAAGGAAATCCGGCATGCTCAAATTCCAACATAGTAAAATTTTGTGGATCGCAGAATGTTGATATGAATGATCAGAGTACAACAGAATCTAATGTTACCTGTCCCACTCAATCATGCCCACCCCCTTACGAATATTTCCAAACATCTCCTATATCTTGTTTCTGTGCTGCCCCTTTGATCTTCAGATATCGACTGAAAAGTCCTGGTTTTGCAAATTTTATCCCTTACAGAGTTGCATTCCAGGACTATTTGACCTCTGGTCTTGAATTGCATCTTTATCAGCTAGACCTTTCTTCAGCTATATGGGAAGAGGGACCTCGATTAAAAATGCAGTTGAAGCTTTTTCCTGTCTCTGTTAACGAAAACAGTTCTCATACCTTCAATGACAGTGAGGTTCGACGCATCATTAGCATGTTCACCGGGTGGAACATTCCTGACAGTCCATTATTCGGACCTTATGAACTTCTCGGCATCAATCTGTTGGATCCTTATACAAATGGTCTGTCTCCTAAACCTATCAGTGTTATATCAAAAATAAATTAATGCTTATCCTAATTATATATGAATATGTTCTTACTTCATAGACACACTATAAAAAATAATAATAATAATAGTTGTGGAAAGTTTTTCTGCACTTTCTAAGTGATTATGGTTTAAAATATGGAGTCTTGAATCGTTGGTCTCACTGCCATGATTCTTATAACAATGCTATTTTATTAGTGTTTGCTGATGAAATGAGTTGTGAAGTATTCTAACCAAAATGCATTCTGCAATTCTTATGTCTGGTGTACTTTCATCGGTGTGTGTGTGTAATGAAAGTGTTACAAAGGTTTGATATCCTTAGCTTCACTGTTGTTGCTATATCCCAGTGCTTTTTGTCACCCCTCAAAAATCTAAAATAAGCAAGGGTGCTCTGGTTGGCATAGTATTGGGAGCCATCGCAGGAGCAGTTACATTATCAGCAGTTGTTTCTCTTCTTATCTTGAGAAAACATTCGAGGGACAACCGAGCAATATCAAAAAGACGTCGTGGTGAGTGCCTTACCTTTCCAAGATTAGAATTATGCAAATATTTTATCTTTTTGTGTGGTTTTGTCTCATATTTGTGTCAAACCAGTAAATCCTAACTTTAATTATATATATATATATATATATATATATATATATATAAATGTATTGTGAATTCTTCATAACAAAAGTTTAGTGCTGGAAACAGTTTCATTTTTAACATGCTCCTGTATTTGGGCACAGTATCAAAAGCCTCCCTGAAAATTGAAGGTGTGAAGTATTTTTCTTATGCTGAAATGGCCTTGGCTACCAACAATTTTAATAGCTCCAGCCAAGTTGGTCAAGGGGGTTATGGAAAAGTTTATAAAGGATTTCTCGCTGATGGCAGAACTGTGGCTATAAAACGGGCTGAAGAGGCATCTTTTCAGGGTGAGAGAGAGTTCTTAACAGAAATAGAGTTGCTGTCAAGGGTACATCATCGGAACCTGGTATCTTTGATTGGATTTTGTGATGAAGGTGGCGAACAGGTGCACTCTCATGTCTTTTAAATTTGAGATATTTAGTTGAGTCCACCATTCCTGTTTTTAGCTTGACCAACATTAAACTGCATGCTTCTGATCATCGTGAAGCCAACTCAAGGAAAATTCCCATTTGCGACATCATTTGGGAAAAGGTTGTATTATCTGTTCCTTTTGTGTGTGCAGATGTTGGTTTACGAGTTCATGTCGAATGGCACTCTCAGAGATCATCTCTCTGGTACATCTCACAATTTTTGTTATAGAATTCCATTTTTTTTAATCCTAAAACAAGATTGATTCACTTCAATATTCTCTGTGCTTATCCCATGGGTTTTATTTGATGGATCATGCATCTGGTATCGCAGCGAAGGCAAAAGAACCATTGAGTTTTGCGACAAGATTGGGAATTGCCCTGGCTTCAGCTAAGGGCATCCTCTACTTACATACAGAAGCTGATCCTCCAATATTCCATCGAGATGTCAAGGCAAGCAACATATTATTGGACTCCAGGTATAATGCCAAAGTTGCTGATTTTGGACTCTCGAAACTTGCCCCAGTACCAGACATTGAAGGGGATGTGCCGGGTCATATATCCACGGTCGTGAAGGGTACTCCAGTAAGTCTATCGCACGCACTATGTTTAATGAAAAGAATAGAGCCCGAGCCTTTTACATGTATATCTTCCAGTAGCATGATGAAATTCGAAGTTGAAATAGAAACCGGGAGTTAACTGATTCCCTGTATTTCTTCTCTTTTAAACGTTGTATTAACTCTGCAGGGTTACCTTGATCCAGAGTACTTTCTGACTCATAAATTGACAGACAAGAGTGATGTTTATAGCCTTGGTGTCGTATTTCTAGAGTTGTTGACTGGGATGCAACCAATCTCGCACGGCAAAAACATTGTTAGAGAGGTAATGTTTTTTACCACCTCTTCTTATTTGACTCAAGACTATAATTTCTTACTTTTATACTGATAGAAAATATTGATTTAGAGATCCTGTAGGAGCACCATGTCATGCAAACGAAGCATTTAGTCCCCAAATCCATTTCATGATGACGAAATATTTTCATCAGTTCAATCTCTGAATCTCATAATCTCTGGATTTATGATTCGACAGGTTAATATCGCATATCAAACTGGTATGATCTTCTCTATCGTTGATGGACGAATGGGTTCTTATCCTTCCGACTGCGTCGACAAGTTCTTAACTTTGGCCATGAAATGTTGCAACGATGAGACGGATGAAAGACCATCAATGATTGATGTGGTCCGGGAACTTGAAAATATGTGGCATATGATGCCAGAATCGGATACTAAAACAACGGATACAATGAGCACTGATACCGGAATGGAAATGACCTCACCCTCTTCATGCTCTCTATTGAAGAACCCTTATGTGTCGTCAGAAGTCTCTAGCAGTGACCTTGTTAGTGGAGTTGTTCCTACCATCACTCCTAGATAAAATGAAATATAAAGAATAAAAATAAAATGGAGAACCAAATTTTGGATTGCCATTGCTATAGTACTTCAAGATTGGATTGGAGGGATTATCTATCAACTTTTTGGTTAGTTTTCTATAGTCTTTGTAGAATTCGTCTTTTTGTGAAAATAGTAGGCAGGGCAATAGAGATACCTTTTACAATGCCAACATATCTTTTACTGACAATGTAATGTAATGAAGAATTAATTAATGATATTGCTATGAGATCAAAATCTACCTGTTCTCCTATTTAGTTTCAAGTTTGTGTGTGTTTAAGGATCTATGGATTAAATGGGTTTTGCAAGAGGCTCTTGCCTTGTCCCACCCCATGTTTTGAACCATTGAATCTGTTCCCTCCTCTCCCTGTTTTCTCATGATGGGTAAAAGGATTTTTGAATGTAAGTCTTAGAGAATTATTTGGAATTTTTATAAACCTGATTTATTAGTTTAACTTTGAAATTTTTCAATCCAACTTTCCGAATTTAAAATTAAATCGTGTGAAAATTTTAACCCAACTCATTTTCTATTTGTTCAAAAATAATTTAATCGACTTGGCGAGTATAAAGATATCTGGATAACTGTAAAAAAAAAAAAAAAAGTGTTTTCTGCTAGTAAGCTGTTCACCCTCTTCTTTTCTTTCTTATTTGTAGGACCTGCAAACTGTTACCGTCAGATAAAAAATAAGCCATGCCCAAAATCACGTTACTGCCGCGGTGTGCCTGACCCTATCAGGGTTTATGATTTTGGCATGAAGAGGAAGGGAGTTGATGAGTTTCATTCTGTGCGCACTTGGTGTCCTGGGAGAAGGAGAATGTCTCCAGTGAGGCTCTTGAGGCAGCAAGTATTGCTTGCAACGAATACATGGCCAAGTTTGCTGGAAAGGATGCTTTCCATTTGAGAATCAGGGTTCATCCATTCCATGTCCTGCGTATCAACAAGATGCTTTCATGTGGTGGAGCTGATTGGCTCCAAACTGGCATGCGGGGTGCTTTCGGTAAACCACAGGGAACTTGTGCTGGAGTTGCAATTGGACAGGTTCTTCTGTCAGTTCGTTGCAAGGACAACAACAGTCACCATGCTCAGGAGGCTCTTCGCCGTGCAAAATTCAAGCTCCCTGGTCGCCAAAAGATCATTGTCAGCAGGAAGTAACATGCAATTTCTTTCATTTGTTTTATTAACCGTGATATCTATCGGTTTTCTTTTATTTTTTATGTTAGCATCATTGTTATGCATGAGGTAGTGTGCGTTTTCTTTGTTCTCAGAGGCACACCTGATGCCTTGATTTCTTATTTCTGTGCTGTTTTACCATGCTGGAAAAATGAAAGCCTGCACCTTATGGCAAGCCATTTTCCCCCCCTTCTTTTGGAAGTTGTTTACTTTCTGTTTAGTTGGTGAGGATGCACTTACAATTACTAACCTAATCTTGTTTGATAACCATCATTTTCAGGGGTTTTACCATGTTTAATCTCACTGATTATTTGAAGTTGAAGGCAGAGAACAAGATTATGCCAGATGATGTGAATGCCAAGGTGAGCCCTCGTTAAAAATTTATTCTTGCATCCACTCAATAACAATTGGTACCTTTTTTCCTTATCTTATTTGGAACACTGGGTTTTGGTTAATCAAACCGATGATTATGTGTTCCATGCAGCTTCTTGGATGCCATGGACCCTTGGCCAACCGTCAACCTGGAAGAGCATCCTTACCAGCTACTGCTTAGATCTTTTCATTCCTGGAAATAACTTCGTTCATCTCTTAGCCTCTGAGGGATTTATCCATTACTCCTTTTCATTCCTGGAAATTGTTGGTTCCATGAAGGGTAAAGAGCCTCAAGTATCATTTCTGTGAATTTTTGGTTGCACTGCGTGAAAATTAAGGTTGGATTCCTTTTGTGCCAATGCCACTGCCTTCGTTAATTTATTAGTGTGTGGTGTGTGTTTGGCGTTGTGGTAGCTCTTGCAAGGGAGGTGTAAGAAAAGCTATAAACTGTAGGTTTTCTCAAACACAAAATTTTTACCATGAAAAGCAATTAACTTTTGAAGTTGAGGTCAGTTTAAGCATCACTGTGCTTAAAGGAGCCTAAAGCTCAACGCCTGGAACAAGAGTGATGTTAAACCTTAATGTTTCTTACTTACGAGGCCTCCCAATGACTACCCTTCCTTCCAGTACCAACTAATGGGGGGATGGAAAGCCAACCAGTGAATATAATCTCGTGTTGTAAATCTTTCGGACTCTTTAATATTACGAATTACTATCAGATTCTCGCAACCGCACCTCGTCTTTAGAAACCAAAGAATATATAGAAGATATGCACAAAATACAGTGGTCTCCGAATGCGTGGATGTCACATGATTTTGTCCATATCACCCTATATTCATCGGTTTCTTTATGGATTATGTGTTAGACTAGACCTACTTGATAATTTCTCGAGGACTGCACATTTGACAAGCGAGAAACTGGGACAAAAAACAATGCCTCTTGCCACAATCCACAATGAGCTAGGCAAAAAGTCGAATAAAAATGTTTCAAGATTAACTAGCTGGACTAAACTTAATAATAATATCAAATAGTTGTCTATGACTTAAATAATATCAATTAGTTATTCTATTTCATCTTTTGATGATCATGTAACTTCATCACATAATGATGTGATGAAGTAATAAGATCATCAAAATTGTGTTGTATATATATATATATATATATATATATATGTAGCTAGAGTTTGTTTTTCATAGTGGTCGCATGCGGGTCATAAATACAGGACATGCATGTGGCTGATGATCAGAAAGGATATTCTCATCATTTATTGGGGAGGCTGAGATATCTGGGAAAAACAACGACATGCACATCCAACTTCATCAGCAATATCGCTAAAAATAAAAGCAGCAGGTAAAATGAATCTTTCAACAATTATTATCAATGGGCTCGGAATTCACATTGAGAGAAGTACTAATCCCTAATACAAGTAAATGTTGCTATTGGACATTTATTTCCCTCGTTAATTAATTTTCAAGTGTTTCAATGAAATTAGTTTTGCTATATATCATGGTCTTAATCTCTATATTAAAAAAAAAAAAAAAAGAGAGGTAAAATTCACGTTAAGTTAAACACAGATGATGGCTTTATCTTTGATGATGAGATCAAATTAAGAAAAGGGTTTAGTTTTGAGATAGCTTGCTTTACTTGATTTAGTCAAAGTAAAATGCTCATATTTTGATTTTGTCAAGGTTGCAATAAAGAAAGTCGAAGCATGTGGTGGTCAAAACCTTTGCCGTAAAAGATCTTTCCGCTGCCTTACATGTCTAATATTAATAACCTTCAGCGTACAAGAATATCATCTACATGGCACCTCTCCAGAAGATCTTATACATTGTTAATTTCAACGTTTCTGTCAAATCATCAAAGCTCTCTAGTTACAGGTTTTCTTGCTCAAGCTTGATCAACACTACTGATTTTCAACTCTACCTACAGCTTATGTATGCTTGCTTCTATATATACTTCCATATGTATAAAAATATCTTATCTTTTTCTTTCTTAATTATCTATTGTTTTTGGTAGCGATTTGTTTCTTTGTTTATTGCATCTCTGGCCTTCTGGAAACTACTGTTTTGACTAGCTTTCTACCTTGTTTGAGAAGTAAATAGAAAGTATTTTGTATTTTTATTAGAACACGTGGTTTCTGTTTTCATTACAAAACATGGACTTTTCTGTGCAGATTCAAGCCCTTGAAGCATCTGTTTCTTTATATCAGTGGGAAATCTGGATTGTACAAAAACTTCCACTTCTGGGTTTTAGGAGATGATTCGGAATTCTGGTGCTTTTTCCCTTCTTGGCATGTCTAAATCAAGAGCTTGCACATTTGGAGCTGTTCTGCTTATCTGGCTCAGTTGCTCTTCATTACTTGTAGCAGCACGATATGGAATTACTGACCCTGTAGAAGGTGATTTTGCTTGAATTGTTAGCTGCTCTTTTCTTTTCCTTTAAAGATACTTTCCATAACAGCACCGCAGGCTTGATTTCTCCTTCTAGAATTAGTACTGTCTGGCATGAATAGGCCCCTGTGAACAGAGTTCATGATGTATCAACATTTTTTATTTTCACCTAAATTTTTATTTAAAAAAACCAGAGATAATGTGAGAACCCAACATTTTTTTACTCAACCAATCACAGAGTTCAAGTGATGCAAATCTTATGATCATGTGTTCATATAACTTACAATCAGAATTGAGATTTGATTCTAGAAAACCAAAATAGATCTAATAGGAGTGTAACACAATTGAAACTTGTCTCAAGACATCAACACTATTATAATGAAATCGAATGACGCCATGAAACTAGATAATCTTTGATAAGTCAGATTCAGTTCGTTCAAAAACCAAAGAATACAAGAATCTCTCTCGCACGTCAAAACTAAAAAATTCAGAAATGTTATTCATCAATGACTGCTAAAATTTAGGCTTACATGTGTTTAAATAGTTCTGAAAAATTACCCCTAATGGATCTATCCTTGTAGACTGAATTGACTCGCTTACAAAAATTGACCCAAAACCTTTACTAATAAGCCCAAACCCCAATCCAAACAAGCATTGAATCCTAACTGAAAACAAAATATTAATTAAGTCTAAACAAGCTTTGGGTTGTAGCTAACAAAAATAAAGATAAAGCCCACAAGTCCTAAGTCTTTATCTACCTAATGATCCTAAAAGCCAATGTCATTAAATATCATCAGCTCTTCTTTTCTTGTGTAATTATGATGAATAAGAAATCCTTGTAAGAATAGGATTTTAGAACATTAATGAATCATTACCATACTTGAAAATTATGTTGCGGCCATTAAAGATCCTTGTAAAACTAGGAAATTTTCAAAACAAGCTGTCACACCCTTGTAGGAAAATGATTCTTGCCAAATAGAAAGTCCACAAGTTAAAGGTAAATAATAAAATTTATACAGCCTGTTCTGACCTATATCGCAAGTTCTTCCCGAACTCCGATTCACCTAAAAGTTTACCCCAACATAGAAAAATACATCTAAAATCTTCTGGTAAAGTTTTAGCTTGATCCAACAGTTTAATTTAGAGTTGTGTTCAATAGCATAAAACTAGACAATTAAAAACTTTACGACACAATTCGAATCTAGCATTGCTTGGATCATATCACTAAGAATATGAGTCTGACACGTTGCTATAACCTACATCATTAGGCTTAGCCAAGCGCGGAGCCCAAGCATATATGGGCCTGGCGAGCTGCCAGACCCTGCATCATTTGGGCTTAGTCAAGCACTGAACCCAAGTATATATAAGTATGACGAGTTGTCAGACTAATCCCAAGCATATACGAGTTTGGCGAGCTATCAGATCTAGCATCCTTAGGCTCAGTTAAGCACCGAGTCAAGCATATACGAGCCTGGTGAGCTGCCAAACCTAACATCCTTAAGCTTAACCAGGCATTGAGCCCAAGTACATGTAAATCTGATAATCTTGTTAGGCTCTATGTTGGACCACGAGAATTTGATGAGTCAAAAATATTTCCCCTCTTTGACATATAAGAGATGCTTAATGTTATCAAAGAAATATGACTTTTTAGCTCTCCTCTCCACCAAAGGATAAGAATCATGGGTTTATAAAGACCCTTTGAATCCTTAAAAGAAAGAAGGTTCACAATCCCATGATTCAAAATATTATCGAATTTTCTCTATCTGAAAAGATACTTAAGCATATGAGAGTCTCCAAATGTATAAAAGGAGACGTTTTATAGGTGCCAGTCACCGACCACCTTAGCTCATCATGCATAGGGCACCAAGTGCCAGTTATTAGCATAGTTATTAAACCTGACCTGAGGGTTAACCCGGCCAAAGGGCCAGGTCCCGGGTCAACACGAGTCAACCCGAAAAAAATTAAAAAAATATATATTTAAGGTTTTAATATCCCACATGAAAAAGTTAAGAAACATTGCATGTGGATGAAGGCTATATATATAGTTATTCCACATAAAAAAGTTAAGAAACATTGCATAGGGATGTAGGCTATAAATATAGCTAAACATTCTATGAGAATAAAAGCTATATATGTAGTTATCCCATATGAAAAAGTTAAGAAATATAGCATGAGAATGTATGCTATAAATATAGCTAAACATTCCATGGGGATGAAAGCTATATATATAATTATCCCAAATGAAAACGTTGAGAAATATTCCATATAGATGAAGGTTATAAATATAGCTATCTCATATGGAAAACTTAAGAAATATTTCATGGGAATGTAGGCTATCAATATAGTTATCCCATATGAAAAAAGTTAAGAAACATTTCATGGGATATAGGTTATAAAAACATATGTGAGACCAATTATTCATAAATAAACTTTATATTTTTTGGGTTTATTAAACAAAAATATATATAAAAAAAAGGGTCGGGTTTCACATGGGTTATGTCAGGTCATCTGGGTTTCGAGTTAACCTGGCGGGTCATTGGGTTTTATCGGGCTAATTGTAAACTTGGGTTTAGACCATTTAAAACCTAACCAAGGCCTTGGGTGAACCTATTGGGTTGGGCCAAGTTTTATAGCTACGGCTACTAGTCATCTTGACTAGTGAGAATGGATTAGATTTCAAGAATTAAGTGATTAACCAAGTAACTAACACATAAATCTTGCTCCTAAATAGTTTGGGTATTTTAAGACCTTATCAACTAGCGTCTTCCGTGAGGAACTGATTAAAAGTCATTATTTGTTCTTCTAGACTAGTTTTTGACATCCCTAATCACTATCAAAGAAAGACGATCACGATACGCCTGAGATGGAACGTCTGATGAGCATCCCTAACTATAGTTGTGGCATGGTTATTCCATCATAACATTAGCAACTCTTCAATCAAGACCATCTTCTCACTAGGATAATGATAGTTGTTAAAAGGGGAAGTCAGACCCAACAAGCCTGGTATAAAAACCTTGAACCATCCTATATCATAGGTTTCAATAACCTCTGTGTTAAATTTGTTTTAGCATTAGTATACCAGCTAAAAGAAACTCTGAAGAGCTATTGGACCCTGCATGAAATTTTTAATATAGGCATTGGTTGGACCTATACAAATTGCCTAGGAAATTCCCTCAATGTTTTTCTATGTATGGGTGTTGAACCGAAATAAAATTTCAAAACTTCTCCTAAGGGCCTCAAACCTTGCATGGATTTTTTTATTATAGGTGTTAGATTCATATATAGTACAAAAGTCAACGTAAAAATGAAAGTAAAAATTTAATTTCTACAATAAAAAAAATATTACATGGATAAAAACCCACAAGACCAAGGTTGTGTACATAAAGAGAGATTAGGGATAAAAGGCTTGGATATCTAGCCTAAGCTTTTCAGCTAGATATTCCCCATATTAGGCAACAACAACGCTAATAGGGAATACATTTGCAAAATCAGGCACCACTAAAATCCACTTGTATTACTCTTGATTGATTGAAAAAAATACAAGTTAGATATGACAGGAAAGATCTTGTCCTCAATCATCTCAAACAGAGCTACAAATCCTCTAAAAAACCTCCTAAAACTCCTCATAAGAGTTCCTCAGAGCCTCCAATTGCACTCGAGAGCTTTGGGCCTCTTACCCTGCAACTTAGATCTCAACCCTCAGACCATCTTGAGTGACCTTCGCCTTAAGGATCTCTTATTTCAAGACATCCACTTCATTGTAAGCAATATAAAGCTACCTCTCGGTGCAGTATAGCTTAAAGACAAAACTTTATATGTTATCTTTCAAAGAGGCATAAGCCACCTTAAGGCTCCTTAATTCGGTCTTCACAATAGCTTTTTTCTCTTTTAGTCATTCGAAGACAGCTTAGCTTGCCCTGTGTTTGGCAATGACCTTCTTTATGTGGCTCTTTTCGGTCATCCAACACCTTTTGGAATGGATGCACATTATGAAAATCTGTCGAAAACAAGTGTTAGGAACAATGGTTGTAAAACCAAACTAAAAGGTGAAACAAGAATATCTCTTACAGTAAAGGTCATTTGTCCGGTTAAGGCCAAATAACAGTTATAGCTCTCATCAGACATCATGAGATGTCTGATGGAATGGTGAGGATCCTCTCCAACAGTCTTACCACCTCAAGACCAGTCTCTCCAAGGCTTGACCTTCCACCAATAATGGTCTCCATAAGCTGCCTCTCCTTCTCAGTCAAGGTGGGAAAATTGAAGGGAACTCGATTAAGAGTGAGGTTGGAAAAGGCATCCTTAAATTTAACTTCCTCATAAACAACCCAAGTGGAGGGCTTAATTGTTGTAGCCTTTGCAGTCAAGGTTAGAAGTTGAGGTAGAAAGAATGTCATCATAGGAGCTTTTATAATCGAGGCTGGAACACTAGTCTCTATAGGAATAGAGACCCTTTTTTTCTTGAAGCGAACAGCAACGCCCGTAATTACTTCAGGGAGAGTCAAATTTGATTAACCCTCGATTAGAAGAGTAAAGTTGCCTCTAACCTTTTTTTTTCTGCAGGGGTCCTGATTCCTACCATTGTTTCCTCAAGAACAAAGCCCTTAAAGAGATTATCAATGATGATGGGGTCATCCTCCATCACGTCTCTGGTCCTGCCTCCACTCACATCAAGAGATGAAGCCCCGTTCATAAACTCTTATCTACAGACCTTGCTGAAGTTTCTCCTTCTCCATCAGATGTTAGTCCTACACAAAAAAAATAACTTAGATACACAGAAAACAAAGAATAAGGAAGCTGCATACTTCACAATGTGGCCTGATAATATCCTTTGGTCATTTTATTGACTTCATACTCAATCGAGATCGAGGCCAATACATCACATTTTATTGCATTCCACATCTGAGACTGACTATCCTGTTATACCTTATTATTAGCCACCTCCCTTTATATTTCTTATGTACGTAGGCTTTCCACTTAAAGTTCCTTTCATTGCTCCAATTGGTATATTGAAGAAGGTAAAAAAACCAACGCATGTCATTGCCACTATCGATGCCACAACCAGATGGCAACAATTTCTAAAGACATTAATTGTAGGCTCGATTCTAACAAACCTAAAAAACTTATCAAAAGCAAGTAAGGTTATCCACCTATTAGGGTGCAATTGTCTTGAACCTAACTAGTAATATCGAAACACTTCCTTCACAAATCCTTAGAGAGGGAAGGAGTACCTCAATGCATACATGCAAAAAGGGGCTATAATTTCAAATTAACTATAAGCAGAGTTCAAGGTCTACCGGCTAATAAACTCAGCCAGATATGGCATTTGAGCTATGTACTCTTCTGGTTGTAAGTGAGCAATAAACTTCATGTCCTTTACACCTAATATGTTAGGAGCATCATCCTTAGAGGTCTAAGGCAATCGCTCTCTCCCTTGAGATTTCTTGGTAATGATAGGAGAAGAACTCTTGCATGGAGAGCTGCTTTCCTAATACAAGAGGTGGACATCGGGTTGTCATCCCCTCTAGTTTTGGGGCCCAGTTTGATGGACCCCTACTACTCCTTTCAATCTCAAGTTGGAACCTGAACTCTTCATTAAAGGCAATAACTTCCTTACTTCTAGGGATAAATTTGACTCTTTTTTGGTCCATTTCTCTATTCAAAGTAAAGAAAAAAAAGCTTCTTGTGGGAAATATTTAAGGTGACAGTTTTCTTCTCAAATTAGAGCAAGATTGGCTCAAGAATTTTTCAAAAAAATATTTCTTAGAAGTTACAAAGAGTGAAAGTAAAAGAAAAGTTGGGAGCAAGAACGGTGAGGGTTATAAAAGAAATAACTTTTCATTCACATCGTTAGATGAATGGCTTTCCATGTCATCTTAGATCTCCAGAATTCCACTCAATTACTACATTAAAAGCAAGCCGTAATTTTGTTTTCCAAGGACACATCATTCAATAAGGACGAGCCACCTCGCCATGAGATTCCCAATAGTTATACGTAGGACAGACAAATCTTATGGAGAAGGTAAAAAGACTATTTTCTATTGCTGATAAACTTTTAAAATCATTGTGTATTGAATACGCAAAGATTAGGTGGCTACTAATGGATCAACATGTTTTATTTTCACATGGATCCTCATTTAAAGGAACCAGAGGTAAGGTGATAACCAAACAACCTTGGACTTAGCCAAACGCTGAGCCCAAGCATATACGGTCTTGTGAGGTGTTAGACTCAGCATCCTTGGACCCAGCACTTGGTTGAGCCCAAGTATATATGGAACTGGTAATTTTATTAGACTCCAAGTTGGACTATAAGACTCTGATGAGTTATAGATGTCTTTCTTCTTTGACACATAAGAGATGTTTAATATTATCAGGAAAATATGATTTTTTAGCCATCCTTTCCACTAAAAGGTAAGAATTAGGGGTTATAAAGACCGTTTGAATCCTTAAAAGGAAGGAGGTTTACAATCTCATAATTCAAAATATTTTTTAGCATATATATTTTCAAAATATGTCTCTCTAAAACATTATTGTATTTTTTCTCTCTGAAAAGATACTTACTTAAGCATTTAAGAGTCTCTAAATCTATAAAAAAGAACATTTTGCAAGTACTGGTCACCGACCATCTTAGCTCATTAGAAACCGAGCACCAAACACCAGCTATTAGCCATCTTGGCTAGTGAAAATGAATTAGATTGCAAGAACCAAGTGATTATCCGAGTATCTAACACATAAATCCTACTCCTAAACAGTTTGGATATTTTGAGACCTTATAAGTTCCTAATTAATGAGCTTTATTGATTTAATTAATCTTATTGCGTCTTTAATTTTTATTTTTATTTTTGCTAGTATGCCCACCAAGTACTAATTGTACTTAGTAAATGGAGCAAATTTTGAGACTTCCAGTTGTTTTGAACTATTTATTCTTAGTTTGTAAATTTTCCAGGAAATAAATGTTAATGATGTTTGTAAATATCTTAAATAATGCTGAAAACATCATATTATGATTCAATATGGAACCTACTGAGACATCTTATTATAGACCATTTTATTGTGTTTGCGATGTTGTTAATTAGTTGTTTAAGGTGTAATGAAAAATGAAACGACGATGACCAAATGCTTAAATTTTGTAGTGAAGGCATTGCAAGACATCAAGAATAGTTTAATTGACATTAATAAGAATTTGAGTAATTGGAGACGAGGGGATCCATGCACATCAAACTGGACAGGGGTTTGGTGCTTCAATACAACAAAAGAGGATGGCTATCTACATGTAAAAGAATTGTAAGATTCCAAACCTTAAATTTTTATTTCCTTTTCAGTTATTTCTAATAAGCTGCATGTTGAGGAACTTTTTTTTTTCAGTTTACCTTAAGTTTTTGTTTTGAAGTTGAATATTTGTTGGCCAAAGTTATTTCAAGGTTAGGAGTAATCTAGTGCAAATTGCCTAATTTTTCAAAACACATCACCTTAAAACTTGCAGATTACCAGTTTGAGAACTCATTATTGTGTTGTTCTCTTCTTCAAATCACATGAAAACTCTATAATTCCCTAATAAATCGATAATTACCCTTATATGTGTCACAAATAGATTTTCATATCCATGACCAGCACATACGCAATGTTCCCTCACCCAACGTTCCATACATATACGAACATAAACTTACATACGAACTTATTCTTTAAATAACTCAATCAGAGTTCAACACAACACTCATAACAAAATTAACATCATAATATAATTTGATTTCTTTGATACAAGAGTTAATACAAACTTATGTAATTGTTGAGCACTGACTAGATATAACTTAATAATGTTAATTACAATAAAAGCGCAGGTTATGACGGTCCAACAAAAATGACCTACTAACAAGCTATAAGCCTGAAAAAAATAACAAGAAGATGAGTTTAACAACTCAGTAAGTAGATAACATTCGATATACATACACGAGGTAATACAATAATGAGAAATACGCACGCACACACAAACACACACAAATATAGCTTTAGGTTCTTATAGGAAAGTTTTTCAAATAAGCTATAAGAAGAATATCATAAGGTAAAGCTCATTAGAAAATCAAAATGGAATGAGCATAAAGCTTCGTACTGTAAGATAATCAATCCACATAGATTAGTGACTCCCTTAACCAGTTCATCAGGATTCGAGATTCCCAATCACTAGTCTCAACCATGGCATATCTCAATTTCAAGCCAAAAACCTTTAAAAAAAACCAACATAATCAACCTATAACCATTCAACTTATCACAATATAATCAATTAATCCATCACATATAATTAATTCATCAATTAATCCTTAAGAATACAATTCAAACCCTAAACCTTAACAAAACCCAAAACCTTAACCAATAACATCAATTATATACATTCATGCTTAAATCTTACCTCAATAACTTAGTTTCCCAGGTTCTTTTCCCTTTCCTCTTCTTTCCTCTTCTTCTCATTTCTTTCTCTCCTTCAGGATCTCTTTCTTTTTTTCTCTTTCTATTTATATTTGTCAACTCATATGCAATTACCTCAATGACCTTTATTCCTTTATACTTAATATTTATCCCTCTAAGGGCATTATTATCTTTTCCTATCAATTCTTTCTTTTTTATATTAAAATATTACAACCTCCCCACCTTATAAAAATTGTCCTCAAAACTTAACATAAATACTTGAACACTTACTGAATTTCTCAAAAAGATAAAGATATTCCTCACATATTTTGTCCTCGAGCTCCCATGTTGCTCCCTCGCATGAATGACCCTTCCCTTCACATTCACTAAAGTTATTTCCTTCGATCTAAGCTTCCTTGCTTGTCGGTTCACTATAGCTTTCGGTTGCACCTCATAAGTTATATCATCTTTCAACTCAATTGGCTGAACCTCTAACATATAAGATGGATCCGACATGTACTTCTGTGGCATAGAAACATGAAATATTATATGTATAGAAGACAAGTTCGATGGTAATGCTGACTTATAAGCAACTGCTCCAACCCTTTCTAGGATCTCATACGGTCCAATAAATCAAGGACTTAACTTATCTTTCTTCCCAAACATGAACACTCTCTTGGTTGGTGATACCTTCAAAAATACACAATCACCCACAGAAAACTCTAAGTCATGCCTTTTTTTTTAATCCGTGTAACTCTTTTGTCTACTTTGAGTTGTTTGAAGTTTCTTCCTGATCACTTTTATCTTCTTTCAAGTAATCTGAATCAACTTTGGTCCCATTAACCTTTTATCACCAACCTCAAACCAATATATCAGTGATCTACACTTTTGACTATACAAAGCCTTATAAGGTGTCATCTCTATGCTAACTTGATAACTGTTGTTGTAAGCAAATTCCATTAATGGTAGGGATTTTAACCAACTCTAAAACCTATAACACAAGCTCTCAATATATTCTATAAGATATGAATAGTCCTCTTAAATTAACCATCTGTCTGAGAGTGAAAAGTTGTACTCAATTGCACTTTAGTACTTATAACTTCTTAGAACTTCACCTAAAACTACAATGTAAACTGCGGATGTCTATTCAAAACTATTGAGATTGGCACTCTATGAAAACTCATAATCTCGCTAATGAACAATTTCATCAACTTTATATACTCATAAGTAATCTTAACTAGTAGAAAATAGGATGATTTATCAACATGTCAACAATCATTCATATCGAATCATAACCCTATTGACTCCTAAGTAATCCTATCACGAAGTCCATTATGATCCTTGGACTTTCATTTTGGAATCAACAATGGTTGTACCAATCTAGGAGGTTTCTGGTGTTTACCCTTTATACTCTGAAATGTCATACACCTGGAAACAAAGTTTGCTATATCAGCCTTTATTAAATTCCAATAACACATATTAAGATCTTTATACATTAGGTATAAATTGTCTAGTATGCCTCGGCTATCAATTCTCTCCTCAGATCATTTACATTAGGTATACAAAATTTATTCCCATATATCAACACATCATCATCACCAATCACAAAACTTGCAGCTTTACCCAACTCAACCTCATATTTGATCCTGAGTAAGTAACGAATCATCTTTCTTTTAAACTATTTTTATCTTATCAAATAAGTTTGACTTAATTTGAAAGTGAGCAATCATTGCTTCATCTTCACTAAGTTCAAATCTAACTCCTTCATCCACTAATCCATACAACTCCCTAATTAGAGGTCTTCATACCTCTTGAGCATGAGTTAAGCTCCCTGATGATTTGCTACTCAAAGCATCGACAACTATATTTGCTTTGCTTGGGTGGTACTGTACGATACAATTTTAATCCTTCAACAGTTCCATCCATCTCATTTGCCTCATATTTAGATCCATATACTGAAAGATGTACTTCAAACTTTTATGATCTATGAAGATCTCACAAGTTTCACCATTCAAATAGTGCCTCCAAACCTTCAAAGTAAAAAATTACAGTCGTCATCTCTAAATCATGCATATGATAGTTTTGTTCATGCTTCTTCAGCTATCATGAAGCATATGCAATAACATTTTCATGTTGTATTCATCCTTATCCCACTCTCGAGGCATCACAATACACTATGTAACAACCAAAACCTGATGGTACTGTTAAAATAGATGTTGTAGTCAATCTCTACTTCAACTTTAAGAAACTTTCTCACAAGTTTTAGACCACTGAAACTTAACATTCTTCTGTGTTAACTTAGTCAATAATGCAAAAATCCAAGAAAACTTTTCTACAAACTTCCAATACAGAACTTGCCATAAACTCGCTATGTCGTCAAAATAGGCATAATCCACTACTTAATTGCTTCAATCTTTTAAGGATCGACCTCAATCTCATTCTTTGACACTACATGCCTAAGAAATGTTACACTCTCCAGCCAAAACTCGCTCTTCGAGAACTTTCCATACGATTGATAAGACCCAAGAGAATTGGGTCCGGATGCAAAACCCATTACCCTTAGGCCTAACGTGGAACCCAAGCGAATTAGGTCCGGACGCAAGACCCATTACCCTTAGGCCTAACGCAGAACCCAAGCGAATTGGGTCCGAATGATGGACCCATTACCCTTGGGTCCTTCGCTGGATCCAAAAGAATTGGATCCTGATGCACCCATGAGAATTGTGTCCCCCGCAGGACCCATTAGCCTTAAGTCCTGGCGCAAGACTCATTACCCATAATAATAATATTTTTAATATTAATACTATTAATTATAATAAAAATAATAATATTTGTAACATAAATAATACTATTTTTAATATTAATACTTTTAATTATAATGAAAATAATAATATTTATAACACAAATAATAATATATAGAAACTCAAGACTCTAGAACCTTGGATCCTGACACAAGACCCATTATCCATAATAATAATATTTTAAATATTAATACTATTAATTATAATAAAAATAATAATAATATTTGTAACCTAATAATATTATTTTTAATATTAATACTTTTAATTATAATGAAAATAATAATATTTATAACACAAATAATAATATTTAGAAACTCAAGACTCTAGAACTTTGGATCCTGACTCTGGACCCATGAGAATTGGGTCCTCTACATGACCTATTAGCCTTAGGTCCTGACGTAGGATCCATTACCCTTAAGCTGATGCAGGACCCAAGAGAATTAGTTCCTCCGCAGGACTCATTAGCCTTGGGTCCTGACGCAGGACACATCAGCCTTAGGTCCTGACACCAGAACCAAGATAATTGAGTCTTGACACGGGATCCATAAGCCTTGGGTCCATTACCAATGGGTCCGAACCCAGTAGAGCGAGTCTGCAAACCCTAGGCATGCTGGTCTGCACCATATGCGGTGGTCTCTAAACCTAGGCACACGATTCTGCATACCCCAACAAACGGGTTTGCAGACCCAGGCACGAGGTTATGTAGACTTGCTCGCCTAAGTTTGCAGTCAGGCGCGTGGGTCTAGCCCTAGCATCCAGGGCATACAGCCCCAGCGCTAGGTGTTCGCAGCCTAGGGCAAAACCCAACCCCCATGCAGCCTTTAGAACTCTTTGTGGCAGGGCATGGCAACCCCACTATGCCCCACCAAAATTTGCACTGATCGTTTTCTCTCAGACCATCCCTTCAATGTTAAATGCATCCTAATGAAAAGACAACTTCACCCTCCCCTTATAGTTTTTGCAACTCTCTATAATAAGGACAGCTCTGTTACTATACTGCTCCAATTCAAAGTATCATGAATCTTGATAAATAAGACTTTTGCTAACACTGCTTCAATCCATAATGCAATAAGTCTTGATAACGAAAACTTTTCCCACGTGAAATCGCTTTATGTATAATTTATCCCTCACAGGAGCATTGTAGTATTTTCGTATCAATTCTTTCTCTTTTATATTAAAATAATACAATACGAGCCTGATGCAAAAACTACGTGTTAGAATCCAAGCCCATAAATTTGAAAATTTTAATGGAACTTTGCATACAGATTGAATAATGGATATTTCCAGACTTCCCCTTTTTTTCCAGACACTGTGTAACAATATTTTTGTTTTCTATGCAGACAACTGTTAAATATGAATTTATCAGGAACTTTATCACCATCGCTTGGCCTCTTGTCTTACATGGAGATTTTGTAAGGCTCATGTCCTCTCCTCCGAAACAAATCTCTCTGTTAGAATGGCTATCTCTTGACAGTTTATCTGCTTGACTGACATATGTTCTCTATTGATCTTATCGAAGGGATTTTATGTGGAACAGCATTACTGGAAGCATACCGCCGGAGATAGGCAATATTAAGTCTTTGGTGCTCTTGTAAGTTGGAACTTCTTTTTACCTTAATATCTTAGACTGTAACAGTTTCAACACTGTTACAGTGTGAAAACAACAGATCAAGCATTTTAAAGTCTCTGAGTTCTAATTGTTTAGGTTATTTCTCATGAACTGATTTATTTAGTGCTGAATGTTGACACCAAAGTCAATGTGAATACAGTTTATTTTGTTACTATTGCTGAACTACACTCTACAGTTGTTTTCTCATTCTATGTTTGATGGAGGATTTATTTTTCCAGGCTCCTGAATGGAAATCAATTAACCGGTCCCTTACCGGAAGAGCTTGGCCATCTTCCAAAATTGGACAGAATACAGATAGACCAGAATCATATATCAGGACCAATACCTAAATCATTTGCGTACTTGAACAGCACAAAGCACTTGTGAGGATTACTCTGATGCTATACTCTCTATTACTAGTGCTAATAATCTTGATTCTTTTACTTAACTAGTTCATACTTCATGGTACATATATCATTTTCCCTTGTGGACAGTCACATGAACAACAATTCAATTAGTGGGCAAATCCCGGCTGAGCTTTCCAGATTACCGAATCTTGTTCACTTGTAAGTTTGCAATATCCAGATTCCTGTTTCAGAAGTGTGTCGTTTATCCGTCACTGAACTTGTTTACTTAATTTCATTTCTTCCCTTTATTGTTCTGCTGGTCTCTTATGTGTCAATTTATTGCTGACATAAAAAATATTTGCAGCCTTCTGGATAACAACAATCTATCAGGAACTCTTCCGCCAGATTTATACAAATTGCCGAAATTACTTATACTGTATGGCCCTCTTACTTCCTGGGAAATTATGGATCTTGAGTTTATGGTTTCTTATATCAATATAGTAGATTTTAGCTTCATAGATTTTTGTGTCTAGTAATCTTTGCCTATTTTCATTTTGCAGCCAGCTTGACAATAACCAGTTTGATGGGAGCACAATCCCACCTTCTTATGGAAACATGACTCAATTGTTGAAGTTGTAAGTGCAAATTGCAACCCTAGATTTGCACTTGTCTTTTCTTCTCATGAGGGTGTGGGTACTGTTTGTGTGTGTGTGTGTGTGTGTGTGTGTGTGTGTAAATGCATGTGAGCAGAACTTAATGCCTTGATGATAAGTCCTATAATTTGACAAGAAGTTGCTTTGACAAAAGTCTACGTATGCCTTTTTTTCCCTTCTTGCAATATCTGTATGTCTGCTGAATCCTCAACTGAACTAGTCTTGCTACCTAACTTGTCAATCATTTTCCTTCAATCAGTTTCAATACACACCAAACTTTTTGATTTGTGATAGATTAATCATACAATAAAATTTGTAAAATATGAATTTTTTGAGTATCTTTCTACTATCATTTCCTTGCCACCTACTGTTTCATTTCACCTTCAATAATCTACTTTGCTGAAGTGAAGACATGTAATGTCAGCTAGTCTAGATTCCGTAAACCTTTCAAAAGTCTAGACATGTCTACTTTGCTTCAAAAGTCGTACGTGTTTTTTAATGTTGCCGTCTGTTCCTTGACTGGCCTTTATCAGGAGTCTCAGGAACTGTAGCTTGCGAGGTCCGATGCCTGACCTGAGCAGGATACCAAATCTTGGCTTTCTGTAAGTCCATATTTTTTCTATCTGTGGCTTCCTCCTGACTAGATAATTATCTTATGTTCCTTTCCTGGATAACTCTGCTGGCTTCTTTTTTTCCACTTACCATTGTCAATGTGATTTCTCAGAGACCTCAGTTTCAACCAGCTAGCTGGACCCATACCTCCAAACAAGCTTTCTGAAAATATTACAACCATGTAAGGTTTCTCCCTGTTGCAAATGTTACATGATCTACATTTTTATAGCAGTTTTCCTGAGTCAAATATATAGATTCTTTGCATAAGACAAATCGCTCAAGTTATTTGAAATTTTGAAACCATTACTTTTCTTTCACTCACGACAGCCAAGCTTTTTTGGACGTTGATGTTCATTACTTATTTTGCAGCGATTTATCCAACAACACTCTTAACGGAACTATTCCTGCCTACTTTTCAGACCTTACTCGACTTCAGCTACTGTGAGCATTTTTCCACTTGCTTTTTCATTCTTTCTCATTGGTTTCCGGTTTCTTAAAGCTGATATTATAGCTCCTGTTATTATAGAAGCCGTAACATTTTGATTTTACTGGTGAAGCTTAGATGGTGCCCAAACATATGTAGTATGTATTAAATTAAATTAATTGGTTCAACTTGGTCATATTCTGCGGCAGGTCAATTGCAAACAATTCATTGAGTGGCTCTGTTCCCTCCACCATCTGGCAAACTAGGACCAACGGGAATGAAGGACTTGACTTGTAAGAGCTGAAATAAAAATGAACATTTCTTATTGCAGAAGAGTCTAATGAAAATGCTTTCCTTTATGTTGTAAATACTCTGAAGCACACTTCTATTCTTGATTTCTAAGCAAAAAGAACGAAGACGTGCTGATTTCAGATACTCTATTAATACCGAAGGTGGATGCTCTAGGATGGTCTAGTTCTTTAGCATCTGATGCTTGTTTCGCTAATCAGCAGTTTTGCTCTTCGACGTTGCAGGCATTTTGAAAACAATAGGCTTTCAAATATTTCTGGCAGCACCAGTCTCCCTCAGAATGTCACGCTAAGGTTTGCTTCTGCACTAGCATTGCTACACTATGTCTACACGTGCATGATGCTTATCTACCCTTCTATGAGAATCTTCATCTGCCAAAAATACTGTCACTTTGCATTTGATAGTAGTAAAAGATGTGATATTTAATTTGGTCCTACTTTTGTGGAAAAATATAGAACTTTCAGGCAATCACTTATTGATACCTTTTCTATATGATTTTCAGGCTTCAAGGAAATCCAGCATGCTCAAAT
Organism: Populus nigra; assembly: GCF_951802175.1. Classification (NCBI taxonomy): domain Eukaryota; kingdom Viridiplantae; phylum Streptophyta; class Magnoliopsida; order Malpighiales; family Salicaceae; genus Populus; species Populus nigra. The sequence continues at coordinate 15,906,897 of NC_084863.1, forward strand.
TCCAACATAGTCCGATTTTGTGGATCGAAGAATGGTGATGTGAACAATCAGAGCTCAACAGAATCTAATGTTACCTGTCCCGCTCAATCATGCCCACCCCCTAACGAATATTTCCGAACATCTCCTATATCTTGTTTCTGCGCTGCCCCTTTGATCATCGGATATCGACTGAAAAGTCCTGGTTTCACAAATTTTATCCCCTACAGAGTTGCATTCGAAGACCATTTGACCTCTGGTCTCGAATTGCATCTTTATCAGCTAGACCTTTCTTCAGCTATTTGGGAAGAAGGACCTCGATTAAAAATGCAGTTGAAGCTTTTTCCTGTCTATGTTAACGAAAACAGTTCTCATACCTTCAATGACAGTGAGGTTCGACGCATCATTACCTTGTTCACGGGGTGGAACATTCCTAGCAGTCGATTATTCGGGCCTTATGAACTTCTCTACATCAATCTGTTGGATCCTTATACAAATGGTCTGTCTCCTAAACCTATCAGTGTTATATCAAAGATAAATTAATGCTTATATCCTAATTATTTATGAATATGTTCTTACTTCATAGACAAACTATATAAAAAATAATAATTAATGGTTGTGGAAAGTTTTTCTGCACTTTCTAAGTGATTGTGGTTTAAAATGTGGAGTGAGTCTCGAATCGTTTGTCTCACTTCCATGAATCTTACAATAATGCTATTTTATTAGTGTTTGCTGATGAAATGAGTTGTGAAGTATTCTAACCAAAATGCAGTCTGTAATTCTTATGTCTGGTGTACTTTCACCGGTGTATGTGCTATATCCCAGTGCTTTTTGTCACCCCTCGAAAATCTAAAATAAGCACGGGTGCTCTGGTTGGCATAGTATTGGGAGCCATCGCAGGGGCAGTTACATTATCAGCAGTTGTTTCTCTTCTTATCGTGAGAAAACGTTCGAGGGACTACCGAGCAATATCAAAAAGACGTCGTGGTGAGTGCCTCACCTTTCGAAGATTAGAATTATGCAAATATTTTATCTTTTTGAGTGGTGTTCTGTCTCATATTTGTGCCAAACCAGTAAATCCTAACTTTAATTTTATTTATATATATATATATATATATATATATATATATATATATATATATATGTATGTATTGTGAATTCTTCATAACAAAAGTTTATTGCGAGACACAGTTTCATTTTTAACATGCTCCTGTATTTGGGCACAGTATCAAAAGCCTCCCTGAAAATTGAAGGTGTGAAGTACTTTTCTTATGCTGAAATGGCCTTGGCTACCAACAATTTTAATAGCTCCAGCCAAGTTGGTCAAGGGGGTTATGGAAAAGTTTATAAAGGATTTCTTGCTGATGGCAGAACTGTGGCTATAAAACGGGCTGAAGAGGCATCTTTTCAGGGTGAGAGAGAGTTCTTAACAGAAATAGAGTTGCTGTCAAGGGTACATCATCGGAACCTGGTATCTTTGATTGGATTTTGTGATGAAGGTGGCGAACAGGTGCACTCTCATGTCTTTTAAATTTGAGATATTTAGTTGAAGTCCACCATTCCTGTTTTTAGCTTGACCCACATTAAACTGCATGTTTCTCATCATCGTGAAGCCAACTCAAGGAAAATTCTCATTTGCGGCATCATTTGGGAAAAAGTTGTATTATCTGTTCCTTTTGTGTGTGCAGATGTTGGTTTACGAGTTCATGTCGAATGGCACTCTCAGAGATCATCTCTCTGGTACATCTCACAATTTTTGTTATAGAATTCCATTTTTTTTTATCCTAAAACAAGATTGATTCACTTCAAGATTCTCTGTGCTTATCCCATGGGTTTTATTTGATGGATCATGCATCTGGTATCGCAGCGAAGGCAAAAGAACCTTTGAGTTTTGCGACAAGATTGGGAATTGCCCTGGATTCAGCTAAGGGTATCTTCTACTTACATACAGAAGCTGATCCTCCAATATTCCATCGAGATGTCAAGGCAAGCAACATATTATTGGACTCCAGGTATAATGCCAAAGTTGCTGATTTTGGACTCTCAAAACTTGCCCCAGTACCAGACATTGAAGGGGATGTGCCGGGTCATATATCCACGGTCGTGAAGGGCACTCCAGTAAGTCTATCGCACGCACTATGTTTATTGAAACGAATAGAGCCTGAGCCTTTTACATGTATATCTTCCAGTAGCATGATGAAATTCGAAGTTGAAATAGAAACCGGGAGTTAACTGATTCCCTGTTTCTCTTCTCTTTTAAACTTTGTATTAACTTTGCAGGGTTACCTTGATCCAGAGTACTTTCTGACTGGTAAATTGACAGACAAGAGTGATGTTTATAGCCTTGGTGTCGTATTTCTAGAGCTGTTGACTGGGATGCAACCAATCTCGCACGGCAAAAACATTGTTAGAGAGGTAATGTTTTTTACCATCTTCTTTTCTTCTTACTTGAACTCGAGTTTAAAATTTCTTACTCTTATATTTATAAAAAATATTGATTTAGAGATCCTGTTGGAGCACCATGTCATGCAAACGAACTTGGCATTCAGTCCCCAAGTCCATTTCATGATGACGAAACATTGTCATCAGTTCAATTCTCTGAATCTCATAATCTCTGAATTTATGATTCGATAGGTTAACATCGCATATCAAACTGGTATGATCTTCTTCTCCATCGTTGATGGACGAATGGGTTCTTATCCTTCCGACTGCGTCGACAAGTTCTTAACTCTGGCCATGAAATGTTGCAACTATGAGACGGATGACAGACCATCAATGATTGATGTGGTCCGGGAACTTGAAAGTATATGGCATATGATGCCAGAATCGGATACTAAAACAACGGATACAATGAGCATTGATATCGGAATGGAAATGACCTCACCCTCTTCATACTCTCTATTGAAGAACCCTTGTGTGTCGTCAGAAGTCTCTAGCAGTAACCTTGTTGGTAGTGTTGCTCCTACCATCACTCCCAGATAAAATGAAATACGAAGAATAAAAATAAAATGGAGAACCAAATTTGGATCGCCATTGCTATAGTGCTTCAAGATTGGATTGGAGGGATTATCTATCAACTTTTAGGTTAGTTTTCAGCATAGCTTTCCTTGATATACATGCAGCTGGGAGTTGAGACGCAACCATTACAATTGATTTGATGAAGGAGCATGTCCCATATAAAATAAATAAATAGATAGATAGATAGATAAATGATTTAAGAAGAATAAATTATAATGAGAATAAAAATATATTTGATGAGATGGATGGAAATAAAATTAAATATGTTTTCAGAATCTATTTGATTTCTATACTTTTGATGTGTAAAAGGAATATATTCTCTCATTCTCTAATATTTTTTATTTTTTTTCTCTTGAAATAGTAATCAGACTAGTTTTAAGACTTGAATTCAAAAATATAGACTTTTTAATGGCTATATAAAACAATTGTTTATAAATTATTTTTTTAACAAATGCACTAATATATATATATTTATATATATATATAAAATCTTAATTCCTGAATAAAAAAGGAGAATATCCTAGAAATAAATAAAAAATTGCAATATAGAAGGGGGTGTTAACTCATGTTTCTCTTTGAAAAACAAATAGATAAGGAGACCGGCCGAAAGAAGGAGAGGAAGGGGCCGGCAGGTCAGGTCCAACACGCAAGCTATAAACTAAAGAAACCGACAAGGTATGAATGGTGGGCTGAGGTTGCAGCCCATATTGACGCAAGCACACACGTACGTCCCAAAACCAAACCGTGTTAGGGTTTTACTTTTCTTGTTCCCTTCTCTCTCCTCTCTATAAATACAAAGCCTCTACTTTTCTACCTCTTATTTTCTTTCTCTAGGGTTTCTGCGCCGATCTACTGCACACAAAGTCGCCATGGGTAGAAGTAAGCTTCTTTCTCTCTTCAATGTCCAAACCCCAATGAATTTGAGTTCTCAACTCGCGTGACGATGATTGTTTCTTTTCTTTCATTTAATTAGAAATGAGTTTGCTCTCTAATCCATCCATACATGTAAATCTTAATATTTGTTGTATGAGAAATATGATATGAATGATTTCTTACCTTTATTCGAGTTTTCATGCTTTTTCAAATTTTATTCATCGGGTTTTTGTTATAGGTTGTCTATAATTTTATTTTATTTTTATTTTTTTGTGGGTTTAGAATAATTGTTAGCTTTTTTATTGGATTATCCAAAGCTTTCAGCTTTTTCAATCTATATTCATTGTAAATGATTTTTCTTTTTATCTTCAAATCCTTATATTTGAAGATGGCTATGTTTAAGATTGTGGAACAATTGGAAAAAGGTTTATATTGCTGATGTCTAAGGGATGTATTGATGGATGGACGAGTCCATTTTGGTTTTTCGATGTTAACCTAGATCTTAATTTTGATACTTCCCATTGGGATTTTTTTGTTTACCATATTCTTATCTTAAAAAGGTCATTTCTGCTATTAGTACAATTGCTATTGTGTTTGAAAAGGTCGGTTTATTAAATGCCATATGTTTTTTAATTGAAGTTGGGTTCGTGTGTTGAAGACTTCCTTTAGTTTTTTGTTAGTCCTTGTTAAATATGTTAGCTGGTATGACCTTCTAATGTACCCACAAAAGCTATCTTTAGTACTTAGAAAATGTGATTTGCATCTGAATTTTGAGTGATTGAATTTCTAAAACAAGTGTTTTCTTCCATTAAGCTGTTTCTTACTCTTCTTTACTTTCTATTTGTAGGACCTGCAAGATGTTACCGTCAGATCAAAAATAAGCCATACCCAAAATCACGTTACTGCCGTGGTGTGCCTGACTCTAAGATCAGGATTTATGATGTTGGCATGAAGAGGAAGGGAGTTGATGAGTTCCCATTCTGTGTGCACTTGGTGTCCTGGGAGAAGGAGAATGTCTCCAGTGAGGCTCTTGAGGCAGCACGTATTGCTTGCAACAAATACATGGCCAAGTTTGCTGGAAAGGATGCTTTCCATTTGAGAGTCAGGGTTCATCCATTCCATGTGTTGCGAATCAACAAGATGCTTTCATGTGCTGGAGCTGATAGGCTCCAAACTGGCATGAGGGGTGCTTTCGGTAAACCACAGGGAACTTGTGCTAGAGTTGCAATTGGACAGGTTCTTCTGTCTGTTCGCTGCAAGGACAACAACAGTCACCATGCTCAGGAGGCTCTTCGCCGTGCAAAATTCAAGTTCCCTGGTCGCCAAAAGATTATTGTCAGCAGGAAGTGGTATGCAATTTCGTCCATTTGTTTTACTAACTGTCAGTATGTATCTGTTTTCTATTATTTTTTCTGTTACAATCATTGTTATGCATGGAGTAGTGTACATTTTCTTTGTTCTCAGAGGCACACCTGGTGCCCTGATTTTTTATTTTTAGTGCAGCTTTACCGTACTTGAAAAATGAAAGCCTGCCCCTTGTGACAAGGCAGTTTTTTCTCCTTGTTTTGGAAGTTGTTTATTTTTTGTTTAGTTAGTGAGGATGCATTTACAATTAGTAAACCTAACCTTGTCTGATAACTGTGATTCTCAGGGGCTTCACCAAGTTTAATCGCAATGATTATTTGAAGTTGAAGGCCGAGAACAAGATTATGTCAGATGGTGTGAATGCCAAGGTGAGCCTTTGTTAAAAATCTGTACTTGCATCCATTTATCCTGTTTGGAACACTGGGTTAAGGGTAATCAAACTGATGATTATGTGTTTCATGCAGCTTCTTGGATGCCATGGACCCTTGGCCAACCGTCAGCCTGGAAGAGCATTCTTACCTGCTACTGCTTAGATCATATCATTCCTGGAAGGAACTTTGTTCATCTCTTAGCATCTGAGGAATTTATCCATTACTCTCTTTTACTAGTATTGCATGTTGTTGAACTGTTTAAGTTTATTCCAAACTGTACTGAGGATATCGTATGAAATTTCGTGGTATGATGGTGTTTTTGCAATAGTTGAATCAATTTTGGTACATCTTTTTTCATTCGGCCCCTGCACTGCTAAATCAAGTTGCGGAAGTCTTGTATGATTGGTGGTAGCGGTTGGCTTTCCACGAAGGGTAAAGAGCATTGCCTGAAATAGGGATGGATTCTTTTTGTGCCAGCGTGGGATCACTACCGTGCTATTCGTGTCCCGAAGCGTTGTTCATTTATCTTTTTGGCGAATGACTCGATCTCTTTCAAACGCTCAGAACAAGACTTTTCTTAAAATGTTCCCAATTCCAGTGAGGGGTTGAAAGCCAACCAATGAATATAATCCTTCAACTCTCTTGAGATTACGAAAAATATCAGATAAAAAAGTCACGCAATCCCACCTCGTCTTTCATATGCATTGAGTTCGCATGATTTTGTACGAGCCACCTTTTATTCATCGGTCTATGTTATGGATTGTGTTGTGCTGTACCTGCCCTGATCATTTCTCAGAGACTAGGCACATTTTACAAGCGAGAAACTGGGACAAAACAATGCCTCTTGCCACAAGTATTATTTCCTTTCCTCATTTTATTTAAAATACAAAATGTCATTTTACCACACGAGAAATAAAACTAAATTAACACTATTCAAAATGCTATGTTAATAATTTGACCTTTTCCGATGGTCATTTAAGATACCCTAAGGCAGCATTCGCTTCACTGTAATGGAAGGAAGTATTATTAAAGAGAATTACCGATCAAGAAGTCTAAACCAAGCTAAGAACGTTCTAGTAATTAAAATTGTAAAATTGAAACCTAATGGCTTGAATATTGGAGCTTCTCCCCCTTCCTTAACAACCTTTCGGCACATTTCTTTCTAGGCTTCACAACACATCGGTCCTTAACCTCAAAGTTCACCTTTTCACAACCAGCCGGCTTGTCTTTCTTATCATGTCCCTCATCCAACGTTCCTCCAACGATTGTTCTGTTCCCTCCCTTTGGTTTTTGAGTGTTGATCATTCCTCCAAACCTCGTAGACATTAGCCCTCGTCTCTTTTTGTATCTGAATGCCCTTCTTCTCCTTCTGGGCACCGACTGAAATCGAACGAAGCTTCTTCACCCTTTCTGGTCTATTTTTCAGACCAGCAGACGCTTGTTGTCCCCTCAACACATCCTCGTAGCATTTCAGTAGGTTGTCTCCTCCTATTTGAGGTGTTAAGGTAGTGGTCATCACTTGCAAAACAGTTTTAATACCATTAATCAGGTCAGTTGTTTTTTAAACTGTTTTTTACTCGGAAATATATTAAAATAATATTTTTAAAAATTTTTAAAAATTATTTTTGATATCAGCATATTAAAATGATCTAAATACACTAAAAAATATTAATTTGAAATAAAATAATTCTTTTACCCTTCTATCTTTCAATTTTTTAGATTTTAGTGGCCTAGTAGGTTTCATAGATGGTTTGGTGGTAATGGGTAATATGCCATTTTTATTGGTGTTTTAGAGTGTTGAAGGTCAATATTGTAAGGTTTCTATAACCGTATTGAAGAGAGTTTACTTTTGTGTGACTAAGTGGATTTTAAGAATGAGTACATGTTCTTAAAGAGTTATGGCGGTCATATTTATAGGAAAGGGTATTTTCTTGTAATTTGTATCTATAGAAAAAGGTATTTCTTGTAATCTGGATAAATTGTAAGCTTGTTTTAGGGTTTTTGATTCAAATATTCTGACTAGGTTTTTTATCTCCATTTCCATCCCTCATGTAAAGAATACTAGTGTCTGTTTCTCATAAATTTCAACAATATTCCATAGTATATCAAAGTCTTGTAAATAAGACTCCAGACTTCCCACTTGCCTCATATTCATTAGCTCTTTTAACGGTTCTTTCTAACCAACAAATCTAGCACACAATGCCTCCAGATAATAACTCTTGAGTTACTCCTTGGTTACCATTACTCATTATAAAATTTTGGTGCCAGTACAAGGCCATATCATCCAGGTAATATGATGTCAACTTCAGCTTCTCGGACATTTCTCTCTTCCACCTCAAAGTATTGATTGCAGTTATAAAACTTTCTTCAAACCCTGTAAGATCATGTCTGGCTTTGTGTAACTTATGGTGATTGTACCCGCCCTAGCATGTCCAACAAGCTTGGACACCAAAGTTGTTATCATGAAGACCTTGTTTGTCTTTGACAGTGTTGGATGGACACGTGGGATGTTGTAAGGTCTGTAAAAGAGAGGCTTACTGGTAAGCTAACCCATTAATAAGGTTCCTTAGCTCTATGAATCCAACTTCATGTGTGATGATCTGGTGCCTTCCAATTTTTTATTATAAGATTCTAGCAGCTGCATCATTAGTGTGCCTGTTATTTGTTAACAGATTCAAGGGAATCCTCCGGTATCTTAATTAATTTCTTGGGATCGAGTGTCATGCACCATTGCTCGAGTCTGAAGAGTGGGAGCTCTGATACCACTTGGAGCGAACTTAACTAAGATTATTCCTACTTGGAATGATTCCAAGCAACTAGGAGGATTTGATAGTTAGAAGGTAATGCGAGCAAAAAGATAGTGAAGAAGCATTCACCACTGTGAAAGAAAGAGAAAGAAAGAAAGAAAGAAGAAGAAGAAGAAGAAGAAGAAGGGGAGAGAGAGAGAGAAGGGAGGAGAGATTCATGCAATTGCAAAATTATCCATCCATGCCTTTCATTCAGAAATGTAGACTAACAAATAGACTAACAAACTCTCAGCTAACAATTTCTAACAGTAACCACATGGCATGATAACATTGTTTCTTGTAACGAAATAAAACGGTGCATTTCCTACTCCCATTACTAACCCAAACGCTGTGTTTTCTTGGCATAGCTAACGGTCATTTTATTCAAACATCATCAACCCTATTTCCCAATTCTTCCTTTGCCTCGGAAATGTTTTTATTCAAACCTGTAATCTTTGGGATGATTTATAAGAAAAGGTGGATACCATCTACGAGACCCAGCCGCCAGCCGGCCACCAGAACCAGTAAACTATAGCCTGGATCCAAAAATACAGTTCCTTCAATAATAATAATAAAAAAATGCAAATTAAGCTGAGCAAGATTACACGGCACTAGATTTTAGATACTTTACGTAATTTGGCTGAGACTTTAAAAATCCGTTCACCATTTATCATTTGGTAATTGCAAGTTTTCAGAACATAGTTTTCAGATTGCATCTAAAACATGCGTATCCTCAATTGCAGCGCAAATGATTTACTTCTATCTCAAAAACAAAGACTTGGCGAGCAATCCCTTTTTCGTTTTCTTTTTATTTTTCTCCAACTCCTTACATGCAGTCCTCAAGGAACACTACAGAATGAGGATATGTATGAATTTGTCCACAGTGTGCACAACGTACATGGTACAAAACCATTTATATGCCACAAAAATCAGCGGCGAAGATGATGCTATCAAATAGAGAGAAATATGCCACACCCGAATCTTATAATTGGGTCACAACCGGTGATGAACATGCAACATCACAAAAAAGCTAAAAAGCAAGTTGGAACATAAGCTATAAATCATCAGAATGACTCAGTACAGAAGAAATTTGCAAGTTCTGAAAACTGCAAATGCAGCTAGTAACATTCAGCTTATTTGCCAGCAGAACAAGAAAAAATATCAAGTCTTCGAGAAAAAGCAGACATCCATTTGACCACCTGCCTGACCTCAGTACCTGTGTGACAACTTCTCCTTTTCCTGATAGTTTTGCACATACCTGTGTGGATTACAAGACAATGAAGCAAGGAAAGACAGTCAACTCAAGCTAACAGCAGCTAATAGCATAGAAAGACAGCAATGAGACGGCACAAGGTCTGAACACTTGACACATGACAAAATATTCAGCTCAGAATGTGGTTATGGCATTAACATGTAGTCCAAAAAGCAGAACATTTCACTGATCTGAGTATCGTGCAACCTTTTTGGCTAAGTTATGGTGCAGTTAAGCAAATTCAGTACCCTTTGAACCATGGAATTTCTTTTCGAGTTCTCTTGCCGTCCATTCACAAATGGATATATGAAAATATGGATGAAGGGAACTATTACTTTGTCTAAAAGGTATTCACATCAAATAGCATAAAGAAGAAGGAAAACATAAAGGCACATCAGAAACCAGATTAACAAATCTGATGCATTAGAAACCAGAGGATAGAAAGGCTTAACCATGGTTAGCGTATTGCTCAATTCTGGAATACGAAGTTATCAAGTATTCCTTGATGATAAAGGGACAACTATAGATATACCGAAGTGCCTATCTCTTACTTTATATATGAGCAGCAACATAACAAAAATAGCACATGGAACTATTTTACCTAAGCAGTTTGAGTGTTCCCTTGATTTATGTTGAAAGGTGAGATCTTTTCTAGGAGGAGCAGATGAAACATACAAGCAAAAAAGATTAACCTGATAGTAAAATATGCTGGGTTTTCTTATTTTCCGTTATAAATGAGACTTAAATTAGAAAAGAAAAGGAGAGGAAAAGAGCACTGGTGAAGGATATGACCAAGCATTCCGGTACTATATCGCAGAACACAATCAAACATCAACAATTAGTGTTAGAATTGATATAAATGATGTTTGGAGTTTTGAATTTGTGCAAAGTTAAGGGGTCGTCTGGTATCATTTCTGTTTTTAAAAAACCTCGTTTGTTTTTGTACAAAAAAAATGTAAACAAAAAACAATTGATTATCAAATGTTTTCAAAACCAAACAAAGTGAGTGATTGTTGGGAAAATTCGAAAACGGAAGCCTCAAAGGATACCAAAGGCGCCCTAAGAAACAAAAGGGTGGAAGCAGCAGCAGGTCAATAAAAACACAAAATTTTGATTATCAAATGTTTCTTGCCTGGCATGAAACATAAGCAAGACACGTAACCTCGTTTGTTTTTGTTTCTTGTAAGAAAAAATGTAAAAAAATAAAAAAAAAAATCTGATTATCAAATGTTTTCAAAACCAAACAAAGTGACATTGATTGTTGGGAAAATTCGAAAAGGGAAACCTCAAAGGATACCAAAGGAGCCCTAAGAAACAAAAGGGTGGAAGCAGCAGCAGCAGCAGGTCAATAAAAACACAAAATTTGGCAGAAAATGACAGTGGGAATTAATGAAGTAAAAAGGAAGAAAGCAGAAAACTTAATTTTATTTTTGTAGTTGCATGCATGCAGCAAGAAAAGGGAGGGGGGTATTGTTTTTGTTAGAATATGCAAAGAAACACACTCTTAGCCCTCATCTCATCATCCAATATTTCTTCTGCCAGCATAGCAGAAATTAATTGCTTTTATAAAATAATTTTAAAATAAAGAATTAATTCATTACATAAAAATCGAAAATTGAGTAATATATAAAGAGAGGAGAGGAGAGGAGGTTACGTGTAGACGCCGACGAGTGGACCCAGGAGAAGGGTGGCGCTGATCCAGTTCTCGGAGACTTTGTGGTGTATCTTGCCAGGAAGATCCTTCCATAGACCAGGCATTACCTTCTGCTGGAACGGTGACAGAGCGTACACCACCGCCTTCATTCTCACCGGTTGCTTTCCCATCCTTTTCCTTTTCTTGTGACTCCCGTCTCGCTTGCTGCTGCTGCTTCTAAACCCCCCGGTTCCAAGACAGTCGCACCCCTACTCTTTCTTCGCTTCCTTCATTTATTGATTGAATAATCGGGGCCGGGTTTTATTTTCTAAAGCTGGTCCATTGGGCCACTTTATACAAGATCCACCCAGTTTATACCCGACATCTTAACCTTAACTATGTACCTAGGCTGTTTGTCATAACTTCTTAATTTATTTATTTTTTTAATTGTTTTGTATTTGAAAAATATTAAATTAATATTGTTTTTTAGTGTCTTTTTATGGTTTTAATATATTGATATCAAAAATTAATATATATATATATATATGTTGAAGCTAAAAACTATTTTAAAAAATATGCTACATCACAATTTTCGACACTCTTAAGAGTTTTTTTAGCTTTATTATGGTTGGAATAAAAAATATTTTTTTTTTTATAATTCTGCATACATAAACAGACCAAACTAGCTAAGCGTTTAGGAATACAGTAATGATTATTTTTCAAAGTATTTTTTATTTGGAAATACATCAAAATAATTTATTTATTTATTTTAAAAATATATATTTTTAACATAGCCTAAAACTCAACTCCCACTGCTTATTTTTATTTCGTTTTAAATTTTATTTAGTGAGGGAAAAAAAGGTATACCCTGCTGGTCGTTGTCCATCCATCGTTATTATCCTATCATTGGAGATGTATCTCATCTCATCTAGTTTCGTCGCACATCCAGGAGGAGGTAAGCTAAGCGAGAAGGTAATCAATGTAAGAAAGCAAATAAGCTAGCGAGTCAGTCCTTCCTTCATTGTAAGAAAGCAAATAAGCTAGCGAGTCAGTCCTTCCTTCATCCCCCCCTCCAAGAAGAACATGTTTGCAGCTAAGCTAGCGAGTCAGTCCTTCCTTCATCCCCCCCTCCAAGAACAACATGTTTGCAGCTAGCAACTATTGGCTTTGGCATTCCTTATATTACAGACTGACCAAGTAGATTTGGTGATTTTTAAACATATTTTTTAAAAAAATATAATCACTCTTCTATGTGTACGACTGCAAACAAACAATTGCATTTTAAAAAAAAAAATGAATTTCTATTTCCTTTCCAATTGTTTTTTGCTAGTGTTTGTTTTTTTGGTTAACAAAGAATGACCTGTTTCAAACTATCACCAACTCGCCAAACCATACTTGTTTGCAGCTAGCTGTACAGAATTTGACATGCCACCACCACCATCAGTAGAGCAGAGCAATACATAACTATATTTATGACATTCCTTCCAAGGAGTCTTTCAGAGATCCACCAAAGAGGAGATTGGACCGGCCGTATCAAACGTTGTTATTGACCGGTTTTGACCCGCTTCATTCCGCTTGAGGTGAAGGGAGAGACGCTGCCACTCCCACCTGTGCTGTCTTCCCTATAACTCAAATTCAGCATTGCTAGCTCTCGCAGCTGTTGCCTCTTGTACATATCCTGACACTCATCCTGCAATTTCAATCACACAGCAATCTCACTGTCTTGAACAGTAGGGTAGGAGACTACAAAACGTATGTGATACTAACACATGGATCTTAAGTAATATAAAATCAAAATACGAATGCCATAAGCAGAGAAAAAGGAGTCGGGATTCAATGAAAGGGTGCATCGGTAGCACTGCAAGTTTGCCAGAGGATGTCTTCTAATTCTGATAGCATAATTGTTCCATTGAGGATGAGCGTACTGAGAAAAATATAAATAGAAGTCCATCGTCGCCCTTGATCATATGCAGGCCATGATAAACAAGCAACATAGGCAACAAAATTTCTACTGATAACAATTGTGAGACCAGCATGTTGATAGAAAAAAAAATAACATGAATCAAATATGAGTCGCATTCCTTAAACTGCTAGAAAAGCCGGATAGAACAACAGAAAAGGATTGTATTCAAAGACATACCACAGGCTTGAGCAGTTCTTCTATGATTTCCTGTGCTTGTCTCAGTCTCGCATCAATAACGTTGGCATGTAATTCAGCCTCAATTAAAATGTGCAGCTGCTCGCTTAGGTGCTCGTAACCTGGCCTTCCTCTTAAAGACTCTTCCTTTGGAGTAAAAAAAGAAATGAAAACTCTGTTAAAACAGGCACATTCAAGCTGAACCTCTGGTAGCTTAGCATGTACATTGTTATGATGGATATGATAACAAAAAAGGCTTAATAAGTTTGACTGCCTTTACAGGAATCAAAGAGGCCACTCCCAAGCTAACAGCTATTCTGAAGGGAAAACACATTACCTTTTCTGGGTCTTTTATGGAACCTTTTCCTCTAATATACACACGGCAGCCCGTAGAAGCTTCCACTCGCTTTAGTGAATTTCCCCTAGGTCCCAGAAGCCGCCCGACAAAATTGAACTGAAGTCCACAAAGAAATCAGGCATTTAGTACATTATAGCCTTTTACTGTCTGAACAATACGTAGATATCAACATAATACATTCCAAAGTGAATGCATTGCTTACATTTGGATAGCTATCAACTGGAATATCCAAGCGCAATATTTTCTTCACAATATGGGAACTTGGGCTCGCCGGAGCTGCTTGCCAGTCTATACTCATCCCCTGTGGTCCTAATCTCTGTCATGTAATGAGGATGAGGCTATGAGTTCATGCTAGCGTAACCAATATTTCACGCGAAAGAAACAGAAAAAGCATGTGATGCAAAACCATGGTAAATCAGTTTCATAGGTAAGATGCAAAGCATCCACTTCGCAGCTAGTGATGAACAAAGGAGCTTGCTTGGCTTGACCAGCAAGCACAATGCCACAAATCTTGATGGAGCAGAAACCACATATGCTGAAACTCAGGAAAACTGAGCGAATGCCAGAAAATGAAAACTTAACCAACTAAAGAAGATTCATCTGCTGACTGGGGCAAAAAACCAGACCATTTTCAACCTACCAAAATATAGGTTCTTGATGAAAAGTAGCCCTCTGAAAACAAAATATAATCAGCAACTAGCAGTTCTTGTCTAGTTAAATTATAAAAAAGATGTAGGTACATCATATTGAGGAAAACCGGTACGGCACTCTCATATCTGTTTTCATATCTTATTCTAGATATTTCAAATTCCATGCATTTTGTTCATGTAAATACACTGGTCTAGAATTTGACAATAGACCCAAGTATTTGGGTTAGAATAGAAAATCATTGACAGGAATGCCAAGCCGAAGAGGGATGCATTTGAGTAGTTGAAATACTTACTTCGTGTTGGAGTCCATTCCACCCATTGAAGCCTGTTCCTATATTATTTGGAATCATGTCAGAAGACGCCATAGGGCTCAGGCTTCCATATTGTAGTCTGTCAAAGTCACTGAACCCCTGGTTGGGGGTCCTTCCAGAGACCCTCAATATCTCTGCTAACATAAAGAAATACTTTAATTTCTTTTTTTTCTGGAATAACAAAATGAAAAATACTATAACCATTCTCCTGCTGAAGTTTACATGCTTATAATTTAAGTGGTCAAAGTACGTAGAGTACTGGAGTGTAATCAGCATAGAGTATACACATTAACCACATGGCTGCTCAGGACCACCATCAATACTAGCAAATCAGCAAGACGATGAGTTAAAAAAACACCTTACTTAGCTTGAGATGAGACACGATATTGATTTATGAAATACATTTTAGAGAGATTCCCTACAAATGTGATCCGTCACAAGCAAATAGAAATCGAGGATTTTTGCAATCAAAAGGCTGGTGATTTATGTGCACTTCTTATATAACATTCATATTTTTCAAGAATAATAGAAATTAATTAGACATGACATCTATCCCTGAAAGTTGGACTGCTTGAATGTTTTAGACAATGACTCATTACAGTGATTGATTTTGCAAGCGTGGAGAATATAACAACTCACATGCCTCCTACTACTTCTAAATTATCCAAGAAACAGCTTGGCATGTTGTAAATTGCTTTTCCGCTAGATACACTGGGGTTGGCAACCTTAACATCACATTTAAGCTACTTTGATTGGTGCTTTATTCTCATCCATGGAAACCACAAAGTGTGAAACAGTCAATGCATAGTGGAGCGTAGAGATAGGACTCGATAGATTCAATCATGTTAAATCAATTGATTTCGCAAGAAGTAGCTTGACTAACATTGTCCAAGCATAAAAAAGGATTGAGTTTAAAGAGAACCATATACATATATCTCTCATCCATTCAAAAACAATTAAGAAAGAGGGCTACAACATTCAAAGAAGCGCAGCATCAGGGAAAAATAAAATTTAAAAGGGAGGAAATCATGTTTTCTGGTTTTTCCTCATAGATAACAACAATTATAAACAAGAGGGAAAGGGATTACTTAACATATATAGCACCAAGATCATGAAGAACTAAAAAGAATCAAAGAGATCGAGATTATATAAGAAGATAAAAGAAGAACCTTGATTCAAAAGTCGGCTACAGATAGGAAGGACTTGCATGAAAGGTTCAAACTTTTGGTGCTCCTCGAACAGCTCTGCCAGATATTGACCGCTAGGAAAAGAAAAACCAGGAAAAAAATCAATCAAAACTTTGAAACAAAGACAAAGAAGATAGAAGGAAATCGAAACAGAGATAGAAAACAAGTACCTGTCAACATCAGGGGTTGTTCTTACATGTGGAGATGCTCTTACAGGTGAGAAGTTGTGTGTGTATAAGCCTGACATGATGATGATGATTCTTATTGATAATCGTATAACAAAACACAAACACACACACAAAAACAAGGGAAATATGAAAAGGAGGAGGAGGGGGGGTGGAAAGGTGAGTCAGTCAGTCAAGGGGAAGGAAGGCTAAAAGAAGGGGAAGAAAAAGAAATAGAAGTAATAAATGGTGGTGGGCTTTTAGTAGCGCAGTAGTATTAATGGTGGGGTTTAAAAGGATGGGAACAGGGCTTCCTTTCTTGTACTCAACAAGGTTTTTACACAACATTTTACAGGTGTGTGAAATGAAAAGGATTGAAATTATTACCATTAAGAAGAACAAAGCATGTGTAAAATGCCCAAAGTGAGGGTGACAGAGACACATGGATAGATGGACAGTTAAAAGAGAGAAAAAGGAAGATTTGCTGAGAAAAGGTGAGCGAGGGGCTCTAACATCTTAGCGACTGTGGATCACTCCCTTTTCCCCCCTATAATCTTTAGGGTTTAATGCTGTTCTCACCCCGGTTCTCTGAGATTTACTGATCAAATATTTAATAATAAAAGATGACGAGATTTTTACCATTCAAGGCGTGGAGGGCGGCGGCTTAAATATGATGTAGTGAAGGGATGGTCAGAGAGAGAGAGAGGTGGACGCTGTAATGGGATTGGAGCAGCTTCACATGCTGGGTCTTGAATATTCGCTCGCATCCTTTGTTTGAATGGTAAAGGGATCCATGCATCACGCACGCCATCACTGCTGCTACACTCCCTTCCCGCCACCCATGTACTACTAGGATGGATCCTCGAACAGAAAAGTTTCTCCTGGTCAATCTTGTCTTAAAGTTTTGGATTAGACATCTCCCAACCAGCAGCTCTCTGTCTGTATAGGATTCTCTGCCCTGTCCGTTTTCCTTTATTTTACTTTCCTTGGTTAAAGAAAAACCACGTTGCTCATTTACATACATGACCACACCGCCTATTCTAAGGTCGTGTTTGGTCAATAATCAAAATCATAGATGTTGGACCCTCTTCAAGCTCCTGTCACAGCCTTAGGCGCGAGGGCGTGCCAATGAGTCGCTGCTAGGCAGTATGCGTGGGCAATGCAGATTGCGGCAGCAAGTATAACGGTTGCGTGCTTCGCACCATGCTAGACTTAGGTGATGGACTGCCTAAGACACCTTGAGTTGCACGTGAGGACTGGCAGCTTGAGAAATCAGTTTGGGCAGTTTGGTTTGTTGGGTGGCAGACCAAGGAAGTTACTTGCGGGCAGTTACGAGGAAGTTGACTGTCTTTGTAGTGGGCTGTCTAGAGGGAATGAATCTGTCAAAGGGCAATTTTATGTGTAACTTCCATTGTATGTATGTGTATTACATATGGCCAAAACAAGTGTAGCATGCAGAGGGGATTGTGCATAGCACACTTACATTGTTATTGTGTATTTCCTTTGTTGATGGATTAATAAAGGTTGGGTTGTTACCTGTAAATTGCTTGTGTGATTATTGTGTTGTGATTGATCCTTGGCTTGTGTTCTTGACTGCCGAAATTGTTTAGAGTTGTGGGGAAAACCTCTGGGTGTGTGAAACACTTAGACTTTAGGCAAACACGAGTATCTTGGGAGGAAGGCTAAGTCTAGTAACGGGACTAGACTACCGCGCGGGGATTAAGATTGCGACGAAAAATTATCCCTGTGACAACATCCACGACCACACCGCCTATTCTAAGGTCGTGTTTGGTCAATAATCAAAATCATAGATGTTGGACCCTCTTCAAGCTCCCATCCACAAAAGGGCTAGGGTTATTGGCTCGACTCGCTCACGAGCCATCATGTAATATCATTTCAATCTTAATTCTTTGGTGTTTACTCAGCCACATAGATCAATTTTATTTGAAGCTTGATTGACTCGGACTATAATCCGAGTCATAAATTTTTAGAATTAATCATTCAGATCTAGTTTGACAACATCCATGAATATATCCAAATTCATTTGCTCGGCCAACACAAGATAATCGAACCTTGTGTCTTATGCAATTATTGTAAATAATAACCCAACTTAATTTACATGGCACTGCTTGCATTTGACCTCGCTTTCCTTTGGTTGCATTCCTTAGAAGGGCATGTGCAGCCAAGGCTGTCATTTTCTACCAAGCAAACCAAGGGATGCTTATCAAATAATTAATTGCCAGCCGAGGGAGGAGTTTGGCCTGTGAACCACATACTTGGCAACTGGCTGGCTAACACATTTATTTATTTATTTATTTAGAAAGAGATGCTTGTGTTGTGGCATGCTGCTAATATCTTTCTATCACCCCCAAACACGCCTTAGTATTTATCTCTTCTTCCAATAATACCACCTGAAATTATCAAGCTTTATTAATTAATTGTATTTTGTTCGAAAAATTATAAAATTAATATTTTTTTTTTTTGTGTTTTGATAATTTTAATTTGTTAATTTCACAAGTATAAAAACATATCTAAAAAAAATATCATTTTAATATATTTTTAATTGATAAATACTTTTAAAAATAACTTTGTATCGTATTGTACATAATATGTTTGTGTTTTGATAGGTTCTAAACGTGTGTTTGGCATGAAAAAATATTAAATTGATGATTTTTAGTATTTTTTAATGATTTTAATGTCCTCAAGTAAAAAAATAAAAAAATACATAGATAAAAATTACAGAAGATAGCATGTACACGGAGGTGGATCCTATTTTTGCCCTCTAGCTATGTCAATCGCCATGAGAGAGAATTTACTAAAGCTAGCATTTACAACAATCAGGAGCATCTCCCAGCAATGAACACAGCCTGTAATTAATGGAGTAATTCCAACCAGCATCGATCAAATAATAGTTCCCACCTGTCCAAGACTAATCCAGATTCCTCATATACTTTTGACTATAATTTTGAATTATCAGATCTTCTTAAGAAAAAATTGCAAGTTTTTCCTATAATGTTGACTTGGATGAAGAAATCAGAGAGATAAATATTACCTTGGTTTTGTTACATGGAAAGTGACTCAAGAATTTCCCAATTAATTTTAAATAAAACCGATAGGATTCAAGCCCTCTGATCTCAACTGGCTAGGGTTAAAATTAATTAATCTCCTAGCAAAAGAAGTGTACTTTCTTTTGCTCGAGGATGGAGTAAGGCTTTGATATCACAAGGCAGATGTGAAGATGAACATAGGATTCCTAGCTACGAAGCCTGCTTGAAAGGTACATGGCAGTGCATGCTGTCCTGGAGACAAGAATGTGTGGATCCCAAGAAGCCATTGACAAGGCTTCGAATTATTAAATTGAGCAAATCAGATGCTGATGAGCTATACAGTATCGATGAGTAGTCATACTGGTACTAGTAGAATCTGGGGGTAACCTCACCCTGGCGGGCTATATATATATATATATATATATATATGGAAATTACGATTAAGGTTTAAAGTATTTTTTTTATTTAAAAATATATAAAAATAATATTTTTTATTTTTAAAAAAATTATTTTTGAAATCGACATATTAAAATAATCTAAAAATATTTAAAAAATTAACTTTTAATAAAAAAAGTATTTTTTAAAAAAATACGGGTTGACCCGCGTTTCCGGATCGAGCCGCCTCTCCTTCAAAATTAACTTGCTTTTTTGTTTAATTAATGTGTTTTTTTCTTTTTTATATATATATTATGGACACAAGTTTGGAGGGTGGTCACTTCCAAAAATCGAATTACAAGAAACAACCCAGTAACTCAAGGTTTTCAGTCGACCATAATATCGTAATATGACTTGACTTGAATAAAAAATAATATGTAAATAAGAGAATACAAATAATATGATCTGAATCGAAAATATCTTTTCATTTTAGTTGACTACTAGTGTGTTTTTCAAGCCTCGAGGAAATCAACCACCCAATATATATATCACTGATGGTTTCATGAGTTGAGTGCCATGGAAGGAAGGTTAGCTTGCAATCATTGTTACTCTCAAATACTATATAAATACTAGTAGCTGCTGCTAAGAATCTTGTGTCCTCTACTAGCCAGTAAACATAAAACATGGAGTAAAGCCAAAAGCCAACATACATAGCAAGGGGCTCCAAAAGATGAGCAACAAAAAAATTCTAAAGGCCAATCAATGGCGGAATTGTTGAATCTACTGTGAATGACAGAATTATAAGTACTCCAATATATACCGATTGGGTCCATGTTCCCTCTGCTAGTGGCTTGTCGACTCCAAGGCTCGATCCACATCCATGACATGCACTGCAATTTCTGCATCTTCTTAATTGGTGAAAATGGGCTGGCTTATCAGATATTCCTTTACATCTACGTCAGGTAGGCCTGCAATAGGAGTTAGATGAGAGTAACCAGGCAAGTAAGGTGTAATGTATACAGTAGTGAAAATTAACACCTCTTTTTCCTAAGCCACCGCTCCTCAACCTCATGGCAGATATTTGAAGTATTCCTCCTAATTAACTTGGAGGGTACGTACATTGTCGAAGGAATCTCTGCTCTTGGCTAAAAAAAAGCCCCGAAAACATTGTCCTGGACTGGAATGCATGGCAACTCAGCATTGATCAGGATCCATTCCATCAGAGAAGAGATAGCAACGAGAATAGCATGAGACCTCGGCATCAGCATTTCCTGTACAGAACAGTGACTCGCTTAATTTACTTCTTTGGAACGAACGAACACACTACCAGACCTTGAAACTTGCAAGAAAAATGAAGTTCTGCATGCCCAGTAGATGGCACTGGTTTTCACTGCAAGAAAGTGTCTTGGTTCCTAAGCAAATACAACAACTTAATTTCAAAACAAAGTATTAATTAATTTCCCTAAGAAGATACAACATTGACTGAGTTCTTATGAAGCAGTGATGCTAAAGAGTTTGTGACTGCTTTTACTTTTTATTCATTCAGCTATATATTGATTGATTCCAGTACTTCCCAACTCTCTAACTGATGCTGATATTGTGAATTCACCGCTGCGATATCATAAATCTTGTTCTTTTTATTTTTTAGTTTAACATAGATGTCCGGGTAAACTTACATGTATCTCAACTAATTTTACTGGCTCTATATCATAAATCTTTTTCTTTTATTGTTAGTATTAGTGTTAGTATTGTTCATCTTTATAAATAGCAAAAGGTAATCTGCAAATGCAAGCCAACAGAAGCCTAAGTTAATGATTACAAACATTAAAAAGAAAGAGTAAATGGCAGGAGAATTTGGCACCCAATCAATACTCCATGTCTAACAAAAAGAATACCACTCACAACTCATCATCCCAGTAAATTACGGATACTCATAATCTTCATACCAACATTTCTAGCAGAGGCTACTTTTTTTTGTCATGGATATCACTGTGCAGCCCATAGTCAACGGTTAGACACTCAGAGGTTAGAATTATTAGTAGTTAACGTGATTGAAGAGTCTTTTTATCCTTACATGGATTGAAGTGAGCATTGCCGTAAAATTGAGAAGCTGTGCTAGACAGTACCTCTTATGATAAATAAGGTGTTTTTGAAGCTTAAATTCTAGAAATAGTGGCGAAAGCCATTCCGTAAATTATTTTTTGCATATCTTTTTAGACTTGAAAAGATATATAAAAAGGTGGTTGCAGCAAATAATTGAGTTTGGTTATCTTCCCGAATCATTGTAAATTGAATTTGATTATATATCATGACAAAGATAATATAAGTCTTATAAACTTTCAATCCAATACATTTAAATTCAGTAATTCATTGAGATAATATAAGTCTTATAAACTTTGAGATTCAATACATTTAAATTTAGTAATTCATTGAACTCAAGAGATCATGGATTTAATGTTATGTTGGATCCAAAATACTTGGGTTCAACTAATATAAAGATATCAAATCTAATAAATTTGGATTCAACTTTTAGCAAAACTCAAATAAATATAGGCTTAAAGAGAAGTGATAATCAATATATTTTAGTTGAGTCATCAACTGAATCTAAAAAAACATGGATCTCACTAGATGCCAAACCCAACATACTTGGGTTCACCAATCAGCTAAACTCAAGGCAATGTATCAACTAAAAATGTTATGGGTTTATCATACCCTTTCACCTAGGTTGGGTTCTATCTCATTATCTAGGATTACAGAATCCTATTTCTAAAATAACTACATGAATTATTCATATTAGAGGCGATGATCTTCCTATACTTATAAAAGTGCAAAATATCTCTTAAGAAGCTTACGATACTTATCATTGCATTAATAATATTTAAGGAATATTTATCTCTCATTAATGTCATCAAAATCAAAAGATTTTTTAGTCTTTTTTTTTTCTAAAAACAACAAGATTTCAGAATGAATATTTAGACAAGACTTCAAAAAATTTTATCTGGTATATATTTTTTAGCATCAATCATTCTAAAATACAAAAATAAACATAACTTGCTGCAATATTTTAAATCTATTTGAAGTTATTTATTATTTTTTTTTTATAAAATTACTCTTTAAATATTTTGAGTGTAGGCACGTCATCACTTTAGAATCCTAATTTTGACGCTCCAGAGCAATGGTATCTTGCCAGACAACATACCTAATATATAGACTGCTACTGCAGATTCATCGATGATATTATAGGATGAAGATCGAAGGTAGGAGGGAGCACCAGCCAGCTCTCGAGAGATAGCCTTTATTCGAAGCGTCATGTAGCAGCCGCTAGTAATCGATGCCTCTGTGATGAAAAATAATGTGCTTTGTTGCTTAGGCAATAAGTTAGCACTCTCACTCGTACAAGCCCCTTTCCCTTTCCCTTAGAAAACTGTGCAGTTAAAAATGGAAATGTTTAAAGTCACGGACTGCGTCGTATTGTCCTCCCTCTCCACGCCATCATGGAAATGTTTGCGATGGAATTACATCTCAATTATATGCCTCAGTATCAAGCTCCATTGAGGCTCTGGTTGCTTTTACTACTTTGATTGCAACTCCAGATACTGTTTAGTTATAAAAAAGCTTTGGTGGAGGCCTTTTTGTTCTTTCAAAATGACTTCTCTTTTATTTTATTTTATTTTATTTTATTTTATTTTATTTTTCAAACCACGACCATTATACAAGTTGCTCTTTTTAATTTTGAATATCATTTCGAAATATCCAAGGTAACTTTGACCAGGGAAAAGTACGTTTTAGGATAAAATAATTAAGGACAACCTCCAACTAAATTATAAACAAGTATAACAAAATAAACTAATTAAAATGAAAGGGTGCAGTGAAACCCGAGTGAAGAAACCGATGTAATCTAGGTAAGACCATCCTTTCTTTTTTATTTTTTAATAAACTCAAAAATTATAAAATTAATTTTAATCATATATTTTTTTTATAGCCTATATTCTCATAAAATATTTCTTTAACTTTTCCAATCAATATGGGGGCAATTTTGAGTGTACAATAACATTATTATTATTATTATTATCTTATAATCAAAGTAAAATCAACTTATTTAACTCATTTATATCTATAACTTTAGTTACAGTTATTTTAAAACATGCATACGACACTCGAGCATTATTTCTTTGGAAAAAAATTAGTCTAGTCCAAGTTGGAATTTAGCTGCATGTCTATGTAATTTTTAAGAGTGTTATAAAAATTATTTTTTAAAAATATTATTTGATTAGAAATATATTAAAATAATTTTTTTTTTTAAATTAACATGTAAAATAAAAAAATAAAAAATTTTAAATCATGACAATACATAACAGCACTTACAGTACGGATTATAAATAAGAAAGTCAGGGATTGTGTGATTGGATTGAGGAAGCCTGAGGGCAAGGGGACATTGAAAGTTGTGCATCCAGTTCAGAACATAAGTGTGGTAACAATCGGTGCAGCCAGCAACCCAACCCATGAAATTAATCAAGGTAGATGAAAACTATCCCGAATACCCATATATGTATATATATATATATATATATATGCATATACATATATATCCTTGTACACCTACCTCCTAAGCACCTGCAGAGTAAACTCAACGTAAGGTGGTCCATCATGTATGTTGACAGTAGCTTCTAGATTTTCCATACACTATCAGGTTACATAGGCGAAGGTGTGGTGTGATTTCAAGATTGAAAGCTCGCCGTTCTTGTCTTTTTCTTGGCGAGGGGCAGTGTACTTGTGTTGAGCATTTTAACTTTCCTCTTCTTTATTCTTCGTTCACATTGATGTGACCAAATATGATCTCAGCTTCTTTAAAAAAGTGTGAAATTCGATCATTTTCCTGCAAGACTTGCGCAAGGCTCCTGGGATTCCTTCCTTTCTTCTGGTACAATCAAAAGATTCATAAGAAATCAGCATCTTCTAGTAACCTACGAGGATGTCTTTGACATGAGACACAACAAGACGGGATCAGTTGTTCCATGGAAGACGTAAGATAGAAATTTGGACTCGGAAAGAAATAAAAATTATCCTTGTTGTTTCGATGTGGGCGTCAAATACTGCTACGCCTAGCACATTGTCAGTGGAGACAAGAGTTGATTTTCTAGTGCCCATCACAGTTAAACACTATTGTTCTACTGTGTAGGGGGTAAGTAAATTTGACCCCAAAAAAAGGGCTGCAGCTTGAAAACGTGTGCGTGTGAGAGAGGACCGAGGAGACACGCCTAAGTTAATTGAAATGCCCATATAGTTTAAGCTTATGTTTCCCTGTCTGATGATCAGCTCAGCTCTGCAGGAAAAGCCCTATCCTCTTCCTCTCCTTCTCCCAATCCTAATCAAGATAAAATCAGAGAAAAGGTCAGATTCCAGCACCACCTTGTAGATATTGTCTTGACAAAGACCCACTTTTTTATTATTATTATAATAATAAGAATTAATCAAAGCGCGTAGCCGAAAAGCTGTTTTAGACGAGGACATAAAGTGATAGACTCCATCAATGGAAGCATTAAGAAGAAGATGAAAGCAGGAGCAGCTGCTGTATCCAGCCTGTGAGAAAACCAAGCTTCCTTTTTTTTCAGATATCTATCCCTCCACTTCAATTTTGCATTGAAGTTTCATTCTTTCTCAGAAATTTCCGTTCTTTGCATATCATCTGTAGAGGGTAGAGATTAGGAAAAGGTATGGAGATTTGTGGTGAAGGCAATTCTGGTGAAATCTATAGGAATTCTTCTTTAGGAAGCAGCAGTGTTGGTGGTGGTGGTGGTGGTGATGGTTATAGCAACAATCCAAGAAGGTATGGAATTAATATAGCAGCATCAAATTTGATAAATGCTCCATTAACAACCCTTTTGGAATACTCGGGTATACTAGGAGGAAGCACCTCCAGTTATTCTCAAGAAAGGGAGCAACTGATTTCTTCTCCATCTACCGCTACTGGTGGTGGTGGTCATCAGGAGGTTACAATTAGGATAATTGGCTCCGCAGAGAATGATCATGATGATGGACCCAATACTTCCCCAAATGTTGAGGAGTTACCATATGGTCAACGAGGTGGGGTTGTGGAGGGGAATGCGAATACTGAAAGCTCTATTTCTGATGGGTCTTCTGGAATTGCCACAGATTCATCATCTTCATCTTCTTCTTCATCTTCTTCTTATCAGAGATATGATATTCAGAACTTGGCTAGGTGGATTGAGCACGTTCTTCCATTTTCTTTGCTGTTGCTTCTTGTTTTTGTTCGTCAACATTTGCAAGGTATTTCTCCTGCTTCCGTCTTTCATTTTCTCTTTTCCAATTTATGAGTGATATAAAGTTATTGTTTCCCTTTTTTTTGGAACTGTTTTTCCTGTTGATGTCTGTAAAATCATGAATTATTGATTTATATCAAGCCTTAATCTTGATCAGGGATAAAAACTGTCAGATGCAGAGATTATATTGTATCATTAGATGCACAATCAAATTATTTGTTCTGGATTTGCATCTATTTCAGGCTTTTGTGCTGCGTTGTGGATTGCTGCAGTTTTATTTAAATCAAATGATATTCTAAGGAGGCAGACAGCTCTAAAGGTTCTGTAACTTGTATTCTGGATTCCACTTTTCATGGTTTTTGAGGTTTAAATAAAACGAATATATTTGACGGTAACTGATATATAACCTTGGATTTCTTGTCATGTTTCTAACTATATAAAGTACTGGCTTCTGCAGGGAGAGAGAAAGAAGTCTGTTCTCCTAGGCATGACTGTAGTGTTGATTCTTCATGTGATGTCAATTTATTGGTGGTATAGGAATGCTGACCTTCTATATCCATTGGTTTTACTTCCTCCATCCACAATACCTCCTTTCTGGCATGTTTTATTTATCATCATTGTGAATGGTGAGTGCCTTTTATCAGTCTATACCACTGTGTTCCTGTGAAATATTTGTGCTGGGCCTGTAAGTTATGGGAATTGTCTGTGTAGAATGATTTTTCTTATGCTTCTGCAAATTTATGATCTTTTTGTTGTCTTTCCTTCGGCTCGAACTGTACTTTCTGTTCAGTATCTTTTGAGCCATGAGAAAATGCACATGTAGGTTTTCCATGATGTTGTTTTGCTTAGCAAAATTTCAGTTGGACTGATTGAAAGAGTACACATTTGAGAAATTTTTTTTTTTTTTAAAAAGGAGCGAGAGTATACATTTAATCCTAGGCTTTGTGGTGGTGGACACAAGCCAAAGCGCCCCATGACAAAATGGTTTGTGTATAGGATAATTGGAGCTGTCATTGACAAAATGTTCCTCTTTTTACATTATAAATTAAGCTTTTACTTATGATAGGAAGTTTTACCACGAGTTTTGGTTCATTGAAGCATCAAACAGTTTTTATTTCCTTTGTTGACTGCCATGTAAAAGGGAAAAAATGGAAGATTTCAGTAGAAATTAAATTTCTCTTTTATGGGTTAATGTGCCTTCCACATGCTGTAATTGTGATGTGATCTCAACATATTCTCTGAATGGTCTTCTTTTTCAGATGCGTTGGTGCGACAGGTAGCAATGGTGTTCAAATGCATGCTTTTGTTGTTTTACAAGAATAGCAGAGGCCACAATTACCGCAAACAGGTCACTTACATATTCAAATTTTAATTTCTTATATGTTTATGTGTTTACAATTTACTCTTGTCTTATGTATCATTTTACATATTCTGAAAGCTTGTGCTTTTACAGGGTCAAATGCTAACTCTGGTTGAGTATTTTCTGTTACTGTACCGTGCCTTGTTGCCGACACCTGTTTGGTATCGTTTCTTCTTAAACAGGGAATATGGAAGCTTTTTTTCGTCATTAGTCACAGGGTTATATTTAACCTTCAAGCTTACCACAGTTCTGAGGAAGGTATGCTCTCATTTATATAAAATGCAATCTTTCTAGTACCATAATAAAACCATAGTTTATTGACATCATCTGGATCATAACATCACTTTCATATCTAGGTCCAACTATTCTTCACTGCATTGCGGACCTTGTCACATAAAGAAATGTACTATGGTTCTTATGCCACATCTGAACAGGTGAGCGGTCTTTTAATTCCTTTCTTTCCTCACATAAATGTGGAGAAACATAATCTTTCATAGTTAAGCATCATCTTCAGATGCAACTGCTAGCCACTTGGTGAACAAGAGCTTCTGCGAAAAGCCACGCGGATTTTAGCCTGTTATTAATGCCTCTTTTGCTTGTCATTACTTGTATGGATGCTCATGCCAAACATGTAGCCATGCTATTCCTTGGCAGGACTTTTGAGGGTAGTCCTAATAAATATCCAGCACTGCAATATCCCATTGTTTGCCTTTGAACATTCAAACTTCCAGCTAGAAATTCTCTAAAGACACCATGGCATATATGCTACCCAACTTAATTTCTGGTTCATCATTACTTTTCTCAGCATTAATTGGTTTGCTATATTGTATTTATGAATCTTCTGTGTTTGTATTATTTTTTTCTTGTGCACGAGTATTGGCACATTTTAAGTTTTCGTCACTAATTTGCAGGTCAATGCAGTGGGGGATCTCTGTGCCATTTGCCAGGAGAAGATGCATGCTCCCATTTTACTACGCTGTAAACACATATTCTGTGAAGATTGTGTTTCTGAATGGTTACTTTCTCAACCCTTACTCTCTATTTCTTTATGAGAATCATATCTATCTACAAAGATGGATGCACTCCTGTGTGTAAATCATTTTCTGTTTTGTAAGTCTAGGCATTAAATTTTTAGAGTATTAACTTTCATAAAACCTTAAGTTATGAATGTCGTTAGGTATTGTATGGAACTATTAGTGTCAAGCCTGTTGATCAGCAATGAGATTCTATGTTTGGTTTCTATAGCTTTCACTAATCATGTGTTAAAAAAGAAAATGACTATTAGCAGCCAATCTGTGCCGAGAGGTCACAAAATAAATAGTGTCTGAAATCTTAAACTTATATGTGCCCAGTACATAACAACTGAGTAAGTACCAGATCATGCCAATGCCTGCGTTGAGCTTTAGGAAAGATTGAATTTCCAGCTCTGTTTGATGGCTGGAACAATGCTGAGAGTATTGCATCCATTCTGTGCTGTGGCTTTTGTTTCTGAATAAAAGCCATCTTATTCCTGTTGCATGTGCCTCTTTTCTTTTCCTCCATTTACTTGATTACTGATTAAATAACAATGTATCATTGTCCAGTTGTACTTCTGAAATCCTTGGTATTTTCCTGTCAAGTAGGAAAATTGAGATGCTAAACAATAAAGATGATACCAGAGTTGCTGCTTTTGCTGTCTCTTAATTCGCAAAACGCCAACAATAAATTTGCAACTACTGCTAAAAGTCCATGAATTTGCAAAGCATTTTATGTTTTTCGCTGTTTTCTTGTTACTTCATGTATCCTTCTTTGCATTTTCAGGTTTGATCGAGAAAGGACGTGTCCATTATGCAGGGCTTTGGTCAAATCAGCAGATATTAAGTCATATAGTGATGGATCAACCAGTTTGTTCTTCCAGCTATTCTAAGATATGATGCTTGTTCTTAAACCAGGACCACTTTCACCTTTCAAAGCCAAATGCCTATGCCATTCTACAGGTTCTCTTCGTATGTTCTCGGCAGATATTTTTTCGAAGCACTGCTGACAGTTCACTGGATCTAAATGTTGACGTTCTCCTATTTGTTGCAATCCAGAGGTTAGGTAGATATTCCGGCCAATTCAATGTATTTATAATCTTTGAACCACAGATGGAGCACTTCCAGATCTTCTGTCAGTAACCATCGCGTTAACTTTTTTCCTTCTTTTTTCTTCTTTTCTTTTTGTTTTTGAAAAATATATTCAATGTATTATATCCTATTGCAACAATTATGGTTAGCAATGCACTTTGCAATGTTGCAAAAGTTCTTATAGTTGTTGATTGGCCAAATAAATTCTGTTCCCAAGTCATGAGCATGAGATTTAAACTAGCGTTTAGGTCTAAATCTGATTTCTTATGAACACCCCACCACATAAACCTACTGTTTGATCCGATACATGTTATCAGACACAGAATCTTGAATCAATACCAGATGTTCTCCTCTCATGGCAAAGCATGCTGCAAGACACATTCGCCATCATTGAACTCATCGATCCACTATCTCTAAACAGAACCCCAAGTTGTTCCACATTTGCTACAGCCTAACATGCAAATGCATTGATCCATCTCAAATGATGAAAATATACTTGTTTAAAGAACAATTATTTGAATCACTATTGAAGACAGCTTAGACAGTGACCAACTTGAAGTCGCATGAATCCTTGACATCACCATGAATTTTATAATTAAATTCACAGGCAAAATACTCTCGAACAAACTCTGAAGAAAAGCTGTGGTTTTAACATGTAACAAGTTTAAAGTACATAACAGGATGTATACATCGAGGATCAGCCCAACATGGGAGACTGACAATGAATTACAAGGAAACAAAGACAAACCATACTGTTACAATTTCAAGCTTTTGTCTGAAAAGATTGAGTATAGAGCATTGCCATTCAAACGGTAGAATACGAGTGTTTTCTTATATCTGCTGCAATTGATGTCGAGCATATGAATTTGGTGATGTGGCACTCTTAGAAACCTCTACAGACCCCGGTGGGGGGACAGGATGAGGCAAGATGTCTTGAGTGACAGGCAGACTTGTACCATGGGAAGCCTCTGTATACAGTGGAGGGGCTGACGTAGAGGGGATGGAGGGAGTAATGGAGACAACTTTCACGGGATAAACTTCAGTTACTTCTTCAGTGCTCTCATCTAAGTATACAACATCCTGCATAGTAAGCTGGTGATATTCAACCACCTCCCTTAAAAAGCGGTTCTCACGAGCATAGACTGAGTTCTCATGTGCCAATCTGGCCTTCTCTGCTAACAGTGTTTCAAGTTGAAGCCGAATCTGGAGTTGGAAAGAAGGTAATCAGAATTGAAATTGCATGATACAAACATAATATCATGTTTCATTTCCATTTGCCAAGAAAGAGGATTGCTTTTTCCCCAATTGATAGAATTAACAATCATATGAAAAATAATAGCACAGTAACTGTGAATTTTGCATGGCAATGCTTACACCTGTTAAAATGTCAACAAGGATCATGTTGTTATGGTCATTGAATTGGGTTCTACACTACGGCCATTCTTTCCTGTTCTCTGTTTTCTTTTTTGAGAAATACTCTTCAGTCATTCTAGATAATAAGAAATGAAAAGCCATTCCTACTCTCAGTTTTAAGAAAGAAACATGGGTCACAAAATTATTTCTAAGGGTCTGTTTATTAAGAAGGAAGGAATGGGAGAAGGATAAGTCTGATAAAAAGCCCATTCAAACTGATTGCAAAGTTCAATATCAATTAGTCTTATGAAAAACACAGCGATAACAAATCCATCATAACATAGACTCTCTTCCGATGACATTGTAATTATATCCACATAGATTGATCACGCGATCAGGGTTTTAGTTGGTCTAGAATTGGATTTGAAGCTTGCCAATAGCAATATGATAACATAAAAAAGAATACATGCCAGCTCTCCTCTTGGCATAGCTAGGACCAACTTTTAGTACGAATAGGGTCTTTTAATGGACTGACTCTTTTGCAGATGTCCATAAAAGCAGAAAGTACAAGCAAGCATATCTTACATACAGTTCCAGCATTCTGAAAATTGTAATGAGCTTTGAAAATCAAATGCTTATTCTAATAATATGATGAAAGGAGCTTGATGATGCTGTCAATTACAAAAGCATTAATATCCTTTGGAATGTTCAAAGTAATAGATAAACTTAGCTAAGGCTACCTTATTCTCTTCTCTGCCCTCGTTCCTAACATAACCAAGCACCACATTTCTAGTTCATTTTGATAGTTTGTCAGCAACCAGATTATCATCTTCCAGATTATCACAGCATTAGAAGATAAATAAGAGCAAATTGAGAAAAAAAAGAATCATGGTGAAAGCAATGTGTACCAAATCATCATCTTCCAGATTTTCTCCCCTTTCATGATTCTCCCTGAGGATTTTATTTTCCTCCTCCAGCTGAGCACATCGCTCCTTAGCAAAAGCCAAATCTGTTTTAACAGTTTTCAGCTCTCGAAGAAGAAGCTTTGCCTTGGCAGCCATTGCCATCGCAACCTGTCACACAAAACAAAGCCAAATTATGTATAGTGCCATGAAAAGTAAGCCATTACATCAAATCAATTCGGATGTATTTTCCTGTCAATAGGCTGGTCCAGAGACATGGTACAAGCCCCAGTGAAAAAAGTCGTAGTATAGCAAAGAACCAATGCTTAAGACAGTAGGATACTTACTTAGAAGGCTACTTTGAAGAACGGAAGTAGTGGGATAACTACATGGACTATAGAATCAGTCAAAGAACTGATTGATAACACGGGTAGATACATTGGCTCTAACTTTAAAGAAATTGATGTTATTTTGTACTTTGTACAAATGGCAATTTGGCAAAGCAGTTTCTAACTAAAGCTGCACAAGTGTAGGACAACCCACACATGCAAATATACTTCTATTATATGAACAATTGACACAGCTGCCACCTTACATCGCGAGATGCCTTCAGTTGAAGTTCTTGCTCAGTTTCTTTCTGGGGTTGTTGTCTATTGGTCTGCATTTGGGGTTGTTGCCACATGCTACTCCGATTGGTTGCCTGATTCTGTCCAGCAGCACCATTAGGTTTTTTCCGAATATGCTTACGAGTTTCTTGGATAATATCTGCAGTCCGGTTCTCCACTTTTGTTAGACCTTCCTGAAAAGGGGGATCGGCATTAGTGCAATCTAAGGAATTATGGATAATTTGAACATGGAATATGAATGGGGAGGCTCACCTCAACAGCATTACCGATATAATTCAGGGAAGATGAGATTGCATTCAGTCCCTTCTGGAATGCAGGACTCTCTGTTTTCCGATAGGTCTTGTGAGAAGGGTATTGGTTCTGGTACTGCAATAACATCTAATGGGTTCACTTTAGCTCGTATGGAAACACTCACTTGACAGGAAAAGGATATAAAGGGGACATTCAAGTTCAATCTAAGGGTATTTTTAGCATATCAAAAAAGTACAAAAAAAAAACGGAATTTTTCTAAAGCTGAGAGCTATTTTATTGGTTATGCATAAAAGACATGAAAGAACGCAAAAGGGAAGTTCAGGCTAGAATATTTGACCTTGGGCATAGTAGCAGAGTCAGGGACATGATGCTGCCTAGTAGTGGTCCTGTCAGTAGCTGAATCCATTTGTTGGTGTTGGTGTTGGTGTTGCTTTTGAGGAGGAGAAGGAGCATTGTTGTTATTAGTATTGAAATCATCATCAAGAATAGATTTAGCTTTTCTAGCAAGAGTACCCCAAAACCCTTGCTGCTGCTTTGTTTCCTTCATTGCTTTCATTGATGTGTACTCGTGATAATAGGCCTTGTTCGATTCCTCCTCCTACAGTAGTAGGATTCGAGCACAAAAAACCCAAACACATTTCAATATCAAGAAAATGAAGCAAAAAGCAAAATGCTTTACAGCAATTAACAATATAAAAATAAGAGAAAAGAGGGTTGGATCTGCAGCAAGGTAATAATAGTAGTGGAAGTAAAAAATTACCTTGGTAGAAGAAGAATTGAAATTGGAAGAGTCAGAGGAGGGGGAGGGGGAGGGGTGATTAGTGAAGGCGTAAGCGGAGGAGAGAGAGGAGTCTCTGTGGGCAGCGGAAGAAGCTCTTATGGCTTTGGTAGCCAAGGATGTGGAATTGCTCTTATTCTTAATGTTACTATCATTTGGAATTTGAACATCTTCGTAACTCCAATCCTCTTCGTCCAAGGAATAAGAAGAGGACGATGTTGTTGTCGTGATTGGAGATGGCCTGCTTCTGCTGTTTGTGCCTGATGTTTCCTCCTCGAGCTGCTGCTGCTGCCTTCTTCTATATGCCATATTCCGATAGATATTTCTGAGATGATCAAGGCTTCTTCTGATAAAATCTCCAACTACTTACCTGATCCAACCAGAGAATCAGAAACCCCTAATTCTCTCTTCCTTTCTCTGTTCCCGAGAGAGATTGATAGGGTAAATTTGCAACCGATTAGTGTAGTAGGAGGAAGAAGACAGGACAAAGAAAGGAAGAAGCAGTTATATTACAACAGACAGACCAAACACACCTGACCTGACCTGGCTCCTGCAACAACGATGTTAATGTGGAGAAGAAGATCCAATTTCAGCTCAGCTCAGACCAGACCTGTTTTATATGTCGCCGCAGCACTCACCACCCCTAGTTTTTACTCTCATTTTCTCCTTTTAATTCCACCATGTCTTCTTCATCAACATTAATTTTTTTTCTCTCTCTCTAATATATAAGTGTGATAAAATTGTATTAGTGTTTATCTCAGAATTTAAATTTATAAAATTTAAAATCTATTCTTTTTTAAAAAAATAAAAATAAACAATACCACTCAAACTCAACTTAAACAAAAATTGGTCAGATTTTATATTTGACCTCTCTCATGCTCTTCCATGAGATTTGAGAAGGGTCAGGAAGGAGATCTTCATGACTTCCCATGAACTGAAGAAGAAGAAGAGGGGGGGGGGGGGGGGGAATGAGGCATCCTGTCCAGTACAAAGTGCAAAGAATCCAAATGCCACCACCTTGTACGAAGTTTCCCATTTTCATTATATTTGGGCTTATGTTATCCATGATGGGCCTGGGTTTGTCACTTAAGTGGGCTTAAGTCCCATCCTTCCAATCCTTTTCTATTTGGCCCATAATAGTAAAACGCTGACTTGAAATGTCCGGGCTTTTTGTTCCACCTCATGGACCGCCATTTTCCGCTAGCTTTGGTCAGAAGAGAGCGGTCGGTTGCTGATGCACGCACCAGTGTATCATCTTCATGTCCGAACATCCATTAATTGACTCTCTCTCTCTCTCTCTCTCTCTCTCTCTGTATCATCTTCAATTCTTCATGTCCGAACATCCATTAATTGACTCTCTCTCTCCCCCCTCTCACATCTAGGCACTTGATTTACCCAATCTCTTATATTTTGTAAAGCATTGAGCAAAAATACCAAATGAAAATACGAAGAAATCTGATTTATTTTGAATTCTTTATCAATATTTACGGATTATATTTTTTGTCACCTGTGGACTAAACGGCACATTATGTCTGATTTTAGAAAGCAAAAACACCAAATCGTAACTTCAGAAAGATTATGATTTACCATTGATGAA
The DNA here is from genome assembly GCF_951802175.1 of Populus nigra. NCBI lineage: Eukaryota > Viridiplantae > Streptophyta > Magnoliopsida > Malpighiales > Salicaceae > Populus > Populus nigra. The sequence continues at coordinate 15,941,654 of NC_084863.1, forward strand.
TGTGACTAAGCATGGATTCCACTAATAAGAAGCAGCATCACTCTTTATCCATTTTGTATTGCTTGACATGGATGATTTATCTTCGAGACCGTCCGTCATTAAAAAAAAAAAAAAAACTTAATTTTGTTTGATATACAGATTGATTTTAAAATATTCTTTTGTTATCAAGAAAATAAATAAAATGAGAAAACTAACTAGGTCCGTGTGTTTATATATATATATATATATATATATATATATATATATATATATATATATATGGTTTCGATGTTACGCTGAAAGGTAAACAAAATATCTGGTAATGTCAAAATCAAAGATCCGGGAGGAATCTTGTCGTTTGGACACGACTTATTGTAACTCCTACAGAATATTAAAATGTAACTTCAAGAGATAAAGATGGCAAATTTGATTCCATGTCGTCCGTCTAGAAAACCATTTTTTATTTCATATCTATAATTAAGCTTATAACATAGCGAGCCCGTGACAAAGAGATTTTTTATATATATAATTAGTTTACACAAGTGAGATTACATCTCCTTTTCTAACGATTTAATTGCAATGTTATGTTCATTCTTACGACGTGGTACTTGTTTTGTCTTAATTATAAATTTAAGAGTGTTTTTTTATTAATATATTTCACGGTTTTACATTAATATTTTTACTATAAAAAAACTCTTAAAATCTTGATTAAACGATTTAATTTATAATTTATTCTAAATATATTCTTTCAAATCCCAACCATGAAAATAATTACATTATCAAACACCAATACATCATTTTTTTTTAGCTTGTCACGGAAGAAAGATCATAGTTGATCACTTGATCCCCTTTGCTGTGATTGTCGGTTTTTTCTTCTTCTTTTTCTTTTTTTTTGAAACCTGAGCTGTGATTATGGGTTTGTTTTTCTCTCTTTTGGAAGGACTTCACTTGATTATGATTTTATGAATTTAAACACGAAACATCACATCAATTGGCCAGCTAATGCATGCTACCACGATCAAAAGCAGATCTTAATTCCAAGATTCACACACACACACACTCGACGACTCTACTGTCAAAGCGTATCTGTGTGTGTGTATCACATGGAATAAGAAAAAGTAATAATTGAAGACGTGTTAATTTAGAGTTTTTCGGATATAATTTCTACGGGCTAGCATCGTCTACTAGTTTGCCCAAGTTTGTTGAAAATAAGGGGAAATGGTGGTTGGTAGAGCATGGCGGTGGCCACTATTCCCAGACAAACAAACATGGGTTTTTCTGACGACGACTATGATAATGGAAGCAGTCTTACTTAAAGTATTCATTTTTTTATCCAGGCAAAAAAATTTTAATATACATGCAAGAAAAAAGGTTAAATGGCATGAAACAGCAGCTTCAGAGATTGTATTGGTTTATGTATACCCACAGACATAAAAACACATGATATGTTTGGTACATGATGCTACAAAATTCAATATACTAGGAAACTTGAGTTTTTCAGCGTTTTGATAATGAATGATCATTTATTCATGTTAATTTTCTCATTTAGAACTAAGAATCTAGAGGTTTGATGGCATGAGTCTGCATTCTTGTAAAATAGTCTCTGCTAATGGGATTTTTAAAACCCTTCGATGATTAAATCGATAAGTTTATAATAAGAAATTGCATTAAATAAGCATTAAATTCTAAAAATAAAAATATTTATTCTTAATTCGTGTATATAATAAATGTTGTAAGAGAGTGAAATTTATGATCTCTTTACTTAAGTCATTCAAAAAGTATTTATAATACTTATACCGTTAACATTATTCTTTTGGTTTAAGATATCAAAAGTCTACTCTTTTTTTTACACCCTAACAAGAAAAGAGTCTCTTACATTAATATTAAGTTTATGCAAATATCTTCTTATACGGTATTAATATTGATAGAAATACCATGTACCTATAGAAGATGATTCTACATCATTTTGTACATAATATTAATATTAATGAGATTAATCTTATAATCAATATTGATATTGATTGACACATAGCCAATTCTTGAAAAACTTTTACATAGCTAGGACATAGGGGGATAACAACTCTAGGTTTCTCTATTGTACGTTAAGATTTGGGACGATACTAGACACAAAAATATTGACTCTAGTGTCCATCAAAGTTCCAAGATATCTAGATTTAGTGCACAGCCGAGCGGAAGGGAGTTAGATCTATTGCTTGCCAAATTTATAACTATTTAAGTCTAAAACATAGCCAAGTTTAAAGGAATTGAATTTGACATCTTATAATATCCATGTATATTTGAGCTTTAAAAAAAAAATACTGAATCGATCATCTTGCCAGCTTTTTTTTTCACAGGTTTTAATCTGTGTTTAGCTTTTATGAGGAGTCAAGTTTCCGTGTGCCCCTGTGTTATTGGCCCTTGAAGTAAAAGTATAGAATGCGCTAATCCATCGGTTGGCTCTGCCCCTGGAATTATTTTCCTTTGGGAATGCCTGCCCACGTATGAGAATGTGCTTTTTCTAACCCTTGGATGTTTTTTTAACCACGTCCAACGTGCACTCTTTATTGTATTTACAATATATATAATTTTTCAATATTGATTTTTATAGATAGGGTTTTGTAGTGATTCTGAATCATTTGAAGTTTGGGTTGTGATAGCTGTAATTTTTACATATACGTAGTTATGTATTTTTAAAAAAATAATATAAATTATATTTTTGAATTTTATCTAACATTTTTTAAAAATTAGGTTAGGATAGGTTTTTAATATAAACGTTGCACTTTTTTCGTGAATTTTTATAGTTCAGTGATGTAGGATTGAATGTTCACTGATTTATATGAAAAAAAATGAACTTTTGATAGATAGAATGAAGAAAAAAGAAAAAAAAGAGCATAAATTTCCAGCATCAGATTTTAGCAAGTGAGATCTAATGGCTGTAATTTAAGCATGTTTGCGTATGCAACTAGAATCTCATTACCAAACTCCTTAATACGATATTAGTTTGTTTTTCCGTGTTATGCTGTGATATAGGCTATTATTTTGTTTTTCAATGCCAAAAAATGGTGTAGACGTTAATTTTTTTTATTATAAAAGGAATTTTAGCTCTAAATTAAAAAAAAAATTATACATGCATTTAATAAAATAAATCAATATTTATATATCCTAATAAATAATAATAAATTTATTGATTTGAACAAGGAATTGAGTTAGAAAACTAAGATAAATATATTATTTCTTAGGGAAAAAATATACTAGATATTTATTTTAGTTTACAATCAAGTCCTAAAAGTTTTAATTAATAAAATAAAATTTTATTTTACCAAGTCGAGCGCCAACATTTAAATCTTTTATTAACATTGCAACATCCTTAAATAAACCAACTAGAATAAATAATCATCAAACTCAATTTTAAATTTCAAATTAAAAATGATTAAAATAGGAATAAAAAGTTTTAAATAGCAAAAAATAAAAAGAAAATGATGTAGATAACCATTGCAACACATGTATTCAATCGTATTTTTCTTTTATGTTGTATTTTTATTGATTTTTTTATATTTTTTAAATCTTGTATTGCCTTGTGTGTTAATTAATGATTTTAAATATTATTTCATGATTTATTAAGAGTTTATTTTGTAAAATTCAACTATAATTATTAAATGAGAAACAAAATGATTAAAGAAAAAAAGGATACGAAAGGAAGAAAAAAAAGATTTAAGAAAATGAAATGATGCAAATTAAAAAAAAAAGTACTTGAGATGGTTCATTGTGAACAATTTTCTATCCAAAGTTTTTTGATGCATGTTATGATGAGTTCCTCTTGGGCTCACATGTGCTTGTTTAGAATATTTTAAATTTGAGAAAATAAAATTAGTGTTTAGGGGATGATCTTTCTCGTTCTAGTAAAAAAGGCTTGTTCAATAACAAAAATTATTTTTCATTTTTTCGTTTCTATTTCTTTTCATATATATATATATATATATATATATATATATATATATATATATATATATATATATATAGAGAGAGAGAGAGAGAGAGAGAGAGAGAGAGAGGACAATTTTCCATGAAAATCTAATAGATAAAACCACTTTGAAGATTACATGAACGTTCAAGAAAATATAATTAATTTTTCAGGAAAATATGTTTATTTGTTGATAACGAAGAATATATTTACATGAAAAAAATAAGGAATACATAAGAATTATAAATATTTTTCATAAAGTATCATAAACATAATTTATAATAGTCATCTTAAAAATAAACTTAATGTGATGATCTAACTATAAAATATTAATTGTATTTCATTTAAACTAAAACTTATCATGAAAATATTCATACTTATTAACTATAATAAAAGAGAAGGGAAGGGAAGGTTTTTTTTATAGAGGATATGTAATAAAAAAAATCATGACACTAAATAAATACGCAAATTCAAAATAAAAATAATTTTGATAGTTTTAATTACAAAAAAAGTTTTTGCATAAAAAAAATATTATATATTTATAGTTTAATTTTTTATTTAAAAATAATGAAAAAACTTATATAAAAAAACTGAACCTCAAAGATATGATGTACAAATCCAATGCAAATTTACCAAGATAGAAAAATCCAAGTAAGAATTATAATTCAACATGAAGTTTCAATTTTTACTTTCCTGACTCTATTTAAAAAAAAAAAATTAAAGTGTTACTCTATTTCTGGATAGCCCCAACTCCCTCTAAAAATTATGGTGTCAAACTTGATATTTTTGCAAAAATAGATAAAAAAAAAAGTTTTTATTTTTTTATCTTTTAATATATATTTTTAATAAAAATTGTATATGTATATTTTTAATAAATTTTATTAGATTAAACAAGTAATGTACATATGTTTTTTTCCCTAGCTTTAACAAAACGTGCAGTTTGAATCATACCTTGTGTTTTGTTGCTAACAACTTTTTTTCTCTCTTTAATTATTTTTCCCGGTGCATTTTGATATTAAGTTAGATTTAATAACTATGGGGGTATTGTGGTGTAGGGTGTTTAATAAAATATTTTATTATTATTTTTAACATCAACACATTAAAATCTTTTAAAACTATTAACAAGGGTATTACTTGAATAGTTTTTCAAAACATATACACTTTTAAAAATACCATAAAATAAAATTTTTCACACTCCTAAACAATGTATGTATTTCATCTTGATTATTTGAAAATTAATCAATTATCGGAACATTCACACTTTATAGGTTAGATTAATCTATTGACTTATGCTCAGTTGTGGGTCGAGTAAATTCTTTTAAATTTCAAAAAATATATTAAGAGTGCAAATAATTTTTTAACTTTGTTATTAAACTTGGCTTCATAAATTAATCTTGAGACCTCGCAACTTAGTTATCTACCTAACTTGAGTTTCAAATTAAATCATGCAGGAGTTAGCCCGAATTAAATTGATTGCTTTCATTGGTCCAAATGTAATTTGATAACTAGTAAAAATATGACTCATCTTTTAACAAAACTTCAAGATGTCAACTTTAAAAAAAAAAAAGAATATTGAGACAATAACATATTGGATTGATTCTAGTCCTTTAACGACATGTGTGAACTTCTTTTTTTTTAATTATATGATAAAAATATATACTCATAAAATTGAGCACCAATAAAAATATACACTTATTTGAGACATTGATAACTATATAGAAAACAATAAAAAAATAAATCATACAATTTATTTCCTAACCAATCTATTATTGAATGACAAAATTAAGAAAGAAAAAATAAAAATCAAAGGACCAAAAACAAAAAAAATAAATCATATTCGTCTAGTTGGTAAACTCATCAAAACTGCAAATCAAGTTACCTGGGCTAGCATGTCAAACATGCAAATCGGGTTATGGACTTTAGTGAGATTATATTTTTTTTTCAAATTATCTTTTATTTAACTATATGATATATAAAAAACAGACAATCACTAAATTTAACACCAACCCAATACTAATATGTCGGAAAAAACAAAAAAAAAACATTAAACTTTGTCAGGCCTGTGAATCAGGTCACCTAGCCAAACCTATGAATGTGTTAATGAATTTTATAAAGTTTAATAATATAGTTTTTTTCTAAAACTTTTTTTTTTGTTGTATGATAAAGAAATTAACGGGAAAAAAATAATGTTCAATTAGAAAAAAGGTCAACTCACCAAACTTCTAAGTTGGTGCAACTCGGATTACCCTAACAAACCTTTAAGTCACGCTAACCCTATAGAAAGGCAAAATAAAAAAAAAGATTGGTGTCATCATTATCATTATCACTATTAATATCATTATTACCATTATTATTATCATTGTTATTGTTATTTTTATTTTTAATACTATTGTTACTGTTGTTGTTGTTGCTGTTATTATTATTAAACTCGTTAAACATGCGAATTAGGTCAATTAGTCAAATATGTGAACATGTTCATGGATTTTATAAAGTTTAATAACATGATTTTTCTTTAGATCTATTTTTTAAAAAATATGAGAAAAAAAATAGGCGAAAAAAGTCAACTTTAATAAAAAAAAGAGAAAAAAAACACCCCAATAAACCCTTTTATGGTTTGTTATTTTTTTCTAAAAAAATAGGAAAAGCCGAGAGACAAATGTAAATCAATATATTTAATATTGTAATACAAGTAAATTACCTAATTGTGTTTAATAATATTTTTTTATTAAATTCAATCTCAAATAGAAATCAACACACACATAAGATTTATTGAATAAAATTAAAAGTAAAAAAATAATATGCAAGGCTACACATAATAAAAATATCATACAAAATAAGTATTTTTTATTTCAAAAAAACAAATCTAATATATATAAAATAAATTTAAATTACAATAAACCATGCTAATCTCTTCAAAAATCTAACAAATCCAGTATAACTAAAAATTAATAACTATGTAAAAAATAATAAATAAGTAAAAAACAAATCACAAAGAAGTAAAATATAAACATAAAAATTATTTTTTAAAAATGTAAAATTTTAAAAATCAAAACTACAAAAAGAAAGAAGTAAGGAAAAGAATGAGGTCAAGCCTAGTGCTAGACCAACGACCAATAGACTTGCGCGCAGGCCTGCATAGTCAGGCACAGTCACCCGATCCTTTTTTAAAAAAAGATAATGGGATAAGTGACATGCCCTAACTCAATCGGAAAAAAAAAAAATGCGTTGCTTGTCTTATTAGACAATGTGTTGTCTGGCATACCTAGATTCGGGGCACTGTTGTGGATGGAAAATCGGGGTGCCTAGTTTTTTCCTTCTAAAAACCCATTTCCACCCATTTTCAGCTCAAAATACACAGAAAACACCCTAATAACCCTGTGAAACCAATCTTTAAGTTCTAAAAGCGCAAAAAAAAGTCCAAAACTAAGAATTAACCCGTAAATCAATTTCTTCCCAATCTCAGATTTGGATGCTTTAAGCACTTTCAAGGAGGGAAAAAAAACCCAAATCAAATTCCCCTCATCATATGAAACTATTTGAAACAAAAACCCAACGTTTTGATGGTCAGAATCATTGAAATGATATCTTTCTTTCTCCAAGTTGGATTCCAACTATTTTCTCTCTTCTCTCACCTACTAAGAACTGAAAAATAATAAAAATAAGATCTAGTGCCAAAATGAATTTTTGCAAACTTCAATGGACTGATCACCTTATAGAAAAAAAAATTAGGGATAAAAATATACTTCATAAATAAATTTGAATTATGTTGCCTGTTTTTTGCACTCTAGTCCCTTGTATCTTATACTAACTCTCATCAAAATAAAAAAAACATGCAATTGAGCTCTAATCTAGACAAAAAAAAGGCTAAATTGTGCTAAAATAAAATTCGAAGATCAAATTGAAATTTTTTAAGAACAACACTATTTTAATCTTCAATAAAATATAAAAAAATAAATAATAAATTCATGTAAAATAAAAACAACAGGCCATTTAGTTTTATACTTGGTATCTAGAAAATAATTGTCTGTTAATAGGGAGGAAAGGGGTCATAATTATTAACTCTAGGAAACATACATATTTTATACAAAAGAAATACGGTATACGTTACCGTGGAATAACAGGCATATGAATGGTTATGATTGTATGGAAGGACATGTTTAATAAACATGATTATGGTCTTAATCGCATTCTATGAATAGCTAGGTTGAACATATCAACATGTTTTTCTCTTCCTTTCTCCACAAGACACCGTATATCTGTGAAGTTTTAAGAGAAATATTTGGTTTGCTGCCCATCGAATTTCCAATTGCTTTTTTGAGTCTTAAAAACGTTATCTCCTTGATTTAATCCCGAACAGGTGTCTCTTTAAAGACAACATGTCTTTACAGATTATAGTTTTTTTTTTTTTTGTTAACAAAGATTTTTAATTTTTTTTAATGAATATTAATTAAACAAATATTTTAAAGAATATACTCATAGCAAAATATAGCCAGTGATACAAAAACAAACAGACGAATAAGCAGCGGTAGAACCTCGAGCAAAGAATAGTTTAGAAAAAAAGAAAGAAAAAAACCTCCATTAAATTACAGCCAAGGAGAGGGGAGGACGGATGGATGGCCTGTCCCATAACTAATGCTTGGAGAAGGGTGTTTATGTAATTCAAGGAGCATATAAGTTGTTAGCTACAAACCCTAGCTATGTGTGAGCGTAGTGTCTAGTGTCTACGCCAGGAGCTGCTCTAAAATAATGCTAGGTGGAGAGGACAGAGTTTAGCTGATTGATGATCAGAGAGAGAGAGCCCACCATCTGTTCCTTTCCCTTACTATGTGGTATATTGTGGATATATATATATATATGTGGTATATGAGGCGTCACTTCCTGTTTATGAGCAGAAAGTGTGGGAGAGAGGGAAGAGAAGAGAGCACTTTATTATCCTCCGAATAATTACACATTCCCTTGTGTTCCTTTCAGCTTTATTTATACTCTACTCTTACCCAAAGCCTTCAACATCTCCTGGAAAATCTCCTGTGGCTGTGGCTCTGGCTCTGTGCCTGTGAAAAGAAAAGGAAAAGAAAAGAAGAGAAAGGAAAGGAAAAAGATGTCCCTCCCTCTTCCCCTCATCTCCCTTTCTTTTATGTTTAAAATGAACAACTTTGCCAGATTTGTAGAGATCCTCAATCGCTTTCTACCTCTTCTCTGACTCTCACGAGGACAGCGACATTTCCTCTTCCCTGCCTTTATTGCAGCTCTTAATTAATTATCTTCCGTGATTTCTGCATTTCTCTCTTTACTCCCTCTTTTCATTTTCATCTTCTCTTCTATAAATATTCTTGTAATTATCTTCTACCATACCATGAGTACCTAGTATTTTTCTCTTTGCCTTTCTTTTCCACAAAGAAGGAAGGAAAAAAAGAAGAAGAAGAAAAGTGCAGCTGAAGCTGATCATCGTGGAAGCACCGGATGCTTTCTAGCTTTTGATATAAGAAGGTGCACGGCCAGTCTCAATGGAGCTAATTGGTGTCGCAGAAAATCGGTTTGGTAAGCAAACTAAAACCTTTCTCTCGTTAACTTAACCCCGTTAGGTTCTATATATTTAGTGGTCATCTTAGCCACAAGTTGCTTCTGTCATTGTTTGAAGAGAAACTGATCTCTAGGTTTTAACGGCTGACTTCCTGATAGAAACTTGTATGTAGTTACTAAAAGGAGAAAAAAACAGGGTGGATCTCTGGTTGTCGTATAAAGTAACGGATGATCAATATCTTAACCTAAATTGATCTGATACTGGACACCGTTTTTTGAGTTCTTCAGCAATCTAGGCTCCAGTGCTTAGTGGGGTTTTCCTATTTTGGCAATTGAGCTGTCCCGTTAGCCTGCTTATTATCTTTTTCCTTCCCTTGATAAGTGAAAGACCTCTTGACTCTAGGGTTAGGGTTCATGCAACCACATTTTCAACAATCTAATTCTTGAACCAGTATCATTTTCTGTCACTGAATTCTGACCCTTTAATTCCTAGATATACGGGAGCAGGTTTCCAGGAATATTCCTGATTCCATTGCTTTCAATATCTTCATTTTAAAGGCTTGAAAATCTCTTAGATAACATTTTAAAGTGTTCTTTGGCTGCTGTTCTCTCTCTCTCTCTCTCGGCCTGCAACTAGAAGCCATTGGCTTGAACAAGTTTCCAAAATGACCGGTTTATCCGTTCTCCCATGTGAATGGTTGCTACCTTTCTCTTATAGTTTATGTAGGATATCAGAAACAAATCCTGATTCCTTGAATTTCTCATGAACAATTAATTGCACTTAGTGCGAAGCTTTGTCGTTGCAATTTGCTGTTTAATTAGTAGCAGTAGTGAATTTCCCTTGCTACTTCAAATTGATAAGCAGATGTCCTGTTTGATTTAGAAAATCCAATAGTAGAATTGAATCATTGTGCTTTCATAATTTGATTTAGCTTGAAAAGAATGCTTGAGCTTTTATAATTTGAATTATCTATATTAATGTTTACTATTTGCATGTATTCATCTCTCTGTCCAGTAACTAAACATTTGCGATATTCAATTATTAATCAGAATACATTGCTAAATTTCTTTTCATGAGAAATGGTTTAAGAGAGCTTTCTTCAGTCCACTCATGGACGGGCGAAGGGTTTGGATTAGCTGCCGACTCATTCATTCAAACACAGTAGAAATTAAGGGAGCAGTATGGCTGCTATTGTGAATGTGTGAATGATGCGGGAGATAAATTTCATCCTTTTCTTCTCTGTGCTTGGACTGAAGGGAGCTCCCTTTAATCGTTTATTCACGATCTTATCAAGCAAAGGTCCTCCTTTCGTTAAATTTTCTTCCGTGTCATGTTCGAGAATCAAGTAATTAAAATGAAATTCTTGTTACTTGTCAGACTTATTTTACTTGTAGCATCGCAATCTTGTCTAATTACACGATCCTCCTGCTCAATTTTCTCAAGTAAAACGTATGCATACATGACTGTAAATCATTCACGTAATGAATTCTTTAATTTTGACCGAAATTTGGCTGGTATTTAGTATTTTGTGTTTTTTAGTTTATTCTGATCTCTCCGTTTTTTATATATTGTTTCAAACCTCCAAACAATACAATCCTATCCAATTTTGTATCTTTAACACTTTGGAGGGATGCTGCTGTGCTTGCGAAAACTTTGACCAAATGAAGATAGCCCTTGTAAAATTGAACCTCGCTAGCCTAGTATGTGGTGAATGATCGATCATCTACTATGAAATATTGGAATTGTTCTTTGCACATGCATGTTTATGTCCGAATGAGTACATGCGAAAGATATTCATCCACTTTTCTCATTATATACCAGCACCTTTACTTCTCTATTTGTGTAAATCATCTCTGGAAATTACATGATCATCCAGAACGACAAGTCTTCTTTAAATTTCCCATCTTTGTTTATTATATGGGAACCCGCAGTGCATTTGATCAATGTCCATCGGTCAAAAGATTTGCTTATTACGCCAGAGCTGGCTGACCATAAATGAATGGAGCCGATAGAATTTAACCGAAATCTGGCAAAGGAGAAATAATTTTCTTTTGTCTTCACCCTCTTTAGCGTTTTGTCTTGTCCCTTGCCTCCTCTCCCTTCCTGTTTTTCTCATCGTGTAATCATGATCCACAGGACCCCTTTAGCATAGGACGTACAGGTGTTAATTTGTAGCTTCTCTCCTGTTTGTATCAGGCTGGATGTGAATATGTAGGAGTAGTCATAATCTCAAAGTACGATAATGCTAGTTGCAAGTTGCTTTCTGGTTAGCAAAACAAACTAGAGTTCTTGTAGATGTTTGCTTTACAAGTGGCTACCAGCAGCATGTCACAAATACACGGACTAAACTGGCTAGACTAGGCATGTCAAATGTGATGTGCGGTTAGGACTGGGCAGTCAATTTTGTCACCTGAATTTTTTTACGTATTTATGGATTTTGCCCAGTTGTAAGACTAGCCAAATTAACCAAACCCTAGGGCAGGCTTGTGGTGTTATCTTGTCAAATGGGTAGGGCTTAAGAAGGCAGAAACCTGAAGATTCCACCAATCGTACAGAAGAAGAAGTCTCGTTTGGTGGTGTTGAGTTGGATGTTGTTTTTGCATTAAACGCGTTGCCTCGTGGTCTGTCAAAGCGTATGTGGTTGGAACTTGAAGCTAGTTTATGGCCTTATTATTTTAGCCTATTATATGTTGTTTTGTTTCTCCATAAAATAACATGGCTTATTTTATGGCCAGCGTGAGAGAGAGAGAGCGATGGGACTGGTCCCTGGTCCCTGGTCCCTGGTCCCTGGTTATCAAGTTGCTTACATGCCATCATGCCCCATGTTTAAACCTCCCTGCCTACTTTAACTTGTTAAGTGCATCATTTTATACTTGTATTTAAATAAAAAAGTATTAAATTAATGATTTTTTTATATGTATAATTAAGTAATAGACACTCCAAAATCATTAATTTTTTTTTTAAAAACACTCTAAAAGAATGTATCTAATATTCTCTCTTCCTTCCAGCTCTCTCGGAATTGATCACGTCTTTTTCCGATCTAATTATCAAGCTATACATGAACAATTCGAAATTTCCTGGCGGGTAAGAGGTTTAAAGATCTGACAATAACTAGGTTAAGATATATAAGCGTAAAGACCTGACAACAAGTCACATAAAATAAGGCAGTTCCTTGGGGTGATAAAGGGGTGGAAGTACAATTGAAGTTGATTTTATATTACTCATCGAATTCATGCATATGGGGCGTGTGTTTTGCTGTCTTCTTGCACTAATCTCTTTCTTTCTTAAAAAAATCTTCTTGCATTGCATACGAGGATTGGTTTTTGGGTTTTAAATTAACAACACTTTACTACTACTGCTAAGTACGATTTGTGTCAATTCTTTGTAGTATCTTGTTGTATGGTCCTGGTAGGTGTATGCATGAGCTCCCATGCCGCTGCATTTATAGTTTTCCAAGTGCATGTTCACGTGTCTATAAGCCATTTGATTGATTCCGAAATCCAAAATTGCCTTTATTAATTTTTAAAATCCATCACCACCAGTAAAAAGAGCATCAGGGTTTATAACTGGAACCAACCTTTGGAAATTGTATATATATATATATATGTTCAAGGACAATCTAACGTGTGCGCTTTGTTTTGTCTGGCGTCCTGTAATATTTCGGGAAACACAACTTTATAAAAAGCAAATTAGGTTTTTTCGCCTTTTGCTCTCTATTCAAGATCTTAATGTGAATATTGGCTGATCGGATCCGATATATGATCTGATATGATATCATCCTTGTCTCAATCTAAGTCTATGGGTTCTTAATTACATATTTTTAGGCTTGATCTAAGGAGAATAGATTGTAGCTATAACCAAGGAGAGATATCAGGACACATGTAGCTAGAATTTTATATGGAGACATACATGTAATCTTATATAGACATGTAACACGTACACACATATGAATGAAGACAAACTCTCTCTCTTCAACTCATCTTCTCTTCGGTAAATGAGGTTCAATGTGTGTTTTTCTAATCTTGGTCTAATCCTTTCGCATTAACTGGCTACTCGTTTTCCTTGCTATCGAAATCGAATACACCACCCCATCTTTTTTACTAGATTGAGATTAGAGACTCTCTCTATTATAAAAAATATAAGTAAAACAGAAACTTCTTGATCAAATAAAGTGGGGAAAGAAAAACTTGATGCCTAGTTATTGTTGACCTTGTGGATCTTCTTCTAGAGAGCGAAGCTCGGGTATGGGACGTAGGGCTGGTCTCCACGATGAGGATTTCTGGTACTCAACGTCACAAGCGTTCAGCACAGCAATCTGACCACAGTTCAGCCGCGGCCCAATATCTTCATTATCGTTTGTGCCGGGTGAACAATCTGACGGCATCTTCTTGTGATGGGTAGATTTGGGACCTGGAGCCCCTCTTGAACGTGCCAACCTCATTAGACCGTCGAAGGTGTCCTTGTCTATAGCTTGCTGGCCTTCTTCAACCAGGAAGTATAACCCATTACTGCGAAGCTCAATAGAATCCGGCAGTACCAGTAGCGATTGGTCTGACCTGCATCTTAGTATCATACTACGTGGGTTAGATGCTAGGATCTCTTTAACGTGTGCGCCTGCCTTGATTTTCATCACCTGACCATTTTGTTTGATAACAAGGACATGCCTCCCTGATTTCCCTGAGGCACAGGGGCATGAAACGGAGCCGCCCATAATTTTCGAACCTTAGTATTTACCTCTATCCGTTGTTTTACGTGCCGTTTATATAAGGGCAAATGTGGTGGTAGTTTTTGGTATGGACAAAATGCTTGTAGGAGAAATCAAGGAACTTCTGGATACGAAATTTAAATTGCATGCTAAGGTGTGTTTTTTTGTCTGTTGGCACTGCCAAATCTTAGCTCATCCTCGGTTTGTTTTTCATGTCACTGCAGAAAAGGAAGGAAGAAAGAAAGAAGAAGAAAATAATTAAGAGTTGTAACTTTCCGACCAAGTGCCATTATTTGTAAATCTGTCATCAAAAATTAGTAACTATCGCTAATTACTATGGACAGCTTATCGATTGCATTTGATTAATTACATTTTTAAATGATTGATTTGTATATCAACGAAATTCCACTAAATTTGTTTATGAAATGCCATTTTCTTAGTGGCATTTGTTGACATGCTGTTGCAACAAGAGGAGCAATAACTCAATGCGAGCCAGCCTCATGCATGGAGAATTCTATATAAACAAAGAGATAATTACCTCCTCATTCTTTGTTTTGGTAAGTTATGGTTCCCGTTTTAAGATTAGCGGAATTAATATTTTTCATCTGAAAATTTTAAGATTTAGAAATGTCTCTATTTTAAATATATTTTCGTTTTATTGACTGCACACCTTATAGAAGAACAACTTATATTTTTTAAAAATTCATGCAATTTATGTTTCGACATGTTTTGTAAAATAATAAAATCAAAATAATTATAGAAAAAGGTCGGTGCGACGCACAACATATTTTCTTTTTGTTTTTTTATTAATAATAAAATAAAATAGGATTGAATAAAATGCATGATTTTTTTGGACCGAAACCTTTTCAACAAAATCCATTAATTAATTAATTAACGAAGCGAAATTGCAAGGTGTAGCTAGCTATCACATTGAAAATGTCGCAAAAATATTTATTTAGAACAAAGAAATTCCCTCAAAAACATCTGGATGGATGGACCATCCCCCTCTAGAAAAGGCAAGTGAAAAATGCACGTAGGAGGTTGATATAGATTTATGTTTCTGTGTAATGTACTCCTTCTGTCTTTATATTCAAGTAAAGATTCGAAAATGGGATCCTTCCAGCATCTATCCTGTTTCGTTCACACTACCAGAAGCCAAAAACAAACTAGGTCGAATTGATCTTCAGTGGGGGGTGTTGTATATAACATGTGATGTGCCAAGATTCTACCCAGGGGGTCATATTTTTCACATAGAATTAGCGAGGCATGCCTCCGAGACATACTCGTACTATGTTACGGTTACTAAATCTCTTTTGAACGCAAAAACAATAGCTGAGGTAGAAAGAATTCTTTAATATTGTTATTAAATTTGGTTTAATAAGTCATATTTAAAATTTTCAACTTGAGTTTTTGTGAAGTTCGGTTTTCTAATAAAATTACATAAGAATTATTTTAATGTGATCTAGTTGACTTGACGGGTCTTGAGTTAAAAGAATCAAAAAAGAAAAAATAACGTAAAAAATAAAGATTAAACATGCATGTTTAAAGGCAACCTAGACGATCATTAAAACTGAGTTTGATTTTTTTTTTAAAATTCGAAGCTCACATTAATTTCTTAACATTGAGACAATGATATATTTGATCGATTCCGATCAACCCTTCTTAACTTATCAAATCAATGACCTTGGTTGTTAATTCCAATGGGTTCAAATATTTTTTTTATTTTAACTGCATGATAGAAAAAAATAAAAATCAATTTAAAATCAACTAAATATTAAAAAATAAAATTAAGTAAATTAAAATAATTCATCAAAAACCCAACGCTAAAGGTGTTTTTTAAAAACAAAAAAACAATTTAAACCAGGTGTACGTGTCTGAGTAGCCCAACATATTAGGGCTTTAAAAAAGCCATTATTATATCAAACTTTTCTCGTTGGAAAGATCCTGTCGACACCAAACTTGATCATTTTTTGTTGTTGATATCTTGACAATCAACTATTTTCTCTCTTTCATGATTTCCGACAACTTTCTTTCTTATTCTTTTAACTTAAGTACTAAAAAATAATCAAAATAAATTTTTAAACTAAAATATAAATTGTCATTAATTTGAGGTGAGCCATGTATTTTATCCTTATTTTCATTTAGAATTTAATTTCATATAATTAGAACGTACAATGATGCAGTTGAAAAAAAAAAGTTTGAATTTTTTTTTAGAAAAACTGGCAGGTGATAAATTGTTCATGTGAACACAATTCAGTTTTTTGTTATGTTAATTATTCATGTACAAGCTAGGAAACTGATAATATATTTTGATTGAAAAAGAGAGGGGATAATATACATTAGTTAAATAAAAAAAAAGAAAGACGAGGCTAATTAATATATATATTCCATGGACACTACTGTTTGTCTTACTAGTTGCATGTAATTTCGTTAAAGGAATAGGAATTAGGGTAAGAATGGATCTGTACTATTAATTTAGAAAAGTGAATCACTATTATTGTTGTTGTTTTTAAGTTGGAAGGAAGGAAGGGGGAAACCATTGCTATTTTCTAGTTCCTACACGATCGATGAGGTTGATAGGCTTGAGGAGGCCGATTAATAATGTCCATTTTGTCTCCACTGCACTTTCCCTCTCTACTGCACTTCTAGTAGTGCTCCTGCAGGTTTCATCAGTGCTCCTCCAACATTCCATCTCATAGGCTTGATGCATAGCTGGAAGTGCTAGCCTAGATGATAATTAAGCACCAGCTTGAGCTGACCAAAATGAAAACCAAACAGGAGAGACCAACCATCAAGACGATCGAGCTGAGTGAAAAGAAATGAGAGGGAGAGAGAGAGCAAGCAAGGCTAAACTACTCCCTGAATTGCACCAAATTAAAATCCCAAGGCTGAAGAAAAAACAACTAAATTTTCTAGTTTCATGCCGGATATTGCATACGAGGAATAAGTTTGAAATTAAGACAAAAACATGTGTCATACATCTGTTGGGATACACCCAACATGCAGTCATCCTCTCTCTTAACCCGCACGCACCGGAACCCCTACAAATATTGACCTCACAATTGAAGAGCCAGATCAGGGTCAAGCTCCTGCCTATCCACCAAGTTTAATTATTGAGTAAAAGAACTGACCTCTGGACTCTTCTTGATGGGCAGCATACATTCCAGTAAGAGGGAAATAACCTGATGGTGTTTGTGAATTTCGATTTTGGAAAGCACTAATTTGCCCGAGAGTTGCGATAAGAAGATCCATATTGCCATTGGTGCCCGATTTTGGAAAGCACTAATTTGCCCGAGAGTTGCGATAAGAAGATCCATATTGCCATTGGTGCCCCTCATTTTTGCTTCTGAAGAGCCACAAGCATCCACATTTTTGCTTGTGTTGACAGCTTTTTCTCCCATCAAAGCAAATTCATGCTTCCATCATTGTTGGGGTGAGCTCTAACCCCTTGCAGAGAATTACGAGTAGGAACCATTCCTCCAGTATTACAACCATTCACACCTCCATTGGGACAGACCGTCTTTACTTTATAAGAAACAGGTGAGATAGAATTGAAACTATTGTGAGGCATACAACCATCATTAACCCGGTCAGACGAGAGGACTGTCAATTGCGGTTGATATAGGGTCTAAAGAATCTGTATTCTAGCTAAAAGAGGTTGGCATCCGGTACAGGAAATTTGGAGTTTCAATTGAAGCTGTTGATCCCAAATCTTTAACAAATTGCATTAGACTTTCGATGTATCGGAACCTGCAGCATCGAATCACATCAATCAGCCTAAGGAAGGTTATGCAACGAAAATGATGGAATTTCAAAGAATATATAATCAGCATTGGCTTGGGACACTCGAGATTAACTGGACTTGAAGAACTTCACATTTAAGTTTTAGAAGAAATGGATGAACTGAGGATTCTATTTCCCCAAGCCAAGATGTTCATAAAATTAGGATTTTTGCTCTTATTTGTTAACAGCGACAAGGACGCATGGTTCTGAACCCACAAACAAACACTTGCATTTCATTTTTGTGATCTTTCAAACAATTTATGTTCCCTTTTTCTACATTTTCCTGCCTTATCCAGAAGAACTTCAAAAGGTCAGGAATGGAAGCAAATAATGTCTGCATTGTTTTACAGGTAGATCAGGTCAATTCTTGTGTGCGTGCTGTATCAAATCATGCTTGATAGCTGTGGTTTTACATATTTTGCATGTCCTGTTCCTTCGTGCGCACATAATTGGGTGCATTTGTGTCGACATATGTACTGTGTTGCTTTCTCAACATTACACGATGAACTTACAGGGGTAAGTAGTTTTGGGGCATTATGGTCTGCATAAACGATCGACCCATTGCCATTGACAGAGGAAGTTCGTTCGAGGCATGTATGTCACAAGCCTAACAGTTTCAAAGGAGTCTAAATTTCTACTTTCTCTTTAGCCCGTTCAATGCAAGTAGAAGATATATAGTGTCAGCTTCCTTTCACTCTATATAAGCAGATGGGGTTAGAGATAAATGCATGTGTAGCAGTGCTAAAGAAAACAATGAGAAGGGTTTGCAAGTTTATTCAAATTTTCAAGGCAGAAATTCATGAAATTCTGGTCTCCACAGTAAGTTAATGAACATGAATTTATGGAATCATTTTCCAGTGCATGAATCCACATCCGACGATCCTTACCAGAATAGGTTACTTAAATTATCTTCAAAAGGTGCTTTTATAATATTGACAACATCCAAATGGTTGTTCAAGCACGTCAAGTCAATAAAGAAGGAGTAGTTGTAGATCATTTCATCTCTTACCAGAGGGTTTAGATGTTTTGAAGAAAGGTGTGTTTGGGTAGCTCTCTTTAGAAAGGGGTTGTTTAGTGAAGCACCACCTCCGGCCCCAACAAATTTAGCAAAGCTTATTCAGTATACTTCCAGCTTCGCCCTAGCCTTTTTAGCAGGACATCTTCTCATCTCGGAGTGTTCCAGCTCAAATTTCTCTGGTTCAGTTCTCAGAGAATTTTGAAGACCTGCAGAGCCAGTTCACTTAGAGCACGAGCCTGGAAACCACAGTGTTGCATTAATTGAGATGCCTAATATCTTCTTTTACTATCATGCTACCATTTTGCAAAATAAAAACTTTCAACTCTACCTCTGTATAATACAAAGTTGTCGATGAATTAAATTTAATTGCCTTGCTGGATATGAGGAACACATCATGCTGCAGAATAATTCAAAGAAATCGAGATCTTCTTATGATATTGACTGAACAAATGCAGATAAGAATCTGTTTTTCACAACCTGACCTGCAGGCTTGTTTACTTTCAATAGTTGGAAAACTATATATATAAAACAATGTTGGTGGGATTCTAGAGAGGCGAAAAAAGAAACAAAAAAAACATCTACACAATCTATGAGACAAGATAATATGAACCAAGAAAGACTGCATAACAAGAAAGATCAAAGCCAGGCCATAAAATCACATCTTCTAGTCATACCTTGTTTTGCAAAACCATCACCCACATGGTGAGCATTGCGCGGAACATGAGAGAAAGACACCGAGTCCAAATGTGAAGAAAATCTAGATACAATGATGAAAAGAGCATGAAATCTCCATGGCCTATTAAGTGGCTTATTTACCCAGTTAACCACAACAGCAGAATCAGATTCAAAGATGAGCTTTCCTCCAATAAAATCATCTCACGAAGAAGATAGTTCAAGAGCTTTAATATCATACCTAGCAACTAAGCTTCATTTGAATCTTTAATCCCAACAGGAGCAGAGAAAAACCCAGAACCAAACCTTTATGATTGTGAAGAACCCCTCCAATACCAGCAAGTCTAGGTTTCCCAATAGAAGAACCATCAACATTCCATTTTAGCGCATGAGATTTAGGGGGAAACCATGAAATGATAGCTAGTGCTCTTGTTGTTTGACCATCGAACCAAACCATCAGTAGATAGGTAAAGTCAAGAGCACAAAAAGAAAAATCAGAGAATAAAACAGTCAGGTTGAAAACTTGGATATTCCTTTAGTAGAGGATAAAAGCAGAAGCTGGGGAACCTGCACTACAAAGTAATTACATTGCAGGGAAGCACCATGAAGGAAAAGAGGATGATGGCCTTTTTGATTTTGGAGCATTACCTGAAATTGCTCCAGACTTGTATACATTCCTTACTGAAGTTTGGCCCTTGTGGTTCCAAAATCTTTGACTCTTTAATGATATTGTAATAGCCAATAACCTCTAAAAGAAACAAACACTATTAACGTCATCGTGGATAGGAAGAGAGCGAGTTGTTTCAGGTCTACGTGCACAGTGAACAAGAACCAACTACCAACCTCATCAGGGTCAATTGGTTGTGCAAATATCTCTGATCTGTCTCCCGCGTGTCAGAAGAAATGTTGAGATAACAAAAACCGGACCCTATTCGTATGATCATCCATGTGATTCAAGCAGTGGAGTCGGCTCTTTTCTTTGCTTAAAGCACACAAATGAATGCTATCAAGATAATCACCCTTGTAGGATGTCAAAGATAAATTCCAGTTTAGATCAAAGCATCATCATCATCATCTTTTGGGTTTTCATCTTCCCGCGAACAGATAAATGCAAGTGATGAATTCGTGGAAACTTTAGGGTTGGATTGGATTGGACTGGACTTTCCTTAACTGTGTCTACCAGGCTTGATTGTTTTTGACAAGCCAGTCTCCTGTCAGAACAAGACTCTTTAATGCTTAAATTTGTATATATAGGAGGAGAAAATAATTTAAATAAAGAAAAATAAGCAATAAAAAAAATGTTAGAAAGAGAAGCAAGCGCCATGTGTTGTAAATGCCATTACTTATATTAGAGATATAAGTTTACTATTGTGATAATTTTTATGAAAAAAATTATTTTATAAAAATTATTTTAAATTAAAATTAGTTTGATATTTATAAATATTTGGTTAAAAATTTAAAACTATGATTAAAATTAAGGTTGAATAAAAAATAATTTAATGTGTTTGGTTAATAATGCTTTTTAAATTGAAGTTATAAAATAAAAAAAAAGATATATATTAATATTGATGGTTTTTAATTTAAATATTGTATATTTAACTACTATTATTACATTATAAAATAAATAATACTTTATATAAAATATTTTTTATTGTTCCATTAAGCTATTTACAATTCCATCATGTACAAAATTCATCTAACAAGGACTATATTTTCTATGGTTTTCTAAGCGTGCAACAACATCAAGTAAAATATCATTAGGAACAAAATTGAGATTGCGATCAAATTCTGCAAATATTACGTCATCATACGATCTCATTCTAATTTATGTAGTGCCATTGAATAATGTTAAACACTAGTTTTTCGAATAAAACACAATTAAAAATAAAAAATAATTGGATTTTTTTACTGAGTCGGACCCGGTCCAATACATTTAAGTTTGGGTCGGACCTGCTCCAGCCATGAACAGTGGATATGTTCTCCCCTGTGAACAAAAACATAGCAGGTAAAAATACAAAATGCTGGATGAGAAGCATGAAAAAATTACTTTATCAAAAACTGAGGTTAAACCTCATTTATTAGCGGGTACCTTAAACCAAATCAAACTTTATTTTATAACCAAACACTATACTATTAAGGTTAAGCAAAAACGCAGCAGTTACTGCAAAGACAAACGATTCTTAAATCGCCTAGCTTGGCTTTTATTTCCTAGTTTGGATTTAATAACATGGATTAGCTTGAAAGTTGCTTGAAATTGGCTCTTTTTTCTTATTATTTATATATCTTGCTTACCTTAAAGTGTAGAGGGGAGTTGCACCATTAATGGAGGGGTTGACATTACAAGTGGTTGTTGTGCTTGATGTGATATTGCTGAAGAAATATGAAATAATTACAGAGAAAAGTGACGTTGCTCTGCATAGAAAAAAAAATGTGTGCGCGCGCACAAAGCGATATGTTAGACAACCTAATGTAAATATATGAGGCTGTAGCAAGGTTATCAAAATCGCGTTTTGACTCATAAAATTATACGATTTTACGAGTCAAACCATATAAAAAATGCAAAATCGGGTTTAAAACTTGAAAACTAGTAAAATCAGTTAAACCCGATCAAACTCACATAAAATCGGTTCAACTCGGAAAAAACATTAAACACGAACCGATTTCACGATTTCACGATTTCACGTGAAATATAAAAGAGCTGCAGCGCCTCCATCTTTTCCCTTTCCCCTTTCCCCAGTTCCCCCTTTCCCCTTCTCCTGTTCCCACTCTCTACTCTCCACTTTTACTAATTGTCTGTTGAATATTTAAGATCTGAAATTCTAAATTTAATTATCTCCAATCTCCACTTTTCACTCTCCATTCTCTCAGCGCCTCTGGTTTTGCTTCCTATCAAGAATAAGGTACGAATTTATTCTCAAGCTTTGTTTTTTCTATCTCGCTTCTGGTTTTTTCTGTCTCGTTTTTACTCCCTGCATCGTCCACCTGAAATCCTTACGTGGAGAAGAACAAATCATTGTCCCTCTATTTACTGCTTCAACAGTAAAAGGCTTGATGGTTGTAAGCTCACATTGAAGTATTAAAATGGGTTTATGAAATACTTATAGAGAAGTAGATATGTGAGTTTTTTTTTTAACCTTTTTGGATTCTTGGGTTAATTTTAATTATTCTCTAAGATAATTGGGTCTAATTATAATGAAAATTTTGGAATTGGTGTTTAATAATAGTGGCTGAAGAAAATGAGGAACAACATGACGGAGATCAATCAGTGGTGGGATACTGGGATGAAATTATAATGCCTGCAGATGAAGAGCCACTGCATGAAAATCATGAAGAAGATTGTAAAATCACTGAACTAGAGAGCACTAATGCAATCAAGGTACAACCATTTATCTTTAATTTTCCACTTTGTTCACTTCCATGAAAATTTGGATCAAAATCAAAGTTAGATTGTAACGTGTTCCAGTTTGCCTAACTATTGTATTGACCTTAACTCTGGGATGAATTTTGTTTCCTAGGATGTATTCAAAATTTTGATACGTGGATTGTTGGTTTGATGGAAAGTAATGCAGTGACAGGTTGTGAAGAATCTGTGACGATAAGAGAACTGGGGAATGCTTGATGATACATTGCAAATGTCTTTGTGACAAAGGCTATCAGATTTTTCTCCCTATAAGAAACTGTTACTGCAAACTTATGTAGATCATGACAGATTATTGGTCCAAAATCCTGATATCAAGTACTAATATACTTCTTTATTTGTACTACTTGTTCATTCTTTAGGCTTTCCATCTTCTTTTATCTGCAAGATTCTTTGAGTTGTAGTGCTAACCCTTCATATATAGTCATAAGTTTCTTTTCTTGAGAAGTTTAGCATAATGGAGAGTAGATGTTGTATGAACCTTGTTAGAATTCATAGATATAATTGTTAATCAAAGAATTTTTCTGCTTCAGGCGTTTATACATTTTTGAATTGAATTCGTGTCTTTTTCCTTTTTCAAAGCCACATGTAATATGTTTTTGTTGTAGCTAGATTGAAAATGTGTGATGATTATGATATTCACACCTTCTTCACTGCAATTGTTGGAATTCATAGATATAATTGTTAGTCAAAAAAATTTTCTGCTTCATGCATTTATACATTTTTGAATTGAGTTCGTTTCTTTTTCCTTTTTCAAAGCCACACGTAATATATTTCTGTTATAGCTAGATTGAAAATGTGTGATGATTATGATATTCACACCTTCTTCACTTCAATGCAAATCTAGTAATGATGGAATGATGGAATTGATTTTATTAATGGAATAATGGAATGATTTTAGAAAAAATTAATTGTATAGTATATGTATGAATCTTTATTTGAAGCATGAATTTTTTGTTAATGTATTTTAAAATTCCTTACGATTTTACAATTTTACGATCCGAATTTGTTTTGCATTTTTTGTACCGTGTCAAAATCGTGATTTTAACAACCTTTGGCTGTAGTGTCTAACCATGACTTTTAAGAAATATTTATACTAATTTATTGAAATGTGTATTCCTTTATTATTTTGTGTGATAGCTAAAGTTTGAGATTTGGTCTAAGATTGTTGATCCAAAGGCCCTTTTTTGTTTGGGTCATGGGATGAAAATCTAAAAAAAAAACCCACGTATTTAGACTGGCTCAAAAAGAGGGGAAGCATCTTCTAAGTGCTTAGGCCTAGCTCGAGTATTGGTGAGGTGATGTAACCGGGCTTGTAAAAAGAAAATGTTCTAAATAGTCAGGTGTGAAACTAACTTAGTTAGATGGGGATCTATTATCAACAAATTATGCAAATAGCCTAGTAGGTGCACTTATGGACTGGTGAAACAAAACTAAACTTAAGCTTAAGCTTAAAAGGAGACCCGATCACATCATACCAACAAAACAACATTAAAAGGTCATAACTTTTGATTCGATCATTGAATCGAGCTTCATTTTTCAGGAGATTCCCAAGATCTAGTTCTATAAAAAATCTAATTATTTTAACCAACCAAGCTCTAGAAGATTCTCAAATTAGGCATTGAAGACTATATTTAAGTCAGTTTTGTTATTTTTCCTTGATATTTTTAGATTTTATGTTATTTTTAGATTTTTTGTTAGTTTTCCTTTTTTAGAGATTATGATTTTTCTTCCTTGTTAAGGTTAGTTTTAGAGCTATTTAAAGACTAGTAAACTTCATATCGAGGTAGAAATTATCATTTATAGAAATAAAATTACTACTTAGGATTCTTGGTGTGATGATCCTATTTTGATAAAAAAAATTTCCTATTGTGATACTGGCTTCTAAAAGCATTGAAATCTTTTCATATAGACCATTTGTCATTTTCAAATTGTCCAAGTACAAATAAATATTTTTCAATCTTTGATTCCACAGTGAAATAACCAGAATACCATTAAAAGTAAAAAAAAAATTATTTGGCTTCAAGGGGTATTTTTGTATTTTCACAATGGTTTTTTTAGTTATTATAATTTAAGCTGAGAGACAGTATGATATTTGACCAAATATAAAAACTAATAAAAAATTAAAATACACAATCAAATAACAAAAAAAAAACCCTTAAAATAAAAAAATTTAAGCCTAAGGTCAAAGGTTTTTTTTGTTTTTCACAATGATTTTTTTTTATAATTAGAAAGTCAGCTCAGAGGCACTTTGATATTTAACTAAATAAAAAAAACAAAAAATGATGTACGCATGTGGCATACCTGAGAGTGCGTGAGGTGCGTCTTAACGTTAAAAAATGATCTCTGCTATGTCGTTGAAAGTGATGTTATGTCTTCTTCCTGTTGTTGTAGCGCATATCTCTAGTGATGGTCCAGTTTATCGCTGATTAGTCTTTTTCTTATTTTTTTCTTCTTTTCTCTCTCATCCCCTAAAAATTTACAGTTTGACTTTCTTAGTTGTTAGTATTTCAACTTTAATCCTTATTCTTTGAAGTTCTCATTTTTTGTCTTAGTCTTTTTGTAAAAGTTTTATTTGTTTTTAATTTCATCATTTGATCCTAATTTACCAAATATTATATTTTCCAATCTGGTCCTCATTCTTTGAATTTCTAAGGTTTTGCCTTGGCTTTTTTTTGTAAAAGTTTTAATTATTGATTTTCAATTTCATCATTCATTTCAAATTGATGGTATTATGTTTTTCAATTCAGTCCTCATTGTTTTGATTTCTAATTTTTTCATGGACTTTTTGTAAAAGTTACTGTTCTTTTCAATTTCACCTTTCAATAAAAACATTGTTTTTTTTATGTCAATTTTAACTTTCATTCTTTTGATTTTTTTTTATCCTTTTACTAAATTGATTTTTTTTTCAATTTCATCCTTCAATCAAATATAAAATTTATTTTGTATTTTAATTCTGATCCTCATTATTGTAATTGTTATTTTTTTAATCCTTTTATATAATTAATTTTTTTTTTTAATTTCATCATTCAATATTTGATTAATTTAGAATTGCATTTCATTATTTTTCTAAGTTGGGTGTTTTGGGTTTAATGACCTGAATCATAAATTTAAAAAATTAACATGAGTATTTTTTTTTAATAAAAAAGGTGACTTTATTTTTTTTTTGTTGGATTATTACAATCTCTTGATATGAGGTTGTGGATATGGTGTAATATCTCAGGTTTGCTTCACCTGATTATAAGTTTGTTCCTTTACCCTATTTTGGAATTTGAATACCATTTTTGGCAAAAAAGTAAAATAATAATAAGCACCTTCAGTTCCATAGCCAAGTTTCTCTTCATGAGTTAGTGGATTTGGGAGTTCCATCTCCAGCACAGAACTAAATGCCAGACATGAAGTAATGCCTGAGCTGGTAGAACCACTCCTTCTCACACAATGCTTGATCTCGAGTTTCTCCACTGCTACCCTCGGCTTGCCACTCCCAGCCTGACCCAGCATTCCATGACCTGCTCCAAAGCTATCACCCAATGAACTCTCTTCAGGCACACCAAATTGCATCCTATTAGCTAGCTTAATTCCTCATGTCAGTCAAGGCATATCTTTCCTTAGTCTTCCTCAGCCGCTGACCACCTCTCCTTTTCTTATTCTGAGAAGCATCAGCAGGGACTGGAAGTGGTTTAGGTAGCCTGGCATGCAGGACGAGGCTTTTGCCACTTTTCTATTTTCTTACAAGCCTCCTCTCGAAGACCTCTCAATTTTGAAGCCAAGAATCTACAAGCATGAGCTCACAGAGATGGTGGTGTGGCCTGAACTACATCTCCTTGCTCAATATTATAACCCACACTACCTGTTGGACGCCAAGAATATCCTGCAAGTATCATTTTCTTGGAACCAAGAAGCTGAACATCGCAGGAGGGAATGCTGGCTAATGCTGTGAGACTGCCATCAGCGATCATGAGCTTGGCAGCAACGTCCAGCAATCCCAACAAAAGCAGAAAAAATGGGTGCAGCAAATCCTAGCTATGAACAAAGCAGACTTTGTTCATAACGTTGTTGTACGTATACGTGTTGGACAATTTGGATATGGCATCCAAGTCGACCACTTCATCTTCCTGATAATGATCAATAAGATGTTGCATGTCCCAATCATCTAATTCATCAGAATCTTCAAGGACAGAACGATCAAGAAGCGTAACCGTAGCCACGTGGGGAGGGTTGGATTGGACTTGGACAGTTTTGGTTGATAAGAGCCTAGGCCGGCTACTCATTAAGGTGGTCTTGTGAAATGGAACATCAAAGAAAAGAAAATTGTTGAAGAGAAAGAGGAGCAGCCTCATGTCAAGGTAGGAAGGCCTTTACTGGGGTCGAGGAGTTGCTCATAAATCCGAGTCTTTCAGGATACAGAACGACTCGGTTTGTCATATGCAGCAAAGAGCCCGTGGCCTCACCTGTCCTTTCATAATTTAATTAATTAACGGGCCTCATCCATTTGCCCAAACATCTATACCGGGCCTTACTATAAGATGAGCCCAGTCTGATAAAAAAAAATCTACCTGTTTAAATTTACCATTACACTTGATTTTGCTTAATAACGAGGATCTCAAGCCCACATCCATCCTTCGTCAAGTACGGATTCCAACTGGATAACCAAAACCAGATTCAAGTCCAAAAAACAAAAAGAAAAGAGAAAAGAAAGAGAGACCACTAGTAGGATAGCTTCCAAAACTGGCTAAATGTCTATTGCTTCTTCCTCTTAAGCAACCTTCTACCTAAAATGATCTTTCAAACATTACATAGACCGCTACATCGACAGACTTTAACAATACCACTCCTGTCGGGCAACTTGTCAGTCATGGGGTTAGTGTAACGTGAATCAATCAATTTGACAACTGTACGGTGATTCCAGATGTTACAACTTTATGTATATGATCGAACGATTCATGCAGGTCTATGTGCGTCTCGCCATATTTTCAATTGAAAATCCGTTGCTCAGTATTGCTTTCTTTCTTCTAAGATGTTACGGATATCACCCCCTTGCCTTTTCATTGTGATGGTGAAACCCACAGACAACAACCATCAACTGGTACAACATCGTTACAACTCGTCGGGGGGCAATTTATTGGCAGCCGAAACAACACTAAGCTTTGTGTGTTCAAGGGAAGATTGCAACGTCTATGCCTCCAATTTAATGGCTGAATCAAGGGCATCTACATTACTGTTTTGCTGTGTCCAGAGCTGTGCGTATCTACCTGCCTTGGTCAGGAGAACTTCATGGGGTCCCTGTTCAACCACTTTACCATTCTCCAAAACTATTATCTGAAACCACATTTCAGAAGGATGGGAAACTATGTATAAATATATAGTGAGCTGGTAAGAGAATAATGCACAAAGAATAATGACATTCACAAGAAGCATTAAACGCTTAAGAGAGTTCAACTAAGGTTAAATTGGATCAAAAAGCTAACATGAAGAAGCCCACAGTTTATAAGGCTGTTTCAAACTTCCTAACATCTTCTTTAGCATCTCACTTCACTAGCAGGCCAACATAGGGACTTCTTTCGCAATCAACAAATAGGTGTTGCATGGAGGTTTACATCAACAACAGCAATGCAAGTTAACACATGCTCCAATCCAAGATAAAACATTCAACGCAAAAGTTTAAGATAATATGAACTATAAGATCGTACAAAATTTCATACAAAACCAACAGAGAACTTTTTTAACAATGCAAGTGCATTTCTGTGTCCCATGGATCAAAGGGAGTAAAAGGCATGCCTATTATTTTGCTAAAAGGAAAAAAAAAGGATGTAACACCTGCTGATGAAAGTGAAAAGAACCTAATCTTATAAGTAAAGACGGGCAACAGTGGAAGCATGAAATCTAAGCGAGTAAGACAGCTGGCATACTCTAATCAAATTCTGTAAATACTCTGAATCAAGACCCTAAAAGTTTAGAACCCTAAAAGAATAATGAAACATGGTTTCCAAGAATGCTCACCTCATCACACTGCATAGCAGTTGTAAGCCTATGTGCAATGAAAACTGAAGTTCGATTGCTGGATAATGATTTCAATGCATTTAGAATCACTGCTTCTGTGGTGCTGTCAAGCGCACTTGTAGCTTCATCACATAGCCTGAGGAAATCAAATGAGACAAAGTTCATTAGGCATATGTGACTAAGGGAAGAATAAGAACCCGATATATGATATGTGTTTGTCTGAAGTTTTGATTCTGTTGATTTAGTTCAAGATAATGAATCATATGCAACCCTTGTCTTTGGGCCAGGCTCAAAATTGCCATAACTGCATCTAGATCAAATCAGCTTGGTGAGTTACAGCAGCAGTTAAACTAGAATTTTGATAATGGACAATGGAACAGACAATTTTTCATCATCAAAATTATGCGTTGTTATGCTGACTGAGAAGAAGTTTACTACCCTAAACCTCAAAACAGCTTAAAGCACTACAGAAATATTTTCTTAATTTACAGAAGCAGTAGGCACTATCATGCAAAAACTCTATCTATCAGAACTATGGCTTACAGTGAAAATCATATGGTCACTCCATTTTGTTGGGCACTAAATGCAATTGTTAAATGCACAAGAATGCAAGACCAAGATAGAAAGGGTAAGTATCTGGAATAGACAGAATATTTGTTCAACAGCACTCTTTAAGATTCTGAGAAAAGAAGTAACCAACTTGACCATCATGGAAGAATGCTTACTGGTCAAGAAGAAGAATGGAGTTCTTACAGAATAGGAGCCACTTTCAAAAATGCACGAGCCAATGCCACACGCTGCTTCTCACCACCACTTAACTGGATGGAAAAAATTCCTCATTATTAAACATTCAAGATTCCACAGAAAAGAAAAGTACACAGATAGTAGTCTCATTTCATTTTAGAGCAATTTGGTCACAAAAAGTTCTCTCTTTACAGAGCACCGTGTCCAAGTAGATTCCCAAACTATCCACATTTGATAGAGTTAGTCTACCAGGAAATTTCATCATATTTGTTAAGACAGTACTAGAGGGCAATGGAGCCACACATGGTTTAAGACTGGCATAGATCAAAATCCAGACCACCTTAGCCTAACCCATGCAGTTTCAAGTCAAAATGAGGGGCCAAGAAGATACAGCGTGGATTGAAAGTGAAAAGATCATCTAGCAGTAACTCATTGTCTTTTATGCTTCTCAGTTTTCTTTTGAAGGGAATGATAATATATGGATCCCAAAACAGTATTCCATCCAAGGTCTTGAAGTTAGGTGTCCTACAGCCATTTCTGATAAAAAATTTCTTTAGTTGATAGGAATAGACCTCTCACCTTGAGCCCTCGTTCCCCTACTATAGTAGAATATTTCTCAGGGAAGTTCATGATAGTGTCATGAATTGCTGCTTGTCGGGCAGCATCATAGACCTGAGGATAAAGAAGTGTAAGCGAAGCAGTAATAAGCATCATAAGCAATGCATACTTTGGAGAGTGAAAAGAAAAAAGACACACTTCATCTTTTGTTGCTGAAAGACGACCATAATGAATGTTGTGAAATATTGTATCATTGAAAAGTACCTGTACATGAAGCAAAAGTAGCTCAGCTCATTAACATTACAACTTGCAAGATCTCACAAGGGAGATCTATTAAATTATATGCATAAAGTGAAACTACATGAACTAAATTGCTCAAGATAGCATACTATGTCTTGAGGGACAACACCAATAGACCTCCGCAAACTATCCAGTGTTACATCCCTTATATCTTGACCATCAATTCTTATCTGCCAAAAAGCAAGTGTCAATTGCTAAAACAAGAATAGGGAAGAGTTTTAATTGAAATTAACAGTATTGTTTTTGGATCAAAGAAAAATGTTCTGGACTGGGAGGAAGAAGTGAAACAATATATAGGATCTTCTTACAAGGAAAATATTATTTTTGGAAGTTAAGATCTGTTGGACCACATGACAATAACAATGGAGGAATTGGTTCTTACATTTCCAGAATTAGTGTTGAAAAATCTGTAGAGTAATCTAAGAATGGTTGACTTACCTGCAAGCAAATACATTTGAAATAAATTAGCAGCGCGGGTAATTAAGTGAAAAAGCATTTGCTAATGCAAATACAGGATCATCAATTTAATTCCAGCACCTGTAAATGAACTTGCTCTTGTTACAGATTACAAATTAATAACAATAATAGCTTAATATTACACAAATGGAGACATATTTGTAAATTACTATGATATTTATCCCAGCCCTGGTTTCAACCTACAAAACATCACATCATGAGTAAATATCATCCAGCAAGGAATACCAGAACTATGCATGAACTTTGGAAAGTTTAAGTATATGAAGAAAGCAAAAAATACATTTCACATCACAGAACGATTCTAACAAAAATGGGTGCAAAAACAAGTAGCTGATGATAGTAGTGTCTAAAACAAATTAGATCCTTACCACTACCACTTGTTCCAACAATAGCCACACTTTTTCCTGCTGGTATAGAAAAAGCTACGCCATCAAGAATTTTTCTTTCTGCCAAGTAGCTGTCACAAGTTTAACAAGTACAGTGGACAGGCAATTAATAATCAACAAAATCATCAGATGTTCACAAATGAATAATAATAAAATATTGAATTCCAAATATAACCACAATCAAACAACAAACATATAATCTGAAAAGCTAATCTGCCAAACCAACTTTTCTTTTAACTGCATATGGATGCAAAACAACAATTAGCCTCCACGCATAAAGAGAGTTGAGGACAGGTAGGGGGGGCTGAATTAACTCCAAAACTTGTTCAAGCAATGAATTGAAGTCCCTCAGGAGATCTTCAAGTCCCGAAGGTGATAAAGGATGACTGATACATAGGATAAGTGTGGCTATGTTTAAGGAACTAGGTTACGATTGGGATAAAAGAAAACAAATGAAAGTTGAGATTCTGAAACTTCCCAACTCTGTGAACATCGAAACAATGGTTTTCTCTTTTAATAGAAAAGGGAAAAAAATAGCTTCCTGTTTCCAAAATGTCATATTGTCAGAAGTATTTTTTATATCGATTTTGTTTTCCCTCTTTTTGTAGCTAGGACTAGCTTTTGAAGCAATTGTAATCTGATTTCTAGACCATACCAAAAGAAAATCTGATCTATCATAAAAAGAGATTTTGTATAGAAATAAAAAAGCAAAAAGTTTCCAGCCTTCACACCTAGACTTCCTTCAGGTCAGACTCAAGATTCCTTCTGCATTGTGTTGGTAAAAATTTCACCACATCATGGAGCTTCAAGCTGACAAGTCTAGAACTTGGAGCACAACTTTAGTTGTCTGACATTTAAGCTTGCATTGGAGTGAGAGTTCTCCAACATACACACACAGTTTACCACCATTAAAGTAAATTATTTCCAGTTGCTTTCTAAATGAAAATCCGATCTTCAAGTTGGAAACAAGCAGCGAAAATCTACATAAGATTAGCAACCACTAAACTTGAATGATTTCAATTGCTGGGTTGCCACATAAAGCCAATTATCTACACGACCCAGGCAACAATTTCTTTTTTTTTTTTCATTTTGAAAAATGGTCATCCAGGTACAGGCAGAATAGCACCACAAATTACAAAAGCAATATAATGATCTCAATTAGAAACCAGGGAAAAAAACCCATAATAAAGTAAAATCAATACAATATCAGAAACTGCAGTAGCAGTAATTTTGGATAGCAATGATTTCGGGAACAGACATGCCAAATGCAAAAAATTGACAGCTAATTCAAAATAATTGTGACCATGGAAGCAACAACTA
The DNA here is from genome assembly GCF_951802175.1 of Populus nigra. Taxonomy (NCBI): domain Eukaryota; kingdom Viridiplantae; phylum Streptophyta; class Magnoliopsida; order Malpighiales; family Salicaceae; genus Populus; species Populus nigra. The sequence continues at coordinate 15,974,496 of NC_084863.1, forward strand.
AACTTAAGATATGGAATTCATACTAGCTATCTGTCAAACAAATTTCAATAAAGAAGGAACCATCATCAAACCTGAAGTGTACATTGTCAAATTGAATGTCACCTCCCTTTAATATAAGAGGCTTTGCATCATCCTTATCTCTAATATCAGCTTTCTCCTGCAAAAAATCAATAGAACAAGGTACTTTATAAGCCAAGTCCACAAGAAAGCAGGTTTTTTTAAGAAAGAAAAGCTTCAATCATTTGGATCAACAATCAAATCACCGTACAATTGTTCTTTTTTTTCTTGTTGTGCTTCCATGCTTTATGGGGGCACATTCAGAAACTATAAAGCTACTTTACAAACTTAAAAAAGAAAATGGAATTGTAAAGAGTGAAATAAAATAAGCTAGATTGACTCTTGAGCTGCAAGAAAACTGCAGAGAGTTCCTTGAAAATATACCTCGAGTAATTGAAACAAGGACTTCATGTCAACAAGACTCTGTATGGTCTCACGGTAAACACTGCCAAGGAAATTAAGTGGAAGGGAGAGCTGGAAGAGAAGTCCATTTACCATTACCTGTGTTTTCACATGCATACATAATTTGTCTAACCATCAGTTAACACCAGATATAGAGCTTTATGATAGTTTCTTCTTTTATGAAGAAGCTTTACCAAATCACCAACTGTCATCTGGCCATTCATGATCCCATGTGAACATAAAACCATAGCTGTTGACAGAGCTGTGCTAAAAATCACATTTTGGCCAAAATTCAGAAAGGCAAGACTTCGTGATGTTTTCAGGGCAGTGTCTTCATATCCTGAAAGAGAGCATTGTTTTGAAATTGAGAGAGAAAAAGAAAAAGAAAAAGAAAAAGAAGAAGCAGATATGAGCACAGGAAGAGACTGTTTAAAAGGGCTGCTTAAGTTCAGCAAAGCAGTGCGGCATGACAGATAGAGTCAAGCACCTAGAGTACCATATCCTTGAATTCTAGATGAGATTGTGCCAACACCACTAGCTTGGCTTGTCAGCCAAGATAATCAGAAAAAAGAATACATAAAAGCAAGAAGCAGAAACAAGGAAAAGACAAGTGCTTGTTGCAGGATGCCTTTACAGACATTAATGATAATGGAATTATTAAGAGTTCAAGTTGAAGTGTAATCAATACACAAATCTAAAATTACTCAGAGAACACACACACACACATACACGAATATATAGAAGAATAGGAACTTTCTAAACAAAGAAGAGGATAAGTTAAGAATAATAACATGGGATGATGCAATCAACTGCAATGCCAGAAAAACCATTATAGTTTTTGGAAACTCTAACTTAGTCTCGAGCTAAGTCAAGGTTCAACTATTCACCACATGACTGTTGCAGGGTTTCTATTGTAAGTTCAAAGCCCCAATTTCAAGCAAGCGTTAAAGAGTGTAATATAAAGCCATTTTCTAGACTCAATTAGCAGCTTAAGCTTTTTGGATGAGTGGTTTTTTTATATGATATCATAACCTTTTTGACCAAGTGCTTAGGAGTTCAAATCAATGTTAATCAACATGTCATTCTAGGAATGCCACATCATGACAGCCACTTTTAAGTTTTTATGGTCATCAATGTGTTAATTTATTCCAAGCAGTGGCTGGTTTGTTTCAGAATTAACATCAAAGAAGTAGATAACAACTATAATGTTCCAACCACTCACTCTTTAAGTACTCATCATATCTGTCAGCTTCATAAGCTTCGTTGTTGAAATATTTGACCGTCTGGCAGAAACAGGGGGAAAAAGGAGAAAAACAAGATAAGTGGAAACCATAACAATGGGAAAAAAAGAGAGGTTATAGCACAGTAAAATGAGGCATCAAATAAGAGTTAGACAGAAAATCCTTCATAAAATGATGCACCACTGTCAAACAGTACATAAGCAGGGAAAAAAACCAAAAAAGACGCATCATAATCTCACCTCATAATTGATAAGGGAATCAATTGCCTTTGTACTAGCATCATTATCAGCTTTATTCATGGCCTTCCTGAACTTGGTCCTCCACTGCACATGACAAAGAAAAATTGATGAAAATGTGATCAACAAAAACATTGGAAATTTAAGAAAATGGGGAGGGGGAGCAGCTCATAGAACTAAAACAAGCGATCACATTGTGTAAAGTGAAAATGACCAAGGATAGCACCAAAGCTCATCCTCAAAATCCATGCAAAAAGATGATTGTGGAAAAAAAAAGTGCACTATCTATTTCAGAGCCAATGTGCGCAATGGTAGTAAGGAAATGGAAGAAGATATAGTACCTGTGTCACAGACAACGTGAAAGTAACATATGCAGCCACTGAGAGTGAAGTGATCCATGCAAAAGGGGCGCCAAATTTGTATGCCAGTATACCCGCCACCATAGAGATCTGGAAGGATGGATGAAAAATTCTGTCAAAAAATGTTCAGAAATAAGGAAGCAATTGTACAGGTAGATGTTTTAGCTGGTTATGAACAAGGAGTTGAAGTGTTTCATTATGGAAAGTTATCAAGAATTCACATAGGAGATCAGTGTGCAGCTTAACAGGGATACCAATATGTTTGACTAAATCCAAAATATAAAAAAAGTCAGGTTGCTCAAAAGAAGAAAAAAATTTGTAGCAGAATATTCATACCTCTAAAATAGTCGGTACAACATTGAACACCATAGATGAGAGGATGAAGTTTATTGCACGGCTACCACGATCAATTGTTCTACTTAATCCACCAGTTTCCCGACTGGAAAGACAGAGATGAAGTAAGATGCGTAACAGAATGTGGTGGATGACTTATTGAATGTAGCCTATATATGATAGAAAGAAAGGGCTTTCTATGCTATAATGAAGCATGAATACCTAAGATGATAGCGGAGGTCAAGCTCATGCAAATGTGAAAAGACCTGAACTTTGATTTAAGAAAAACAAGCAGATTACATTATTAGATCATAAGAAGGAAAACGAACACATTCACAAATGAAACTCATAAATAGGAAGAAGCATTGACTAACCTTCCTAGAAACAGATCGGATTGTTCTCAGAGCTACTTTAGAAAACACAGCAGTCCTCAATTCTGGGAAAAAAAAGGGTAAACGTGAGAAGAGACTATAGAAGACACAATCTTTAGTATTTATTTTCAGTAAGTAATAGTGTATAGCGGCAGTGATTTACCATTGAAAGCAGAGGATCCGGTGCGGGCAATGCCATAACCAATGAGAACAGAAGCAGGGGTAGCAAAGAGAGCAAGGAGAGTGGAATTGGCAGTGGTGAAGGAAGCAAGAGCAGCAGCATTGCCAGTGGCAGTAGTCAACCAATCAACAGCGAGCTTAAAAAGAAAAGGAACTTGAACATTCAAAACCTTAGCACCCACAAGGAACCCAAGGGCGAGAACAACCCTCAAGCGGAATTCGGGGTTATCTTCCATCCACAAGTAACTAGCAAGAGTGCGTAGGATTTTCGTGTCAGCAACTTGTTGGTCTGATTTATTAGTAGCAGTAGTAGCTGATGAAGAAGGAGGAGCTTTATTTGCAACACCATCTTTATCCTTTGGAGCTGACATTGTTGAGAATAAGGCATGGCCATTCAGCACAGAGTTCTGTTATTGTAACAAAATAAAGAGTATTTCTTTCAGTTTCAGTAATTAAAAGGTGAATTATGAATATAAAATATCGAAAATTGAGAATGAGATAAAGGACAAACCGGTGGCCGGAAAGGAGGAGTAGAGGAGGAGGAAGCAGGATTGGATAGGAAAGCATTGAGATTGAGATAGCGACGATGATTCCATGATGGAGTGGTGAATGATCTGTTGCTGATGGAGGGGGAATTGGCGAAAATAGCAGTGCCGCTGCTCCGTCCAGGAAAGCATCTTGGCCTATTATTATGATTAGGAGTATGAATGGAATGGGAATGGTTGAAGAAGCATAAAGACAAGAGAGGGTTATTCTTGATGTTGTGATTGCCAAGGAGGAGGTTGTTATGAGCCCTAGAGCACTTCTTAGATGCCGCCGCCGCCGCCGCCAACATAATCGCTCTGCTTCCACCACGACTAAATATTAGAAAACAAAATTAAACTACTAAAATAGAATACTAAATAATACTATAAGACTAAGAAGACATAGTGTTGCATTCACTCCACTCCCGAGAAGAAAAACAAAACAGTCTCAAATGACTCCAAAACAGAAGGAAGTCTCTGTTTGCTTCAGCCTGTTCTTTGCTCAAAATTCTATTTCCTTTTTTTTTTTGGTGGGGTTCAAAGTCCAGGAAAATAGAGCAACGTGAAAGTCGTTTATTATTTTTTGATTCAACGCGCGACGTGAAAGTGCTGTTACAACATGTTTTTTTAATTTTTTTAATTTTAAAAAGATTAAAAATACTCATCTAATATTTTTTTAAAAAAAACTTCTAAGAAGTAATATGAAAACAACGAAACAGAATTATTTAAATTTTATTACTCTCAATCCAGATATATAAATTCAATTTATTTATAAGTTAAATTCAAATAAAACACTTACAAAATTAAGACAAATTAACAATAATAAATAAGAACAAGCGAGCCCATTATGGTTGGTATTTAGATTCTCCCCCCCTGTAATATTAATAATTCATTCCAAGCCTCTCCTTCCATTTTTCTTTCCCGATTCTCTCCTTGCATCTCTTAATAATTTGTTTTTTTCTACCACTAGGTTTCTAACCTTGAAAGCTCATTTTGACCGGATAACACCTCTAAATGATAATAATCTAAAATCATTTTAAATCTAAATGATAACACCTCTAAACCATCTACAAACACACATATATTTTTCTCATTTTAAATCTTGAAATAATCTAAAATCATTTTATAATCTTGAAATAATCACTATCAACAATTTTTTTTTTGAAAACAAAATCATTAGCATGATTCTTTCTCGCCCATTATCATTTTCAACTTTCTTTTTCATGTCTCACAATTCATGGACTTAAAAATGATAATAAAAAAATTTGAGAATCAAAATAAAAAACTATAAAAGTCTTAGGTGGAAATGATAAGAAAATAAGAAACAAGAAATTAAAGTTACTTTTACATCATTATAAATATATATTTTAATTTAAAAAACATATCTAAAAACACCTTCCTAAAATTATAAATTTTTTTATAAAATGATTGACTAGTTAATACAATTATATCAATAAAAAACATGATATTTACTAAATATTACTATTCTGAAGAGCGACAACTATCTTATCGCATTTAAAAATAGTTATATTTAATAAATATTTTGTTTTTAAAATATGATATAATCAAACTATACTATTTCATTCAATCTTTTTGAATTCATATTAATTTATTATGCTAATTTTATAAAATAATCCGTCAAAAAACTATAAAAGTCTTAGGTGGAAATGATAAGAAAATAAGAAACAAGAAATTAAAGTTACTTTTACATCATTATAAATATATATTTTAATTTAAAAAACATATCTAAAAACACCTTCCTAAAATTATAAATTTTTTTATAAAATGATTGACTAGTTAATACAATTATATCAATAAAAAACATGATATTTACTAAATATTACTATTCTGAAGAGCGACAACTATCTTATCGCATTTAAAAATAGTTATATTTAATAAATATTTTGTTTTTAAAATATGATATAATCAAACTATACTATTTCATTCAATCTTTTTGAATTCATATTAATTTATTATGCTAATTTTATAAAATAATCCGTCAAATCAATTCTCAATCCAATATTTTAAAAGTTTTTTCCTTGTTTACCAGAGGAATAATTTTGCAAAGTTTTCATCACTTATTTGTCTTATTTTTTTCTTTAACAATCTGAATTTGAATTTTAATACTAATACTTAAAATGTTTTCTTAAACAACGTGCTTTTAAAATAATAATAAAGAAAACTTAAGTCTCCATTATCACCTAGACTGTAAAACATGAAAAAGTAAATATAAAAGTTCTTTTGAAAGATAAACACGACCTTTTAAGTAATTGTTTAGAAGAGCAAAAAACATTATTTTTTAAAATGTTTTTACTTAAAAATATATTATTTTTTTATTTTTTTTATATTTATTTTTGAAATTAATATATTAAAAAATAAAACAAAAATAAAACAAAAAAATTAAATATTTTTAAAAGTGCACCGCAACCACAAACACCGTGAGATTGCTCATTCACTTTAGAAAAGAGAAAAGAAAGAGAAAATTACAAATCCTTGTCCATTTGTGATTTAATTTCTTATCTTGTTTCTCTACCATACAACTTCAGCATACTATCACTTGGCTTCACTCAGCTAGTAGCTGGATGCCTCTTGAAAACCTTGTCGTTTATCTTAACATCATGATGGATTCCCTTCTTCTACACCACCAGTTAATAATTACTTGGTAAGGTCCTCCAGTGCAGAGAAAGAATGGCATCTACCTGCAGCCTGCAACAACATGGGAGAGCACCGGCCTCGATCAATCTCCACCACAGACAGCAGCGCTCTTGCTCCCCAAGGATCAGTGTAATGGTAGGAAACAGAAATGTTATGCTGCTCCAGGGATTTATTTATAATAACAATGTATCTAAGAGGAGACCAACTGCAGGGTTGGTGGTGAAGTGTAGTGGGATAGGATTAGGTGACTTCATTGGAGGGGATTTGGTAAAATTTGATATAGGGCAGTGGCTGTCAGATGTGGAGGAGCACAAAGCCCTTGCCATTTACCCCCCTCACGAAGGAGGCTACGAGGGTCGTTACCTTAACCGCCTCATCCGCCAGGGCTACTACTTCCTTGACCTCAGTGCTCGTGGCCTTGGGGATCCTGAGACCACCCTCACCAAAGTTCATCCTGTTTGTCCTGTGAGTAATTATGCATTGGATGCACTCCCACCATCAATCAATATTCTTTTCGTGATAGCTTATGCTTTCGGTGAATGCATTAATTTCAGGCACATCTAGGGAAGCAACCCATAGCAAGGTGGTATTTCCCCCCAGAAGTTGATTTTAGACTTGAACACCTGCCCCCTAATGCCAAGGGACTGGTGGTTTGGATAATCGAAGCCAAGGTATGTGAAATTACCCAAACGCATTTCGTTTTCAGTTACATTTCTATGGTTTTTTTCGTGATACAATTAGGAGGAACCAAGAAAAGTATAGCCGGCAAGCATTCAAATCGAATAAAATTTCATTCACTCATGTTTTTGCATACCGCCTGTACAGGTTTTGTCCAAGGCGGAACTGCAGTTTCTTGCTCTGCTGCCAACACTCCGCCCTAACGTCAGAGTCGTTGCTGAATGTGGAAACTGGTAAGCTTTGCTTTGAACTGATAATTCACCAATTGTTTAGTCCTATTTGCATCTTATTCATTCCGTTTTTCCACACTGCAAACTTTAATGTTGTACGCTTGCATTTACCTCCATAATTGCAAACTCAATTATGTGCAGGAGAAAGTTCGTGTGGAAACCACTCAAAGAGATAGCTGGACTAACCGCAGAGGGAGCTTGACTGGCTACTCGAGGCGACAAAGAGGCACATGGAAATGCAGCTCTGGTCTTTTTTGTCACCTGTGGGACTCAGCTTCAATTTCGGGAAGAAACCGAAGATGAAGCTGATTAACAATGTTTATCTTCTATACCCCTCCATAACTCACAATATCATATTAAATAGTGAAGCTCACTCACCAATTGGCCATGTGTGAATATGTTTCATCCAACAGAGAATCGATCCTTAATTATCTGGTCATATCATACAACCTTCACCAAGCATCCTAAAGAATAATAATAAAAAGATGGAATTGAACAACGTACAGGCATTGTTTGCACATCGCATACAACTCTACAAAGAGAATTCACTTTTACTTTTACGGTAGAGAAACAGAGTCTACAAAGCAAATGATACAATGACCACCCTTTTCTTTTCTTGGGAGTTATGGCAATCGGCGGAATCTCAAAATGAATAAACCCTGCAAGTTGCCAGTTCGTTTTCCACCAAACCATCATTTGCAATCCCAAGCACTGCACTGCAGTGTATTGCTATTTATATTTGTCATCACAGGGAAAAAAAGAAGCAGCCTGTACTAGCCTACAGATTGAAGCTGAGTGAGAAAGAGATTGGACGATATTTTTCGTTGGTTTACTTCTAACAAGCGACAACAATGCAAAGAACGGTGCCTGCAATTGTACATGTTGAAGTGTTAATTAGCCTCCGTCTCATTTCCCATTCTCTCTTGTATCAACAAAACAACCTACAAGCTAAAGTTTTCTCTTCCCACGCCGTCGATTGTCCAGACTGTCCAAATCTAATAGCCTTGGCGATGAAGACGCTGGCAATGGAGCTGTTAGACCAACAGATTCTGGAATGTCGAGGTTGAAACAGAAGAACTCGTTCTCCAAGCTAGGGTTGCATTCTTGAATCACCAAAAGAGAAACCTGTAATTTGTAAATAAATATTGTCTTGAAAGAGTGCTAATCTGAGTTGACTAAATCAAATCATGAGCAAGGGTTAACACATTTAGCTATTATACCTGTCAGAACAGAAGCACTCAGATATGAGTCGCGATATCAAACAACTTATTTGCCAGTGTAAGGGAAGATCTCAAGATCTCTCTGGTTTGTACAGTATCATGCAGGGCAAGAGCCAGCCAAGCGTCCAAGGATGGTCAAATACTGTGCAACGAGTTGAAGGTTACCCATACTATTATTTGCAATCTGCAGGCCCTTGGCCAGCCGAGCTCTGCATGAACCATGCTATTTTAGCACAAGAGGAGAGATAGAAAAGCTAAATTTAAAGACGAACCTTGGAACCATTTATCGAAAAGAATAACACAAACACAAAAACCAAAAGGCATGGGAGCAATATTTCTTGATCAATCTATATTTGTACTTCTCCAAACGAACCATTTAAGGCTGGCGTACCTTCTTCTTAATTTACGGTTCACACCAATAAGAGCAAAGTCTGGCATATTCTAAGGTAAAATTGCTCATTTCAATCTCCCATGCCTCTTAGTTCTTGCTCCGGATAAAGAGAGAGAACAAAGTTTGGCATCGCCACAAAAAAAGGACAATGGCTTTTGGCAAAACACAAATTAGAAGGTAAAGAAAAATAATAATTAAACTGCAATCTACATGTGAGGTGAGGCTACTGGCTAGACAAGGCCCTAGCAAGCGTCTTGGGCTTAACTGTTACAAACAGTAACAGTCCCTCTAGCGTTCTAGCGTTCTATCATTATGGTAAAAGCTAAATTGTTAGGAAAATTACGGTAAATCAAGAAATTTTTTTATTATAAATTGTAATAATAGTTTTATTTTAATTTCTTATCCTTTTATAATTTTTTTTTTCTCCAGCAAAAAGATGACACCCGCACCATTAAAGAGATTTGTGTGGCGATTCTTGATTGATAAATCTGTCCATCCGCCATTTTACTGGATGTGCAACCATGCCCTCTTCTCTATGGTATGATACTTGTAGACAAATAATGGTTGGATTGTTGTCGATAATTGACTGTTTGTGTTTTTTCTTTCCTTTCTCTCTTCTAAAAACTAAAGTGCACATTTGTGATCCTTTTTATTTGTTGTTTGTCAAATCAATCATGGTTGTCAGACCTAAGGAACTTGGATCTAACATGGTTGCTAGACCCACGCACTTTGGGCCTGGCAACCATGTCACACCCACGCGTCTGGATCTAACAATCATGCCAGATCTAGACGTCTGAGTTAAAATATTTAAAATTTTTCAAAAGCATGACTGGATTGCAAAAACAAAAATTGGTTCATTAAAGCAAGATTTTTTATTCATTTATAATAAAACTTAATTATAAACTCTTTTATGTTTGTGCAACTTATTTTATAAATTTGTTATATTTGAAGAGGAAAAAATAAGAAAAAAAATATTGAGTTCTAAGTGATTTATTTCAAGTCTTCAAAAATAAACTTTCTTTTTTTGTATGCATTGTGGATGAAAATATTAATTTTATGTTTCCATCCAAGTGGTGGACAGTTTTTTAAAGGGTTCATGCTTTTTTAAAATTTAAGATATTATTGCATGATCTAATTGTTAAAGTTTGTTATAAGAAGAATTTATTTTACATTATAACTATTAGTATATACGAAAATTAGAAATATATAATCATAAGAGAAAACTTTTGAATTGATACATTATGTTGTAGAAAAAGAAAATACTGTATATGTAAAAGACTTATTGTCCTTTTGACTATCTTAATTTGTGTAATTTTATAGATGCTTTCTTCACTAAAATTAGAGATTAATAAAAAAAAATTAAGTGAATTTTAGGGATGCTTGTGACAACAATGCCAAACCAACATCTGGGTCTAACAACCATGCCAAACCCAAGATACTTGGGTTTGACAACCATTCCAGGCCCAAGCGACTTGGGTCTGACACCCATGCCAGATCTAAGCTACTTGGGTCCGACAATCATGTTTAGATCTAACATGGCTGCCAGAACTAAGCGTTTTAGGTTTGGCATTCAAAAAAAGATGCATGGGTCTGACATGGTTATCAGACCCAGACACTTGGGTCAAAAATAAAATTTAAAAATAATAGTGCAAAAGCAAACCTAAATCTATATTTTGAAATATTAAAGATCAATTAACTGATTTTATTAAACTTGAGAAGAAGGGAATAAATTATAATTAACGCTCTCAAGCTCGTTTTTTGCTGTTTAAGTATAGTTACCAGACCCGATCCAACACGACAGGTCAACTCGGGACTCGAGTGACCCAGCAGAACCCAATAAAGACTTTTTTTTTCTCAAATGTGTTTTTTTCCCCTTGCTAGAGACCCTTCCTTTTTTTACCCTTCCTTTTTTTATCTTTTTCAGTTGGTTACTAACTGATATCAAAGTTCACTATATAAATATTAGAAGAATGTTTTATTTTTTCAAAGTAAGATTTAAAGCCCATTAATATATATACTCTATGTTCACAAGAAAAAAAATTGTGTTTTTTCAATGTGGGATAAAAAAAACCTTTTTGGTTTAAATAATTCAACTTAATAGGATAAGATAATATCTTTTCAATGTGAGATAAAAAAATATTTTGAAATAGTCTTTTAACTTGTATCCACATGGATTATTTTTTAATTTTTTCATATGAAATATTAACATCTCAAATATTTTTTTAAAAATTTTCTTGGGTTGACCCATGCTAGGTCAGGCCCAAAACAATGTTAGACCCGCGCTTGGGTTTGACAACTACGCTAGGCCCAAACACCTCGGATCTGGTAACCACGTCAGACAGAAGTGCCTTGGGTTTGACAAACATGCCAAACCTAAGTTACTTGGGTCTGACAACCATTCCAGGACCAAAAAACCTTGAGTCTGACAACCACACCAGACCCAAACGCCTTGGGTTTGGCAACCATGTTTGGTGCTAGACCCAAACGCTTGGGTCTGACAACCCTGTGCAAGTGTATTATGGATTAAGGCACAATCCACTATATACCTGCACAATGGATTTTCCAAGCTTTAAAGGCTTGAGATGAGGCTAATGTTGTTTTTTCATAAAAGTTAAACTATCATTTTGCCATTTGGTTGAAAAAATTGAAACCTTAGTTGTGGGGGTATTTCATTATTTTTCATAGGCTCATTGATCATTAAACGTTTCAACGGGGGTATGGTAGTCTTTTTACGATTATTTGCATAATAAAAATATTACTCTACCATCAAGGTTAAAAAAATTAAGACCTGTTGCCTAAGAATTCTTTGACTTTTCACAAACTGTTAAATAGTTAGAATACATTTTTAGCTTTGGAAAAAACAAAAAAGAAGCTTTGTATATGAGGATATTTTTGTCATTTCATACTGTTTTTTGTGTAATTTTTTATAATCATTGTTTTATTATTTTTAAATTCCAAAAGCTGAGTTGGACCCACAAGAGCCAAATTAATTGGGTGTCAGACATAGGTAACGTGGGTCTAACATGTTTGCCTACATGGGTTTGACAATTATACAAGACCTAAGTTGCTTGGATCTATCAAGGCTGTTAGACTCTAAGATCTTTGGTTTGGCATGACTACTAGATTCAAGACGATTGAGTCTGACATTATTGCCAGATCTAAGTTGATTGGACATATATAACTGTTAGATCCAAGTCGCTTAGATGCTTTTGGGTCTAGCATGACTGTCAGACTCAAATCGTTTGAGTCTGGCATAAATATTAAATCTAATACTTAAAACATTCTCAATACTCTTAACAGTTTTTTAAAAAATTGATATTGACCTATTACTATTATAACAATATTTAAATGGTGTGGGGGAATCATTGTTCCTCCACACCTAAATCACTGTGGATTACAACAGTAATCCACAATGCTTTTTTTTTTCTTTCTTTTTTTGCATTTTTTTATTCCAACTTTCCTTTTTTTTTCTTTTTTTTTCCATTTTTTTTAAAAAATTATCTTTATTGATTTTACTTTTTAAATATTGAACTGGTTAAAAATTTCGCTTTGTAATTTTTTTCCTTTAAAATTCCCTTTTTTTTCTTTTTTTTTCCCAAAATTACTTTCCTTTTTTTTTTCTTTTTTTTTCCATTTTTTAAAAAAATTATCTTTATTGATTTTACTTTTTAAATATTGAACTGGTTAAAAATTTCGCTTTGTAATTTTTTTCCTTTAAAATACCGTGGATTGCTAAGGTGTTTTCCCACATAGTTTTTCTATTTTATTTTTTTATTTTTTTAAAATTATATTTGTCGATGTTTTTTATTGAGCTGATTGAGAATTTAGTTTTGTAATTTTTTTCTTTAAAACATTGTTGATTGCTACAGTATTTCTCCGCATTGTTTTTTTTTTTAATGATTTTCTCTGAAATTATATTTTTTTATTTTATTTTTTAATATTGAGTTGGTTAAAAATTGCAGTTACAATATATGAGGAAAGCACTGTAACTTTCATCGTAAATTATTGTGGATTGCTATAGTGTTTTTTCTCATATGGTTTTTTTTCCTATTTTTTTATGTTTTTCCCTAAAATTATCTTTGTTAATGTTATTTTTTAAATATTAAGCTGGTTAAGAATTGCAATTACAAGTAAATACAAGTTTTTCCTCACAAAACACTATGGATTGATACAGTTTTTCCTCACATGGTTTTTTTCTAGTTTCTTTTGTGTTTTTTTTTGCAATAATTTTTTCTAAAATTATCTTTGTTGATTTTTTTTTTTAATATTGAGTTGGTTAGAATTTAACTTTGTAATAAAACTTAATCATGTGAGGAAAGCACTTTCCTCACAAAACATTGTTGAAAATTACAATTACAAGTCATTACAAATAAGGTTAAATCATGTGGGGAAGTACTGTAGCTTTCATCACAAAACACTATGAATTGCTACAGTGTTTCCAACATGATTTTCCCCCTTTTTTTTGTGTTTTTTTAATATTTTTTTTTCTAAAATTGTCTCTATCAATTTGATTTTTTTAATATTGAGCTGATTAAGAATTTAGCTTTATAATTTTTTTCTTTAAAACACTGTGAATTATTGCAGTGTTTTCCCATATGATTTTTTTTTCCAAAATTATCTTTGTTTATTTTTTTTTAATATTAAGTTGGTTAAGAATTATAATCACAGTAAAGCTAAATTATATGGGGGAAGCGTTGTAGTTTTTCTCACACAACACTATGGATTGCTACAGTATTTCTCTAAATGGTTTTTTAATTGATTTTATTTTATTGGGGAAAACACTTTAGTTTTCCTCACAAAACATTATCAATTGCTATAATATTTTTTCTCATTGGTTTTTTTTCTTCCAAAATTATCTTTGTTGGTTTTTTTTTAATATTAAGTTGGTAGAGAATTTAGCTTTGTAATTTTTTTTGCTTTTTATTAACAGAAAAGCTAAATTATATGGTGAAAACACTGTATCTTTCCTCCCAAAACACTGTGGATTGCTATAAATCATTTTGTTCAGTCTCTAAGTTTTGATCACCAACACAACTTTTTTTTCTGTCATGAAATATTGATTCCATTATATTTTTAGTTTTTATTATTTATTTAGCGCTAATTTATAATTATAATACTATTAAATATATTTATTTTATAAACCACAACAACAACACGCGGCATGCATCTCGTTACTAATTAAAACAGCTCGGTGTAATATTATTATAGCCCGGAGACTACCTAGAAATTTAATTAATCCCCCGAGGAAGATTAATCAGGAGATCGCTTGCAAGGAAGGAGAGGGTCAAAAGTGTGAAAGCAAACTCAACGAAGACCCTGACCATCTAAAGCCTTCACAAGTGTGAAAGCAAACTCAACGAAGACCAGAGATGCGTATATGCTTGCTTGCCGCTGCTCGTGTTTCATGATAAAAGTTAAACCTCAAGGAAGTGCGGGAGGAACTTCGTGGATTCTTACTCGTAATTTCAGTGTGGCAGCTGCTTTCTTTCTTTTGAAGAAATATTGGATGGATATTATTCACGAGACCATCTTTGACCTAACAACCATCTAGCTGTGAGGTGACTCTCAACTGAATTAATTAAGTTAAACTCAATTAGGATCTCTAGACATCTATTACAGGCATTCAAATCCCACACTTTTAGTAATAGTAGAAAAAGGGGAAATTTTCTAAATTCATGTACCAGGACTTGGATAGTTTTTTCTCCACTTGCGGTGCTTTCTTGGAAGGGTGAAGTAACAATAAACCGGGGTGGTTTGGTTTGGTTAGGTCATCATGCAACTATACATTGGAGGAATAAGATGCGAACGACGAATCATTCTCATAATTTTTGTTCTTTTTGCATGATAATGGCAGGACAGTCCACGGATGCCAAACATTGATGAGAAAATGAGCCCTGGCCATTCTTGACCTCTGTTAACTACCAGCGTGTCTTTGCTGTTCTAGCTAATTCCTTGTTGTTTAAACAGTAGCGCAGCCATCCCGTGAAGAAAATGATTTGAGAGGTGGACGAAGACTTCATGCAACTTTTCTAAAAACAAAAAGAGAAGACACCATGCAACTCCAATAAAAATAGAAAAAAAAGGGAGTTTTCCCATTTCTCTAATCCATTATAGAAGCTCTAGTTTTGTTTCCCAAAATTAAGATTTGTATGTGTGCGAACAGTTTACCATACAGGTATAAACTCGTCCGTCTCTTTAGTACCAGTAAAGTCTCCTCGTGCTTGACCTTTACCTTCTTTATATATATATATTGTAAATTATCACTGAAAACTTTCTAGAATTTGTTCTATTAATGACCTCCATTTTACATTGAAGAAGTGATTTACTCGAGAACACCTTGACCCTAGCCATGACTCATGATATCACTCTTATTCCTGGATGAATTGACCGTCATGATATGCTGTTTCTGTTGCATGTATATCTGACATGTTCTGTTTCTCTGTACGACGAAATTTCCCTATACTGTGAACTCTATATAAGGTGGCTTGGAGGTAATCGCTAACATCCATAAGCCCTCTAGCTAGTAGTGATCTTTTTGCTTGTGTTAGCAAACGTACGTGAGAAAGAGTGCTAAGACACTAGATTAAATCCTTAGAAAGGTAAACCTCTGCTGATATGGAACTTGTGTTACTCATTTCACTTGCAGTAGTGATAACCTTTCTTGGATTGCTAGAGCTTTTGTATTCTGGGCTGGTGCTAAAACCAGGAAGGCTTCGTTCTGTACTAAGGAAGCAAGGCATTAGGGGACCAAGTCCATCCCTGCTGCTTGGAAACATAAGCGAGATCAGGAAGTCTCAATCCACAACAGTAAAGGCTTCTACAAATGAACCACCGGTTTTCCACAACTGTGCTGCTACCCTCTTTCCATTTTTTGAGCAATGGAGGAAGCAATATGGTACTATAGCCAAATAACACTTTTCAACACCATATACTTAAGCACACATTTATACGTTCATACTCCCCACCCATGTCTATCAACTCTTCATTTGTACAGTCCGTCCTCCTAATTCTAATTAATGTTATGTAATCTGTAAGTACAGGTCCAGTATTTGTATTTTCGTTGGGCAACACACAAATATTATACGTGAGCCGGGCTGATGTGGTGAGAGAAATTAGTACATGCACATCATTAGAATTTGGGAAGCCTTCATATCAGCAGAAAGAACTCGGTTCTTTGCTTGGTCAGGGCATTCTGACTTCAAATGGGAAAGTTTGGGCCCATCAGAGGAAAATCATCGCCCCTGAATTATACGGTGACAAGGTTAAGGTAAAATCGTTTGCCCCATATATCTTGTTTACTCGCAAGAAATCTCGTTTTATTAGATACCTCTTGCAAAGATGGAGTGATAGATCAAATCTTGGCCTACAGGGAATGATGAGCTTGATAATTGAATCCACCACTGTGCTGCTAAACTCATGGAAGAGTAGAATTGATAAAGAGGGTGGAGTAGCAGAGATCAAAATTGACGAGGGTATGAGAAGCTTCTCCGGAGATGTCATCTCAAGAGCCTGTTTTGGGAGCAATTATTCCGAAGGAGCAAAAATTTTCTCGAGACTAAGAGCTCTTCAGGAGGCTATGTCCAAGAAAAGTCTATCCACTGGAATTCCTGGCATGAGGTAAATTAGCCGTTTCTTGAGATTTAAAGACCTATATGACTTCGCTTTGATATCTTTTTCTAAACAAAATTAGCAATGGATTGGTGATCGGTTGTTACAGATATATTCCCACCAAGAACAATAGAGAAGCATGGGCGTTAGAGAAAGACGTCGGCAATTTGATACTCGAAATAGTCAAAGAGAGAAAGGAAACTGCACACGAGAAGGATCTCTTGCAAATGGTCCTTGAGAGTGCCAAAACTAGCAACCTGGGACAGGATGCAATGGACCGGTTCATTGTTGATAACTGCAAGAATATATACTTGGCAGGGTATGAGACTACAGCAGTTTCTGCCACATGGTGCCTCATGCTGTTGGCTGCAAATCAAGAATGGCAGGATCGTGTCCGTGCAGAAGTTCTTGAAGTCTGTGGATCAGGTTGTCTTCCAGACGCAGATATGCTTCGCAAGATGAAACAGGTATCACAATCACTAGTGTTTCATTACAAGATTTATTAGCTATTTGAGGTCATTTAAAATTTACATTCCAAATATATAATTCAAAGTCCAAGCATATAAGCTTCAAGGAACACTTGAAAAATATAAGAAAATCTTTTGCTATGCAGCTAAATATGGTGATTCATGAATCGTTGCGACTTTATCCACCAGTGGCGGTGGTGTCAAGGGAGGCCTTTAAGGAGATGAAATTTGGGGGCATTACCGTTCCCAAGGGTGTGAATGTGTGGACAATGGTGCTGACACTGCATACTGATCCTGAAGTGTGGGGACCGGATGCATACAGGTTCAACCCAGATAGATTTGCAAAAGGCATAACAGGTGCTTGCAAGCTCCCACACCTATACATGCCATTTGGTGTTGGGCCTCGGATGTGTCTTGGACAGAACTTGGCTATTGCTGAACTCAAGATACTGATAGCTCTCATTCTGTCACAATTCTCTCTCTCCCTCTCACCCAAATACATTCACTCGCCCGCTCTTAGGTTGGTCATAGAGCCAGAACGTGGAGTTGATCTCTTGATAAAGACGTTGTGATCAGCAAACCTATATAAGCAGTGAGAATCGGCTTCCTCCCGCTTCAACTTTCAAGAGAAGCTATATATATGATGAGTGTTGCTGCAATTTTACTTATTCACATTGCTCGTGTCCCATTCCTTTGCACTTGGCACCTGGTTTATATGCCTGTTATCTATGATGAATAATATATACCTCTTCATCCTGCTTCAACGGACGGTGTTGCCCCTTATTATTGTGATTAATCATGCTGCATAAATAAAATAAAAATAGCCCACACCTTGTTTTATTAATAAAGATAAATATTTATAAAATTAGATGATCTTCCAATTAAGGATATCCGTGCATAGCAATTAATGGTAGGCTGAAATACCAAAATTAGAAGCTCAGGAAATGCAAGCCAGCGCATGGTATGGTAAAAATAGTGCAGCCATTCCCCAGTTGCGAGTTTCAGGGGGTCATCTAGCACCCCTTTCGTCTTCCCTTGTTGAATATTTCAGTTTCATGTTGAAAACATGCAGAGACTTAAGACAACCACGACCATCCGTCCCTATTCCTAAACTAAACTCTCAGGAAAGGACGTTGTGATGGAAGATCCAATGGATGGGTTTGATTCACAGTTGCTCAAAGAGATCGAGGACCATGATAACAATGAGAAATTTGACTCGTCTTCTGAAACTGAGATTGATGAGTACATCATGCTGCATTCGACCCATAAGAATCACCTCTTTGGACGCCAGAAGCCTCTTCACTTGGTTCTTGGCGGTGAAAAACGTAAGAATCAACCGTGTTTACATCCATTTTTGGTTTCCTCATCTCCTCGTTCGTAGTTGATTGTGTGTATCTCTTTGTGTTCAGATGCCAATATCATACTGTGGCGAAACACGCAGATCTCAACACGCATTTTTGCCGGTGTCACAGTCACATGGTTTCTGTTTGAGTGCATAGGTTATCACTTGCTTACTTTGGTTTGCCACTTTCTTATTCTGTCATCGACAACGGTCTTCCTGTGGTCCAGTTTAGCCTCCTACATCAATGTGTGAGTTCCTCTTATTTCGACCCCTTATATTTTCCTCAACACCGCGCCTCATCCATGTAGTGTCTTTATTGGTTTTCTCGACATTTTAGTGGTAATAGGAAAATTACTGCCAGGATCGTGCATAAGGGATTTCTGTTATAATTTTAGGGAAGAGTGTAGTTATCAAACTTGTTTCTATTTGATGATGCAGGTCGCCCCCAAAACTCCCCGAGGTAACCCTGCCGGATGAACTGTTCGTGAATTTCCTTCTTTTGCTTAGGGGCATCATCAACCGCGCATTTACATCCTTCCAGGATGTAGCTTCTGGGAAGGATTTGAAGAAGTTTCTTAAGGTATCTTTTCATTCACTCAAAGGCTTTGCAATTTGCAGCACATTAAAATGCAACTTTTCTAACCATGATGTGCAATTTGATTTGCAGGTGATTGCGGTTCTGTGGGTTCTCTCTGTTATAGGAAGCTGGTTCAGTTTTTTGACTTTGTTATACCTATGTGAGCTTCTGTTTAATCTCTTCTAACGCCTTTTGTTTTCTAAGTAAATCCATGGCATGATTGGGCTTCGTCTCATTGGTATTTTATTTTCCATTGCTTAAGTTCTGATACAGTGTTACATGGTTCGTGTAGTGTTTGTAATGCTAATGACAGCGCCAATGCTGTATGAGAAAAATGAAGATGCTGTGGACATTTATGCTGAGAAGTTGTGGTTTGAAGTGAAGAAGCAGTCTGCTGTCTTGAATGAAAATGTTCTGCAAAAGCTCCCAATCTTTGGTTCCGAGAAGCATCATAAGCAGCATTAAGAATAAGCATATTGCAGTGGTTAGTAGTTTTTCTCTGTTTTACCATTTGTGAGAGGCAAGCTTAGATTTCCTGGGAGTACATGGTACAGAGAAAGTAAACCATTTATCATCCTCAAAACAAAGGAGCAATGTAATGCCATGGCTGGTTTAAACAAAGTGCAAAAAAGAACAGCCTCATATTTGAATAGGTTATTGTACCAGATTGGATTGCTCACAGTGCTATTTTAAAGACACTTCTTTGCTGAATTATAGATATCAAGTTACAAAATCTTTCAAACATACAAGGCTCTTAACAAGTTTGACCATCTTACCAACTCATAAAGCTGCATGCAGATTCCAGCAGCTAAGGGTGCTATTATCTAAGATACAATGAAAATCCTTCTTGGTAAGACGACAGAAAACCAACTAGGCAAAATGTTCTATACTTTTGATTCTCTTGATTCAGCAGGCAAGAAGGCCTCCCACCATCCATATTCATACTTTGGATATGGTGCCACCCAGTTTTCTGGCTTCTCAAACTCTATAGTGGTAGGATTCGAGGCTAATGCTTCTTCTAGAGTGTCAGCTTCATAGCTATCAGATAGAACACGGTCCAACCTTAATTTCATAAACCTGCCGAACCACAAAAGGGGAAGCCACATCCATGAGGAGCAAGAGAGATAAGCCCAAGGACACACCACACAAGCACACATAAGAATCTTATCTTTCTAGAGGAATGAAGATGATTTTTAACATACTGCATATGTGATGAACAGATAGGCAACAAGGCTCTTTAGGAAGCATCCCCTTGCACCTCACCAAACAAACAAACAGGAGAAGTGCAAAATTGTCATAAAAAAGGAAATCCCAATAATTTCCAGGATAAGGAGTGTCAGAGCCAAGGTAGGCATGCTCTAGCTAAGTACAAGCCTAGACAACTCTGTTTTTAAGAGCTTGATTCATGAGTCTTGTTCAATTCACTAGGCTGATGAGCAGACTTTGAAAATGTGTGAGCTTGGTTGGCATACTAGGCAAGTGAAATTATACTTTTGTCAATTGCTACACATATTATGAATAAACAAGTCATCATAACACCATAGTTTGTCTTGCAACCAAGAAGGCAGCATAGGGAATATTGTTAGACATACTGAAAAACTGAATAAGATTGTGGCTTGCGCCCAACAAATGATAAACCACAGCATTCAATCCTCCAAGGCCTAAACATTATCATCTATGTCTTGAAGTTTTAGAATAACTCTGGTGAAGGCTCTTCCCTAGGTAGTTATAAAAATTAAAATACATATATCAAATGCTAAGTATAAGCTAGGAAGCATACACAGAAACAAGGAATTATCAGAACTTGTAGTCCAAACGAGGAAGGGTGGAAGAATGTTCTTACGTCATCCATGTGCCATTAGTTGAGACTAGAGCAACAGCGGGTCTCTTCAGTCTTTTGGTGATGTTAGGGAATTTGTCCAAGAACTTGGGCTCAATCACAAGCCAAAAGTCCTGCTCCTTATTACGCTCTCCATAGTTACGAAGGCGCTCAAACAAGAGCTCCTTGAAGTGCTCCTCTTCATCCAGCATGAATTTTGCATTGGCAACAACAAAGTAGTACTTGTTGGCTTCTTGCTGCAATGCAACAAGAAAGAGGTAAAGTTTTGGGACTGCTTCATGCCAAAAAAATAAAAACAAAATTGCAAATACATTCTCTGAGCATGTATAGGTTCCTGATGCCTTCCAAGCAGGATCCAAAATGGGGGTTTTCTTTATAGGAGGAACTGGGAATTTCCTAGTTGTGTTGCCAATTACACATGCATGATTTATTGGAGTAAACAGCAACATGGGAGTTTGTAATTTGTAGGAAAATGATGATGAAGTGACAATTTTCACAGTATTGATCAATTGGCATTGTAAAAGAAAAGGAATTACTAGGCATTCTATCAATAAATAACATCTTAATATAACATGTAAATTAGTAGTGGAGTAAGCAGAGGTAGAAGAGAAAAGGAGAAAGAAATTGAAGAACCTTGTCAGGAGGAGTGGGAGAGGAAGTGAGATCGTTGGAATCAACAGCGGCAACGGCAGTCTTAAAGGAGGAAGAAATATTGGTAGTAGCGGAAAGGAGAGATGGTGGTTGCTGTGATCCCTTGATAAAGCCAAACTGTGTGGCTGTGGATTTCCCACTACCATTACCATAATTCACAGTATAATGTATGGAAACCTTGTTCATTGCAGCAACTGATGACCCCAGTGCTAGGCTTAACATTTTCTTTCTCCTCCTTCACCTGCTTGTACAACAGTTGTGGTACTTTGGAAGCAAAACTATGAGAAAAAAGTGGGTAGGCCGAACAAAAAAGAATCCGGTATCAGAGACAACCTTATCTGGCTTATCCATCTACAATCCCCTTTTCTCATTTTAGTCCCTCAACTATCATCATAGTTTTCGATACAACTCCTAAAACATAACTTTTCCAATTGGGTCCCATTTCTATGTTTTTAATGTATCAAGACTAAATTTCTTTTTAATCAACTCTTACACAGACCATTCTCTTGCATCAAAAGAAGTTGAGGGACTAACATGGCCACATCAGCCCTTGTGAATGAGAAGGTTGAGACTCCCTGTTCGAACTCGCAACGTGTTGCTAACTTGCGACCAATCCGACAGAGGCCCACTTGGTTTTTTCAAACGAATCAGAAGCCTCTCTCAAGAGTCAAAGAATGGTAAACGAGGCACATAGCATTAGTATTGACAGCTGCTGTCTTCTTCTTCGTCCTCATCGTTGTTATTCCTCAAAAAGTCAAAAGGATTCCGGCCCATTTCCACCACCAAGGACGAAGAAAAGCTGTCTTCTCTTCTTCTTACTATGATGATAATGATCCTAAATGATCCCTGATTAGATGTCGACTTCGATGACGACGGAGTACTATCAGTTCGGGCCTCACAAAATAGACCCAAAACAAGTCTTTTACTCCACCAATCTTTCTTATGCTACGGTCAACCTCCGTCCCGTTCGTCTTGGTTTGTACTTCTATATACACCTTAGAGCTTCTGTGTTATTATGCCTACTATTTTCACTTAGCTGATAAGTTGTCTATGATCAACGAAAATCTTAATAAAGTGATAACTTCAAACAAATACAAGCTATAGTATTTCATAAGGTTCTAATAGCTAAAATCTTGTGGTATAATATTTGTACATTAACGAGCCAAAACTGCATTCCTGAGTGAGTTTAGTTGATAACTAAACTAATTGTTTCCTTCCCTTTTCTCTGTGGTTTAATGGTAGTTATGAGTCAACCTCAAGAAAGCAAATTTTTGGTTAATTGATTGAGGAGTCAGTTACTAATCTTTTGGGATAATGCACTTTCTCCAAACTTCGCAGATAGGAAATTCTTGCAATTTTTGGTTATCCAATATTTGTAATTTAGGGTGATTGAACCATGAAGTCGGTTACTTTTTTAAAAATTCTGTTTCTTCTTATGCATGTGTTAATCGATACTCGATTCTTTAGGGTGATGTGCTGATTGCATTTCATTGTAGGATTTATTATGTATCACATATCTGTGCAAGTGGCTTGCTTTTTATCAAGACTAAGATTGCAATCCGATTTTCTTTTGGGATTAATTTATGTTGCTTACAATGTATCACCGAGAATCTGTGATAGTGATTTTTCATTTTTCTTGAGTCCAGATAACAATTTTGATGTGGTTTTATTTAAAATCAAGACAGATATAAATGAAGAATTATTCTTTTACCTTACAAAATTAAAACTTTATCATTCACATGCAATGAAAACTAAGAACTGAAAAACGGAAGACTGGGAGCTTCTACAAAGTTCACTTGTTCACTTTCCAAAGAAGAATTGAGTTCATAGTAGATAGATATAACAAAATTCCTGCCTGGAGGTTAAATTCTTAATTCCACACATTCTCAGTTCTCAACCAAAAGCAACTAGAGTCACTACAAACTGTTAAAGGCAACATGTTCTCTTATGTTCTGCTTCCCTTTAATTTCTTTACTCACATCGTAGTCGGAGAAAAATCATCTCATATCTTTTTTCACAAACTACAGCAAGTTGAACATATAGCATAACCAAAAACTGTGTTACTAATCATCTAACTGAACAAGGAAGCTATTAAAAATCCAAATCCACCTACTACTAATGGTTGGAAAAAGTCGCACCAGTAAACAAATAGAGATCCATCAAATGTGCACAATTGCGCATGCTCTATTAGATTTATTTTACTTTTCTGTATTCGTTCTCTACCTACCTATCTTCTCGTTCTTATTTATGTCCCTTTTCCTCTGCAGGTCATATCCTTTTCTGTCAAAAGTCTGAATGATTTTTTGAGATTTATCTGAACAGCATCTGTTGTCTCATTGGAATTCTCTTGGGTGAACTGTTTGAGAAACAGGCGGAGCTGAATTAATTCAATGTGTTATTATTTGCTTGGTGCATTGATGAATTTGTGGACATAGATATGCTATTATGCTCCTATACTACAAGTCAAAAAGCTTGAATAGTAGGAAAACCTTTCTGAGTACATGCATGTAAATCACAGTAACATTGTGTGCATGCAGTCTGGGGTTTTGGAAACTTCATGAATTATCTGCTTACTGGCAATCAGTGTATTCATTCTCCAGCTTAGTTTATGTTTCAAAATACCATTGACCTTGCCCTGGCTTGGGTTCTAATGGTGGTCCTTTTAAGCATTTAAGAATTGGACATGAAGCACACAACCTAAAGAAAATAATAGAGTTCGACAACCTTACGCAAGTGAGTTGACTGAAGAGCATACCGTTAGTACCATTAGGCCCAGAAGATTAAAAGCACTTGCAATTTGCATATGTCTCCAGCATTTATACAAAGACATTGTAAGAAAACATGGCATAGCTGATAATATCTCACGTGCTGCAGTCATTTCATGCAAGGTAATATGCTCGTAAGATTGTTGATCGAGTTTCTTGATGTCTGTATAGTTTGAATCAATATATCATGAATGATACGCGTAGTTGAGTGTTCTATTTTGTTGCCTTTACATTTTGTACATGTGCTTGTCTGTCCAAGGCGTGAAGTGAAGCGCTTTATTGATCTCAGTGCTCATGAGACCAGTGATTTATGGCTCACGGCAAAGAAGGTTGGCAGGCAGCTGGAGAGTTTTTACATGGCAACATCTCTCACATTTACCATACAAGTAAGATAGTTCCTAGTAAACTCACACTATCTCTTATTTTATTTATTTATTTGGTTAGAATGAGTGTATTTGCTTGTTATCAGAGCCACTAGGTAATTAATGCATGCTCTGGGTGTTTGAAGACTAACCAGTTGAAGTTCATTGGTGTTTTAGGATGGGCCGCGAGCAGGACAGAGTGTGCCCCATGTTCATGTTCACATCATCCCAAGAAAAGATGGTGACTTTGAGAAGAATGATGAGATCTATGATGCAGTAAGTTATAGAATACGTATACCCTACACTGTTTGTGCTTGCTACCTGATCTTTATGCTCCATGCATCAATTGGAGTGTAGCAAATGATTGTGTGGGTGTCATACAGATAGACGAGAGTGAAAAGGAATTAAAGAGGAAGCTGGATTTAGACGAGGAAAAGAGGAACAGAAGCATGGAGGAGATGGCTCAAGAGGCAGATGGATACAGATTGCTTTTCTCATAGATGATGTATCTAAGAGAGAGTTGTTGAAAGAAGGAAGGAGGTTGGAACATATGTATTTCTTGAAAATACAGTGCATTCAAATGCAGACAGTCCTGTGTACTTTTATGATGTTGTGGTATGGCGGCTAGACTTGAGATGAAATACAGGGAGTCGCTGAGAAGTCATGTCTGTTGCTAGTAACTTAGTAGACGATAATATCTTTTGTTTTGTTTTTTTTTTTTAAGGTCAAAATCAGATGAACAACCAATGGTTGGAGAGAAAATTAGAGTTTTGTTTGTGATACCATGTTAACAAGTATGTGTGTATGCGTTTAATTGGTTGCTTTTCGGATGAACCTATGGCTATGGAGAGGGCTGCATCTGCAAGACATACAAATGTATGTATGCAGTTAATTCATTTTCAAATTTTGTTTTTTGTTTTTTTTTCAGAAAAATATGATAAAATAAAAAAAAGAGATAAAACACGGGCCTCTGGAGTGTGGGCTGAAGCCCATGAGGACGGGGACCAAACGGGGCCAACCAAGATGGCAAGAGAAGAAAGAGCGGGAAAAAGAGAGAGAGAGAGAGAGAGAGACTACAAGAGCAGGGCATTAGCAGATGTGTGTGATTTCTCGTACCAGAAACCACACAGCGTAGCACATCACGGCAAGCAATGTTATCCACACTCAAGGTGCTGTGCTGTACCGTACCTTTTCTTCTTCTTTTTTTTTTTCAATTAAAAACTTAAACCCAAGCCCTCACCCTCCTCTTATTTCTCTACGGTTTTACCTTTTTTTTTTCCAGCAATTCGTTTTTGTAGTATAGTTTGTTTGTCACGATAAATCACAATTGATTAACCAAAAAGAAAAAAAATCAATTATTTAATCATTCTTAAAATTATACTGAGTGGGTTTTGTTTGATTTGGGTACACAGCAATACTTTGGGTATGCGAATTTCAGGGCTTACCAGAAGGAGGTGATCGACCAGATTCTGGACAAGAGGGACTGTTTAGCGGTCATGGCCACTGGCAGCGGAAAGTCTTTATGGTATCATACCACCAATACCAACCCTACATTTTATACAATAATTTTCAACCTTTTTGCTTTTTCACAATCGTGTATATATATTTTTGGTGTGTGTGGCTAAACTACAGCTACCAGGTTCCTCCTTTGCTTCTTGAAAAGACTGCCATAGTCATAAGCCCCCTTATTTCTTTGATGCAAGATCAGGTACGTCCTTATTTATTTGCATTGCCAATTAATTTTATTTCCGCTATACTTGTATGCATCAATGCATGTCAATTTAGGAATGAAATGAGCTCATTTAATTAGGTTATGAGTTTGAAACAACGCGGAATCAGAGCTGAGTTTCTTGGAAGTGCTCAGACTGATGGTTCCGTCCATACCAAAGCTCAGACTGGTCATTTTCATTTATTGTTCATGACACCTGAAAAGGCTTGCTCCACCCCTCTCAGGTTCTAGCTTCTTCTCCCCCCATCTTTAATTTGCCACATGCATTTACTTTTTATTATCAACTTAGGATGAAAATGCTCTTTTTTATTTGTAGCTTCTGGTTGAAATTGCTAGAGGCAGGAATTTGTCTCTTTGCTGTTGATGAAGCTCATTGCATCTCAGAGTGGGGCCATGATTTCAGGTCCCGTCCTTAATGCTTTAGTTTTTTTTCTTCTATATTTCCCTACTTCTTTTTTGTGCTACATTGTCCGAAATTTCTTTCTTTTATCTGATGGTTCCATTAGAATTGGAATCAGACTCATGATGCTAGCCAAACATTTTATTTTGATCAATCATGCCGCATCACTCCTTAACTTTTTTTCTTTATCAGTAATCGCTTTCATTATCTTACTAGTTTTGAGGAATTCTCTTCTTTGTTTTTGGTTTATCAGGGTGGAATACAAGCAGTTAGGCAAGTTACGTGATGTTCTTTTGGAAGTTCCATTTGTTGCGTTAACTGCAACTGCTACTGAAAAGTATGTGCCTCGTGTATTTGTGTGAACAGATGTGATCATTTATTGATCGTCCTTTCCTGTCTCTAGTATAAGAATGTGTTTGGAGAACGAAAATCTTCATGCTTTCTCACTGACATTCAGTGTTGGATTTATCTAAATTTTAGATTTCTATAAATTGATCTTACTCTTAATTGTTACTTTATCTTTATGACATACTTTACTTTCAAGTGTACATATATGAATCATCTCATTCTGTTGCTAGAGCAAGTCATTTTTGAAGTCTAGACTCAAAATCCAACCCCCTCCAGTCCTCATGTAGCTGCATTTACCTCCCACAAAATACAAAGACACATGTACCAGCAGACATCTTTACATCGTATCCTCTATGGCTTGGTTGGAAAACATGATCTGAACACAGATCAACTGCTCATTCTCTAACAGATCTAGAAGCAGATGCTACAAAGGTTCAATAGGGAACTGAATATTGTTCTTAGTTGTCCACATTAAGTGAGAAGCAGCATACCTTTTTTCCTCACATTTTTCCTTTCATAATTCAGCCAAGAACTACATCAAGTAAAAATTGTGTATTTCTAAGCCAACAAATGTTCTTGGACATTAATTCTTATATAATTGTTTGCTTCTAGGTAGTATATAATTGTTTTGTTTCGTAGTTTTATAAGGCACTGAATTTTGTGGTGTTATCTACTTAGGTGTTCTATACTTATTTATTTATTTGCTTTGCTATGTTTTGGGGAGAGGTAGTCTAATGCTGTCTATTCTGCATGCATAATGCCAGGGTTAGAATTGACATCATCAATTCTTTGAAGATGAACAATCCTTATGTTGCTGTTGGCTCATTTGATCGTAAAAATCTCTTCTACGGTGTCAAACATTTCAATCGCAGTCTTCAATTTGTGGATGAGCTTGTGCAAGAAATATCAAAATATGCAAGGAAGGCCGGGTCAACTATTATTTACTGTACAACAATAAAAGATGTTGAGCAGGTTCTTTTTGTTCCTGTTTTTATTACTAAAGATTGTATGCCTTTTATTATTTGCTTCTTTGTTTGAAAAGAGGAATTGCATATCCTCAAAACAATTAAGCTTCACCATCCATTTCAATTCAGAAAGAAACACCACCCACAACTGTAATTACAATTGACCAAGCTCTAAAAGCAAAGGACCAAATTTATGTTTGTATAACCACAAAGGATTTTATTTCATTTTCATGTAACCATAAAGGGGTTAGGGAGTATCTGTCTGAGGGCTTTTGAGGATTAGTTAAAACTCACAGTACCGCCTAAGCTATGGCATTCTTATATTTGACTGCGAGAATATGGTTGTTACTGATATGTGCTAGTGATATACCAAGGAGATGAGATTGAGAAAGGAAAAGGAAGGTTAAATCGATTTTTAGAAAGAGATATTAAAGATGCCTGATATGTTCCCGCACCACATGGATTAGAACCTCCTTGTAATGTTATATTATGTACTCATCAGTTTTCATTTGGAGCAGGAAAGAAGTTGTTTAATCATTTGGGAGTTAAAATTTTCTTTCGGAACAAATTAACTTTCACAGATTGCTTTCTGTATTAATTTTGATCATCACCATGTGAAGATGTTGACAAATTTTTATCTGACAATTTCTCTTCCCATTCCATCCTCTGGATGCTTTTTTGTTTTTTTATAAGCATGTGTCATTATTATGAATATTTTGACTAACTTCTGAACAATGTTTCGTCTTTGTAATATATTCTCTAGATTCACAAGTCACTGAAAGAGGCAGGAATTAAGACTGGAATATATCATGGTCAAATGAGCAGCAAAGCTCGTGAGGAGTCCCACAGGTTTTTACCTTATGTATTGTAGGAGTGTAGTGGTTTTAGTTTTCTTGCATCTAATTAATCAACTTTTGCGTGTTGCACTCTCATTTGTCTCCTTGAATTATCTCTTTATTTTATTAACTGATTCCTTTACTTCTATTCAGATCGTTTGTAAGAGATGAACTGCTGGTCATGGTTGCTACTATTGCCTTTGGCATGGGCATTGATAAGCCAAACGTAAGGCAGGTGATACATTATGGTTGTCCAAAGAGTATAGAATCTTATTATCAGGAAAGTGGGCGATGTGGGAGAGATGGTATTCCTTCTGTCTGTTGGCTATATTATACAAGAGCTGACTTTGCAAAAGCTGATTTCTATTGTGGAGGATTAAGAACAGTACGCAACTTTGTTTCTTCTTTCATGACACTCGTCAAACTTTTTCTTTGGCTTGTTAAAATGGTGCTGATGGTTGACCTACTCTGCTAAATTTCTTAAATGATGAAATATTTGAAATGTGCTATGCTCTGCATTTCTTTCCTGCTGCCATTTTCCAGGAAAATCAAAGAAGGGCTGTTATGGAGTCATTGATGGCTGCGCAACACTACTGCTCACTAACCACATGCAGAAGAAAGTTCTTGCTCAGTTATTTCGGGGAAAAATTTTCAGCTGAGAAATGTGGTTTGGTTCTTTCTTGAATACATCTAATCGAACTTGTCCTTCTTTGGCTTTCAATAACAGACCTTCTTTTATTTACAAAATTACTTATTGTTGTATCCAATTTTGAGCATGATTAATATGCGTTGCACTTTCAGGAAATTGTGATAACTGCATGGTCTCAAAGAGGGAGCGTGACATGTCTAAGGAATCATTTCTTTTAATGTCTTGCATTCAATCATGTGAGGGTAACTGGGGCCTCAATATGCCTGTAGATGTTCTTCGTGGATCCAGGGTAAGTATTATTTATTGTGAATAGCTCATGATTGCTGGTCATTCTCCATTATAGATACAAACATACATGCATGTATATATGTATACTTGTATTCATTGATGTATGTATAAACTTAAAAGTAAGGTATTTAAGGAAATTTTGATATCTCTTTTGATAAACAACAAAATGCTGCATGCTTTCAGTAGATATTTTAGAGGGGAAAAGAAGAAATAAAAGCACCTTACTTACCTGTTCTTTTGGTGGGTGGAGTGGAGGAGATTAAAGTTGCTGGCATGTATAAGGAAAATTATTAGCTGTAATGATAAGGCATTGGCAACTAATTTAAGCTTTTCTATGAATCTTTTGAATTTTGTTTTTCTATGGCTTCAAGATTTTATTATTTTCTTCACCCTCAATTCTTATGCAGATGCTTTTGCTGTCTCTCTAAATTTACAGGCAAAAAAAATTCTTAATGCTCATTTTGACAAGCTACCATTTCATGGACTTGGGAAAGACTACTCGTCAAATTGGTGGAAATCACTGGCTTACCAATTAATTTCTCACGGTACCTGAAGCAATATATATTTGCGACTGACAATTCAGTTATTATCATTCAGAAATGAGCAATTGTCATTTATGGTTACTTGGTGCAAAGAATTATTGATTGTATTGACGTGTTTTATAATGATTGTGAGTTGGCATTGACTACTTAGTCACATATATTTACTCAAAATTAGAATTTTCTGTAGCTTAATAGATTCTAGTATCTTTACTGGGAGTTAGAAGAAGCTTCTGAAACAAATGGATTTAGAAAGGATACTCCCCATCACTCTGGGTAATGGCCAAAACACCTTTTTATAGCGGGATTCTCCACATTTCATGGCTCCCTTGAAGATTTATAGCAGAGTATTCCTCTGATTGAAGTCTTAGTGTCTATTTCCAATAATGATTGTAGGTAGCCTGTTGCTTACTCACTTGGAGGATTTAGTCAACAATCAAGTAACTTTATGTGGTTGGTTTTATCCCAACCAAGAGGAGGAAGACACTGTTACATGGAAACCAACAAATGATAATAACTTCCTTGTAATATTTTCTGGGGAAACTCTTGAGAAGAATACGGGAGTAGATTGGTACAAGTTAGCACGTGCCCTTCAATTTCTGGGCACCACTGTATAGCTAACTTGCAATAGGTTGTCAGCACATGATCGACAAGTTAATTAAGGGGGGATGGTTACAACTTGGATGTTCTGTATGCATTTTGATGAAAGAAGATATATTTTTCTCCTGTTCATTCACAAAGGATACTTAGACAAATTCTGCTGATGATCAATAGCTTCAAATTAGTGAAGGATTGACATTGAGCTTATCTGGGATAAAGCCTATCCACAAAAGAAAATTTCGTAGTTGCAATAAAAAGCTTCAGTTCCAGCTTTCATAACATAGCACCAATTGCAGTATTGAAAATCAATCTTCTTGCCTATCACAAATAATCATTAGTTGTTGACTTCATGTTTGTAGTTATAGTTCATGTCTTTCCTTGAAATACATTTTATCTACAAAATTTTATATTGTACTGTCTGTTGATGATTCTTTGAAATAATAAAGTCATAGTTGCCAGTTTTAGCTAATAAGTGTTACTTACAAACAGGTTATCTGATGGAGACTTTTAGAGATACATATAAATTTGTAAGGTAAATTGTGCTCTTTCATTTTCTTGAGTGCAAATTTACATACTAGAAAACTTCCATAGAGTTCTTTTGTTTATCCTTCTCCCCCGCTATGTCTGTTTGTCATAATCGATCAGCTAAGTACAATTGACTAAAGTCTATGTCTTTATGCATCAGAGTAAGTCCAAAAGGGAAGCAATATATTCAGTCTGCTAGACCTGATCACCAACCAGCTCTAATATTATCATTGACTGATGAAATGGTTGAGGATGAAGAACAACAATGCACAACAGGCGGGGTTGGAGAGTTGAATAGCATGGCAACTTTAGAATGTGAACAATTGTCAGAGGTTGATATTTTATCTCCATCTCCTGTTCCCTTTTCTTTTATCCTCATTGTTTATGATATTGTCAGAGGTATATGTTGGTGGAAAGGAATATGGGCTTCTATTATCAGATGACAGGAGGGATTGGATTTGTTAGGCATGTTTTAAAACTTCATGCACTATTATTGAAGTGCTCTTGGTTCAAAACCCCTGCATGCTGTGTGTTTTCAAGATGAAGCCAATGAGGCAAATTCTCCCTTTCTTCTTCCATGCGCTTCCTTCTATTTTTTTTTTTTTGCAAAGAACTGTTTGTGAATTCTGTTCTACTCACACTTCATGAATTCAGCTTACAAACTGCATCGCTGATCTGCCACCCATGCAGTAAAATATTTTTTTTTAGTTACCATATATACTTCTTGGTGAAGTCATGCATTTTTTTATGCAGGCTGAAGCACGAATCTTTCACATGCTTTTGGATGAGAGAACCAAGCTTGCTAAAAGCATTGGGACTGCTCCGTAGGTTCATATTTCTTTGAAGGCTATAAATCCCTAAAGAGCTGCTTAGTTAATATGGAATATACCATCTGAGCACCTGTTCTTATTGCTTGCTACAGATATGCTGTATGTGGTGATCAAACAATAAAAAAAATTGCTTTGGTGAGACCATCTACCAAAGCAAGGTTGGCAAACATTGATGGTGTCAACCAGGTGAGTCTTAACGACTGGGACAAAAAAATTCTTCATAATATTTTTTATTCATTTCTTCATTGCACTAGTTATCTATCTCTTAATTTGGCATCCTTCCTTGTGCTTTAACCAGGAAATGTTTTTTTCTTGGAATGGAGTTTTAAAGAAATTTTATTTTTCCTAATTTTGATGTTTGTACAAGCAATCTTACCGCTATCCATTTCAATATGTAAATTAAGAATTTCTGGCTACTGTAGATGTATTATGCGGTGACTGAAATTCTCTGACTTTTTAATCTTTTCCACACCCATGAAACAGAGATCACTGAACTTATTGTCATATTTACTTGTCTTGACAAGCCACCTCCATATTGCAATCGAGTTTCTGATATGTAGATTGGGTGGTTAGTGGCTGGTCTTCCTATTATTGTTGTTGCATGATTTTGAGAAAATAATAATAAAAAAAAGAAAATAAGGCATCTTCTATCATTATCACATTTGATCCTTTGACATTCACTTTGCTACACCTTTCCATTTTCTTCTGCAAAGGAGGTAAGGGGTGGGGTGAATGGGCATACTTAGTACATACCAAGAGAATAATTTAAGGAGTTAAGAAAAGCAGAAAATTTGTTTTTTCAGTCACGGTTTACCATTTTGCTTGTACTTCTCAATGTTAAGAATGGAATGTGGTGATGTTGCAGCATCTTGTTGTGAGACATGGCGATTATCTTCTTCAAACTATTAGGGATCTGTCACAAGAACTTAACCTTTCCTTGGACGGGGGAGCAAACTTGCAGACTGCTAATACGAGAAAAGCCAATCAAGTACCAAATCACAAGATATTAACCCCAGCTAAGTTAGATGCTTGGAAAATGTGGCATGAAAATGGTCTACCAATTCAAAAAATCGCGGTATTTCTTGACAAAATTTACAATTATATGTTATAGACATTTTAGTGCTTTAATCACTTTAATTTTTATTCCCAGAATTTCCCTGGTAGATCAGCTCCTATAAAAGAAGGAACTGTAGTTGAATATCTTCTAGAAGCTGCACAAGGAGGACTCCAGATTGAATGGACTAGATTGTGCGGTGAAGTTGGACTTTCACGTGAAAGATTGTCAGAAATTGAGGGTGCAATCTCAAAGGTTGGCTCTAGGGAAAAGTTGAAGCCCATTAAAGATGAATTACCAGAAGATGTAAGTTGATGCGCTAATTTCTCTGATATTTCTGGCTTAATATTTGTTACTGATCATTGAGTTCAGGATCACTTAAAAAGTATACAACTGAATGAAAACTCACTAATAACATCAGATAAGCTACGCACACATCAAGATCTGTCTGGCAATGCAAAACTGTGGGTTTTCACCTGAAGTGACTCCACCTAGCCACCTTGACACATCGAAGGCTGATGAATTTGTGGAAAGTGAGTCTGGAATGGTTTCCACTGTTACCAGCTGCTTGGACACGGTTCATGAGGTTGAAATATCAGTCAAGATTATGGCTACTCATTGTTGCTCAGATCATAATGAAGAAACTTCCTCCCTTATGGTCAGAATTGCACAGGACCAAGAGGTTCATCCTATCAATGATGCAAATGTACTTTCCCCAAGGAAACGTCAAAAGGTAGATATACCTGAAGAAAGCTCAACTGCATTGGAAGCTACGGAGAGTTCCATACTGGATTGGCTCAAGAAGTATGATGAAGGGGTGAGTTCAGCATGAGCAAACCCATTTAATCCAT
Organism: Populus nigra; assembly: GCF_951802175.1. Taxonomy (NCBI): domain Eukaryota; kingdom Viridiplantae; phylum Streptophyta; class Magnoliopsida; order Malpighiales; family Salicaceae; genus Populus; species Populus nigra. The sequence continues at coordinate 16,008,599 of NC_084863.1, forward strand.
ATCTCTGCACTAACTGATGAAGATCTTTGGATATGTTGCCTTTCATATTTCTTTTACGTGGCAATTTGATGATGCAGATGTGTTGCAGGTTTTCATGAGAGATATTTTGGAGCATTTCAACGGGTCCAAAGAGGAATTGGTGATTGATTTACTAAGTAGCCTTGAAAGCGACTTCGTAATATTTAAGAAGAATGATCTGTATATGCTTTTGTAATGATGAGATAAATCAAGATTGCTGGCACTAATTTGGATGTATTTTCATTTTGTTTAGACTTTTACCATGTAGCTTTTTTATGAGCTTTAAGTTGTCATGAAACATGAATCAGTTAAGAACATCATCAGCAGCTGGAGTGTTGTCTTCAGGCGCAGAGTTCATTTTCCAACTGAAAATTGTTCATTGATTATTGAATCCCAGTGAGAGTTATATTCAATTATTACAACAGAATCCCTTTTCAAGATTGGGGGAAAAAAAAAACTGCAACTTTATCCAATCATTTGCAAGGCAAACAAGCTGCAATCTAAATACTTGCTCGATGGGCAATTTCAAGAAATCATCATAAAAAATCTACTCTTATGTTCAAACTCTCGTCGACTACTTTTACCAAGACTAATTACCTAATCGTGGAAAGAGGCAGTAATTTCAAAGAAATTTTGTATCTGATGGTCAGCATCTGAATGGCATGGGCATCGATGCTTTCAGCATTACGATATGCTGTTCAACAAAAAAAAATACAGGATCCAGCACTGCTAATAGAACGAAATTTTTACCAAAAAATGAGAGAGCTACGACAAATCAGCAAATAGTATTTTCTCAAAAGAAGAATGATGTTAATCCTTTAGCAAGGCGGGAGGGACCAAGATGGTTAGTGGGATAAATTCTCACGAAAGGTTTCGAAAATCCTACTTGGATTCCCATCTTTCAAACCAAAGCAAGAGGTGACTACTTGTGCATGGCATCGTCCAGTTCCAGTTTCATCCCTACACGTTTTTTAATAGAGGCTGTGGCATCCAGAGGTGATTTGTGTTTAAGTTGTAACTCCTTGAATCTCTCAACATCAAAATTAAGCTTCTTGAACAACTTCCTTTGTCTTGAGAGAAACAGCCTCTTCATTAGGTCTTGGTAACTTGGATCTCTTGCAGTGATCAGGAAGTAGGCATAACCTATGACTATGCTAGAGGTTGTGGCGAAAAATGCAATAGGTTCCATCACATCCCATGAAAATTCCCAAAATGTTAGCCGGAAAAACAGCCCAACCTGCAATAAAGCTAAACACAATCCACTATAGAGGATCCGGCGAACCTCCTTATGTGCCTGTACGTCAATTTCTTCTTTCTTCTCCTGAAGCATCTTTAGCTCATCTCTTGCAGGGTCGTCTTCAGGAGTTAAAGCGAGCGGCACTGCTCTTCTTATCAGATCTACCACCTGCAACATAAGAAAACTATCAAGGCAAAACCAATTTGTAGTCAGGACGACTAATATCCAAGGCATAGGAAAAAAAAAAGTTTAAATCCCTTGCCTTGTACAAAGGAAATTCATGTACTTTCTAAATCTGTACCAACATTATTGTATATATAAACAAGTGAAATCCCAAAACCAAGGATCATGCTGCTTCTGCCTGATACAACTCGGAGCCCAATAACCACAAGCCATACTGTCTTTAGACGTCAAGTATAGTGTTCCTCTGAAAGCTCAAAGCATAGATATAGCCCAACCAAAACGAGAACTAGAAAACGAGTTCTGCACACAAGGCTCTGATAACGTACCAAGACAGAAGCAAAAGCAACTTCTGACAAATATCAGCAGGCAAGCTCACTGCCAAATGCACAAATGGATAGTGGCTAAATAAAATCTAAACGTTTATCATTCATTTGACTTCCTTTGCTGCACCCTATACACAGAGAAATTGTATAGGGTGAAGGGTGTTTTCAGAACAGCTTTCTAACTGCCCCGATTGGCATTCCAATAAGCAAAGAAAGAAGTAAATATGCTTCTCAGTATGTCCCCAACCGCTGCAAATACTATAGTAGTAGTAATAGAGAAATGGAAATTTTGAAAGAGATGCTGAATAAAAGTAGAGAATTTAAGAAGTGTAAGCTCAAACAGCGGAGAAAAAAAAGTACATTGTAAATGGAAAGGGAAGATTTGATGAATGTACCCAGCCCCAACAAGCTAGCTAAAATAGGAATGGCGGGAACATTTATGAGTTGAGGAAGATACTAATAGCAGCAGCTCATTGTCAAATATACATAAATGGAAGGAGAAATCGATTGAATGTAAACGTAGTCAATACTGAAATTTTAAGGGCATATTCTCGGTCTAGAACGTTTAAATATCACTCAAAGATTAATCTGGTCTTTGCTTGGTGGGAGGGAGGGACTGAGTAAATACAGAATGCAGATAGAGAGAAGCACTTCAATATGGCAAGCTGGAAGTTGAAAATCCTGTGCTTATCATGGAGCAGCAATAAATCAGTAACAGAGAAGGAGGGATGTGAAATTAATGATGGGAATTGAAAAATCAGAAGAATAAAAACAGTGAAAAGAAAAGGGGAGAGAGAAAGAGAGGGGAAGGAGGAGGAGATGCGGTGTATGTCTCAGTCTGCCCCCACCATCCACCCGAAAGTAAAGTAGCAAAGCAATTGATTGGATTATGGAAACATACATATGATAATAAGTTAAAAACAAGATTGACAATTAAGAACATACATAATAAGTAGAAGGGAAGAAAGGTGCATATAAAGCAAAGCAAGAAAGATGGAAAAGGAGGGCAGGGGTAGCTACCTACCTTATCAGGATGAAGATAGACTTGGTCGCGGAAGAGAAGGACGACCCCAGCATCATCAAGGACATGGGCAAAAGTAACGGCCTCATCGTGAGATCTGGCAATACCGATGCTCTGGCAGGCTTCGAGGAGGTCTGAGAAAGGGATAATTTCCCTGGATTCCATGCCAAGCTTCATCTTGAGAGCCTCCACATTCACCAGTCTCATCAGCCTCTTCGCCTCCGAACTTGTTATCAATATATTTTTATCATTCTTATTATTGTTTTTATTATTGGAGGAGGGAGAAGAAGCTTCAGCATCAGCATCAATAGCGGAAGAAAAACAAATGGATGTGATTTTGCAGAATGGAGTTGAAGCATCAGCAGCAGCTCCTCCTCCCCTACCAGAATAATAATAATAAGAATAGGCAGAGGAAGCAATAGTCCTGGTGGTGGTGCATCGCGGTGGTGTTGAGAGGGATTGAGTGTTGGCGGCTAACAGAGTGCGCTTCAAAACCCCAGGGGCAGAGGAGGACCATAATCTGCTCCACATTGTTTCTTTTTTCCTTCAGCTTTACCTTTAGCTTTTTGATATAATACAGTGTAGCAACATGGAAAAAGGTGGTTGATGGGAAAGAAGGAAGGAATTAAGGCCGAAAGGGGGAAGGAAGGAAGGAGAACGCAGTTGGAGAAGTCTAAGTGTTTATAGTATGGAGGGACGAGACGGCGATCGGAGGCAGGGGAAAATTCAATGCAAGCGAGGCGAGAAAAAAAGAAACGATAAGATCAAATCGACAAACATAGGTGTGGTGTGGTATGCCAGTGACTAGGCGCTGGACTAAAAATTGCATTTGCATAGGATTATGCTCCGGTTTTAATTAGCTTACCGTTCATAACTAGTTAAAAAGGGATAGTAGCTTAAATTGACCAATTCCAAGGCCAAAACTACCCATAGGACACGGTGGCGAGGCCTTCCAAGTTTGACCGCAATCCATCCTTTTGGATCCATCATCTTCCATTTTTGAGCACCCACTGTTAGACCAGACTCTTTCTCTTCCTGCTTCCAATCGTGACTCCTATCATTATTACAAATACAATAGTACTATCTATTTGATTATAATGTGATTGGAAAACAGCAACATAGAGGACTAACTTCTCAGCCCAGAGTAGCACGATATGGAGTAATTTCATGAAGGATTGTTATGCTGTACAGTATACAACAATTGATTGTTTACACAGACCTCAAACCTTCCACAAGTCTGGACATAGATAGCTACCCAGAATTAACACGTATACATGTTCATCATCTTAGCACAAGCTAAAGGGCTGGGATAGGGTCACTGACTATGTCTAGCTTTAGACAGGTTTTCACCAGACCTTTCACTATCTTCCAAGACCAAAACACATTCATCATCGATCGCCAACGTACAAGGTATCACAAGGATGCTATATAAATCCGATGGAAGAATTTGGCTGACCTGAAACAAAGAAATATGCAAGATGACGGAAAGAGAGACAAGCACAAATTAAAGTAAATGTAACCTAAAAACCCATACAACCAGTAACTGAGATAATTGCATGATCCCGAATTTCCACAGTTTCCTTGCCGGCATATCACAGCATCACGTACAGCCGCCGAAAAACGTACAGAGTGAAAGCAAATATGATGTGTATTCTGATGCCATTCCATTTCCAAACCTTGAGTGAAACAGGTCGAAAAACATGCTACTTCTATAGCTGTTGGATATTTAAACTCATTTTGGTAAGGGCTAAACCGAGACGCATCACCCACGGCCTTGTGATCAAAATGCATAAACACGTGAGTGAAGAAGATTAAAAAAAAAAAAAACCTTGCAACCTGACCACATCAACAGTTGCTGTCACCTTATCGAGTCACATTAAAGAACAGTGAAAGTAAACCAAATACGATGCATGGTAGTATTACAGAGCAGGGTTCCAGCTACGTGGAAAAGCCAAGTGAAAACCATCAAGCTTGGAAACCTGTCACTGTTCAGTCCCGGCCAAACTCAATCATAACAACAAGATCGGCTTTCAATTCACACGAACCTATTTGTCCTAGTGTAATCACCAGCGAGACAGGAATTGGAGCAAAGAATAACGACATAAGATAGGAACATTGTTGACTGAAAGTGAAAACATATCATCCAAAATATTAGCAAGACTGTTGAGGCCTTTACAAGACTACATACCTTCTACCGTTTCTATTTATTACTGTTGGTGGGAGAAACTATTGGTGGTGGTTTTGAAATACTCAGAGAGGATAAAACACACTGTTTTATTGCAACAACAATAAGCATACAATAACTAAACAAAAGCTCAATACACGCCCTCTCTTTCTCCCTGGTGTTTCTCTCTAATCTCTCTACACATAATAACATAAACTTAGCTGCCTATTTATACACAAATTGAAAGTAAAAAAACATCAAACTTCAAGTGTGAAGGCGGCTGGCGGCATACAGCTGGCGGCTGGCGGCTGCAAGTGGTGGTTGGGCGGTGACAGCTGGTGGCTGCAAGTGGTGGTTGCCTTCCTTGACCTTCTAGATTGAGTTTACTTCAACAAATTTCCCCTTTAAACTCAATCGAGGGATGTCATGCCAAGCATGAACTTCAATCTGATAAATATTTCTCCCTTCAATGGCTTTGTAAAGATATATGTAATTTGATCATTTGTCTTGCATGATATCAGTTCAACTTCTTTGTTCTTCACATGTTCTCGGATAAAGTGATGACGTGTATCAATGTGTTTACTTCTTTCATGATACACCGGGTTCTTTGCTAATGCAATCGCTGATCGATTATCAATATAAATCTCTGTGAGATTTTCTTAAGGAAATCCCAAATGCTTCAGCATATTTCTTAACCATATTAAATGGCATACAGCTGAGTTGGTAGCAACATACTCAGCTTCACAGCTTGATAACGTTACTATCGATTGCTTCTTAGATGACCATGTGAAAGATGTATCTCCCATGAAAAAACAAATCTCGTTGTGCTTTTCCTTTCATCTAGATCTCTACCCCAATCACTATCCGAGTAGCCAACAAGATTGAAGTTTTTACTTGAGGTATAAACATACCTTCATTTATTGTTTCTTTGATGTAGCGAAGAATTCTCTTGGCTGCATTCAAGTGAGACTGGTCTGGTGTCTCTATATATCTGCTGATAAGGCCAACTTCGTAGAGTATATCTGGTCTGGTACATGTCAAGTACCTTAAGCTTCCTACTAAGCTTTTGAAGTAAGTTGGATCTACATTTCCAACTTTACTCTTCCTCAATTCTACTCCATTCTCAACTGGAGTTGATACCGGATTGCAGCTTTCCATCTTAAACCTTTCAAGAATATCTTTGGCATAACTGCTTTGGGATACAAAAATCCCTTCTTCTTTCTGCACCACTTCTAAGCCAAGAAAATGTGCCATCAGACCAATGTCTGTAATCTCAAACTCATGTACCGTGCTTTTCTTGAAGGCTTCAAACATGGTAGGGTTGTTGCCGGTGAATAGCAAATCATCAACATATAGACACACAAATAATATGTTGCCATCTGCTTCTTTCTTCATATATATTGTGTGTTCATATGGACATTTTTCAAATCCATTTTCTTGAAAATACTTGTCAATTCTGGTATTCCAAGCATGCGGAGCTTGCTTCAAACCATAGAGGGCTTTCTTCAACTTGTATACTTTGCCTTTATTTTCAGCTTCAATGTATCCAAGTGATTGTTCAACATAGATCTCTTCTTCTAGGAAGCCATTCAGAAGTGCTGACTTCACATCGAGTTGATAGATCTTCCATCTATGTTGTGCAGCTAGTGAGATCATCAGTCTGATTGTCTCTAGCCGGGCTACTGGAGCAAATACTTCTCCATAGCCAATGCCTTCTCTCTATTTGTAGCCTTTTGCCACTAATCTTGCTTTGTATCTTTGCACTTCTCCTTTTGCATTCTTCTTTGTCTTATAGACCTATTTGACACATATTGCTTTCTTGTTTTCTGGTAGATTAGTTAACTTCCAGGTATCATTCTTCTCAATGGCATGTATTTCTTCATCCATTACTTCTATCCAGTTCTTTTCTGTAACAGCTTCATTGAAGCTAAGTGGGTCATTATCTGCAAAGAAACAAAATAGAGTTGTATCTTCCATGACTTGAGTGGCATCGTACAACTCTTCTAGATTTCTCATCCTTCTTGGTCCTTCTGATGAGGATGAGGATGAGGATGGTGGTGTTGATGATGATTCTGGTGTGTTTCTCCTGTTGAATATAGGGAATCTGTGTACCGGACTTTGTGGCTCTGCTGGTAATATTGGACCTTCTGCAAGTACTGTTGGTACTTTCACTTCGTCTTCAATGATCAAATCAGTGCTGATCCATTTGACTGTTTCTTGATCATCATTTCATTGCCAAGTTTTATCTTCTTCAAAGATAACATCTTTACTCATAATTACCTTTTTTGTGATGGGATTATACAGCTTGTATCCTACCCTTCTATCATCATATCCGACAAAGATGTATTTCTCGCTTTTATCATCGAGTGTGGTCCTTCTTGCATCTGGGATCTTTGCATATGCCACACAACCAAAGACTCGAAGATGAGTAACACTTGGTTTGTGACCACTCCATGCTTCTTCTAGAGTGACAGCTTGCAAACTTTTGGTTGGACATAGATTCAGTAGATACACTACACATGATACAGCTTCAGCCCAGTATTGTTTGAGCAGCTTCTTTGCTTTGAGTAGACTTCTTGCCATGTTAAGAATCGTTCAATTCTTTCTCTCAGCTACACCATTCAGCTGTGGTGTATAAGCTGGTGTTGTCTGATGTCTGATGCCTTGTTGTGTACAAAAGACTTTAAAATCATTTGTTGTATATTCTCCACCTTGATCAGATCTCACGGTTCTGATCTTATAGCCACTTTGCTTCTTAACAATTGCTTTAAAATCCTTAAAACAATTGAACACTTCTGACTTCCTCTTCAGAAAGTATATCCATGTCTTTCTGCTAAAATCATCAATGAAAGTAAGGAAGTACCTATTTTGTCCAATCAATATAGGCTTTATGGGACCACACACATCTGTGTGCACTAACTCTAGTGGCTTGTTTGCTTTCCAGTTGACTTCTTTGGCAAAACTGGATTTGTGATGTTTGCTGAGGACACAACTCTCACAGACTTCATCTGGATGATCAATGTGGGGCATACCTTTGACCATCTTCTTGCTTGCTAGCATCTTCAGACTTGTGAAATTCAGATGTCCAAGCCTTAGGTGCCAAAGCCACTCTTCACTATTGGTGATGGCACTCAAACACTTTGTTGCATCATATTGGATGTTTAAAGGAAACATCCTATTCTTGGACATCTTCACATAGGCAATTAATCTCCCATTGTAGTCTATAATTGTCAGATGACAATTCTTCGTGTAAAGAGTATAACCTTTCTCCATAAGTTGACCTATACTCACCAAGTTCTGCTTTATGACCAGGACATAGTAAACATCTGCGATGTAGCTATGATCGCCATTCTTCAACTTGATTGGGATGTTGCCTTTACCTTTGAATGGAACTTTTGAGGTATTTCCAAAGGTGACTAGACCTTGTATGGTCTCATCTAGATCATCAAATAGGTCTTGTTGGCCACACATGTGATTGGTGGCTCTAGTATCTAGATACCAAATATTGTCTTGATTCTTGCCAAGTCCTTGTTGGACAAATAATGCAGCTGCTCCTCTGGTGTTGGCATCCTCCTCTGCATAGTTGGCTTGTTTACGTACCTCTAATGGAGCTTTCCTTTGACATTCAGTGCTATAGTGCCCAAATTAATTGCAATTATAACACTGGATATTCCTCTTGTCACGGTTATTATAACCGCCTCCTCTTCCTCTAGGAGTGAATGCTTGTTGTCCTCGACCTCCTCTGGTGGTGTTTCTACCACCTCTTCCTCTGAAACCTGTATTCCAAGATCCTCTTTCTTGAAATCGCTGAAATCCTCCTCATGTTTGTTGACTTCTTCCTTGAGTGGTATATCTATTTGTTGAAGTCTCCCCTTGCTCATATCTGTCTTTGAGAGATAACTTTGCTTATAAGGCATGCTCAATTGCCTTATCTCCATTTTTTTTCACGATCTTTTGCTCATGAGCTTGTAAAGAACTCATAAGCTCATCCACCATCAACTTGTCCACTTCTTTAGACTCTTCAATAATGACAGCAACAAAATCAAATTTTAGATCTAGGGACCTTAAAATTTTATCAGTAATCCGAGCATCTATGAGGGCTTCTCCATTTCTTCTCATCTGATTAACTATCTCCATAATTCTTGTGTAATAGTCAGAAATAGATTATGAGGACTTCATTTGTAATAATTCAAACTCACCTCGTAAAGATTGGAGACGAATCTTCTTGATTTTGTCAAGACCTTTGTATTTTTGTTGGAGAGCCTCCCATATTGCTTTTGATGTTTCTACGGAAGCAATGATCTCAAATATTGCTTCATCAAGACCTTGATAGATGATGGTCTTTGCTTTATTGTCTTTCTTTCTATTGGCTTTGAGGACTTGCTTTTCTGCCTCTTGTAGAGTATCTTCTACTTCTTTGGACTCTGGTTCATCATAACCATATTGCACAATCTCTATACACTCCTGTGAACCAAGAAATGCCTTCAATCTGATACACCAACTATCATAATTGTCTTTGGTTAGCTTCGGGATGAGTGTTTGTGCATTTTCTATTGTTATTTTGCTCTTTGAATGACTATATCACCTTTTAGGAGTTGAATTTGGCAAAAAGGACACCTTAGATGGATCCGGAATGCTAAAAATAGTAGGGAGCCAGTCTGACTTTGTTAAAAATGGGTCAGAAATGGGCTGAACCAGTCAGGAAACCGATTCTGGATGTCAGGTGGTTCGCTGGGGTTGAACCGGGAATATTCTTCAGCGCGGCTCAGCTCAAATATGGCGCGCGTGGACTCCAGTCGTCTTCTTCCTCGGGGCGCGTCGGCTGCGCGTGAGATACAGTGCATAACTTTCAGGTGGCGCGTGTGGGTTACCTCCTGATCCGATGAAGCTGATTTTTGCACTAGTGAGTTTGTATGGATGAAACCTACACTGTGGAATTATCAAAAATTGTTTTTGATAACTTTGAAAATTCAGGTATATCCCAAAACTCCTCTGTTTTCTGACGAACGGGGCTCTGATACCAATTGTTGGTGGGAGAAACCACTAGTGGTGGCTTTGAAACACTCGGAGGGGATAAAACACACTGTTTTATTGTAACAACAATAAGCATACAATAACTAAACAAAAGCTCAATACACGCTCTCTCTTTCTCTCTAGTGTTTCTCTCTAATCTCTCCACACATAATAACATAAACTTAGCTGCCTATTTATACACAAATTGAAAGTAAAAAAAAAATCAAACTTCAAGTGTGAAGGCGGCTGGCGGCATACAGCTGGTGGCGGTGACTGGCGGCTGCAAGTGGTGGTTGGGCAGTGACAGCTAGTGGCTGCAAGTGGTGGTTGCCTTCCTTGACCTTCTAGATTAAGTTTACTTCAACAATTATGTAGTTGAAGGTTCAAAAGGCAATCCCCATATGGGAATGGCATATATGCAGTGGCCTCTTTAAAGTTCACCTCAACTAATTAAAATAGTCCCAAAAGACTGCGAGAACATTACTATCTCTCACAAAAAGAAGACGGCATCAGAAAGAGGGCATTCCAATGTAAGATATTGTGAGTGGACTCATGCAACTCATCATTTTCAAAACGTGTGTTCTTAATCATCCACCTTTGGCTGTCTAGAATAAAATGAGGGGTTTCTCTTCCTTTCGACCTTAATGATCCATCTATGGATGCAAACAATTCAAGCCTTATTCATTTCCGCCATGTGCGAAACAAAAATTTGGATAATTTCAACACTCAAATATTATGTAAAGGCAATCATGACTAATATCTAAAGTAATGTAATTATACTTGCAAAATAAGGAACGAAGCCCACATCATATGTGCATATCATACGAAAAATACTACTAGGCAATTGAAATAACCAGGATTTTCATGTATGTTAGTACCAGCCACCCTAGGAACTATATAACTCCATTCCAAGTGCACAACTTAGAGCTCTTCTGGCCAGCAACGTCAAACTACCTAGATTTGCATTTAGCAGGAAATGCTGAAAATTAAGAAATCAGGAAGTTATGGAGAACCTTTAAATGATAACCTTACCATTTTAAATTTACAAAGGTTGGTCTGATCTCAGAAAAGAGAACCTTTAGTATGTAAATCTATATATGCTTAACCACCTAAGGTAGTGTTTGAGCATGTGGCTACGAGTGAATTTTGAATGAGCCACAAAAATTTGTGTTTAGCTAAGGTTGAACCAGTGTTTTTAAATGGTAGGATCCATCAAAAATTGAGGTTGAAGAAAAGCATCCCAGACCAGCTTTTAGGGTCTTCTCACCTCATTTTTCCCTCATCACCGACAACACTGTTGAAGATTGCTTCAGGAGCTGTCAAAGAAAAAGCTGTCAAAGATTTTATTTCTGCTTTGTTTTTATGCAAATAATAAACTATTGTCCTAGTCTCTAGGAGGTAGTTAATCTGTTAATATGTTAACAGATCATAACATGATTTATTGCTATAAGTTTGCAATTCTGTTTTGCTTAGTTTAAATATATATTTGTAAAGATTGGAATAGAATGTATGCAATCGGTTTCTCATTCAATCTGCAATAAATTCAAATACAATCTTTGCTATCTCTTCTCTTCTTCCTATCTTCATTTCTTCACATAAACATTTTTCTGTTAAACACTTTTAATTGGTATCAGAGCATTATCTTAAATGGACCTGTAATGGAGGCTGAAACTAGTTTTTCTCACATTTCTTCTCCCATCTTTGATGGAGAAAATTATTAACTCTAGGCAGTAAAAATAAAGACTTATTTAGAAGTTTAGATCTTTGGGAAGTTGTTGAAGAAGATTACGAAGTTCAATAATCCAACTGTAGCTCAAATCAAAAATCACAAAGAGAGAAAAACAAGGAAATCGAAATCAAAAGCATGTCTTTTTGCTGCTATTTCCACAACCATCTTCACTAGAATTATATCTCTTAAATCAGCGAAAAATGTTTGGGATTATTTGAAGAAGAAATATGCAGGAGATGATAGAATCCGTGGCATGCAAAGTCTTAACCTGATAAGAGAGTTTGAACCGCAGAGAATAAAGGATTCTGAGACCATCAAAGAGTACTCAGACAAATTGCTTGGAATTGTCAACAAGGTAAGGTTACTTGGCATAAATTTCTCTGATTGCAGAATTGTAGAGAAAATTCTTGTAACTGTGCCTGAAAGATATAAAGCATCTATAACCACCTCGGAGAATACAAAGGATCTGTCCAAGATCACTTTGGCAGAACTAATAAATGCCTTGCAGACTCAAGAGCAACGGAGACTTATGAGGCAAGATTGTGTTACAGAAGGAGCTTTACAAGTAAAGTATCCTGATTCTGACAAGAAGAAATTCTTCAGAAAAAACCAGGCTTCAAGTAGTAGTGAGACTACTGTCAGTTAATTCCAGAACAAAGGAAAATTTCTTAAGAGAAACTTTCCACCCTGTTAACACTACAATAAGATAGGTTATCCACCATGTAAGTGCTGAAAGAGACCTGATGCAAAGTGTAGCAAATGTAATCAAATTGGACATGAAGCAATCATCTGTAGAACAAAATTTCAGAAACAGGAAGAAGATGCTCAAGTTGCCAGTCAAGATGATGAAGATCAAATGTTTGTAGCTACGTGTTTTTTAGTCCAGACCTCCTCAGATCACTAGTTAATTGATAGTGGGTGCACAAATCACATGACTTCTAATAAAAGTCTCTTTAGAACTTTGCAATCTACTGAAGTTGCAAAGGTAATAATTGGTAGTGGTGATTGTATAGCAGCAAAGGAAAAAGGAATGATTGCCATCACCACAAACTCAAGTACAAAAACTATTTCTGATGTTCTCTATGTACCTGGTATAGATCAGAATTTGTTAAGTGTTGGGCAATTAATAGAGAAAGGCATGGAAGTGGTTTTCGAAAATCAATCTTGTTATATCTTTGATGCTGCTGGACAAAAAATATTACAAGCCAAGATGAGAGGCAAAAGCTTTTCATTTTTATCTTTTGAGGAGGAGTATACAGCCTTTCCAACAAAGCTGAATGACATGGAAGTGTGGCATAAGAGACTGGGTCACTGTCATCAACAACGGATGATCAGTATGAAGAAGCATGATGTTGTAAGAGGAGTGCCTCCATTCACTGATCTTTTACCAAATTGCAATGCCTGTCAATTTGGTAAGCAAAACAGGAAACCATTTCCAAAATCAACATGGAGGTCTATACAGAAACTTCAGTTGATTCATACTGATGTTGCTGGTCCTCTTAGCACACTTTTAATAAAAGGTAGTCGATATTACATACTTTTTATTGATGACTTTACTAGAATGTACTGGATATTCTTTATGAAATACAAGTCAGAAGTAGCTGGGATTTTTTGGCAATTCAAGAAGAATGTGGAGAATAAGAGCAGCTGCAGAATTCAAACCATTCGATTAGATAATGGTAAAGAATATACTTCATCAGAATTCAATCTTTACTGTGAGGAAGCTGGCATTGAACATCAATTCATTACTCCTTACATTCTAGAACAGAATGGAGTCAGTAAGAGAAGAAACCAATACATTATGGAGATGGTTAGATGCATGCTACATGAAAAGAATTTGCCAAAGATGTTTTGGGCAGAAACAGCTAACATAACTGTTTTCCTTCAAAACCGACTTCCAACAAAATTGCTGGAAGAAAAGACACCTTTTAAAGTTTGGTATAATTACAAACCTTCACTAAGTTTTCTTAAGATCTTTGGCAGTATTTGTTTTGTTCATGTTCCACATATCAAAAGGGACAAGTTTGACAATAAGGCTATGCTAGGAATCTTTGTTGGTTATAGTGCTATTTCTAAAGCTTACAAAGTTTATCATCCTCAAACTCAGAAGATGGCTATTACCAGGGATGTCCATTTTCATGAAGAAGAACAATGGGACTAGGGAGACTCATAAAGAAATGTGCAGCTTGCAGATCCATTGCAGGATGAATCATTTGATAACTCACCAATTAGAGGCACCCAATCTCTTAAGGATATTTATCAAAGGAGTAATGTAGCTATCTGCGAACCAGAAGGCTATGAAGAAGCCAAACAGAACCTAGAATGGCAGAAAGCAATGCAGGAGGAGATATCCATGATTAAGAAGAACTGCACATGGGAACTAGTTGACAAACCACTAGACAAAAACATTATTGGTATGAAGTAGATATTCAGGACTAAACTGAATGCAAACAGCACCATCAACAAGCATAAAGCTAGGCTAGTTGTTAAGGGGTATGATCAGATTTATGGTGTTGATTATTCAGATACGTTTGCACCTGTAACAAAGATGGACACCATCAGATTTTTGTTTGCTGTTGCTGCATACAAGAACTGGAAAGTATTCTAGTTAGATGTTAAATCAGCCTTCCTAAATGGCATTCTACAAGAAGAAATTTATGTTGAACAACTAGCTGATTTTGTGATTCAAGGAAAAGAAGACAAAGTTTATCTACTAAATAAGGCTCTCTATGGGTTGAAGCAAGCACCTAGAGCCTGGTATAGTAGGATTGATGACTATTTGACAGGTTCTTGTTTTCAGAAAAGTTTATCTGAAGCAACTCTTTATGTGAAGAGAATCAACGATGATGTGCTTATAATATCACTCTATATTGATGATCTCTCAGTGACAGGAAGCAATACAGAGCAGGTCGAAAAATTCAAGCAGAATATGATGTAAATTTTTGAAATGACCGACCTTAGTTTCATGAGTTTTTTTCTGGGAATGGAAATCATACAAAGCAAAGAAGAAATATTCATTTGTTAGAAGAAATATTCAAGGAAAATCTTGAAGAAATTCCATATGGAGAATCGCAAATCGATAGCCACTCCAATAAATCAAAAGGAAAAATTTAGCAAAGAAGATGGCACTACCAGAGTAGATGAAGAAAAATTCAGAAGCTTGATTGGTTGTTTGTTGTATTTAATAGCAACCAGACCTGACATACATCATGCAACAAGTCTTCTATCACATTTTATCCATTGTCCAAGTGAAATTCATATGAGAGTAGCTAAAAGAATCCTGAGATACATCAAAGGGACTTGTAGCTTTGGTGTTAAATTTTTGAAGTGTCAAGAGTTAAGACTACATGGTTTTTCTGACAGTGATTAGGGTGGATTCATTGATGACATGAAAAGCACCTCTGGATTCTATTTTAATCTAGGATTAATAATATTTTCATGGTCATCCAAGAAGTAAGACATTGTAGCTCAATATACTGCAGAGGCAGAGTTCATTGCAGCCACAGCAGGAGTAAATCAAGCACTATGGCTTCAAAAGTTATTACGTGATTTATACATGGAAGAAGAAGAAGCAACTAAAATCTCAGTTGACAATCAAGCAGCTATAGCAATCTCCCATAATGTTGTGTTTCATGGAAAAACAAAACACTTTAACATCAAGCTTTATTTTTTACGTGAAGTGCAGAAAAATGGTGATGTTAAGTTGATTTATTGCAAGTCTGAAGATCAATTAACTGATCTGTTTACCAAACCATTTCCAATAAAAAGGTTTGAGTTTTTAAGACAAGAGATTGGAGTTTGCAGCTTCTAAAGCAAGGAGGAATGTTGAAGATTGCTTCAGGAGTTGTCAAAGAAGGAGCTGTCAAAGATTTTATTTCTGCTTTGTTATTTTCAGTTTTATGTAAATAATAAATTGTTTTCCTAGTCTCTAAGAGTTAGTTAATATGTTAATATGTTAACAGAACATAACATGATTTATTGCTATAAGTTTGCAATTCTATTTTGCTTAGTTTAAATATATATTTGTAAAGATTGCAATAGAATGTATGCAATCGGTTTCTCATTCAATCTGTAATAAATTCAAATACAATCTTTGTTGTCTCTTCTATTCTTCCTATCTTCATTTCTTCACATAAACATTTTTCTTTTAAACACTTTAAAACACACACTATCAGAAGATAGAGAAATAACCGTTGCAAAAAAAATTCCCAAATAACCCTCATCTTTCTGCCATATGTTGCAGGATGAACTTTGAGAGAACCAATTAGCAAGGAATCCAATTGATGAGTTAAGGCGGCAGGCACCTTTCTAGTTAATATAAGAATACTAAGAATAATAGAGGAATGATGAAGGCAAAAGGGAAAGAAAGATAGAGAGGAAGAACAGGAGAGAAGCACGATAATTGCATTGTATATTTTTTTCTTTCTTCTGTTACATGCATTGCCACAATTATAGGAGTTGGTAGATTCTAGAGTCTATTAGCTGAGTCATACAAGACTCTCGTAATAGTAACAAATAACAGAATTAAAAACACAAGACTGATGCTGGCAGTGGATTATTTAAACGGTCTGTGTAACTAAAGGACAGGTTCAGCGTCATTGAAATGCCATCGTTTCATCAATGATCTTTTGGTTTAAAATTTATTTTCCCGCTACTGTGCTTCCTAGTTCGCAACAATACCTTCCCCTTTAAAAAATTTCCTTGTCCTCAAGGGAAAACTGTGGGTACCTCATGAGGAGGTCATCAACAAATTCCCAGGTGGCTTCAGATGGTGATAAGGTCTTCCAGTGAACTAAGACTTGTGTCGCTGCCTAATTTTGGTGCTTGACCATCCTCCTGTCAAGAATGGCTTGGGGTTGCAACTCCGAATCTGGGTTTTTGGCAGGTAAGTTGTCGTACACTATCTTATTCCCTATATGTTACTTCAAGTGGGATACATAAAACACTAGGTGTATATCGCTTGAACTGGGAAGACTCAATTTGTATGCTACCGCCCCTATAAACTCAATTATTTGGTAAGGACCATACTATTTGGCTGCTAACTTGTGTGAACCCTTCCTACTTACCGTTTGTTGCCTGTAGGGCTGTAATTTTAAGTAAACCTAGTCTCCCACCTTGAAGATGCATTCACTGCACTTCTTGTTTGCTAGTTGGATCATGCGATGTTGAGCTATCTTGAGATTTTCTTTAATAGTCTTGAGCCTGTCTTCCCTCTTTATTAATTGTCTGTCAACAACTTTTATGTTAGAGTCCTTAGGAAGGTAAGGAATGTGAATTGGAGGATCTTGACCATATAGAACTTTAAAGGGTGTAGACTTGATTGATGAGTGATAGTTGGTATTATACCACCATTCGGCTAAGGGTAGCCATCTGGACCATTGATCGGGTGTCTCGCTTGTCATGCACCTCAGATATTGTTCCAAGCATCGATTCACCACTTCTGTCTGCTCACCTGTTTAGGGATGATAGGCTGTAGAATGCAACAATTGAACTCCTTGGTAGGCGAATAAGTCTTTCCAGAATCTGCTTAGAAACACCGGGTCTCTGTCACTTACTATAGAAGCATGTAAGCCATGTAGTTTGTAGATGTTATTCATGAAAGCATCTTCCACCGATGCAGCTGTATAGGGGTGGGATAGAGCAATGAAATGAGCATACTTGATGAACCTATCTACTACAACCAAAACAACGTTCTTTCCTTTGGAATTGGGTAGCCCTTCAATAAAGTCCATACTGATGTCCACAAAGGGTGCCTGGGGTATAAGAAGAGGTTGAAGCAAGCCAGGTGTTAGGACGTTCTCGCTTTTATTTTTCTGACAAGTGTGACACTCTCTCACATATGTCCTCATATGTTTTTGCTATTTTCTCTAATAGAACAGTAACCCTAACCGTTTGGCAGTGACAGTAACACCAGAGTGCCCTCTAATTAGTACTTAAAAGTGTATTCTCATTAACGCTTTATATCATCATATTACACTTAAAGTATCATTAAATTCCCTAACTTAAGCATGTTTTCTAATAACAAGTATGTTAATATAAGATAGCTTTAATTTATGGTAAATGCTCATTTAAATGCAGGCATATCTCACAATTCAAAGGATTGATTGATGTGAGTAACTATTGAAAGTGAAAGGACAAAGAAAGTGCTAAGCTTAGAAAAGAGATGCTGATTCAATTCAAATTAGAACACCATTCAATCATTGAATCATATCTGGAGTTGTAGATCTTGGATTTCAGTCTGGTTTATATGGTTAGAAAGCTAAGACATAGGCCTAAAACATTAATGAAGAGTCCAAGACTCAATTCTTCTTTTGATGGACCACCTGCTCAAGTTCTGATGTTAGCAATGACATTTCATCCAGACAAGAGCTTGAGGACTATCCACCAGAAGCACTACTTAGTTTTTTAGCCATGTCTTGAGCTGTAGTGATTCAAATGCTCTGAAATGTTGTGGGTGGAAAGAGGAGATGATTTCTAACAACTTTCATGAAGAACACTTTATCAAATTCTGATTGCATCAATGTCATTTCATCCAGCCAAAATACTTGAGTGCTACTATCCACCAAGTCCACTAAATCAATAGTTAGCCACTACATCAATAATCAACTACCAAATGAATAGTTCTGAATTTTAGCCTATAAAAGAAGGCATTTTCCATTCATTTAGGCATCTTGGTTTTCATATCAAGATCATTTTCTTACTTTCTCTCTTTGTAATGTTCAAGTTTTATTTCATGTTTTATTTTCATTAATCTCTTGTTTATGCTTTTCATTTCCTTTACTACTCTTAGTTAACTTATATCATAATTATGTTCTTATCTTGTTTATTTATGTTCTTCTTCTTCATTATGTCTAGCTAAGTTAATTATGTCAAGGTGAAAATGTTTCACTAATAGTGTTAGAATATGTATAATATAAACTCAACATGGACTTCATTGTTTATATCCAAGAAAGTTTGTTATTAATATGTCTTATCTTTTTATCTTACTAATTCTTAATACCTTGTTAAATGATTAATCTAGATTTGTGTTATATAACACTTGGTATAATAAATGCTTGATACTTCATAGTCTTCGGCCAACATCATTGTTATGAGAGGAACTTGATTTGTTGTTAACATAAGTTAGCATCATGAATTTCTGACAATATTTAAAAGCATGGTGTTACTAAAATAAGATAATTAATATGATCATGTTAAAAATTTATAATGAACTATTAAGGATAAATCATCCGATTGGAACCTTCTTTGTGTGTGGTTTCCAATTAAGTAATAAAAAGAGTTTATACTATACTTATTTCTAATACCATTAGTGGATCCTCTAACCTTGACAACTGTTTTTATCATTGTTTAATCCTCACATTAATCTCACATCTCAAAGATCTCTTTAACTCTTTGTTAATTTATATATATTATTTATAATTTATATAGTTGACCTCCTTGTGGATCGACCCTGGTCTTGCCGGGTTATTTATTACTTTGACACTCCTGCACTTGGGATAAGACATCAATTCTTTGATCGTGTCACCCTCCTATGGCAGAGTCGTGATAGATGGAGATTAGTTTACCTTGTAAGTTAGAATCATTGCTTACCACCAGCTTCCCCTTTCTATATAGATGTCCATTCAGCCATGTATAATACAGATGCAAACTAGGATCTATGTTTAGATTGCTGATGATCTTCAATAAAGCATTATTTGTAGCCCAGGACGCCTTTACTTCTTCTAACAAGTTGGTCGAAATGGTAGATATTGTAAGGGTGAACACCTCACTGCTTGTACATCTAGATAGAGCATCAACAATAATATTTTGCTTTCCCTTTCTATATTCAATCTCATAATCAAAGCCTAAAAGCTTGACTAACCAAATGTGTTGGGAGGGGAAAGAAACCTTTTATGCCAGCAGGTATTTAAGGCTCACATGATCTGTTCTGATCAACATTTGTAGTGTCTCCACTTGGTAACCACATGTAGAATGACCAACATTTCCCTTTCATAGGTTGATAATGCTTGTTGTCTGGGTCCTAATGATTTGATGATGAATGCAATAGGGTGCCCCTCCTGCATGAGTACATTACTTATACTAGATTCTGAGGCGTCTGTTTCAACCATGGTTGTTAAAACCCATAAAACGTGTAGAATCGGGGTTAAGAAAAAGACACCGAACTATAGGGGCTCAATTGATTGAAATGAAGGACGAAATTGAAGAAATTAAAAGTTTAATAGTCAATTAGGGGCTAAATTGAAGGAATCCTAGACCAAAAACCAAAATGAAAATGGTGCCGAACTTTGGGGCTAAAATTGAAATTTTCCAGGGACTAAATTGCATGAAATTTAAAATTTGAAGCCAATTAGGGGTGTATATGAGATAAATAAAAAATCAAAGGAACTTTACCAAAACAGCGCCATTTTGGTTACTATTCATCTTCTTCTTTAATTTTCTCTGAAATAACAGCTCAGGGAAGTTACTTTGCAGGTGCATTTAATGCCTCTAACCTCCACTAAATTTGACAACACCTGAACCAAAATGATCACCTAACATTTGACTTCACCCTGGTATGGTATTTTTAGCTAATTGACACCATAATGGTCGTGGCGCCAGCCTAAATAGACCAACTCAGGCAACCTTCAACTGACAGATTTGACAATTCATGGTGCCTACTTTGAACCAACGATTCAGATCATTTCCAGCCGATCCAAGGGCTAAGATTTCACACCTTTCAACACAAAACATCCCTCTTTCACCCCCAATAAATAGAGGTGGATTTCATGGTCTGAGCATGAATAAAATCAGGTCCAAAGTTGGCCAAAAGTTAGGTTTTTCTCCCCGTTTTTTTTCCAACCAACATCTATCTCTCTTCTTTCTCTCTTTGTGGCCTCTTCAACCATTACCACCTCAGACCCACCGTGAGAAAGCACAACTCAACCTCCTTCTCCAACCCATCCCCTCACCGATGATAGAATAGCCACCGCGAACATCTCTCTCTTTCTCTCCTCTGCAAAACTCTTTTTCTTCTCCCGTGACCAATGTCGACCACCATTCCTTCCAGCAATGCCCCCTGAGTCACTGTCCAGACCTCCTCATTAAGGCCTCGACACCCACGCCAAGTAACCTGATCCTTTCTTCCCTTCCATCCTCATTTTTTCTCGTTTGCAGCAAGGTTGCTGCATATAGAACGATAATTTGTTCTACATGCAACACAAATAATTAACCCTCATTTTGGGTTGGACCCGTGCTAGCCCAGCCTAAATGACTAAGCCGGGTTTAGCCCAGCTAAAAAAAGAGAGACCAAACTTGTTGGGCCGATATCGGGCCAACCCTTTTTGGGCTGATTCATACCACCCAGGCTGGGCTCGGCCTAGATTACCAGTTTTGGCCTAGATTAAAAAGAGGAAGGAAACAGATCTTTTGGGCCAAGATTGGCCCAACCCTTTTTTGGGCCGAGTTCGGCCCACACAGCTGGGCTGACCCAACCCAATGTATTTAATAATTATAATATTGTTATAATAATATAATATTGTTATAATAATATAATATTATATAATTAAAAGAACAAAAAAATTCAAAAAAAATCAAAAATCCTTTCAAAAATTTTGTAATTTTCTTGCATGTGTTTTCTATTAATTTTGCATAATATCGGGCTGTATATTTACACTGTAAGATACAGATCCGATATCAAAATACTCAGTTTTTTCCAAATTATTTCTAAAATTTTTTTTTTAAAAAAATCTCAACACTTTTGAATTAATTTCCCCTTTCAAAAAACAAAAAAAAATGTTTTGTTTTCATGCATACGACCAAATCATAAAAAGTTTTCCAAACATATTTTTATTAAAAAACAAAAAAATTGCACCTTTCTCCTGTTTTAAAAAGCAAAAAAAAAAAAAGAGTATCGTAACTAGTTTATAATTATCCATTAGAATTTGGTCAAAATATTTAAAACTCTTTACCAATCTTTGTTTATGTTAGGGTTTCGATGTAGACTTTAATATTTGTGAGGGTGTAAAACTACACAATAGAGCACACCCTCAGGTATTAAATATATAAAATGTAAAATAAATGTGATGCTAAAATTTAGACTTTAGAATGGTTAGGATTAAACCCGATGAGTAGAGACTCTCTCACAAAGGGAGATCTACTTTAGACCTTAGAAAATGACCAACAAATAGAAATCTGGCATAGACAAACAATCAAAAAATAATGCAGCTTACCTTAGGTAGGGTACACTGGGGGTGACGCATCTTCCCCTTGCACAATCAGTCCCTTACCCAAAATCTCGCAAACCATAGAGTTCCTAGTAACCATAATACTAGGTGGTGACTCCTGACCTTAATCATAATTTTATGATTAAATCCAATACCCTTTCCTTTCCCAATAACGATAACTCTCATGATGCACTTTAGCGCACCAGCTCGACGTCACCCCACGACAATTACAAATAATAGAGACAAAGCTAAAATGAAATAGAGAATTATTGAATATAATCTGAGTATATTGAGATTTTTCATACAATATCAATAATTTGAAGGTCACACCAAACTCATTATCAGCATGCACTTGCAATTTCATCAATTACATTATTTTATATATCCTATATAAGGCAATGCTCCTCTTCAATATGTTTATAAAATATTCTTAACAAAGAACATCTCCACTAAAAGAATTATTTATACTTTAGAGCATCTTAAAAACCACATAAGTAAGTCATCAATTTATTCAAACTTATTATTTATTAATTTTCTTCATACATGAGTGGTTTTTGTTATGGTGTTTGACATTATTTATTTACTTATTATTGTAGATATGGAAGGTACATGGTTTAATGTTATATTTAATAAAGATTTTGATGATAATTATGAAAATGTGATGAATCGTGTTGTTGATCACATTAATTATTATGATGGTGATGGTAGTGGTGGCTCTAAAGGTGTTGGTGATGTTGGAGAAAATGACAACGACAACGAGGATGATGATATTGATAGGGATGGTGAATCGTTTCAGAGACGACAATTTGATAGAAAAAAGTTACTTGTATGTACAACTGAGGCTTTAAACATGTATTATATTAATTATATGCATAAATAACCTTGTTAGGTTTCATACAACACAATTATGAAATAGTTGACTAAAGTTTTAAGAGGACATTGAAAACGTTGTGTCCACATGTTTAAGATGGATACTACAACTTTGTTGAGCATGCGTAATGATTTAAAAATATAGTATAGATTAAAACCTTCAAGAAGGATAAGTATATTGAAAATTTAGCCATGTTTCTATATATAATAGCATTGGAGATTTCGAATAAGCAAGTTCGAGAAAGATTTCAGCATTCAAGTGATACTGTTAGTAAATACATTAAAGAAGTCCTAAAAACAGTTTGTTTGTTCACGATAGATGTCATAAAACCAGAAGACGCCAGTTTTACAAACACTCTATGAGAAATTGCGATGAATCCAAGATATATGCCTCATTTCAAGTTAATACAAATATCATTCATTATAGTAAATGTTAAATATAAATTGTTTTCAAAATGTTAGTAAGTACTTACAATCTAATTGTTATTGTTTTCATGTAGAATTGTGTTGGTGTGATTGATGACACACATGTGCGTGCTTGCATATCAACCAAAAATCAAATTTCATTTATCAATAGAAAATATGTATTGTTATAAAATGTAATGGTTGCTTGTAATTTTAACATACAGCTTACGTTTGTTTGGGCAAGATGAGAAAACAGTGCCCATGATACATGTATTTTCTTGAGGCTATTAACAATATCAATATAAAATTTTCCAAACCACTGAAAGGTAGTTACCTGAGAAAAATTGAATGTTAATTTAAAAATAATAATTTGTATTTACTAATTTAATTATAAATTCAAAACTTGTTTGTAATTGTAGGGAAATACTATTTGGTTAATGCTAGATATCCAAATGAGTATGGATATTTAGGTTCATATAAAAGAGAGAGGTATCACTTATAAGATTTTCAACATCGTGGACGACCAAGGAGTTGAGAACAAGTATTTAATCATACACACTCATCATTACGTAATGTAATAGAAGTTTTTTTAGAGTGTGCAAATAAAAGTGAAGAATTTTACAAAACATGCATGTTTATCCATATAAATGCAAGTTCAGATTGTAGTGGTATAAATGACATTATATAAATACATTAGAAGGAAGTTGCAAGATGATGTGAAATTTACAGAATTTGATCATAATTCTAATTTTGTTCTAGAAGGT
This sequence comes from Populus nigra, assembly GCF_951802175.1. Lineage (NCBI taxonomy): Eukaryota > Viridiplantae > Streptophyta > Magnoliopsida > Malpighiales > Salicaceae > Populus > Populus nigra. The sequence continues at coordinate 16,032,528 of NC_084863.1, forward strand.
TTTTTAGTTACTGTTGTTGCACACTTAGAAATCCATGGATACTAAAGGCCTTCTCGGATGAATTCTGTATGTGATAGAATTGCGAATAGTTTAATGAGATAATAAATGATTTTTGATTTCATGATGTATTGATAATCCAATCTATAGTATTTTAATTAAAAACCTACAAAATTAATACATGTTCTTTTTAATCATTTTATTATCAAATTCATTTTCAAAAGCAGTTTTAATCAAACACCTTTGAACTGCTTTTTATTCAATATCATTTCAATTATAATTTTAACTAAACATATATTTTATCAAACTAACCACAGTTAAAAATAATTTTTCTAAATCAAATTTTTTCAAATTATAATTATAAAAACTATCATAATGTTAAACACACTCTTTTAATGGAGAAAAATTATAGAGAACATGGATATATAGCCCACAGTGCATGAGCTTATAGAAATAAAGGAGATCATTAGCAAATTATAGCTTTGCCTTACTTGAGATATTATATCAATTATAATGATAAATCTATAATGTTTTGTTACTTATTAAATTATTGGTTGCACCACCGAAAATAATGCAGTTTATTAAATTTTTACTAGTTGCATTAAAATAATAATGCAATTGCCCAAACTAATGGTTACGGGCCTCACGTCCGTAATTGTTCTTGAATGAGGCGCAAGGGGCTAATTATTTAATTATTAATATTAATTTGACATGCAAATATTAAGACTACCTATCCTGTATAGTTGTAGCCTATAGGTATTTTTGAGGTTTGCCTTACGATACTGCCGATGCATTACTCCTAGTCATTCACTCCTGTAAAAGAAGATTCCTCTTATTTTAAACTTTTGTATGGGTGAACTAACAATATATATATATATATATATATATATATATATATATATATATATATATATATATATATATATATAACTTTGATCTACAGAATGAGAGTTGATGAGAAGTAAATGCCTACTTTCTATACCTGTAAAATTGAAGTCATAATCATAATTTGTTGCAAAATATGTTTTGTTTATCATAACAAGATTGTAGTTTGAAAAAAAATTAGTATAAATTGATAATTTATCATCATAAAAACATGCTAAACAAAAAATACTTTAGAAAAAACTAGAGTTTATACATGTTTAAATCCATAAACTCAAGACAAACATGGTTAAATCAACCATGTTTAAATTAAAACAAGAATGATACTCACTTGTTGAAACACTTTAAAATAAAAAAATCTTAATTTTATTATTGTCAATGATGAATTCTTTGTCCTTGAGACTTTATTGTTCTTCACTTGTATAATTAGGAGGTATGCAATATACTTTCCATGATTTCAGCAACACCACATTAGTTTAAATGTACTTATAATCTAATTTCTTTGAACCAAAGAATATGAAACTCAAATATCTTTCAACAATATCAACCTATGCTTTAGATTTAAGAGGAAAATCAAAGAGTAAAATGAGAAGAAAACACTAAAATATGAGGTGAGGAAGAGTGTGTAAAAATCTAAAAAACTTTTAGGCTCCGTTTGTTTCACGGAAAATGGTTTTCTAGAAACCACTATCCAAACTTTCCTGTGTTTGTTTGTCATTAGGAAAATTGGTCAACGAAAAACACTTTCCAGTCAAAGAAAAATTTGACTTGGTTTCTAGGAAAGTGTTTTCCTTTTATTTTGGGCGGAAAACACTTTCCAGAAGTTGTGAAAAATTTAGAAATGTTATGTTATTTACTGATTATATCAAATTTGATCCTCAAACTTCTAATTGCTATATATCTTGTTTTGAATCTTTTTTTTTTAATTTCATCCCTTATAATTTGATTTAACTTTATTTTTATATCAATTTTGGTCCTCATTTTTATTATTGTTATTTGCTTTTCTCTTATCATTTTCTTAATTGAAATTTTTTATCTATCGTATTTGATTTCATTCTTTTGATTGTTATTTATTTTATTTGAAATAATTTATGAAAATGTAATTTTTTTTATTTCATCATCTTTCAAATTTTTTATATGTTAAATTTGATCTCTATTATTTTGATTGTTATTTATTTTATTCGAGATAATTTATGAAATTAGATTTTTTTTCAATTTTATTCTATTTAACCTTTTAATTTATAAGATCTGTTCCTTATTATTTTAATAAACTTGAAAAAAAAATATTAACAATTTATTTTCCAGGTCATTTTCCATGACATAGCCAAACACTGAAAAATATTTTCCAACTTATTTTCCAACTTATTTTTCATGATACTACCAAACATATAATTCACTTTTCAAGAATCCATTTTCCAAGGAAACCACTTTTCAAAATGAAACTATTTTCTAACAAAAAAACGGGGCCTTAGATTAAACTCTTCTTCCACCTCCTTTTTTATAGTGAATTTTAAAAGTTAAAAAGTTAAAGATTTAATAAGAATTAATTTCCACTATTATCAATAGTTAATTAGCCACCATAAATCAAAAACTAAATCTAGAAAAATCAAGGGTTCTTTGAGATTAATTTCTCATTCACCCATAGTTTGTTTAATTAAAACAAATTTGTTACAATCCCTCACATGAATGAAAATGATCTCACCAGTTTGAAAATGACTTAAAGATTTGTTGAAAGATACCAATTTGGTAAATTACTACATCTGAACATGTAATTTTTTGCTTTAAACCTTTCTTAGAAAAATACTATCGAATTTACTCGGTTAATTAATGAACATAATGTCTTAAACTATTCAGTTTTTTGTGTAAACCAAGATAATAGTACTCGCATGGTTCTCTACATAAAGATTTTCTTTGATTCTCATTGTTGTGTTTATTTTGACCCTGAACAACTTTTGGATTCTTAAGTGCTTTAGAGAATTTACCATTTATCGAAATTTTTAAAACAAAGGCCACATTCCTTACTTATATATGTGATCTATTATTAAAACATTCTGCTATACTCCACTTTGTATACCAAGATATGAAAATCATTAAAAGTTCAACTCACCATTTATCACGTTTTAACTAACACTTATTTCATTATGGGAATGGATAGAAAATAATAATTTCATAGTTCTATCGAGAATGTTATATGACTTAGTTTTTTCATTTGAGCCTAGATCTTAGGATCTTCAATCAACCAGGTATGATTACCTAGATGAATTATACATAAACTCTATCAACAAACTTTTAGTTAACGAATTCGTAATATTTTTCTTTGACTTTACATAGTTAATGAAAATAATTCCATTTAAGAGCATTTATTTAACGATATTATATCTATGACACATATATTTGGACTTCTCATAATTCATATTATTTTGTGTCATTCCAATTATTGACTAACTATCACAATGAACACAAATAGCTGACACTAGTTTTGACCACTATAAAATATTCTCTTAAGAAATTTTAAATCTATTTGCCTTTCTCTTCAATTTTATCAAGAGCAATAAATTTCGATTTCAGCATGAATCTAGCGATACATGTTTGTTTGGAAGATTTTTATAACACAATTACTCCACCAAATGTGAAGACATATTTACTTGTAGATTTTTTGTTTGGAAGATTTTTATAACACAATTACTCAAGTATGAAGACATATTCACTTGTAAATTTCTACCCTTATATTATAGTACGTTTGGATAACAAACATAGCTCATAGTCTGATATGTACTTTAAATATTCAAGTATTTTTTTTCATCACTATCTTGATTTAAGTATATTTCAAACAAATAAAAATATAAAACTCAAATATTTTTCAATAATATTAACTTATACTCTAGATTTGAGATGAAAACCAAAAAAAAAAAAAAACACTAAAAAAAAATATTAAATTTAAAAAATTCTTAAATTAAACTCTTTCTTCATCCCTTTTATAACCCCTTTTCATAATAAATTTTGAAACTAAAAAGTTCAAAAATTAATAAAAATTAGTTCATATAATTATTAATCTTTAATTAACCACTATAAATAAAAAATTTATTTATAAATAAAAAACAATAATTCTTTGAATAAAAAACCCAATAATTTTTTAAAATTAATTTATCATTCATTCATAATTTATTTAAATATTTAATTAAAAGGACTTAAATCACCAAGTTCAACTAATTTCATAATTTTTTTTCTATATATAGAAGCAGGAGATCAATTTGGACATAGGGATCAGGTTATTAGCATGCGGAATATTTAGAAACTACATGAAATGTCTCATGCTAACCCAAACCTTTCTTCATGAAAGGCATTGATCATGCGCATCAAGAAGCATATCCATCCAAGGTTCAATAACAAGTTCTAAGCAACATCACAGTGCTTCTTATTGACCTGGTACGCAGGTTCAAAGAAAGAAAAAAACCTAGCAGTCTGCATGCTGTTATTTTCACATCAGAGTAGGCTGATGTGGAAATGCCGAAAATCATAAACAGGCGATACAAACAAACCATATTTACAGGCTCTTCTACACTTGCTGTCTTCCAAGAGCAGGTACATTAGCAGCACCCTGTTATGTTTGTCATCATCATCATCTAGTCTCAGTAACCTCCTTGTATGTAAGCATTCAGGCGGTCCACCTCCTCCCGGTGCTCACTCACCACAGCACGGACAACATCTCCAATTGATACCATGCCAATCATTTCCTTATCATCAATCACAGGAATGTGCCTGATGCGTTTATCTGCCAGCCATTAGAGGTTCCAAGCTTTATACCATTTTTTATTTGAGAAAGTGATCAATAACTAGCAAATGGAAACATCCCCCACTTAGCAGTGGGTGTAATACCTGTCATCAATTGCATAGCCTTGAGAACTTTGGTATCTGGCGTGACAGTGATGAGCTTGTTCTGCAGCCGCCAAGCATGATTAAGCAACATGTTAACAACTTAATACAGCCAACTTATGCTCTTCTAAAGTAATGGCATTATACCTCTTCAGTCATGATGTCCCCAACCTTGGTTGACTTGGATGATCTTCCCTGCACAATGATCTTCCGCAGATAGTCTGGAAGTTTCAGCAAACAGAATTAATTTCAGTTGACTAGTAGTGCTACCTGTAGCATCATTAAAATTACAATGGGAAATGTAAAATGCAGGTGCAAGAGAAACTGGATTTAAAATACAGTTGTCTCTTTAAAACAAAGACTGGTGTCAGTTTAAAATACAGTTAATTTTCAAATTAGTGTTTGTTTAAATAATAAAGAAAAGAAATGAATGGTAATGAACTGTCAGAATTGTCTATGGACAATTCCAAAAGGTATTACATACACGGAAGAACTCTTGGCTTTTCAGAAAACTCTTCCTTTTATTTTTCTCTTAAAAAAAAACCATTATATATGTCTGCACATATTTCTATTCAGAATTACGTTTACAAATTTTTTATTCGCTGTTTTACTCTCGTTAGTTAGTGATATCGTGATATCAAGGTTAAGTGATTGAATAGGCTTGGGAAACATATTGCAATCAAGTTGCAAGCACTAAAAGGCAGATAATAATTCGTTTTTAAAGCCAAAGAATTGATCATTGTTTCAATCTACATCTTCAAGTTCATATTCTGTAAACAAATTCATAAGCTGAATTCTTTTATATGTTAGATTCATATATGTTTTTGTACGTATAAGAAGGAACCATATCAATTATTGGGGTGATTTACAGGAAATTGGTGGCAAACCAAGGGAATCTTACATTCTCCACTATGCTATTCAGATGCCATCATGAAAATTTTCATATACCAGGAAAAAATAAAAGCCAAGTGGTTCCCTGATTCCATTCAGTGGTTCCTGACAGCTACAGGTAAAGATGCTTAGGATGGTTCTAACTTCTAAAGACAGCCAGGATAGCCCAACTAATCTCCTAGGCCAATGTGTACACACACAGACATGCACAAAAGCATCAGAAATCCAATGATGATGATTTCTTGAAATCAAATAGGAGAGCAAGTTGTCTATGCAACTGTCGTAATGCAAGTAATGATTTCTCCATCATAAGAATCTTTTGAGGAAAAGGGTTTTCCCCCGAGATCTCAAGAAAATAATGAAATAAATGTCTCTTTTCACGAGAAAGCACTATAATGCGACATATAAGCTGCAGGGCTTACGCTAAGATGGGCTATATGTCCTGCAGCCCGTAAGGAATTTCTTTCCAATGTGGGAATCCACATGTACAACCAACTTAAGAAGGTGTTACAACTTCCAAATAAGTGCAGTGAGGGAAAAGAAAAGGAAAAACAAAAGTTGAAATGTCAAAAAAGAGAGTAAATAATCTAACAAATTGTGATTAAAACTACTAGAACATTTAGTACTAAATTCATGGTGCATGTTAGACTATAAAATTAAACCCAACTAGAAAGAAGAAAACGGAAAGGAAGAGATGTTATAATTTCCAAGGGAAATGGAACAGATGTTATAATTTCCCACTGCCTTAAAAAAGTGTTTCATGTACATGCAAACCTTAATCCATAAGCTTTTTTTAATACAGTAGGAACTTTTGAAATACCTCTCTCTGTGATGATTCCTGCAATTGATTTCTGCTCTCCAGGTTTGACAACAACCAAGGCTCCAACGTTGTGCTGTGTCATCTGGAGAGAAATGCTTTATTAGCCCAAATGCTAAAGAAAAGTGGAATATGCTTGTAATAAGTTTTTCAATCAACTAATGATAATAATGATAACGACAAGCACAATAGCTAATACAGAAGTGAAGATGCTTACCGACTTGACAGCATCATAAACAGTGTCATCCGTAGTGCACCAAAGCCACGAGCCATCTGCACCTTTACCTTTCTCTTTGAGGATGTCAGCAATTCTGGTGCTCTCAAAGCCATGCTCTTCTATACGAGCAGATGAGACTGATTCAAAACGAGAAAACACAATGGGCCGCAAGAGTGGACTCAAAACACGGACATGTTGCAAGAGTGAATCTTTGACAACATTTCCATGGGTTAAACATGCACGAAGTGCCCCTTGCATTTTTTTTTTCCTGTGAAAAAGACAAGAGGTTATAGATGTTAGGCTTAAGGATTTTGAAACAAACAAGGAACGTAGCTCCCATATCCAGTACACATATGCTGCTGTAAAATAATTACATGTAAAGAAGAGTAGTAGTGTGGCCGGTTAGGAAAACTTGAAATAGTTGTCACAGGTGAGAAAACTGTAAAGATCTCAAGTAAATTTTAATGCAGATGGGTATATATTTAAAAAAAAAGGTGAAAAAGGAAAGAAACGGAAGCACACATATATGCATGTCTAATTAAAGAGATAGACTAAGTTATTGCATACAGTTTATATAGCGAATTAAAGCAGTAGGTGATTGCCAATCACGACTTCAGACGATTATCAGTACTGGTAAGAGTGAGAGACGGAGGATTAATTATGTGTTGCTTTGTATCTGGGACACACACACACACACACCCATCAATCGATAAAAGAGCGATTGATTTAATAAGGGATATTCATATGATGCATACTAGTCCTAAACATGACTTAGATCTAATTATTATTACATATCCATGGAAGCTAGCAGTAGCAAAAAAATGAATGGATAATTAAATCAGGGTACTGGGAGTAGTTAAACATGGATATGGATGGACAAAGTAACACAACACTCACTTTGTTTATTGGAAAGATCTGATGGCAAGCTAGCTGAGCTAATTTATGAAATTAAAGCAGACAGCAGCGGCAGCTAAGAGCAATACTTACTACTACATACAATACAATATATAGCGTTGGTGATGTGATGTGATGGACGATGATCAATCTGTCATCAAGATAGATCTAAGATATATAGAGATGAGAAACAGAAAGAAAGATAGAAGGATACCTGATAGTGAAAGGCAGAGAGAGAGAGAGAGCGAGAGTTGAGTCTCCAAGTGAAGAGGAGGAGGAGGAGGAGGAGGAGGAGGAGGTTAACAGGTAGCAGCAGCAGAGCTATCAATTGGCCCACCAGTACGAGTACTAGTTGAGACTTGAGATAAACTTCACCACTTTATAAAATAATATAATATAATATTAGTACCAATACAAATATTGTATTTGTTGGATAAAGATATGGATAGATACAAAGCACTACTAGCACTAGCTAGGTAGCGGCTCACATGATTCTTCTTCCTCCTCCTCTCGATCATCGTAATCGACGGAAGAGAGGACACGTGCTCTCTTTCTGTTACTGTCTGTCTGTCTGTTGCTAAAATGCAGTAGCAACAAGCACAAGCAGCAGTGCTACCACAGTAACCGTTAATGCTTTTGAGTGGTAACTCATTTTCACCGTAGATATAAAATATGGGCCCAATCTCTACTATTGGGCCCTTTTGTTATTATTATTAGAAAAACTGACCCAATTTAATTTGATTACTCCTTTTTATGTATTTGGAACAGAACAGAAGAAGGAATTCAAGGAGAAAGCACGCAGAGGCATTGGGTGTTTTTGCAGCTGCAGTGAACAAACGAAGCTTGAGCCAGAAGGAGAAGGAGAGTAGCAGAGCAGGTAAATCTGTTTCTCCTTTCCATGCTACTATGTAAATAGTTGAATTCAATTTGATTATTATGTGATTAACCATCCACAAACTGTTCGTACTCCATATATTCTGCTGTGCTAATTTCATGCTTTTATTTTATGATGAAAGAGTATTGCTTCTACTCTTTTTTCACTAATAATAACAATCAGGCTTTTATTCAATAATAATATGATTCTTTACCATAAATAATTACATGAAGAATTACTTTAAGCAAAAATAATAAATGTATGGTGAATGAATGAAGAATGTTATTGATTTATAGATAAATAAATAAAAAGAACCCTAATGTTGAAAGTCAGACTTAGTAATTGCAGATTGGTTGTGCCTTTTCAATTGCTCCTTTCCTTCTAATTCAAATGCTAACCGATTTCTGCTCATAATCATCCACCACCACCACCACCACCACCATTATTATTATTATTATTCCCCTTTTCTTTTCACAATGCTAACACTGTTATAAATTATTTTTTTCTTCAAAATTATGGCTATGGCAAGGCAATGGAAGGAAATTTGAATGAATTTCTAGTAGGGCAGCTGCCAACTGTCATCTACACTCCTCATTTTATCACAGAGACTGAAGAAACCCATCTTCTACAAAAGGTGGCAATACACTCTTCAGTAATTTCCAACTTTTTTCGATTTTGATTTCACCTTCTCTTTTTCACTGGATTCGCTTTATGTTGGCTTTGCAGATTTATGAAGCCCCTTTATCAAAGTGGAAATCTTTGAAGAACAGAAGACTTCAGAATTGGGGTATGTTGGAATTTTTTTTTGTTTTTTCACTCCCCTTCTCTCAACCCCCCCCACCCCTGCAAACTACACACAGAAGCTGTAGTAGAAGAAAAGGTGCACAGAGTTTCTCCGATTGATAGTATTCCCCCCCTACTACCCTTGGTCTTTGGTATTGACAGGTGGTATCGTCCACGAAAAAGGACTTCTACCCCAAGACTGTAAGTGGAAATAAATTTTAGTCTTATTATCTCTATAAGGGGTTTGAGCAGTTGCACAAATATTAGCAATCAACTATTCTTTGAGATATGTTTCTCTTCTTGTGTTATCAAATTTGTTCATTCATTGTTTTCTACCTTAAAGATTATGGTTCAGACTTGCAAATTGGAACTTCCTTTAATGGTTTACATCCTGATTTCTGCTCCAGTATATCAAGTTAAAATCAACCCTTGACTTCTTCTGGATTTGCAATTACTGATTCTGTGGTTGTCTCTTGAAACAAAAGAAGTATGCGGTTCGGTTATCTGTTTGGCAGCTTAGTTCCAATTGTGGATGGTGTTAAATGACAATAATTACTGGTTTTATGAGGTTAAACTGAGTGAGGAAGTGATTTCCTCCACCTATTTGGATCATTTAGGGAAATTTTCACCATACACTAATGTTTGGTTACACCAGTTGGGTGGTAGCCCTACTGGTAGGTAATTTTGTAACACTTTATGGGAGGTCTCGAGTTTGAGCTCCCACTCCATCCTCTCATGGATTAAAAAAATAAGGTTTAGTTACCTTCTTTAAAAGCTTTTTTAAGTTACATTTGAACAGGTTGAGGACATGTCTTTTGGAAATTGTCATGCTCATAATTTAATGTTTTTAACTTTTTATTTCAATGTTGATTCTAATGTGATATACTTTTTTTAAGTCTTCTGTCAAACTCCATTGCAGTGCCTCCCTGGTTAACGATGATTACACAAAGAATATCAGAAGAATCAGGGCTGTTCCCCTCAGCAATCAATCACGTTCTCATCAATGAATACCTTCCTGACCAGGGAATAATGGTTTGTTTTTGTTGTCACACAAGTGCTCATGCCCATTGCTGGTGGCCTACCCTTGGAAATCTTAGTGCTTCATGTTTTTAACTGTCACTGATTAGATCACTGACATTACCATTTAGCATTATGTTTGTTCCAAAAGGAATTATTATGTCTCATCCCAGCAATCTTAGTTTGCTACAGTATATGACAGCATAATTGTGGGCTCTGGTTCTTATGTTCTTCGTTGTTTGTCATACAGCCCCACCAGGATGGACCTGCATATTTTCCTGTAGTAGCTATACTTTCTCTTGGATCGCCTGTTGTCATGGATTTCACTCCACATTCACGGTTAAGAACATGCACAGACACGTGGAAAAATGAAGTTGATGAGCAAAATTTTGGTCGAGAAGCTAAAGAGACTGAGACAGAACAGATGGATAATCCTGAAACTTCAGTTCTATTGATGCCTCGGAGTCTACTTATATTCAAGGACAATGCCTACTCAGGTGGCTTCCTATGTTTTTCTTTTTTCTTGATGCAAAAGAGAGCTTGGTTGGTTATCACTTTCCAAGCATCTCTACATTTATATGCTCTAAGAGTACCATAAATATGTTAAGAAACTGACATCATTATGCTCTGGTTTCCAGACTACTTGCATGGCATAAAAGATAGCGAGGTTCATCATTGTGATAAGGTAATTTAAGCTGCAAATTACATGTTCCACAATGGGTTGGTAGGTTCACTATGGCTTGTGTTCTTTCAGGCCATAAATGAAGTTGAAGCTCTTGCACATGATAAACTCAATGAACCCTCTTTTGGCACTGAGAGTGCTGCTGTTCAAGATGTGGGAAGTGGAGATCGCAATGCCATCCATCGGACAGCAAAAAGAATTTCATTGACTTGTCGAGTAGTGTTGAAGGTTCACAAGAATATATTCAAGTTTTAAATCTTTTTTTATTTATTTATGTAATCAGTTTTGATTTAAACTGCACATTTAAAACTGAAACTGGTTTGAATCCTGCTCTTTGTTGGGATGATAGTTCCTTTCCATCTTTCTTTTTTTTTATCACTTTTTTTAGGGTTTGGAGATCAAGAGTTGGTCTATGACAGGACGTAGACAAATTGCGCTTGGCACCGTTTGGGAACGCGGCTGCAGCCGCGTTCCCAAAAAATTTGAATTTTTTTTTTTTTTTTTTGCTAAAATTTAATATGGTTTGTACGTTTTGGATCGTTTTGATGTGCTGATGTCAAAAATGATTTTTAAAAAATGAAAAAACATCGTTGGCATGCATTTTGGTACGAAAAGTTATTTGAAAAGCACCCGCAACCACACTACCAAACACGCAATCATGAACAAACAAGGAAAGAAGGCTGATTTACAAGTTCGGTAAAGTAAAAAAAAGAGAGAAAAGAGTCGCCTGATGCGAACCATATTTCTTATGTTTGAAATGGAGCCGAGGTGCTTGATGCAAACCACTACATTGGCGTTGCAAATAATAAAAATTGAATTAATATGGTTAGTTTAAAGCAATAAATTGTTTGATGTGCTTGGCTAATTCCAATTTGAACAAAAAAATGGTCAACTATAGAGAGTTATTTGTAATGTATTTTAACCAAGGAACCTATTTGAAAAGGATGTAAACGCTAATTGAATGGTGTTCAATAATTGGGGGATCAACAAAGGACTTATTTGGAAGCAACCTCAGCATGGGAACTAAATGAAGTGTTGTAATAATAAGATTTTTGTTTCCATCAGAATGGCGCAACATCACCGTTGCTACTGTGGGGGGGCATAATGGTGTTTTGTTACAGAAATATAACCACTTTGGAAAAATACATGCCACTTTGATAAGCATAATGTTTACAAGCCCTATAGATAAACAGGATTTGTAGTCAAAGAAAAAGCTATTGACTAGTGTACTCTCTCTCTCTCTCGAATTTCATCTCAAAATAGAGGCTGCTTACAAATGGAAGATTGACATCCAAGATTAGGAGATATCTTCACCCTCGAAAGTGAATATTCACTGATGGTTGCAAGAACAGCGTCTGCTGAATGGAAAGAGCCAGGGGTAAAAAAGGATGGAACAGGAATGACGACACCTTTTTTGTTCGACCATCTAAACTTCCAGCTTCAGGACCTAATTGAGAAAACAGAGCACAATTACCATCCACCCACTTCAATAATATTCAGCAAATGGAAACTTAGAATGGTGCAAATGAAAACAATAGTTCTGGAACAACACAAGCGGGTTGATTCATGAAAACAATCTTGCTGAAAATTACAATAACCACTTGATGATTCACATGCAGAAACTCCCATAATCTGTTGCTTATGGTCCTTCGGGCCTAAAACTCTTTAAGGTGAAGAAACATACCTGGCTTAATCTTAAATTTTAGGGTATGTGGTTGCCTTCTAGAAATGAACTTGATAGGATGATCTGTCGATGGTCTATGTCGGTCAGTCGCAGATATCAGCTACAACAGCAGACCATTAACATGGGTTTAGATGGTGCATAACCAATTGACAAACAAGCAGAAATGAGCAAAACATGCCCACACAAACGCTGAGACAATTATAAAGCAGAAATGACCCATTTTCAAAGATCCGTGCGCGATTAAAAAAATCTAGACTACTCATATAGGAGGGGATATGGCTAAAACCACTACTTGCCAGTTTTACATTTATAATTCAAGGCCAGCCCCCAAGGAGGTACAAGCCATGTACAAAAACAAGAAGCTCATATACAAAGTAGTTAAGAAGGGACAGAGTTTTAATCCAACTACCTAAAGTAACAGTTTTAAAGGTTCCAACTTCTTAAAATTGTCGATGTGTTAGAAGCATCTAAAAATTCTAGGACAATAAATGTCATCATCCTTCCTCTCTAGCTGTCTTCAAGAAATAAAAATATACATGCCCCAAAATATCATAGACGGAAGTTAAAGCAGTCTACACGAGTCATTTTAGAATCTGGCCCTACTGCTTTGCCCTTCAATTGTTTTCCGAGGGGAAAAAGGGCTTTAGACAGTATTAAGGTTCAAGGGAGTAGAAGCAGATCACTGACGAACATGTTTACAGAGGACAGTTGCATTCACCTTAGATTTAATAAAAATCAGAAGACGGAAGGACCAAAATATCCCTCATGTTTGTCTAAGCACACATGTTTAGTAACCAGATTGAAATAATAACCTTCCCCCCAAAATCTTGCCATGATCCATGACACAAGCTTTGAGGGTGAGCATAAACAGGGAGAGGAGATGATAGGTTGGAATCAGACCTTTTCATCGTACCGAAAGAGAGATTGATCAAAATAGGGTGAAGGACTCAGTGATTGACAACTGAAAGGTAAAGATGTCAGCATCTTCTTCACAAACTGCAGAATTCATTATCTGATTAGATGATGCTATGGAAGCAGATGTAGCATATCACATGAATACAAGGCAATTCATGGAATTTCATCACCGTGTTCCATGGGGGGGGGGATTCAAGAACACAATTCACAAGTCATATACTCATACTTAACCTGTGAAAGACTGCTGGCTTTATACTTGATGGACCGTAGTTGCTCAAGAGCATGGATGTTATTTGAGTGTGATGATATGAAATTCATGTAAGATGAATTTCTTGACATAGCATAGAAGTGGTCGCAGAACTGCTCAAACAGGAGATAAAGCTCATCTGCTGAATTCTACACCAAGTAATAAATATGAGCATGCCAGAGCAGTACATAAGGTTATTTAATGGCATTAAAAATATTATGATTCCCAAATAAATACCTGGTAAAACGCAACGATTTCAGTTGTCTCCATGTTATATACAGCAAAGAATGATGCATGGTGATCAGCACTTCGTGATACCTGAAGCTACAAATATGCTATCACCATTATCAAAATATTCCAGTGCAAAGCACAATGACCGATTTGCATGAGAAAGTGACAATTTATAGAACTTCATATTCCATAAAGGCTTGCAAGGGCATATAAAAAATATAAATTGAACTGATAAAGGTTTAAGCTAATTACTACAAGATCTCAGACTTACGAAAGCATTGTTAACTTCACATTCCATAGAACTAGTTATCTAGGATTTATCAGCTCAGAGCCCAACATCTACTTTTTTTAATTAACAAAGAATTCAGTAAATATCTTTGCTGTTTGTACAGGACATAGTGTTGTTCCAGACATAAGCATTGTTAGAAGTGAAAGTCAAAACAAAAAAAAAAAATAAGTGTCTATTAAGTTGCATAGGAGCAGGAAGCAATCTCAACAATCAGAAGCCACTCGCTGTACTTTTAGGTGTCTTAATCATTCCACAAGAAATCCATGGCATTCAACTTCCTTACATGAAATTCCAGAATTCCATACACATGATTGGAACATTAACCATCCTTATTGCTGCCAATTGGGCTGGTTTTGGCAGGCTGTTCAAGATAAGGCCATATCTTTCAGCATGTTTCAAAATTGCAGCCTGACCGCTATCATCTGTTGTCCAGCCAACCCACATGCATTTCATTACTAAATTCAACTATAATATTTTTTGATATCATGTTCAATGATAGTTGAAATAGATATAAATGCTCTTAAGAAATAGAACTCATGGGCATAGAAGAGGAAGTGAGTAGAATTTGACAAATAGATTTGTACCAATTAAAAGACAAAATTTTCCAGTTTAACTCCAAACTAAATTCTACCATGCAACTCCATTTATGGTAGACTCCTGGAAACCTCCCACCAAACCCTGTTTAATGATATCTCAACAGTGTTGAGGAAAAAGCAATAGCACCCATCAGACCTTTAATACAATGACTGGAAAACACTGTTTCTCTCTTCCTACAATATGAGGTGTAGGGTGAGATCATGGATTCAATTGTGCTAAGAGAATTGAGTTTGCTTGCCAAGCCAAGGAGAAACAGAAAAGTATACTTGCTGTGGTATTTCATGTTATCTAGGATAACATCTATTTCATATGTTCTGGAAACATGCCCTCTTTTGTGATACATGAGGACTTCATGATCTCAATTATTTCCTAATCACAAATGGAATTTCATTAAAGCGACACTTTTTTCTATAATGAGTAGAGTTCTTTCCATCATGCCACTACATTCCATTATCGTAAAGACAGCTGATTAACATATCTCTCTCAACAATCCCGAGTTGTTATACCCTCTTTTCCCTAGTTCTTGTTTTGGGGGGTGATGGTGGTGTGTTCCACATACAGTCCATGTAATTGATCATTCTCAGACCTTTGACATGATTCAAGTGGTAGAAAGCATAAAAAGCCTCACCCCTCCATCAACACTCCCAAACTTGATTAGCAAATGATGACGATCCAAGAATTGTACCTGTTCAAGAGTTATAAATAATTAATTACATGTGACATTGATGGACATCATTTAAAGTTGCTTTAGCATTGAGTGTAGAGAAAAAAATAAATCAAGATAGCACATTTTTGCAGCTCATCTAGCAGAAGGGGGAAACATTTAAAAAACAAAAACTTTATTATCTCACCTTCCAAATAATCAAGTCGACATAATCTTGAAAATGGAAATAGAATTTCTTCTTCAAGCACTGGACCCTCTGACAAAGTAATGCTATTACTGTATAAAAATACTTGTGAAATATTCAAAATAGTTCCCATCAAGATATTAACCATTAAAAGCATTCCAGATCCACCACAGTTCCTCAATGAAGTAATTAAAAAAAACCCAAGAAAGTGAATACATTAATATAATGCAAAATAAAATATCCAAAATTGGCTAAATTTAAAAATAAAAAGGAAAAAAAGGAAAAGGAAAAAACTTTGCATGCCTTATAAACCATAAAGGTAATAAGAAAAACAAGAGAATTTTACAAGCCAAGTTTTTCAACCACAAATGATTGTCATGTTGTCTCATTGAGTATTCTGAATATTAGATAGTTCAAAATTCCAATTATTGTAGTAGATATATTCTGAATACATAATGAATCCTGAGCTGTGATGCACATATAGAAGTCAAGAATATGCGCAGTCACCAAAACAAGTAATACAATACTAACTTTATCCAAAACTTCAAAAGTTCACCAACCAAAATAAAAATGTACGGACAATGAAGTCCTACAGTGCAATAATGTAAGGAAAGAAATGTAACTAGAAAATACCTGAATTGCAGCATTTGTCATTCACTAGTATATGAATTGTTCAGAACATCCAACAAGATGATGAGATTAATTTTCAAAGATAGTCTTGTGACCTTATCAAAACATGGAATTGGAATGCCAAATAACCAACCTGGAATTTATCAGTTTCTTCACTCCATATTCCTTGAAAAATGAATGAGAGCAAGCGTTGTTTAATGCCACAAAGAAAAGAATTGTCTGAATTCAGCTGATTACTATGGACACCATTATCGACATGATTCCCAGATGATTGATGCAGTTTACTTCTGTCAGCCACTGCCATGCACTGCAATCCATGGCTCAACAGTCAGTTGCCAATTGCACACCAGGCACACAAATAGTAAGTTTACAAAAGCTAAACTATTGCCAAAGAAGAGAGACAGCTATGGCATGTTCGTGAAACTGCATAAAGAAGCTAAGACACACAAATAGTAAGTTTACAACAGCCAAACTATTGCCAAAGAAGAGACAGGTATGACATGTTCATGAAACTGCATAAAGAAGCAAAGGTATTAAGTGTATTCAAAAGCTCAAGTGGTGCTTTATATATGGTAGTAGTGGATGGCACTTGCCTGACTGTTAGAATTAAGAAAAAGTTCATCATCTTCACGACAAAATGCACCTATCGCACGCACATCAACAAGGTTACCAGATTCCCTAATTTGGAGAATGTATATTGTCTGATAGCGAAGCGACACAACGGCCAATAAATCATCATACAGGAAGACACCCATGTTATGAGCCAAGTTAATAAAATCATTGCGAAAGACCTTCTCATCTAGTATCACCCCATCTTCCAACCTAATTATAAACACATAGAAAAGGAATGAAAAAGAACAAATACAATGGGAAAAATGAAGCAGAGGAATATTGAGGCATTGACCTTTGCATTTGGGATATTGGTGAAATATAAAGTGTACCTCAAGAGGTGAAAAGTAATTCTTTCTATGGAAGGGACTCCTTGAATAGCTCCTCCTATAGCAGGTGCATCATGAATTTGAGCAGTGGAAGTAGCAAAGAGTCCGAACTGGTTGGTGATGACATATAGAAAGAAATCTTTGCAAATAACCTCATTGCTGGAAGCAAGGGGGACACAGTAGAGTTGAGTGAAGAAGCTGTCGAACCTCTTAGCTCTAGATGGAAGATGACAATCTTCTTGTTTGTAGGAATAGGAGAGCCAAGTGGGTCTATAAACAATGAGATCCTGGTGATTTCTGCTAAAACTAATGAGGTATTGACCATCATCGGTGAATTTGCGGAATGAATGATCGGGGCATTCAACATCGTATATGGTAAAACTAGGCACTAAATTCTCATAGAATCGCCGAGCACAATGAACCTGGAAACATGCATTAATTTTTGGTGTGATAAAAAAGAAAAAGAGGGGACCATGTGTGTGTTTTAGTTACATACGCTGGTTCCAGGAGGAGGAGTTTGGATTTGGCGCTGAAAAATCCTGGCAACCACATTGTTGTTCCTCAACATATCAGCACACTTCTGCTGCTTTTGCTTTTGCTCTTGCAATTGAAGAAATCATATGGTAAAAGAAATCCCTAAATCCAAATAAAATCAAACACAGCAGCAGCAGCTATGAGTGAGTGATCGCAACAATTTTTCCCGAAAACTAGGGAGTGATTAATTAAATGAAGAAGACATAATATGGAGCAGTACAATTTTATGACAAAAATTGATTTTCAATGAAAGTAATAAGAGAAGAAGAAATAGTAAACTATGGATTGAACAATGAATGTCACAAGCCCAATTAATCAAAGATAGAATTAGGAAAGTTAGGTAATATTACTATGAGATAGCCCTAAACACATCGAAGAAGCCGGGTTATAATAGCACACCATTCATTCAACAAAGTCGTTTAAACTTGTAAACTGTCAACCGTTGTGGAAATATCATTAGTCCGACTTCGTTACACAGTGGTGACAGATGCTACAGTTTAGTAGAAATGTATGTATTATATGATTAGTGTGGATGGAGATGATTGTGGCAAACAAGTTTTCTTCTATCTTCATCAGCTATGATTTACTTTCCATTTAGCCTTATAGCAAAAGAGATTTGTCCATTTTTTTTCTTTTTTTAGTGCTTTTTCCTTCGAGAACATGGAATCTGATGTTGATTCTGTGTTGAGTAATAGGAGTATTAGTATTACATACAATACAATACCTAAGAGTTGGTGATGTGACGTGATGGATGATGATCAATCTGTCATCAAGATCGATCGAAGAATTGAAGAAGAAGAAGAAGAAGATACCTGATAGTGAAAGGCAGAGGGAGAGGGTGAAATCTCCAAGTGAAGAACAAGAAGAGATAGCAGCAATAACAATAAATATAAGGTTAATTAAGGCAGCGGCAGCAGCAGAGCTGTCAATTGGTCCACCAGTAAACATGAGAGTACTCATACAAGTAAAGATAAAGTTGTGGATAGAGATACAAAGCGAAGGCACACACACAGCGCTATGGAGGAGACGAGAGGAGAGTGCATATGAGTAAGTTTTCTTTTTTTCTTTTTCTTTTTCATTTACTTTATCACAGCAGTATTTATTTATGTATGTGTTTTTCTTTGCAGCGGGGCACAATATAGCCCATTATCAATTAAGCCTTGGATTTTATTATTTCATTATTTTCCCCTTCGAGTTAAATAATTTCACCCTTTCATTACAACCATCCATTTTAATGGCAATAAATAAATTCTATTTGTTTTACATGTGGTCGTTAAATATTTTCATCAAAGACATCAAAATAAATTTAAGGTTTCCTTTAAAGTAATACTAATGTAACGGCATGAAAATAAGCTTTCATATTCCATGGATGACAATAATCATGCCAAATCATAGTAAATCTCTTTTCCCAACTTTATCATGGTTAAATGGAAAAATTATTCTTTTGGATAAATCAAACTTATTTAGCGATTTGAACCAAAGCTATAAACAAAACCTATAAATAATATAAATTCCATGTTTTTCAAATTATTAATAATTATATTATACTAGTGATTAAAAATATTTAGTTTATATTCAAACATAAAATATATTAAAGAAAAGTTTAGAGTTCATACAATTTTAAATCTATAAGCATGTAAAATAATAACTCATAGCTTCAACAAATATAATAATAGAATTTTAACATATATACTAAACATATATTCATACTTACAATTGATATCAATTCAAAATTCTAGCATACATATTAATAATAAAAACATATATGTTTAAATTAGAACAAAAAAGAGTACTTACTTATCAAAATACTTTAAGGTAATGAAACTTTTGTTGTCAAAGATGAACCTTTTATTTTAAAGTTTTATCATTTCTCATTTGTGGATCTAGAATGTTTACAACGTACCTCTTTAAGGTTCTAATAATTCCACATTTATAAACTCTTGACTCCAAATTGTAAACTAGTGTTAAATAGAAAAATCTTTAACCAGCAAATATTAAATTATAAGGAAAAATTTTATGAACATCGATGAAGATTTTTAGTATACTCATGTCATAATTAGACAGAAATAAAAATTTGATCAATAACCAAATTTTACCAATGATCTAGTTTTTTATTGAAATAATATTTGAGAATTATTAAGGGGCATTTTTATAAAGTTGAAGAAAAAATCACTCCTCCATTATAAGTTGTAGCCGACAACATGAAGAAGGAAAATGACTTCAAAGTTTCTTCTTCTCATTCATCTTCTTATTTTCTCTCAAACATTAAGGCATGGAGAGTGTGAGTAAGAAATTGTTACATAAGAAAACAAACCAAATTAGTAAGTTTTAAGGATAGACAGAGTGATTGGGGTGTAAGGTGATGGAGAGAAAGTTTGCAAAATTGGAGGAGAAATAAGAGATCCTTGAAAATTATTGCATAAAGCTCATTAATTGGTTAAAAAATTATTTTACACTTTTGTATTCTTAAATTTTGATGGGGGATAGAAAATCTCTAATTTGTGAATTTTAGGGTTGTGTAATTTTTTTTAATAAAAATGTAAAATTATGTAATTTTTAGTTATTTGGTGTTTAGATGAAATGATTAAGAACTTTAATTGAAGAAATTGAAAAATAAATTAGCACAAGTGACGGACCATTGTTAGGGGATTTAAAAACTTGATTAAATTAAGTTGATTTTGATGTATTAATGATGATAAGAATACTTGAAAGTTGTTTATGTTGTGTTTGCCTTGGTTTGGGTTTGGTTGGTCCTAACCTGTTGCGATGGGTGTTTGCTTTGGTTTTTTATCTCGATTCTTTAGGGGCCATTTTTGTTGGTTTATGTTTTGGCTTCCGAGCCTGTTTGGTCACGACGTTTATGGGTATTTCCCTTAGATTTCAGACTTGGTTGGTTTTGACCCATCACGACCCATTTTGATGGGTATTTGCCTTTATTTTCAAGCCTAGTTGGCCCTACCCGTCAAGGCTCGTTTCGGTGGTTATTTGCCTTGGATTTCAGGCTCATTTTTTAGGGTGTTTGATTCGGTTTTCAAGCCTAATTGGTCTTGGCCCATCGGGGCATGTATTGGTGGGTATCTACCTTGAATTTTAGCCACGGTTATTCTTGGCCCATTTTAATGGGTTTTTTCCTTGGTTTTCGGGCCTCATTGGTCTCGGCCCATCGAGGCTTGCTTCGGTAGGTATGTGCCTTGGTTTTTAGGTCCCGTTGGTCCTGGCTAATCAACACTCGTTTATGTTGTTATTTGCCTAAGATTTTAGCCATGGTGGTCCTAGCCCGTCTAGGATTGTTATTGTGGCTATTTGGCTTTGTTTTCTGGCTGAGTTGGTCTCGCCCTATCGAGGCTCGTTTCAATGGTTATTTGCTTTAGATTTTCATACCAGGTTGGTCTCAGCTTATTGGGGCCTATTTCAGTGAGTGTTTGCCTTGTTTTTAGGCCTGGTAGGTCATAATTGGTCCTAGCCTGCAAAATTGGAGGAGAAATAAGAGATCCTTGAAAATTATTGCATAAAGCTCATTAATTGGTTAAAAAATTATTTTACACTTTTGTATTCTTAAATTTTGATGGGGGATAGAAAATCTCTAATTTGTGAATTTTAGGGTTGTGTAATTTTTTTTAATAAAAATGTAAAATTATGTAATTTTTAGTTATTTGGTGTTTAGATGAAATGATTAAGAACTTTAATTGAAGAAATTGAAAAATAAATTAGCACAAGTGACGGACCATTGTTAGGGGATTTAAAAACTTGATTAAATTAAGTTGATTTTGATGTATTAATGATGATAAGAATACTTGAAAGTTGTTTATGTTGTGTTTGCCTTGGTTTGGGTTTGGTTGGTCCTAACCCGTTGCGATGGGTGTTTGCTTTGGTTTTTTATCTCGATTCTTTAGGGGCCATTTTTGTTGGTTTATGTTTTGGCTTCCGAGCCTGTTTGGTCACGACGTTTATGGGTATTTCCCTTAGATTTCAGACTTGGTTGGTTTTGACCCATCACGACCCATTTTGATGGGTATTTGCCTTTATTTTCAAGCCTAGTTGGCCCTACCCGTCAAGGCTCGTTTCGGTGGTTATTTGCCTTGGATTTCAGGCTCATTTTTTAGGGTGTTTGATTCGGTTTTCAAGCCTAATTGGTCTTGGCCCATCGGGGCATGTATTGGTGGGTATCTACCTTGAATTTTAGCCACGGTTATTCTTGGCCCATTTTAATGGGTTTTTTCCTTGGTTTTCGGGCCTCATTAGTCTCGGCCCATCGAGGCTTGCTTCGGTAGGTATGTGCCTTGGTTTTTAGGTCCCGTTGGTCCTGGCTAATCAACACTCGTTTATGTTGTTATTTGCCTAAGATTTTAGCCATGGTGGTCCTAGCCCGTCTAGGATTGTTATTGTGGCTATTTGGCTTTGTTTTCTGGCTGAGTTGGTCTCGCCCTATCGAGGCTCGTTTCAATGGTTATTTGCTTTAGATTTTCATACCAGGTTGGTCTCAGCTTATTGGGGCCTATTTCAGTGAGTGTTTGCCTTGTTTTTAGGCCTGGTAGGTCATAATTGGTCCTAGCCTGCTTCGATTGGTATTTGCTTTGATTCTTCGACCAGGTTGGTCCCAGCCCGTCGGGGCCAGTTTTGATGGTACTTGATTAAATCCAATAATTAAGCCATTAAAATTCAATAATCAATCTTACCTAAAAATCATTGCCTTGAATTAAATCCCAGATCTTTAGTCTATAATTCTAGTTCTCTCCCCAATAAAAAGCCCACACAAACCACATAAGAAAGAAAAAGAACATTGGAAAAAAAAACCTCATTTCCCTACCCCTTTACTATTTGTCTTTATAACAAATTCGATTTTAACACCCACCAACACTAGAAATATTTTTTGTCTCCCTTTCATCCCCTCCAACAACACTGAAATTCTTCATCTCAACACTACATACCAATCAACAAGGAGCACTATGTGGGAATTCACAAGAAAAACAATACTATTATTGCCCAAAACCAATCTTCATCGATAACAAGAATAGAAAATAACAATAACATATCTAGCTTCCATCATCAAATACTAAAAATCCCCAGTCTCTCCAATCTTCATCCCTAACAAATACAACATCAATAATAGATTAAACCTGAGTCTCCAATATCCATTCATCAAATAATCTCTATCAAAATAAAAACCCAAAACCTTCAACCATAACTGATTTTCTTAGGATCGTAGAAACAACAACATAGCCCCTCATCTTTCATACTTTTCTTAGTGACTGCCATTGTTAATCCTCCCAAAAAAATTACCATTATGACACTTACAAAACTATCCCTCTTCAAAACACTTACATAATTGCTTATCACTGCCAAAAACCATTACCTTCCCTGTAAAAAAAAAATTCAACAACCTTCTCCAATAAATCAGTCCCCATCATCAATTGACTCAAAACTACCACAACTTCTCAATTAATCCACCACAATTACATCATCATAACCATAACATCTAAATCAGCCAAGCCTCCAAGAACCAACCCAGCAACCATTAAGACCTTGACCGATTCAATGCTCACAAACCCAGCCAATCACTAGTAAAGATCCAAACTAAATATGCCAAAATCCAAGGGACCATATCAGTTAGTATTTTCGTGAAAAGACAAGTCGCCATTTTAAGAGATTAATGTCAATTTTTTTAAAAAGCCTAATTAACGAGTCTTCTATTTTTAGAGACTGATGTTGAATTTTTCATGCATAGTCAAATCAAAGAGTTTTCTAAGATAATTGACGCTGATTTTTTCACAAATAATTAGAAATAAATTAAAATACAAATGGTAAATAAGCTAAAAATAATTTGAATAATTAATGACAATAAAAAAGATAAATTTAGAAGATATCACATAGTAAAGGTAACTTTATTTAAGAAAGGATATGGTAAAAGTAACGTTTGTCTTTCATTAGATATAATTAACCATTTACCTAAATCTTTAAAAATAGTGCTAATCTTTAGGATTCTCACTTTCTTCTAATTAGTAGGTTGCGACTCCAACTTCCCATATAAATTCTCATTTTATTTTAGAGAGTCCTATTTTATATTCGGATGTGAGTTTGGTTAGGTAAGCTATTGCAAATCAACCATAGAATGATTATAATAATCATTAAAAAAATTATTGTATTTTAATTAATATTGTTTATGGGGTCAAACTTTATTATTAATAGACACTTTAATAGTGAAAATACTTTATTGTTGTTGTGTTTATTCATGCATTTCATTCAATTTAATTAAGTGAAAGATTTCTCTTAAAATAATAAATATATAAATGGACAATACCTTTAATACAAGAAAAAGAATATTGGTACATGTTAAAATGTACATAATATTATAGAAATCAATTTTAATTGGAATATGATTTTTATTTTTTCATTTTTTTTCAAGTGAAAAATCTTCTTAATACACTTTTTTTTTTAATTTTATGAGTTGAAAAAATATTCTGAAACTTTAAGGAATGAACATGTTATGATTTTTCATTAAAAAAATTAAAATGGAAAAGAATTTTTTTTATACTAAACATGACCTATATTCCTAAGATAATACAATAACTAGGAAAAAGATAAAAAAGAAACAAAATCTGTAAAAGGGAGAGGGGTAAATCCAATTTCCAAAAACCACAAAATATCCTTATAAAGCCATAATAAACACCAATACTCTCTATCCATCACATTTTTTCTTTCCTAATCTACATCATGAATTCAACATTATTAGGAAAACAAAAATCCCACCCATATCTCTTTTCTTACCATATACAATCCATACGTATTATGCGTATATTTACAAATGATGTGTACTCATATATACCCAGTTACCCACTCTCATAATACAACAACATTTTCATATCATAATACTATTGTTTTGGCTTTCTCATAACTATCAAAACTTGTTATATCAAATTAAGCTAGTAAGGTATGGGGTTGGGATCCATATGGGTGGTCTTAGTAGTCATATTTTGTGGATTAGGGGTTGGACAATGGATTCTAAAGAGAGTGAATTGGTGGTTGTATGAAGCTAAGCTGGGGGAAAAGAAGGATTCACTTCCTCCAGGGGATTTAGGCTGGCCTTTCATTGGCAATATGTGGTCCTTTCTCATAGCTTTCAAATCCAGTGATCCTGATTCTTTCATCCGCAGCTTCGTGAATAGGTATCTACCTTCCTTCCCCCCCTGTCTTCCCTTTGTATATACATATACATGTATATGCACGTATAAATCCTAGCATAAATATCTCAAACTTCAAACTCTTGCAAATCAATAGCGTAAGTACCTATATCCACTGTAAAGCCACTATTTTTATATTTCTCCAAAAGCACTTGAGAATCTGTCCTAGTACAACAACCTAGGTATTGCTAGTGTTATGCATATTAAACTCTAGTCCTCTACATGATTACAAAAGGAAAGCTATCAAATTCCTAATCCAGCTAACTCTTCCGATTATTTATTTACTTGATACTTCAAATCTGAAGTATATGGATGTGATTCAGAAAGTTCCTTGCCACTTCCACAATCCACACCCTTAACTAGTTTCCTTGAAATATTTGAAAAATTAGTTACATTATTTTCAACTTTTAATGTTATCTTTTTTTAAAAAAAGGGAGAGAAAAAAATGTCTTTCCTAAGTTCTTAACCAAAGTTCATTCTTCAACTTAAGAAACTCGGATTAATTAATTAATTAATGATATATTACTAAATTGAATGGAACTATATGATACAGATATGGACATACTGGAATCTATAAGGCCTTCATGTTTGGGAACCCTAGTGTGTTGGTAACAACTCCTGAAGGATGCAGAAGAGTATTAACTGATGACAATGCATTTAAACCTGGTTGGCCACTTGCCACATTGAAGCTCATTGGAGAGAAATCCTTCATTGATATTCCTTACGAAGAGCACAAACGCCTTCGCCGCTTGACATCCGCATTTGTCAATGGTCATGAAGCATTGTCTACTTACATTCCATATATAGAACAAAATGTTATAGCTGAGTTGGAAAAGTGGACCACCATGGGACAGATTGAGTTCTTGACTAAAATGAGAAAACTTACCTTTAGAATAATCATTTATATATTTCTTAGCAAAACAAGTGAGAGGGTCATGAAGGCTTTGGAGAAGGAATACACCACTCTTAATTATGGAATCAGAGCCATGGCAATCAATCTTCCAGGATTTGCTTATTATGAAGCGTTAAAGGTTTATCTTCCTTTTTTTTTAATTTCTACTGTGATTTCTTACTTGTCAACTTTAGCATTGTCTAATTTTTTTTTGCTAGTGGAGATTGGGTTAATGAATTTTCACTAATTCCAGGCTCGTAAAAAACTTGTGGCTATATTCCAATCTATTGTGGATGGGCGTAGAAATCTAAAGAAGGATGATGCTACAAACATAAAGAAGAAAGATATGATGGACTCTCTGTTGGATGTTGAGGATGAAAATGGTAGGAAATTGATCGATGAAGAAGTCATTGATATTATGTTGATGTACTTGAATGCAGGCCATGAATCTTCCGGCCATATCACAACATGGGCCACTATTTTCCTCCAGGACCACCCTGAATATTTCCAAAAAGCTAAGGTATGTATTATAATTCAATTATTTTTCATGACATGTACTATATTCCGTTGAGAGTTTATGTGTGCATTGATAAATCATTTGATTACATTTTAGGAAGAGCAAGAACAAATTATAAAAAGAAGGCCACTAACACAAAAGGGATTGTCACTTAAGGAAGTCCGAGAAATGAAATATCTTTCCAAGGTATAATCTATCAATGGTGCTGTCATGCATTTTATATTCAACTTCTACTAAATCCATCAAGTTTATAACATATTTTTGTTTTTTTAATTTGTTATAGGTAATTGATGAAACTCTTCGTATGGTAACATTCTCTCTCACTGTATTTCGAGAAGCAAAAACAGATTTTTGTATGAATGGTTAGTTCTAGAATCTTATCTCTAGATGGGATGTAAGTTAATTAGCAAAAATAGACCTGTAGTTTGGTCACTGACTTATATAATGGTATGGTCTTCAGGTTATACCATTCCAAAAGGTTGGAAAGTTCTGGCTTGGTTTAGGACAATTCACTTGGATCCAGAAGTCTATCCAAATCCAAAGGAATTTAATCCTTCTAGATGGGATGTAAGTTAATTAGCCTGCATAGTTTTTATATATAGTCATACGCAGACATATCATTTGATGATCAAGATGTAATATAATATTAACATGCTTACTTTAACTTGGTTGTAGGATTACACACCCAAAGCAGGGACTTTCCTCCCTTTTGGAGCTGGAAGCAGGCTGTGCCCTGGAAATAATCTTGCCAAGCTTGAAATATCTATTTTTCTACATTATTTTCTCCTAGATTATAGGCAAGTCTCTCTCTATTGTATATTGCTTGAAGCTTATAATATACTCGTTTTACCTACTTGTATTTTGCATTATTTTCTCCAAGATATGTTATTATACAATACTGTATTTGTTTTGTGGTTACAGGCTTGAACGTCAGAATCCAGAATGTTCTTGGAGATTCCTACCCCATACAAGACCAATAGACAATTGCCTGGCAAGAATCAAGAAAGTTTCATCCAAATATGTGTGAGAAGAAAAAGAAAGGGCATTTTTTTATGCTTAAAGAAAATAATAAACTTTTAGGATTTTGGTTCATTAGATGACCCATGTACACATTAGTAAGAGCATAAAAAATAAACCATAGCAGACAAGATGAACCGGTGCTCCTTCTTTTATAAGATTGCCCATTTACACGTTGTCTTTGTTCTATCATCTTCTTTTCATATGGCACTATACAATTTTGTTTGATCAATTAAGATAATTCTGGATCAATTGAGCTACATGATTTTTTTCTTCCTTCCAACAAAGATAAACTAAAACTAGGTATTTAATCATAAATGAAGACATGTAGTTGCCTTGCAAACCAAGTGAAGTGCAAAGGTTATCTATTTTATTTATCACACGTATGCAAGAAGAAGGTTTTAAGAAGAAAGAAAAAATATAGAGAATTAAAATATAAAGAAAATTAAAGAAAGTTTGTAAAAAAAACAAGTTAATAAACGAAAGAAATTGAATTGAATAAATTATGTATTTAGGATTGACCAATGTTTGTAGTAGTTGTATGACATTATTTTGACTTGGAATTGTCTCTATCCATTTGAAAACATAATCTATTGCGACTAATATGTATAAAAAAACAAATGAGGGAGGATGTAACCCCCTAATCAAAAATAGATAAATTTAGGTTAAATAGGGTAACTATTAATTGAAAAATAATAAATAGAGATAAACTTTTATAAATCGAGATGAATATTTTTGGGAGATTAATTTAAAATTCATAGAATATAAAATAATAAAATAGTATGTGAAATATTAACTAATGATAAATCACGAAAACTCCCTGGCTAGGTAAAAATAATAATTTGAAGGAGGAAATTTTGTAAATTAGGTGTTATTATACGTAAAATAGAAGGAAACGTCAAATAAATCAATGCATGAGAAACATTGAATTTTAGTATAATTACCGCGCACAATCATGCTATTGGGATTGAAAATGGTAATAAACTTTGAGGAAAAGTTTAAGATAATTATGAATAAAAATCTCCAAAGAATTAGTCTAAGATCTAAGATGATTTAAGTGAATTATATGGTATGCGAAATTCAAATTTTGGCGTGAAATTTCTGACTATCCAATTTTACAATATTGAACGTATCTTCTAATCTGACCATTGGATTCAGCTAACATTTTATGTGGGGTCTTAAGACATCCATTGGAATTCAGAAAGGTCCTCAAAATAAAGACACAGTGATGGGTTAGTACAATAAACCAGAATTGATGGGTTAGTACAATAAACCAGAATTGAGGGTTAAGTAGGAGTATAATAGTAATTGGC